>NC_059338.1:7189000-8471000 GCF_018350155.1 Leopardus geoffroyi
CATGTCGACTCCCAGCCCTCCAAGAATTTGGGAGGGGGCAGGAGAGAGCATACGAATAAAGGAATGGCTAGCAGAACAAGGGATTTGGGGGCAGTGAAATTTTTCTCTCTACAACTGTTATTAACTATAGTTAGTAATAGCAGGTCAATACTGGTTTATTAACGATAGGTGTTACACATTCCAGGAATTATTCTAATATAAGATATAATAGGGGAAACTGTGTGCTGAGGTTGGTGGGGGGGGGGAAGGAGGTAGGTACATAGAACTGTATGTGCCATCGGCTCAGTCATCCTGTGACTGACTGTATCTAAAACTGTGATACAAACAATAAAATCTGTTAACTATTAAAAAAAATAATCCACTGGCCATTTCTACCAACTTGATTGCAGACTTTCTGTCACTTCTCTTGTCCCTGAACTTTTTGCTCTACAACCTATTCATTTAATCTTAAGAACAATTTAATGATATACTTTGAATCTATGTCTTTTAAAAGTCACACCCAAAGATTTTTAGCATTCTTCCTTAAATATTTATTAGAGTATTTTTTTAAGCCAAGACTGTTGCCTTCCTAAGAAACATATTGGTGCCCCCTGAAAAAAACGTTGCCTCCCTGCTACAGATCTATGTCAATCGTCTCTTCTGAGAGGCCAATGAAGTGTGACTGTATCTTGTTTAGGATCAAATGACACTGATTTTATCATCAAATGTGCAAAATGAGGAGATGTGATCACTAGGTTCGGTTTACCTATTTAAAGATGTGTTAACTCTTGGGGTGCCTGGGTGGCTCAGTCGGTTGAGACTTCAACTGAGTCCGACTTCAGCTCAGGTCATGATCTCACATTTCATGAATTCGAGCCTCGTGTTGGGCTCTGTGCTGACAGCTCGGAGCCTGGAGGCTGCTTTGGATTCTGTGTCTCCCTCTCTCTCTCTGCCCCTCCCCTGCTCATACTTTCTCTCTCTCTCTCTCAAAAAATAAATAAAACATTAAAAAAATGTAAAGATGTGTTAACTCTTAAAAATGTTCTGCCCTTCAATTTTTTCTCCCCCACTGGTCACCCTTCTATGTTTTTTCCGTTCTGAAAAATAAATTCACACACGCATACACAGACACACACAGTCACACAGTACACACACAGACTCACACTCATACATCTCCACAATGATGCTTGACATTTAAAACGTATTGATTATTCTTAAGTTAGCTATAGGTACTGAGCCTAGAGGACAAGTCTCCCAAACCACGTTTTTACAGAGGATTTAGTGAAATGTCTTGTTGTAGTTTCTTATTTGTAAGCTTATTCAAAATCTGTTCTCTCCGCGGTTTGTCTTTCAAACCATCACATTGGGTATTTAGATCCCTTTTTTTTTTTTTTTTTTTTTTTTTGCATTTAGTATTTTGCATTGTCTTAAATTCCAAAATCTTCAAAGCATCTCGAATTCTTGAATTCCTTTGAATGAATATGCTGTTCACCTTGAAACCTTAGATTTACTTCAGCTATAAGTTCGATGTATTGGATGTTCTGGTCATGATAAGCTCGGCCTGAGATATGGACTGTTGGGGTTATGGCATGCCTGGTTTGCTCAGTCAACACAACAGAATGTCACTTGAAATTTTCAGGCAGGGTCCGGATGGTTGCCATATGCAATAATGACAATGCCTGGGATGCTTGTAGACTCAATTTTGCGATGGCGATGGGTAAAAAAATGGCAAATGATGGAAAAGGACCAACCCACCCCGTGGTATGACAACAAAAGACATTCTGGTAAAGTATAAGCATATCTGACAAAGTTTAAATAATACACAGTGGGAAGTGCTTTAAAATCTATTGAGAACTCTCAGCCCGTTGGGGACGTGGAAAGCGTTTCTGCCTTGTCACGTTGCTGGTGTGAAGAAATTCCTGTACCATATTTTCCACTGCTCAGAGGTCCTGGGGTACCTGTTTCTTTTAATAAATCTATATACTATCCACTGCAGATAACTATTTATTCCTGTACCTCAAATTTAGCTGAAGTTCCAATTTTGAATAAAATGGCCCGAATCAACTCAGTTTTTGTTATGGACTGAATGTTTGTGCCCCTCCCCCGCCTCCCTAAAGTACATGTTGAAATCCTAACCTTCAACGTGATGCTATTAAGTGGGGCTTCTGTGAAGTAATTAGGCTCAGATGATGTCATCAGGGTGGTGCCTTCACGGTGGGATTAGTGTTATTGATTAACCATTATCTTGGGATGGCTTCTCATGCTGTTTCCATACGTCTGAAACTTGCCATTTTCCTTTAAGTATAATTGGACTGCTATCTGTCTATTTTGTCCAGCTGCCTTTTTTCTTTTGTTCCCTATGCTTTGGAAGGAATGACTTCTAGATTGACTGGGAGTGGAAAGACTTCCTTGGGTTTCATTTCCTTATAAGTAAAGCAATGTCATAGGTCTCTGATCTCTTGTGCTCGCTTTAATGTTCCTCGATTTTCAATGAGATCATGTGACCGTTCTCTTTGGTCCTGACTCAGTAAGAACTTGGTCCTCACTCCTGTTGCCTCCTGAGGGGCAAGCCCCTGGTGATCCAGGGTGGAAGCTTTGTGACAGGCGGTGGTTGTATCAATAGTGACACTGAAGCCACCTGTCGCGGCACAGCTGGCCTTGATTTGGCCCTGTGCTGAAGGACAAAGTGATAGGCTGGTCCGTGAGCCTGCAGGGTCCCAGTGTTTGTTTTCCATGAACACCCTGGAGCCCTACCCTTCACCCCTGCACCAGACCTAGTTTTGCCCCAGAAAGGATCCCAGCACACTGCTCCCATCCTGCTCCTGGGGGAAGTACACTGATTTCCTGCGGGCAGAGACCGCCGATTAACCTTCTGGCAAGAAGACTTTGCAAATCTGACTTTTTAGAAAGAACACCCTCCCTCTTAGTCAATAGTCTACTTGTAAATTAATGTCCTTGCTTTGATTCACTAGAGGTTGGCCACAGTATATCATCACTTGTCCCCCAAATTCCTATGACTCAAGTGCCAAGAAATGTATGCATTTCCTCATGGTAAAGAGGAGGAGTTAAGACACTAAGTGAACCACCCAAGAGCACAAGAAAGTCGGCATCTGCTGCTCCTTGGGAGCAGCCGGCACCTTGGGGATCCGAGAACATTTATTGAGCTCCTACTAAATGCTCTCATGAACGTCAAACGCTTTGTGGTGGACAGAAAATAAAAGACAGCCTGTGACAGATTGTAGACTTAAGGATATAATTCCAAAATGTGGCAATCAGCTAGCTAATAATGTGCCACGTGTTAACTAGTTCTGAAAGTTAATGGTACTTAAAAATAAGTTTTTGAAAAGGGAAGTGATTCACTGGTAAAGAAGCCTTCATGGAGGTGGTTCTGTGCCACAGTGGAAAGGGTACAAACCTTGGGATCAGATGATAGAATGATGCTTCTCTATTATTACTGATTAATTCAAGGAGCAAGTTATTTAAAGTCTTTGAGCTCAGATCCTTTTATCTTGAAAGTGTAGCAAATATTTCTACCTCCAAGGTTGTAAAAATTAAATGTGACTTGAATGTAAAGTATGCTCCCTGGGTGTGAATTGGACTTGAGGAGGTAATATCAGAGGCAGGCTGGAAGGACGGACTGATGGGGAGGAAGAGACTGCCTTGTAACTGGTCCCATGTGAGCAATTATTAATGATTTCACATTTGTCTAAATTAGCATCTCCCTAAATATGGTCCATGGACCACCAGCCTCAGAACCACCTGAGAGTGCCTGTTAAAAATAGACACAGATGCAAACTCAGACCCGTGGAATTGCATTTTTAATAAGCACTGCAGGTGATGCTAATATAAGTTATCTGGATACACCCGAAGTGAATGGCTACTAGAAAGGGTGGTGAGCCAATCCCTGCTTTAGCAGAAAGCGAACCAATGGATCTACAGTATTTGCACAGGGTCTTAGGCAATTCCTGATGAATCAAAAAGTTGTACTTAACCTCCTCTTTTTTCCTTTTAGTGTTTATCTTTGAGACAGAGAGAGACACGGCACAAGTGGAGGAGGGGCAGAGAGAGAGGGAGACACAGAATCTGATAGGCTCCAGGCTCTGAACTGTCAGCATAGGGCCCGATGCGGTGCTTGAACTCATGAACTGTGAGATCACTACCTGAGCCAAAGTCGGATGCTTAACCGACAGAGCCACCGAGGCACCCCGTACTTAACTTCCTGTTATCCTACCTCATGTTCTTTTGAATATAACCCTAGAGCTTTCAATGTTACGTGCCTCTGGCAGAAGTAATTACGCCCACCTTTGACCCTCTTCCTCCCCTCTGTCCACCTTGTTATCTAGCCTAAACTCTGGGGAATCACCTTTGATTTCTTTTTATTCACACTCCTTACAGAGTCTCCCTGCTGATTCATGGTCACAATTTCATGAATGTTCTTTCTTTTCAGTGGCAATTCAATCTCATTCTTTTTTCTTGGTTTCCACTGTCATTGCCCTCGTTCACATCGGAGGTGCTAAAGTATACTTTAAAAAAAAAAATCTAAGCTATATTATTATTTCTTCATTTGCCACAATATTTTAGATAACTATATTTGGAAAAACCACAGGCCCTGCCCTGTGTCACAATATGTCAATCATATCGTGTCATTCTCATGCTTAAAACTCATCACTACAGCGTTGGCGTTCCTGTCCCTCATGTAGGAGGCCCTCCCTCTCTGTTCCTCACCCCCCTGGCCCCCAGTTCCTCGTCCTTGTGCTCAAATCCAGTCCTGCCTAACCCCGAACCCCATCAGCCATGCTGTTTCCTACTTCCACGTCTTTACCTAAATGCTTCCTCCTCCCCCGCGTCTATTCCGAGGATTCCCCGCTCATTATTCAAGGATCAGTTCAAATGTCTCCATCCCTGTGAAGAATTTCCTGTCTCGGCTTCTTCCCCTCCACTATTAAATACTTTTTGTCATGAATTCAATAAATATTTACTGAACACCCGTATGGCAAACATTATTGGGCGGGGGGTGGCTAGGGATGCCCAAGTACCCACAACAGATACAAATCCCTTTATTGAAGTTTATATTCTATGGGGAGTGTGGTGGGGCAGGTGCTGAGAAGAAGCAAAATGTAACGGGTTGTATGGTGGTAAGGGCTCCATGGGACAGGGGAATAGAGTGCTGGGATAGGGTCGTCAGGAAGGGCCCCACCGAAAAGTTGACATTTGAGCAAAGACCCAGTGGAGGCAAGGGAAAGAACCATACAGATACCTTTGGAAAAAGGGGATTGCAGGGAACAGCAAGGTCTCACAAGCACAGGAAAGAGAGACGTGACTAAGCAGGAGATGCAGCCATGAGGTCGAGACCTTTCCAGATCTTGGAGGACTCTGTAGCCGCTGAAAAACTTGGGCTTCCACTCTAAGTGATATCTGAAGGCTTTGGACAATGTTGCAGAAAGGAGTGACTCGATCTGACTTAGCATTTTAATAGAATTGCTCTTGCCACAATTCGGACAGTAGGCCACGGCTCGGGATGGAAGACAGAAAAGCAGGAAGTGCGACGATAGCTCCGTTTGCGCACATGTGTGCACACATGTGTGTGCGTATAGGACGTAAAAACGGACTCGCACATTGTAGGCGTACAGTGAATGGAGGACAGAAGTAAGAGAGAGGGAAGGATAGCAAGGAGGAAGACAGGGAGGAAAGAAAGGAGGACAAGTGGAATAAAATGGAATGGAAAAGAGCAAAATGGAAGGAAACGGACGAATTACAGTCTGGTGGTCAAGAGCCTGTGCTCAGGAGCCAGAGTAGCTGGGAGTTAAATCATGATGTGGTTATCATGTGGTTATCATGTTTATCATGTGGTAATAGCTGTGTGAGTGGCAGCACATTACTTAACTCCTCTGTGCCTTTGTTTTCTCGCCTGTGAAATGAGGAAAATGATAGTATTTCCTTCATAGGAGGGTTGCGAGGGTGAAAAGAACCAAACATGCAAAGCACTTAGATTAGTGCCGAGACTCAGTGCCTAAGTCTCAACTACTTTTAACTCTTATAATCTGTTCTTAAAGATTTGATCTCAGAGACAGCAGGGTATAGTGGGAAGAATGTGGAATTTTCAATCAAATGAACTTGGTGTTGAATCTCCTCTTTGACATTTACTAGTTTAGGAATAATTCTTATCCTTCCTGATTTTTTTTTCTTAATGATTGTAAAAGTGGGGGGGGGGCAATAATTAAGAACCAACCACTAAAGTTTGATTGAATAGAAAATGAGGTAAAGTGTATGAAAATGCCCAACAGAGCCCGGCATGATGTGCTGCTTCATATCCTGAGACCTATCAGTATTTCTTTGCTTATCCACTATTCAATTCTGTTATTGAAGAACACAGTGAAAATTGCGGTAACGAATTTCCTTGTCTTGTCCACTTACAGCAATGCTATTGATAGATATATTATTTTCCTACCTCAACAAGGAGGAATAAATGTGATAGTGTATCTTCTCATTTATATTCTCAGAGGTGCCTCTGTGCTTAACAATTTGTGGCAGGGGAATTCACGATGTAGCCACAAGGAAAGATTAATTTAAGGCTATTTATCATTCTTGTTGCTGCTTCCATTGTCTAAAAAGCCAGTCTCCAAACTACTCAAAAAGCTGAAGCCTAGACATTTCCCCAGTGCTTACAAAACTTGGCTTCCCATCAGTGTCAGAAGAGCTCTAGAACTTTCCAGGCAAGCGATCACTCTTGAATGGGAAGAAGGCAGACGTTGGCCTGGCTTGGATGGGATTGGGGCATGAAAGGAGTGGAAGGTGGAAATGAACAAGAAGGGCAACGCTGAAGGGCACTGGAGGTCACGGAGAAGCAGCTTGGGGGAGGGGACATGCGGGTGGGGAAGGGGACTCAGTGGAAGGAACCTTCTAGACCTCACATCTAGAGCTGCTGCAGGATTCCTCACCACATCTCCAAGCTCCACATCTCTGCTCCCAGCTTTCCTACCACCTGCTAGCCACCAGGTGTGTAGGCTGCTGCCTCCGGCATCCTGGTGCTTTGGGCGAAAATTCAGGCAGGGTGTGGAGTGATGAGTAGTTTAAACGGAATACTGATACAATCTGAAAATAAAGAGACGCCACGTTCTGGTTCTGGTTCTGGTTCTGATTCTGCAAGAAGCTAACACTGGGCATGGGGCAAGTGGTTTCATCTCTTGGAACCCCGTTTCCTTCTCTCTAGAACGAAAAGGTTGGAGCCAAGGATGTTTAGCGTTCCCTCCTGATTGGAGGGTCCTTGTTTCTATTGTGCTTCTCATATCTGTCCTCCAAACGACCTTCTGGATAGGTGGCAGTTCCAACCTAATGGAGTGTGTTCCTTGTCTGGGGTCCCAAGCCTCCAAACTGGCTCCAACCTCCTCTGGGAGGGAGAGAGTCCTATTTATACAAGGCTGTCATTTCAGAAGCTTATTCAGGGTCAGATTCCAAGGGTCTTAAAACAAACAGAGGAAAAAAAACAAACAAAAAACTCCCCCAAGGATCAAATTACTATTTATTTTCAACTATTGGTTGGAATGAAATCCACAAAATCTTACTTCTTATTTTGTACCCAACTTAAGGTGGTGTGAGCACGATGTCTTAAAATAGGCCTTTCAGATATTGGATATTTAAACAAAGAATAGCATTTTTTTCTCTCCTTTTCTTTTCTCCCAATAGAAATGTAGTTTTGGTTCTTTTTGACATCATGCAAATGAAGTTTTGAAACTATTTATTTCCTAAAAGCTGCCTCGGCTCTGAGATGACCATTTAGAAGCTGGGACCAGGGTAAGGAAGTCTGAGCGTCCAAGGTGAAGAGCATAATGAGAAATGTTTTGCAACCTTAATTGTGGCATCTGCTAAATCAGGCTGCAGGTTATAGAGATTCTGTGCACAGTGTGGTCATTGCTCTGTTACTTTTTCTGCACCCTTGGGGCTCACATCCTCCCTCTTTGCTTATGGGCATTCCCTGCTTCCTGTCTCCCTTTCCCCCATTCATTGTCTTTACCATCCCAAGTCACCTGCCTAAACCTGTGGCCCCCTTAGTGAGTAGAAAGTCCTTAGAGAATGATTAGGCAAGCATCACACACGCCCTGTGCTCAAATCCCGATGGTAATGCCACTAAATAACAAAGCCCAGAGTCCTTACCATAATGTGTAGGGTCCTATGTGGTCAAGCACAAAGCTATCTTTCCACGTTGTCTTGTGGTTTCCCTCCAAGAACCTTCACTCCCAAAGGTACAGAAAATTCTCAAGACCGAAACCTACCACACGCCATCTTACATGTTCACGTTTTCCTTACCAGAGTCTGGAATACTTTTCTCCACCTGTATCTAGTTTACCCCTTCTTCAAAGCTTAGCTCAAATCCTTCTTTTTCCAGAAAGCCTTCTTGATGGCCACAGACAAAACAATTATTCCTTGTTCTTCATTTCCAAAGCACTTTGCTCTCATTTCAATGTGTCTTAGAATTTCTTTTACCCATTTTTTCTTTATTCAAAGTCAGTAAACTCCACCCAACAAGGGCGAGACTATGCTTCGAGCATTTCCACAACCCAGAGGATTTAGCACAATGTCTAGATCTTAGTGGAAAGATGAAAGATATTTATTGAAATTTAAGGCTGTGCCTTAATTCTAACTTACCCCATCACATCACCCCCACATCGAAAATCACAAGAAGGAGAAGGAATACCAAATGCAGATTAGCACTGTTCCTCTTGGGAGAGCTTGGAACAGACTGAGCAGATTTCTGCGGAGGGGGCGCTAAGGGCCCCATCACTCAGGTGGGGCCATCAGGGCAATGGGTGGTCTTAGTAGGTGGTCTCAAAGGTGGGGGGCGGCGGGAAAGACAAGGCAGGTGTTGATGGAGCATCTTGGCATGGTAAGGTTCAGAGCGATATCTTGAGGGGGGTTTGTACTGTGTGAGCTTCCTAAAAGGAATACCAGTCACACAGTGAACCTTCGCAGGCAGCCAGTGACAGCCCATCATCTTTGCCAACCATGGCAGCTAAGAAGAGATTGGAGAAAAAAGTCAAACCTCAACCAAGTTTGGAGTTGAGAGAAATCCTAGAAAAAACCCTGAGTTTGTAAAGGAAAAGCAAGTCAGAGGCTTACAAACCAGGCTGAACCTATACCGTTGGGAAGTAGGGGCCGATTTGGTGGTCATGCTCACAGCTCACATTGGCCATGCTGGCCACCATATGCTTAAATCACCGAGTGGGCAGAGCTTCACGTGATAGGCCTCAGTGGTTCGAGCTAGAAGCTAATGGGAGGAGGGACTGGTAACAGTGATCAGCTCTGGCTCTTTCCAAGGCAAATTATAAGCTTCCATTTCAACCTATCAAGTTTTTTTTTATATTTATTTTTGAGAGAGAGAGAGAGAGAGAGAGAGAGAGCAAGAGAACGTGAGCAGAGGAAAGGCAGAGAGGGAAAGAGAGAATTCTAAGCAGGCACCCTGCTGTCAGCGCACAGCCTGACATGGGGCTTGAACTCACAAACTGTGAAATCATGACCTGAGCCGAAACCAAGAGTCGGATGCTTAACCGACTGAGCCTCCCAGGTGCCCCCAACCTGTCAGGTTTTAAATGGTCTTCTGGAACCTGTCTCTAACCACTGTGGTAATGATAGAAACCTGTCCATTAAAAAACAAAACAAAAACCTAGGGAGCTCTCAGGGATGGTGTTAAACTTTCGACAGAACTTTCTGCTTCCGACTCCTCATCGTTCCGGGAAATAGGTTTCTTAGCTCACTTGGTGCCACGGCACAGAAAAAGAAGGAAGTAAAAGGATTGCTTTTCTGTGAGTTTTTGGCCCATATTGTATCTGCTTATTCCTAAGCCTTTTGCTTTTCTCTTGTTGCAAATGACCTGACGTTTCCTGTCGTGACGTTTCCTGTCATGTAGCTGCTTTGCTCAGCTGAAAGGAGGATTGTGGACTTACGTCCTGGTTCCACCCAGAATCTGTTGACCTGCATAAACGTCATAATCGCCCAAGACTCACTTTCCTTATCTGACACATGTGGGCACTATTCGACTCGCAAGGTTGCTGTGAAGATTAAAAAACTAAATAAATAAAGGGGTCACTTGCTGTCATTGTGACTCTTGGCGACAAAGTCTCTGCAGTCCTGCTTTTAAGTTACTTATGCAAATAAGCACTTGACTATAGGACCCTTTTACAATAACACCATTTAATTCTTTGTGCAACTAATGTCTCACGCTCAAATTTTATATAATATAATTATCATCTTGCCAGCTTCCTGGGCCCACTTTCCACAACAGTGAAATGCAATTACAAAGCCTAGGAGGCTTCCAGAAGGTGGAAACCAGTCCTCAGAATTATTTCCCAATTCTGAATTTTAGTAATTCCCCTTGTCCAGTCAATGACTTTAAAAAATAATTTTCTGCATACCGAAAGGAATACATGCTCATTACAGGCAATGTAGAAATACAGTAAAGTAAAAAAGGATGCAACGAAAATATCTCACATTAATTTTTTGGCATTTTACTGTTTTACTAGTTTTTGCTATTTCACTATTGTTTTTTACATTCTTATATCCGGCTTTCCTCATTTCTGTCACAATTTTTCTATAGTATGACAGTCAATGGATGCAAATATTGTATCATAAGATTACATCATCACTTAAGGAACCATTACTTTGCACATTTGGAGCAATTTTTCATCTTTATAAATGAAATCTGATGTTAACTGAGGGAATTCAAGTAAGATTTTCTTAACTTTGTCCCCCTGTTTTCACACCCTGTGGAAGTGAAAAACCCTAGTGTCGGACAAATTTCCAGGGAGATCGCGTTCTCAGAGCCGGCCAGCTTTGGCTCTCTGCTCTTACACCAAGTTAGTTTAGTTTCTGGGTGGCTTTGTCCCCCTCTCCCTGCTGTCCACCCCAAGCTTTAATTCTGGCACAGAGCACAGATGAGACAAACCCCTTCGCACCGTTCCAGATGTGATAGCAGATCTAACGGAGGCTATGCTGTATCTCCTTCAGTGTTCTTCCAGAGACGGAGTTCAGATTGGGACCGATTTCAAATCCACTTGGCTGCCAGATTGTATTTCTCTGAACACAACACCACGGGGAGATTCAGTGGCCACATGAGGCCTGGGTCCCTCTGAATTACATGTAAGATGACCTCCTATGAGTCATGGCCAAACGCCATGCACATTTTTGAGTCTATGGAAACATATTGCCAGGTTCCCTTCCAGAAATGTGATTTTCATTTAGACTCCCACCAGCAGGGTGTGGGAATGACCATCTCACAGCCAGTGACCTTTCAAGAAGCTGAAACCCCAAGTGCTTGTGTTTCTACACTCAGCCCTGCGGACAGTCCCCAGCTGTCACAAACAGGACCCATATCATTTAGCCGTATACACCCACTGCACTATGGGCAGCTCCCCATTCGAGAACAAATCACAGGGCATAAGGATGGCTTGTGGATGTGTCTGGCTTCTTCTTTGAACTGCTCCTGTCAAGGTCAAGGTCAAGCCTTTCTAGTGACTGGTCCCAGGCAGACGATCTGTGCACTTGTTGCCAGATGTAGAGACCAGGCTGATGAGTGAATCAGCTGCATCTGAACCCGCAGGCGTCTCCAGTTGACGAGGGCTCTTTCGTGGCTTGCTTGTCCTTTGCCTGATGAGTCCAAGTTGGCATACCCCCTGACCACCTGTGATGCTTGGGCCTCAGTTTCCTGGCTTTCTACCATGCCCTCCTGCCTACACATGCTGTTCCTCTGTGGAAAGTGTCCTCCTTCCCATTTTCCACCTGACAATCCCCTTCCCATTCCTCAAAGCTCAGTTCAGAGTTTCTCATTGTGTTACCTGCCCTAACACCCCCCAGGAAGAATTAGCCTCTCCGAAAGGTCACTGTCTCTAAGGCTCCTGGAGTACTGGAATTATCCATCTAGTTGCCTTTCTCTTCGCATAGATCATGTTTTTCAAATTACAGGTCACAACCCATTAGTGTCTTGAAATACTGTCAGTTGAGGCATTCAACGTGTAAAAGACACGCAATCAACATAGAATGGAATAGAATAGGAATATAGTCGCACGGAGGAGAGCAGACAGAACATACCCAAGTGAATTGCATATTTACTATGGATTAGGTGTTGTTGGGGGAGATCTGAGTGTGTTGTGAGTGCGTTCTCCTCCGTGTGGTATACGGGGTTGTGATGTAAAATGTATTTCTTAACTTTGGGTTGTGGTTGAGCTGCTGAAAACCTACCCTTCTGACGGTGGGTTTTGAGGGTAGGGACTCTGTCTTATTTATTTTTGTATTCCCAGATCCTTGACTAGAACATGGTTTTGGCAACAGTTGAGCAATCCAAAATGTTCACGTGCAATGGATGAATGCACAGGTGAATGAATATACATAATCGCCTTTAAACCACGAGGAAGTTTCTCCATTAAGAGCAAGATATCAATGAGATAAAGCCTTAAGGCTATATTCGATGAGGCTTTAGTGACTAAAATGCCAGCTAACGATCTAGTCCCTTTAGTAAAACGTCTGTCTCCAAACACGCAACCGATGGTTATCAGCAACGCTCTGGAATAACTGACCACTTCATTAAAAAAAAAAAAAATTTTTTTTACACATTTATTTATTTTTGAGAGACAGAGAGAAAGAGCACCAGTCAGGGAGGGATAGAGACAGAGGGAGACACAGAATCAGAAACAGGCTCCAGGCTCTGAGCTGTCAGCACAGAGCTGGACGCGGGGCTTGAACTCACAAACCGCGAGATCATGACCTGAGCCAACGTCAGACGCCCAACCGACTGAGCCACCCAGGCGTCCCCCACTTTGTTTTTTAAAGTTCAAGCCTTCCTACTGGTCTTTTGAAAATCCACTAAAATGATACGTGGGAATCTTCAGCCCTGGAACTGGAAGGCAATTCACTTAAGCAAAGTGGTTCCGACCCTGCTTGGTTCAAATCCTGGTTTTGCTAGGAGTCTCTGAGTCTGTGTTAGTTCACATGGAAAATGAAGGACAGAGTAGCTACACCAGCAGCCCCAGATGCTTACTTTAATAGTAGTCGCCGTGAATGTGCATCAGCTGCGGGCTGTTAGTGTCGTTCACTCAGCATTAGTGATCCCCGTGTGTTAACTATTGGTACATCGCTGTAGTTATTTTTGGCAGAAACTTCTGATTGTCTGATAGCAGTTCTTTCCTTTATCCTTATGAACAGAATTGAACTTTTATTTGGGGCAGCCGTGTGACCAGCTGAAATGTTATACCCTCGGCGTCCTCGGAAAGTATGTCATCTATCAGCGGAAATTCAGGAACGCTCTTCAAAGGAGGATATTCTTCAAGCCTTGCCGTGTCCCCTTTCCCTCTACCCTCTCTCATTCTTCCTGGGATTTAGATATGACAGCTGTGGCTGAAGCCACTGGCATGGGACAACTCGAGGCAACACTGAGTATAAAGGCAATTTGCTAAAGACAGCAGATCAGAACCGCAGAAGAAACTTGATTCAGCTTTGGACCACCATCTCCAGAGTCCTCTTACATGAGAACAAATGTTAACTCTGTCTTCCTTCGGCTGCTGTTGAATTCACGTGGTTCCAGAGAGATGGAACTACTATCTTCCTTTTACAGATGAGGAAGTGCCGCTCGGGGACTGTGATGAACAAGGACAGCGGACGCGCAGATCCGAGCCAGGTTCAAAGGTTTCTGCCCGGAAAGTAACATACGTGCCTTAGGATGCACACGCAGCCCATTTTCTTAGTCAACAGGTATCACTGAAAATATGGGGAAAACCAATTTTTTTCCTATTATAACCAGCGCAGCTCAATTACAAAATAGAATTAAAAATTCATAGGGATATTAAGAAAATGGGACGCTTCAAATCCTGTTTATCAGGAGGTCCATGTTCTCTGACCACTGATATTGGGGATTCTTCAGAAGCAAACTTTGAAAAACAAAGGATTTTATCCTATTACCTCCTGGGAAACACAGGTGGTCTTCTGGTCCCCCAAGTTCCTTGCAAAGCAGCTGCCTCTGGTGGTGGGTGGGGCAATCCCCATGGGTAACTTGCTGCTGAATCATTAGCCATGATTCACTTAAACCGTGCATCTAGCATCATCCACTCTCTTTTCTCCCTTCTGGAGGATTTGTCCCCTCCTGTCCACTTGCTCTTACTTGCAATAGAAGTACCCTGACCTCAGCCTTGGAAATGCAGTTTCTGAAAAGCCTGTGTTTTATTAGATAGCGAGAGCTGATGTTATCATCATGAGCAAGAGAAAACACCCCGAGCCTCATCACTTACGATGCTGCCTGTTCAGGAATCTTCTCAGCCCCGCGTCCCCTCCCGGACAGCAGGAAGGCTGTCACAGCCTGCCATTGGAAACTTCACAGTTTCTCCTCGGGGGCAGTGTGGTGTAGGAGACGGAGCCCGGCTGTCCTGTTATTGACTGTGCCACCTGACAGGAAATGACTTTTTAAAACCAATCTTACCAAATACACGTATGTATGAACGTACGTGTGTGTGTGTGTGTGTGTGCAAGCGTATACGTAAAATATTATTTTAAAAGTATTATAAAAGTAGTACACGCTCCTTGTACAAAAATGTGAAACATAAAAGCAACTGTTTCCCTCAGGGCTAATTGTACTTACTAGGAACATACACACCCAGGTCTTTTTATTATTCATGAATTCACAAACATGTATAAATGCATACATGAGGGCTTCAGTGGGGAGTCTGTTATACACAGAACTCTGCCATTTTCTAGTTATTGAACAATGCATCTTAAGCATCTTTGCAAATCCATGCAGATAATTTGCCTTTCCCTTTTAACAACTTCATGGTGTCTCCTTGTGTGGATAAACCATAAATTACAAACTTATTTAACCATTGATGGAAGCTTGGATTTTTTTTCAGTTTGTTTTAAATTAACAAAGATATTTGCCAAATACTCGACGAAGTCAACTTGTCTTTGGCAAAGAGGTAAAGAAAACGACAGACGACCCCAAATGAGGATATAACATGTGGGCAAAATAAAAAGGATAGTATGTGTCCAATATACATTTTTTTACAAGTTACTAAGCCTCTCTAAAGGCTGGGAAGCCCTTTTTACCCATCAAATTGGTAAAAAATAGTTTAAGTATATAATTAACAGTATTGCCAAAGTGTGGGGGAAACATTACTCTCGTTCATGAGGAGTATTAATTTTATGCAATGTTTTTCGAGGGCAATTTGGCAGAATCTACCAAAATTCTATTATTTTTTTACTTTTTAATGTTTATTTATTTTTGAGAGAGAGAGAGAGAGAGAGAGAGAGAGAGCATGAGCGGGGAGGGGCAGAGAGAGAGGGAGACACGGAATCCGAAGCAAACTCCAGGCCCCAAGCTGTCAGCACAGAGCCCGACGCAGGGCTCGAACCCACGAACCGCGAGATCATGACCTGAGCCGAAGTCGGACACTCAACCCCCTGAGCCACCCAGGCACCCTGAGCAAAATTTTAAATGACCACAGTTTTTGACTCCGAATTCTACTCTTAGGGGCTCTTGCTCAGGTGAGCAGAAATGTATATACAACAATGCATATTGGGGTTTATGATCGGGAGAGTTGTCTAAGAAATCTGAATTGTCATGGTCGCATCTGTAAGAGGGGGATAATAATACCACTAATAATGCTTACAAAGCCGGCTGTTGTGAGGGTTAGAGACAGTGCACTTCAATGTCCTGGGAGGTGCCTGAGTACAGCCAGTGCTCAGTTAAATGGAAGCTGTTAGAGTCTCCAGAAATCCAATCTGTTCTCATCTCAGTTGGAGACAAAGGCTGGGTGGCTCCATCACCATCAGGCTACTGGGGATTCACGTTGTGTGAAGCCCCTCCCATCCTTGCCTCATAAATGGGCTGCTTGTTTTTGTCTACCAGTAAGGATATTGCAGATTCTACACCTAAGTATTTCAGAGTGGAAGTTCAGGAGTAGGGTTCTTGGTTTCAGGATGCTTCCATATTAAATAGCTGCATGCAGTACGAGAGGCTTTCCACTCCCCCCTACCCCCACCCCCGTGTCGAGGACTGCTTGGGGACAGATAGTTTCTGAGCAGGGACCGTGGCCAGGAACGGGGCACAGTGTTTATGAACATGAGCTGCAACTTCCCAACAGTCCCCGCAGGTAAAGAAGATGAGGAAGCCGCCTCTGACAGGTGACAAGGTTTGGAGAGGTCATGCACACAAACACCAGTTGAAGAGCTGAGATTCCGACTCAGATTTGTCTGACTCTAGAGCCAACAGTAGAATTTTCCTTGTGACTCAATAGATGTGAAATGTGGCAGCAAAAGGAAAAGAGGTAAAAAAGAAAAAAAATCACATCTCCCGAACTGACATGCCCCATATGGGAAGCAGCATGGAGCCCCAAAGCAGCCCCAAGGCCAAGGCTATAACCCTGGTCCTGCCACCTGCCCGCCGGGGGACCAGGGGAGGTCACTTAACCCTAGTGAACCTTCACTACCTATGTCACAATTTGTTGGGAATAGAAATGAGTCAAGTCTTAATGGGATGGTGGGAAAAAACAAAGTCAAACCCAAATAACAAAAAACAACCCTCCAGAAGGAAACTAGATCAGATTCTTACTTCATTGGTTACCTGCCAAATTCTTTGAAAAGAAATCACATCCAGTCTTCTCCTATCAGTTTCCCAGAGGACTGGAGTTCCCAGGTGTGTTAACTCTTGGCCCGAAGAGTTAAAAAAAATCCTGGCCAAAATATACATGTAAACAGTGTCCTTATTTCTCTTCAAACAGACCTCTCGCGCTACTATTCTATGTGGAAAATCGGCAAGAGAGGGTATAATACGGAGCCTCTCCAAATCTTACTTGGTTCTTTAGATGTCTTTTTCATGGAACACCTCAAGGGATCATGTTATGTAGAACACAGGCTACAAAATGCCATTATAAAGTATCCTAGGAAGATTTTGCTTTAAATTGCGGCAACTCAAATACTCCTTCTAAAAGTTTCGTGAGGGAGCGGTGATGTTTTTGATGATTCCAAGCTACTTGTGCATGAAATGCACCAAGGACAGCGTGGTTTATGTCCTGGGGGGAAAAAGAGACTCTCTTGAAGGATGAGTAGCTATTTGCCAAGTGGACGAAGTGGGACCATCTCTTGTATTTATTTGAGACAATTTAGTGTGTAACAGCTTTGGTATCAGAGACGTTCCACCGCACCAATCAGTGGAAACTTTATGGCGGATTCAGTCTGAAAAACACGCCCTGGATTCTAACCCCGGGGAAGGACAGAAACCGCGAGAACGCAGTTACTGTCTTAAAGCAGTCGAGAAGGTAGGGATGAGGGCGATATAAACATTAACAAAGAAAACACTTTATATATGCTATTAATAGAAGTACAAGGTGTTCTATAGAAGCGCAGAGGAAAGAGAGTTTAACTTTGATGTGGTTTTGAGGGAGGCAGGGGAAGAATCCAGGGACGTTACTTCCTGTGGTGGAGTTGGTGAAACGGAATTATTTCTGTCTCTCCAGGCTGCCGGGGGATGTGGGACAGGCAGAGTGGAATGGATGAAGGCTGAGTGAGGGTAATCATGCTTTATTACCCTTCCGATGACACATCTGGACCCCTTTACTTTCTTTTGCCACGACTTCACGGACAGGATGAACGGGGGAAAAAAATTACAGGAAGGAAAACGGCGTTTTCATCCGTATTTGGAATTTAAGATCAGTAACAAGGAAGCGTCGCTCTCAAGTCTCTGTGTCAGTGTACGGGCAGGGGGCAAAAGGGTTCTGTCAGACCTCATTTACCGTACCCTTAAAGTTTTAGAGGGTTTTATGCTTTTCAAATTGGTTTTGAGGACTCAGGAAGAATGTATTGCTTCCTTCCTTTGAGCAGTGTCTTATGGGTTAGGAAGGCAGCAGGGTCCTAGAGAGTTTACACCGCATGGAAGCCAGTCTGACTATCTTGGTTTATGGAGACAAAACTGCGGTTCAGAGAGAAAAGTCATTTGCCAAGGCGTCCTGCCTTTATTTTTTTATTTTTTGTTTTTTATTTTCTTAATGTTTATTTATTTTTGAGAGAGACAGGGCAAGAGTCAGGGAGGGGCAGAGAGAGAGAGAGGGAGACACAGAATCTCAGCAGGCTCCAGGCTCCGAGCTGTCAGCACAGAGCCCGACGCGGGGCTCGAACTCATGAACTGTGAGGTCATGACCTGAGTCAAAGTCGGACGCCCAACTGACTCAGCCACCCAGGCGCCCCAAGAGTCCTGCCTTTAGACCCAGGGAAGTGTAGGAGGAGAGCCTGCGTTTCAGAGGGATCCTTATGACCCTTCTTTAACCATACACCAAACAGGGAGAGGGGAGATGGGGGGGGGAGGAGGGGAGACGAGTCCACGGGGCAGGGGGCCGTGATCACCTGGAAACTGCACCCTATCGTCTCGTGTCTGAGCCAAACCATGAGTGCCTGGAGCGCTGCACTTCCTCCCAGATGGCCCAAAGCCTGGCTCCAGGGCCTGCGTGGGTCTCTCTGAAGTGTCCGTCCTTCTCACGGTGGCTCATCCTTGCTGTAGACGGGCACACCATGGGGCCTACAGGGGGAGATGTTTTCAGCGGGAGGGGCTATCTGCTTGGCCGTGTGACTGGGGCGTTCACCTGCACACCTTGAGGCCCCTTGTGGTGCATGGAGAGGAACGGGAGACAGGCTTCAGAGTGAGGGCTAGGCACTAATCCTCCCTGCGCCCTCATATTCCAAAGTGGTTTTCTGAGGAGTAGCAAAATTCCAAGTTCAAGATAGAGGACAGAATCCATTTTATTTAATGCTTGGCTAGCTTGACTGGTAGTAAATATTTAGACCAACAGTTCTCAAAGTTTTTGACCTCAGGACCCCTTAACACTCTTAAAAATTAGGGAAGGGGGTTGCCCGGGTGGCTCAGTTGGATAAGCGTCTGACTCTTGATCTCAGCTCAGGGGTTGATCTCAGGGTCCTGAGTTCACGCCCCCACATTGGACTCTGTGCTGGGTGTGAAGCCTACTTAAAAATAAAAAATGAGTGAAGACCCCAAAAAGCTTTTTTTATTTTCAATTGTAATATCCATTTATATCGATCACTTTAGAAATTAAGAATAAAAATTTGATCTAAGATGTAAGGCTAAATATTGAAATAATTTCTTTAAAAGAACAACTAGAAGCCCATTGCCGTTAATAGAAATGACACTTTTTTATGAAAAGTATTGTATTTTCAGAACGAAAAATTAGAGAGAAGGGTAGTATTATCTTTCATTTTACAAATGAAAAAGGCAGCTGGATTCTCCTCTCTGTTTCAGTATTCAATGTGTTGTAATAAGTAATCTTGATTGAAGTAGCCAAAAAAACTATGGCCTCACATAGATACCTAGCTGGATAAAAGAGGGTGTCTGTGAATAACCTTTCCATGTCATTGGTGACACTCTTTTTTTTCTTCTACACCCACACTTGACATGTGGTCATTTCCTAAAGATTTTCCTGCAGTGTAAATTCTGAAACTGTATCAAAGAAATTTTAGTATTTTTTTACATCACAATCCACCAGTCATTCCTGCACTTTAAGTGGTTGTTTTCCCCAGGCACGATTTTGACCTTCGGGAAAAAATAGTAGTTCACTGAATTGGGCGGGTCTTTTGAACATTGTCGTGTGTCCTTAGACAATATTTAAAAAAAATCTATTAATGTGTCCAGTCAACTCATCCAAAAAGTCATGACGTACTGGGAAGGTGTGAAAGTGCCTGGAGAATACAGCTTTTCTCAAATTTCCCTTTTTAGTGGAAATTTTCAGTGAAAATCTCCAACTGTATCTTTGGTAACGAATACTGTCCATTGTTTTCCAGGAAGGGATGGGCTCAGTTGGTTCATTCTTGAGAAAATGTCTACCAAATGCCCACGTCTTCGTTGCCACAGTAGGCGTGTCAGTCATCTTTCAGGTAAAAATAATGTCGGTATTTGAACTGATGCCATGAGACAAGTGTTGGGTAAATCTTCTGGCACCCCAGCCTGACTCAACATACCGAACTGGCCTTGTGGTCATTATATTCTCCACCCCCAGAAACTAAAAAGCCAGTTTCTCTTAAAAATGTTCTCGATAAAAACAGCAGACAGTAAAATTATTAATTTTGTTGAATCTTAAAACCCTTGGGTTGGTGTCTTTTATTTTTATTTTTTTAAGTTTACTTATTTATTTTGAAAGAGAGAGAATGGGGGAGGGGCAGAAAGAGAAGGAGAGAGAGAATCCCAAGCAGGCTCCAGAGTGTCGGTGCAGAGCTGAATGCGGGGCTCAAACTCAGGAACCGCGAGATCATGACCTGAGCCGAAATCAAGAGTCGAATGCTTAACTGACTAAGCCACCCCGGTGGCCCGAGTTGGTGTCATTTAAATAGCCTGTGAAGGGCGCCTGGGTGGCTCCGTCGGTTAAGTGTCCGACTTTGGCTCAGGTCATGATCTTGTGTTCATGGATTTGAGCCCCACGTCGGCCTCTGTGCTGACAGCCCAGAGCCTGGAGCCTGTTTCGGATTCTGTGTCTCCCTCTCTCTCTGCCCCTCTCCTGTTTGCACTCTGTCTCTTTGTCTCTCTGTCTCTCTGTCTCTCAAGAATAAATAAACATTAGAAAAAAAGTAGCCTGTGCGTAATGGAAATCACCTTGCTGTATGCTGAACTAGTCTCAATTTGGGCCAAAGTAAAAGCATCATCCGGGAGATGGTTTCTGAGAGAGTTCCTGGAAGGGAGCTTGGGGGGAGGCTGAAGAACCCAGAGAGAGTGGTACCCACCGTAATCACACTTCAAAGAAGGCCACACTATTGTCATCCTTCACAGGCCCCTTAGGATACTGTAAAGGCAGAAACTTTTATTTTTTAAGTTGATTTATTGATTTTGAGAGACAGAGAGAGAGAGAGAGAAAAGGGAGAAAGTGAATCCCAAGCAGGCTCCACGCTGTCAGCACAGAGCCCCATGCAGGGCTCGAACTCACGGACCGTGAGATCATGACCTGAGCCGAATTCAAGAGTCTGCCGCTTAACCGACTGAGCCACCCAGGGTTCCAAGAGAGAAATTTTTCAATCGAAGTTGCTAGTATTTGGAAAATAGGAATAAAGTGCAGTGCTCCCAACAACGCCTTGTCCAGGCAAATGTTGTCCTACCTCCGGTACAGAGCTGTGCCGTGTTCCTACCCACGATCCTCCTCTGCACCCACAGCTTTGTGGTTGGTGGTGATTCCCCTCGCCTCTGTCTCCTGTCAATTCCCTCCTTACTGCTAAAACCGTCGTTCAGATACACGTCATCTCCTTAACTTGTTTCCTGGGTTTGACTCTTACTCTGGTTCCACCAGAGATCTCGTTCTGCACGGATCTGACCATGTCACTCCCAAGCTTCAAAGTCTACTGTAGCCTTGCAGCACTTGCAGGAAGAGCCCCTGTCCCTTAGCTGGTGTGTCCGATAACCGTGTGGGCCTGGAGACGACCTTACGGCTCTGTCCTACCTCACCTGGTGGGCTAACCCATGTGCTTGGCGTTCGCTGAAGCCGCGGGCAGTTCAATGCCCTCCGCCTTTCCAGAGGATGTCTCCTGTCTGAAATATTTTCGTACTCATGGAACACATCTGAAAACACCTATTTTTCAGAACTCGGTACAAGAGTCACATCCTTATAGCCTGTGATATTGTGATATGAAAAGAAATATTTATTTGGTCTTTGCCCCTGCTTACTGACACAGAGCTCCTAAATCTCTTGGGATTTCCCACGTGACAGGAGCGCCTGTTGTCATAATGACGGGACTCTGTGCAGGTCCCCAGATAGCTTCAGGTCACCAGAAAGACCATGCCAGGATTAGAAGCTTAGAACTTTCAGCCCCACCTCCAGGGAAGGGGAAAGGGGATGGAGATTCAGTTAACATCCCGGGGTTGGTGAATGCATCCAAATGCTGGAAGGCTGGTGCCTCCCAGCTCCAGGAAGATAAAAGCTCCTGTACTAAGGACCATTCTGGACCTTGCTCTGTCTGTCTCTTCATCTGGCAATTCATTAGTATCGTCTGTAATAAATTGATAATCGTAAACAAAGCGCTTTCCTGGATTCTGTGAGACGTTCTAGCAAACTATGGAGCCCGAGGAAGGGCTTGTGGGGACCCTGGCTTATAGCTATTCAGTTAGAAGTGCAGGTGGCAGTTGGGACACCTGGTGGCTCAGTCGGCTGGGCATCTGACTTCGGCTCAGGTCAGGACCTAATGGCTTGTGGGTTCAAGCCCCGCGTCAGGCTCTGTGCTGACAGTTCAGAGCCTGGAACTTGCTTCGGATTCTGTGTCTCTGTCTCTCTCTGTGCCCTCCCTACTCACTCTCTCTTTCTCTCTCTCTCTCTCTCTCTCTCTCTCTCTCTCTCAAAAATGAATAAACATTAAAAAAAAAAGTGCAGGTGGTAGTCAGGGATTTGAGACCAGCATCTGAAGTAGGGGGCAGTTTTGCAGGACTGAGCCCTTTACCTGTGGGGTCTGTGCTAACACTGGGGACTTAGTGTCAGAATTGAATTGAATTGTAGCACATGCGGCTGGTGTCTGGAGAGTTGGAGAGAGAGAGAGAGAGAGGGAGGGAGAGGGAGAGGGAGAGAGAGAATCCCAAGCAGAGCCCGACATAGGGCTCGAACTCATGAAACTGTGAGATCATGCTCTGAGCCAAAATCAAGAGTCGGATGCTTAACCGACTGAGTCACCCAGGCACCCCAGTTAATAGTTAATTGTATGGAATGAATGAGGTGAGAGTGTGTGTAGGTCAATGATGAGAGAGAAAACACAAGTGTTGCTCACTTCTACGTTCCAGGTTGGGGCAGGAGAAGCTGTACATTAATGAGTTGGTTCTGCGTGATGAGCTTAAGTGTTAGGCACAGAGAGGTCTTATCATCACAGCTTTTAGAGAAGGAAACTGAGGCTCCCGAGAAGAAGTTGCCTTGGTAAAGGTCACACAGCAAATTCACGGAAGCTGCAAGAAGACAGCTCAAGCTCCTACTTGGGTCGGTTCCAATGTGCCTTTCTGTTTCCTCAGTCAGGGCCCTGAGTTCTCCCCCAAGCTGAGCCTGGGAGGCACCAGACTAACTCTTGGGTTGGTCCTGAAGGTGACCTTTGTGTTTAGTTGAGAGCCTTGGGAAGCAAAACAGAAAACCAACAGAACAAGACAATAGGTGATCTCTAAAGACACCACCCAGTGACAGTGTCGTTACTGATGATGACAATGAGTCCTGCACCTCAGTTTCCCTGTGAGACCTTTTCTTCAGGAAAAAAAAAAAAAATGCTTTGTGACGCATTTCATGTGGCTGAAAAACACCAGGCAGATAGTCCTGCAAAGACAGAACGGCAGTTTACCTTGTCAGGCTCCGCTTTGTGAAATGTTGCCTTCGTCCGGCTGTCTCAGACGTAATTTCTTTTAATTCTTCCCCCAAACCTGACAGAGTATATTGTATTCATCCCATTTCAGATAGTAACACGAGAATGGAAATGGCAATAGAGTGTCCTCTGAGCTGAGATCCCAGCGGACGGTGTTACCTCCAGCTCAGAGGGGCTTGACCTCTATAGCGAGAGAAATACGACCCAAGTAGACGTTGTGGGTGAATTGTCCTCACTCCCAGGACCTGGAAATGTGGCCTTGTTTGGAAATGGGGTCTTTGTAGATGCAATCGAGGTAAAATGAGGTCATCCTGGATTTAGTGGTCCCCAACTGGTGTCCTTAGAAGATGAGGGAAATTTAGACACAGACACGCAGGGAGAAGAGTATCGTGGAACGACAGACATAGAATCTGGAGAGACGTGTCTAAAGGCCAAGGACCATCAAAAATTGCCAGCGATCATCAGAAGCTAGAAGAGACAAGGAAGGATCCTCCCTAGAAGCTTCTAAGGGAGAGTATGGCCCAGTTGATGCTTTGATTCAGACTTCTTGTGTCCACGGCTATGACAGAATACGTTTCCGTTCTTGTGAGTCCCCCAGTTTGTATTTTGTTACGGGAACAAATACATCAGGAAATGAATACGTCAGTATATTCTTAGGAGATGTGATTGGATGGGGAACAGCAGCTCGTCCTTAGGCTGGGCTATCATGTGTCTACCAAGTGGACGTGGGAAACCAGAGAGCAAGAAACTCCCAGTCACCTAGAAGATAAAATTGAAGCTCCACAAGGTCCTTTAAGATCTGGCTCCTAGCTACCCGTCCAGCTTATCTCACCATTCCCACAGTCATTCAAACCCCAAGATGTAGCACACGCCATCCACTCTTCTCAGAATGCCCGTTTCTCCACGTGTCCCCCTGGGGAGCGCCTCCCTATGTTGTCGAAAACCAACCTCCGTGCTTCGGAGCCAAAATATAACTCGAAGACAGAGTTTGGGATAAAGAGGAACCATAGCTTTATTGCTTTGCCAGGCATAGGGGGCTGCAGTGCACTCTGGCCTTCAAAAAACTTCAAGCCTCCCAGAGGAAGGGGCTGGGGGACGGGGTTATAGGGAAACAGAGGATCCAGCTGGTTTTGACAGGAACTGTGTACTAGCTGCCAGGCTTCTTCGTTGTGTCTTCAGGGGGGGCCCAGGGCTCCCAAAGCAAAAGGTAAGAAGGGAGAAGGGGAGGTTTGCAGAAGAGAGGGCAAAGGTTACTTTAAAATCAGGTGTGCCTGAAGCATGAGTGCAGCCATCTTGATTTTTGTTCAGCTTTGTGCTTAAGGTGATTTCACCTGCTCCGTATGTCTCAGCTCAAGCATCACCTCCCCCGTGAAGGCACTATCCGTCTACACAAATACTGCATTACCCACGTGCCCCTTGAAAAGTTATCATTTGTAACATTTACTGGTCTATCCACTGTACTAGGGGTTCTTAACTTTTGTATTAACACCTTCAAAGGGCTCTTATGAAACACAGATGGTCAGAGTCTTCCCAGAAATGCCTTGTGCTCTAGACTTTCCCACCTGACTGAAGATCGGGTAGAAGTCAGTGAAATGACTTCCGCAGGTAAAAGATACACACAATATTACCCAGCTCTTGAGAATCCATACGGCTTCTCTAAGTCAGCCTCCTCAACCTAGGCACGATTGATATTTCGGATGGGATATTTCTTTGTTGTAGAAGCTCTTTACGTGCATTGCAGGGTGGTGACATGACCATCCCTGGTCTCCACCCACTAGATGCCAGTAGCATGCGCCCACCAAAAATGGCTCCAGACATCACCCAATGTCCCCCGGGGGGCAACATCATTCTGGGTGAGAGGCGCCGATATAAAGGATAGGAACAGTGGCTAAAAAGCCAGACAGTAGGCTGAAGTAGGGCAGAGGATGAGCTATTGGCCCTTCCACATTTTAATACATAAACCATCCTAAAGTAAGGCCACGTGGTATAATGGAAAGAATATAGGCTTGGGGCTCATCCAGTCCTGACTTATATCCCAACTCCACTACTTAATAGCTGTGTGATTCTGGGACTTGTTTCTGTTTCTGTTTTTCGTTTGTTTGTTTGTTTGTTTTACCTCTGTGAGTTTCGGTTTCTCATCTGGGTTATTGACAGGATGGACCAACTGAGGAAACCTCCAAAGTGCTGACTCCAGGCCTGGTGCCTAGTGGGTTCACAATAAAAGTCATTTCCTCTCATCTTTTCCGTGGGGTTGGGAGTGGATGCAAGAGGAACTCCCCTGGCAACATTCACTTGGGATGAGTAAGCAACTCAAGGAGAGAGTTCTACATTTCCAGGGCGGAGGTGGGGGATGGGGGGTGGGGGGGGGGGTAGGGTGATGATGGCAGCGGTGATGCCTGGCTGGGCGGGTAGGGATGCCAGGCCTTAGAAACAGAAGCAAAAGGTGTTTGGGGAGCCTCGAGAAATGCCAATCTGAGTCAGAGGGAATCATCGCAAGCAGCCCAGAGATGGACTCAGATGTCATTTAAAGGGAGAAAAGCAAGGCGCGGATGAACACTGCTCCCGTGGCCTGCCCTTGTGACCCTCTGACAAGCCCAGTGGGAGCTTGCGTATATAGCCGGCGGTCCCACGTACAGCGCCTTTTGCCACATTTGCACTTGAGTGGGAGCCTGCCACGTGGCGCTACTCGCGGAAGGAGCATTGGGGGCAGGTGCCAATCAGAGATACTGCGCCCATCGCACCTACTCACATACACGTGCACGGGCATACATGCACGCGCGCGTACACACACACACACACACACACACACTCTCCTTCCCCCTGGGCAGACCGGGTACAGTGTGGTATCTGTGGGCACAAGGCACAACGTGCAACAATAAAATAGTAATCACTGGAAAATGACTGCATGAAGCAATGCAGACGCACTGCTCTACTTACCTAATTACTTTGCTCTGGAGATATTTTTGTTTAAAGCCGCTGAGATAAGAGTAGCGTTGCCATAGCAACCTCCTATGTTCGGCATCTCCAAGCAGATTAAATCACCCACGACTCCCATCGACAGTGCTCCAGTGGCATAATTTCTAATAGCCCGGTGCATTTTCCCACTTGATCTCTATAAAGGAGAATGGCCACTGGATGGCCATTATCAAAAAGTCCCGGCCATTTCTGTGTGGGTCTCTAACCAGGCTCCAAAGAGCCCTCATTTCAGAGAACAGCTGTGAGTTATCAGGAGGGGCATGGGAATCGGAGTCAGAAGATCCAAATCGACTCCAATCTTACCAGTAATTACTTCTTAGCAATCACTTACTAATTATTAATCTTCAGTAACTCCTTGATTTAAGCTCTTCAGACTGTATTTTTTCTCATCTGCGGAACAAGCTTAAGGTGGTTTTCCTTCCCCTCTCGCCACCCCTAACCCAGAACCTGCTGTGAAGGCTACATTAGAACGTGCATGCAGGACCACATGCTGGGTCACCGGGGAGGAGGTGGATTTTCTAGGGTTTGAGCCAGTTTTCAGAGCCTCCAAGATGGATCCATGCATGTTTCCCGACTTCTTGGGGATCTGCAAGGATCTCTGACACTGCGTTGGTTGTGAGCTTTACAGAACCCATTCCTTCCTTGCCTGATTATTAACCAGAGAGACTTCTGATCTAGAGAGTAAGATTTCGTAGAGAACGAGAATAAGTTGCTTTCGTGGATGGATAATCAAACAGAAATGAACTTCCTTTTCAAAGATTTCCAACACCAAAGTCGTCTCCATTTTCTCCAAAGAGGGGTGAACTAAGACACATCCTCTTGACCAAACTGTGAAATCATCTTAGAAACTGAGAAAACATTGTGAATATGTATGAGGATACTTCCACTGGTGTCTTGACACGTTTCTGTCTCCGTAGGTTGGAAGGGGCCAGAATATAGTGGCTGCTCAATAAATGTCTATTCTGTGGCTGGATGGCAGTGACTGGGGGCAGAGGTAGCGAGACAGGTAGTTAGCCAAGAGGAATGGAGTGCCTGAATGCAAGTAGAGTCTGTGAAAAAGAAAGAACAAGAGGAGATTTCTCCCCAGTCAACCCTTTTGCCTTCTGTTCCCACCTGTTAATTGATGTGACAGGTCAGAAAGACAAAGAGCAAAAATAATAAAAATGAAACTGAAATGAATAACTCCCACCTCTAGTTCTGGGTAAGATGCGAACTTTGCAGCCGCAATCATGGTAAGGTTTAAAATCAAAACTCACACTAGCACCGCTGTTTGAGATGTTCCATATGAGGTTATCAGAGCTCCCCCCGGATGTGACTTCCCGCCCACCCTCCCCTCCCATATCATTATTATTTGTGTGTCTGATTTTAAAACTAGGAGCCCCTCTACTTTATCTTCACGTCAGCCATGACACGTAGAATTGCACTTTTCACTTAGAGTTAGGTCAAAAAATGTAGTTAATAACAACAGTTGTGGCTTCATTATCCAATTACCTGAAATTTAAAATGAAAAACATCTTAGCTTCAAGACTTATCACCAAAAGATATTTCTAAAGTGCATTAGCCTACTCTCTGCCTTTAGGGGGAAGGTGTGATGACCATAATGGGTTCTCTGGTGGCTCAGTGGCTCGTAGGAACAGGAGCACGGACATTAATTCGCATTTATCAGTGGGGCTCTCAGGAGATGGGGGTTAGGGCCCAGAGACAGAGGTCGGGCCAACGGTGTACTGATTTCAGATCCTACTCTGGAAGTTTAAAAAAAAAAATAGAGGGGCGCCTGGGTGGCGCAGTCGGTTAAGCGTCCGGCTTCAGCCAGGTCACGATCTCGCAGTCTGTGAGTTCGAGCCCCGCGTCGGGCTCTGGGCGGATGGCTCAGAGCCTGGAGCCTGTTTCCGATTCTGTGTCTCCCTCTCTCTCTGCCCCTCCCCCGCTCATGCTCTCTCTCTGTCCCAAAAATAAATAAATGTTGAAAAAAAAATTAAAAAAAAAATAGATCTTTAATGTAAATATTTCCCCCTACAACCTGACTTTTCCTCCTAAGAACGGAATAGTGTTTCAACAGCACAACAGAAATTAAGGCATGTAGAGTTCGCCAAAGCCAAGTTTTATTCGCCCCCTCTTTTCCCCCTCTCATTCAACAAGTATGGTCATTTCTGTTGTATCCATCTAAAGCGGGCCTTACACCTCACACCCTAACATCTACAGAAAGCTTGTAGGACACGTCCACACAGTACACCCTGAGACACAATGTTAGTCTGTCTCCGTTCATCCTATACTCACTCACCTTCCAATCATTTTCCTAGAACACAGGCCTCTGTGCCGCCCGCTCTATCTTCTCAGGACAAGGACAACACTTTTTAACAGGTGAGCCAGCCCACCTTCCCCTCCCCTAAACTCAACCCTCCAAAAAGAGTTGTAGCCACTGTCGTTCCCAGGGTTCTGTGAGACGAAACCACATGCCAAAGAGTTCACCTGCTGAGTAGAAAATTGAGCACAGAACCGACTGAAGCTTCTGAGACAGACACGTCTCTTGGGGACAGTGAGAATGGAATAGAGGAGGAGACCAAAGCTGCTGAAGATGACAGACCATAGGATAGGAGAGGAAGGAGGGATTTAAGAAGTGCGGCACTGGTCGTGTTTGATATTGGAATTAATTTTTGATAATTTTTGCTCGATGTTCTGAGATGTCTGTATGTGGCACCAAGAGGGATCCTGGGATTAGTTTAAGTTATGCTGTATTTCTTGAAATCCTAGTTGTAACTCCAAGGCTTACTGAATGTCACATCTTCTAGAAAATTCCTCCCGTGTTTTTCTAAGTTGATATGATTGCCATCTCTCTCTTCTCCTTTGAACCTCCTTGTCTCGTGACACTCATCTGACACTGTTGTGTATGGTGTTCACTTCATCTTTAATGTCTTCTTATACCTCCATCCATCCAACTGCCCAAGTTTTTCCTCTCATCTCCTAAATCCAATAGATCAAAAATTTAATTCATTTTTCCTCCCAAATATCCTTTTGATCCAACTACTTTTTGCCACCCCCTCCTCCTCATGCTGGTCCCCGGGTCAGCAAGCTTCTGTGAAGGGCCAGGTAGTAAATACAACAGGCTTTCAGGAGCACACACGGGCCCTGTTTCATGTTCTTCTCTCTTTTTGTTGTTGTTTTTACACACTTAAAAAAAAAAACAAAAAACAAAACAGGAATGCCTTGGTGGCTCAGTCGGTTGAGCATCTGACTATGGATTTTGGCTCAGGTCATGATCTTGCACTGCATGGGATCGAGCCCCGTGTTGGACTCTGTGCTTACAGCTTGGAACATGCTTGAGATTCTCTCTCTTCCCCTCTCTCTCTGCCCCTGCCCTGCTTGCACTCTTTGTCTCTCAAAATAAATAAATAAACATTAAGAAAATGAAAAAAACATTCTTTGCTCTTGGGACCTATGGGGAAACCAGCTGTAGACTGTGGCTGGTAGACCCCTGCTCTCACCAGAGCCACCTTGTCCCCACCAGATTGCTTCATCACATTCTGTCTGGCCTCCCCATTTCATTTCTCCCCATTGCAGCCTGCAATTCATGTTCCAAAACGATGTTTTGAAGAATGCAAATCTGACCCTTGTCCCTCCTTGCTTAATGTCTTGCCATGGTTTCTTTGCTCTTCTCGGGGAATACTGAAAATCCTTGGCGTGGTGACCAGGCTGCCCATGGCTGGCTTCTTCCTCCATCTTTCACCACGTCTCATCGCTCCCTTCCTTGACTCTGACATTCTTGCTCTTTTTCAATGCGATATTTCTTCTACTTGGAACATCTTGCCTCTCCTATCACTCTCTGCCTGTTTACTGAAACTGTTCTCTCAAACCTCAACAAAACTGTCGTATTATTAGTGAGCTTCTCTTTGTTGTATGTTCTCACCGAGTCCTTGTCTTACATGGAACCTCCAAGAAGCAGATGCCAGTTGAGGATTCGTATGCAAGCGGTCACAGGAGGAGTTATGAAGAATTTGGGGGTGGAGGGAAGGATAGGGAAGCCCAGTATGTTTTTCCGGATCCTCTGAGGAACAGATACCAAGATGGGATTAAGCATTGGAGAGTTTTCTTGGGGAAATGCTTACAAGAGGAAATGAGTCAGGGGAGTCAGAAGGGACTGGGACAGTCATACGGCTGTGAGGTGGGTCTGACCTTAAGTGAGGAAGAAAAGGAAGGAAAATGGGTGGGAGAGAGCCCTAGACTTCTGTCCAGTCTATGGAAAATTCGCTGAGACTGTTAAATAGACCTTGAGCCAAAGTCACCTGTCAGAGGCATCCTGTGTCTCCTGCTCTTGTGTCCCTTCACGTTTACTGGCTGGGAACAGCCTGGGGGGAGTGAGGCCTCGGTACAAACCCAATGATGGATTTCAGAGGCAGCAGCAGGAGCCATCGGTCAGTGTGTCTGAGGGGTACATCCTCATGGCCTTGACATCCAGCAAGGGTACACTTTGATCAAAGGCCCAGCAGCAGTCTGGTCAGGGGAACTCTGTAGTGTGAATTGTGCCTCTGGCTTTTTTCCCCAGGAAAGCAAGTGAGCTTGGCTTTCACATCCTCCTAACAATCACTGGGAAAAGGCACTTAAACTCCTAGGCGACCCGCACTTTTGAGCTTGTTGCCAAAGCCGCTCCAGTGTCCTGGAGGGGTGCTCTCAAGAGAAGAATTAAGGTGCAGGCGGGTAGAAGTGAAGACATTCAGAACTTGGGGGAGAAGCTAACAGAAACAGGAAAAGGGATTCAGGAGAATCTTGTCAGAGCACCAAGGGTGTCTGCTATTACTGTGTTCTCTTTTCATTCTCGATATGCTCATAATGATGTGTTACTTCACATCTGCATTTTGGACTGGATTATAATCTCTGCGAGGTCAGGAATTCTATCTATCTTGTTCCCTGGGTCCAGCAAAGTTCCCGGAATACAGTAGAAGCTAATTAACTATTTTCTCCATAAAAATGGCCAGAAATCTGCTCTGCTTATATGAACCACATCCAAATAATGTTGCCATTAATAGGAAGATGAGGACATTTAAAGAGACATACATGAGCAAAGCCACCCTCAGCCCGATACGCGTCCCTATAAATCCTGTGTCGTCCAGCTTCCGCCTGCCTTTCTGTTCCCGAGAGCCGGTAATGGTATTTAGAGCCTGGGTGATGTGGCTGAAGCTTTATTCCATTTACTGCATTCTCACTGCTTCCAGCAGCCTCTTAAGGCAATCAACAATAATAGAAGCTGTCACTTCCTGTATTTCCATCCATGGCCGCAAGAGTTGATTCTCCACTTGTGATACAATAAAGGAACGAACCTAAAGAAATCACTGATCTCATCTGTTTTCTCCCCTTCAAGGGCTCCTGGCTGGTGGGTCAGCTCACGTGGCAAGAGCAGAGCTGCTCCCGTAATCACTGCCTTGTTCCCGCTGGTAGTCTGTTTGCTTTATGACAGAGTGGAAATAAGAAACTGGGCTTCTACATCAAATGACTTCCTTTCAAGTGCCCCTTCTGTCACTCACTAGTGGTGGGATTTTGGACAAGTCATTTAACCTCCTTGTGGTAGGCTTTGTTGTCATTCAAAACAATCCGCCGCCCCTCCTAGGGGTAAGATTACACTTGCCTTCCCCTTTGACATCAAACTTGGTTGTGTGATTTACTTTGATCAATGACATACTGACGGAACTAATATATATCACTCCCAAGAAAAAGCTTTCAGAGAGAGTGTACAATTTGCTGTTTTCTTTTCCCTGTGCCACGAACACCAGCAATGTTCCAGACAGAGCTCGTGTCTCAGAGTCAAGAACTACAGTGAACCCAGCCACACTTGATGTCAAAGGACACGTGGAAAGGGCAAGAAAGAAGTCTTTGTTCTTTTAAGGGCATTTGGATTCGCGGCTGTATGTTACTTGAGTAGAATCGAAGTTATCCTGACTGACACACCTCTTATCTTTTATTTACTCACTTGTAAAATGTATGTTATAATAGTTCTTACTCCCCAAGATCACAGGTTTATTCCTTCAGCAGCTCTTTACCTTAACCTTGTTAAATGCAAGATAAAGACTAGATACCAGTGAGTTCTGCAAGGATGAAATATGGTCAGCCTTTTATCATCAATGAGTTTATAAGACAGTAAAAGAAAGAACACGTGTGTGTGTGTGTGTGTGTGTGTGTGTGTGATTGGAATAGAAATTGCTCAATGCCATGATAGGTAGTGATACAAGGAAGGAGGTCCCTTTTTAACTGTGGGCTCAAGAAACTTTCTGAAGGGGTATTGAGTTTGAAGATTGGGTAGCCAAAAGCAAGAAGGCTTTTCCTAGATAAAAATGACATGGGTATAAGAAAGCATGGAGTGGGGCACCTGGGTGGCTCAGTCGGTTAAGCGTCCAACCTTGGCTCAGGCCAGGATCTCACGGTCCATGGGTTCGAGCCCCGCGTAGGGCTCTGTACTGACAGCTTGGAGCCTGCTTCAGATTCTGTGTCACCCTCTCTCTCTGCCCCTCCCCCGCTCCTACTCTTTGTCTCTCTCTCTCAAAAATAAATAAACATTAAAAAAAAAAATAGAAAGCATGGACCATTTAGAGAGAAAAATCAATATTTCAGAGTGTTTGTGAAGGGACTGGAAATTAATGCAGAAAAGGAATGTGAAGTCATGTTTCCAATAGTCTTGGCTATGAAACTTAAACTTCCTTTCGTAGAAAGTTAGTGAAATAAACTTGTTGAGGCAGGATATGACTATAATTTGTTAGATGGATGAATTACAGAAAGAAGAGTTCATACGGAAGCCCATCTAGTATACTTTTGCTCTACTGTAAGTAGGTCAGCGGCCAGCACACGTTTTGTTTTGTTTTTGTTTTTCCTGTGAAAGGCCATATAGTAAATATTTTAGCCTTCCTGAGCCAGATAGTTTGTATTGCAACCATCCAACTCTGCCACCAGAGAATGAAAGCAGATGTAGACGGAAAAAAAATAAGTGAATGGGCGAGGCTATGTTCCAGTAAAACTTCGGGGGGTTCAGAAGAAGCTCTGTGGGGGCTGAAAACTGTGTCCGGCCAGCTGCTTCATGTAACTCTGTTCTATTACTGATGTGCTGCCTAAAGATTTCATTGGAATCAGGAGCACTCTTACTCATAAAAGCAATGAAGTATCTGTTCCAGGGGACACGCGAGGAGGGCCTGAACCAGGTTAATAAGGCCTGGAGAGGAAAGGCAGAGTAAAAACATCACAGGAGTGGATTGACGGGAATAAAGAACACCGAAGAGTGGCCTTCCGAGGGCGAAATTATTTCAATTTCGGACATATTGAGTTTGATGTGGAAAGCAAATGAGATAATGTAGAAAAAAGTGCTTCACAAACTATGAAGTGTTATAGAAATGGGTTATTTTAAGAGGAAATGGCTGAGGTCATTTTATGACTCAACAAAACCCATCAACACTCCTCAAAAACAATCAAGGCACATGAACTCTATATTGTGGGACAGCCCTTCCGGATTTCTAGGTCAACACCTCGGCCCGATGCTGCTATTTCAATTCGTGTTATTTCCTGTGAAGCGAGGGATAACTGTCCCCGTAGACTGACACGGGGGAACACGTCCTCCTGCTCACACCTGAGCCCGGGTCAGAACTCCCACAAGGGTTGCAAAACCACCTCCCTGAAGACCTTTCTCTGGGTGATTTTGAGCTCAGAAGCGAGGGGTGGAGCTTGATCGCTGCTGCTCGGATGGGTTCCCGTGTTAGGGTTTTGTGGCCATGTCTCCTTAAAACTTGACCTTTCTAGAAACAGATACAATGATTTTTACACCTTAATTGCCAAGTCAAATGATTAATTATAAATATAAAAAAGATGATACATTAAAAAAAAAAAAAAAGAGCCCAACCTTTCAAAATAAGACTTATTCTCAGAGGAATTTATCGTGGCAGGAACAACCACATGAATTTACAAGACCTCCAGAATTGTTCCTTCCTTCTTACCCAGCCTTCACTTAGGTTTTTTAATTATACCAGTGCGAGTGGAGGAGGGAAAATGAAAATCATTCAAGAAATCAGGCAGAGAAAGACAAATGCCATATGATTTTACTTAGATGTGGAATCCGGAAAACAAAACCAAAGCGCAGACAAACAAAAAGCAGAAACTGACTCAGAGACACGGACAGCAAACTGGTGGTCGCCAGAGGGGAGGGGTGGGGGTGGGGGGTGGGCAAAACAGGCAAAGGGGACAACGCGGCACAAGCTGCTGGTTATAAAGTAAGTAAGTCACGGAGATGTTAAGTACAGCATAGGGAATACAGTCAATAATACGATAATAACATCGTACAGTGACAGATGGTGATCACACTCATGGTGGTGGGCACTTCGTAACGTGTGTCATCATCAAACCGCTATGTGATACGCCTGCAACTAACATAATGCCGTATGTCAACTGTACCTTAAAAATGTTTTTGGGGCGCCTGGGTGGCGCAGTCGGTTGAGCGTCCAACTTCAGCCAGGTCACGATCTCGCGGTCCGTGAGTTCGAGCCCCGCGTCGGGCTCTGGGCTGATGGCTCGGAGCCTGGAGCCTGTTTCCGATTCTGTGTCTCCCTCTCTCTCTGCACCTCCCCCATTCATGCTCTGTCTCTCTCTGTCCCAAAAATAAATAAACGTTGAAAAAAAAAATTAAAAAAAAATGTTTTTAAATAAATAGAGTCGCTGTATTGAAAGTAGACAGGGGAAGTTTAATTCACAGGCGTGAGGGGCTGGCTCCATCATCCTGGTTCCCTGGAAGAAAGGAAGTGAACGCAGACACGTGACATATTGCAACAAGCAAGCACACGAGATGAGAAGCTTCTGGTAGCTCGGGGCCAGGCAGAGAAGCCCAGCCAGAAGGAGAGGCAGTACTGCCTAGGGGTCAAGAGCATGGCCTCTGGACCCAAGGGGCCTGAGCTTCATCCTGGCTCAGTTACTTCCTAGATGTGTAACCATGAAACATATTTCTTTCGTCTTTGTGGTCAGGTCCATCGTGTGTGAAAGGGACAAGCAATGATACCTACCCTTTGAGGGAGCTAGGCAGCATTTCCCTACCTGCGAAGTGCTCCCCGGGGATTGGCTGTTGTGAGGAGTGGCTGAGAGCGACAGAGGGCACAAACCTAGAGGCCGGCCCACAGGTTGGAACAAAGGAGCATGGCCCAGAGGGAGCCGGTGATGTGCAGGGTTGGGGTACAGGACATGTCCGGTTTCAGACATTGCATGCAGTGTGAGAAACACTGAAATCCGAATCAAGAAAGTGCAAAAGCCAAACCCGAGGAAGGAAATAAATAGGCAGCCACCATAGGAAGGACACAGAAAGTCTAGAGCTAGAGTGGGTCCCGCATAAATGCCAGTGCCGCATGCCGGTACTTTTGAAGGCCATCTCTCTCTTCCCCAGGGGCTTCCTCGTCTGGTGTGGAATCATAGTCATTTAGGGCTGACTTCTGAGATCAGCTTAGCTCTCTTCTTTGAGCTGGATCATACATTTTATTTATTTACTTATTCGTTCATTCATTCATTCATTCCAGGATAATTAATATACAGTGTTACATTAGTTTCAGGTGCACAAGATAGTGATTCAACAATTCTATATGTTACTTAGTGCTCATCACAGTGTACTCTTTTTGTAATCTTTTTAAAAAAGTTTTTAATCTTTTAAAAAAGTTTTATTGGGGCGCCTGGGTGGCTCAGTCGGTTAAGCGTCCGACTTCAGCCCGGGTCACGATCTCGCGGTCCGTGAGTTCGAGCCCCGCGTCGGGCTCTGGGCTGATGGCTCAGAGCCTGGAGCCTGTTTCCGATTCTGTGTCTCCCTCTCTCTCTGCCCCTCCCCCGTTCATGCTCTGTCTCTCTCTGTCCCAAAAATAAATAAACGTTGAAAAAAAAAATTAAAAAAATAAAAATAAAAAAATAAATAAAAAAAGGAGCAGAAAGGTAGAAAAGGACCTGGAGGAGCAAAAGAACTTAGACATTCAATCTAATCCTTCCCCATTGCCAGCCAGAGCTAAACAGAGCCCAGAGCACCTGCTTTTCAGCCAGTTATCACCATTTCGTGTTGTTAGGGATACTGTTTCTCTTGCTGTGATTTTCCATCAGAACATTCCAAAACCCTTCTTGGATCATACAGATACAAATTGCAGCACCCCGCAACCCATTGGGTCTGACTGTTGAAAAAAATCAAACGATTTTATAACACAGATTCTAGAGACAGCTATAGGGAAAGGGCGACAACACCTCAAATTACCTACCAGGGGAAGCGGGTGCCCTTGGGTGGTGTCACCATGGCTAACACGGCCCAGGCCAATCAGTCTGGAGACCCCACTAGGAGCTTAATGCTGTGCAAAGACAGCACCAAGCACGTAAAGGATTCACAAGTTTACCCGAATGGTGAGGCCTAAAAACATAAACCAAAGCGGTGTATCATCTAAATCAGCAGAGATGGCAATTGCATAAAAGAGAAGCTGACATTTAACTGGAATGCTCAGGGTAGGCGTATGGAAGGAGGTCTTAAGCTGGATGGTAATCGACCTGCCAGTGCTTTGGAAGCTGGCAGAGTGGGGAGCACCAAGGTCAAGTATGTGTGTCTTGCCCAAGCCTCCATGCTGTTTCCATCCTCCCTTTTCCCTGTCTTGTCCTGTCCCTCCATCGTCAGCTGCCTGGATCCCGAATCCCTATGCTGCTGCCTGGCCGTCCTTACCAACTTCTCCACCCCACTGAGGAGTCATCTCTGGGCAGTTCCTGTGCTTGGGAACCTTCGTCAGCATTTGCCTGGCATTCTGGATCCCTGCCTGACTCAAGAAACCAACATCAGGGCAGTGAGAGAGGTTAACTGGGGCGGGAATGGGGGTCTCCTAGCACACCACCCACATAAGCTACACCAAATGCACATGTGCAAGACTCAGTTCCCATCCATGACGATCGCATGCTCCCCTGGCACCCATGATTATCCCTGTTTGTGAATGTTTGGCATTTTCCTGAAATTAATGGTTTCGTGACTTTCTCTGCCACCAGAACACAAGCTCTTCACCGTTAGGGATGGAGTTTTCTCCTGCCTGGTGCAAGCAGGAGACATGCCTTCTCTAGACAATCTCTCCAGTTTCCTTCACAACCTGTTGATACCCTGCAGTCTCTTTTCCATAAAAGAGCCAGAGAGGTGCGCCTGGGTGGCTCCGTCAGTTAAGCGTCCGATTGCGGCTCAGGTCATGATCTTGCGGTTCGTGAGTTCAAGCCCCGCATCGGGCTCTGTGCTGACAGCGCGGAGCCTGGAGCCTGCTTCGGATTCTGTGTCTCTGTCTCTCTCTGCCCCTCCCCTGCTTGCGTTCTGTCTCTCTCTCTCAAAAATAAACAACAAAAACAACAAACAACCAGAAAGCCGTGAAATGTGAGTCATAAAATGCACGTCACACCCCCCCCCAACATTGTAGGGGAAATAAAATTCAAGCCTCTTACCTGGGGACCTCTCAAACTCCTTAACCTTGGCTATACAGTTCCTACACACTACATCCTAGCTTCTGTGGTTTTCTATGCATTGGACTTTCTCTGGCCTCAGGGCCTGCCTTGGTTTCTTCTGCCTGGGATGCCCCATTACTTGCATAACTAGTACCCTTCCCATATTTTAGCTCTTAGTTTAAATATTACCTTCTTAGAGAAACCTTGCTTCTTCATCCAATATAAAGTGGGATTCCTTACCCTCTTATTTCTTAAGGCATCCTTTGTTCTTTTTTTTTTTTTCTTAAAAGCATTCATCACAATTTGTAATTCTTTTATTTATTTGCCTATATGCTTATTTTTGCCAGCCATCTCCCCACCAGAATGTAGGATCAAAGAGTGCAGGGTCTGGTTCTGTCCCTACTGCCTACGATGCTACTGAGCACACACAGAGGGCATCTGTATGCATTTGTTGGATTAATGTCACCCGCAGTGAGAGCCTTTCCAGACCCATAGTAGATGTTCAACATAAACGTTCACGTAAACCTTACAAGCCAAGGCAACACAGTCAGACTTAAGGAGGAGTTAAATAGAGGTTAGGTTCCAGCATGGTGCTTGCAGAGCACAAAAGAGGGAGCGATTGATGAGGATTGAGGGCAGAGGAAGACAGTAGGACAGGCAGGGAATTGTGAGGTCATTCCCAGTTGATGGCACAATATGAGCCCAGGCGTGGAGGAGGGAAAATACACAGATATGTGGGGAAGCCTCGGAAGCCTGGGATGAATATGATGAACAATACAGGGGCAGGGAGGACGAAATCGTTACAGTCCTGGAGGGCCATGCTAAGAAGTTTACGTTTTCATTTGAGAGCCAGCGGGAGCCCAGGCTTGTTTTTTTAAAGAGACAAATAATGATCGTGATGCTAATTCATATAAAATTTGGTACTATAGTTCTGATAATAATTTATAAGTTTTCAGATTCCCAAGTCTTCCTGATCACTGTGGCATTGTATTGTACCATCCGAACATTTCATTCAGCAAGTACTACTGAGTAGGTCTCTCAGATCGTTTATTAGTATCCCGTTTTGCACACCAAGAAGCTGGAATTCAGAACATTTACCTTCGTTTGCAAGAAGACCACCCAGCCAGTACGCGGAGGAGCTAGAATTAGAATCCAAGTCTGCTTGAGACTGTGAAGTTCAAGCACGTTCCATGACATCTTCTCTTTCCACTAGCGCAATGTAAATGAACTCTTATGAAACTGCTGTTACTATCTTGGGCTAAGCTCTGCATAAGAAAGATGAAATCTTTGGGATAAGGGTATTTTTGTTCTTCTCTTACTTCTTAGGAAAGAATTTTTTCCCCCAGCTAATGAAGTATGACACCACCCAGGAGAAATTGAGTCACCTGGTCACAGTCCAGGGTCAGGGGGAGGGGCTCTGATTTCCTCCATGTGACCACCAAGCCTGAGGCAGAGACTGGGACACACTTCCCAGAAGGGAGACACGGGGGAAGTCCCCGTTCATTTTCTTGGTGGACAGCATTGTGCAGTGGGTTATATTTGCTCTCTAGCCTCCAAAATCAATAACCTGAACTCTCACTGATGTCCCGGCCATTGTAGTAAACAATTCAGTGGGGGAGGTTTCTAACAGCTGAGAGGAAATTGTGATCTGAGATGTGAATGTTGCCTAAGGCCCAGCTTCAGTCTGCATCCTGCCCTCCCGGACAGAGGTGCCCTTTTTAAAACCTGGGAGAAGGATCCAGTGCCTGCCACAATAGCTTATTTCCTCATATCAGATCCCCTAAGGGCTCAAGCAATGTTTTCTTATGTTTTCCCTGAGCTAACGGGGGGGGGGGGGGGGGGGGGGGGATTAGAAACCTACCTGGGGACCACACACAGCTCAAATCCTGTGTGGTTTAATGTCCCTCAGTAGGAAACAATATGTCTACAGCGTTCTGGCCAACAATACCTTCCGGATGCTGAGCATTTAGTATAAGGAGCACTTTTCATGCGTTACCTCATTGGATGCTCACATCAGTCTTGGGCAGTAGTATTTTTTACCATCATCATCTTTCACAAGGACTGTTGCAGTAGCCTTCAAACTCTCTGCCACTTTGTCTCTATTCCCTGGCAGTGCCTCCCAAATTCTACTTCTAGAACGCTAATATGATCTGTTTGAATACCTTGCCTAGCCCCTCCACAACAACCACAGGGTAAAGTCTGGTCTTCACTGTGATGAGAAACACCCTTCAGGTCTCAGAGTGTCCACTAGCTTCATTTCTCTCTCCCTCTGCCCCAGAGCCAGGGTTACACGTGACATCTCTGTGGCCACTAAACGGTACACTTTCTTTCATCCTTCATGGCCATGGTAAGCATAGCAGAGACCCCGGACTGTCTGAGCTGGCCTGTCACCACTACCTGGGAGATATGTAACCTCAGGTAAGTTCCTCAAACCTTCTATGTCTCATTTGTAAAATGGGATCACTGTAGGACCTTCCTTCAAGAAGAATTGTGAGGAATATGTGAGTTCTAATACATAGTGCTTACGACGGTGCCCTGTAAGATTAGTGCCCAATAAAATTAGCTGTTAATATTGTGCTCTCTATTGTAGTGCTCTTCTCTTGTTTATATAGACACCTATTAAGTCTCTATTCATCTTTTAACATCCTTTGTGTAAACTGTCCCAAATTTCCAACGTTGCATTTATCTGTACTCTCTGCGCTTTCCTTGAATTTTCTAAAAACAAGTTTATAGTAATGACACTCAACCTTGGTCTCCCCCATGACAGTATGAGCTTCTGAAAAATACAGCCCATTTCTGATTCATATTTAGGTTACTAGATCCTCGCAGAACGTCTAGCACACTATCTAATAAATATTTGTAAAGTAAATGCTCATTTTGAACTCATGAGTTAGGATCCAAACTGCTCATTCTTCTAACTGGTCTACCTGCTCCCATGTTCTTCCCTCAGTCCATACTTCCACAAAAGCCACGGTGACCAGCTCATGCCTGTCATCTGCTTCAATCCCTTGAGTGGATTTCCACTGCATGGCCATAAGGTCCAGTCTCTGGACCAAGTCCTTGCAGGATCTGGCCTCTACGCCTCCACCTCTGTATCATGCTACTCTCCCCTCGTCCTCAATCTTCTAGCCACGCTGGTCCCCTTTCAGTATCTCCCAATTTAGAGAAAGAACATTTTCCTCTGCTCTGACCTCTATTTGGAATGCTGCTTCCTAGGTGTATCTCATTGCTCATTTCTTCTCACCCATCACATCTCATTTCAGATCCCACCTCTTCAAAGAGGGCTTTCTGACCACCTTGGCTACAAGAGTCCTTTGCCATCCGGTTACTCTCTGTCACATCACTTGCTTATTTTCTTCATGGCATGGGTCAGAATCCGGAAGTAGGCATTTATTTTTTGGCTTCTTCCACCTAGATGAAGACTCCCCTGGGGTGGGGACTTGTTCCTTGTTCACACTAACCACTGCTCTTCAAACAGAACCTGTCACTGAGCAGGTGCTCAAAATACAGGTCTTAAAGAAATGAATAAATGCAAAGTAGATCTTTTGAGAATGAAGCTATTCCACATCCCAGGAATCATCCAAGAATGACAAATCATAGAATAATAGAATGAGAGGCTTTGTGTATGTCAGAGAAAGAAGGCGGAAAATTGTCAAGGTCTCATGATGTACCCGTTTTCGCCTCCTCAAACACCATCAAGTCCCATATCGTAAAACAAGTTAACTTATATAAAGCTCTCCCAAACATTCTTTAAACCATTAAGGCTCTTAAGAGCTCAAGACATTGTAGTTAAAGAAGTGAATGAATATGAAATGCCTTGACAGATTAATGGGTAATCACAAAGTTCAAAAGACTTGGTTTTGATAGAGAACCAGAGCAGTGAGGTCTGAAAGCAGCTCCCACTGTCACAGAGCAAGAGAAAATCAGGCAGAATCTCCTTGAATGAAATGCCTAATACTAATACTGCATTTTGTTATCTACTGTATATAATCTAACAATAAAAAAATATTTGCCTAGCACTTTCCATTTTAGAAACACCTGTTTACATAGTTTATCTCATCTGATAAGACAGTGAGAAATACAATAGCACAGTAGACAATCCAGTAGACAGAGCCTGGTTTCAGGAACCAGCTCTATTAGTTAGAAGGCGTGACCCTGGCAAGTCACTTTCCCCCTCTATTTCATTTTTGGTAAAATGAAGGCGTTAGCCTCGATGATCTTGAATCCCAATTAACTCATTGATTGGCACTGTTTGTATTTATGACAAATCAAGCTTCTCTTTGACCTAGGTCCAAGGTATAAAGTTCTTATGGGGTCTTCCTTCATGTTCCTAAAATGAAACTATCTGAACAATCACTCTCTTAGGTGCCTAGGTCAAGAAAGAAGGGCTTCGTCTATCTTTGGGTGACTTTTCTCCCTGTGAATTATTCTCTCCTCTTTGATGCCAGTTCTGATCGGTCCATCTCCCTGGGTCTACCTTCCTTGGTCCGATGGCCTCTGTCACTCTGCATTGCACTGTAGTCCCTTCCACAACACAACCTAGGACAGCCGTCAGCTTCACAAAGAAATTTATGTGTTCTATGGTACACCCCAAGGAAAAGGTGTCCAGTAGCTAATCTAATTTTTTTCCCATTTGCCTTGGAGAAGGCCAGAGAATTTTTCCTATAATTTTACACACGTCTTCTAGTTGCATACTTCCATATTTCTCTGGCGTCTCCTTGCTCTACTAGCCACGGACCAGGGTAAGGGGGTGGGCAGTGCGGGATGTCTAGGGGTTATGTATGTGGTAGGCAGATTGCTCGTTATCACTCCCCCTTCTATTTTCTCAGGTACCTTTGCATCTCACTGGAACCCGTCTATTTTTCACCTTCTCCACTGACACCATTTGATGTCCCTGCTTCTTATATGTAAAGCACAGCTCACTATATTGCTATGATCAGGAGCCCGTCTACTGAAAAAATGAAAGCTGTTTGGGTCTGACGCAGCAATTAATTCCCTCCTTCCACGCATTGCCTTCCTGCAAGGTGAAGACCCCTCTGTAACTCTGGTGTGAGTACCAGAGCTACGACTACAGGATGTAAAACACCTGCGTGCTTCTTTGAACATTCAGTCTGTCATATTATGTACAAAAGATACTAATTGTCCAGGTGTCAGAACCACCTGTAGGGTCAAATGTTCTTATGTTCACTCAGAAGCCTGGTAATATGCATGCGAATTACATCTTTTCTTGCCCCTTTCCCTCTCTCTCTCTCTCTCTTTCAATATCTTGATATACCAGTTTGGAGACCTGAATTCTGTAAGACATAATAATATATACATCTATTTGCAAATAAGAAAGAGGGTGTCTCTAATTGTTCATTCACTCCCTCCTCTGGTCCTCAAGCTGCTGCCTTGCAGCTCTTGGCAGGAGGCATGGACGTATAAGAGACCGTCAGTGCTAGGCTGAGCTCTGTTCCTAGTAAGATTTCTAGAGAAGTATTCCACAGTCAGGCTGATGACAGACGTGGCTAATCCACTTTCCCTAAGGGGAATTTTCTGTGCTGCCGGGCATATAACTGCCTGCCATCCAGCTTTTCCTCTCCACATCCCTGCATGAATGTGACTACCCCCCGGGCAACTTCTGCACATCGCTGCCTGGAAACTGTGCTCCTGCCACATCCCTTCTGGAAATAGGATGAGCTCTTGGACCACGTGCGATATGCTGTTTCTAATGCAAAAAAAAAAAAAAAAAAAAAAAAAAAAAGGAAGTGCATTGAGATTCGGTCCCAAAGTGAGCTCACCGAGCCTTGCTGCCAGCTTTCCTTCCAGGAGGCAACTTTTCCTTGACATTGTTTTTATATTAGAATGAATACACCTATGTCTCGTAGCATGTGACACTCTCCCTCCCCCTCCCCCTTTTCTAGGAATTCAAAACCCCATACCGACATCGGTAGGGACACTGAGCACATTTTTCTTCTCCTTCCTCCCGCTTCGCAAAAGGTTTCTCCCGGGCTGTTCACTTAGCACGGTGATGCGTCACGTACCTCCCTGCTCATCTCCTGCAGCCGGGGAGGCGGGCGCTGCGGGGCGGGCGGTTTCAGAGCTGCCGTCTGATTGGCCGAGCGGCGCGGAGGGGAGGGGGCGGTTTCAGAGCTGCCGTCTGAATGGCCGGGCGGTACGGAGGGGGGGGCGGTTCCAGAACTGCCGTCTGATTGGCCGGGCGGTGTCGGCTGGGCTATAAAAGGGACCCTGCCAGCCTCGCTAGCAGCTCGCAGATTTCTGACAGCGTCTTCCGCGAGAGGAGGGCCGGGGAGCTCAAAACAGAAGCCGCAGCGCCTCCTGCCTGCCGCCTTTCCTCCCCAGTTTGCGAATCCCACGCCTAACAAGATGTGCAAAGGACTTGCAGGTCTCCCGGCCTCTTGCCTGAGGAGGTAAGATCATTTTCAGCCACTCCCTGCGTTACCCTTTCGGGGAGACTTGCTTAGTTGCTTACCTATACCACATGCCGACCTCGTTCTTTGGACTCAGAAACAGTGTGGTCAGGAGAGCCTTGACCTGCCAGCTTTCCTACGAGACCAGCTGGACACTGTAACTGGAGGAGTGTGCTCCCCAGATGTTGGCACCTGTGTGTTGTTTTATATTGACCTCGGTTTCGAGGACCGTCCCGATCCTCTCACCAAGCTAGTTTGAAGGAAGAAGTGATCAGAGGGTTTCGGACTCAATGCGGTGGTCTGTGATTGTTGTTATTATACTTGAGCATCGCTGGGGTCTGTGGAATCATGGCTCTGAGCTTTCCCGATGGCGGGGGGGGGGGGGGGGGGAGTAGGTCTTGTTTAGGGAAAGATACCCCAGAATGAGGCTTGGCTCCAACATGGGCACACTGTGCTTTCTGTGTGGTGCTGCAGTATCTAACACTCTTTACGCTCTTATAAGCAAGTGTGACAATACAGTATGAGTTTCAATACTGGGTCCCCCTGCTCTCGCTGCCCCTTCCCCCAGCTCCTGAAATACCTTATGTGAATGGTGGTTGAAAAGTATTGATCCTAACAAATCGTTAAGGGTTCTGTAGAAGATCTCATCCTACTTTTGTCAATGTAGTGTCAATATACTGTCTCTTGATTTAAATAAATAAATAAATAAATAAATAAATAAGGCTACTTCATAAGTCCTTGTATGCCTTTGGCTTTTAAAAAGATAGAAATAAATGCTTTCAGAGAATGCTTGTATATTAGCCAGCTGAAGAAAAAGGCAGAGCTGGTGCATATTACATTATTTCATCTTACAGTTAAAGGTAGAAAGTCAGTCTGTAGGTACACCATCCCCTTGTTTCCCTGCAAATACAAATCACCTTAAATTTCAGTTTAGAAGTATCCCAGAAAGCACAGTCTTCTGTGCAGTTCTTAGAAGTTTCCCTTTCGAATATCCGGGAGTGTGAAAGAATATTCTTTGTAAAAATACGCTTTCATGGCCGCTTTTACAATGAAGCACCTATGGAACGAATGCCCCCAACCTCCACCATTCCTATCGTGAGCTGAACGGAGCAAATCGTATAGAGCTACGGTTAGCTCATCTATAAAATTACCCTCACAAAATACAGGACTGGCAGGAAAGAGTTACGCTCTGGGAAGGACTTTCGGGGACAGATGAAAGATTGCACGAGTCTGCCCGAGGAGCTAAGGGGAGGTAACCTCTGATCAGCAAGGTGGACGGCTCTTCCCCCTCCTCGCTGGTCAACTGCAAGTTAAGTAGTCCAGTGCTCCACCCTAGCATCAGTGCCTGAGACTGCAGAAGGGCATGAACTGCTCAAGGTCACGCAGGCAGTGCGTGGCAGAGTGCAGATCAGATCTGGTTTCCTGACTCCAGTGACCTCTGAAGTCATGCTGGTTTTTCTGCTTATGGTTGCACTGTGTTGGAAGGACAGATGTCACATACTTGCTAAGCCTACTTCCAACTCTTTATGAGACGACTTGCACTGATTAGTAACTCAGGTCTCACCCTGACCCAGCACACGGAAAGGTGAAATCAGTTCTGTTTGGACCGAATCACAACGTATTTCTATCTTAGAATCACGTGAGCCTTCGTGATTATATATTGGTAGCATTAAGGAGGATTTTTGCATCCCCTGGCCAATTGGAGAAGCAGAGGAGGAAAAAATGGGCTTGTAAAGAAGAGAAAATACCATTTTAGGGGCAGTCCACGAACATAATGGAATTCAAACTTTCCGGGGCAACGTGCATAGAGAAGCTACTGATCCGTCAGAAGCCTTCCTAAAATGGCTCTTTATCCTTGTGACTTTATTTCTCTCCCTCTCAGGAGGAGCATCTAGCCTCTCACTTCTTTTACAATGACATTTCTCTTTTAACACTAGGTCCTGGCTTTTATAATAAAAAAGATCCAAGCCAAAGAATAATTAACAGAGAGAGAAAGTCGAGCTTAAAAACTTATTAAAAGCTTCTTCTTTCTGAGTGAGTCATGCGCCCGGCCGTCCCCTCGCTACCTATTAAACAGGGACAAATAAACTGGAAGCTCGGCTCGAATGAGACCATCACTAGCTGCAGTGATGACTCTGGCTTGCTTCCCTTTATGGTTTTTAAGCCTCGGATGCCCTTTATCGTGTAAACGGCCTTACAGTGTAGATATTAGACAGGAAAGCGGCAGCAGCCCCGGAGGATTGCTCTAGAAGCAAGCCCCGAAGGAGCTCAGGTTTCGCCAGAGCATCTGCGGTTGCCGCCTCCCCCCACCCCTACTGGAGCTGCACACCCCCCTGCGTGGTGTGTATCCCGCTGTGAGAATTGCGGAATTGCTCCGCCCACCTCGTGCAAGGCTGGGACCGCGCAGCCCTTTCCCCTCCGGAGGGGCTTCTGCAGGGCCCTCTGAGGCAGGTGCAAACAAGCCATCCCGGGCCAGAAGGTGGCGTGCCACATTTCACAGTTCCTGCTTGCTTTCTGAGGCCCACAGATCACCTGAAGAGCAGTCACGTTTTCAGCGTGTCTCTATGAGACGCGCCAAAGCGTTCCATCGGTCAACATGACAGGCGTACGGAAGGGGCTCCTGGCGCCGACTGAGGGTCAGAACTCTGTCGCAGACAGAGCAGGCTGGGCCGTGACTCGAGCCCCGGGTTTTGTAGTGAGTCACGGGCAGAAACAGAAGTGGGATCTCGTTTTCCTGAGAGTTCACGCCACCGTCACCCCCCATCTCCTAAATTAACCGCTCTCCTGTCCCTTTCCTAGTAATGGACTCTTTGAGCTCTGCCACGAGGGCATCTGGTAAAACAGCTAATTGGCTTTATTCTTTCTCCTCTTCTTCCGTGCAGTGCAAAAGACATGAAACATCGGCTGGGTTTCCTGCTGCAGAAATCGGATTCCTGCGAACATAATTCTTCCCACAGCAAGAAGGACAAAGTGGTGGTTTGTCAGAGGTAAGAGAAGAGGCCTCGGGGAAAACGCATGGGCTGTAAACTCTTTAATGTCAGAGATGTTCTATGAGGAAAGAAAGAAGGCATGGTCCTAGTGAAGCGAGATTTGCATTTGAAATTTCCAGGCATTTAGTGGAAAGACTGCCCTCCTCGGCAACAGATCGCATCCTCAAGATGGAAAATAAAATATCCGCATTTTTCTCAGGATCTTAAATTTCTTGCCGTAGTTTTGTATCACAGCATTCAAAGTTATTATTATTATTTTTTTGTCTCTGTAATGTCTCCAGGGTGAGCCAAGAGGAAGTAAAAAAATGGGCTGAATCACTGGAAAACCTGATTAGCCATGAATGTAAGTCTGACGACTTTCTTCCCCCCCGAGAATGAGGACACAAGCTCTCTAGATAGCCACGTTGTCTCCCACTATATTTGATCTAATAGGAATTGCAGAAAGGGTGGGGTTTCCTCTGACTTCCAGATCAGTCTGTTTAAAATTTTCCCGTGCCCTAGAGCGTCGTGATACGTAATGAGAAGTTCGTATGGACCCCATCTCTCTCACCACATGGAAAAAGGGTAGAGGGAAAAAATATGCCAAATATTGACGTTTCTTGCAGAGTCGACCTCAGTATCTCCTTCTGCAACTGACTTTGGCAGGGCATTTCAGAAACACCATTTTCTGGAATGAGACTTCACACCTTGAGCAAAGAGCACTAGGTATAACTGGGGTCCAATAGATATCAAACAGATTAGGGTTACCTGACCCCAAGTGACGCCCCAGAAAGTGGGGAGAGAGGGGCCGGTTTGAGGTCTCCATGCTTTATTCTCTCAAGCACGTTGGCTTTTCCTGAAATATGCTGTCCAGGAGGCCGGTCAGTGTGGTGATGAGTGTGGGTCTCTCTCCCCCATCCCAGGTGGGCTGGCGGCTTTCAAAGCTTTCTTGAAGTCTGAATACAGCGAGGAGAACATTGACTTCTGGATTAGCTGTGAAGAGTACAAGAAAATCAAATCGCCCTCCAAACTGAGTCCCAAGGCGAAAAAGATCTATAATGAATTCATCTCAGTCCAGGCCACTAAAGAGGTAGGTCTTCGTGGCAGAGAACTCCCTGGGTCTTGGTGAAATTGCCTACAAGTGGTATTGAATGGCACGGACCTTTAGATGACCCGAGTTAAAGGAAAAGATAGAGCCGTGGAAGAGGTCATTACGGTCTCGACCACCTCAAGTAAATCATCAAGAGAAAAAGCTCTTTTTTCTATCCGGGTGACTTGGATGACCTCCCTTCACGAGTGTTTTGATAAATCTCCCCAATTTGTGAGAAAGAAGGAGGGTCGTGCCCTGCCTGCCCAGAAGCAGATGAACCTTCTATAGTCTGTCACTCGCGGGTGCCAGGGTGGCGCGGAATGTTGTGCTTTTCCATTTCTGGGGTATGGAAGCCGCACACTCCTGATTCACCGCGAAGCACGCGGCCTCCCGTCCTCCCCAGGGCGGCGTGCCTAATACGTCCCGGCCTTCACCCTGCAGGTCAACCTGGATTCCTGCACCAGGGAGGAGACAAGCCGGAACATGCTGGAGCCCACGATAACCTGCTTTGATGAGGCCCAGAAGAGGATTTTCAACCTGATGGAAAAGGATTCCTACCGCCGCTTCCTCAAGTCCCGATTCTATCTTGCTTTGGCCGACTCCTCCAGCGCTGGCTCGGAGAAGCAGAAAGGAGCCAAGAGTCCCGCAGACTGTCCCTCTCTGGTCCCCCAGTGCGCCTGATTGTCCCACGGCGCCGGAGGCTGACGTACCAAGACTTCTGCCTGGAGACCCTGAGGCCGAATATTGATCTGTATTAAGCACGAGGGCTTTTAACCCGCCTTGTAGCTTAGTGTTCGTGCTGCCTGCCATGTGTGAGTCACTCCCATGTAAGAAGTAGATGTAGTGTTGGCGTCGCGGTGTCCCATCCGGGCAGGACCTCGTTCCAGTCCGGTTTTCCCAGATTTCCTTTAGGGTGCCACGTGAGCGAGTACCCACATAATGGCTTTGTAGGGGTGGCTTTTCAAGGACGTGGAGCTCTCTCCTCCCAACGGCTTGACCTCAGGTGTGTTGGTTGGTACATTTCATGTGACATCCACAAGCACATGTATTCTGTTGGCACTCTCTCTAAACTCTAAGTGTTTAGGTGAGGTTGACCTATTATGTGTATATGTGTGTGTGTAAATATATGTATGTAGGCACATATATTTACATTTATGCGTATACACACATTTACATATATACACATATTTGCACACACACACATACACATTCTATGTATATGTGTCTATGTATATTACATATATATTTCTGCAAGGAGAGATAGGAAAGACCCTAGGTGCTCATCACTAGAGTGGGTGCACATACTTACATGCACGTTCTGATCCCTGGCCTTTCATCCTGCAATCAGACAGGCAAACGGAACCAGCTGCCACGCAGGCCAAGAAAGGCATGCTAATCTGGGGAAAGTCGATTCTGTAAGACTCCGTAGATCTTGCTGGAGAAGCAGCCAAGCGACTTCATGCGTAGTTTACTCACGGAGAGCCTCCCAGATTGAACCGTATTCTGAGGAGCAAGTGTCCTAAAGAGTCTTACGCCTGACTGCCGCAGTTCTGTCTTGGGCTGGTTATTACTAACGGCACTTTCCAGCCCCTGAGCCGCTGGCTTCCCCTTCTTTGACTGGGTGCTTGGTGCATAGTTGTTGGCAGGGTTGGTACAGAGTTGGGAGAGAAGATGTTTGAACTGAAGGAAGAAACGCAGGTGGGGCCTCGCCAGCTCTACCTGCTGGATGATACTGGCTGAGCGAGGGCACAGAAGTTAATAGTTTTCTCCTCGACTCTTTTTCCCTCTCCTGACCAAGGTGCTCTCCTCATTTTGTTTTTGCCTGAGGACTTCAGCCATCAGATGGGGCCCCTTTCTTCCCTGGGTGGTTGGTGGTTTCCCCACCATGGGTCCAGGCTCTGTGCCTGCATCTGGAAACCAGCAGCGGGGGAAGGATTGTATTTTATAACGGGATACATGTTTGCACAAACTGAAAAGCCCTTGTAAGTTTCTCTTTTTTGAACGCAGGATCTTGTTCATTCCATTCCCAAACATCAGGGCTAACAGAGCCTGGGGGTATGTCCTTTTAGGCTCTGAAGACTAAATGAGAGAGAAAGGGGAGAAAAAAGAGAGAGAGAGATCGATTGTTAGAACTACTGTTCGGAACTTTTCAAGGTACATGAAATACTTGAAAATTTCTCATTTATGTTATTTATGATGTTTTGTACAATGTTTTTATTATTGTATTGTTTTATAAATGGGGGTGCAGGATATCACCTGAATTATTCATGAATGGCCAGGAAGTAATTTTCTTCTCATTCTTGTAAAACCACAGCCTCCGAAGCACACACGCACGCCTGCATGCACAATACCGATTCCTCCAGCATAGACGACACACGTGAGCACCTGTGGCTCCTAAGCCAACAGGCTGGGTCGCAGAATGAAGACACCAGAGTGTGTATATGCAGATCTCACTGTATCGAAGATCTAGGTTTTCTCATTTGAGCCCTTCTTGTCTCTCTGGCAGTCCTTGCTTTCAGTGTTCCTAGAGTCCTTCGTCCGTGTCCCTTTTCTCCCACGGTTTTGTCTCTGGTCGACTCCAGGATCCAAACGTGTAACTCCGTTGATCTTGCCCTATTTTAACGGTCATGACTTTCAGATTGTACCTGTGCTCCTGGACTGCTATCTCACACAGGTCCAGAAGGTCGTTCTGAATGAGAAGTAAATTATTTTATGTAATAACAATTTTCAGGTGTGTTTTTCAGTTGTATTTTCCTCTCCCTTTATCACCGCTGGCCATGCTGAGCTTACCCGCTCACAGCCCGTGGGTGGAATTCTCCCGTTTGCATGCCTGCTTTTATCATGTGCTTTTAAAGGCCTCAAAGCTGATGCTTCCGGTGAAACCCACGCATCTTAATAACAAGGGTAAATAAATGCTTCAGACAAAACCATGTGCTTGTAAACACATTAATGATCCACAGAGAAGCAGCAGGATGTAGGGTGATGATGGCAGAGGGCTCACATCCAGTCTTTGATTGCTCCCATGCCAACTCTGGAGAAGACAGCAGAAAGTAGATGTTGTCTGTTTGAAGTTCCTGCCGCTGCTCCGCCTACCCCTCATCACGGAGCCGGGGCCGTCTTGGCTCCAGGGACTTTGCTGAGAGACTTGGTGCCGCCCTTCCAGGTCCTCAGTAACTGTTCCAGAGATAGAGTCCATCTTTCAGAGCTCCTCGCCTTCTACCTCCAATTATCTGCCCGATGAGAGAAGGTGGGAGCGGAGGAGACTGACAAGGGTGGAGGGGAGCTGTGGATCCCTGAGGGACAGATTCCTGCCCAAACTGCTCAAAAAGCCCTCCCTCCCCCTTACAGATTCCCTCCCCTTGAAAAGAGGTGTAGACTATTCCCATTCACGGTCACGGGTACTATATCCGTTATGTCATGAGACCCCCAGTTCCTGAACTGTACTTCTCCCATTGCGAGGGTCAGCTGACGGGGTGTTGGGGATCATGGATTTTCAACTATTTGGAGGAACAGATCCTTTTCAGGGGTCTGATGAAAATTATGCACCATCCCCTGAGAAAAACACACAGAGGGATCCGAACTTCTCAGAAATATTTAGAGGAAAGCTTTGCAACCTTGCCTCAAGACGCCCAGGGCTGCCCTTTCTGTCTGCCACGTAGACGGGTCAGACTCGCCACAAGGGCCTGGTCGCTGCTCTTGGGTGTAGTGCCATCTACCAAGTGTGGTGGAAGAATTCAAGTCACTGCTGTTAGCAAACGTGAGCAGTGTCCTTTCCTTCAGCCTCTACCTTGCTCATCCTCTCTTTCTTCTTGATGGCCGGCCATGAAATAACAACACATACGTGCAAACTCTTGCTGACCGCCATCAAAGAGCACGTTTTAAAAAACCACTCCTTATTGCTTATTATGGGCCAGATACTGCCCTAAGCACTTTGCATAGGTAAATAATTTGATTCTCACTCCAGCCCCAAGATACAGACGCCAGTCACGGGCATGGCCTCTGTGAAACATCCACCACCTTTTGCCGAAGAGGAGACTACAGGGGATTATGTCCCTTGTCAAGGTCAAACTGCCATCAAGGAGCAAAGCTGAGATCTGACCTGAGTCATCTTTGCCTCCAGAGAGCGTGGCAGAGACACGAAGCGCTCCCCAGATGCCCACACGCCAAGGGATGAGCAGAGGGTCACTTTCAAGCCTACACGGCTGGGCGTAGGGCCAAGTGCATTTCCATCTCTCTCTTCTTCTCCTCTGGCAACGGTGGGGGATTATATGTTTCAGATGGTATAGCTGTGAGATGAAGGACCCCTTGACTCACTTCAGAATATCAGATGAAGGCCGCCTAGGTGGCTCAGTCAGTTGAGCGTCCGACTTCGGCTCAGGTCATGATCTCAGGATTTGTAAGTTCGAGCCCTGCGTCGGGCTCTGTGCTGACAGCGTGGAGCCTGCTTGGGATTCTCTGTCCTCTCTCTCCCTCTCTCAAAACTGAATAATTAAACTTAAAAAAAAAAAAAAGAGTATCGAAGGAACAAGGAAAGGTCCTTGCTGATTTGAGTCATTTATTTCCGAGGCTGTTGGTTGCCGCGGCAGGGCATCGCTTATCCTGGGAAATACAGAGACTGTGTCCCTCATGATTCCTCCCTGTGGTACCTCCATGTGCTTGTCCTTTTATTGCGGGGGTGGGGGGGCAGGCACATAGGGATGGACTAGGAGACTCATTTATATGAATAGCAGTTTGCAAACTTGACTTTGGAGAAACTTCACGACTCATGTGCCCCAAGCTGCATTCTGGCACTCCATGTTAATAGTGCTTGAATGTTTAAGATTAGACATGAAATCATAGGAGGATAAAAGAGGGGGAAAGAGGAAAGAAGAAAGAAGCATTTAAAAGGCTGCCTCCGGGGCGCCTGGGTGGCTCAGTCGGTTGAGCGTCCGACTTCGGCTCAGGTCATGATCTCGTGGTCCGTGAGTTCGAGCCCCGTGTCAGGCTCTGTGCTGACAGCTCAGAGCCTGGAGGCTGGTTTGGATTCTGTGTGTCTCTCTCTCTGACCCTCCCCCATTCGTGCTCTGTCTCTCTCTGTCTCAAAAATTAATAAATGTTAAAAAAAATAAAATAAATAAGCAAAAGGCTGCCTCCACAGGAAAATTCACTATCCATCGGCCTAGGTCCAACACGTGGACCAAAAAAATCGGTAGAGCAGGCCAGCCAGATAGACGGGCTCATGTGATCCACCAAGACCCCAAAGTGCAGTATAAACACCCAAGGGGCTCCATTCACTGAGTGCAGAGACTGGATATGAAGCGTAAGTTTACCGGGACGCCTGGGTGGTTCAGTTGGTTAAGCATCTGACTTCGGCTCAGCTCATGATCTCAGAGTTCGTGGTTTTGAGCCCCGTATCAGGCTCTGTGCTGACAGCTCAGCTTAGATTCTGTGTCTCCCTCTCTCTCTCTGCCCCTTCCCCGCTCATGCTCTATCTCTCTCAAAAATAATAAACATTAAAAAATTGAAAAAAAAAAAAAGCATGAGTTTACTTAGGCCAGTAGACTGCATGATGGCCACTCAACTGTTCATCATTAAAACCGTTTTTTTTTTTAATGTTTATTTTTGACAGAGAGGGAGAGACAGAGCATGAGTGGGAGGGGCAGAGAGAGAGAGAGGGAGACACAGAATCCGAAGCAGGTTCCAGGCTCCGAGCTGTCAGCACAGAGCCCGACGTGGGGCTCGAACCCACATACTGTGATATCATGACCTGAGCCAAAGTTGGACGCTTAACTGACTGAGCCACCCAGGCGCCCCCAAAAACTGTTTTTTTTTTAAATGTTTATTTGTTTATTTTGAGAGAGAGATCTAGAGACTGTGAGTGGGGGAGAGGTAGAGAGAGGGAGACAGGGAATCCCAAGCAGTCTCTGTAGCTCTCAGTAAAGAGCCCAACGCGGCGTTCCGACTCACGAACCGCAAGATCATGACCTGAGCTGAAACCAAGAGTGGGATGCTTAACCAGCTGAGCCACCCGGGGAAGCCTTCCAAACAAACGTTGTTTTCATACGCATTGCTTTCTAGATGTCACACAGAAAAATGACACGAGAAAGGAAGCTAACTGGGTTTTGTCCTTTTTGTGCTGTAGAACCGAGGCACAGTTGAGTGAGGTGACTGGGGAAGAGCTCGCCTAGGAATGGTGAGCAGTCTTTTAGATTTTGTGCCCAACGTGATCGTGGCGGAGCTGAGGCCAAGAACCACTGAATTTCTGAAGCCCGTGGATGGAAGTCCGCTTGCCTGGAGACAGGACTGCGCTTCCAAAGCGGAGCAAAAACTGAATAGCGGTAGCGCCTCACATGGATGGCGTGCTTATTAATCGCCAAGTTTCTGTGGAGTGCTTTCCGTGATCGAATCTCACCCTTGGACCTAAACTCCACAGTAGATGCGGTGATTGTCGCTCCGTTATGGGTGGAGAGAATGTGACACAGGCAAGTTCAGAAATGTACCCAAGATCATACGTCGAGGAAGTGACAGGGTGTGGGCCAAACCCAGCAAACCGCCTCCAGCACGAACACGTTTCAGTGCTCTAGTCAAGGAGAAGGGGAGAGGAGTGAAGAGAAGGAAGAAGGACTCAACAGGCGAGGGGGGGACTAACAGGAAGAGAGGGAAGTGGGCGGGAGAAGATGTAAAAAGATGAAAAGAGAAAGAAAAGGGAGGCGAGAAGGGACAGAAAACGTGAAAGGAAGGACCCTGATGGATGGAGCAGAAGAAAGGAAAATAAGATGCATGTTGTAAGGCACGACCCTTTACCAAACCCTCTCCCGGGCCGGCATCTGGGTGGCTCCCTCCCCAGAGCGTCCTGTGCCCTGTCTGAGCTGGGGCAGGTGGAGGTTCTCTCTGGGACTGGGGAAAAGGGGTTTGGGAAGCAGGAGATAAACGCCGGGTCAGCTTCCTCTCTAAGAATTACTTTCCTGTTTCCTCTTTCTCTTTCTAAATTTCCCAGACCCAGAGCAAGTCTTAAGAAAAAAAAACCCAAACCCTGAAGGAAGGGTTGAAAAGGATGGAAAAACAGCTCCACTCTCTTCTGGCTCCAGCGCACCCCTGCTTCGGGGTGACCTTGCACAAGGACCACACATCATTTAGCCACTATAAGGGTCACACAGCGACAAGCCCCCCGATGGAAACAGGCATTTGGCTCATGGTGCTGGTCCCCTGGCTCCTGCCTCCCCCTCTGGGAAGGAAGCCGACGATGACCGCAGGGTCTAGGTTAAAGGCAACTGCCCCCCGCAGGAGTCTAGTCAGGACACCGGCAAGTGAAAATTAGCAGTGAGTCCGACCGTGGGAAGTAGGCAGTGGTGACCTCTTGGGAGCGGCTCTCCAGGGTGGACTGGGGGGGCGTTGCTTTTGAAGAAAGGCAAGCAAGAGTTTTGTTGATTCTTTAGAAGGATTGTTTGTAAATTTCCCAGATTTTTCCACCGATCCATCTGGCCTTCGGGTAGCTGTCTTCTCCCAGGACAGCATCGCCCTGAGATGTGCCCTCAAGAGCAACCACAAATCGTGGAAAATAAATTCCAGCCGTTTCACGTCACCGACAAGGCCGGCCCATTTCTCCTCCGACCGCCATGTCTGTATCCTCTGTCTCCCGCGTCTTTTCCCATCTCTCCTCTGTGGGACTTGGTACTTCCTGCTATCCTTGCCTCGTTGCGAATGACTCCACGCTTTGGAGCACTAGAAAGGACAGCTGTTAGAGCAGTTGGCAAGTTCTAGATCAGTTCTTCTGAAAGAGCAGACCTAGGCCAGTCTATGTCCCCGACATGGCCTCAGAAAGAAGGCTCAAACCTCAGACCACGCCTCCTCCCCTTGAGTAACTTACGTTTCCTAAGGAAGCAGGCTATCGATTCGTGCATTCTTCCGAAGTCTGAGGTGGGAGGAAGGGGAGTGTGAGAGGCGTGGAAAGTGTGAGTAGAAGAGGGAGGGCTTCTCTCAGGTAGGGGCCAGAGGCAGGAGCCCTCAACCCTGTCCAGGCTTAGAATGACCTGGGAGCATTTTACCTCTCCCCAAACCAATTAATCAGAGTCTCTGGGGGTGGTGTTTGGTGCTAGGTATTGATATAGCACAGCAAGGCTGACAGCCAATGGTTCATAGGTGACCAGTGAGAAACGTTCTGTATACACTGAGGCCAAACACGTTAGAGACCCTCAGACACGGTGGTTCTTAAACTTCAGGTGCATCAGAATCTCCTGGAAGACTTGTTCAAACACAGATTGCTGAGCCCCACCCCCAGAGTTTCTGACTCAGCGGGTCTGTGACCACCAGGCCCAACATTTGCATTTTTAACAAGATCCAGGTGACGCTGATGATTGCTGATCTGGGACCACACCTTGGCAGCCATTGTTCTATCCTTCCCCAGCCAATCGGCTGAGGCCACGACCCTTCCCCAGCCAATCGGCTAAGGCCATGATCCCTATAAAACCTTTGTGCTCTTGAAACCCGCTCTCTCTCTCCGGTATCTCACCGCTGCATCGGTGCAGGTAGGGGACTGAGCTCGAGCTAGCTCGAATAAAGGCTCTTTGCTTTTGCATCGGCCTCGGCTCCCTGGTGGTCTTTGGGGATCACGAATCCCGGGCATAACACTTCATCCAGTTTGTATCTTGGAGACGCCTTCCCTTGCATGGGGTCCTTTGAACTGGAAACTGCAGAATCACCCCCAGTTCTTTCTCCCTCTACACGCCCAGTAGTTCCCCAGCTGCGCAGAATTCTTCTGGGTGAAATGCCTCAAAGCCTGCTCCTGCCTCTCCACTGGCGTGACCATGGCAGGCCCATCATCCAGGTCACCATCCTGCATGGTCGGGCTGATCGCCTTGGCCTTACTTCTGCCCTCTCCACCACCAGCCTGATACCCTCTGATTCACTCCACGAAAACCGCCCGTCAGCTCTGAGATGCACATTTGACCTCCCACTCTCCTGCTGAAAATCGGCCGTGGTCTCGACCCAGTAGGCTGGTATTCGAGACTCTGTAGGATTTTGAACCCTCTCTCGCCTTCTGGCCTCATCTCCGACGATTCTGCCTCTGATCCAGCCGTGACGATTTGCACTTCCTGATGGGCCATGTTGTTAATTGCCTCTGTCATTTTTAAGCCAGTCTTTCACCTCTCTCCGTCCAGCAAACTCCTGTTTGTTTAAAACTCAGCTCAAGACCTATCCACAGTGAGAAGCCTCTTGTCGAGCATTCCCTTTGATATTCTGACATGCTTTCTTTGTTCCTAGCCCAGTGGCTCGTAACCACCAACTTGTGTCTCCTAAACTACACGGCCAATTCCTCAAGGTTACCGACCACGTCTCACGTGATTTGAGAACGCTTGCACCACGTAACGAACCTAGTACATGGAAGGTGACTGTTGACCGAGTGACTGCCTTCGGGTTTACATACTCCCGGATGCAAACAGGGAGGTGACCCATCAGACCCTTCCCATGTCCCAAACACTTAGCGTGTACTGTTTACATGGCCCGATCTTCTCAGGCTTTGCCGTAATCTTGCCATTTTCCTCTTGGAAAATGCAGAGGTATTTCTCTCAGCCTTGTGCTAGGAAGCAACCAGAGTAAGAAGGAGCTGGTTGGAGCTGCTTTACAGAGAAAAGAAGATTTCAAAGAAGAAGCTGCTAGAGTGCGGACAGTGTGTGTCTGTATCTAGTCTGTACCTACAGTTAAATATACGTACATTTTGAATGATTGCACATGCAATTGAAATTAGTATGCTTCTTTACGCATACAATCTTCTCATTTATTTTTTTGTGTATTTATTCATTTTTGAAAGAGAAAGCGTGAGTATGGGAGGGGCAGAGAGAGCAGGGGAGGATCTGAAGCGGGCTCTGTGCTGACAGCAGCCAGCCCGATGCGGGACTCGAACTCACCAACCCTGAGACCACGACCTGAGCTGAAGTCAGACACTCAACCGACTGAGCCACCTAAGTGCCCCCAACCTTCTCATTTATATCCACAGCAGAAAACGGCGAACATTTATTCTTTACTGTCTGCTAATATAACTCTCTACGTGTATCAACTTATTTATTGTATGTAACAACCCCATGGTGAAGAGGCACTGAAGTTTATCACTCTCCTTTTCTAGATGATAAACTGAGGCACAGAAAGGCAAGCATCTTGCCTAAGATCACATGGCTCATAAGCCGAGGAGCCAGGAGTTGGTCCCAGAACAATGTGGCCCCAGATCCCATGCTCTTTGCTACGTCTCTCGCACCAGCCCGGAACTCCGTCTACTTGGTGATCACCCAGAAAAAGTGGATCCGTTGACCACTCTTCCCTCAGAAAAATGTTTCTCTGAAAGCTTCTTCTTCTAATCTCACTTATTTCGTGGTAGGTTCCTATTTCTGCTTGTCTCTTCTATTACTTATAAAATTTGAATGGCTCGCTTCCAACTAACATCGCATTCTGTGTTTCCTTCAGACCCTTCTCCCCTGACCAGACAGGATTCTCTTGTCGATGGAGTGAGAGTCAGGACTCCTCCGACCAAACTAAATCTAGACCAGCGCTGTATACGTCCCTGCATAGTTAGCTGGCTCAGCTGCCCCCTTAATTTCTACATCCCCATTGATGTCTGGACTCAGTCCACGGAAGAATTGTAGATGGCAGGTGGAGTGGGGTCCACGCCTGCCTCCAGTGCCGTTCCCTGATTTATGGCTCATTCAGCACACTGAGAGTTGAGAAGTTGGGAACTGTATGACTTCAGCACTAAAAATAAGCACTGAAAATAGGTCCCTGGCACTATTTCTTTTTCAGGATGAGATACTATAGGAAATTTGAGTCCAGTGAATAACCTTAAGTAGAAATAGGAAAACCCATACAAAGCACGGGGAAAAATAAAAGCAAATGGAAGAAAAAGAAAAGGTAAGTGTGTAAGGTCATACATATATATTTTTTTAATTTTTTTTTATTTTTGAGAGAGAGAGCTAGAGTGTGAGGGAGGGGTAGAGAGAGAGGGAGAAGGAGGATCTGATTCGAAGCAGGCTCCATGCTGACAGCCGCAAGCCCGATGTGGGGCTTGAACTTATGAATCATGAGATCATGACCTGAGCCGAGGTCAGTTAACCGACTGAGCCACACGGGCACCCACATATTTGGAAGTAATAGTAACAGCTTTGACTTAACAAGCGTTGACATTGAACTTAGCACTGGGATTTGTGCTTTACATGTGTTACCCCACTCAACTCTTCCCATATTTCCACTTTGCAGATTAATAAAGCTATTCAGAGTTGAGTGCACTTGACGCATTCATCCACAATCTCACCGCCAATAAGCAACAAACTCGGGTAAGATAAGGTCAGTTTGAATCCAGAGCTCTTTGGGTCTTAATGATTCAAAAAGACTCTTCCCCCAAATTGTACTATTTTCAATAACCACCTCAGAATGGCTCTCTCATAAAGGGATTCCAGCAGTTGAGGGTGATTTTATGTGAAATTTTACCCAGCTATAGATAACTGACCTGGGGCCAAAGAAAACTCTTGTCTGAAGCAGACATTGGGGAAGCTTAATATTAATGACAGATTCCAGGCTCCAACTCCAATGATTTGGTGTTTGGGGGATGGATACCTTACAAAAATCTACATTTAACACTCCGATAATCAGTTTGGAAATCACTGACCTAGGGGACCCAGCCCAGAACCAGGGATCTGAGGTTGTGTATCGGAGGAGTCAGCTCCTACGACTCTCTGTATCTTAGTGTCCCCATTGGCAAAATGAACTAAATAACACCCCTCCCCCCACCATATGACCTGGACACAGAAGCTATGCAGACAGAGTAGCCTGTGTGGAGCCCTCGAGATGAAAGCAAAGGGCCTTCTACTCAGTAACTTACCTTGATAATGACAATCAAACATAAGATATTAAACATAAGCCATGCTGGCTCCTTTAACATTCATACCTACCTGCGAACTATATTATCATGATAAAAATTAAAATTAAAAAAAATTTTTGATTTTTTTCTCACACTATATACAAAAATAACTTTTGTATGTTAAATGTAATGCAAAAGTATTAAAATATTAAAATCATATTTATTTATGCCCTCCTAATTTACCTTTTTCTTACCCATATACTATAGATTTGTTTTAAAATATAATTTAAATAGAATTTTTATATCTAGTTGATAATTTTCTTTTAACTATTTTAGTAGAATATGCATAGATTCTTTTGCTGATATGTTTGGATTCATTTTTACCACTTTTTGGGAGTTTTCTGTCTCACTATTTTCTCCCTGCTTACTTTTTCTCATTTTAATTATTTTCCCATTTATTATTTTATAAGTTAAATTTTCTGCTTAATTATTTTAGAGGTTACTCTGTATACTTTAACATGCAACATAACTAAGCCAAACATTAATTAATAGTTTACCCCTTAACTGGATATTACAAAAACCTTAGATTATTTTGACTTTGATGAGGTCTGTCTCAATTTATATGACATTGCTGTCCATTACTTTAATTTTATTTTTTAAATACCTAAAATTTAATATTAGTTTTCCTGAACAACCAATATTTATTGCATGCCAGGATTTTTATTCATCATGCCTTTTGCGGGGGGAGGATTATTTTCCTTCTGCTTAGTATAAAGGCCTCAGATTTCCTTTAGGGAAAATCTGTGGAAGTCATACTCTAACAAAAAGAAGCTTTTTGGCCTAAAATTGTGTTTATCTTACTCTCATTCTTCCAAGAAAATCTCATTGGGAACATAATTTTAATTGGATGTTTATTTCTCCTTAACTGATGAAAGGTAATACTCCATGAACTTTGAGTCCATTGCTGTGGTTGGAAAGTCAGCTATAAGTGTAAGAACTTTTTCCTTTGTAGATAATCTCCTTTTTCTTTTTTTTTCTATCTGCCTTTAGATTTCCCTTCGTCTTCGATTTTTTCCTAGTTGTAGATTTATTCATTCCATAAGAAATTACTCCATAAAAATACATTCCATGAGAAATAATATAAGACATGCTCACCTATAGATAAAATCTTTAATTAATTTTGGGAAATGCTCAATCGCAATGTATTTGACTATTGATGATTTCCCCATTACCCCTCTCATATTCTTCAGGAACTCCTCAGACATGTTGATCTTTATATCTTATATTCTCTTATATCTTATATTGAGTTGCCTCAACTCTCCCTGTGGCATTTTGAATAATTTCTTCAGAACTGTCTTCCAGTTTACTAATTATTTCTCTTCCCAGAATTGTTCAATGATTTGTTGAAGCCAATTTGTTCATTTTGCCTTGAAAATTTTATTATTTTAACATATTTGCATTTACATGTAACATACAAATTTTATTTTTGTATATAGTGTATTGAGAGAAAAATAAGAAAAAGATGTAAAATAATCTTTTATCTATGATAAAACTGAATACCCAGAATACCCAAAATGCAATAACAAGTTATTAAAATTAATAAAATTTGGTCAAGTAACTTGCTCTGTATTTCAAATATTGATAACCTTTTCTTCCTTCTACCAATGAGTTCTTAAAGATGGAAATAAAAAATATCCCACTTATTATATTATATTTAACAATACATTTAACAATAAAATACACATATATGAATAAAACCATAAACATTTTAATAAGTATATTAATCAAGAAGCCAAGAACTTAATACCATTTTGAAAGTAAATTTTCCCTATATTCACCTATACATGCAATGTAATCCCAATGAGATGTTTCTGGAATTGCATCAAATGTTCCCGACTGTCATATGGAAGGAGTAATGTCAAGAAAGTGGACCAAAAAAAGTATGAAAAACAAGAACAGTGAGGACAGACTTGTCCTACCAAATAGAAGATATGATGTGACTGTACTCATATCATTAAAAATTAATCTAACTTTAAGAATGATGAGAAAGAGGAAAAGAACACAAACTACTGAATTATGCCCCAATATATAGTTCATTTACATAAAAAAACATAGCTCTTATATCTCATTTCAATAGGAAAAAGATGAATTATTTCAATAAATGGTGAAGCTACAGCAGGCTACTCATTCTGCCATCCATCTTATAGTCAAAAGGGAAACTCAAGGTCTCCAGGGTTTAGAAATGTTCTCAAAAAGAAAGTCAGTTTCAATACTTGTGATGTTTCTCTGGATTAACACTTTTACTTTGTTTCTTAGCTTTTGAAAATTCCTTATTTTCACAACTCAGTGATGTATTTTGTAAAGCTTATTTCATATGTCATTCGGCCCTTGGCAGGGTTCCCGTGGCAGATTTGTTCGGGATATCTGGTCCACCATTGGAGAATACACATACAGCCTTTTACAGGAGCCTGTGGGCTTAAGAGAGTGTGAGGCAAAACAGTCGAAGACACTGACCTAAAGCAAACGGTGCGTTTACAACCAGGAGCATTAGTGCGGTGGGGAATGTTGGGTTGAGGTTTTTCTTGACTATAAGTTTATGTAATTGATCTATTAGGACAAAAAGTAAGCTAAAGATGGCTGTGGCCTGTGAGCAGGTTAACACGAGCTGAATGTGCTCCACATGTCAATGAGGACAGCGGTGAATATGCATATTTCAGGAATAAAGGAGTCTCTGGTCCAAATAAAGATGAGTGAATGCTACTTGCTATAGTAAAAGTTTGGAAACCTACTCTAAAATTTTACATCCAGAAAGACCCAGAGGTAGGAAGAGATAGTAACTGGAAGTAAACTCATTCTCTTCTTATCTTCGATATTCTGTTCCCTCTTCTCAACCTGGTTACACGTTCTGTCACCTTCCTTTTTCAAATTCCTATCTGTATTTTCTAGTCCAAGTGAAGTCTTGTCTTTCTAGAAAAATGTGAATGATCCTTACTGTTCTCAGTGATTCCCTTCTTTATCCCCAATGTATACAACTTTGATAAAAGTCAGTGCTATGCTGCCTTATGTTATTCTTCGACATTCTCCTAAATTCTTGGGTGTTTTGTTTTTTTTTTTTGTTCCTCTAAAAAAAGAGTAAGGCTTTTGAAGGCAGATCTCACATGGAAGATTTCCTCTATGTATCCCATAACCCTAGAAGAGTGGTAGGCATAGAGACTAGTGATGAGCAAATATTTTATATATGTCACATATTCACAAATAGATAACTTGAAAATGTAGTGTTAATTAAGGTGTTTCTCATGCAAATACCAGAACTCATCTGGGACATATCTGTTTCACTACAGAACTCTTTATTTTTTAATGTAATCTTATTTTTTAATGTTTATTTATTTTTGAGAGAGACAGAGACAGAATGTGAGTGGGTTAGGGGCAGAGAGAGAGGGAGACACAGAAGCAGAAGCTGGCTCCAGGCTCTGAGCTGTCAGCACAGAGCCCAGCGCGGGGCTCGGACTCACGAGCTGTGAGATCATGACCTGAGCTGAAGTCAGACACTCGACTGACTGAGCCACCCAGGTGCCCCTCACTACAGGACTCTTTAAACCTTGCAGCTCTGCCATATTGTTTTCTGGAAAAGCTAACACAGGATCAGAGTAAATGTTCAATAATGTTTGCTTGCTGAATAAAGGGAATTGAATGCAAAAAAAAGAAGAAGAAGAAAAGAAATAACAAAAGAGAATGAGAGAGAAAGGAAAAAAATAGAGGAGAAAAAGAAGGAAGGAAAGGAGGAAGGAAGGAAGGAAAGAAAGGGAGAAGAAAGGAAGGACGGAAGGAAAGAGGGAGGGAAGGAAGTGTATAATTCCTTATACATTTGTGAAAATAAAATTTCAGAGAAAGGACTGGCATATTAGGGAATAAGGAAACCAATATAAGAAAATAAGACTACACGAGGGGGGTATATTTAAGTCAGAAACATAATGTGCTTGGCAACACTTTGGTGCTCAAATGAACACACTGATTGCCCAGTCAGTTAAATAAACATTAGACACAGTTCAAGTAAGAGATGTTGTCCGAGAGCCAGCTTTACTGGAAAAGGTGAATCGGTCAGCTGAATTTCTTTTTCACAGATCACTGGGAGAAAAGCTGTTCCAGTGGTTCCAATAAAGCAAATGTGCCTTGGTCTCTCTTGCCTTTAGCCATTCTTCACTTGGATTAGCTTCTGCCAGGAACTGGACTGTTCCAGATAATTTTTTAGGCAACATTGGGTAGTTACACTGATTCTTTCAGGTGACAGGTTGTTATTTTTCTGAGCGAAATCTGCTGAGTCTAAGGTGGGGAGAAACCCACTCAGGAACATTGTCTTTATTGGCAAAAAAAAAAAAAAAAAAAAAAAAACCCTGCTGAATTCATTCTCATGGGTTTTCCTCCTCCCAACAGCGTATGACAATGATGTAGCCAATATTGTTACCACAAAGACGTAGGTGTATCCATCATCCAAGACTGTTCTCTTTAAGACCTTGAGGCATTAAAACAAAGCTTTCCTTTCCATCCATCAGCATTCAAGAGGAAATGAGAGCCAGAGAAACAGAGTGAGGAGGGAAACGGAGTTTATTACCTTTACAAGCTAAAATTGGAACTATGCTCTAATAAATCCCTTTTATGGCTTACAGTTCATCAGTTTTAATTTGGAATGGGATGGGGCCAGCGATGGAATGAAGATAAGCAGAACTTGTTTAATCTCCAATGAGTCATTCTTATGAAAAATGGCCGCTACCCGGGTCATTTAGCCATGAGCAAATTATCATCCTTTCTTGTTAGCGACATTTCCCAATTTCACCCTCAGTTCTTTAAATAGGAACAGAGAGTTCTCGAAGTTCATAGCCACAAAATAATAATTAAAGTGAAAACAATGCTATAGAGGCCCAAGGTGGATAAGTATATTCTTCACCCCCTCCTCCACCAAATGTGAAGAACCCCTTGCCTGCGTTTTAAGGAATTTTTCAAAAATAGCCATCTACCCTGGAATCAAAGAAGGTGAGCTGGAACTTCATGGGTGCCCTGAAAAAGTATTTATTGGCTGTGAGGCCCATGAAAAGCACCGGGTGATCTACTTGGGTAAGGTGCTATTGATAGACCTATAAAAAATGGATACCGTGCTGGGTGACCTCAATTGAAAACACTTTGAAGTCTAAGTACAAAGCTCAGAGTGTTATTTCTGGAGTAGACACTAACAATATTCAGTGCACAATGACTTTATGTAGTCATAGGTCATCTTTCACTATGATTAAGAAATAGTTTCTAAAAGAAGATCAGACATCTCCCGATTGGATGCAGCTTTGATGCAAGTTGGAACATGATGTAATGTTTTAATATTGAGATTCTTGGGTAAGTGGCTGATGGAAAGTACTGAGAATAAGAGAATAAGAATTTATCTAGGCCATTTGGGTGTGAGAGAACTATTAAAGATCAATTGTCCTTCCCCCATTCTGTGTGTTCCTGGTGGGACCACTAGTTACAATAGCATGGCCCTCCTTCTCTCCATGCAACCGGACATGTGGAAAAATCAAGACTAATCAGACTCTGGTCATTTGAATAAAAATGTCCATGAGTTTCTGCTGCTGAGATCTTTCCTGGTCCTGAACTTCTCAAAGCTTGATTATTCAGCTCTTCTGTCAATTTTGTAAACCATATAGTACTTTTGATACATTCTCTTTGAGTCTTCTTAAGTTGCCAAAGTTGATTTCCATTGTTTAAAGACTGTTGATAACACTGTCACTGGCAGAAATGTGTTTTGGCAGGTGAAATATATTCACTTCCCAAACTCTTTTTAGATTTCATATATGTACTTCAAGCAACCTTACTGATTACTCATTTTTGTTTCTCGACCCATGGACATAGCTCCCTAGCGCATTAAAAGTTTCCATGTATTTCTGTATCAGTTAGCTTTTGCTGCATAACAAACCACTCCAAAACTCAAAACTGAATTACTTAAGACAAGAATTACTTTTTCTTTTCTGGATACTTGTGGCATGACTGAGGGTCCTCTGACCTAAACTGTGCACAGTTAGGCTTGTCTTCAAGTTGCGGGTTGTGTTTAGGTCTTTTCCACACACCTGCCTCCTATCTTTCTTGGACAGTAGGCAATCCACATCTTGTTCTTCTCATGGGGATGGCAGAAGTACAAGGTGGCAAGACCGATTGTGCAAACATATTTCACGTCTTTCCTAATGTCTCATCCACTAACATCACCTTGGTTAAAAAGTCACAGAGCCAAAGCCATGCTGGGAAGCCATTCTGGGAAGTATACTTTGCCTGTGGCAGAAGGGAAGAAGGACTGAATATTTGCTATAAAGTAATCTAAATTATTACAGTGCACCTTGCATCCACATTTTAATACCCCTTCCACACAAAATATGCTCACTGCGTTCAAAGACCCTCAAAAATCTTATTCAATCCCCGCCTCAAGCTCAAAGTTCTGAATGCCTTGATGTACTTCATGTTCAGATGAAGTTTATCTTCTTTCGTATGTCCAAAATTTACCAGACGATTGATCTCCCTCCCCCCCCCCCCTACTCAATATGCGATAGGATACGGACATAACAATTGCAATGAATACTCCTATTTGGAAAAAGAAGCAATGAGACACCCTTAATAGTCACTGGTCCTGGAGAAACTACGAAAACATGCAGAGCAAATGCTGCCAAGTTTCTCTTGCTGAGGGCAGAAAAGTCCCTTTATTAGATGCTAGTTCCCTGTTTTCTGTAGTTCCTGAGTCCAGGCTCTGGGAAGTTCTCCTTTCCTATTCCATTCTTTGGCTGTTTCTGCAGAAGGCATCAGTGAACCTGCCCTCCTGTCCTGAGCCGCTTTCTCTGCCTGCTTTCTGCCTGTAGATATTTGGGAACATGGAGAATGTTTTAGGTATTAAACGCTACGAACCACTTTTTAGTCCGTGGGGAGAGCACTCTTGTCAACACAACTCTTGAAACTTTATGGGTTTTCTATGTACTTGGTTCCAGTCAACTCTATGATGCCAAGACTTCTTTTTAGGTATGCCCTTTTCTAGGCTTAATTAATGATATTGTAGGCACATCAAACTGAGGTGGCACCCTGTTGTTAAGCTTTCTAGCACCCCCATTTTTTCAATGATGTTTTGCCAGACTTTTAAGGGGAGTGATACAAATTCATAAGTAAATATCTACCAGTGCATGCCACACATGGACGCTTCATAAATATTGTGGAGCACTCCATTCCTTTTTCATCTGGTTTTAAGCCCCTCTCTTATTAGTTTGGTCCAAGGTTAACAGACATGTCCCAAGTAAAATATTAATTAGAGCCTAGTCACCTCAAGAGAAATTTATAAAAATCAAAATTTGGTATCTGCGGAGTTGAGAAATCGATCACTACCTTGGAAGGCCACCAAAGTGCTGTGTTTTCATGGGGAAAGCCCCAAGCTACATCTCCCATCCTTTAAAACACTATTAGGGGGCGCCTGGGTGGCGCAGTCGGTTAAGCGTCCGACTTCAGCCAGGTCACGATCTCGCGGACTGTGAGTTCGAGCCCCGCATCAGGCTCTGGGCTGATGGCTCAGAGCCTGGAGCCTGTTTCCGATTCTGTGTCTCCCTCTCTCTCTGCCCCTCCCCCGTTCATGCTCTGTCTCTCTCTGTCCCAAAAATAAATAAACGTTGAAAAAAAAAATTAAAAAAAAAAAAAAACACTATTAGAAGCCAGCAAGACATTTATGGGGTAGTTTTCATAGATTTGCATTTTTGTACCTTCTCTGGTTTTACATTTGGAGAAAGGCATCGTGGAACTCTACTTAAACCTAACATGATCAGCCCTGAGCAGAACAACGGGTGCTGCTTTGGACAACTGAGAAGGGGACTCTGGTAAACTCTACAAAGAAGGTGCAAGAGCCTCTCATTAGACGACCTCTTTGGTGACTCTAGGTGACTCATTGGCGACTAGTGACCTTTTCTGAGCCTTCATGTCCTCATGAATTTGGCGGGTGTGATGGTACCCGTGTTATGGAGTTGCTGTGCAGACTGAACAAGACCATGATCTAACAAGTGTCCAGCACAGGGGGGCGCCTGGGTGGCTCAGTTGGTTGGGCGACTGACTTCAGCTCAGGTCATGATCTCACAGATTGTGAGTTCAAGCCCCGCGTCGGGCTCTGTGCTGACAGCTCAGAGCCTGAAGCCTGCTTCAGATTCTGTGTCTCCCCCTCTCTCGACCCCTCCCCTTCTCACGCTCTGTGTCTCTCTGTCTCTCAATAATAAATAAATGTTAAAAAACAAAAACAAAAACAAGTGTCCGGCACAGGAAAGTAGATTAGCTCTGTCAACAACAGTTCTGATCCCCTAGCAACTTACCTTCTAGTCCTTCTAGTTTGAAAAGCTAAAGAATTACACTTCTCAGTTCCCTTTGCAGCAAAATTTCTGCAATGTGACTCGAGCTCCACTAATCAGATGGTCTTATAGGAGTCTTGGTACAGAGTGGAGTTACACAGAGAGAGAACCAGGATAGAGGGTGGTCATTTTGCTGGCATAATGGTGGCCAATGGTGGTTCTGGATCTAGAACTTAGCGGTGACTTTCCTGAGTCAGCGTCTTCCTGTTTATGGCAGAGGTGGTCTTGCCCTGAAGCCAGAAGGCATGACAACGAATTCCCTGATTCTACAGTTCCTCTAGAGTAGGAGAGGTAAGAGGACCTCCTTGGCAGGCTGGTTCTTTGGCCCGGTGTTGGTAGTCATTTCTGGAAGCTCAGTTCAAGTCTGTTTCTTCAGCTCTGCCAATGAGTCTGTGCGCTGTGCACTCTTGGTAACCATTAATAAATCCATTTTTGCTTAAGCCAGCTAGAGTGGATTTGGTCTCTACAGTTCAAAACGCTGGTGAATAGAGGGCACATTAATATGTTAGTTACACCTGAAGGTATGTCTCATGGAAAGCATTCCTTTAGGGAATAAAGTTTGGCAAAATGGAAAAATCACAACTCTGGGAGACATTGTGCATTGAAATACAGATGCCCTGTGAGTCATGGGACAGCAGACAAACGATTTCACCTGTCTGAAAGCCAATTTACTCATCTGTAAAATGTTGCTCATAATGCTAGTATAAACTATTTTTTGTGTATTTAAGATATATTTGTTGGGGCGCCTGGGTGGCGCAGTCGGTTAAGCGTCCGACTTCAGCCAGGTCACGATCTCGCGGTCCATGAGTTCGAGCCCCGCGTCGGGCTCTGGGCTGATGGCTCAGAGCCTGGAGCCTGTTTCCGATTCTGTGTCTCCCTCTCTCTCTGCCCCTCCCCCGTTCATGCTCTGTCTCTCTCTGTCCCAAAAATAAATAAACGTTGAAAAAAAAAAAATTTAAAAAAAAAAAGATATATTTGTTGACCATTTACTGAATGTCAATCTTCTAGGCACTTTATTTCCAGACACAAAATAGACTCGTGCCTGCTCTCAAGATGCTTCATTCAACTCCAGTGAGAGGAGACAGACAATAAAAAATTCTAGCGAATAAACATAGGTGATATGACAAGTGGGAGTAAGCACTTAGAGAAGAAAAACACATCAGGGAAAGGGTTAGAATATGATTGGGAAGGCGCGGGCGGTCTTGTTTTACGTAGTGTGATTGCAGAGAGCTTCTTTGTGCTGAGCCCTGAAATGCGTGAGGGAGAGAGACACATGACAGTGTGGGAGTGAGAGCGTTCTGGGCAGAGGAAAAGTGGCCTTTGTGCATTTAAAGACCAGCCAGAAATCTGGGGTGTCAGGAGGGCAAAGCAGGAGGGAATGGGCGGTGGTGGGGAACCAAATTGTGTTTCCCAGCCCACTGAGAAGCCTTCGTATTTTACTAGGATTGAAAATCAGGTGTAATACGTACACCCCTAGCCAAGCACATGAATCCCCTTTTGCTCCTTCCACAGAGTTAGTTTCATCCCTATGACATACCTCCAAACTCACAAGGCTTCAAGGTATGCTGATGGGTTGTGGGTTTCCTTTTTCTCTTTCATCTGTATTTTTCTGCACTCCAGAAAACTACACACACACACACAAAAGCTACTCATCTCCACAGACTCTCAATCCATTGTCTTTATTTATTTTTTTATTAAAAATGTTGTGACATTTATTTATTTTTGAGAGACTGAGAGAGACAGAGCATGAGCAGGGGAGGAGCAGAGAGGGAGGGAGACACAGAATCCGAAGCGAGCTCCAGGCTCTGAGCTGTCAGCACAGAGCCAGGTGTAGGGCTCGAACCCACGAACCGCGAGATCATGACCTGAGCCGAAACCAAGAGTCGGACGCTTAACCAACCTAGCCACCCAGGTGCCCCCAGTGCATTGTCTTTAGAACGGACCAATCTTCTCAGTGCATAAGAAGTCACATCAAGAGAAATAAAAGTAGAAGAAATAACCTGGCAGAAAACTAAAAGAAGTTAATGTCTCCTTTAGCCTCACAGCAAGTGGGTCGACACTTCACAAGGGAACAGCTTTGACAAGTGTTTGCAGCATGAGAGAAAAGTGGCTTATCCGCCTTCTCTTTAAAGTCAGCAGATTTGTCTGCACTGCGGCTCAGAATGAGAGCAGACCCAGTTGTCCCTTTGTGTTCCCTCTCCTGTCGGACCTTCCTGTGAAGCCATTCTTTGCCCCTGCTGTTCCTTCTGTCTGGGTCGGCCATCCCCCTTTTCACCTAGCGAAGTGTATCTTATTTTATTTTTTAAATAATTAAGTTCTAGCTTCAGTGCCACCTTCTCGGAGAAGCCTCTTTTGGATTCCCCAGGGAGGAGCTGGTTAATTTTTCTTTCTGTTCTAATAGCATTTCCTTTGTGTCTTATTGAAATCCTTAATGGTTTCTCTTGTCTCTCGCCCTAGGCTGTGAGCCCCTCATGACACGTTCACGTCTCATTCTTGTGTACTTCCTCATTGTTTAGTCCAGTGCTTGGCACAAATGTTTGTTGATAGAAGGAAGGGAGGAAGGGAGGAAGGGAGAAAGGAAGAAGGGAAGGAAGGAGGGAGGAAGGAAGAAGGGAAGGAAGGGAGGAAGGAAGGAAGGAAAGAAGGGAGGGAGGAAGGAAGGGAGGAAGGAAGAAGGGAAGGAAGGAAGGAACAAAGGAAGGGAGGAAGGAAGGAAGGGAGAGAGGGAGGGGAAGTTATTTACATCCTTGGTTGCATGCCTTTTTTGAAAGAGGCAGAATATATGAAACCTTTAAAAAAAACATGAAATCCCTAGAAAACTCTAAACACAAGTGGGCTTTTTGGTGATGATAAGAAGCAAGGATTCTCACTGGAGACTTAGAAAATTCCCAGTAGGAATCAACATTTTTGAAAAGAAGTGGGGTGCCTGGGTGGTTGAGTGTCCAACTCTTGATTTCTGCTCAGGTCATGATCCCAGGATGGTGGGATAGAACTTGGCATTGGACTCCCTGCTTAGCATAGAGTCTGCTTAGGATTCTCTATCTCTCCCTCTGCCCCTCTTCCTCCCTTGTGCGCTCTCTCTCTCTCTCTCTCTAAAAAAAAAGGGGGGGGGAGTATTTGCTTTGGAAAATCTTAACATTCTTAATTCACTCTGGCCGACCTTCGGCTAAATTCCCTATAATGGGAATGAACAGCACATCTGCGTGTTTTCTTAATGATAAGAGGAGTTTTTTTTTTTTTTTTACTTATCCTTATTCAAATAAAACATTGATTTGAGGGAACTGATTTGCCTATTGAGAAATTGAGGCCTGGTTTATCTCATCATTTGATATTCCGGCAAATGTAATGGAAACAATTTCCACTGAAGTGTGACTTCTTTTTTCCAAGTTTTGTTGTGTTTGTCTGCTCTGCTCTTTACTCTGACTAAGCCAAACCAAGAGTCCGAAGACAGCCAGAACATTGCTCATAAAATCTAGCTCACATTTATGTAGGCTTCTTTGCAGAAGGTTAGTAGATCATGTAGGAATTATTATACCTTTTTATTTTTAAGGAAACAGGCTCAGAGAGGTTACTTTATTTGCCTAACGTATAGTATTCTATTCGAGGACTGTGAACTTAGGGGTTTGTGGAGTGTTGCTTTGCATTTAAATTTTCCCCTGATTTTATGTGCTAATTTTGTAATAATACAGCCTTCATATCCACACCTATATTATTTTTAGCAACACATCTTATTTATTCCTAAATACTATACAGGGTGTGATCTGGCAAGAGGGGAGCTCTGCTCATAGCTGTATTTACAGAGAATAGACTGCATAAGAAGGAAGGAAAAGGTAAGCATGGCCAAAGGGCTCACATTTTTGAAAATGGAAATGACTCAAAAGAGGAGGGGAGTTCTCAAAAAAAAAAGAAAGAAAGCCAACAATGTGGAGGTTTCATAATATGGCGGATGATAGTTTTTTTTTTTTTAAGAAAGAATGACTAAATATTAAAATATTGCATGTAATGGCATTTATAATGCCAATCCAGCATAATTACCCAGATTAAGGAAATCAACAAGGTGCTTCTACAAAACTAAAGGTTCCAATTTGCGGTCGCCCTTCTGGCTTGTTTCCACTTACTGCCTTGTATGAATGTCGGCCGACCATTTTCCATAGCCTCATCCTCTACAGATCGTTAAAGGGAGAGGATAACATTTTTCCCTTCAGAATACTTATTATTCCCACTAAAGTAATTAATAAATGATTAGATTTTCATGGAGAACTGACCCGTGATTTGAGCCAAGGGTCAGAAAGACAGAGGAGAACTTGGCAGAGAAGCATCACTCAGTGAGAAGCCATGGGGTTCGCCATTTCTCACGTTTCCTTGAAAACGATCCCACTTCACAGGAAACTGCTACCCTGAGGCTGAGAAAGAAAGAACTGGCTGGTGATTAAGTTCATCAAAATTCTTGAATCATAAGATAAGCTGGAATGATTTGAAGCATTTACTAGGTTCCTACAGAAGTGCTAAGTGCTCTGGCAAAAATGATATTGTTTAATTACTGCGGTGTTAATGAGGCTGTTAGTATTTTCTACACTTTTCAGAAGTCGAAACCAAGGCTCAGAAAGACAAAATATCTTGACTGATAACATAATTTCCTATAATAGTGAAGGAAGATGGCCTGCGATGGCCTGGACTCAACGGGGTAGCGATAGAGGTGATGGTCAGAAAGGTGGCCAGATTCCGTATATACAGTGAAACCTTGTTCTGCGAGTGTTCCACAAGAGAAGCAAACATTTCTCATAAATTTTAACTTGATAAACGAGCGATGTCTTGCAATACGCATAGTGCCTGAAGATGAACATCACATGATCACAACCGAGCCAATGGTTCTTCTCTCTCTCTCTCTTTCTCTCTCACTGTGGGATTGTGGGTGATCACCTCCCATGTTCAGATGCTTCGTCTCAGGCTGTGGTGTTTGGCAGAAATCAGTGATTTTTCAGAACGTTGGAAGGTGCCAACTGGCACTAATGTAATTTTTGTCACTTCAAAGCACCTATGGACAGTCCTTTGCTTTTCCATCCAAGAGTAAGCTTAGGAATGCTTTGCTTCATTCCAGGTCAGCCTGTAGATATAGACCCTTTCCTCTGCTGCCTTATTGCCAGTTACATTCAATACAGTATGACAAGAGTTTATTAATACTGTAGTGTAGTCAACATCCATTAGTGATGGTGAAAGTCGTCCTGCACAGTAACCCTCCTCTCTCTTGTCTCCCTCCCACCAGCCATGAAGGTTTTCAAAGGTAAGTGCAGGTTAATTTGTTTATTTTTCTTTATATTTTGTATTTTCTTTATTATTTTGTATTATATTACAGTATTGCAATAGTTTTATGTGAATATTGTTTGGTTGTGGAACGAATCATCTGCGTTTCCATTATTATGGAGAAATTCACTTTGATATACAAATGCTTTAGATTGGAAGCACGTTTCTGGCACGCATTATGTGTGTAAACCAAGGTTTTACTGTATTTTTGTAGGTGACCCAGTGGGATTGTAGAGGAAATGAACACAAGATGTAGACAAACAAGGAGAAAAGGTGAGTCCGGGGTTTTGGTGTCAGCCAATGAGTAAGTAACGACATTCATTAAAATGGGAACATGTGAGGGGAGGTGAGTTTGAGAAAATATGTCGGACTCCGATTTTGGTTTTATTTATTTTAAAGCATCAGTTTCACCTATGGAAAAGCAGCATCTCCAATCAGTAGAAGAAAGTCGATTCTTAAATCATTGGTTTGGGAACAAATGGATAACCATACGGCAAAAAATAAAATCTATCTTGAACCTTATGCCAGGGTAAAATCCAAATGAATCAGAGTATTAATGGTAAAGAATGAAACTGCAAAGGTAGAAGAAGAAATCACCGGACCATTATTTTAGGTGAGAGAGCCTTTCTAAAATGTGACACACTTTATTTTAAATTCTCAACGCCGCCACAATCATGGCGTTGGCAGATACACGGAGCTTGGCTTCTTGGGCTCCATTTCATGCACATGTAGTGCAGGAATCCACCACTGACACAGGGGACACGGCATTCTGAATTTTAGGCTCACCTTTCTGAAGTTTTTTTTTTCTCCCTTCATGTCCTGACTGCCTCTAATTTTTACCCCTCAGCCCAGTGACACTGTTGAAAGTGCTAGGCGACCACTGTCTTCTAACAACTTATGTGCCATGTTTGGAACAGCAGCTTCTCAGGGGGAGGAGGTAGGAAGCAATGCATGAAGGTGGGCCCCACCTCAATACATTGTCCCTCACTCTAGAATTTTGTCTTTCCGTTTCTGACTGTTTCTGGGTGCTCTGTGATGATTGCGTATATATTTCTCCCATGTTTCATAGTTGTTTTGGAAAGAAGGGTTAATATGGTATAAGTTACTCTGTCACATACAAATGGCCCTTCTCCAGGGCACCTGGGTGGCTCAGTCAGTTAAGCATCCGACTCTGGTTCAGGTCATGAGCTCGCAGTTCGTGGGTTCGAGCCCCGCATCGGGCTCTGTGCTGACAGCTCGGAGCCTGGAGCCTGTTTCGGATTCTGTGTCTCCTTCTTTGTCTGCCCCTCCCCCCACTTGCAATCTGTCTCTCTCTCTTGCTCCCAAAAATAACATTAAAAAATTAAAAAAAAATAAATAAATGCCCCTTCTACAAGTAGTTAAGTGGTCATACAAATAACAAGTAAAGATTTGGTGATTTAAAAAGCATGAGATAAACTTGTGAACTCTTATAAGCTTAGAACACTAAAGCCAAAGGTGGAGGAATATACATATTTTTAAGCCATCTTGGAAAATCTGCAAAAATTTACTATGTGCTAGGATACAAAGTGAATCCCAACAAATTGCAATACATTATTTTTATGAGGACTACATATAATTATAAGATATAGTTAACGGGTCTCTATCTGAAGGAAGTGAAATCAGTCTCTCAGAAAAGAGTATCTTCACTCTCATGTTCATTGAAACATTATCCATAATAGCCAACACATTGAAGCAACCTAAATGTCCACTGACAGATACATGGACAAAGAAGATGTGCTATCTACATACAATGGAATATTTGGTCTTTAGAAAGAAGGACATCCTGCCGTTAGCAACAACATGGATGGATCTTCAGGGCATTGTGCTAAGTGAAACAAACCAGACATCGAAACACAAACACTACACGACGCTACTTGCTTGAGGGATCTAAAACAGACAAACTAATAGAATCAGACAGTAGAATGTGGCTGCCGTGGGCTGGAGAGAGGAGGAAATGGTGAGTATTAGTCAAAGGGTCCCAAGTTTCAGTTATATAAGATAAATGCACCCAAGAGGTCTACAGTATAGCAGAGCGCATACGCTTCACAATGCTGTGTTGTGTACCCTTCCAATCTTCTGGTGGCTGTAGTCGATCCTGGTTTGCTTACCACTTAACTCTCATCTCTGCAGCTTTACAGGGCTGTCTTCTCCCCGCCCCCCCTTCTTGTAAGGACACTAGCTGTATTGGATTAGAGCCTACCTAAATTGAGTTTTACGTATCTTAATTTTATCTGCAGAGCTTCTGTTACCAATAAGGTTATACTCACAGGTATTGGGGTGTGCAATTCAATCCATAATCCAGACATGCATGGACTTTATGTAGAAAATTACAACAGTCTATTGAAATGCATTAAGAAAGATCTTCAAAGCAAAGAAGGGGCAAGAAACTACAATATTAAAGTGGTACAATGTGATCTCAGTGAAGTAATTGGTTCAACGAAATTCCAATCAAGCAATGATTTTTTTTTATTTTTGTTTTAGGGAAACTTGATAGACTGTATCCAAAATGTGTGGGAAAGAATTAAAAGCCAACAATAGTCAATACAGTCCTAAGGAAACAACAAAGAATGGGAACCTGCTCTCCCAGGCAATAGTACTCATTACCTTATTTCATCAAATCTAAGGTGACCAAGTTGGAAGGTGCACCATCATTTATGTGCCATTGAGAAGAAAAGTCACAAAAACTCAAAGCTATGAGACAATATCCAAATGAGCATCTACATAATACATTAATTAGTCAGACCAGTCACACATTACTTTTACATTTCTTTCATCTATTCTGAAATTAGACCCTTTTCTCCTCCGATTAGGTAAATTACTTTGTTGGTGATAAGAAAATTTTTGCATGCATCTCAATAAATAGATGAAAAATAGCATCATATACTAGTGGCTATCTTAATTTATTAGGTCCTATTAAGCATTCGGTATTGTTTTTTAAAAAATATGAAATTATTCCCATTCCTCCAATAAAGAATACTTCTTCATCAATACCAACTTTATGCCCAACTGCTCTGTTTTCGGGATGTTATGGATACACAATAAATTTTCCTTTCAATGATGAATAATAGTGTATATTAAAAAAAACATTTCAGTGGCAACTGTAAACATGTATTAGTAATAATGCTCATAATAGTGTGACTACACTAGAAATAGCTATGATCAAATTTATATTTGCGCAGAAAAAGAAAATTACATCATGACTGCCACTTGGCCAACAGTGATTATACGTCATGGTCCATCATCACATAAATTAAAATAAAGTAGATAAATATGCATCTTAGAATTCCTTAAATATAGTGTAAAGTTCTGGTAATTAAGAAAGCAAGAGAGAGATACGGATCTATGTTGACATAATGTACTGTTCAAGATGACATACAGGTAAGTACAAAAAAAGTGTGCAAAATAGCAAGGTAACATTTATGTAAATGGGAAGGGGAAATGTATGTATTTGCTTTTATTTTTTTTTTTTTCAAAGTTTATTTATTTTTGGGACAGAGAGAGACAGAGCATGAACGGGGGAGGGGCAGAGAGAGAGGGAGACACAGAATCGGAAACAGGCTCCAGGCTCTGAGCCATCAGCCCAGAGCCTGACGCGGGGCTCGAACTCACGGACCGCGAGATCGTGACCTGGCTGAAGTCGGACGTTTAACTGACTGCGCCACCCAGGCGCCCCTGTATTTGCTTTTAGATGTATAATCTCGCTCTGGAAGTTTAAAGTTATTTATTTATTTTGCTGGTGGGGAGAGGGGCAGAGAGGATCTCAAGCAGACTCTGTGCTGGAACTCACGAACCTGGAGATGATGACCTGAGCCGAAGTCCAATGCTTGACTGAGTCACCCAGGTGCTCCTGGGAATATATTTTAAAAACAACAGCACCAGGGACACCTGGATGGCTCAGTCAGCTGGGCGTCTGACTTCAGCTCAGGTCGTGATCTCACAGTTTATAGGTGTGAGCCCCATGTCTGGCTCTGTGCTGACAGCTCAGAGCCTGGAGCTTGCTTCGGTTTCTGTCTCTCTCTCTCTCTCGCTCTCTCTCTGCCCCTCCCCTGCTCATGTTCTATCTCTCTCTCTCAAAAAGAAACCAACATTAAAAAAAAAATTAAATAAATAAAAATAACTGTTTCTAACAAATCCCCCAAGACAGGGGGACTGAGGTGTTGAAGGATAGAAGGGGGAGAAAAATCTTTCACTTTGGAGCCATATAAATCTAGCTTGATAGGTTCATGGTTAACAAAATAAAATGGTTATGTCTGTAGATAACTAAAATTTAAAAGTATTTTAAAGTTTCAGGACTTATTACATTACCTAAGTGGAGATAACTAGAACTCACTTGGATGGATGTGTCCTGAAGAGTTCAAGGTTGGGGATAAAACTGGGGGGAGCTGTCCCTATCTGGATAGTATTTAAAGCTGCATGGATAGATTCAATCCCAGAGGTAACAGAAAGAATCCAAGAACTGAGCCCTAGGCCACTCCTTAACTGGAAAGTCAGAAGGATCAAGGAGAAGACAGTTGGAAACAAAGAAAGTAATGTGAACTAAAAGCCAAGTCAGCAGAGTGGCCAACGGTGCCAAATGCTGTTGACTTTGAAGATGACAATATCCAAGAATTTACCACTAGGTGTGCAACGCGGGAGTTAAGGGGTGATACTGACAAGACTGATTTCAGTGGAGCCGCTGGGGTGAAAGCCGGATGGGAGCAGGTTTGAGGGAGGATGGAAATGAGTGTGTGGAGAACAGAAACTTATCCCGAGGAGGATGTAGGTCAAAGGAAGATAGTTGTTTTAAGTTTTGGTGGTTTTGTTTTGAAAAAAGGGTTTCGTTTTGACTGTCCCTTCATCTTATATTTTTCATAAAACAAATCAGGCAAAATTAAGAAAAGCAACACTCAGAAGAACTTTATTAATGTTGTCTTCAGGAGAGATAAGCATATGAAAAGACACAGAAACTGCAAATTAAAACATCGAATTACCACTATACACCTGTTAGGATGGCTAAAATTGAAAACAAACAAATACCAGAAATACCAAATTCTGGTAACGATGTGGGGAACAGGAACTCATATTTATTGCAAAGCGGAACAGCCATTCTGGGAAACTGTTTCTTACAAAGTTAAATATACACTTATATATGACCCCACAATTCCATTACTGGGTATTTAAAAAAATGAATCGAAAACTCATAGCCACACAAAAACCTGTACATGAATGTGTATAGCAGTTTTATTCATAGTCGCCAAAAGTTGGAAACAACCAAGATGACTTAAACGGTGAAAAGATAAATCAACTGTGGCACATCCATGCCGTGAAATAGGACTCAGTAGTAAAAGGAATAAACTATTGATTCATGCAACAACATAAATAAATCTTCAACTCGTTTTGCCAAGTGAAAGAAGCAAGATCCAGAAGGCTACTGTTCTGATGATTTCATGAATTTGATGTTCAGGAAAAGGAAAAATGATAACAATGGAAAACAGACCAGTGGTTGCCATGGTCTGGGGGAAGGGGAAAGGGCCTTCGTCAGAGAATTTTCTGGGTAGTGCAACTGCTCTGTATGGTGGGGGACCTTTGCCAAAGCCCACAAAATAATACGACACAGCTTGAGCTTTACTATATGCACACTTAAGAAAAAAATCAACCAGGGGGCGCCTGGGTGGCTCAGTCGGTTAAGCGTCCGACTTCGGCTCAGGTCATGATCTCACGGTCCATGAGTTCGAGCCCCGCGTCGGGCTCTGTGCTGACAGCTCAGAGCCTGGAGCCTGTTTCAGATTCTGTGTCTCCCTCTCTCTCTGCCCCTCCCCCGTTCATGCTCTGTCTCTCTCTGTCTCAAAATAAATAAATGTTAAAAAAATTTTTTTTTTTTTTTAAAAAAAGAAAAAATCAACCAGGATTTGAAAATAAAAACAAAACATAACAGGGGCCTTCTGGTTTACACTATTCTGGAATGGCAGGTGTCAGACCTACTTTTCTGTCATAAGCAAATATAAAACCGGACAGAATGTAGGAAGCAACTATTTTCAGTCACTGGATACAGACAGTGACTCTGTGATCCTGGAGAGAACGGAAATACACAAACCGAACTCCACATTTACCCTAGCTTTCTGCTTCAGGGCATTTTCTGAACGGCAGTTGAGAAAAACAGAATCAAAACAGAATCGTGATTTTGCTAGGTGGGAGAGAGAGAAAATAGAGCTTCAGGTGTCTACAGAGGCTGGAGTTTGCAGGGCAGGGACTCGAGAGGTACTTGCACAAAGAAGGAGCTCCAGGAATCTGCAAAGGAGTCTAAATGGCTCGTCAGACTTGCGGTTGAGCGAATCCAAGAAGACACTGCATAGGACTGACCGAGAAGAGCCAGTGGGGAGCTGTGATCAGTACAGTTATTGTAAAGCTCACACAGTGCTAGGGTTTCCGGAGTTCTGAACACCTAAAAACTCCTAGCAGAACAGGTGACATATACAGCTGAGACCCCAGAAGGGCCATGACTTAGGAATGTTAAGCACCCAACTTCGGCTCAGGTCATGATCTCACGGTTCGTGAGTTTGAGCCCCACAAGGGCTCTCTGCTGTCAGCGCAGAGCCTGCTTCAGATCCTGTGTCTCCCTCTCTCTCTGCCTCTGTCCCTCTCTCTCAAAAACAAACATTTAACAAAAATAAACAAATAAACAAGCCTCAGCAAAAGAAAATCTGCCAGCAAATTAGCTGCCTGACAGTAAAATCTCAACACGCTTAAAAAGAAGACAGCATAGGGGCGCCTGGGTGGCGCAGTCGGTTAAGCGTCCGACTTCAGCCAGGTCACGATCTCGCGGTCCGTGAGTTCAAGCCCCGCGTCGGGCTCTGGGCTGATGGCTCAGAGCCTGGAGCCTGTTTCCGATTCTGTGTCTCCCTCTCTCTCTGCCCCTCCCCCGTTCATGCTCTGTCTCTCTCTGTCCCAAAAATAAATAAACGTTGAAAAAAAAAAAAAAAGACAGCATAATTCAGACTGCCAAAAATGTAGCATTCACAATGATAAGTAAACATCATGGGAAAATAGCTATATATTAATGATCTAAAGAAAAAACAGGCAGTTTATATACAGCAGAACAAAGATAAGATTGACTGCTGGCATCTTGTAAGAGGTAATTCAAACCAAAAGGCAAGGCATAAAACATTTCAATTTCACGTACTTTTTCCAGAGAAAATATCCATCAAAAGTAAGGGCAAAATAAAGGCATTTTGAAACAGGAGCTGACAGACTTATTACTAGCAAATATCCGCTAAGAGAAATGCAGACCTAAATTCTTCAGACAACTCATCTAAATCGAGGAATGGAGAGCACCAGACGTGATCAATGTGAGGGCAGTGAAAAGAGGGAAAAGAAATATCCACCCTAATTACAAGGAAGCTGGAGTAGATATGATATAAAGTATATTTCAAAACCAAAAGTTTTACTATGGAAATCAAGAGGGGCATTTCATCAGCTTTTCTAGAAGACGTAACAATCCTAAACGTATGGACACCTACTAACGAAGATTCAAATATACGAAGCAAAAGATAACAGAACAAAAAGTAGACAAATATCGTTTGAGGTTTTACCATTTGTCACTCCATAATTAGAATAAGTAGACAAATCTGTAAAATCATAGAAAGCATGAACAACATTATCAAGCGACCGAACGAACCTACTTAACACCGGTGGGACAGAGAACCCTAAAGCCGTTCTTTTCGAGTGCACAGAGGATGTTCACTAGATAGGCCATCTGCTGGGCTAGAACAAAATTTTTATTAAATTTCAAATAATTGATAAGCATAAGGTGTGTTCTCTAACCACAAAGGAATTAATTCAGAAATCAGGAACAAAAAAGATATTTAGGAAATCTCTAAACTTTTGGACGTTAATCAATAAACCTCCAAAGGAGACTTGGATCAAAGAAGAAGACGTAGGGGGAATTAAAAAGTACTTTGCTTTAAACATATAAAAGTTTGATGTCAGTAAAGCAGTGAATAGAAAACAGACTAACGCTTGAGAAAATCAAGTAAACCCAAAGCTAGGTCTTTGGAAAGATTTTTTAAAGATGATACACATCTCACTCTGCAAATCGAGAAGAAGAGGAGGGAAACACACACGATCAATATCGGAAACGAAAGAGAAAACATTATATATCCATAACACCAAATAGATACGGAAAATAACTTTATGTCAATAAAATCAAGAGTTGCGATGAGGTGGGCAAAGTCCTTTGACATCAAACCTCAATAAAACTGATCGAAGAAAAAAATAGCAAAGGTAAAAAGCGCTCTTTTTTGCAGGTCTTCGAAGGCGGTGGGCTCTTTGGGATGCAGCTGAACCTCTGTTTCCCAGCCACTGGCTGCCAGAAACTCATTGATGTGGATGATGTTTGCAAACTCCTTACCTTTTCTGAGAAGCGTGTGGCCACAGAAGTTGCTGCTAATGCTCTGGGTGAAGAATGGAAGGGTTCCATGGTCCGAATTACTGGCGGGAATGACAAGCAAGGTTTCCCCACGAAGCAGGGTGTCTCCACCCATGGCCGTGTCCACCCACTACTGAGTAAGGGGCCTTCCTGTTCCCGGGCAAGGAGGACCGGAGAAAGGAAACACACATCTGGGTCAAGTGGCACCGTGGATGCCAATCTGAGGGTTCTCAACTTGGTCATTGTGAAAAAAGCGGGGGAAGGATATTCCTGGAGTCAATGGTATTACTTATCTCGTCATCTGGGACCCTAAAGAGCTGGCGGAATCCACAAACCTTTCAGTCTCTCTAAAGAAGATGCTGCCACCAGTATGTTGTGAGACAGCCCCTTGACAAGGAGGGTAAGAAATCTAGGGCTGAAGCGTCCTGGATTCAGTGTCTTACTACTCCCCGTGTCCTGCAACACAAACGTGGGTGTATTGCTCTGAAGAAAGAGCGTGCTAAGAAAAATCAGGAAGAGGCTGCAGAATATGCTTAACTTTGACCAAGAGAATGAAGGGGCCCTGCCTGGCCTTGCTAGGAACAGATTGCCAAGAGGCGGAGGCTGTCCTCTGAGTCTGAGTCCAGCCCAAAGGGAGATGTTCTTGGGGCACCTGGGTGGCTCAGTCAATTAAGGGCCTCACTCTTGGTTTCAGCTCAGGTCATGATCTCACAGGGGGTGAGATCGAGTTCCACGTCGGGCTCTATGCTGACAGCATGGAGACTGCTTGGGCTTCTCTCTCTGTCTCTCTCTCTCTCTGTCCCTGTCCCCCCTCAAAAGAAATAAATAAACTTAAAAAAAAGTATATGTTCTAAGAGTAACAAAGGAGATCAGCCATCAAAACAACAAGACAACAGTAAAAATAAACAAGAAAGGAAAGAAAAAAAAAAAGGAAAGGCAAAAGGAAGAAAAAATAACCTTATATCTGTCAAAAAAGACTTCAGCCACAGATGGGTTCACTATTGAGTTCTATCAATCATTTGGGGAAAAAATAACACTAATCTCACAAATTTTTTTTTTTTTTTAGAAAATAGAGGACAATAAACCTTCCAACTTATTTATGAGACTAAAATAACCCTAATACCAAAACCAGACAAGAGTATTGTGAAGAAAGAAAATTACAGAACATTCGGATGAAAATAGCTACAAAATCCTTAAAATATTAGCAATTCAAAAATAGTAATATATTAAACAGATAATACATCTGAACTAGGTGAACTTTTACCAGAAATACAAGATTGGTTGAGGATGTCTGACTTAATGTAATTCATGTTAACAGAATAAAGCAAAAAAAAAAAAAAAATCTGACCATCACAATTAATATAAAAAAAGTTGACGGAAGGGAAAAACTTCATAGCAAAAACTATAAATGAGGAATAGAAGGGAAATTTTTCATCTGGTAAAGTGCATCTTTGAAAATCCTACAGTTAACATCCACATTAAGAGTGGGAACAAGGTGGGGTGGGGTGCCTGGGTGGCTCAGTTAAGTCTCCGACTTTGGCTCAGGTCATGATCTCAAGCCCCACGTTGGGCTCTGTGCTAATGGCTCAGAGCATGAACCCTGCTTCAGATTCTGCCTCCATCTCACTCTAACCTTCCCGTGTTCATGCTCTATCTCTCTCTCAAAAATAAATAAACATTAAAAAAATAAAAAAAAAAAAAAAAGAGTGAGAACAAGGGAAGGAAGACTGGTCTTTCTATTTCTATTCAGGACTTTTCTGTGGGTTCTACCCAGAGGAATAAATCAAGGAAAGAGAAGAAATTTGTAAGCCTCAAAAAGGAAAAAGGTAAACTATCTTTATTTGTGACAATGTCATTGTGTGCACATAAGGAGTCTATTAAAAAAAAACAAAATTAGGGGCACCTGGGTGGCGCAGTCGGTTAAGCGTCCGACTTCGGCCAGGTCACGATCTCGCAGTCTGTGAGTTCGAGCCCTGCGTCAGGCTCTGGGTTGATGGCTCGGAGCCTGGAGCCTGTTTCCGATTCTGTGTCTCCCTCTCTCTCTGCCCCTCCCCCGTTCATGCTCTGTCTCTCTCTGTCCCCAAAATAAATAAACGTTGAAAAAAAAAATTAAAAAAAAAATTATGCAAAGTCACAGGATACAAGATGAATATAAAAATTGTCTAAGTACTAGAAATCAAACTACAGAAATTAAAATTATAAAAAATATTAGGAATAAACTTAACTAAAAGCCTACTAATTCTTGACACTAAAAATTACAAAATATTTCTGAGAAAAAGTAAAGCAAATCAATATCAGTGAAATATACCTTTTTTACCAATTGGAAGCATCACTATTCTTAAGATGTCATTTTTCTCCAGTTGGATCTGTGGATCCAAAACAATCTCAATTAAATTCTCAACAGTTTTTATAAAATATAAATTTACATATTTATCCTAAAATTTATATGGATATTCAAAAACCCTAGAGTAACCAAACAAAATTCAAACAATAAGTACAAGTAAGAGAACTTATTTTATCTGCTTTCAGAAATTATTATTATTTTTTTAATGTTTATTTATTTTTGAGACAGAGACAGAGCATGAGCCTGGGAGGGGCAGAGAGAGAGGGAGCCACAGAATCCGAAGCAGGCTCCAGGCTCTGAACTGTCAGCACAGAGCCCGCTACGGGCTCGAACTCACAAACTGTGAGATCATGACCTGAGCCGAAGTCGGGCGCTTAACTGACTGAGCCACCCAGGTACCCCTTTCAGGAGTTATTCTTAAACTACATTAATCAAAGTAGAATGGATTATTAGCCTAGTGACATATGCAAATTGATCTAATTAGAATCCAGAAATAAATGCATGGTCCTGTGGTTAATGATTTTTTACTAAGTTATCAAAGGAATTCAGTGGGAAAAGGAAAGAATTTTCAACAAGTGTTGCTTGAAAGATTGGAAGTTCTCATGGGGAAAATAATGAACCTGACTCCCTACCTCAAACCACACCTGAATGAGATTAATTAGAATTAATTAATCACACCACTCAAACCGCACCTGAATTAGATTAATTCTAATCTAGAATTATAACATTTCTGCTATTATGAAAAAAGTGTTTCACTAGTGAGATTCTTTGGAGTTTTGAGGCCACATATACTTTATTTGGGCATGTTACATAAATCTTTTCACTGAGTAACCCTCAAACCTACCAGTTGTGAATGGAGCCTAAAATAAAAGGCAGTTCTGTAATAAGTCTAGGTTGCTATGAATTCCGGGAATGAAGGTTCAGAGTCATCCCATCTGGCTGAGACCCATAACCAACTGGAGTGCTTGTTGAGGGCAATGGAAATGTGGAGCGGAGAGTGGAAGAATGTAGTTACAAAGGCCAACTACAACCATGTGACTATCTTAGCTATCTTGGGTTCCTCTTGGGCCATATGACCCAGCAGATTTGATGGTACTTGAAATGTCAGCGGTAGATAGAGATGCCGTTTGGAGCATTTGTCAGGCCCTTATGAGTGAATGGCAGAGAAGATGTCTGGGTTTGGATGCAGTCATGCCATCATCTGAACATAACATTTTAGTTTGCTGCAAGGCCTTAGTAGACAATGAATGCTTGGCCCTGGCCACAACATTACCATGTGAACTAAGCTTCCCGTCATGACTTGGGAATTATCTGACCCCCCCAACCCATAAAGTTAGATGTGGATAGCAGCACTTCATCGTCAAATGGAAGTGATACATGAGCTAGCGCTCAAGCAGACCCTGAAGGCACAAAAAAGGAACATGAGGAAGTAGCCCAAATGCTCAAGGCCCTTCTCCTCATGCATTATCTTCTCGCTCTCTTAGCCCACATCGCTTTTCTCTTGGAGCTCTACCAATGACCAGTTGACAAAGGAAGAAAAAACTTGAGCCTGACTTACAGATGGTTCTGCATAATGTAAAAGTAACCCCCCCACCCCAACATGAGCACGGGCGCTGGAGAATAAATATGACTCCAGGAGATGTGCATGGGAGCCAAGCTGACCAGGGGTGAAATCTGGTGGTTTTGCCATGTCTCACCTTGGTCAGGGTGAGCTACGTTTCTCAGAACTCCCTTCCCTGTGTGTTTCTGGGTAGAGGGGGCTCCAAGAGAGATCCTGTGTGGAAGGATGGAAGCAGAGAAGCAGCCACAGTGGCTCACACACATGGACGCTTATCTGCCGGCCGCCCTCTTTGGCTGAGGCAGCAGGTGGGCCTGAAATTGCTATGCCAACCCCTGTAACAGGTGAAATAAAATGGAGTCACTTATGTCAAGGGGTTTTAAAACGGAGCCGAGAGGCCATTAAGGAGGTGCATGTCCTCACCTGATGCAACCGTGAACTTTTGAACTGTGTCAAGTGGCAAATATTGCAAGGACTCTACACGGGCATCTGCAACTCGCTAGACTGGCAGACTTTTGCTTAGTGCAAGCCCTGGGGATCAATTACGTTTAGCCAAGATTGGTTTTCTGCCACCAACACCAATCAAAATTCTTTGCAAACAGCATATACAAGCGTTCCCCCTTTGTCTTTAAGAACCCCTGGCTTTTCTCCCGAGGAGGACACAATTTGGGTTGCTCCCCAAATCTGTGCTCCCCAAATTCTGAGATCCCAAATAGAGTAAAACCTTGGCTTGTGAGTAACTTGTTCTGCTAGTGTTCCACAAGAGGAGCAAACATCTCTGATACATTATAAGTTGATAAACGAACGATGTCTTGCAACGCAAGTAGCACACGATACCGAACGTGACATGATCACAACTGAGCCAATGGTTCTCTCTCTCTCTCTCTCTCTCTCTGTCTCGCTGCGGGGTTGTGGGTGATCGTCTCCATGCTCAGATGCTCCGTCTCAGGCTGCGATGTTTGGCAGAAATCAGTGACTTTTCAGAACGTTGGAAAGTGCCCACAACTGGCACTTGTGTATTTTTTGTCACTTCAGAGCACCTATGGACAGTTCTTTGCTTTTCCATCCAAGAGTAAGCTTAGGAATGCTTTGCTTCCTGCTAGGTCGGGCTGCCTGCAGATATAGACCCTTTCTTTTGCTGCCCTATTGCCAGTTACATTAAATAGAGAATATGACAAGAGTTGATTAATACTGTGCTGTAGTCAACACCCATGCGAGCGTATACAATGGCCCCCACCCAGAAAAGGATTCCGCTGAGCCAATAGATAGCAGTGACTCCATTAGCGGTCGTGAAAGTCGTCCTACACAATAATCCTCCTCTCTCGTCTCCCTCACACCAGCCATGAAGATTTTCAAAGGTAAGTGCAGGTTTATTAGTTTGTTTTTCTTTATATTTTGTATTTTTGTTATTATTTTGTATTATATTACAGTATTATAATCATTTATGTGACTATTTTTGGGTCGTGGAACAAATCCTCTGAGTTTCCATTATTTCTTACGGGGAAATTCGCTTTGATGCACAAGTGCTTTAGATTATGAGCATGTTTCTGGAATGAATTATACACTCATGCCAAGGTTTTACTGTAAATGCTTTCGTTTTATTTCAGTCTTCCCGGTTTTCTCCCCGGATCCTCCTTCTGCCTCGCTCCACTTGCTGAGTCAGGTGCTGGTATTTACCTTGTGACGAAAGGGCCTGGCTCCCGAGGGACACTCTCACCACCCGGACCAGAAGCACAGGTTCCCGTCTTTCCCTGTGGACTTCTGCTTAAGCGTGTGGGATCAGCTTGATTTCGTTCTCCTCCATTTTACGTCCATGTCTAATCCCTAATACAACAACAACAAAATCCCCAACTCTGTTCTGTGCCATCTATCTTATCTCGTTATAGTGAAAAACAAAAAACTAACACAATTTGCCATCTGAGGTGCCAATTTCCGGGAATGACTGATGTAACCTTATTCCCGAATTACAGGAACATTTTAATTCTCTATAGGAGTTTTTGTGTAACAGGATTCGCCTTATCCAATGACATGGCTTTGAACTTCTAGCGCAACTTGGGGAAAATTTTGCCATAAAATTGGTAGACAATGATACAAATCCTTGAGCCGGTTGTCTGGGAGGAGCGGGTTGCCAATTATCACCTTCTCAAAGCCCACAGAAAGTAGTACAAGTGTTTCTAAACCTTCGTTTAGTTGTGACTTCGTGGCCAGAACGGGGTGAGCGGTGGTGTGGGGCAAAAGTGTTTTGATCTGATGCCATTTACTCTGTACCAGGGGAATCCTTCTTAGCCAGGACTGTTTCCTGAAGACCCAGAATTGTGAGCGGTGTGTGACTGCTGAAGGTTTGTGATTAATGAACATAAAACTCCGTGTTCTAGGGGGCAGGAGGTCACAAATCACGAAGTCCTAGAACTCAGCTTGGTTTTTAGCGTTGACATGACTCAGCAGAACTCCACTCTGCACTGGATGTGTGGGAGGCTCGGGAAAGGGCATCCCAGGAGGTGCCGCTTTGAGCAGGGGGCGTGGAAGTATATGCATCTTGGACCTGGAATCGTGACATGTATGTGTCTCTTCCTTTCCGCTGGTAGGACCTGGGCAGATCACTTAATGTCCCTGGGCTGCTTCCTCAACTGTAAAATGGGGATAATTGTGACTGCTTTTCCTGCCTCACTGAGTTGCGGTGGAGATCAAGTGGACTTCACTTTTGTCATTCATTCATTCATTCATTCATTCGTTCCACAAATATCTTTCGAGAATACGACTTAGCAGCAGCACTGTCCTGCCCTACATCCTTGGGTTACGTACTTGAACAAGACACGAGGTCATAGTCTAGATGGACACAAGAAACACCACCACCTTGGGCAAGTCACTAACTCCCTCTTTTCTCAACAAGTACCTCGTGTTTATTTCTTGGGGTTATTGTGGTAATGGACAGAGAGTATGTGCCAAAACGTGTATCTTTTGGTACAAAGAATTAGCATTTTCATGTTATTACTTATGTTTATTATTATGTTATTATTATTTTAGGGAGAAAGGACTAAGTAAAAGAAATGCATCTTATTTTGGAGGGAGTGTGGTCAGAACGTCTCCGTTCGTGAATGACCCTCCAGCTAAGTCTCGAAGGCTCACGCAGGTCAGAATGAGGCAAGGTTCTGCAGGCACGGAGGAGGGGTGGCACTTGGTAGTGAGGAGGACTGGTGTGGCTGTCTACGGTGTGGCGTGTGGTTGATGAACTCCTTCAGGGAGAAGATGAAAGGATAGTGTGGTAGCAGAACACGATCACTCTCTCCCACTGTGCTGTACCACTCAGAGCTGGGATTCCTTCTGTTAATTTTTTTTAATGTTTACATTTATTTTCAAGAGAGAGAGAGGGAGACAGAGCACGAGCGGGGAAGGTGCAGAGAGAGGGAGACACAGAATCTGAAACAGGCTCCAGCCTCGGAGATGTCGGCACAGAGCCGGATGCGGGGCTCGCACTCGTCAACCGCCAGATGGTGACCTGAGCCGAAGTCGGACCCTCAACCGACTGAGCCACCCAGGCACCCCTCGGGTTCCTTCTAGAGCCCACATTTGTGATGTCTAGCATGCCACTCATCACCTTCTTTTGGAATTCTGTTTATGCAATGCATCCCCCAACTAGATCCCAAACCCTTTGGGGACCAGGGACTAGGTTTAATTCATGTTTATATTCCTAACAGCAGAGGACTGGCACACAGGACTCAGTAAATACATGTATCTTGAACAGCTGTCATGACTGCTGCGATCAAGTTCAGAACAAAGTGTTAACGTGCAGAGAACCAGGAAGCCCCTGACTTTGCCTGAAGTGAAACCCAAGGCTTCATAAGCAATGATGTTCGGAAGGATCAGGTCAGGATCTTTGTATTTATCCTATTAGGCTATCATGTTCTTTTATTCTTAAATGTTTTAGTTATTTTTGAGAGAGAGCGTGAGTGGGGGAAGGGCGGGGTGGGGGGGGGACAGGGGGTCTGAAGTGGGCTCTGCGCTGATAGCAGTGAGCCCGATGCGGGGCTCAAACTCACAAACCGTAGGATCGTGACCTGAGCCTAAGTCGGACACTTAACCGCCTGAGCTACCCAGGCACCCCAAGACTATCACTTACTAACAGAAAATTTCTTAGACACTATGTGACTTGTTCGGGTGATCCCTCAGGATCTAGAAAATTCAGCTGTTTGGACTTTGATGCTTAGGAAGCAATGTTGCTACGGCAGCTGTCGCATTACTAGGGTTATACAAACCTGGTCTGTCGGCTGAATTACAGCTTAGTTGGAGTACATCTATTTTCTGAGCCCCAAACTGGAACACGTAGTCTGACGAGTATACCTTTGGGGAAAGACCAAGTAGGATATTTTGAATGGCAGCTGTCTTAGAAGATCTCTGTGACCTCGGGTTGCTAGATTCTTCCTTCCTTGTGCTTAAAAAAAATATGAATTCTTGGGGCACCTGGGTGGCTCAGTCGGTTAAACGGCCGACTTCAGCCCAGGTCATGATCTCGCGGTCTATGATTTCGAGCCCCGCATCGGGCTCTGTGCTGACAGCTCAGAGCCAGGGGCCTGCTTCGGATTCTGTGTCTCCCTCTCTCTCTCTGACCCTCCCCCATTCGTGCTCTGTCTCTCTCTGTCTCAAAAATAAATAAATGTAAAATATATATATATATATATGAATTCTTCAGGGCCCCAGGGGTGATGGTCTGTGGTTGATAAGAGAGGACTGGGGGCGGGCAGGGTTCGCTGGGATTCCACAGTGGTGTGGCTTAACAGCACAAACCGGATGTGCCAGGAGAAGGGACACGGAGGCTGTGCCCTGCGCGTGGCGTCCCATGCCTCTGAAGACGTGAAGGAGAAAATCTGGGCCTCCTTTGGGGTAAGACGACCTGGACTGAAGTTAAAGGGAGAAGAAAGAAAATCAAGGGAGGGAAGGAAAAGGAAGACACAAATCCGTAGCCGCCTTGCATCCTCTCTTGGCCCCTTTCTGGCTGCGTGGCCTTGAGCTCATCGCTGAATGTCTCTGTTAGTTCCTCATAAGACCAAATGGAGCAGGGCACCTCCTGGCTCAGTCGGTTAAGCCTCCGATTCCCGATTTCTGCTCAGGTCATGATCTCACAGTTTCGTGGGTTTGAGTCCTGCATCAGGCTCCGCGCAGAGTCCCCTTGGGATTCTCTCTCTCTCTCCCTCTCTCTCTCTCCCTCTCTCTCTCTCTCTCTCTCTGCCCCTCCCATTCACTCATACACTCTCTCTTTCTCTCAAAATAAATAAACTTTAAAAAGAAGAACCAATGGGGAAGAAATTCTTGCATCATAAAATTACGAAAATTACGTGTGTATCTGCCAAAAATAGAAACAAATTATATTTGGAGTAAGAAGGAAGCTATATTATAAAAATTAGAAAGAAGTAGCAGAAGAGTTACAAGATAGCGAAGAAGAAGAATTAAAAAAAAATATTTAAGGAATAAATCCAGGCATAAATGGTATAATTTAATCCTAAAATAGGATAGTGAGACACCAGAGACAGAATAGGTACAAAGATTCTGAGGGGAAAGAGATCAGAAGTGAGAAGCTAATGTAATCACACACGTGGAAACGAATCGAAAGTTTAAAGGAAACTTACAGATGGGAGAAGTCACCAAAGCAATCGAACCACACGCAGGACGAGCCAGTATCAGGCCTTCCCTGTGGACACGAAAGTATACAACCTCAGATACCAGTCAAGAATCCCAGGTTGGGGGAAAGGCCACAGAGGACCCAGCTGGCCGTGGTCAAACACCTTTTTCAACAAAGAAACCAGGCAGAGGCTTTGTAAATAGGCCAGACCACAGACTGAAGGAAAACCCTGCATCCTTCTCATCTTCTCAGATAAGCTGTGACTTTATTAGTGTTAATGAAGAAATGAATTTTAAAAGAAAGATCACATTTCCCTGCACATAGATACACATTCCTCCATGAATCTTCAATAAAGAGCCCACAGGCATTATTCAAGGTCATTTGCTCTTTGACCAAGCCTGACAAGATGCTTCAGTGCCAAGTTTGTTAACAGCATACTGCAGTCTGGAATTTAAAAAAGGACCTCCAGGGACCAAAGCCAGAAGACCCATATCCTAGGCTCAGCTCTGCTGATGTTAACTGTGTGACCTTGACACGTCCTTTATATCTCATGAGGCTCAGACTTATCATATGTGAAGTGAATGTTTTAATCCTACCTACTTGGACCACCTCATGGAGTTATGAGGACAATCAGGTGAAATAAGGTACGAAAAAGCTATACAAACATGAGTTAGTATTAGGTCATCGAGAAGACTGTGGTACTAAAGAAACCAGAACAGCTCAAGTAGATATTTGGTAGACCAGTTAACTGAACCTGATTCTGTGTCACTTGGCTAAGTTATAGTCTAGACTCTCAGGACATAAGGACACCAAGGAATGAAAAGGGGCCCAAGCCTTTCTCCGTATCACAGTTCGAAACTGGCTGGGGAAAGGGCAAGGGGTAGAAATGAGGACATACTGTCATCTCGCTGTCTCTCTTGGTGATACGGAAGGAAATGCCTACTTTCTCTGATCACCTCCTGATGATTCACATCAGCAAGATATAACGGGAAACAAATTGACCTGAATGAGGATCTGAGATTTTATTTTACAGGTTACAAAGTCATTTCATACATATGATTTCATTTACTCCTCATTGAGTCTCTGTTGGAAAATCTAGGTAGCCCCATTTTTGTAGGTGAGCGCACAGAGGCTCCGGGAATTATTCACGCTGCTCAAGATGGACTAGAGGAAGAACCAAAAGCCTACAGCTCAAATTTTGTGACTCTAAGCCACACGTACTGAACCGACTGGAAAGAAATGATGATTGTAACTAGAAAAGCCATTTTTTTTCCCCCAGCTCTAAAGCCTAATATTATCTACACATGATTTTCTGAAGTCTGCACTTACAGTTCAAAGGGACATTGATTTAGTTTTTACCAAAATATGCCATCTGTATCTTTGGAATCTCTTATAACCCTGTTTCCTGTTGAGGAGCTAAGATCTGAATAAATGCTTTCATTTGGATTTCAAATGCTTTTATCGTCATGATGCAGACACTTTATAGATAGCTGATAAATAAAATAGAAGGCCCCTCACACAAGCTAAAAATATATCCTCTTTTTCTTCTTTTATCTATTCTTAGTAATTCTAGAAGGACAGAGCTGGGAAGATTTGTCAAGATAAGAGACATACAATCCCCAAATGCCATTAAACCTTTTTACAGGAATAAAGTGCAGTTCCAAAGGGGTAAGATTAGACCCCAGTACCTTCCTATCTCCGAAAGTGAGGCAGAAATTATAGTAAATGGTATTAGGATGGAAAGTCACAAGAGCTATCTGCCATAAAATAATCAAGAATAACTCTTTTTTCTCACCATTTTTTTAATGGTTAGCAAGATGGGGATGTGCAGGGATAAAGAACATGAGAGGTGCGTGACCTCCTTGTACAGAAAAGGAAGAAAGCCACAGAGCAAAGAAGTTCAGTGGATGGCTACCTTGACGAAGGTAGGGTAGGTGGCCACCTGCCTGGAGGGGTCTGAGGTAGGTGAGGTCCCACCAGCCTCCTGTCTGCCGTGGTGCCAGTCTGCCCCCCTTTCCGACTTGGCATTTATCACATTGGACAGCAAAAGTTTTGGGATGTGTGAGGGAGATTGTTTCATGCCACAAGAATTTAAATCTCCAGTTAACTCACCCTAACCCTGGGCCTCCCCTAGGAACTTGGGAGAAGAGGGGTGTCTGGAAGTTTTCATGTCCAGACTTTTTCAGAAGTTACAGTAACAGAACTTTTTGCTTTTGCAACACTCCTTGAAGAAGAGAAGTCCCTAAGTCTTCCACACAATCATCTTATCCAATTGGTAGGGACGCGTCTTTAGTGGAAGCATGCCAGATCAGAGGAATGTCACCCCCTTTAGTTAAGTGGGATCTGATGGGTATGAAGAAAGCCTCCCTGGGGATGATGATGTCTGTGCTCTAATTCTTAAATGCATAGGTGTTAGCTAGCTGAGATAGAGCGGGTGTTGTAAGAGGGATTGCCTCGCTGAGGTCTAGAGCATGAGACGGCACGGTGCTCTTGGAGTTCTGCAAGATGGTGTGAAAGGCTGGTTCAGAGACCTTTATGTATTAGGCTGAGGATCTAGGATGCCAGCCTCTAGGACAGCGGCAGTCAAAATCTTAGAGTTCAAACAAACTTCTAAGATTAAGAGTAATTTGTGAGGGCATCCCATATAAGAGTAGTGGTTATGTTATTATCTGTCAATTAATTAATTAGTTATTTTTTAAAGTGTATTTATTTATTTTGAGAGGGGTGGGGAGCACGCATGAGCTGGGGAGGGGCAGAAAGAGAGGGAGAGAGAGAATCCCAAGCTGGCTCTACGTTGTCAGCGCGGAACCCAACGCGGGGCTCAATCCCACAAAACCGTGAGATTAGGACCTGAGCTGAAATCAAGAGTCGGACACTTAACTGACTTAAATTTGTTAACGTTGAATATTGGAAATGACAAGCTGATAGACATTGAGGGATGCTTTAAGTGAAATTTGTACTTTGCCTTTCAAGACTCGAGTATTGAAATAATACATAGAAATATGAGATGTAAATCAATGGATGGTGAAGGGTGCACATAACTCTTTACAAGCTCTACTCTTGGGCCAGGCATTCTGGGAGGCCGAAGAGCATGAAAGGCCATTGAAAGGTTTTAAACAGAGAAATAACACAACCAGATAAATCCTAAGAGGAGTGACATGATCAGATAAGCTGTGTTCTCCCTTGCCGTTAAAGCTGTTAAAGATGTGGTGTGTTATTCCTCGTAGGAGAATTCGCATTTAAGGGAGATCACTCAAAGGATGGACAAAGCTCAACAAAATGGAATAAACGCTAAATGGTAGTTGAGATCTATAGCATGATGACCTTGCCAGTTCTTCAAATCCAGGCAAAGAGTAAAACAATACATAATAGCTGCTAGAATATTTGGATAAAAGACTGTTTTGCGTTCGTAAATCTTGGCTTATTGCCTCGAGCTGTCAGGAAATGGGGCCATGTAGAACATGGAGGGTTGGGCAGATTTCAAAAAATAAGAGTATAAAAGATCTCCTCCCTCAATCAAAACACTCTTTCCCTCTGGCTGTGTTCAGGAAGGCTTTGAGAAATTAGTAATGTGTCTCACCCCATTGGATTCATTCACATTAGCATTGAATAGCTGGTAACTTTCTAAGAGGGCATTTTGCCTTTTGATGAGCACTTTGTTAACCCAAAAGGACATTTGATTGAGAAAATTATTATAGAGATAGAGGAAAGGTGGATATTTTTGAAAAGCACAGCTTTTCGGGGCCAGCCCTACCTTCTCATTTCTCTAGTGTCTTACAGTTCTTTGATTTCAACTTTAAGAACACTCACTCTTATAGATACGTGAAGGAGGCATACCATGAATTTCACTCCATAGGAAAAATACCCCAGACTGGGAATCAGCGCATCCATAAAATGCGTGCTATTTATCCAGATGTGTAACTTCGGGCAAATCATTTCACCTCCATGGGCCTCAATTTCCTCATCTTTAAAATGAAGATTGGGAAGCACAATTCCTTAGGATGGCAGGGCAGTTTTCGTGTGTGACAGCTGGACTGGACTGATCACCCAGGGCAATCCGACTTCCTTAGGCAAGTGGACGCCCCCTTTGCTCTCAAGGGTTGTCTCCCAGCTGCTGGCATCTTAGCTGAAGAAGAACTTTGCAGAGTGGGGAAGACTACACTTTCATCCTGAACATAAGACGACATTTGTAATGTCTATTCCAAGGCTGACATTTCCTGAATCTGGATTCTTCCTTCATCACTCTCTGCTCATTCTCAGCAGAATTGTTGGAGAAACGCAAGTAGATATAAAAATGATGGCTTTAGCTGCTAAATGAAAAGTGGTCAAAATAAATATTCACTTATAAGAAATAAGGGAACATCAATGGGCGCTGGCTACCAAAGATTAAGCAATGGCGGCCTCCTCATAAGCTTTGCTTTCTAATAACGTTTTCATCCACAGTTTTTAACAAGTTATAACATTGAGAGGGTGGGACTTGACCACAAAATGGAAAAGCCTGGAAATTGGACCAGGAATTCACTCGATGAGACTCATTCAAATGAAAAGTGCACGGAGGCATTGGGAAGCTATCTGAGAAGGTATAAGGTAAGATTTGGAAAGTGGTTTATGAGCAAAATGGTTTTCAAGATACTACTGATTTAAAAATGCAAAAGCAGTGGGGCGCCTGGGTGGCGCAGTCGGTTGAGCCTCCGACTTCAACCAGGTCACGATCTCGCGGTCCGTGGGTTCGAGCCCCGCGTCGGGCTCTGGGCTGATGGCTCAGAGCCTGGAGCCTGTTTCCGATTCTGTGTCTCCCTCTCTCGCTGCCCCTCCCCCGTTCATGCTCTGTCTCTCTCTGTCCCAAAAATGAATAAACGTTGAAAAAAAAAAATTAAAAAAAAAATAAAAAAAATAAAAAAAAAAAAAATGCAAAAGCAGCAAAATGTGCTTGAGAGCTCATATAGCTTGGAGAACTTGGCTTATCTCACTGACAGATAAGAGCATGGACTCGCACTTGGGCAGTATTGGTATGGTCTGTTCTACTCAAGTAAGAACTAGTAACCTAATGCTGTGAGGGATCTCACGTGGTTCCTTTGGTCTAGTAGAACAAACAGGAGCCTGAGAGGCAGTCACTCTGTTCTGCCACTAATTCATAGTGATCTTGAGAACATCACTTCTTCTCCACGGGGGAAAAAACGTATCAACGGTCTTTCCTCTAGTAATACTTCTTGATGGAAACTCCCAGAAATGCATCCCAGATAACTAAAGAGGAGATTAGGTGGTAATGAAATGACTCAGGGCCATTGCATCTACAGTAAATGGAGTTAGGCTTCGTGGGGACTTGGAAGGAGACCGAAGAAACTGTCAGAGACCAGGACAGAGATTCTCTTCAGTTTCTCTCCCAATCGCTCTCATTCCCACACACACGGATTCTCATCGTTGTCTCTCCCTGCAAATCTTCTCCCGTTTATGCTTCTTTGTGTACGCAAACTTTCCCCATTCCCCAGTCCCCATCCCTCTAGTTGATTAATTTCAGCCCATTACCTACACCATCCGAACACCAAGTCTAAGGTCATAGAATTGAGCTGCTTACAAAGGCACCGGGATCTCAGCTCTTTCATGAGTGCAAGGGGAGAAAGGAATGACGATACTCACCCCAAACTGCAGGATCCAAACGGTATCATGGACTTTGTTCTAACAGTGAACAGCAAGGTCAAGAAGTTGTCATTCGAATGCAAGGGAGAGTGGTCAACGGAGTGCATGAGGCTGGGTCACTTTGTATCTCCCTTTCTGAGTTTTGCTGGCAGGCTATATTAGAATCGATGCTTCTTAGGATAAGGATCATCCCAATGGAAGGAGTACTCACCTGGTGTCAGGAGGATAGTGAACAAAGAAGCCTATCTTAAGGGGCAGGTTCACAGCAAACGTACGCAGGAGTCAAGAAGGACTCACCGGAGGTTGCGATACAGATATATGTTTAATAAAATGTATGTGATCATGGTTACAGACACATATTGGGTGCTTTATTTATCAAGAAGTGTGAGTCGCATAGTACACAACATATTGCAAACAAAATCAGAAGATAAACACAACCGTTTCTACATGAAAAACCTATGGGATAAATGCTGACAGATGCATTTCCAGCCTTTCATTTCTCCTCCTGTCTCTCCTGGAGATGAGTTGTAAGCTCCAGCAATTTTTAAAAATTCACTTCTCCCATGCCCTGATACTATATTATATATATATATATATATATATATATATATATATATATATAAAACTTTTGGCAAAAAATGATCCAGATAATTTCCCTCCATTGGAAAATTTCTCAGCACATCCCTTTGCTCACACATTTCCTCAGACAGGAAATTAAATGCTTTTAACGTATCGGTTATTACACGATTGTGGTTACACTCACCTATTTTAAATGTTTCCTCTTACGGGGGGGAAGAGAAGAAGGGAAGGTATAGGTGTGAGGTGGGGAGGGAAAATACCTCAGGAGACAACTAGTACCTTGCAAGAGGCTTCTTAAACCGGATATGAAAAAGTTTGATGCGTATCTTCTCTACTAGAAAAATCAGATAAGAAGATTATTATTGTTATTCAGCTGTGAGGTGAGGATAATATTCCAAAGATTTCCCCCCCCTTCACTCTCTGCTCTGAGTCTCCATTCAAAGCTGCAAATGTCCCCTCAGTTGGAAGAATCTTTGCAGTTCCAGGAGGGCTCATTGAGGCTGGGGAAAGCCTTTCTTTGGGTATCGATTACTCTGGTCTACCAGATGCCCCATTTGCATGAAAGTATGTTTGACACAAGTAGCAGTTCGGCCTCCTCCAAGAAAACCGTTAGGTACATACTTGTCTCATAGAATGAGGAGACCAGACAACCAGAGAAGTGTAATGACGATTCCGTCGGGCTGTAGTGAAGACCTCACGTCTGGAACCTACATAGAGTTGCCTGGCTCTTGGGTTTAGACGTTTGGATGTTAGAAACCCAGCTCTCCACTCTCTGCTCCCTGGCGCAGGTGAGCCAAGTGGGGACAGCAGACCCACCATATTGGTTCTTCCCTCTAATCAAGACTGCCTCGGATTTGATTTTATTGTTTTAAAATTTCTTTTAATATTTATTTATTTTTGAGAAAGAGAGAGAGAGCACGCGAGTATGAGCGGGGGAGGGGTAGAGAGAGAGAGAGAGAGGGAGACGCAGAATCCGATGCGGGGCTTAAACCCACAAACCATGAGATCATGACCTGAGTCCGAGTCGGAAACTCAACCGACTGAGCCACCCAGGTGCCCCGTGAGACTCCCTAGGATTTTAAGAGGAAGTTTCTCATTGAGCTGCACTGTGAGTCAAGAAATGCCTTTCCGCAAATCGTGTTGATGACAGAAAGAAATGGTTTGGTTTTGGTCAAGAGGAGCTATTCTTAAATGTTTCCTAGGAAATGGATTAACTTTATAAGCCTGGGCACTTATCGCTTCACCGCGGCCCTCTGTCCTCTCTCCCTTTTCTTCTCCTGGGCCTTTATCTCCCAGACTTGCTAAATTCCCTGGAACAGGAAATTTTTGGATTGCTGGAGGGAATGATTTCAGGGATAAAAAAAAATCTTTTCCCTGAAATAGAGAATTTCCCTTTAAACACTTTTTATTATCTAATCTGTGATGGGACAGATGACAAAGCCTTGGCAGAGAATTATTGTTGGTGGATCGGTTGATCTGCTGATGCTCAAGGTTTTATGGAAACTTCCAAACATTCCAAACACTTGTTATTCTTTGGGAGGCAATTGGTAACGCCATCCTACCCAAAGGGAGTAGAGAGAGAGCACACAGCAACCAAGCAAAGCTACATATTTGTAGAGGATAAAAATAAAAACAGTTCCTTTCACCAATTTTTTCTCATTAGGCACGAAAAACTGAAATCTACGGAGAGGAGAGCAGAGAGCTCATTCGCTAGAGAACCGGAGTCCCTCCCCCACCCTCCCTGGGTGTGAGGGGTGAGGCACAGAACGTTTCCATACAATTGATGCTATTGATGTGAAAGCACAGTGATTGAAATGTCTCAGTTCTGCATTTCAGAAGGTCTAGCCAGGAGAAGGCAAGGGTGTGTGTGTGTGTGTGTGTGTGTGTGTAGGGGGTCGCTTGTGTGAACAAGTGCTGCTTTGGTAGATAAACACAGCCTCCTAATTTCCTCTAGAATCAACAGTCTATGTCTTTATTCTGGTCCAGTTGGGACCGTAATCTGACACCAAGCCCAAACTGTATCAAACCCAGGCAGAGAAAGTTAGGTTGCGGGCTATTCCCTGGCCTCATCTTAGGTTTCCTTCAAGAAGGAGAGGCGTAGCTCCCTCTCCGCATTGACCACAGTTTGGTTCCGCTACCTCTGTACATCCCAGATCACTTACAACTGTAGCTACATTTTCACAAGGGAGGGAGAACCAAAGCACCACAGGACTCCTGCATTAAGTTTCACGCTTTCCCAGCAATTTACTCAAGAAAAAGTGGGGAGGAGGGGGGAGGAGGGGGAGGCAGTGAGATACAGACATTACACAGGTTTTTATTTTCCTGGAAGGATCATCCCAGTTTTTCTAAGTTCCCAGAATTAAACGAATGTTATTTTCTTTGTGTTACCATGGAAACTTCCAGTAACACTGTGGGTTTTTTTTTTTTTTTTTTTTAATTTTCTTTTGTCTAAGTTTAAAAACACTTCAAAGATTTCAAAGAACTTTTTTTGGGCAATTTTGATATGTTTGCTTTTCTCATTTGGGGCTGTGATAGTTGCTTTCCTTTCAATTTTTTCATTTCATATGTTAGAATAGTTTCTATTGTGTGTGTATACTACTTTAAATTTAAAATAGTATATACAGATATCTCTATTACAAGTCATTGTTTGGCTGGGAAGCATTCATTTTTATTTTCCTTCACAGCCCTGCCCTCATGGTGCTTTTCCTGCCCTCTGCCTCCTGAGTTCAGCCTATGAAAAGGTGAAGGCCTCCCTTTTACCGTCCACAGACAAGTCCTCCCCACCGCCAGAGGGCGTGCAGTCTGTGAATCCAGTTGATCTGGGTCTGTGCAACATCAACCATCTGGGTGAGCTCTGTAACATCTAGTAGATTCTCTGAGCGTTTGCAACCATTTGGCTCTTTCAAATCATGCGAATCAAAAATTTTGAATTTTTAATTCAACGAACATTTTTCTGAAAAATGTTTTGGCACTCAAGGACAGTAACTCCCCTAGATCCTTGCGTTCTTACCGTTTCTAGCTGCATGAGAAACTCAAGGGCTGGAGATTTTATGCTGATCTGGACAGTGTAGACGGATGCTGAGGAAGGCAGTACCAGGAATTTTTGATCTGAGTCGCCTGTCACTTCTACACAAACGCACATGGCGAGGATGTCTCCATGCTCACGGTGAGAGCTGTCGACTGCTTATGACAAGCTTCTCTGCAGTGAGCAATGTCTACACCTATGAGTGGACTCTTACCACACTGGCAACTGTTGACAGTGGGCCCACTTAGTCCAGCCCACTTTCAGAATGTGAAATAAATAGCAAGTATTCAGAAGTGCATGGTATCCTTTGAAATAGCAAAATTAGAGAAAAGCCAACAAAAAACAGCCAGTGTTTGCCTGAAGGATATGGTAACGATATTCTCAGGAAGTAACTGAATAAACAGGCTACAAACATGGAAAACTAGGAGTGTGTGGAAGAGAAAGGGAAATAAAAGGAGTAAATACGAGACTAAATGTAATCTTCTCCTTAAACACTTCAGAATTTTATTAATCCTTAACAAGTTCTTTTCAAATTAACTCAATATCCTCCTCCTGGTTAGCTTCAAATATAGTTTAGCTTGATTCTCCTTATTACTAAATTATGTAAATCATTACTTAAATCTACTAGAGATAAGAAAAAAATCTAGTGAGACTTATAATAACGAAAGACGGAATTAAAAGTTTAAAACTACTAAAAAATACCACGGCCTATCAATCAGCTGTGTGCAAGTCACGTTAGGATATAAATGTGCACTTTGAAGACGAGTACAACCCACTAACATGGGCAGCAAAACAGGGCAGGGAGAGATGGAGTTGGTAAAAAATCACATTATTTCGCAGAATGTGGGGTCCTTCGGAGTGCTATCTCAGAAAGCCTCCGCAGTCGAATTAATTTTTCTAAAGATAATTTGTTCTTTTGAAGATAATCGCCATTCCCTAAATAAACAGATGGCATCATAGGGTAATTAGCCATTTGTAGGCCTGACAAAGTTTTCCCATTTTAGTGGATAGCTCTCCTGATGTGGCGGTAAGAGGAAATCGCGCTGGACGGCATCTGTTGTATTTTACGTGAGTGGAGTTGCAAAGTTTGGAATTTTATACTCACAGGGACTTAAAATAATTTGAAAATTGAAACTTTGGGCCTACGTACTTAGATGCATATATATATATATATATATATATATATATATATATATATATATACATTTATTAAATACTCCATTGTCAGGTTGTTGATTTAATACAAGATTTGGTAACTTGGTGGGGGGTATGAGAGAGGTATAAGGAAAGAACCAATATGGATTGTGTTCAGCTTGACTTTGTATAAACATAACATATTTATGGTTATATCTCTGGCTAGTGATCTCCAGCCAATGCAAAGAGGCTCTAAAGGGAAGATTGATATTTTAAATAATGTATTTGCTTAGAAATCAAATAATGGCTGCCTCATACAATTCTTACCACCTTTTCGTAACCAAGGTCAGAAATGGAGGGATAATTCCCCCTGGGTCAGAATGAAAACAACAAATGAGATCAATGGATCTCATTTGAAATCGTCTGTCCACATCCACATTCTTTTTCGTACCAATCTGGGCGGACAGAGATCCATTACCTAAACCAAACGGACCCACATTCTACGGTATCATACTCTTTTCTTATGTTTCCTTGCCATAAGTAGAATTTTCCTGTGACTGTGATTAGCGTTGACAACAACATCCTTAAGAATGGGGCAGGAAGAAGAAAATGGGAGAGGAAGGCATTCAGACACTAGATAAACATCCAAAATAATGTGCACAAAAAGAGTCAACAACGCCACCCGGGATTTTCCCCTGTTTGGGTATCTTTGAACGAAGCAGCTGTGGGAAGCTAATGTAGATTAGATTGCTGGAAAATGCAGGGTTATCGCAGAGGAAATAACTCACTGGGTGATCCACACAGCCCGACTAAATTACTACTTGATTAATTCCTGATAAAACTCAGAGCGCACAAAGCGAGGCAGTGAATCCTTTTCCATCAGAGCATAGATTCTTTTCTGGGCCACGTCGAAGCTGCTCGGGGACGGTTCCACCAGGCTCTTCGTGGTGATGTCCTTTGTGAAGTGATCGATATTCACCTGCGGGCCGGGAAACAGGGTCACGAGTCAGCCCAGGTGGCAGGATTTGATGGGGGGGTGGGGGGGGGGGTGGGGAGGGACAGGAACTGGTCACCAATAAACTCATGAGGGGAAGAGGCTCCTAAGAAGTGAGAAGAAATGTCATTTCTGTTTTATAGGCAGTGGGGTGAAGCAAGAGATACTCTAAAAAATGCACGAGTCAGATTAAGATCCAAATAACGCATGTGTCGGAATTCCACCGACAGCTACCGTGCTTACGGCTTTTAATCCTCACAAGAACCCCAAGAACATGTGTAGGCAAAGCTTAAGCGGCTTTCTCCAGGGCACCGAGCTAAGGCGTGCGTATGAGTCAGAGACTCAGAGTTTGAATCCGCGTGTCCTGACACCTCATCCCTCAACCTTCCTTCGGCCGCGTGTGCTTTCACGCCTGATGGAGACAGGGAAGAGGAGAAGGGAATTCTGACCCGGATCCAGAAGCTTTTTTCACGGATCTGGAAGAGCGAGGAAATGGGGCCTTTCCCAGAACAAACCAGGCAACAGTGTTTTTGACAGACAAACGATAAGAATAGCGGCTAGTGTTCATCGGGGGCTTCGTCTACACAGGCTCTTTGCCGGGAACGTTAGTCTTACGGGCTCTGGGTCGAGGCTCCCATTGAACCTCGCCACTCTGAGCGGGATGCCCACATGTCCATCTTACGACCGAGGGGCAGAATGCGAGGGATTCGCTCCAGGTCACGAGTGGGAGAGAGAAGATTAAAAAGCCAGGCAGTGTCGCCCTTCACTAATAGACTGCAGCCTTGGAAGGCGTCGCGGCTTGATGTCCTGCGTGCAGTTAGCGACACATCGCCCAAGTCCCCGGGGGGACACCGTTCGTATTAGGGGCCAGGTGGATGGTCCCCCGGATTGTGCAGGGCACAGCCCTGCACGGGCCTGCCTGAGTGTGCCTTGGGAGGATTCGCTGCTCATCATCTCGTGGGCTTTAAGGACCCTTAAGCTCTCTGGCTGTTAAAGAGAAAGAAACAGAATCCAAATTGGCCAGTGGTTCTGAATCGGAAGGTCACAAAATGTGCTAGATCGCTCCTGGGCTGCTAGAGGTCCTCGACACTGGAAAAGCTCTCTGCGCTCAGAGGATGTGGGTGGGGCTGCAGGCAGAGTCAGGGACAAAAGCCTGGCGGAGAGTGCCAGGCCAGGATGGGCCGGACAGCGGGCGTGAGCTGGGCTCCAAGCTCCAAGATAAAAGGAGTTGAGACTGTGGTAAGATTTTCCATGGTGAGAGGGGCCGGAGTGCTTCTTGCAGGAGGAAACGATGCAGCACAGCCTCAGAGCTGAGGTCCAGGGCCTGACTCTGCATGCGGGGACCCCAGCCCGGTGAGGTCAAGTTACGTGCCCGCTAACGCTCAGGAGGGACGGGATGGAGGCGACACTGTAACGTATACCTCTCTGTTCCCAGTCTTTTCTTCTTCTTTTTTTTAATTAAAAAAAAAATGTTTACTTATTTTGAGAGAGGGAGTGCGATCAGGAGAGGGGCAGAAAGAGAGAGAGAGAGAGAGAGAGAGAGAGAGAGAATCCCAAGCAGGCTCTACACTGTGAGCATGGAGCCCGATGCGGAGCTCGAACCCACGCACTGTGAGATCATGACCGGAGTCAAAATTGAGAGTCTGATGTTTTCCGTTTTTAGTGTTTCTTTGTATTCAGAGAGAGAGAGAATGAGCAGGGGAGTGGCAAAGAGAGAGGGAGACACAGAACCCGCAGCAGGCTCCAGGCTCTGAGCTGTCAGCACAGAGCCTAACACCAGGGCTCGAACTCCCAAACTGCGAGATCATGACCTGAGCCGAAGTCAGAGGCTTAACTGACTGGGACACCCAGGTGCCCCTCCTTTTATTCCTCTTGCCACACTAAAGAATGCTTCTCCCTCTCTCACCGTGAATATATACTGAGCTAGGTAGGCAACCCTACACAGAATGGTTGAATTTCAAAAAAGTATAAAACGCTCTCCTAGTCTTAATGTTTAAAAGAAGGGATGCCTTTACTTCCCTCTAACACATTGTATCCAGCGACGCGCGGCCTCTACTGGTTTTATTACTTTTATGTGCTCTGGCCCCCTCTAATGAATCGTTCTGATACACGTTCACATGTTTGCTGAGCCAGGAAAATACGATTACGGTAACCAGGTATGATCGCCTGACGATCGGCAATGTCCACATCATCCATGCATTCAACTATGCGTGGCCATTTCTCTTTTTAAAATCTTAGTGCCAGGGGCGCCTGGGTGGCTCAGTCGGCTAAGCGTCCGACTCTTGGTTGTGGCTCACGTCCTGATCTCACAGTTCATGGGATGGAGCCCCGAGTCGGGCTCTGCGCTGTCAACACGGAGACTGCTTGGGATTCTCTCTCTCCCTTTCTCTCTGCCCCTCCCCCGCCCCCCCCCCAAATAAATAAACATTGAAGCATGCTCTAGGTACACACACACATACACGTATGTGAGATGTTTACAGCGAAGGGTACCGAGGATAGGAGAACCCGTCCGAAGTCACACGTGGAAGAAAGCCTGGGATTGGAATGTCCGCATCCATTCGCCTCACAAATGTTTGCTGACCACCGCCGATGAGCCCGGGGCAGGGTTCCCATCCTCCCTGACGTGCAGCTCAGCCCACGGTGACCACCCTCACTCACCCATCAAGACCTACCTCTTTAGGAGCCTCCGTTTGGATGAATTCTTCATAAATTTTCTTCGCCTTCTCGGCCATCTTGGCAGGGGACTTGATCTTCTTGTAGTCCTCACAGGCCAGCCAGAACTCGAGGTTTTCCTCGCTGAATTCAGACTTCAGGAAACTTTTGAAGCTGGCAAGCCCATCTAGCGAGGGGAAAGTTTGGTTGGATGGATAAATACATGCGTCCGTCATATTATCCATACATTTTTTAGAAGTTTACCCAAAATAGATTGTAAATGTGTTATAAATCTGCCCGCTTGCTTACCAACACTGTATCCTGCTGTATCGCCTGGATTTATTTACTACATATTTCTGTCACTCATGTAAGAACCTTACACGTATTAACTCTCATTTACTCCCCTTATGAACCATGAGGCAGGTGCTATTCGTGTCCTATGTTTACAAAATGACAGGAGAGACAGTACGATAAGTCACAACGGTAAGTAAAGCTGTCAAGGTTCCTGCCCTAATGGAGCTTCCAGATTCTGGGGGAAGTAGGAAAAAAGTGAAGAAACTCAAGAAACATTGACACACAAAAAAAGGAAAAACCATATGAAAGATAGTAACGGAGTAACAGGAGGGACTTAACTTTATTTTAAGTTGGCGGAAAGCCCCATGAGAAAGGGACGTTCTGTTTGAGACCTGAAGACAGGCAGGAAGGGACTGAAAGAAGTTACCACCCGCCGAGGAGTTACTATGCCTGTCAATCATACGTCAGTGGTTTTGTTTTTGTTTTTGTTTTTCATTGTATTTATTTTTGAGGGGGGCGGGGGCAGAGGGAAAGAGAGAGAGAGAATCCTAAGCAGATTCCACACTCAGGGCAGAGCCCGATGCAGGGCTCCATCCCATGACCCCGAGGACCGTGACCTGAGCTGAAATCAAGAGTCAACGCTCAACCTCCTGAGCCACCGAGGTGCCCCAATATGTCAGTTTTTTAAAACACGTTAGCTTTGGGGCGCCTGGGTGGCGCAGTCGGTTAAGCGTCCGACTTCAGCCAGGTCACGATCTCGCGGTCCGTGAGTTCGGGCCCCGCGTAGGCTCTGGGCTGATGGCTCAGAGCCTGGAGCCTGCTTCCGATTCTGTGTCTCCCTCTCTCTCTGCCCCTCCCCCGTTCATGCTCTGTCTCTCTCTGTCCCAAAAATAAATAAACGTTGAAAAAAAAAATTAAAAAAAAAAAAATAAAACACGTTAGCTTTAATATAATTACAACTACTGTGTTTTTGGTGTGCTGTTGCTCATGTGGACTCCAGCTTGTTTCAAAATAGGTATCCATCCATGTAATATATATGCATACATTCGTCTGTTACAAATGTGTATATGAGAAGCTCTTAGGCCTGATGCTGTGTTTCTTTTTCCTCCCTACCCTCCATAGGGGGTGATATGTGGGAATTCACTGATTTCATAGAACACGCACCCAGCATGGGTGCCGATTAAACCAGGATACATAGTTGTCTTTTTTTTTTTTTTTTCAATTTACTTTCAATACATTTTTATTGTCTGCACGCCCCTTACCATCCCCTGCAGCCACATTCAATTCTAAAGAAACAGAATGGTTAGGTGATAAGTAACTTGGATTAGAGTCCTCAGCAATTTCTGGATGCAAACAAAAACACTTTGCATTTTAGTCCCCTCTTTTTATACTTCACCTAAGATTTTTTTTGTAATTTATTTACTTATTCTGAGACACAGAGAGAGAAAGAGAGAACATGAGCAGGGGAGGGGAAAAGAGAGAGGGGGAAAGAGAATCCCAAGCAGGCTCCACACTGTCAGCACGGAGCCCGACACGAGGCTCGAACTCCCGAACCGGGAGATCATGACATGAGCCAAAACCAAGAGTTGGATGCTTAAGCGACTGAGCCACCCAGGTGCCCCAGACTTTTTCCTTTTTTATTGATCGACATCTAAAAATAAGCTGGGAGCAATGGTAGGCATGATGAACAATTTGCTCTGGAAACCTCGCTAGGAGAGTTACTGTAAAACCATTTGGTAACACATATCTAGATAAAATCGGGTGTGTTTTCTTTCCCTCCCTTTCCATATTTTGCACTCTATTTCTAGCACCATTTGTTATTAATTTAGTGACACATTAGTCAACATATATGCTGAAAGAAGAAATAAAGCCTAGATCTCTCTCTCTGTCATAGTTAAAGTTTTCACTGTTTCTTTTTTTTTTTTTTTTTTTAATTTTTTTTTTCAACGTTTATTTATTTTTGGGACAGAGAGAGACAGAGCATGAATGGGGGAGGGGCAGAGAGAGAGGGAGACACAGAATCGGAAACAGGCTCCAGGCTCTGAGCCATCAGCCCAGAGCCCGACGCGGGGCTCGAACTCACGGACCGCGAGATCGTGACCTGGCTGAAGTTGGACACTCAACCGACTGCGCCACCCAGGCACCCCCCAGTTTTCACTGTTTCTTAAACAGAATGTGTCAGGTAGCCTCTGTTGAAATGGAAAAACGCCCAGGACTTTCTAGGGGCCGGGAAATGATAGCAGGAGTGAAGTCTTATGAACACCCATGCAAGACTTTGGAGGAAACTATAACTTCACAGAATTAAGTCTGTGGCCATTGTATTCTCATCAGGCCCCTGTCCCCACAACCTATCCGTCTCTCTGAATCACCCATTCCAAGTCTTTATAAAAGATACAGATAAAATCCCAGTCCTCCCAAGCATTGGTATTTATGACCTGAGGACGCACGCCAGGACTCCAGACCAATATTAACATTTACCAGGCATCCGGGGGCTGAGCTCGGAAAATAACTTTCCAGTGAAGTCAGTCCATTTCCTGGGCACTGGTTTTATCACTCTCACTGAATTCTACAACACTATTTCAGGGCTCTTTATCAATGCACACACTTTGATCAGAGACTCAAAACCGGCTTTAAACTCCCTCCATTGTCCTGGGAGATGCTTAAAGCTATTCTTTCTGTCACCTGGCTTTTGAGAATTCTCTGGATGGCCCCTTAGTAGGACCCTCAAGTCACTCCCCAGATACCTTCTCCTCCTACGCCTCTGGTTTTCCAGTGGGCCATTCCTTGACTCTCTGTTCAATTCCCATCAGCCCTGAGGAAGTCCTCTTGGGTCAGAGCCAAAGAGACTCCAGGAGAAACGTGTCTAGTCTTCAAGTAACGCACACATCATCTCTGGCCCACACCACTGCCCTCGCACTCCACACCCACCGCACGGGGCCCTCGGCACACATCCCTGAGAAATCCCTGCGTCCTCCCCTGCTGAGCCTGCGCAGAACCCCAGGATACTTCTCAACACACCTCTTCGGGCATCCCCTACTGGGAAGCAGATGAAACCTGATCGCCGGTCTTGTGGGAACAGTCTGGGTTTTGACCCACATTACGGCCCCAGAGCTGGCCCTAAGGAATGGTGTCACTTTTGACATCTAAGCAAAAGAACGTAGCAGCCCTACCAAAGGACGAAATGAAGCCAGCTCTAAAACCACTTGGAAAATAAAAGGAGTGTGAGACAAATCCAAGTCAGTTGGGTATATAAAGGAAAACTATTAAGGGCGAGGGGCGCCTGGGTGGCTCAGTCGGTTAAGCGTCCGACTTCAGCTCAGGTCAGGGTCTTACGGTTTAGGGGTTTGAGCCCCATGTGGGGCTCTGTGCTGACAGCTCAGAGCCTGGAGCCTGCTTTGGATTCTGTGGCTCCCTCTCTCTCTGCCCTTCCCCCACTCATGCTCTGTCTCTCTGTCTCTCAAAAATAAATAAACATTAAAAAAATATTAAAGGGGGGAGATTAGAATAAATCTCCCCTCCTAGAGGAAAAATGGTGGAATGTCATGAGTGGATAGGTGACAGGTATCATTACATAGCTTGCCCGTTCTGAGCACGGGCTCTGGAGTCAAGGTACCTCGGGTGGGTCCTGTTTCACCACATCACCACTCAGAAATGTCACTATTCGGTAACTGGGGCAAGTGACCCACCCTCTCTGAGCCTCAACTGCCTCCTCTGTTACACGGATATAATCATGGAACCCACGTGAACCCACGTGATAAGGTTGTTGTAAGGACTCAGCAATTCACGTCAAGCTCTTACCTGGTGTCGAACACAATGAGAGCTCAGGAAGTACTGTCTTTCATCATTTTTATTCATGCCTAATTTAAAATCAGTGTTTGCCATCATTCAAAAGCCAGCTCCCAGGTTGCCTCAGACGGGAGGTACACTGCCTTCTACTTGCTCTTGAAGATTTTTGGATGGCGATGGGAGAAGAGCTTTCTTTATCCTTTTGTTGCTGCTGTTCCCTGACATGCCTGTCTTCTCCAGGAGGCCGTTCAGGCTTCGCGTTCAAGGTCTGAGTTTCACGTACCTTCGCCTCTCCTTCCCACCCACCTCACATCTGTGCCTCATGTCGAATAGACAGACGCTGAGCCAAATAAGACCCACTAAGGGACGCCTTTCTTCCCACACTGCAGAGCCGAAGGACGGAGAGCTAAGAGAAAAATAAATCTACCACGGTAGTGTTTTATTTCATGAGCACGTTACCTAACCTCACTTTCCTTTTCTGAAAAGTAGAGATTGTTATCGTATCGAAGCCCTAAAATTATTACGCTCCTTAAATAAAGCACTACATGCAAAGCGCATTGGGCAACGCCCGACACGTGAACAAACAGTACAAGTAACCTATTGCTGATACTATTATTATTATTGCTTTGAAGGAATTTGTGGCTGCCAGTGAGTCAGAGGAGGGCATAGATGAGCCAGACAAAAAAGGAGGGAGAATATTGGAAACCAAAGAGAGAGAAGCAGGAGGAGAAGGCAAAGATAAGGAAAAGAGACACAGAGAGAGAGAGAAGGCTAGATCTGGGCTGTTCCGTTCCCCACGGACGAGTCCAAATCTCAAGGGTGTCTCAGGAAATGCTCTGACCTTTTGGAGCTCCTGGGAAAAAAAGAATTTGCATATAAACTTTCCCGCTGCTACTGGATTGTGTTTCATTCTTCCTTGGCTCTTTTTTAAAAGAATTTTTTTTTTAATTTTTTTTTTTAATGTTTTTATTTATTTTTGAGACAGAGAGAGACAGAGCATGAACGGGGGAGGGTCAGAGAGAGAGGGAGACACAGAATCGGAAGCAGGCTCCAGGCTCTGAGCCATCAGCCCAGAGCCTGACGCGGGGCTCGAACTCCCGGACCGCGAGATCGTGACCTGGCTGAAGTCGGACGCTTAACTGCGCCACCCAGGCGCCCCTAAAAGAATTTTTTTAATGTGTGTTTTTTATTTTTGAGAGAGAGAGAGACAGAGTATGAGAGGGGCAGAGAGAGAGAGGGAGACGCAGAATCCAAAGCAGGGTCCAGGCTCTGAGTTGTCAGCACAGACACAGGGCTCGAACTCATGAGCCACGAGATCATGACCTCAGCCAAAGTCAACGCTTAACCAACTGAGCCACCCAGGAGCCCCCTTCCTTGGCTCTTAAAGACAGGTGGAGGAATTTAATGTCATGGTCTTTTTTTTTTTTTTTAATTTTATTTATTTTTAGAGAGAGAGAGAGATAAAAGAGTGAGCAGAGGAGGGACAGAGAGAGAGAGAGAGAGAGAGAGAGAGAGAGAATCCCAAGCAGGCTCTGCACTGTCAGCATGGAGCCCGATGCAGAGCTCGAACGCATGAACCGTGAGATCACGACCTGAGCCGAAACCAAGAATCAGACGCTTAACGGACTGAGCCACCCAGGCGCCCCTAATGTCACTGTTTTATTTAGACTTCCACGTGCAATCCGTGTTTGTGTTTAATGAGCAGCACACTGGTCATTTGTCCCATAGACCTAATGAATACAGGTGTCATCACCTGCAGAATTGAACACAAAACAGGTAAGAAATTGACGTACTGTCAAAACAGAGTTAAATACACTGGAGGCTTAAAAATTATTTCTTCAATGAAGAAAAGCAAGAGAAAGCTTGTTAGTTGGGAAAGATTGAATAGCACCTTAATTGTCTAATTTTTAAGAAGTTAGGTACCAATTGACTTCATTTCCGCTCAAGAAAAATGTGGATTTAAGGAATACTGGGGAACTATATCAATTGTGAGGCAACCTCCTGCATGTGCAGAACAGAATGCCAAATGTTCTTTGTAAATCAACGAAGATGCCACTCCTCGAGGTGAAATGGTTTAGTTTATCCAATCAAACATCCAAGCAGAGATTGTGGCGTTTCAAACGCATAGATTTCTCAAACGTATCTTTCTTGGTTACCTATTTTGCATCATTCACAGCTAATGTTAGCTATTTCTGATCCCAGACCATGAGTTTTAGCAGATTCAAATAACATGTCCTGAGAGCTGAGTTGCTAAAGTTTGGCTTAAAGTTATTCACGAGGCACAACAGCGGGTGTTCGGGAGAATAGGTCAAATGTCTCTTCAGGTTTCTGGTGCCTGGTGTTCTGTTAGTCCTTCTCTGGGGGGAACGAGACAGCGAGAAGTGGAGAGCAGAGACAACATGGCAAGAGGGACACACAGAGCAAAAAGGGGAGCCATAGAGAGAAGCCGGGGGAGAGGGTGGAATGGAAAAATAAAGAGGAAGAGAGAGACACGGAGAGTAAGGGCAGAGGAATAAACTTCGAGAGAGAGGCAGTCTTATTTACTAATGGCACCCCCCCCCCTTTTAGGGCATGGGTCTCCACTCTTTCTGCGAGATCTCTATATTCATACCAGAACCTCTCTTTTTCACCTGAGCTTCTTTGAATATAAGGAAAGACCCTTTCAAAGGAAGAATTTTGACCTGAATGGTTATCAAGTGCTTTTCCATTTATCACTAGGGGAAGTTAATTTCCCCAGTCTTCACATGTTAATTCCTGGGGCGCCCGGGTGGCTCAGTTGGTTGAGCCTCCGACTCTTGGTTTCGGCTCTGGTCATGATCTCAGGGTTGTGGGATCGAGCCCCGAGATGGGCTCTGCACTAGGCATGGAGGCTGCTCAAGATTCTTTCTCTCTCTCCCTCTGCCCCCCTCCCCTGCTCGCTTGCTCTCTCTCTCTCTCTCTCTCACACATTAAAAAAACGAAAAAACAGAACTGACAAAACACATTTAAAGAAAAACGTTAATTACTTAGGAAGATAATTACGTAGAACTTAAGATTATACGTACACACACGTATACACAGATACATACTGTGTAACACATCTATATGCATATGTAATTTTGAAACGTATATAATTAAATGAAATGTGAATATTATATATACATATTTACACAACACTGACGTGAATGTATATTTTCTCCACTGAGAAGTAGCAAATGTTACTGTGTGAGTCTCAGGCCTCAAGCTGAAAGGCTTCAGACCCTCAACAAATGCTAAGGTGTTAACACTAATTGCCTCTGATTTAACTTCTGCCCCTATCTTTCTTATACCAAATAGCTCCCCGTCCCTAAAACCCTGAAATATATGAACACGTGCCCCTAAGGATTAGCGGGACTGAGAAGGATTGGATATGGGCACACAAATATATATCCTTCTCCTTCATGGTTTTGTAAACATGAAAATAGGTCTGCTAATTCTCAGGTTTCTTGACCCTAGCAATAAATACCTGGACCCAGGGTACTTAGTATTCTTAATGCAGCAATATATCATCTGTCTGGTTGCAATTGGCCCCAAAACCATTGTATAAGACAATAAATAAGTCAATTGATGAACATAAATAGTTTTCTCTTAATCAACCTCGTGGAATTTCTGGATCCAAGAAGCAAAATGAATGAACTCATTCACCCGTTAGGTTAACAAACATTTACTGAACACTTTATATGTGTCAGGGCATGGTATTCTGTTTAGCCGAAGAGGTAAAAAAGAGAATCAAAGTGGATAAGATTAAGAAAGTTACAAAGAGGTAATGATTCTACATCAGGTAAGCAGAAGCTTGCCCTACTCAAAACAAGACATAATTTTTTTTAGGTTTATTTATTTACTTTGAGAGAGAGAGCGCGCGCACGTGTGCGAGTGAGGAAGGGGCAGAGGGAGAAGGAGAGAGAGAATCCTCAGCAGGGCCCCACTGTCAGTGCAGAGCCCCATGCGGCGCTCGAATCCATGAAACGTGACAGTGTGACCTGAGCCAAAGCGAAGAGTCAGAAGCTTAGCCAACTGAGCCATAAAAAATTTTTCATATACGATTCAACATATGTTCTTTGTTACCTCTGCTGTGCTCATTAATAATGATGCACCTGCAAGAAGCATTTTTTAAATCCTTATTTTTGCAAAGCACCCAACAGTTTCATATGCCATTCTTGGGGCAAAGATGAAGAAATACAGGTTGGATCCGTTAAATTGAATCATATTCTCAAAATGAACTATTCCACAAATACTTATTCTCCCCATACCGTGCACTTCTTATTGGGAAGTCGTTCAGATCAAAAGGCTAAGCCTTGGCTGTCCCTGAGTTTATAATCTGTCATCGGAGGGAGACAGCGGTGAAGTACTCGGTAGCTAGTATCAAGCAGCAGAAAAGATGTGCAGACAGGTTCTCTGGAAGCTCAGAGGGAGGATAAATCATTCTGGATGGCCAAGGAAGACTAGGCAGTCGGCATTCAGATCTGCTTTCATAGGAGAGGAGGTATTTCAACAGACAGAGATGGGAATACAAAGTATTCCGGTCACAGGGATTACATGTGGAAATCCCATAAGGGGGGGAAGAAGACCTCAGTTTGACTGCAGACCAGCCATCTTGTTATCGTGGGGAACCTTAACCTCGATACCACGGGCCTTGAGGATCAGTAAGGATTTGGATTAGGGGAGAGGCAAGCAGTGCTCTGTTGGTATTAGCGTGGGAACGGGTTCTTGCTGGCACTTCTGTCGTGTCTTGAAGGAAGGCAAGCACCAGAAGAGGAAACCAAGGCTGGGGGAGATAACAACGCATGTCAGGCCACCAGAGCCGTCAATAGCAGCTTGGACTAGGACGCACCTACCCGATCTTGGTTCCTAATCCACTGTTCTTCATGCTGTTGTAACCAGTCCTTACCAAGCCATGATGAGGCTAAGCTGGAAAGGGCAGTGTGTCTCTTTTACGGATGAAAATATTGAGGGGCGCCTGGGCGGCTCCGTCGGTTAAGGGTCCAACTTTGGCTCAGGTCATGATCTCATGGTTCGTGGGTTCGAGCCCCGCGTCGGGCTGTGCTGACAGCTCGGAGCCTGGAGCCTGCTTCGGATTCGGTGTCTCCCTCTCTCTCTGCCCCTCCCCCCACTCGTGCTCTGTCTGTGTCTCTCAAAAATAAATAAACGTTTAAAAAACTTTAAAAAAATATTGAGAAACACACAGGTCAAGCCACTTGCTCTGGCTCATAAGAATAAGTAGGATAGATGGGAAAATAATCTGCGATCATGAGTCCTCAAGCCACTTTCTTTTCACATTCTCTCACAGTACAGTAGAACTTTGTCTTCTTGTGATCTGGGTAACCACACTCCCTGGGCATCCCTCCCTTGTTGAGTCCACACGGAAAAATTGAAGCGGGCACCTGGGTGGCTCTGTTGGTTAGGCATATGACATTGGCTCAGGTCATGATCTCTCAGTACGTGGGTTCGAGCCCCACATCGGGCTCCGTGCTGACAGCTCAGAGCTCGGAGCCTGCTTTGGATTCTTTCTCTCCCTCTGTCTCTGCCCCTCCCCAGCTTGTGCTCTCTCTCCCTCTCTCTCTCTCTCTCTCTCAAGAATAAACAAAATAAATAAGTAAAAGAAAAAACGAAAAATTAGAGAAGGACACTGGCAACACAAAGGCGATTTTTGCCTCTGTTCCCTCCCCTGACCTTTGATAAAAGACGATTCCAACTTACAGTTGTTCTGCAGGATCTTGTCCAGGGAGTCACGCCATTGCAGAGCCTCATCCAGCGGGGGTCTTCATCAAGAATTAAGGGGGAGAAAAAAAAAAAAGGTGACCGCCATGAGAAGGGTACTAACCACATCCACTGACCATGTCCTGGATCTGCTTTTCGCAGAAAAGCTACAACCAGTGACCCATCCTCAGGACAAGGGAGTGTGAGTTATTTTCTTTCTAGCAATTGGGTTTGGTGGGCTGGGTTTGCTGTCCCTCATCTGTATCGTGTATTTTCATCTCTTTTTGAGCAATTTGTTTAGGTCTGTCTCTTTTTGGAAGTAAAGTCCATTCATCACGAAGCTGTGTCTTGATATTCTCGTATATCCGATGACAGTACCTCCAATTGTGCCCTTTGTGGCCCGAATGCAACAGAACGAAATCCAGTGGCCCCGTTATAGGGATTGAACTCATCTTCTCTGCCTCCCCCATGCTTCACTTTAACCACATAATTTAATCAGCAAAGGCCATTTGATTCCACATCTACATCCCATTGCCATCATTAAGGCTGGAAGATGAAAGGTGTAATGCTGCCTCACATGGGAAATGGGATCAGAGTATGTCTACGTTTTTAAAAACCTGGGTGCATTTTTCCTGCCCTGTTAGGACAGATAGTGATTTTTGCAAGATTTCCTCCTGAGAAGAAAAGTGGTCTACATCGTGACTAGGAATGTTGTCCATAAACGCTCCAGATGCTGACTCAAAAGGAGAAGGTGATAGCTAACATATAATTTCCCCTCGGGCTGTTTTTATTTTAACATTTATATATGCAGCAACCCTGCAGCTATTTCATTATAACCACTAATTCCCCTCTCCCCGCGGGATTGTGTCAAGTCCGGCCGATGCAGTCTGGGAAATATGGCTGACTGTGCTCTCCCTGGGGCTCCCCTGCTCTCGCTCCTGCACTGTGATGGGAGTCCTTCCCCGTCAAATCAAAAGAAAGTAACAAGGCATTTTTTAGAATAGCAAGGCCAGTGAAGGTATTTTTCCTAAATTGGAACTTCCTTAGCTCTTCACTATTTTTATCTACTGTTCAGACAGTCCAGGACTGTTCCTGCTTCTGTTGTTTTTTTTTTTTTTAATATTATCTTGGGGTTTCAAGTATTAAGATTAGCAGCTGAGCTTGATAAGACACTTGCTAATTACACTCTTCATTTTGCTGCCCAGGCTTTGCTATACAGATACACTTTATTTACGTAGGGAGTCCAATACGGCAGTAGATTTTTTTGGCTAACGTGCTGTATTTCCTTCACTTCATTTTTTTTTTTTTTTAAGTTTATTTATTCATTTGGAGAGAGACATAGAGAGCGAATGGGGGAAGGGCAGAGAGAGAGAGGGAGAGGGAGAGAATCCCAAGCAGGCTCTGCACTGTCAGCACAGAGCCCGACGTGGGGCTTGAACTCCCGAACCGCAAGACCACGACCTAAGTCGAAACCAAGAGTCAGACGCTTAACCGACGGAGCCCCACAGGTGCCCCTCCTTCACTTCTTTACTTTTCATCATGGAACGTGGGCAGATTTGGGGTCTTAATTATTCAATTCTCCATAATGTTTTCTGTTTTTACTATTTGAAGATTAAACATGCCAAAAATAAGAATAACAAACCTGGTGAAATGATCTTAGGTGGCTTCTTTTTTTCCTGGCTAAGAACACAGGTGTCACAGATCAAGAACACCACACTAATCCCTCAGAAATTTATTTTTAAGACGTGAACAGCCTTCCTTCCTCCCATTTTCTTCTGGTTAGTGTAAAGGAGCTCGGGAAAGAGAAATCATGAAAAAGGGATTGCGAGTATGTCCCTATGTTTTGCTGCCTCGTTTTATTTCTAACCAGAAAAGGACCTGCTTTCTAGAGGTCGTAACTCCTTTTGGCTCTTCTCTATTACCCCCTACTGAGAACTTTTCCTATGTATATGTTATTTCATACCTACATTTTTACCATAAGGCTTTCTGCATCTTAATTCACTACAGTGGGTGTGATGTTCTGAAAATAAAAGACTCCCCTTCAAGTCTCTACTGATTGTTGACAGGAAGAGCAGGACATTAAATAATTGGACAAAAGAAAGAGAGCAAAGGAAAGGCCTGGTTCCCTCACCGAACCTCTTTTTCATTTCATATTCTCCTAAAATGGAATCACCTTCCTCTCCCCGCTTTTCCTCTGGTTAGCATAGAGGAACACAGGCAGAAGAAATCACATAAGCAGGTGCACCTGACCTAAGCGTGCTACCCGATCCAATTTGTCCCAAATGGTCTTGTTAGAACCAGACTAATGACCAATATGAGCGGTACATCGCAGCCAAGATTAAATTCCTGAAAAGGACATGTGCAGAGTCCGCCTGGGGGTTAAATTAGTCCAAATTGATTCAGGGACACAGTTGAGCAGGACACATACCCCACAGCATACAGCCCAGTGTTCTGATTACCAGCCTAGGAGGTAACGGAGGTTCATCCTGTCCCGATTCTCAGAATTTGCCAGCCCTCATTAAGTCTGACTTCTTTGGAAACAAGATAGATGCAGATCTAAATGGCCAATAAGTGCCCCGGTTTGTAAGGTCATAGCTGACCACAGAGAGTGGGCATGGTCTCGGAGTGTGGGTGTGGGGGAAAGGGAGGGAGCCAGTTCACATGAAAGGCAAAACAAACATTTACAGAGATGATGAACTGTGTGTTTTCTAACGCCCAGTGTAAATGCCACCTGGTCCAGGAAGTGACCATCTCGACCGGAAGTGTTCTCTCTCTTTTACTGTCCTCTTAGCCACTTACTCGTTGAGTCGCTTATGTGGCAACTCACTGCCTAAACGTAGAGTCGGTGAGTCATGGAGAACTTTTCCCATTCCACCTGTCCGATGGTGCATCCCCTACAGCATTAATCTACCCTGCAATAAGTGTGCACCAAATGAATGCAAACATTAGCAATGATTCAGCGTGCCCATAGTCAGTCTGGTTGATGAAAGCCGTAAATAACACTGAACCTTCGATTTCAAAAATGTTAGCCCCGTGAACCATTGCTACGAGTGTTGGCAACTCTGACACGTCCTAGCTGTAACCATGGGAAAGTATTTTGACCTCTCTAAACACTGTGGGTTCCTCTTTCCTCGTTTTTTAATCCACACGGTCCCTGGCCCGTATTGGAACACTTCTGGCAATGTTCTCACATCCTCTTCTTCTTGACAAGGGACATGAAATCCCAGTTATTTATCGGCCCTGATGTGCCTGCTCGGTTACTCCCTTCCTTCCCCGCAGGGCACTGTGCTCAGGACTCAGCTCAGGTCCTTTCATGGACATTTGTTGAGCCCTTCCCCCATGGCCAACAGTGACCTGGGCGCCTATGATGGGGATGTAGATGAAAACATCTGGGGGCGCCTGGGTGGCTCAGTCGGTTGAGCGTCCGACTTCGGCTCAGGTCATGATCTCACAGTTCACGAGTTCCAGCTCCACGTCAGGCTCTGCTGACAGCTCGGAGCCTGGAGCCTGCTTCGGATTCTGTGTCTCCCTCTCTCTCTCTCTCTGCCCCTCCCCTGCTCATGCTCTTTCGTTGTCTAGCTTTGGCCCAAACATCATACGTACAGCCGTAATCCTGGCCATGATGTTCACTCAGCAGCTCACCAGGTCAGAGTCTGCATATGGGAACACTTGGTAACTGTTCACAGCTAGAGCCTGCTTCTGTGTGGTCATTCTAGAGTTATAAAGTGGTCAAACAACAACAGCGAAGTGTAGTTTAAAATTAGTGGCAGAGGGAAGGAGAAAAGGAACATCTAGAGTATAAAATGAACTATAAGAATGTCTGTATCACATAAGGGAAGGGAAGCAAAAATAAGATAAGAACAGAGAGGGAGGCAAACCCTAAGAGACCCTTAAATACAGAGAACAAACTGAAGGTTGCTTTGCGGGGTGTTGGATGGGGGGATGGGCTAAATGGGCAGTGGACATTAAGGAGGGCATTTGTTGGGATGAGCACTGGATGTCGTATGTCAATGATGAATCACTAAATTCTCTTTCTGAAATCATTATTACACTACATGTTAACTAACTTGGATTTAAATTAAATTTAAAAAGAAGATTATCTGTATCAGCTGCTAAGCATTTTACAATTGATTATATGATAAGCCATGATAACAGTTATTGCAAACTAAATTTATGTGTTGTGCTAATTTGTTTACTATTCATTATGAGGACCTACGGCACAGCCTGGGGAAATGCTCGCGTATGGACAGGATGAACAAAAGTGGGAGTCCTCAGAGAGAGAGAAGACCGTTGAGCAGAGTCAACCCCTGGTGATGGGTCAAAGGCGAGGCCTTCGAGAGGGTTCCTGTGGGTAGTAAGGTTTCAACCTGACCAGAAAGAGTGAAGAGAAGATCCTGGAAGCGGCGACTTTTGCGAAAGAAGATTCAAAACCAAGTAAGCATTGTAAGGAGTGACCCAGAATGGAGTCGAGAAGACGTTGAGGAAGCAGGTACATCTCCCGGCATCATAAATGTGTGACTTTGGTCAGCGCACCTGGACCACCTCCCAGGACACATCCTTCTACTTTGGACCGAAATAGAGCTAAGGTAACACCTGTTAGCTGACCAGCCACTTGTGTATCAGTTAAAACTGTGCCAGCACCAATCACAATTCTTTCAAAACAAATTACGTAACCTTGTGGTTTTTGACTTCATAAGCTTGCACTTCATGCTGGCGATCGGGAGCACATTTTCAATTTGGGTAGGCTCCGTATCTCCTAGATTGCCATCCCTAAGACCCCAAATAAATGCTTTGGTTGTTTTACGGGCTTCATGATCAACCCTTTCTGTTTCTAGAATTACCCCCATGAAAGCATTGAAAGGGATAGGAGTGGGAGTGGGGGACTGAGAGAGTTTTTTCAGAGTGGAACACGGCCCCAGAAGGAAAAGAGCAATTAAGAACACGAAAATGGTCACAGATGCCAGCTATGGGTGGTAGGGATGTGGGCAGCTCTTGTCTATTTTTCTTTTTCATTTCTATTTTTTTTCGATTTCTGTTTTCTTAATGAGAAAAATAAAAACCTTGTGGGGCGCCTGGGTGGCTCAGTCGGTTAAGCGTCTGGCTTAGGCTCAGGTCATGATCTCACAGCTCTTGAGTTTGAGCCCCGAGTCAGGCTCTGTGCTGACAGCTCAGAGCCTGGAGCCTGCTTCAGATTCTGTGTCTCCCTCTCTCTCTGCCCCGCCTCCCCTCATGCTCTGTCTCTCTCTCTCAAAAATGAATAAATGTTAAAAAAAAAAAAATTGAAAAAGAAAAAAAAGAAAAGGAAAAACATTGAAAAAGTAGAAATGCTTTTTTAAAAAGGGATTGCTTTTTTTTAAAGATGAGGGGGTTAAAAATATCTACAGTCTGGAGAAGGTTTATTTTCTTCTCTGAGAGAGGAACATGGGTACAAAAAGGCAGAGAAATTTCAAGCGGCGAGAAGAGAGATCGATCGAGCTCATGCAGAACACGGTCTTTTCATGATAATTAAAAGGCAAGGAAATTGGCCAGACATGAAGAGGTGGAAGGCGTTGAGGGGTTTGACAGAGAGTGAGAAAGCCTTGCAATGGTCACTGTGAAAAATGCAAAAGAGGCACACAATAGTCTCTAGGGATATGAAGGATTTCCCCCCCCCCCCCCCCGCCCTCCAAAAAAAACAATTTAAACTCCTGGAAGAAGAAAGGCGACAGAAGAGAGGAAAATCATCCAATAAATATCGACCCCAGGTTTTCTTCCAAAACTGCTTCTCTCTGAATCCCTGTTAAGCCAAATAGCTCGAGTGTCTGTGTGCAAGATTAAAACAGAGAATCAAAGCAGGAAATGTAGTACTACATTTATTTCCGAAAGTGAATTCCTACAGATCCATAACCACTACATTGTTTTCTTCAAAATAGATGGCTTTTTTGATCTGTCGCTGCTATGAAATGTGTTTCTCATTCTCTGCCAGTGCCTGGTGCGAGCCACTCCACCCTGAATTAGCTTCCCCTTTCTAAATGCAGAAAACCCAATTACGCCTCACTTCCGGTGTGGAATCACTTTGAAGTAATAAGAGGAGAATGGAAATATCCACTTAGGTTGAAGGAAAAAGATTTAAGAGGAATCACCCGTCTCTTCCTATCCCAACCCACCCGGCTATCTTAGCTTGAAGGGCATTTGGACAAAGAAATGATTGGCCAATTTATATGTATGTTACGTTTAAGAAGAAATTCAGGTATAAAGGGGTGCCTGTGTTTCCACCACGCTTCTGCGATATCCTCAAAGCTTTTAGATGGCAGAGTGAAGGAATTCGACTGCATCTGTTTTCTCTCCTACCCACTTGCCCTTCTTGATTTTCATGCCCGTGAAAATGTTCGAGAGGGTGGATGGAGATGAAAACGATGTGTGTGCTGTGAGGACAGTTCCTCCAGTGGTCAGCTGGACTCTGCCATGACAGCTTGAATCTTTAGAATTCTAGTTTCTCTCCATGCCTGAATCGATGGAAGTGGGGAGGTGGGGGGAAAGGAGAGAGAAGCCCAGTCCAGAATATTAATTTACGGATTGGGGTTAAAAACTCTTAATGTACATTAGAGTCGGCTGGTCGAGTGTTCCTTCCTTCCTCTGGCAAGGAACAGAGTCTTCTGTTCCTCTGTTGGACCCTGAAGGAATAGTATTTTAGAGAAGGAGCTATTTGGCTTAAATTGGCTGCCTTGGTATTGTCTGCCTATCCAACAGGGTCCCAAGGCAGGGCCTTATCTTTATTTTTTTAAGTCACCTGCCAATACCCAATATGATGCTCCAGACATGGAAGGGTAAAAATACGCTTATTTATAAACCACCTCTTCTCTGAGGGATCTTATGACCTTCGGCGAGTGATCGAAGGTGGGGAGCTGTACACGGGAGGGCTGGTCCTGGACACCTGAGAAATAGCCACCCTCTGGAGGAAAAGGAGCGGAACCCATGTTTGTGACTCACTTCTGGGTCTTGGCTGGTTTCTCCGGCTTCTCATTGTATGGGATGACAAGGTCAACCGCTGAGTCTGGCTTCTGGAGGAGAATTCCCAACTTGGTCTTAATCTCCTTGGCCCTAGAAAAGATATAAGGGGCAATGGAAACACCATATGATCACACAGATCTGGCACATAGACTTCTTTCTGTGTCAGAGAAACAAAAATGAACGAAAGCCCACTGTACTGTTGTGGCAGAAAGAATACTGGTGAAGAAACCGGGACACGTGAGTTCTAATAATTAACATTTATCACGCTCTTATTATGTTCCTGGTTAATACGCATAATCTAATTTTGAGAGAGAGAGAGAGAGAGAGAGCTCAAGCAGGGGAGGGGCAGAGGAAGAGGGAGAGAGGGAATCTCAAGCAGCTCCATGCCTAACGTGGAGCTTGACATGGGGCTCCAAGGGACAGTGAGATCATGACCCGAGCCGAAATCAACACCCGACGCTCAACCAACTGAGCCACCCAGGCACCCCCTCATTTTATTCTTAATTACTGGTTTATATGTATCCTTTCATTTTCATATAAGACAGATACTATGGTATTATTCCTTTTTACAGATGAAGACGCTGAAAGTCAGAGTGTTTAAAAACTTAAGATAACCCAGCCAGTCTGGAGATGGGACAGGGGCCCACACGGTCTGGCTCTAGAGTTCACAGGTGAGCTACTCACTGCATTGCCCATCTGTCCTCTGAGGACCCTGGTCCCAGATCCGTCATTAATTAGATGTAGAATATTTGAAAAACTTATCATTTTTTACCACCAGGCCTCAGTTCCCTCATCTGTAAAATGACAGAGTTAACCTAGATGTTTTCTTCAGCTATCTTGAGCTATATAATTAAACGATTCTGCCTGAAGATGTATTCTCTATAAAGTGTTCTTTATTTAGATGGATTTGGTTTTGCCCCAGCCACTTGCCCGTTGTTCTATAATGGCTACTGGAGTATCTTACATGCAATAAGCCTTCAGTAGATGATTATTAATTGCCAATGGGCCAACCACAGCAGCACCATACCATTGCTTTCTATCCTCAACATTTCAGTGAGTCGATGAAGTCAGAATTCTGGGCATTCCACGACCATAGGACGCAACTGTTTTCATGCCGAGTTTGAAAACTAACCTTCTAAGTTATCGATTATCATGGCAAGTGTGAACTCCAAGAGCACCAGCAAATTGTAAGCATTAATCCGTAAGGCAAGCTGTTGTATATTGATAGACCCAAAAAACTGTTCTTTCACTGCTGTCTTGGTGCTTTGCACAGGCTCTGAAGATAGGATTGATCACATTGCATTATGGTTATTGACTCCTGTGTCTGTTTTCCCAGCTGGACGGTGAAGGTGAGCTCTGAGTCCTGAATACCTGTCAGTCCTGTGGGAGCTTATTGCCCGGCCACCCAGTCGACACTCAAAAACATTACCCAGAGTGAACTGAAGAGATCTTGACTTTGTTCCCGACAAATCTGCTAACATTTCTCTCCCCGTCAATGCTGGTCCTAACCGAAGTCTTCAAGAGCTGTGATGGGATTCATCTTGTGGCCGGATGGGCTTTGGCTGCTCTAAATAAACTTTCTTCATCCATCCATGTGGAGACAGTGATGAGACAATTTAAGTAAAGAAAACGTGTGAGCCACCTGGGTGGCTCAGTTGATTAAGCAACCGACTCTTGATTTCGGGTCAGGTCATGATCTTGAGGTTCGTGAGTTTGAGCCCTGCGTCTGGCTCTGTGCTGACGGTACAGAGCCTGCTTGGGATTCTATCTTTCCCTCTCTCTCTGCTGCTCATGCTGGTGTGTGTGCTTCCTTCCTCTCTCTCAAAATAAATAAGTAAACTTAAATTTGTTTTGGAAAAAAAAAAAAAGAAAATGTGTGAGATTAACAATCATGGATATTAGATAGAAAAAATTAAGGAAATCTGTAACCATTACCAAAAAAACCTATAAATATTGAATCATACTTCAATGTCCTTTCCTTTTCATTTCTTTCTGCTTCCATTCTTTCCCTAGGACCCTTTCTCTGGCTGAAGCCAGCTCAGATCCCACAGCCCAGCACCCAGAACAGCACTTTGGTTGAAACCGGAAAGTTCCACGGGGGGACCTTATATAAGCCATGAGAATAAGTGTCATTTCGATTCCAAGCTCTTCACGTTGCTTAAATTAACCAATGTTTTGGATTTTTTGCCCAGAAAATGGGACTGATAAAATAGTACATCCTCTTTTTCGTGATGATTAAATATGCTAATGCATGTGAATCACTTAGCACAGTGTTTGGCATATAATACTGCTTCTTCAAAGTTAGTTCTAACTGCATAATCATTTTTCCAACTAAGCTCATCCATGTTCCCTAGCTTCAAGTACCAAATTAAAACATCCAAAAAGATTCCCACCAGTTACTAAGAATTACTACACCCACCACCTGCCATATTCTAGCTCTGGAGACAAGAATCGCCAATTTAATATTTATCTGGAAAAGAAAGAAAATATTACGAAGGCAGGGGCAGGGGCGATGCACGCCATATTTGTGGCTACCCTCTGCTGGCTGGTGTGCCAGAAACACCAGGTCCATTTTTGGGGTCAGGTCATAATATCCCACCCAGTTCTTGAAGAACTTCACCCATCATATGCTCTCCTTCTGGCCCCATATCCCCTGACTCCCCACCCTTAAGTAAACTGGTGCATGAAGCAGCTGTTTTCAGTCTCAACCTTGACTCAGTAGTTCACCCACCAACATTTAGAACATTTCTCATATGCTTGGTTTTTTTGTTTGGAAGGTTCTTGAAGTTTGGGGGTTGTTTTTTTTCCCCTTTCAGTTTCTGTTTCTTTTTCTTCTCCCTGTGTCTTTTGCTCCATTTGAGCCATTGCTGTTTGTAAAAGGAAGAGAGATATTTGTATGTGATTGCTGGCCAAAGAGCAGGTTGGACACGAAGGGGTAAGTTACAAGGAGTGGAGTTCTGTTAAATTTCATTTTTTCATTTCCTCCTTTAAAAAAAAAAAAAAATTTAACGTGTATTTATTTTTGAGAGAGACAGAGACAGAGCATGAGTTGGGGAGGGGTAGACAGAGGGGGAGACACAGAATCCGAAGCAGGCTGCAGGCTCTGGGCTGTCAGCACAGAGCCCGACGCGGGGCTCGAGCCCACGAACTGGGAGATCATGACCTGAGCCGAAGTCAAGAGCCGGACGCTTAACCGACTGAGCCACCGGCACCCCGTTAATTTCCTCCTTGGTCATGTTGACTGTGTCAGCAGCTCGCCGCACACATACAGAGTTTGGTCCTTGCCTTCAAGGCGCTTCTAGCCCACTGAAGCCCCAAACTTGTAAGCGATCACAAGCAGCTTTTCAAGGAGAGGCTCCAGAGGGCAGCAGATCTCTGGCCCACAAGGGCAAGTCGGGGCGAGGGGGGCTTCTCCGAGGAGGCGAAGCGGGAGCAGCAAAGATGGGCCCTTCCAGGCAAAACGAGGGGGGTGTGCCCGTCCTTCGGAGGGAGGCCCAAGTGGGTCTGCGCTGCTGAGTGTCAAGGGTGAGTAGAGAGAGCAGACAGGCGGGTTAGAGGAAGCCGGCTTGCTCTGCCTCCCCTTCCTGATGAAGACAGGGATGGCAGAGGAGCCTCTGGACGGCGCTCAGCCTGCCGCAGTTTGGGTAGGAAAACAAAAGAGGTGATGTGATTGAAAGGTGCCTTCAAAGACTGGGTGTAGACAGGTGGCATCCCATCTTACAAACTCAATCTGTCTTGGCTTTTTCTTTTGTTAACTCTTTCAGGATGTACTTTCCCATAAAAATACATGGTTTTTTATAAAGGTGGTCAAATTTTTAAGATGTCCCACAAAAGCCTTTTAAAACCAGAATCAGTCGGGGGGGGGGGTGGTGCTGGGTGGCTCAGTCAGTTGAGCATCCAACTTCAGCCCACGTCATGATCTCACGGTTCGTGGGTTCGAGCACAAGTCAGGCTCTGTGCTGACAGCTCAGAGCCTGGAGCCTGCTTTGAATTCTGTGTCTCTCTCTCTCTCTCTGTCCTTCCCCCGCTTGCACTCTGTTTCTCTCTCTCTCTCTAAAATAAACAAATGTAAAGATGAAATAAAATAAAAAATAAATTTAAAAACCAGAATCAATTAGAACCCTAGTACAATTTCATCTGCATCACTGCTTAAATAAGCTTTTCACCGGATGTTCTAGAAATCAATGCCATTTATAACATTGCCTATAGAAAATTATATTCCATTTCCTCAGAGTTGATAAACATATACCAGAACGTCAGGTTACTCATTTCCTATTTGCCCTGGGGGTGTAAAGGAGAAAGGAAATGCAGGGCTTTGGGAAATACTTCTTCCCATAGCTTCAACTCTTGGCGTAATGTGTGTTCAAATATCAGACGTTAAAGAGAGTCCTTAAGTCAGGAAATCCATTTGGTTTAATTAGGAGTTTGCAGGAATATGGAGAATGAATAATACGATTGCATCTCTTACAAAACACTAAGAGTTTAAGGATGAAGCTGTTGGCAGATGCTGCAGTCGAAGCCATTTGAAACCTTCTATGTTTTTTTTTGCAAGGATAAACAATGTTACTACATTTGTTTTTCTCCCCAGGAGTTCCTGGAACAGACCGGACACGTTCCCCCTTGCCTCTTCCTCCCCACCATAGCTATACACACGTATGTGATCAACATAAACCAAGTGGAAAATCAAACAAAACAAAAGCTCAACCCTATCATTTTACTCCCCCTCTTAAAAATCAACTTGAATGTATCTGACATTAACTCGATGTCAAAAACAACTCCATCTAGAGAAGAAGACATTCTAACACATTTATGATTTCTACTCATTCTCCGCTCTGTTTGACCGCCCTGGCTACATTACATTAATGCTGGTGAACAGGAAGCAGTTTTTATCTCCTCCCTTCTCACCCACGTCTTGGTACGCTTTTGTTTTACAAAGAAAACCTTGTTTTGAAATAAAATCAATTGGAAATGCCTGGGTGAGATTTTAATTAAAGGCTCAGAGGGAGATAATTCTTTTTGTAGATGATTCATGTTAGCGATTTCAAACTGAAAAGGGTTGGAATAGTTGTAGGGTTTGTGGTTTTAAATCTGTCCCTCTGTGGGTATACTGGCCAGGAAATCAAATTTCCAAAGGCCCTGGGCCACCTAGGTCCTTCCTTCTTTTTTTTTTAAATTTTTTTTTTTTTTTCCAACGTTTATTTATTTTTGGGACAGAGAGAGACAGAGCATGAACGGGGGAGGGGCAGAGAGAGAGGGAGACACAGAATCGGAAACAGGCTCCAGGCTCTGGGCCATCAGCCCAGAGCCTGACGCGGGGCTCGAACTCCCGGACCGTGAGATCGTGACCTGACTGAAGTCGGACGCTTAACCGACTGCGCCACCCAGGCGCCCCTAGGTCCTTCCTTCTTATGGGTGAATTGAGTTAGAGATACTACCTTAAGATGCACACGTGTGAAAAACAGTTGAAGCAGTCAATCAAAACAGAACTATAGCTGGATTTTTAAAAATACAATTATAGGGGTGCCAGGGTGGTTTAGTCGGTTAAGTGTCCAACTTCGACTCAGGCCATGATCTCGCAGTTCGTGGGTTCGAGCCCCATGTCGGGCTCTGTGCTGACAGCTCGGAGCCTGGAGCCCGCTTCGGATTCTGTCTCCCTCTCTCTCTGCCCCTCCCCTAGTCGCTCACACTCTCTCTCTCTCTCAAAAATAAACATTAAAAAATCTTTTTAATCAAAAATAATAAAATGAAATAAAAATGCAATTATATTCAAGTAGAATATAAGATATAGAATAGCCAACTATATATAAAGTCCTGTGCGAGGTGTTTCAAGGGTTACAGAGATGGTTCTTTGCTTTGGAGACACTTGGAATAGGTGAATGTAGGGCACATACGTGTAAATTATATGGTCGATAATTTTCCAGTCACTGACCACAGTGCCTGTGTCCAATTAATGGACACAGGCCCTAACTTCAAGGAGCTCAAATGGGTACTCATGTGACAACATGAAGACAGTGCAAAGGGAGACGAAACTCTAACAGCTGCCCCTATTGTATTTGTAGAGCCATCTGTATTTTTCCTTCTCGGCCCTTATCAATTTGCACATACATCTCTGTATGTTTATTTGGGTCTTGTCTCCGTCTCCCCCTGGAGTGACAGGTCTCCAAGAGCAGGGTCAATATCTGTTTTGTTCACAATTCCAATGTCAGCATGTCATTGCTCAGGGCCTGGCACTTAATAGGTGCTCAAAAAAGACGTGCCTCGGTGGCCCAGACGGTTAAGCGTCAGACTCTGGCTCTGGCCACGACCTCGTGGTTCCCAAGTTCAAGCCCCCACTCTGGGCTCTGTGCTGACAGCTCAGAGCCTGGAGCCTGCTTCAGATTCCAGGTCTCCCTCTCTCTCTCTCCCTCTCTCTCTCTCTCAAAAGTAAACAAAATTTTAGAAAATTAAATTAAAGTAAAATTAAAAATAAAATTAAAAAAAATAGGTGCTCAAAAAAAAAAAAAAATCTGCTATGTAAATTGAAGACCCAGTAAATGAATTCATGAATTGTTCACTTAGAGTAAAACTGCATTTTGGGGTGGGGCGAGTGAAATACCGGGGTGTGGCATAGAATATGTCCCTGAAACTAGATTTTTTTTTAATTTGCTTATTTATTTATTTTGAGAAAGAGAGACTGCGAGCGGGGGCGGGGCAGAGAGACGGAGAATCCTAAGCGGGCTCCGTGTGGTCAGCACACAGACCCTGACCTGGGGCTCAAGCCCACAAAACCATGAGATCATGACCTGAGCCAAAATCCAGGGGTGGTCGCTTAACCAACTAAACCACCTCAGGGGCCCAAGACTCGGGTGTTTTTTAATTTGGTTAACGGGGAGAGGTGAAAAGCCACTGAATGACTACAAGGACTCTAAAGGAACGAAATTCCTTTTTTAGCTGTTAAAGAGGATGAAAGGCAAGTAAGGCTCAAACTAAGCATGCTCAGTCAGTTCTTAAGCCAGGTAGGGCCTACTCCTGGGAGAAGAGGCGGGGGAGGCAATCACAACCCCTAAGGGTCTGATCAGAATCTATTGTGAGGCCGTAATTTATCAGGACTTAAAAACAGAAGTAGCCCGGAGGCAAAGACCAGTCTTGCGGTTGGAAGACATGTGGTAACCACAGCTTTCATTCGACTCCAGACGTATGTTGGGAACCGTCAAGAGGAAAGGCAAGATGGGGAAGCATAGAACAGGGATTTTACATTTCCAAAAGAGGTGTCCCCAAACCGTCCCCTCTCAGGGACAATCCAATGTAAAGTCAATTCAGTTTAACTCTGTGTCGTAGATGCCCCCTGCTGGCTGTGGGAAAGTGTGCGCATCAGTGGAGAATCCTCTAGAGAGGCAGACCTGTAGATGATCGGAAGATCAGAAGGCGGTGTTCCAGGCTGCTGCTTGCTGAAGAAACACCACAGAGCTTGGTGGCACAGAAGTAAAAGGACATGCGTTTTCTTGGCTCCTGAAAGTGTCGTAAATACCCAGAAAAGATAAACAACAGTTTTGAAAACACTTGTTTGCAGGCAGTCTCCACAGCCTGAGAGTACTGCCTCCAGAGCCATCAGCTAATCTGAGATGCAGGGGAAGAAGTGGGGTCCTCTGAGCTCCTGTGGTCAAGGTGGGAATCACACAGACAGAACCCAAGCCGAGGCTGACAGAGAAAAGGGAGCCCCGAGGGTGTGTGTTCACGAGGCAAGACCCATCTGGAAAGCCTCATCTGGCTGGAAAAGCCTTCCTGTTGGCGGCTCTTGTAGAGCTTGAGATGAATGGAGTTTGTTACTCATCGATGGCTCATGAGAGGCAGGGGTTAGTAAATGACCTTGAAAACCCTTAGCGGAATAGAAAGAAATACAGTGGAAAATCAGGCCAGTGCAGGAACTAAAATTCTGCACTCCCCAGGATGCTCGGAACATGGCCTCTTAAAATCAAGATCCACGGTGCCGGATCATTCCAGTAGAGAGAAAATGTATCAGTTTGGAATCTACCATTTTCCTGAATTAACCTACTTCGATAGGAACTACAGACAGTTCATGCCTTGCTTGTGTTCAAGCTCCTACCTCAACTACCCCGGACTGCCTTGTTACTTTCAGGTCCCGCACAGGCAACGCACAGTAAAGGCTAGGCAGTCGACGCGGGTGCTTATTCAAATAAGCTGACCTTATTTCCGAGGATCATAGTTGAGATAGAAAAGACAGGCCTCCGTAGAATTCGCCTTTTGCTCACTCATTTATTCAACAGATTATTAAATGCTTGTCCTATGCCATACACTATTACCGGTTTTGAAATCCCCAGTGAAACAAAAAGACAAGGTCCTCTCATGGAGTCTGTATTTTAGTTGAATAGGACAAACACAAAATAAGGAATCAAAACAATGAAATGAAAAATCCCAGCCGGTTGTAATTGCTACGATGTGACATTGTGTGTGTAGGCTTTCGCCTCAGCTACACGCCCCAATAAGGAACTCACATTACCCTGGCGGTCAGCAAGCTGTTTACCAAGACCGTGCTGCAGAAGTGACCTCTGTAAGTGTTTCAGCTGTCCTTCCTGAGATCAACATCAGCTGCTTTGCCAGTTAGCAGAATATGTTAGCAATGCGTTTTTACATGCAGGTTCGTTCAGTAGATAATTGGCTCTCCCGGGCACAATAATGGCGTTCAAGTCATTTGGACAGGTGACTTATTGTGGGAACCCGCACCCATTTCATAGAAAGGTTATACAAATGTAATGATCTCTTCACCCTTAGAGATGGCACCCATAGCTTGATCCCTAAAATAGTCTTGCGTTCAAGCCTTGATTTGGAGATTTCTTGTTGCCTGATATCACCCACGAGAGCCTCAGGGTATTGTCTGGCTGAATCTTTCCCGCCAATTGTGGTCAGAGCACAAAGAATGAGGACTTTACTGAGACTGGAGAACAAGTTATAGAAACTTTTTCGCACCAGCTCGTTAATATTTATTTGCACAAATAAGTATGGCCCGTTTGGGTTTCACGTTACGTATGGCGGTCTTGATTTCATAAGCTGGTAGCAAAGTCGTAGGGAAGCAGGTAGCCGTCACCCATGGCTCACCATTAACGGCTACGTTTAGCTACCAAAACGAACCTGAGAGTTGGATATGAATATATTGATTTAGGCTAGTTTTCAACAGTCACTTACTCTCTGTGTGACCTTATACAAGTTCCGTATCATCTCCTGGCTTCGGTTCCATCGTCTGTTAAAAAAGGACAACATTAGTGCTGCCCATGCAAAGCCTTCTGTGAAGAGTGCATGAGATAATGTATGTGAAAGTTAGCATAGTGCCTGGAACATAAATGTCATGCAATACATGATGGTGGTGGTCGTCCTTCTCCTCATCACCGCTACCACCATCATCACCTTCATCACCATCATCACCACCATCCTGAGTAGGGAAAGGGTTAACATTAGGCAGGGATAGATAAGGGACCTCGGGGAGGCAGGCTGCAGCTGCAAGTGGGAGGCAGAAGCTGCTGACAGGGGTTTGGGGAGAAAAAAAGGATAGATACATCCCAGACCTGCCTGGGCTAAGCGCCTTGAGTGGAGTCTCACAGACCTTCTGGTAAGGTCCGGATAAAAAGTCAGAGACAAAAATCTTTGGCAGCAACCCAGTCGGGATCCCTCTCATGCTTGAGAGCTTTGTACTTGCCCTCGACAAACTCTCTCACTTGGCTCACCCTCTGTTGTCCACGAGCTTCCTTCTTGGACTCCGTGAGTCAAGGACCAGTGTCTCTCCCACCCTCCTGTAACGATCATTACCATCATTGTCGCCACCATCATCACCACGGCCTTCATTACCTCTACTTAGGAAACTTCATCTTATACTACCTCGGATTATGGTTTGTAGCAGTTTCCTTTAACTTTGGGGATATTAGTATTTGATCACATTAAGCTCATTTTCTCTTGGTCGGATGAATGAACTTCATGCCGTGAAATGGAAATGAGTTACTTCTGTCCAGGGCTTTTAAAAGGGAGCGGTGGACGCCATTCAAGTATTGGGCCTTATGCACGTTCACACAGGATGAAATCATAAACCTTGAACTAGCTGCCAATATTCCAAGGACTCAGCCTGAACACCTGCTACTTGCTATAGTAAGAGGTTTTGCTTAGTGATTGCCTTAGCAACCAATTATATTTGGCCAAGCTTTGTTTCCTGCCACCAACACCAATCGAAATTCTTTGTAAACAACATATACAAGCATTGCCTTCCCTTTTGTCTTTAAAAACCCCTGACTTTTGTTCCCTGGCAGAAGGGGGGGGTGGGAGGAGGAAATGACAATCTGAGTTGCTACCCGTATCTTGACCTTCTGAGCTGCAATTCTGAGACCCCAAATAAATGCTTTCATTTTATTTTAGCTCTGCCTCTTTTCTTGGTACCTTCAACATGACTTTCTTGGCGAGATGACAAAGACACCGAACTGAGAGAATTAGGAAAAGTCAGAAGCAATTTCTCGTGGCCCTACTCTGGGGAAGACAGGAGGGTCTTAGCAGTGACCAAAAACAGAAGGGAGGGCCTGACTCACCTACAGGTGGTGTGGAAAGCTCTATCTTTGTGGCACCCTTGTTTGCTTCCTACTGATCAAAAGCAGACTGGACGTGGGCAGGTTGATAGAGTCCGGCCCTATCTGGTGATGCATCTTCTTCCTCAGTCACCTGGGGGAGAGACACTCTGTCTCCCCAGATCCCTGATACATATGAGTGTGGAAGACCACGCGAGGTCACCAGACTTTCCTTATAATCACGCAATCTAGGTGTAAGCGCTCTACCTGGTCGAGAGCTCACTCCTGCCCACGGCAAACGGGCAGAAAGCAAGTGATCTGTAGCAACTCTTAAAGATAATAACAGTGATTTACACAAAATATTAATTTACTGAGGTGTTAGTTCGTGTTTTCCTCTCCATAGAGTTTTTCCTCTTACTTTTAAGAATCTGTATTCCCTCAATCATACTTCTGAGACAATGCTTGAGGTACTCAGGCATTTGTGCTTTCTTACCTCTGACAAAGCTGTGCTGTAAGGCTAAAAGCGGATATTAATTGAAGGCAGTACTCCATTTCTGGCCTTTGTTTTCCAAGACCCTAAACTCACCAGGGAAATAGGGTGGCTTCTTTTCAAAGAAGAGAATTGCTTTTAATGAATGGTAAAGGAAGAGACCGAAAAACAGAGGGACAAGAGGGCATTCCTGAAGCAAGTCAGAGGACGGTTGTCCAGTGTTCTCCAACTCATCAAACCACCACCCTTGTCCAGCCCACACCGCAGGACTCCAGGGGGGTTGGTAGGACCATAGAAGGGCAAAGAAATAAGGTGCCCATGAGACTTGCCCTTAGCACCAGAGCTCCTAGCTTATCCAAAATGGTATCCAGACCTAAGCAAGGGCCCCAAAGCATTATGAAGCTTCAAATAAGAAATATAAATAATGATGTATCCATTTTAAAATTGTTCAAAACCAGTCACCTGTAAGTGCGAAAAAGTACCCCCCACACAAACACAGGATTGCTTAAATTAAAACAGTAAATGTTCGGGAGAACTCAGTAACCATATGGTGATGAAGCCATGGGAAAAGTGAACTATATGTGGCAAAGTTTCCATTGCTAAAAAAAAAAAAAGAATCATCAAGAAAAGAAAAGCAACCAGTTGTTTTGGATAACTTAAGTCATATATAACCACCTGGGTCTGTCCAGAAGATCTCAGAAGACACTTTCCAGATCTCAATTCCATGATTACAGTGACAAATAGCATGTTGAATTGTGTTAAATCTCTTCTCTGCCCTTGGCAAAGAAAATGTCCGCCTCCCGACTGTGGTAAAAGCCCGTCTCAAGTTATATAACTGCCAAGAGTTTGCAGAGCAAAGCGGAACGTTGAGCTCTTACCCATAGAATCAAATTAATACCAGAACTAAAAGGCAAGAGACAGAATAGCATGGTGGTTAGGGGCATGGATGTTGGAGCCAAACCATCCAGATTTACCCAACTACCTCTGTGACTTTTGGCAAGTTTTTAAACCTTACTTCTCCTCTGTTTTCTCATCTGTAAGATGGAAAATGGAGACAATAATGGCACCTACCTCAAAAGGTTCTTATGCTGATAAGCTGAGTTACTCCACATGAAGCACTTAGATTAATGCCTGAAATATTTACCATGCACGCCGCACATGGCAGGGATGAGGACAGTGACCATGATGATGATTTGCTAACACTCCTATGCCAGTGACGGAAAATGTCTATCTTATTCCTGCTGGTCTCCCCATTATCTCCCACGCACATGGTCTTGCTCTCTCACTGTCGAAATGGCAATTTACAGCTGTTCTACTACTTGAAGAGCCAAACGGATCTCGCTCCTTCCTGAAAAGTGTGTAGCTACCCCAGCCTACACTTCTTTCTGCCTTCTCTGGTAACAAGTCACAAAATTGAGGCATAGTTAAGGGGCCTTAGAGGGCTTTTAATTTACCCCCCGCCCTTACTTTTTTGTTTGTTTATTTATTTTAAGAGAGGGTGGGAGGGGCAGAGAGAGACAGAGAGAGAGAGAGAGTGGAGAAGGGGCAGAGAGAGAGGGAGACACAGAATCTGAAGCAAGCTCCAGGCTCACGAGCTGTCAGCACAGAGCCCGATGCGGGGCTCGAACTCACAAACCATGAGATCTTGACCTGAGCCACCCAGGCACCCAGAACACATTGTTTTCTGCAAAGTTGCAGGCGGCCCATTTTCACTCAATTACTCTAGTCCCTCACGAATGTACATCTCAGCTCCATATGTATGTACTTCCGGCGAGATAGCCGGTTTCTTGCGGGTGAGTACCGAATCTTGCGTCCTTGGTCTCCCAGAACACCTTGAAATTAACTAAGTACTTTAAAGTTGCTTTACCTCCTAAGCGCACAAGCCCACGTTGCTTGGGTTTATGTTCCAACTCTTTCTCACCGGCTGGGTGACTTTGGGCACGTTGCTTAATTTCTGAGCCTCCATTTTTCTATGTAAAATGGTGATAATATAGCCTCAATCTCATATCTATGATACGAAGCTAAATAAATTAATGCATTGAAATGTTTAGAATAGCACTTGGAGCATAGCAAATATTCTATAAGTGTTACCTATTCTTATTGCTGCCTAATTATACTTGCCCTCCTATCTCTATCACAGCATCTTGCACATGTTACTAAATGTTTATTGAATGGATGAATGGAATGGAATGGAACAGAATAAAATAGGTTCAACAAAGATCTGGGTGACTAACATGCCAGATAAGCCCCTTTCAGAAGGCTTCTACCTTGGAATAGTGCAGCTAATTCTGAGGGTACAGCAAAGGCACACAGCTGGAGGACACTTCTATGGGGTAACAAGGAAAGACAATCCGGAGACGTCTGGCTGCTGCCTGGTGAGGCTCAGAGCTACGTGGCAATATCACCTCCCTTGTGCTATTTAAAAATGGAAGAGGGGCGCCTGGGTGGCTCAGTCGGTTAAGCGTCCGACTTCAGCTCAGGTCATGATCTCACGGTTCATGGGTTCAAGCCCTGCACCGGGCTCTGTGCTGGTAGCTCAAAGCCTGGAGCCTGCTTTGGATTCTGTGTCTCCCTCTCTCTCTCTCTCTGCCCCTCCCCTGCTCGCAGTCTGTGTCTCTCTCTGTCTCTCAAAAATAAACAAGCATCAAAAAAAATATATTGTTTTTCCCAAGCACTGGCTATTCCGTACCAAGGGTTCCCGTGGAAATTGAGACATTTCCCATGCTTTCATGGTCTGTGCCTGACACATCCATCATGCGGAGCAGGTTATTGGGGGTGATGAAGGACGCCGTGGGGGGACGAGACAGACAAGATAGAAGCAGATTATTTCCCTCTGACCTTCAATTCCCTGTCTTATTCTAAATATTGTTGGCAGGATTTCTGGACTTTTGGTAATTCAGTTGGGAAGCCAGATAGTAAGTAGTGGGAACATTGTCTTCAAGTTGAGGACGACAGAAATTTATGGTTTATTTTAATTCCCCAAGTAGAGGGGCCAGCGACCTTCCCACGAGAGCTTCTCTGAACACTAGTGTGAGCCGTACGTAGCCTTCGAACATCTCCGTGCCATTCTGCTTTAAACTTTTATAATCTAAGGGACTTTACAGACTGAACGTTTCTAGTTGCACATGGCCCCTGCCTTATTTAACTTGTTTTATATATTACAAAAGAAGGACATAAGATGAGTCATAAAGAATATTGAAGAAGGAAGAAAGGCAACAGAGTGAAATTCTATTTCTTGAGACCTTACTCAACAGTAACATGTGTCACATCACTTAATAAAATTATGGTTCCCACAATGTAACGTGTCTTCTCCCCGTGAATTTATGTATTGGATCCAAATGCATTACCTCAACTAATCAAAACCAGTTGGTTAACATTTATCTTTGGCAAATTATTAGGAGGGTTTGTTGAGCAAAATAATAACATAACTGTGAGGAACAGGACTATTTCTTTGTCTGAGGCCCGGAATTTGATTTGACGCCATTTCTTCTCTCCTGCCGCCAACATCCTGCTAACAGCCCCTTAATCTTCTCGAGATTTCTGTTTTCAGGAACGGTCTGCTCATGGATTCCCACATTCGTTTCTATATTCATTCACTTCTCAGACTCTAATAGAGTTAACCCCAGTCTGTCGGGCACTGTACTAGAGCACAGGGGAATGTTCCACGCAATTGCTAAGAGATTGTTCCTCACCTTTCATCTGATGGAGCAGATGTGTCTATAGGATGCGGCTGTGATAAGCTGGCATAAGCTCTAGATGTGAAATTAGCACGTTGGGACTCACGCATGCAGAGTGTATTGTCTGCCCTTGGGCCCGACACCTAAATTGCCATGCCTCTTCATTGGTAAAACAGTGATGTTGATAACACCTCCCTTCCAGGGTTGGGATAAGAATTAAAGTAGGTGCTGTTAAATACCCAAAAGTGGGGGGAAAAGTGGCATGAGCCACAAGGAAGATGCGAAAGTTCCGTGAGAGCTCAGAGGCTGGAGGGCCACCTTCCCCCTGAGGGAGAAACAGAGAAAGTCTCCCCAGGGGGTTGATGGTTGGTTGGAGGGGTGGGGTGGATGATTTGGCTGTACCCTGTGTGATAGGGGGTCTGTGACAGACCCTGTGACAGTATTGCTTTGCATCCCCAAACAGATACTCACTCCCTGTGCTTCCTCCAGCTCCCCAGGGATCCTTCCCCAAGTTTACTACAGACGTCCTCATCTTCCTAAGACATTTTCCAAAAATTCCAAAGAAGCTTTCGAAGCGTATAGGGTGCGTTGTGGGGTCGCGATCCTGGCAGCTTCTCTCCAGCGTGCTTATGGCGCTCCTTCATTTTCCTTCAGGGAGCCACGCAGTCTGTCTTGTGGTGCCCACACACCGGGAACCGAAGAATGGGATGCCCCACGTTGTGTGGTTGCTGGGACTGGATGGGAGTGACTAAGTTGGAGATCTGGGCTCAGGATAGACACAAGGCCTGGGAACCGAGCAAATGGTCACCAGTGAGAGGCAAAGCGGGCGCCCCTGGGCTGAGCACCCTCCTCTAGACAGAAGGCGCAAGGGATCTTAGACAAATGCACCTGTCATTTCACGTATCGCAAATGCAAGTCACGGCTGATAGGAGACCGTCGGATATAAAACACAACAAGGGACAAAGGACCCGAGGAAGCAGGGCCAGAGAGGGGCTAGGGCCATGCCACAGAAAGTAGATGGGAAGGACGGTGTCTTCTAAATGGTCGAGTATCTTGAGATATGGCCTGAGAAATGTTCACTGAAGATGACAGAACATTCTGCAATGCCACGAAAGAGGCACAGACGGAGAAGGGGAACTGGCACGGGGAGTTGTCTCATTTAACTTTGGATGCTTCGCGGTTCCCTGTTGTAGCCCCATCCTGATACTTGGCGGCAAAGCTTTCCCAACGTGAAGGTGACTAAGAAAAATCGCGCACTAAGACAAAGCACGTGTATGTCCACTAATTAAATGGTTTGACTCAACGCATCTAATGCATAACCTTGCCTAGCGCTTATAACAACCCCGTGAAGGAAGTATCCATATTATCCCCACCTTACAGATGAGAAAACTGAGTTACAGAGAAGCTTGTCCAAAATCACCCGATCGATGACAACGGTAGGAGTCAAACTCAATCTCCTTCCAGCCCCTGGGCCCTTAATCACTATGTGATAAGCCTGACTTGTCCTGTTCGGTTATTCTCGCTGACAGCTATATGCATCTGGCAAGTTGAAATGGGGAGACACATTTTTTTTTTTCTTAAAGACGACAGTTTATCTGGTAGCCAAAATCTTTTGAAGGATGGTGTCTAGGGAAGAAGAAGTATCTTAAAAGTGGAGGCGTACAAAACTCATAAATTAAAGTCCATCAGATAAAACAAAGGTGAAGAGTCAAGCTGCAGACCTTGAATTAGCTCCAACTCCAACCAGCTCTGTGATCTTGGACAAGTCGTCAAAAGGTCTGGACCTGTCTTCTCATCTATAGAAGAAGGGGCTTGTCTGTGACTCTGCTCCCATTCTCAGTCTCTGATTCTGAGTTGGTGGTAATAGAGGAGAGAGGAAAACATACCACACTCCCCTCAAGGAGCAGAATCTATCAATTCTGGGCACTTGGCTTTACTGCGTGCATCTGAGCAACGAAGATTGTACAAGGCACTCATTTCTAGACGGTCATAACCATCTGTCGTCTCTGCTATTCTTGCCTTTTTCTTGCTCTTAAGCCAGTATGCATTTAATAAAACGTGTTCTATGAGTGGCCGACGAAAGTCACGTATTCCTTCCCTCCCTACCCTTCCAGCCTTTGGTACTCATTCTGGCTTAATTATGAAGGGCCCTGCGTGGCTCAGGAAGAGAGACAAAGGTTAAGCTATTCTCAGTGAATCTGGAAGATAAAAGTTAGGGGGCAATTCAAAAAAAAAAAAATCTAAAGGCTTTCGAACCCTCGGTTGAGAATTTGGAGAAAATCCCAACTTACAGAGGTTTTCCCTTCAATACTGCCAGCTAAAGGAGGAAGTGTAAACGCTAACTATGAAGGTAGGAGACACGTTTGCTGGAAAAGGAAAAATCCCCATCAATCTACACCCATCTCGGCGAACAGCTTTGCTTTCGATTTGTCTGCGTGGGTCTCTGATTTCAACAAACAATCCGTCTTTTTGCCGAGTTGTAGAAAATATCAGAGGGGTGTGTGTGTGTGTGTGTGTGTGTGCGCGTGTGCACGCACAGGTGCACATGTATAAATGTGCATGTTCAAGTTGACATACGTGTTTTTAGATTAGGGGGTTTGGGAAACGACGTCTAAGCTTCTGGAAGCTTGTCATTCAGAAAGCACCAGCACCAGATCTTAGACGGTGGGCTCTTTGGAGAAAGTCTTCAGTGTGACCTGCACTGTTGACCTTGTCCCAAAGTGCATAGGTCATTCGGTCCCACGGTCTTGACTCAGGTATCTCTTGTTAACTGGCACTTCAAATACGTTGCCAAACACAACAAATGACTTTGTTAGTGGAACATCTTGATCCTTTCCAACCTTCCCGAATCCCCATAGACAAGGGCCTCCTCCCGAAACAGATGTTCTGCACAAGAAGATGTCAAAAAGTAGCAGCTTGACCAAAACAGCTCCACTTTGCTACCAATAATAAGCACTTACAGAGGAGAGAGCAGTTTACATTTTTCAAGTATTTTACTTCATGCTGCGTCTCCTCATCTGACTTGAGTGTGCTGGTTCCAACATCTTTCTGGAAGGCAGAGTTTGAGGATCTGAGTGAGATTCTGTCCAGACGGGCTAGGTGTCATTTGAGAAGTGTCCCGGGAAGCAGTCCGATAGGAGAGAGAAGAATGGGTAGAATATAGACCAATGGCCTTGGCCTCTTTTATTATTCAGGGAGCCATTGGGATGATCAGATGTTGACTGCCCAAAGCATTTAGAAACTGCTTGGCTGAATCCTTTCAACCCTGCACTATTTCCTTGTTGAAGGAGAAAAAAAAAAAGAATGTCAGGCCAAGTTCTTTTATGCTGACCTGGGAACTGGATAGAATGCTTTGCAAGGAAACAGCCTGTCTGAGCTTTCCAGGAGCCCTCTGGTCAGAGCCAATAAACCCAGTCCCATGTGCATCAGCTGTGCTGATGACACAGGCATCCTATGATTAGGTTGACTGCACCTTCAGATTTTCCAGGAAAGACCCAATTTCTAATGCCTGGGGTAGAGGCAAGCTGTATGTCCTCATGGAGGCGGAAATTGCAGCCATCGTGTACTGTATGCCTGGCATGGATTCTTGGGGTCCAAAGCAGTCCCCAAGAACTGTGAGGACTCCAGGATCTACTCGGCTGGTAGATGAGAACTGGTTACAGATACAAAGGCCTAGAAATCCCGATTCAACCCTTCTCGTTCTAGCCTCAAGGATGGAAACTATTTCACTGTTAAGGCAAAGGATGAGTCTTGCTCTGGGCGGCATTTGGAAGGGCACGGGTAGGGCCACTCTTTCCACTGACTGGAGAAAAACATGACACTGCGTGAAAGCAATCGACGGAACCACACCCCCAAGGCCAGGTGGGTCTGTGACTTCATATCACATTCCCCTCCCTGCCCTCCGGGAGCTTACACTCCTTAGGTTAGCTGTAAACAAAGTACCGAAATCACAGACTGTTAGAATCCATGACCTTTGAACCGACATTACCCCTGGATCTGACAAGAGACTGAAACCATCTTTTCCTTTCATGGAATTCACCAAAATAAAAGAATCACATTCCACTGCACATAAATACAGATTTTTCACAAACCGAAAGTTTATTCTGGATGTGTCACGAGTATTTTTAAGAAATATGGGGTTCTTAATTTAGTCCATTGAGATCCAAAGTGGGTGGAAGAAAACTGCACATTTTAATTGATTGCTGCTTTCAAGCTACATCCCGAAGTTACTTCCCTGGCCTTCCTGCAGGACTTGGGAGGAGAAACAAAATTAGAATAAAAGTACACTCTTTCCTCAAAATACATGGTGTCCAAATTAAGCACAACAAAGTGATAAAGCTGGAAGAAAGGAAGAGGGTCATGTTAATTGCCTCATCACCATTCCAAGAGGCACCCGACTCACAACTCACCCTCTGCTACTTATTAGAAGTGAAGGTTACAGCTCAGGACCCCTGTATTCCCCACCCGGTACCCTCTCCGGGAGGTGTAGAGCCTTTTGCACGTGCATCTAAAAATTCTTGTGTTCCACAAATAACTGCAAGAAAAACAGAAGTAAAAGACAGGAAGCCTATTCCTATGACTCCTATGACTAAGGAGTGAGGCAAGGGTCTCTCAATCCATCCCAACGTGTGAGCCTGGGGTTTATGTGTCATCCGTGCCAGGGGGGAGATTTAGGGGTATCTGTTCCATCTTGGGGCAACTGCACGTGAGCTACTGGAGCAACCCACGGGGGAGAGGGCTCCTCACCCCGCCCCCCACCCCCCGCAACTGACAAGTTAAAGAGTAGAAAAAAGATCCAGCTTCCAGGTCTTGGCATGGTGTGCTGCGTGCAGTAGGCGCTTAGTTAACGTGATCTGAGCCCGGCAGGCTCTGTGACAAGGTTTCTGCAGTCCGTGAAGGGGCAGGAAGGGTGGGCGAAAGGGCGCCGGACACAAACCCCTCACGTCAACGTTGTTTGTGAACCGTGCACCCCACCTCTCCACACCTGCTCTGTCAGATCGCTTCAAAATAAGATTTCTGGGGCGCCTCGGTGGCTCCGTCGGTTGACGTCGGACTTCAGCTCGGGACACGATCTCATGGTTTGTGAGTTCGAGCCCCACATCGGGCTCACTGCCTTTAGCGCGGATCCCATTTTGGATCCTCTGTCCCTCCGCTCTCTCTGCCCCTCTCCTGCTCATGCTCGCGCGCGCGCTCTCTCTCTCTCTCTCAAAAATAAAACATTAATCCCCACCAGCCCCCCCAACAATTGCTAATGCCTCTCCACCAGATAAAAGCGCTGGCCTCTCAGTCTCTAGGTGCTTCTGTGAGAAGTGCTTTTACATAACTGAGCCTGGTCAATTGTAGAAAGAACACTAGATCCCTGGCTAGTGCTTATCCACCTAATAATATAATTCAGTAATAGCGATACAAAAGTATGATCTTTGTTTGATCCCGATTCACACAACCCAACTGCAAAAAGACCGTGGAGGATATTTGGATGCTTAGTGGATATTTACAAATATTCAAGAGTTGTTCATGTTTAAGTATGGTCCTGGTTTGTTTTTGGTTTTTTTTTTTGTTTTTTTTTTAATTTTTTTTTTTCAACGTTTATTTATTTTTGGGACAGAGAGAGACAGAGCATGAACGGGGGAGGGGCAGAGAGAGAGGGAGACACAGAATCGGAAACAGGCTCCAGGCTCCGAGCCATCAGCCCAGAGCCCGACGCGGGGCTCGAACTCACGGACCGCGAGATCGTGACCTGGCTGAAGTCGGACGCTTAACCGACTGCGCCACCTAGGCGCCCCAGTATGGTCCTGGTTTTTAATGTCTTTTAATGTTCTGTGGAGAGCCGGTCTGTTCTTAAAGGAGACACCTGCTGAAGGAATTGTAGATGAGATGGTAAAAATACCGTACTAACTGACAAATTCGTCTTCACTATTAAAACAAAAAAGAGATGAGATTACGATGAGGAAGGATGAAAGTCACTAAGTTTTGTCAAAGGCCTTGGCCCATAATTGAGACTTAACTCCCGATCACCCACGAAGAGGGGAAGAAGGATGGAAGGCAATGAAGTCTTTCATAGGGGTTATAGCATCTCTCCCCAACAAGAAAAGTATCCTCATTTACAGATGAGGAAATGAAGCTCGGAGAGGTTTAGCGACTTTGTCGAGTTCACACAGCTAGGAAATAACAGAGGTAGAGTTACGAGCGCCGTGTTCTTTTTACTCCACCTCACCACTAATGTGGAGGCAGGGAACAGACTGTGAGCTTGTGTCCTTCTCTGGGTTTACTTGACTCTGGGTTTTTTTCAGCATTCCTAAAATGTGTAATCTCCGGCAGTCAAAAACAGGCTTTCACTGTCTTTATCCTCTGGGTGACTCAGCCTTTAAAATACAGTGCAGGCTCAATGTTATCTGAGAACTGATTGGAACTTTAAAGAAAGAGATAGGAACCTGCTATCTTCTGGCCTCCAGCCAGAGTCTGGTTCCTGTTACTAAGGATTGATTCTGACGGAACTAATTAAAGTTTAGTTCCTTTGCTTTCTGGCCAGCAGGACAGACAAAAGCCATGAACAGAGAGCCGCAGAAACATTAACCCCATCCCTAGATATCAGCTATCCCATAACAGTGGGTGGTGTTTGCGAAAGAAGGAAAAATTAGATAATTTTTAAAAATTTTTTAATGTCTGTTTACTTTTAAGAAAGAGAGACAGAGCACAAGCAGGAGAGGGGCAGAGAGACAGGGAGACACAGAATCCGAAGCAGGCTCCAGGCTCCGAGCTGTCAGCAGAGACCCCAATACGGGGCTCGAACCCACAAACTGTGAGATCATGACCTGAGCTGATGTTGGATGCTTAACCAGCTGAGCCACCCAGGTGCCCCGGAAAAATTAGATGACCTTTCAAGGATCCTTCCACACTGAAGGTTCTGGGATCCAAGCGTGTTTTGAGTTGATATCTGGTGTTTCAACATAGGCCAGGCTGACCGAAAGACGAGGAAGAGGTGCCTCCTTTAGGGAAGGAAGCTTTTCATCAGAAAAGCTGGCGTAGTAACTGCTCGAGAAAGAGCTGAGGTCATAGGGTGTTAGAAGCTTCACCAACAGCTGCATCTACCCTCACTAGAAACAAGAACACTCACCTCTTTAACACAGTTTTCCTATGGAAGTTGCAGAAATGCTGGAGGGAGTCTCCTCCCCACCCTCCTCCTTCTCCTACTCCTCCCCTCCCGCTCCCCGCCATCCCCGCCAGCCCGGAAATCCCTCTTTGTTTTGGAACAGGCACACTCTGTCCCCTGGAAGCCCCCGAATATCACTGTTGTTCTTCCCCATCCCTTTGGAAGCAGAGGAAGCACCAGGCCACCCTGGGAGCAAGTCTGTCTCCACTTGTAAATTTATTCATGCGTTCTCTAGACAAAAATATTTATTAAGTACCTACTGTACGCCAAGGGCAGATTGTCTTTTTTAGTAAATGAACTCTTTAGGCAAAGGGGTGGGGATATCTTTCCTCCCGAGCAGATCTCTTCAATCTTCACAGACAGGAGGGGATGGGAAATTGACAGATCCCCAGGAGACAGTAAAAAAGGACATGCTGCACAGGACGGTAACTGATTAGAAATTCAAAGTTCCCTCTTTGCTTGTGTCAGGGGGATAACATCAAGAGTACAAAGGAGTCCGAACAGCAGTCACACTCCCTGGGCCCTCTCCCCTCCTTGACTTTGCCCAGGTAGGTTCTGCAGATGGCCTTGGAACACCTTCTTCCTCTGGGCTCTTCCCATATACGCCTGGCTAACTCCTTCCTGAGACTCAGTTCATGAGCCTGGCCTAAGTATCGTTTCTGGCAACTTCCTGCAAATTTTCCCTGACCACCGAAAGGTGTTGTGGGAGGGGGGGGGCTCAGAGAGCTTTTGGTGGTCAGGGAAACTCCGTGCAGTTACTCCTTCATGGTGGATCTCAGCTAATTTCCATACGCTTTCTTGTTTCTTTCCCTAACTGGGCTGCAGTTTCCTTGAGAGCAGGGTCTGGGTCCTCTGTCCTTACGCCTAAGGCAAGTATGGAGGTTTGAAAGGCAATCCAGAGAACTGATCAATACTGTGGCATCAATAAGAATCAAAACAAAGTTATTCTTAGTGATTCCCCACCCCTCAACTTTATTGAACTATTTAGTTTATTGAAATTTATGAACAATTTAGTTCATTTACTTCCGTAACATTATAGTGTTTCAATTGGCGATTGATATTGGTGATTATATCACAAGACGATGAGCTACAACAGGGTTCAAATTCATACTTATTTGCAGAAAGCATGATCCTAACATCAACTGGAGGCTCCACCCCTATCTCTGTAGGCTTCTTTGGTGATCTCTTACTGGTTCTATGACTTGTTCAATTTCACTGCTACAGTGTTCTTTCCATGGCTGGCCCAAGGGTGTGTTCATGCCTTTGAAAAAGCTGGGTTTACTTAATCCTGCAGACCCAGGAGCCTTGGCCCACTCAGCAAGTGTTTCCACGTCGCTTAACAACCTTAAAAGATTAGTTGATTAATGGCCCTGCTTATTAGATGCCTTTCTATTCTAAATTATCCACACCTAGACCCATATAAATCAAAGAGGAGGAAAAAATGGAATGTGTAGTAAAAATAAATATAAACGAAAAGTACCAAAATATCACCTTTGTTATTAACCCTGCACAGCTCCTGAAATTCCCACAAACTGGAGATGACCAGAAGCTTCCCTGTGAACTGTGGATTGAAAATATTTTCACCACCTTAAACAGAAATCAGGGGCACCCAGGTGGCTCAGTTGGTCAAGCATCTAACTTCAGCTCAGGTCATGATCTCCCGTTTCGTGAGTTTGAGCCCCGCATCGGCCTCTGTGCTGATGGCTAGGAGCCTAGCGCCTGCTTTGGATTCTGTGTCTCCCTCTCTCTCTCTGCCCCTCCCCTGCTTGCACTCAGTCTCTCAGTCTCTCTCTCAAATATAAACATTAAAGAAATAGAAAAAGAAATCAGATCTACAGCAGACGCTGGCAGAGGTAAGGAGTTCATGACACTTCATTAATATCCCAGGGAAAACTCTCTGCCAGAAGCCAAGTCTTCATTATTTGTTTCCTCCCCTCTTGGATTGGTGTGAACCGTGAACGTGGTGACAGGACTAGTCAGCACTGGGGGAGAACAATTATAATAATCACACCGGCTGCTTATATTACACTAACAACTTTTTGGGAATCATCATAACACCTTTCATTTTAGAATATTTTTGTCTTCTTCCAAAGAGCCATATTTTTTTTTAAATTTTTTTTAAGTTTATTTATTTTGACAGAGAAAGAGAGTGGGAGCAGGGGACGGGGAGGGAGAGACAGAAACAACGTGTGCATGGCCAGCATGGAGCCTGATGCGGGGCTCAAACTCACGAACTGTGAGATCATGACCTGAGCCGAAGTCGGACGCTTAACCTACTGAGCCACCCAGGCGCCCCACTGGTCTCGGTAAATATATAAAATACGTGAGGTCAACTTTGAGTTTTAATAAGCAGTGATCTTAAAGATCTAAAGAAAGAAAGAATAGCTTCTATCATTATGTAAAAGTTGACTCTGGTTTAATGCTTCCCTCCACGTTGAGAAAAGAAATATGTTCTGGGATTAAATCTCCCGGTACACGAAGTAAAGTTTGCTTTCTTATGAGCAGGTTGCTTCTGCCACAGCCATGATTTCGGCACAGGGTTCGGTTCCTGATGATTTTTCATTAATTGAGTCTTTCGGCTCCCAAATGTTTAGAGAGAAATCAATGTGATAAATTTCCCTTTAATTGCATCTCTTGCTAGCCACAGAATTCAACTGTGCTTTGAACATCTTGAAACTATGTTAGAATGGAAAAGGATGTTGGAGAATGGCAAATCCAAGTCTCCTTGATTCAATAAGAAGATAGAATCCCGGGGCAGTGAAAAGAACTTGCTCATGGGTGCAAATGTAGATAATGACAAGACTGAATCTGCTCCTAACTCCTTCACCGGTCCTCTTTCCACCAGGATAAATCACAACACGCTAATCTGGTTTTGGTAAACTGAATTTTATTTCCAAAGCAACTGAAAGGTGCAATTTCACTCTTCAGCAGAGCTTTGCATTATAAACAGATTAGTTTTGTATGCATGTATGTTGTCCTAATTTCTTATGTATGAGTCTTCAGATATCTTTATCTACGCATTGAGACCTACCCACGTTCCTCTTGTAATGTGGAGAGAAATGGGGGGGGGGGTGGGCATCTGGTGAAGAGGGAGGTGAGAGACAGAGAGGAGAGCAAAGATGATGGGTTTGGATGCATTCATTCAAGCAACATGCTTCCCTTAGAATAGATAGTCTCAGGCTCTTTTTTTTTTTTTTTTTTTTTTGACATTTATTTATTTTTGAGAGAGAGAGAGAGACAGACAGAGCATGAGCCGGAGCAGGTCAGAGAGAGAGAGACACACACACACAGAATCTGAAACAGGCTCCACTCTGAGCTGTCAGCACAGAGCCCGACACGGGGCTCGAACCCACGGACCGCAAGATCATGACCTGAGCTGAAGTCGGACGCTTAACTGGCTGAGTCACCCAGGAGCCCCAATAGTCTCAGACTCTTTCCACGAACGTGTGCTAACAGTTGCACAATCCCATTCCTCTAAAAACTCCTCTCAGCATTGTCCTTGGAAATCAGACTCTATTTGCAATGGAAATGGACCACAAAAAACAAGAATGAGTAGGACACAATTCGAAGATTCTACCACATGCCAGTGAATAAAAAGGTTCAGGCAATCCAAGAAAACATGCTTGCTCCTTGGCCACCCTCAAATATCCCACGTGCACATTAGTTACATCCTGGAGCATAGGATGTCACTGTGCACTCAAAGATACAAAAAGGGATTCAATATTAAGGTTGATCATGAATCAGATATAAAACAGTAATAGGGGTCAGACCTGAGCTTGTAAGAGACGAGACAAATCATAAAGAGCCCATGGAACACAACCTTCTTAGGCAAACACTGCCAGAGCCTTTAGAGATGGAGTTAGGTTGCACACAGATCACTTTATTTCCTTTAAATAATGAAGCCTCGCACCAAATGTGATCAAATCCATGCTTAAGAGATAAGGAAAATACACATCCCTACTTCTGTGCGTCAGGTAGGGTTGTTGGGTTAACTTTTCTAACAAGTCCGATATTTGTTTTCTTCTATTTACTTGGCCCAGATGCTTAGGGTTCCCTCCAGAATATTGTCTACCTTAAGGATAACCAGAGAACCTCAAAGGTATTTTCCCATTTATCTAAAAAGGAAGGCTAGCTAATAAATAACCTCTGTGTCCCAACCGCCTTCTTCTCGCCAGGATTCTGGCTAATTTTATCCAGTGGGATCAAGATACACAGCACAATGAGAAATCTCCTCTTCCTCCTGGCAAACCTGCCTCTCTCTGTCCACGCACATTAATCAATGAAGGTTAACATTTACACAGTTCTCCTAGGTGCCAGGGAGTGGGCTGAGGGTTTAATATACAGTAACTCATTCAATCCTCATAAGCAGCCCCCGAGGTAGGTTACTGGCATCTCTGTTTCAGAGAAGGAAACGGAGATACGGAGAGTAAATAAATTGCCCGGCCCCACAAAACAGTAGGACCGGGATTCAAACACAGGCGATTCAATATTGTATTTCTTGCTCTTAACCATACGCTTCTGACTCTGAGCAAGCACCCTATGGACGAGGCATCTCCTTGGAGGAAATGAAGTTCGAGATCTTAAAAGATGCATGAAATACCCCATGGTGCATCTATCTGTCTCCTATTGCTCAGATCTTACAAGCCTCTGTGCTGTTGGCAGAGAGGAGGCGAGCCCCAATCTGTAATCCCACACCTGTTTCCGCACAAACGACAACAGCTCTCTATCACCTCTGGATATCTACCCCTGCGCAAAGATTCTCCGTATCTCCATCTCTTAAGCCAAAATAACTTGGTTCTCACCTTTCCAGGCACGAATGGGGCAAAGCCGCAAGTCCTTTGCACATTGTGGCAAGCGGCTCAGCGTCTCTGTTTTGAACACGAGATTCTGCACAGCAGAGCGAGTCTTTGAGAACTCCTAACTGTCTGGGACTGCCTTTCCCTCCGAGGAATATATAGAGGCTCTTTGCCAGCCCTCTGCTGCTCCCTGGACCAATCCAGACCTCAGAGGAAATCGCTGGCTGGGGCACAGCCGTTGGAGGAGGAGGCTGGAATCCCGTCTCTGCAGCATTAGCCTCCGGCTGCTCCAGCAGGGCCTCCCCTGTGCACTGGTCATTCAGGTTTTAACACATGAATGTGAGCCCACCGAGGAGCAGAGTGCCAGGGGCCACCCCAGATCTGCCCAAATCATAGCCTGTTCGGACTGCAAGGGCCCTGGAGAACAGTTTGCCCAACTCCGCGTCACGGTGCAGAAGGCGAGACTTCGAAAAGCCCAGGGGACGCGTCCTGAGTATCTCCGTGTGCCAGGCTGCCAGGCGCTTAGCGGGATGCTAGGGGTTCAAAGAAAGGCACCCCCCTGCTCTCGAGACCCCAAAACATCACATCAATGCAACGTAAGCGAGCCATGGAGGAACGACCAAAATGTGCAAGCTCTCAAGTGCAGCCAGACAAGATGTGGGGGAGGAAATGAGCCTCGAGCTTAGTGACATAAGAGATGAAACACCCCACGCCGTTCTATCCGCCAGGTGTTACCCCCAAGTCCCCCTGATTCTGTTGGTCTTCTGATTGTTCTTTACTTTGATAACGTCTTCAGGTAATTCCGTGGACCCAGCCCCCACTACCCGTCCTGAGCCCGGCTGCCTTCCCTTGCCCTTCAACCTTTCCCTGCCTCCTTTCACTCCAGGATTATTTCCACCAAAAGTTACCTTACTTGTGTTTCGTCCTGTCAGGACCCAGGGGGTTGATGAATGAACACAATGCCCTGAGGGGTGGGCCGGCGTCCAAGCTAAAAATAAACAGCACCATTAGCATCTGGAAGAAAAGCTCTACATTTAGAGCTCAAGATGATTCTTACAGTGTTCCCTGTTGTCTGAAATCATTTGTTTTACACTGTTGGTCAGGGCCCGTTGTTGGCTTGTAAAATCAACATAAGCGTATTGTGATCTAACGTTCTAAATTAAATAAATAGATTATAACAGACACATATGCAAGTACATTGCATGAAGAAACTTAAACATTGTTTCCTGAAATTTTTGCTTTAATTATCAATGTGGGTGTATGAACAAGGTCGTTAGATAAGCTGTGTTTCTGACTATACTTTGTAACCAAAAAGGCTTGAGGACCACAGCTCTACACCATGTATTTTATTAGCGAGGAACCCTGTCACCTTCACCTTTGTAACCCCAGCACTTAGCACAACATCAGGCACGTCGACATTTACAGATATTGCTTCCGCTAAATGCAACTGTCCAGATTCTGCCATTTCCTGGCTGCGCAAACACCTGCAGGTCAACTCATGTGCACGATGGAACGCAGTGTTCGTGGAGATTATGAACAGTGTTGTTGACCTTGAGTCTCAGGTTGGGAGTATCTAGACTAGCAGAGGAGACTCCTTGGGGCAAGATCTTAAGTTACCACTTGCTATTTAAAGATCCTCGAGGAGAGCGTAATACGAAAAACAAGCGATGTAAAGCAATGGAGGGTGATGTCTTAGCCAGGGCTGAAGATCAAAGAAGGTTTCTGGCCGATCCGGAACTCATGTGACCAACGGGTGGGCTATTCAAGAATCAAAATGATCTCAGTCATACTAAAAGGTGGGCTGGAACCCAAAACCCAAAAAGATGCGAAACGCAATAGAAATAAATAAGAAGCCAGTCCCTTTTTGTTTCTAAAACTCCGTAAGGATGGCATAGCCTGAGCGCGTGCAACTGAGCCTGCTCATTGTATTAGTCAGGGTTCTGCAGAGAAACATGGCCATATATACACGTATATAAATATACACGTATGTTATTGCAAGGAATTGGCTTATGTGATTACGAAGGCTGAGACGTCCCAAGACCTGCCGTCCTCAAGCTTTAGGCCCAGGAGACCCAGTGACATACAGTCCTAGTGCAAAGGCCTGAAAAGGAGAACCTGTGGTAGACTTCCAGTCTGAGTCCAAATCTGAAGACGTGGAGAAGACCCAGGGCCCAGCGAAGATAGGCAGAGAAAATGAATTCTCGTGTCCTTAGGGATGAGACCCACCCACACTGGGGAGGCCAAACGGGTTGGCTGGTTCAAATGTTAATCTCTTCCAGGGGTGACCGGGTGGCTCAGTCGGTTAAGCATCCGACTTCGGCTCAGGTCATGATCTCACGGTTCGTGGGTTCGAGCCCCGCGACGGGCTCTGTGCTGCCAGCTCGGAGCCTGGAGCCTGCTTCCGATGCTGTGTCTCCCTCTCTCTGCTCCTCCCTTGCTCATGCGCTGTCTCTCGCTCAAAAATAAAGATTAAAAAAAATTAAAAAAACAAAAAACAGATGTTAATCTCTTCCGAAACCACCCTGCAGAGACACCTAGAATCACGTTTCCTCAAATATCTGGGTGCCGTGTGACCAGGTCAAGTTGACACATAAAATTAACCATTACACTCGTAAAATAAGTTTGGAGTTCTTTGTAAAACAAATAAAACAATGTTTTTCTCCTCTCCCGCCTGAACATCCCTCAAAATGATAGTAAACGTATGAAAAATATATAAAGCTATATAATACCACAGGGAAAGGGAAACAGGGGGTCACATTCGGAGCGGTTTCGATGTCTTTGTAAAAGGCTGAGAGGGGCGGTTAGGAGTGGTTACTAAAGAAGCAGGGAAGGGGCGCCTGGGTGGCGCAGTCGGTTAAGCGTCCGACTTCAGCCAGGTCACGATCTCGCGGTCCGGGAGTTCGAGCCCCGCGTCAGGCTCTGGGCTGATGGCTCAGAGCCTGGAGCCTGTTTCTGATTCTGTGTCTCCCTCTCTCTCTGCCCCTCCCCCGTTCGTGCTCTGTCTCTCTCTGTCCCAAAAATAAATAAACGTTGAAAAAAAAAAAAATTTAAAAAAAAAAAAAAAAAAAAAAAGAAGCAGGGAATAGAATTCAGAGAACAACTCCAAAAGGTATCCGTGTGTTTTGCAGGATGCCACAGAGGTACAGACCGCAAAGCGCTAGGTACTTCAGAGGGAGGAATTGGCTAGGGAACCGGAAGTAGTGGGGATAATGGAAAGTTTTCCCGCCCACCCCACAGAACGGCTGTGATTCATTTTCTTAACTAAATCATGCATCTGGCTATTGAACTATTATGATTATTATTTTTTAGAGATGCATCTTTTTTTTATTTTCGAAAGAGAGTGGGTGAATGAAGGAGAGGGGTGGAGGGAAAAAGAGAGAAAAAGAGAGAGAGAGAGAGAGAGAGAGACAGAGAGCATCTTAAGCAGACTCCACACTCAGCACAGAGCCCTCTTCAGGGCTGGATTCCGTGACCCCGGGATCCTGACTTGAGCCAAAATCAAGAGTCTGACGCTCAATGGTTTGAGCCACCCAGGTGCTCCTGTGTAACCATTATTGATAACACATTTATTGAGATGCCTTTTTTTTTTTAATTTTTAAAAAACATTTATTTATTTTTGAGAGACAGAGTGTGCAGGGGAGAGGCAGAGAAGAGAGGGAGCCAGAGGATCCGAAGCAGGCTCTGTTCTTACAACGCAGAGCCTGTGGTGGGGCTTGAACTCAAGAACTGTGACATCATGACCTGAACTGAAGTTCGATGCTTCACTGACCGAGCCACCCACGTGTCCCGAGATGCCTTTTGTAACCCACGATGGCGCTTGGTGGGGAGGATCTCTGATCTGGAAACCTCTGGGCTCCTGTGGACGGTGAACAGACATCCATGCACTCATCCACCTCTTCTGGCTTCTGAGTTTCGCCCTAAGGGCAGCTAAGAGCACCCATGAGAGCTGCTTGATTTCTTTCCTTGTGATGAATTTTTTAATTGATATACTGGCTCAATTTGTAAATCTGCCACCCAGAAGCACGCCCTGTCAACAGGTTGTTATTTTTTTTTATTTTTTTTAATGTTTATTAATTTTTGACAGAGAGAGAGAGACAGAGCATGAGCGGGGGAGGGGCAGAGAGAGAGGGAGACACAGAATCCGAAGCAGGCTCCAGGCTCTGAGCTGTCAGCACAGAGCCCGACGCGGACCTCGACCCCACGAACTGAGAGATCGTGACCCTAGATGAAGTCGGACGCTCAACCGACTGAGCCCCCCAGGTGCCCCCACTCTGATCTTTTAAATGAAGATGAAGTTGTTGAGGGTTAAAAAGCATCAATACTAACACAGCAAGTAGGAGCTCACGCTCTACCTCCAGTTTATCTCTTACAATTGCTGGAGAGAATTTATTATATGCGTACGTAGTTGCATTTCTCTGCAGACCTACTATTGAGCACTCGGGTCATTTCCAAGTGTTTGCTTCTTGCAGAAGGACTTCAATTACTATTCCTGACTACGTCTCCTGGAGGGAGGAGTCGCTCTACAATGTATTCTACAAAGTGTAATTGGTAGATGTTCTACAAAACTATAAAGCGGTCAGACCAATTTGGACCCCCCGCAGGGAATGCACGGAAGCATCATTTTCCTCTCACTTTCCCCAATATACGACATTTGCCAGGCTTTAGTTTTTTGCCCCGCCCCCTTTTTTTTTTTTTTTTGGCTAGGCAAAACCAAAAAACAAACAAACACCCCGTACCATTCTAATTTGTACCTTTCTAATGCCTAGTGGATTTGAGCTTCTGTTCATACTTGTGGCTGCAACACTTGTTTTCTTCCTGTAGTTTATTCTCGGTTTTAAAACAATCTGTTCTTTCGCTCATTGGCTTTTCCATATTGCTCTGCAAAACTTCTTTATACAAATGATGGAACTGGAAATGGGAGAAAGGAGACGAAAGAGAAAAGTAGAATTGGGTCACTGACTGTTGGCGAGGCAACGGGTCACTGGTAAAGGATCCCCACAAAATCTGGTAAGCGAGATAGGAACAGGTGAAATAAAGGAACGGAATGAAAGCACCAAGAACAGTACACATACAAAGGTAACCATTAGGACAAAAATACAAACCCTTCTACATACCAAAATGAAAAGAAAGATGATAGATTGGAGAGCAGAGAATAGACATTTCACAGAGAATGAAAACTAGAAAATGCTACAAAACACACATCATCATACAACATCATGACAGAGGTAAGACCAAAAATTTAAGTTGTATCAGTAAATGTGAGTGGGTGTCAATCTCCTATTAAAAGGAAAGTTCTCATTAGACTTACAAAGTAAAACCCAACTATATTCTGTAGTTGAGGAACACACAAAGTTATTGAGAAAAGTTAAGAACAAAGAGAAGGACCAAGGCCTAAAGGGAGGTACGAAAACAGGAAAGTAGGAGAACTGATTCTGATCTAATACAAAGAATTCAAGCCAAAAAGTATCAAACGTGGCAGTGGAAAATACTTTTTAAGGCTTAACAGCCACAATTCATGATGGAAATGCTAAAATTATAGATTTTTTATACCAAATAACAAACTCAGCAACCACCCTTCTGTTTGATAGAAACACCTTAATCATCAGAGACTAATACACCATTCTTAGCACAGGAGACAGTGAAAAATAAATACAAAGTTGGAGGTCCACATCTGTTCTGTAAAAATGTAGTAAATAAAACTTGAAGAGCTACTTGGACTTCGGGTTTTTTGAAAGAGTATATTTTACATTGCCATTTTAGTTTTACTAACAGCAACAAATTTAATTTAGTCTTCTATTTCTTCTTGGGTCAATTTTGGCAATTTGCATTTTTCTGGAAAATTGTCCATTTCATCTAGGTGTCCAAGTTTATTTGTACCACGTCTTAATTTTTAGAAAATCTCTACTTTGTGTTTTTATGCCGCTCCACCCTGGTATTCTTTGTTTCATTGTTTTTCCTCTCTTCCTTTCTTTCCAGAAGTTTATTCTATCTGTTAGCCTCTCAAGCAACTAATTTTTGTAATGTTTTTTGTTATGTCTTTTGTTTCCTATTTTATTACTCGGTGTTTGTATCTTTATTGTTTCCTATCTTCTATTTTTTAAATGTTTGTTCTATTGAGTATGTTTTATTTATTTTTTTAAGTTTATTTATTTTGAGAGAGAGAGAGAGAGCATGCGAGTGGGGTAGGGGCAGAGAGAGAGAGAGGGGAGAGAGAAAATCCCAAGCAGGCTCTGCATTGTCAGCACAGAGCCTGACGCAGGGCTTGAACTCACGAACTTCAAGATAGTGACCTGAGCTGAAATCAGGAGTCAGATGCTTGACCGGCCACCTGGGCACCCCTATCGTGTATGTTTTAAAAATTAGTTTATAATTTAAACAGTTGGCTAGATTGTACTCAGTTTTTTTTTCTACTCAAAGGCATAAATTGTCTGATTTTTAATATTATTTTAGTTGCACTATGCAATGTTGATATATTATTTAGTTCAAGTATTTTATATTTTTAAGTATACTATCCTTTTAACCAGGATTACTAAAAAAAAAAGTGTGGGTTCTTATAGTTATTGTATTCTACTTTCTTTCTTTTTGCTTTTTTTCAAAAAATTTATTTATTTTGAGAGAGAAAGAGAGAGTTTGGAGGAGGGGTACAGAGAGAGGGAGAGAGAGAATCCCAAGCAGGCTCCTTGCTCAGCAAAGAGCCTGACACAGGGCTCAATCTCACGACTGTGAGATCATAGCCTGAGTCAAAATTAAGAGTCAGATGCTCAACCGACTGAGCCACCCAGGTGCCCCCTGCTGCATTTTACTTTCTAAAAGTACAATTTTTAACGTAAAATTTTTATTATGGACTTTGATTACATGGCAGTTGAGATAATATGGTCTTTGATTTTTAATTCTGTTAAAATCTGTTGCGTATAGGTCAAGTTTTAGTAAATATTCCTCATACGCTTAGAAAAATATATGTGCTCTTTATTTTATTGGGTGTACAAGGTTCTACACATCTTTCTTATAATTATCCCTTTTATTCAAACCTTATCCATGCTTACTCATTATGTCTCTTTATCAGTTCCTGATGGAGATATTTTAATACTTCCCAATTGAACCTGGATTTTTCGATTTCTTCCAGCGACTAAGATAGTATTTGCTTTGTATGTTATGCAACTATATTGTTAAATGCCCACCAGATCATTAGCACTATACCTTTTAACTAAAAAAAAATCTGTTTGTAAATCTGTCACTGTCTCTCCCAATTAATTTTGCTCTAAAATCTGTATTGTTTGATATTAACATTTCTACCTCACCTTTGTTTTGGTTACTACTTGCCTTTGTTTGCCATTTCTGGGTCTTTATTACTTTATTTTAAATTAAATAGCATATCTCTTTATGTTTCAAATCTGATAAACTATGTCCCTTAATAATTGGTAAGTATAGTTTTTTTCCATTTGATCAATAATATATTTGAATGTGTTTTTACAATCTTATTTTGCATTAACACTTTCCTTTTTTCTAACCCTCTATTTGAGACAGAGTTTCTTTATTCCTTTTATTATGCTTTGCTCGTTTGATAATTATACATTTTATTATTTAATGGCCACTCATAGATTTTTAATACACAGTCAATTAATTTTAACAGTCTCAACATTACTCATTGTCTCTATCCTCCCTCCAAATAAAACAAAAACCTTACTTGGGTATAATTCTTCCTTCTCACCTGTTGGTATTTTCCAGCTAAAGGAAAAAAAAAAAAAAAACATGAAAAGATGCTCAACATCGCTCATCATCAGGGAAATACAAATCAAAATACATTGAGATACCACCTGACACCAGCCAGAGTGGCTAAAATTAACAACTCAGGCAACAACAGATGCTGGCGAGGATGTGGAGAAATGGGAACCCTCTTGCACTGTTGGTGGGAATGCAAACTGGTGCAGCTGCTCTGGAAAACAGTGTGGAGGTTCCTCAGAACATTAAAAATAGAATTACCCTACGACCCAGCAATAACACTACTAGGAATTTATCCAAAGGATACAGGAGTGCTGATGCATAGGGGCACTTGTACCCCCATGTTAATAGTAGAGCTATGAACAATAGCCAAATTATGGAAAGAGCCCAAATGTCCATTGACTGATGAATGGATAAAGAAATTGTGGTTTATATACACGATGGAGTACTACGTGGCAATGAGAAAGAATGAAATCTGGCCATTTGTAGCAACATGGATGGAACTGGAGAGTGTGATGCTACGTGAAATAAGTCAGGCAGAGAAAGACAGATACCATATGTTCTCACTCGTGTGTGGAATTTGAGAAACTTAACAGAAGACTATGGGGGAAGGGAAGGAAAAAAAAGTTACAAACTGAGAGGGAGTCAAACCATAAGAGACTTTGAAATATAGAGAACAAACTGAGGGTTGATAGGGGGAGGCAGTGGGGGAGGGGAAAATGGGTGATGGGCATTGAGGAGGGCACTTGTTGGGATGAGCACAGGGTGTTGTATGTAAGTGATGAATCATGGGATCTACTCCCGAAGCCAAGAGCACACTGGATACACTGTATGTTAACTATCTTGACAATAAATTATCCTAAAAAAAATCCATGAATTAGTAAGTTAATGGAAGTTTACCCTTCCAGTACATTCTTATGTCACACTGATTTTCTGTTGTTGTTGTTGCTTATGTTGCTTTTTGTCTCCCACTCTTTGTCAGCTCATTTTCCTTCTTGTTTTAGTAGTTTTTTTCAGCAAAGATCTATGGGAGTACATTTTACAAATTTGTATATTTCTTAAAAAAAAAAAAGTTGGGCTGGTTATAGAATTTAGTTCTTTTGTAGAATAACCTCCCGTGGAAACTTACAACAAATTTTTTTCATGTTTATTTTTGAGAGAGAGCGAGCGAGCATGAGTGGGGAATGGGTGGGGGGTGGGGGGGAGACACAGAATCCGAAGCAGGCTCCAGGCTCTGAGCTGTCAGCACAGAGCCTGATGTGGGGCTCAAACCCATGAAATGCGAGATCATGACCGGAGCCAAAGTCAGATGCTTAACCGACTGAGCTACCCAGGTGCCCCCTGTGGGAATTGTTAACCAGGTGTCCTGGGGTTCAGAGGCCGTAGGATGGACAGGCTCCTCTGTTGTCTGCCAGGCTATCTATGCTAGATGCACTAGTCTTCAAGCACGTCTTGTCTTGTGCTGGTGGAACATGGGGGATGGAATGGGGAATAAATAGTTTAAATCTGGATTGTGCATATGGAAGGCCTACAGGAAGAGATCCCCCCTGAGCTGGGACAAAGCGGGAGGAAGTGGGGTGCACTTTGTCACACGTTTTATCCCCGCTGGTTGCCTGATCCTGAAGATCACTGTGTCTGCAAAGTTGTGTGTGCAGAACTCCAGTTTTAAGAAATTTGCTCACGAATGGGAGTTGAGGGAGTTGAAGCCAGGAGTAAAGCCTCTTCTTTCAAGAGGTTTGGGGGTGATTGGAAGGAGCGAAGTGTCTGTAACTTGAGCAGCACTAAGGATAAGAATTATCCTTAAAAGGATGAATGAGGTATGAGTATGTCTACAGGGTGAGTGGGGTGGGCCGGCTGAGGTTGGGAAAGGAGGTAGATCCGGCTGAGACAGAGTGGAAGGAAAATGAAAGAAGAATTCTAGGGAAATGTGTGATGAAGGGAACAGAAGATGAGCAGGTGTCTTTGGAGCCCTAATCTTCTCAGTTAAGGAGGAGGTGGGAGCACAGATGCTTTGGAAATATTCCCATTCACTCTTTCTACTCGGTTCATGGAAGAATTGGAACTGGCAACCCCGTATTTTATTAAGTTATTAAATATTTTGATGGCTAGAACTCTCTGTTCAGATACGGGAATGCCTCACCGTATCTGAACAGCACTCAGCGGCAGAACAGGATAATTCCCATGGAAATTGCAGGGGTCTCTCACTACACATATTAAATCAGAAGAAGGATGGAATTGGGTCCAGACTCCATGCTTTTTTGCTTCTAGAAGACACTGAAAACGAGGAGCCTTGCTCTGTCTCCAAAGGGCACAGACAGCCAACATAATTCTGTGAGAGCTGCTTTTCTGGTATCATTACCCTGATGTAGTATTTATCCTCAAGGTCAGCCGTGGCTGTTGAAAAGGCTGTCCTTTCCCTGGAGAACAGCATCCTCCCCTGACAAATCATTTCTGTTGGGAGAACGTTCTGTAAGTCCTCGTTCTCACTACAAATATTATCCAAATTAGCACCGGAGGACATTTTAAAAACAAGGCCTTTCTTGAACTTCCTGAGCCAAAATGTCTGGACTTAACTCCCTCTTCTACGAAATAAACAGGAGCTTTTGGGTGAAGGGTGTATCTTCCAATCTTTTACCTCCGTCTTCCTGGCAAGTATTTTTTTGTTGTTGTTGTTTTCGTGGTTTTGTGGGGTTTTTTGTTTGTTTACTTGTTTGCTTTGTTTGGGTTCCCACATCTGAGTGAGGGATTTGGAGAGATGGCCTCCAAGCGCTCTTCCGTTTCTAGCATGCTGCGCTTCTGAATCTGGGAGGGTACAGCCATTTGTGCCCTAGGTCGGAAGCAGAATGTCAGCTCCCTGAGGCTAAATAGTGAGCGTGTCTTGTCTCCGAGTCCCCCAAAGCATGTAGAATGGAGTACTTGTATCAGTAAATATCTGTGACTGAAAATACAAAGTGAGTCAATTAAATAAATGGCAATACCTCCAAATATTATAGCATCGCCCAGGGCTGGTGCCTTCGTGAGGACTGGAAAAGAGAGGCCATTCTGGGGGGCGGGGGGAGAAACATCTAACTGCACAGCTTCCTTGGTGGGGATCTGGCAGAGTCTCACCCCCAGCCTCCTTTCTTGCCGTGTGCTCTTGTGCAGAGGGCAACCCCCACAGCTGTACTAGGCGGCCCTGCTGTTGTCATAGATCGTCAGACCCTTCTGTGAAGACTGAACAGCAACGTGCTCATCACTCCCCCAAAGGTCTGCACGTAACCTGAGGGGATGCCTGTCCTGGGAACCGGTATGCCACCCAACCTAAGCAACCAGAACTCAGCCACAGACCCCACGCCCTCTCCTCTTAGATATGACCAGGCTTCAACATCACCATGTTTCACATCCTCTTGACTTCAGGCACGTCCAGAAGTAAAGCCTTCCTGTTCGCCAACTATTAACCTTGTGCTATTCTGACCCTTTCTCTCTCCCGTTCATATTGCTGGCTCTTCTGTCGCACTTTACACATTCGTGTGCTTGCCTTATCTTTAGCTTCCTCTCTTACCCTTCCTGCCACTTCCTGGGCTTAACTGAAATGGAGCTGTTCCTCAAATTTGAGGATTTTCTTCTCTTCTTTTCTTTTCTTCTTTTTTCTTCTCTTCTCTTCTCTTCTCTTTTCTTCCCTTCCCTTCCCTTTATCTTTTCTTCCCTTCCCTTCCCTTCCCTTCCCTTCCCTTCCCTTCCCCTCCCTTTCCTTTCCCTTTCCCCTTTCCCTTCCCCTTCCCCTTCCGTCTTGTCTTGTCTTGTCTTGTCTTGTCTGTCTTCACATTCAGTGGATTTCAGGATTAGGAGATAATTTCATTTTCTCCCTTGCTTTACACACCGTGGCTTCATAGACCTCCCTGCTCTCACAAGACCAACTCATCCTCTAAGATTGGCAGACACTGAGCGCTACTCATTCTCTTTGTCTCTCCAGGACACAAAACGGATTTCGTGTGGAACAGCAGTATTCCCAGCCCTAAAAAAGAAAGAAAGAAAGAAAGAAAGAAAGAAAGAAAGAAAGAAAGAAAATGAAAATTTCCTGGCATGCCACCATCTCTTCTTCTACAAGATTAATTAACAGAGTAACCCCCTTATTTTTTTGCTTCCAATCTTTTATTTACATTCTAGTTAGTTAACGTATAGTGCAATGTTGGTTTCAGGAATAGAATTCAGGGATTCGTCTCTTACGTACAACACCCAGTGCTCATCCCGACAAGTGCCCTTTTTAATACTCAATACCCATCTAGCCCATCCCCCACCCACCTCCCTCCATCAACCCTCAGTTTGTTCTCTACCTTTAAGAGTTTCTCATGGCTTGTTTCCCTCTCTCTTCCCCTCCCCATCCCATATGTTCATGTGGTTTGTTTCTTAATTCCACGTATGAGTGGAATCATGTGGCATTTGTCTTTCTCTGACTGACTTATTTCGCTTTGCATGATACACTCTAGCTCCATCCATGTTGTTGCAAATGGCCAGATTTCATTCTCTTTGATTGGAGCAACCCCATTAAGACAATCTTTTGACCTCATCCAATCACCAGTCTATTGGACTCTCTACTTCCTCACTAGCCTGCCCCCCTTCCTCTCTCGGGTGAGACCTCAGGAAACTAAAGTATGATCGCTCTTTGGCAAACACTGCCCACACCGTTGACACCTGCTCCCTCCTATTTGTTCATATGGAAAAACCCAAGTCCAATTTCACAGAGCAATTGCACACCCTTGAGAATTGTATAGGTTTTCACATGGGGAGACAAGTTTCATGTCAATTTTGTGATCCACGCCTTCCAATGGTACTCAGCTCTCCCCAGCAAGTCTCCTCGCTTGTTCTAGTAAGTTCCTTTTCCCACTTGCTGAAAGAACCGTCTGACCCCTTCTCCTCAAGGTCCGGCATCATATTTTATTTGAGAACAAAATAGAAGTTGAAACTTTCAAAAATGAACTCCTTTGTATTCCCGTCCCCAAATACCTCCTTCCTTGAAGCTACCAGGGGCCTTGCTCCCTTGGATAATCCGCCTCTTGTTTTCTCCATCATCTGTCTTTCCCTTTCTCTGGCTCACTCTCCATTACCATTCAACCTGCTCTAGTGTCCCTCATCTTCGAGGACTTACCCTTGATTTCAACTCCTTGTGCACAACCACCTCTACCTCTTCTCCCCTTGTGATCAAAACTCTTTAAAGAATTTTTTCCACATTCAATCTCCATACCTTCGCCTCTTATTTCCTATTCACGTTTGTGTATCTATACAACAACGTTTGTATATTGTTGTTTGTTTTTTGACATTGGGCTTTTATAAAGGTTTGTTCTAGTGTGATGGATAACATAGCAACGCTCGTCTACTGGGTCATCTACTCATGACCTAGGATCAAAACTTGCTAACATTTTGCCTTATTTTTTCAGGTTCTTTAATGTTTTGTTTTTTTTTTAAACAAATAAATCATCACAGGTGAAGTTGAAATCCCCTTTCTTTTCTTCTTTAGACACATTCCCTTGCGTTACCAAGAAAATCATTATGATACATTTAGTTTGTATCTAAATCATTTTTTTAAACATTTATTTATTATTGAGAGACAGAGACAGAGCATGAGCAGGGGAGGGGCAGAGAGAGGAGGAGACACAGAATCTGAAGCAGGCTCCAGGCAGTGAGCTGTCAGCACAGAGCCTGATGCGGGGCTCGAACTCACAAACCACGAGATCATGACCTGAGCCGAAGTGGGACGCTTAACCGACTGAGCCACCCAGGCGTCCCATATCTAAATCATTTTTTACGCTTTGCTGCATATAAATATATATATCATTTTTATTTCATATGCTTTACTATATATAAGCGTATCTATACACATACATCCGTAAACATTCTAAATGTAGTTCTGTACATTTTTTAAAGACACGCATAAGAAGGAAAGATTCTGAAACTTTCTTTTTTCCTCAACTATAGACTTTGGAGATCTCTCATAATGATTCCCATTTGTCTATGTCGTTCATTGTAAATGCTGTATTGTATCCCATCACATGGATCCAAAATCATTTACTTGAGAGGCAGTATTGTATGGTGACTAAGAGCAGGGGCTCTGGAGCTGAGCTGCTTGGGTTTAATCCAAGCACCTGTCATGTGCGATGTGACTTTAGGCAAGTTATTTAAACTCTCTGACGTCAGTTACTTCGTCTATGGAAATCGAGTTAAAGAACTGTAGCTAGTTTTTGGATTCAATGAAGATTACACAAGTTTACTTATGCGAAGTCCCTAGGAGCTTCCTGGCCTATATCAAGCACGCAATACTAGTGTGTCAGTAGGAAAGCAGATGGCACACTCAAATTGGGATAATTGGAAGAGGGCTTACTTGTCAAAAGGACTAATTACAAAAGTGTAGGCAGAGTTTCGATAAACCGTAAGGAATAGGACAGTAACCCGTAGCAGCGGGGGATAGAGGAAGCTGTTACCACTCCTAGGCCCACATGGGGGTTGGGGCGCCTCAGTCGAAAACTCAGGTATAACTTTTGATTCCCCCATCACCTAAGCGTTAAGAGCCTACTGTAGAACGGAAGCCTTGCCAATAACATAAAGAATTGATGAACACATATTTGGTACGTCATGTGGATTACTAACTGTATTCTCACAACAAAGTAGCCTAGGGTGAAGAAAACGTTACGAAGAAAATCGTAAGGAGGAGAAAATACACTCACAGCACTGTACCGTATTGGCTGGAAACAATCTGCGTGTGAGCGGACCCGCGTGGCTCAAACGTGTGTTGCCCAAGAGTCAGTTGTACTTGAAAGTGCGCACTTCAAAACGCCGTCTCACCTCCTCTGTCCGTTTGACCTGTAAACTCTTAGACAAATTTTGAAAGAGGGACAACTGATGGATTGTACTGTTTGTATCATCAGACCAAAAGACATGTAAGTAACCTTTAAAAAGGCGTAAAGTAAGGGTCCTTCTCTCTATATTTAGGCCCAAATTTTAGCTCTTCTTTTCTTTAGTTTATTTCTCGCTGGAGGAGAAGATTTTAATCCGATGGGTGAGGCTCCGGGGTGTGGATCGGTGTGGGTGGCTGTGGTCAGGGGGCTTCGTGTGTGGCCTGCCTTCATGTGCAAAGCTGACTCAAGCAAGACATGATCTTTTAGTGTGTGCTCCTCTTGTTCCCTCTCATAGCCCCCCTTCCTGGTGGGATTTGGGACACACTACCCCAAAATATAGCACGTAGGCATATTGAATACCTTAAACTAAAGGATTAGAGAAAATGGCAGAGGCAAGAAAGTCTCTCTGACCTTCCCCTTGCCTGTTCTCCTCAAGCAGCCATAAGACCCTCACATGAGACGTGCCCTTCCTAAACCTGGAGGATAGGACCATCCGTCTCTCCGAGATGAAGGCGCCCAGAAAGAATTGGAACGAACAGGTCTTGCCAGGTTCCCCCATTTGCCACGTTTTGCTCCTTGTTTTACCACATCTGTCCACGGCTTTCCACTCTTCAGCAAACCCAGCATCAAAATACTCGGGCCTCGGGGCGCCTGGGTGGCGCAGTCGGTTAAGCGCCTGACTTCAGCCAGGTCACGATCTCGCGGTCCGTGAGTTCGAGCCCCGCGTCAGGCTCTGGGCTGATGGCTCAGAGCCTGGAGCCTGTTTCCGATTCTGTGTCTCCCTCTCTCGCTGCCCCTCCCCCATTCATGCTCTGTCTCTCTCTGTCCCAAAAATGAATAAACGTTGAAAAAAAAAAAAAATTAAAAAAAAAAAAAATACTCGGGCCTCCCCAAATCTTCAAGTCTTCATTTTCTTAGGAAGGCCCCTGTGTCACATAAAACGTATATGAAATAAATGTGCATGCTTTTCTCCCGTTAATCTGTTTTTGTCAGTTAAATTTTCAGACCCAGCCAGGGGTCCCAAGAAGGTAGAGAACTTTTCTTCTCCCCTGCAGTCTTCCCTCTTCCTCCCGTCTTCCTCCCTCCTCCTCCATGTGACCTCATGACAGATGGTGTCCTCGGGACCCCCTGCTGGCTGCTTCTCTTCTGTGCTTTCCTTTCTGCTATATATCCCTGTGGATAAACTTTTCAAAACCCCAATTCTTTCTTCTTAACTTACTTTCTCCATGTGGCCAGCCAAAGAATGGTAAAACCCCGATATTTTAAAAGTTTGTCACAAGACCCTTAACAAAGTTTTCATTGAGGAACCAAGCACTTGCAAAGTTGTTAACAACACCAGCACCAACACCAACAAAACTACTCTTGGTTTCCTTTCTGCTAGCGAAGCTTAAAACGTGGCCAGAATAGGAACACGTGTTAGAGTATTTTCAGGCAACGTTGGGTCTTCTGACCGTAATAGCCCTAAATTCCCACTTTAATCCCACACAATTTTCAACATGGATAAATACCAATCATTTACACCCTCCTACTGGTACCAGTTGCTTCTTTCAGAAATTTATGTATTAAATCCACCTGCTGGAGGAAATCATGCATTAGGGACCGTGTAAGAAGCTTTCTGGAGATGATAGTGTGAGATCTTAGAAGACTGTGAGTAGGGCCACTTTGTCACTGATGGGATGTCAGACAAGTTCTTCACTGTCGCCACCGGGCGTGAAAGAGGAGGGAAACCATTTCTCTAAATGAAAATCACTGGATTTTACCCTGATCCCACCAGTAGCTCTTCAGCAACACCCCTGTCTCCCACCTGGTCCACTGGGGTCAGAACAGTTGTTTCAGAGGAAACAACTTAGTTTTACGTAACATAGGAGCGTTTCAAAGCCCAAACTTGCTTTAGTTCTCTTAAGTCATTTGGGAACAATGCATTCTCACAGGGATGTCCCTGAAATCATGCCAGGTGGATTTCTGTCCAGGTGACAGATAATTCAAGCTGTAAAAAAGGTTCAGTCTCAGAAAGGCAGGATGCCTGGATCGATCGAGTGCAGTTTCTGAAATTACTGTGTTTGTCACAGGAGGCCGGATATCACAGCGGGTAAGGAGTGCAGACCCTCCCGCCATCTCCAAAACTATAAAATTAGGAAAATAATAATTTCCACTTCACAGGGTTCTTGTGTGGCTTCAAGGCAATAATGCATGTTAAATATAATATGAAGGATTATAAGACAACACTGTGAAAAATCGTATGCCAACAAACTGAACAACCCAGAAGAAACAGATAAATTCCTAGAAACATACAATCTTTTTTTTTTTTTTTAATTTTTTTTTCAACGTTTTTATTTTATTTTTGGGACAGAGAGAGACAGAGCATGAACAGGGGAGGGGCAGAGAGAGAGGGAGACACAGAATCGGAAACAGGCTCCAGGCTCTGAGCCATCCGCCCAGAGCCCGACGCGGGGCTCGAACTCACGGACGGCGAGATCGTGACCTGGCTGAAGTCGGACGCTTAACCGACTGCGCCACCCAGGCGCCCCAGAAACATACAGTCTTAACTGAACCAGGAAGAGAGAAAAAATCTGAATAGACCAATTACATACCAAAGGGATTGTAATCAAAAAACTCCCAAAAAATAAAAGTCCGAGACCAGATGGATTCACAAGTGATTTCGACCAGATACTTAAAGAAGAGTTAATATCTATTTTCTTCAAACTATTCCAAAAAATAGAAGAGGAAGGAAAACTTCCAAATTCACTCAATGAGGCCAGCAGTACCCTGACACCAAAATGAGACAAAGACACCACAAAAAAAGAAGACTACAGGCCAATATCCCTGATGAACATAGATGCAAAAATCCTTAACAAAATATTAGCAAGCTGTATACAACAATACACTAAAAAGATCATTCGCCATGATCAGGTGGGATTTATTCCTGGGAGGTAAGGATGGTTCAATATTCTCAAATCAATCAATGTGATTGATACACCACATGTACAAAATGAAAGGTAAAAATCATGATCATCTCAATCGAAGCAGAAAAAGCATCCGACAAGATTCAATATCTATTCATGATAAAAAAAACTCTCAACAAAATGCAGTTAGAGGGCACATACCTCAACATAATAACAGCCATATATGAAAAACCCACAGCTAACATCATCCTCAATGGTGAAAAACTGAGAGCTTTCCCTTTAAGGTCAGGAAGGAGACAAGGATAGTCACTCATGCCACTTTTTTTTTTTTAATTAAAAATTGTTTTAAGTTTATTTATTTTGAAAGAGAGAGGGCAAGCAGAGGAGAGGCAGAGAGAGAAGGAGAGAGAGAGAATCTCAAGCAGACTCTGCACTGTTAGAGTAGAATCCTATGAGGGGCTTGAATTCACGAACTGTGAGATCATGACCTGAGCTGACACCAAGAGTCAGACGTTCAACTGACTGAGCCAGCCAGGTGCCCCTCACTTTTATTCAACATATTACTGGAAGTCCTAGCCACAGCAATCAGACAAGAAAAAGAAATAATTGGCATTCATGTTGGTAAAGAAGTTAAACTGTCACTATTCACATATTACATGACACTACACTTAGAAAATTGTAGATTCCACCAAAATTTTACAAGAAGTGATAAATGAATTCAGTAAAGTGTCAGGATACAAAATTAATACCCAGAAATCAGTAGCATGTCTAAACACAACAATGAAGTCACAGAGAGAGAGGTTAAAATAACAACACCATTTACGATTGCACGAAAGAGAATAAAATACCTAGGAATAAACTTAACCAAGGAGGTAAAATACCTGTACTCTAAAAACTATAAAACACTGATGAAAGAAACTGAGGATGCCACAAACAAGTGGGAAGATATTTCACGATCATGGATTGGAAGAATTAATATTGTCAAAATGTTCATATTACCCAAAGCAGTCTATAGATTCAATGCGGTCTACCAAAATACCAACAGTATTTTTCCCAAAACTAAAACAAATAATGCTGCAATTTGTATGGAACCACAGAAGACCCCCAATAGCCAAAGGAATTTTAAGAAAGAAAACCAATGTTGGAGGTATCACAATTCCATATTTTCAGACATACTACAAAGCTGGAGTAATCAAAACAGTATGGTAGTGGCACAAAGGTATACACACATCAACAGAACAGGATAGAGACTCCAGAAATAAATCCACATTCATATGGACAATAAATCTATGACAAGGGAGGCAAGAATATACAATGGGAGAAAAGACAGTTTTTTCAATAAATGGTGCTGGGAAAATGGACAGCTACACATAAAGGAATTAAACTGGATTACTTCTAACACGATACACAAGAGTAAACTCAAAATGACTGTGAGTTTATCACTAAACATGATACCTGAAACCATAACAATCTTAGAAGAGAGTACAGGCAGTAATCTCTCTGACATTGGCCATAGCAACATTTTTCTAGATATATCTCCTAAGGCAAGGGAAACAAATACAAAAACAAACTATTGGGACTTCATACAATCAAAATAAAAAGGTTTTACACTGTAAAGGAAACCATCAACAAAACAAAAAGACAACCTACTGAATGGGAGAAGATATTTGCAAATGATATATCGGATAAAGGGTTAATATCCAAAATATATAACAAACTCGTACAACTCGACACCAAAAAGCCAAAAAAATTGGTTAAAAAATGGGCAGAGGACCTGAATAGACATACACATGGCCAACGGACACATGAAAAGATGCTCAACATAACTAATCATCAGGGAAATGCAAATCAAAACCAAAATGAGGTATCACCCCATACCTTTTAGAATAGCTAAAATCAACAAGGCACGGAAACGGCAAGTGTTGGCGAGGACATGGAGAAAAAAGAATGCTTGTGCACTTTTGGTGGGAATGGGAGTTGGTTAAGCCACTGTGGAAAACAGTATGGAGGTTCCTCAAAAATTTTAAACTAAAAATACCATATGATACAATAATTCAATTATTGAGTATTTACCCAGAGAAAACAAAAAACACGAGTTCAAAAGATATATGCTCTTATGTGTATTGCAGTATTATTTTTTTTTAATTTTTTTTAACGTTTATTTATTTTTGAGACAGAGAGACAGAACGTGAGTGGGAGAGGACAGAGAGAGAGGGAGACAGAGAATCTGAAGCAGGCTCCAGGCTCTGCGCTGTCATTATAGAGCTCGATGAGGGGCTTGAACCCATGAACCACAAGATTATGACCTGAACTGCAAGGTCATGACCTGAGCGGAAGTCAGATGGGCCACCCAGGCACCCCTATTGCAGCATTATTTACACTAGCTAAGGCATGGAAATAACCTAAGTGTCCATCAATAGACAAATGGATAAGGAAAATGTATATATACACAGTGGAATATTACACAGCCGTAGAAAAGGTTGAGATTGTGCCATTTGAGACAACATGGATGGACCTAGAAGGGTATTATGCTAAGTGAAATAAGTCAGACTAAGAAAGACAAATGCCATATGATGCCACTCATAAGTGGAGTCTAAAAAATTAATAAATAAACAAAAAGAATCAGAACTATAAATAGAGAACAAACTAATGTTGGCCAGAGGGGAGGCTGGGGGTTGGGCAAAATGGATGACAGGGAGATACAGGCCTCCATTTATAGAATGAGTAAGTCACAGGAATAAAAAGCAAAGCGTGAGAAATATAGTCAATGATATTTTAACAGTGACGTAATGGGACGGAGGGTGGCTACGCTTGTGATGAACATAGCATAATGTATAAACTTGTCAAATCACTAAGTTGTATACCTGAAATTAATGTAACATTGTGTGTCAACTGTACCCAAATAAAAAATTCAAAAGAAATAATCCTGAACCTGAATGCTAACATTAAGACTCCCAATATGTGATTAATTAAATCTTAGTGTTTAAAAGTGTTTGAATCAGGGCTTATGTTGCTTGCAATGCAAACCAACAGATACAGAAATTGGCACCCCTCCCATAGGCTACTATGAATAACATGCAAAATAAAACCCAACATAGGACGTAGGAGGTTGGACAGGGGGAGTGAGGAACCCACCATTTACCATGTTGGTTTGTGTCGACCATGCATCGTGGCCTTACACAAGACGGAGACAAGCTTACTCTAAAAGTGGCCATTCTAAAAAGAGAGGTGGGAAATAGGCTTAGCTATAATCTGCAAACCCTCTGGACTAAAAGTCTGATAATTTGGAGCTATGCAAGGTCAGAAGAGCTGAATCTGAGGCACGAGTTCTTAATCTGGTTTCCATCTATTTTGGGCACCTTGCAGGCCTATGAATAAAATTCAGAGCATTGGTGTGTACTTGGACAGCAAAACAAAATTACCTTTCTTTTCACTGACCCCTAAGTGAAATTCTGCATTTCCATTAATTATAAATATAGACCAAATCAACAAGGCAATCTGTAGTTGGATCTGTGAGTCTATTTGTCAGTGATAGAATGCACAGATATTTTCAGATCACGTTATAGTTATTACAGATGTCTCCAAATATCATTTAAATTCACAACTACTTTGAAATGTCAGTAGACCCCATAGCTAGATATGGAATTAATTTTTAATGTCTTCAGCATTAATTTTCTAGGATTAATAGACATCTATAATATCAGAAATGTGCTTTTAATGATTTTCACAACTGTATTTCCATCTAATTTTTCCTGTAATCCCGTGCATTTTATTTTATTCACTTAAAGACTTTGCCCTGTGTCTATAAACTTCACCAAAATTCCAAAGGGGTTTGTGGCATAAAGAAGGTTAAGAACATTTACCTGCAGTACAATTAGCTTAGCAAGAGAGGAGGAGACAGGAGTTTTAGGAACAGGATTGTGTAGCGAAAGGCAAACATTGCCTCCGGCCACTCCCTAAATTCTCTGCCCTACTGACGGGACAAAGGTATTTATCGTGAAGGTTCATCTGGGAAACAGCTGGGGACCAAGAAATGGATTGTGGTGGTGCTTCCACGCCCCAAACTATTGTTCATAATCTTCTTAAACTGAAATGGTTTGGTGTGAAGGCCGGAGGGATGAGCTAAAGTCAAAAGCTTGTTGCTGGAGGCCTAGAATTCCAGACTCAGAGACTCCACGGGGACAGAATTTATGGCTCCGGAGTGGAGGTAAATAGATTAGCAGCTTGTCAAGCTTAAAAAAAAAATTTTTTTTAAAGTTTCTTTATTTATTTCGAGACAGAGAGAGCATGAGCTGAGGAGGGGTAGAAGTTTTACAACATTTTTGCTCATTTGTTTTACTGTTATTGAAGTTTACTATGTATACAGAGGAGTGGTTACAAAGGCACCGATCTGTAAGTTTCCACAAACCTAGCACACCTCTAAAAGCAGCACCCAAAGTAAGGAATGGAGAATTAAGAGCACCCAGAAGCCCCCCCCCCCCCCCGACCCCGCCTCCAGGCTCCCTTCTGCTCAAGCTCCTCCATTCTGACTTCTAATAGGGGAGCTTGGTTTTGCCTCCTGTGGTAATTTCTGTCTAAATAGGATCATGCAGTATCTGCCCTGGTGTCAGGCTTCTTCATTACGTTTGGGAAACTAATCCATGTTTTTGCAAGCTGTAGTATGTTGGATTCCACTGCTGTGTAAGCAGAAGTTCTCAGAGTGTGACCTAGGGACTCCCTGGGAACTTTGCAAGATGTCCACAAGGCCTAAAGCACTTCATCTGCCTTTTCTCTCTCATTCTCAAATGCGTGTACGGTGGAGTTTTCCGGAAGCTACATGGTACGTGATGTGATTCGTGCATTCCCGTTTAAAAAAAATTTTTTTTCAGTTTTAATTTCCACTACGGTAACTATTAATAAATATAACCCACATAAAACCTCCTTGGGTGGTCAGTCGGTTGGAACCTTGGACTCCGGCTCAAGTCATGATCTCACGGTTTTTGAATTCGAGCCCCACATCGGGCTCTCTACTGTCAGCACAGAACCAGCTTGGGATTCTCTGTCCCCCTCTCTCTGCCCCTCCCCACCCTGTCCTCTCTCTTTAAAAAATGGATGAACATTAAAAAAACAGAACAGAAAACAAAAACCTCTTTGGGTTCTGCAATCGTATTTTAGAAAGCAAAGAGATTCTGAGAGCAAAAAACTTTGAGAATCATGACCGTAATTGTTGAACCATCTGGTGATTTATTTTTCTGGGGCACTGATGAGCATTTACATCTTTTCCAGTTTGGGGGGCGACTATGAATACTGAACCTCTATGGACATGTGTTGTGACGAACATATAGACCCATTTCTGTTGGCTATATATACCTAGCAGTGAGATTGCTGGAGCACAGTGTCTAGTAGATGCCCCCAGAGAGTTTTCCGGAATGTCTGCACCAATTTATAGCCCACCAGCCATTGCTAAGTTTCAGCTGGCCTACATTCTCACCAACAGGAGGTACTGTTTATCATTTCAGCTCTTCTATAGATCACGTAGTTGTATTATATCAAGGTTTTAATTTGCATTTCTTGGATGACAGATGAAGTTGAACGCTTTTATGTCTGTATGTTAACTATTTAAAAATTGTTTTGTAAATTGTTCACTTGTGTATTTTTCTACTGGGTTGTCTGTCACCTATCTTGATGTATAGGTGTTCTTTTCCTTTTTAAATGTTCGTTTTCTAAATCTAGTGAAATGATATGTTTCTCTCTCTCTCTCTCTTTGTCAATGTGCATTACATCAATTGATTTTTAAGAATTAAACCACCCTTGAAAATCTGGATTTCTTCTATTTGCTTCTAATATATATCCATTTTTATATATTGCTGGATTTGATTTGCTAATGCTTCAAAAGGCTTTTGTATCTGTGTTCATGAGAGAAGAGCGGAAGTACAGAGATTTTCCTTTCTTTTTTTTTTTTTGTAATGTTCTTTGCAATCAAGGTTATGCTGGCTTCTTAAAATGACTTGTAAAATGTTCCCTTTTTTCTCTTCTCCAGAAAATGTTGTGCAACATTGGTGGTATTTCTTCCTTAAGCATCAGAAAGAATTTACTCGTTAAATCATCCAAATTAGGGTTTTCTTTTTTCCGAGATATAATCAACATGCAATATTGTATTATTTAAGATGTACAACATAATAATTGGACCTATGTATATATTGTAAAATAATTTCCACGGTAAATTTAATTAAAATCCATCACTTCACATAGTTACGCGTATCTTACGGTGAAAACTGAAGATCTACTCTCTTAGCACGTTTCAAACACACAGCAAACATTGTTAATGGTGGTTATCATCTTGTACATAATATTCCTGGAACTTATTTATTTTCTAACTGGAAGTTTGTACCTTTTGACCACCTTCACCCAGTTCTCTACCCCCCATTTTCACCTCTGGCAACCATCGATCTGTTGTCTCCTATGGGTTTGGTTTTTTAGATGCCACATATAAGTGAGATTATGTAGTCTTTGTCTTTCTTTGCCTGACTCATTTCACTTACCATAACGCCTTCCAAGTCCATCCATGTGGTGACAAATAGCAGAATTTCCTTTTTTATGGATGAATACTATTCCATTGTGTACATGTACCATATCTTCTTTATCCAGTCATCTGTTGTTGGGCACTTAGGTTGTTTCCATGTCTTGGGTGTTGTGAATATTGCTGCAATGAACATGGGGTGCAAATATCACTTCAAGATATTGATTTCATTTCCTTCAGATATATACCTAGAAATAGAATTGCTGGGTCACATTATAGTACTATTTGTTAACTTTTTGAGGAACCTCCATTCTGTTTTCCGTAATGGCTGCACCAATTTATAACTAACCCCCCCCACACACACAGTGTACAAGACCTATGTTTTGTTCACATCCTCACCAACACGTGTTATCGCTAGTCTTTTTGATCTTAGCCATTATGACAGGTGTGAGGTGACATCTCATTGTGGTTTTGATTTGCATTTCCTGTCTGATGAGTGACGTTGAGCACCTTCTCACGTACCTGTTGGCCATGTGTATGTCTTCTTTGGGAAATTATCTACTCAGAGCCTCTGCCCATTTTTTAAATTGGATTTTTGGTCTTCAATTATACAAGTTCTTTATATATTTTGGATATGAACCCCTTATAAGATATCTGACCTACAAATATTTTCCCCCATTCTGTAGTTTTCTTTAAGGGAAGATTTTAAATAACAGATTCAATATTTTAGTAGATATCAGGCTACTCATAATCTATTTCTTCATCTGTCTGTTTTAGCAAAGTGTCTCTTTGAGGAAATTATTTTATCAGCATTATCAAGTGTATTTGTATAAAATTCTTCATAATACCCTCCTTTTCATCGTTTTGATGTTTATGGAATCTGTAGTGATATTGTCTTTTTATTGGTAATTTATATTTTTTATTTATAATTTCACACCGATAATTTGGATTTTTTACCTTAATATATTTTCAGTTTGAAATGTTTCAAGCCTACAAAAAGTTATAATAATAATGAAAGAATTCCCTTATTTTCTTCACTCAGATTCCTTGTTATTTGTCCAAATTTGTCCTCCCCCTAGTCTCTCCCTCTACACACACACATATACTTACACACCCCTTTTCTCTGAAATGACGCCCAGCAGTAAAAATACTTCAGTATGAGGCCACCTAAAGTAAGACACTTTCCACTTTACCCCCACACCACCTTCCCAATCAGGACATCAATATCAATATGGCACGATAGTCCAATTCTGGACAAACCCCATCCAGATTTTGCTACCTCTCCAAACAGAATCCCCTGTGTTCCAGAATGCTCTGCACGTGTGTGGTTGCCTTGTATTGAGTCAGCTTGTCTTATCAAGCTCCTTCAGTCTGCAACAGTTCCTTTATTCCCATCCTCCTACCTTTGACACTTTCCAAGAGTTCAGCTCTTTCATTCGACCTGGTGACTTTCAAACCTGGTCTAGCCGATTGTTTACATGGCCAGTTCTACGCAAAACCCACTGAGTTGATGCGGTGCTCTCGTAGCTGCCTGAATCATGTGCCCCCAAAGACGTCCTTACCCCAACCCCCAGAACCTGGGCACGCGGAACTCTACAGGGGAATGCGCAGACGGGTCCAGACATTTGGTACCCCGAGGCACCTACCTCAATAGGCACATCGGTGCAATCCATCACAGGTTATTTGAGGGAGCATGATACCACCACATTCCACAAATTACTAGTATCCCATTTACCATGGCCAGAGGCTCAGCACTGAGTTCAACCCCAAGGACGTGACCAAATCAGTCCCAAAATTCCATCTTTGAGGGACCATTTCCGGCGACCGTCTTCGTTTCAATTTCTGATGTAATCAGGGTCCAGGAAGGAAAAACAATCACAAGTATTTTTTTTATTGTTTTTTTGAATGTTTATTGAGCTTTGAAGGAGAGAGAGAGACAGAGCGTGAGCAGCGGAGGAGCAGAGAGAAAGGGAGACAGAATCCAAAGCCGGCTTCAGGCTCTGAGCTGTCAGCATAGAGCCTGACACGAGGCTCGAACTCGAGGCTTGAACTCACAAACCGGGAGATCATGACCTGAGCCGAAGTCAGACGTTTAACCGACTGAGCCACCCAGGAGCCCCACAAGTCCTTTTCAAAGTATGACTGTAAGGTGCCTGGATGGCTCAGTCGGTTAAGCGTCCGACTGGGACTCAGTTCTGATCTCACCGCTTGTGAGTTCGAGCCCCACGTTGGGCTCTGTGCTGACAGCTCGGAGCCTGGAGCCTGCTTCGGATCCTGTGTCTGCCCCTCTCTCTACCCTTCCCCCCACACTCTCTCTCTCTCTCTCAAAAATGAAAATAGACATTAAACAAATTTAAAAGTATGACTATAATATGAAGAACTATTCATTAGGTATCAAAATTGTTTACTGGGTATATTTAAAGGCAAAATAAGGGAACATCGTTTAAAAAAAAAAAAATTACCACCAAGGTAGAAACTGCAGGAAGCAGCTACTTCCTCCAGGAGAGGGATAAGGAAGGAATACGGTGGGGACGATTAAACGTAAAAGCTTGGGTAAACAGTGCCAAGGGCTGCAGCCCATACCTCAGGAGGGACACGGCCCCCTGGGTGCGGGTGTCTCTGGGCTGCAGGGAGGCACACCTGGGGCTCCGATCGAGACCCCTGAGGAGCAAACTCGACTCGTGCATCCATCCTGCTTTCGGAGCCCCACTTGCACCTGGCTAAACAGACACGGTGTATCAGCCACAGAATGTTCTGTGACTTGACTTTCCCGGGAAGCAAACACCAATCATGTGTCCGGAGAACAGCTAAACTGCAGAATTACCGTCTTCCAATCCACAGCAGAAAGAGGATTGCAGATGGCGTGGAGCCCTACGCCTTGGGTGACCCTCCGAGGATGGTTGCCGAGGCACCCAGCTGAAGACAGGGTTTCGAGCAATTAGGGTTGTATCGTTGTCATCCGCGTTTGATGCTCCTGGGAGAGAACACGAAATAAACCGCCGCTTCCCCGTAACTGCCCTTCCAGGCCATTGTTTTGCTTTCTGCCTCCACTCAGGTGTTTCGTTTTTGTTTTTGTGGTTTTAAACCCTCATCATAAACGCCAGGCCTTTATGTAAGTGATGTGAGTGGTAGGGTCGCCCGCACGACAGTCCTAAGCCATAACCTGAATATGTCACTCCCTGCCTCCACCAGCGTCTCGCTTGAATGGATGATTTAGGCTAAATGGTCTCCATTTCCACACAATTCCGGGGTAGAATTTTAATCTGTTGTTAACGCGGCCACCCGAGTGATCGTGTGTTAAAAGCTAGGTCAGAGTACGGTCTCCTCCTCTGCGCAAAACATCCTGCTGACTTCCCGTCTTTCTGAAGGGCAGGCAATGCTGGGGTCATAGCCTTCAGGCCAACGGGAGACTTAGCATCTTCCTGCCATCCCACCTTTGTGCCCTCGTTGTCAACTCTTCTGTCCTCACTCCCTCTGTCCTAGCCACGGAGCCTCCTCTGTCCGCAAAGCCAGGCAGGCTTGTACCTGCGAGCCTCTGGCCTTGCAGCTGTCTTGGAATGTTCTTTCCATCCACATGGCTTTCCTCCACAATCTCCTCAGACTTTTACTGAAATGTTACCTTAGTGAGACTGTCTCTGCCATTCTTTTTTTTTCTAACTTTTTTAAATGTTTATTTATTTTTGAGAGAGAGAGAAAGAGACAGAGCACAAGCAGGGGAGGGGTAGAGAGAGAGAGAGAGAGAGAGAGGGAGACACAGAATCCAAGGCAGATTCTAGGCTCTGAGCCGTCAGCACAGAGCCTGACGCGGGGCTCGAACTCAGGAGCCGCAAAATCATGACCTCAGCCGAAGTCGGATGCTTAGCCAGCTGAGGCACCGAGGCACCACGTCTCTGACATTCTTATTAAAATTCAACACCTGCACAGACCTCCGATCCTTACCGGCCTTCTCATCTGATGCCTCCCACGAAGATCTGGGCTCCATGAAGGCAGAGATTTCTCTCTCTTTGTTCACTGCTGAATCCCCAGCCTCTTCCTGATACTGGGCTCAGAGGTCATTGACAAATATTTATCAAATTAATAGTTTGATGGATGAAGGATGTGTGATAAACCTGGGCTTCTCATCTTATCATCGGCTGGTTAGAAGGAAGTCTTTTGTGTCTTTGTACCTGAACTCATTCCTCCATAAAATAAAGGTCATGATATTCCTGTCTAACTCATTGTTCTTTTACCATTGATAGGGAATTTTCCTGTTTACGAAGGCTTTTGAATGTCTGAATAAAAAGCATTGAAACATGAGACGTTCGTTTTTATTTTTTTCCTTTTTAAAAAAATTTTTTTTAACCTTTATTTATTTTTTTGAGACAGAGAGAGACAGAGCATGAACGGGGAGGGTCAGAGAGAGAGGGAGACACAGAATCCGAAACAGGCTCCAGGCTCTGAGCTGTCTTGAACTCACAGACCCTGAGATCACGACCTGAGCCGAAGTCGGATGCTCAACCGACTGAGCCACCCAGGCGCCCCGAGGCGTTCGTTTTTAGAGGTAAAATTGAAAACAGCTTTTGTCTGGGGGTCAGAAGACGGGGGTTTAAGGCATGGGTGAGTCATTTCAGCCACACCACTTTGTACCTGGGATTAACCTAACCGTGACTTCCTTTTCTACCGCATAGGATTGCTGTGAACCCTGACGGGCAGCATGAAACGTAATAGATACACCATAAACATTAATTTCCCTTTTCTTTATGGCCCTAGCAGTCAGGCCAAAATCAGGAAAGAAAGTTATAATGTTAATGCTGATAATATTAATAGAAGCTATTCTTATACTGTCTCTGAGTGGTTAGTTTAATTTAAAATACCAACATTTTGGTGATGTTAGTTCCACATGGACTAATTAGCTGAACTCACTTTTGTCTCCACCCACACCCTGCCTCTACACGACTCTCGATGAATGTCCGTCCACTTTTCTTCTACTACTTTAACAGTAATCCAAAGTTCAGGCTCTGATGGCGATTGAATCAGTGACACTAAACCGTCACTAAATTACTTTGCCACTAATTATCTCTATAATAGAGAAAAGACTTATTTATAAGACCTTATTGTTGACCTCCGGGAGTTCCTGCTCTATTGGATTATATAAAAAGAAGGGCACAATCCAGGCACTCATTAGAATAGAGTCTGATAATTTGATTATTTCCAGATAGGTTTCTCCGGGCCACATAACAGTCATAACAGGATCTGTCCATCACGAGCCCTCTGGAAAAATCCACAGGGACTCACGTATCACAAGAAATTCAACCCCATTTATAATAATTTTCCTATTATTGATTATAAGATGACAAATGCACTTTGTATGGATTTTGTACAAGTTACTGGCATTTGTTCCATGGGTGGATCCGGTCAGGAAAGCTTTTCTGGCCAGTACAGCAGGGTGGACAGAGTGAGAGAACCCACGCTGCGATTGACCAGAGAGACAGGCAAAAAGTATAAAGATATCATTGAGAGAAATGTTTCCAACATCTCTCTCTCTCTTTCTCTCTCTCATATTAAATGATAACAGGTAGTTCTGAAGAAATTTACCTCTTAGGGGCCCTGACAACCATAATAATCCTATGCATTTGTCTTAAAATCTATAAAATGTCTTTCCAAACCCTGTGCAGTAGCTAAAAGTGGTTATTTTCCCCATCTGACAGACAAGAAGACAGGTGTGCGGATGAGAGTTGGGTTGATCAAGTTTGTGTCCTGAGGAAAGCCAGAGCCTGTGGTCAAGCTCTGGGGGGTTCGGACGGAAGGATGTTTTGGACGAGTAACGCCAGGGCCAGGGGCACCTCGGGGCTTACGACCCCCAATGTAACCTCTTGGGAAAAACCACTTTGCCTGGAGAATGTAACAATAGTAAAGCAAACAATGTTCCCGGGACAAAGGTTGGGTCTATTTTTAGTCCAGTGGTATGCTGTAAGGCCACAGTAAGTCCGAAGGAATGTGTTTTGTATGATGAAGAATAAACTGAACTTATTTGGTACTGATTTCTTTTATATCCACACCCTCGCCGTGGAGTCCCTAAGACCGTTTATGCTTATTAGGGCTCTGTTGTCCTGGGCACCGGGAAGGAAGAAGCAGATGGGAAAATCAAACAAAGGCTAAATGGGAATTTTTTCCCTTCGGTGTTCATACGGGTGCCTCACAGCCCTTGGAGAGTCCACAGGACGTCCACCTGCCCTTGCTCTGGCCCCGTGCCAAAGTCGAAGCCTTCCTCAACTATGGTAGTTGCTGCAGCCCCCCTAGGTGTGGTTTCATACTTCAGGGTGACATCAGAGAGGTTAAAGCGCAGAGAAAACTTTTAACAATGAGGGGCGCCCGGGTGGCTCAGTCGGTTGATCGACCGACTTTGGCTCAGGTCACGATCTCAGGTCATGATCTCAGAGTTGGTGAGTTTGAGCCCCTCGTGGGACTCTGCTGTTAGTGCGGAGCCCCCTTCGGATCCTCTGTCCCCGTCTCCCTGCCCCTCCCTGGCTCATGCTCTCTCCCTCTCAAACATAAATAAACATTAAAAAATGAATTATGGAACCTAGATTCTGGACGCATCCTTCCTGCTCACTGTGCATCCTTGTGTCATTAAGTTACTTTCCCAGGCTCCATTTGTTTGGTTTCGTTTTCCTGGAAAATGGGGGGTGAGGTGACAGTGAACGCAGTAGTTGCCTGGTTTAAGATGTACCACTGTAATTAGATGATAGGTTGTTTTGTGGAAAACCTATGGGCCGGAGATTGTTTGTCCAAAATGTAGGGTAGGAGCAGTTCCCTGAGTCTCCCGTCTGCTCTGAGCAGACACACACCCTTGGTATCCATTCATTCACAGTTCATACCCAGTGAAAGCTTCCAGTGCCTTCTGAGGAAAATAATCAATGTCTGACCTATGTCTGTATTGTCTTCTCCAAACTCTTTTTTTTTTTTTTAATTTTTTCTTTAATGTTTATTTATTTTTGAGACAGAGAGAGACAGAGCATGAACAGGGGAGGGTCAGAGAAGGAGGGAGACCCAGAATCCGAAGTGGGCTCCAGGCTCCCAACTGTCAGCACAGAGTCCGACGCGGGGCTCGAACTCACAGACCCTGAGATCATGACCTGAGCCGAAGTCAGCGCTTAACCGACTGAGCCACCCAGGCGCCCCTGTCTTCTCCAAACTCTTAAGAGTGAGTTAAAAAAACAAACAAAGAAACAAACAAAAAAAAACACCTATCTTTTCCTCAAAACATACACTGACACGTGATGGGGAATTATAACAAATACACATGTCGACAATGCCTACAAGTGTGAATTGCTGCTCGTAAAAGTTATGTATAACGATACAAAGGTTCTGCAGTATTCCAGGCTCAGATCCTCCAATGCCTTCCCTTCACAGCTGGAAAGCAGTAAAATTAAATAAAATTAAAAGTGCTTACCTTCTTGTATGCAGAAGATAGGAAGCCCTCCCACAAACTAGTAACATAATTGGCAAAACACTTGGAGAGGTTGTCTACAAAGAGCAATATGAAAATGGCCAAGAAGTACCTGAAAAAGTATTCAGTGTCTTTAGATGTCAGGAAAATGCACGTAGAAACCCAATGAGATGGTTCCAGGCACCCACTGTAATGGCTAGAATGAAAACACTGACCACACCGAATGTGGGGGATGTCACAGAAGAATCAGAACCCCCAGAGGCTGGTGAAGTGAATGAAGGATGGTACAACTACTTTAGAGAACTGTTTTAGCAGTTTTGTTCCAATTAAACTAAAAAATACACTTTCCCTATGACCTGCCAATTCCACTTTTAAGAATTCACCCAAGAGGGGCGCCTGGGTGGCTCAGCTGGTTAAGCGTCCGACTTCGGCTCAGGTCATGATCTCGCGGTCTGTGGGTTCGAGCCCCTCATCGGGCTCTGTGCTGACAGTTGGGAGCCTGGAGCCCGCGTGTCTCCCTTGCTCTCTGCCCCTCCCCCACTCATGCTCTGTCTCTCAGAAATAAATAAACATTAAAAAAATTTTTTTTTAAGAATTTACCTGAGAGAAATGAAAAGATATGTCAACACAATGGCTTGTACACAATAATAACCAGAAACTGGAAAGAATTCAAATGAATGCCGATGAAAATAGATAAATAATTGTAGTTATGTTCATACGTTGAAATATGAATTCGTTAGAAGTCAAAAAAAAAAAAAGAATAGGCTAATAACATGTGCAATAACAGACAAATTTCAAATGCATTTTGAGCAAACAAAGCCTTACTGAAAGAAGATGTACTCCATGATTCCATTCATATGAGGTTCTAGAATGGGTGAAACTAATCCATGGTACAGAAAAATTAGAGTGTGTGCCTCATGAGGCAGGGTGGAGATTGACTGGAGGTGGGTAGGAAGGAACTTTTAGGTGTAAAGGAAGCATTCTCTATCCTATCTGAGATGGTGGTTACGTGAGTGAATATATTTATCAACGTTTATCTAATTCTCTACCTAAGATCTGTGCATTTCACTGTACATAAATTGTACCTCAGTAAAAAAAGACTCTGTGCCTGGATTCAGTGTGATTTTTCTGTTGGCCACCTCTCTGGTTTCACATCCTACCCCCTTGGCTCCGAGCTCCCAGTGCCCCGGCCCCATGTTCTTCTTGTTCCTCAAGCCCACCACACATCCCCACCGGTTCTTTGCACCTGCTGTTGTCTTCCCAAATATCTTCAGGCCTTGCTTCGTTGCTTTTTATAGGTTTCGGCTCAACTGTCCTCAGGTGAGAGACCCCTGACCACTCTCTCCAAAATATCTGTTCCTCCCCTTATCCCAGGTACCGTATGATTTTACTTTGCTTTTCTTCTATAATGCCAGATGTTGTATTGTGCGCTAACTTGTTCATTTTCTTCTCAGACTAAAATGCAAGTTTAATGATGGCAAGAACTTTTGTTGTTGTTCATCGGCTAGGGGTTGTATCCCTAGTACTTAAAACGATGTCTGGCACAGAATAGGCTTTCAGTAAATACTTGCTGAATGAATGGATAAATGAATACCTCCATGGTTTTATTTGGAAATATATTATCGTCTGGTGTAAACGTCTCTGAGGAGCCTCTCTTCCCTTACTTTAAAATCCTTTTCTGCAAGACTACATCTTTTCTCTCTGCAAGTGTGTCCCCGCTTGTACCATATAGGATTAAATTATTTTTTGTGTGCCAAAGTTGTTCCTCTAGCCCACATTTCAGACTATCGTTTTGTTGGTTTACTCTGCCTTCCAGGCAGGCGCATATGGGTCACACATACAGAACTCAGGAGCATGGGTTATGTCTTCTCTCTTCTGGATTCAGATAGGGCGAACTTCAATCAGATCATTCAGTTGCTGATCCAATTCATCTGCTAAATTAAAATGACTCAGGGGGGCCTGGGTGGCTCAAGTGGCTGAGTGTCTTGAGCATCTGACTCTTGATTTCAGCTCAGGTCGTGATCCCAGGGTCATGGGATCAGGCCCTGCAGTGGGCTCTGTGCTGAGTGTGGAGTCTGCTTAAGGTTCTCTTTCTCCAGGGGCGTCTGGGTGGCTCAGCTGGTTAAGCATCCGACTTCGGTTCAGGTCATGATCTCACGGTTCACGGGTTCGAGCCCTGCGTTGGGCTTTGTGCTGACATCTCGGAGCCTGGAGCCTGCTTTGGATTCTGTGTCTCCCTTTCTCTCTGCTCCCCAGCCCCCCCACCCCCTCCCCCCGCTCATGCTCTGTCTCTCTCTCTCTCTGAAATAAACATTGAGAAAAAGATTATCTTTCTCCCTCTCCCTAGCGCGCATGCTCTCTCTCTAAGAATAAAATAAATCTTAAAACAATAAATAAATAAAATGACTAAAATGATTAGGCTGGCCAGGCTCTAACATGGCCACTCATCTCTTACATGTTCAGTTTAAGATAGAAAGACTAACACAGAGGGGCGCCTGGGTGGCTCAGTCGGTTGAGCGTCCGACTTCGGCTCAGGTCATGATCTCATGGTTCGTGGGTTGAAGCCCCACATCGGAGCCTGGAGCCTGTTTCGGATTCCGTGCCTTTCTCTCTCTCTGCCCCTCCCCTGCTCTGTCTCTCTCTGTCTCTCAAAAATAAATAAATGTTAAAAGAAAGAAAGAAAGACTAACACGGACATTCATGTATAAAAATAAGTTATAAATATTTAAAATAGTAAAGGACCTGATATTTTTGCTGGAGATGGGGAACTGGCCAGTGGCTATAATTGATGGAGAGCTCTGGTTGACCACCCAGGGATACGATTCATCGTTATTAGGAAAATGAATGTCTGCATGAGCACAGTACTTGCAACAAGTATCGTGTACTCAAGATGAAATTAGATAGATTCCTATTAATCCCAGGCGCCTCAAACCCCTTTACGTTTCATAGTGAGCTCTGGGATCAAGGAAGTGGGACATTCGATTGCATCTCTTCATTACGCAGAGAGAACCTCCTTGAACAACCACCTGTAGGTGACTTCTAGAGAAGTTTTGACCTAAACATCTAAGGTGGTGGCTCTATGAAGACAGACGGGTCACGGATAAAACATGGCATATTGTTTAAATGTATCAGAAAGATATTTACATTTTGGTCCTATCACGGCACGGGTACATTCTGTGCTCTGCTCAGATGAAGTAGTTACAGTAACGGATGACATTAGTGAGTGTTTGCTTCGACGTGACTGACATTTTCTGAGCATGTGTTGAGCATTAGGCCAGACGTTATGGATTCAAAATGAACCAGATGTTCTCGGGCTTAAAAAGAACACAGGTGGAAGAGAGACGTGACATAAGACAGACACGCACGCAAATGACTGTTGTACTTGAAGTCAAACTTTGAAACACACCCCCATCACATGTAGCCGACAGTCAGAAAAATGCAAAGGCAGATTCTACCTTAAAGGCTTCATCTGCGTCTTAAAAGATGTTTAAGCCTTAAGCCAGATGAAGCGATTTCAGGCAGAAGGGACACGGTCTTGAAAAAAGGCACATGGGAAGGAAACTGCATGTACCTTGGGTGGGACAGCGGGAGCCCTACCGTGGGATGAATTTAGAATTGGAGGGAAAGCGTAATGAGACGTAAGGCTGGAAACTTAAAAGGAGGGACAGTGGATGGAGGCTGAGGAGTTCAGACTCTGTCACATTTCCCATAGAGAACCCCAGAATTTTTCTGAGGGCAATAGTGACACGAGAAGACCCGTGCAGTAAAAAGCTGCCTCCGTAAAGGTGTGTGGGAAGGAGACAAAAAGGTGCCCTCCGTGGCTAGCTGCCGATACTATGAAAGGTGATAGCTCTAATGTGTGTTCCCAAATATTCTATACTTAAAAGGGCACAGATACATTTGCACGAGTGTCTTTATACACCGGAGGAGGCAGGTACACACAAGCCCCACGTCGGTTTGGCAGAGAATCGGCAAATCTGAGAGGGGGAATATTATCATGCTCAACAACACGGCCTTTAAATCAGACAAAAGCCTGGCTCCCTCAAGAGCTGTATAACTTCGCTTCAGATACTTAAACTCTCTAATATAAAATGGAGTTAAAGGCAAATATTTACAGTTTGTGAAGCAGTGAATATAATAACTCATTTGAAGGATTTGACATGGGCTCTGGCCTCTTGCAAACACACAACAGCTGGGAGCCGACAGTCCTCCTGTCCCATTTTTACTGTCGTTGCCAAGTTGAGAACTACCCCGGGTTAATGAGTATTTGGCAATCGCGTTGATCAGGAGCAGCTCAAGGTCTACAGAGTCAGGAAGGTAAGGCCCCTGCTCTCCGTGACGATGGTTTCACCGTTTTAACAAAAGAAGACCCACACACAGAACACAGAATCCTGCGGTCCTTCCCAAGTTTCATTCCCAGAAACTGCCTCAGTGAGTAGACACTTTCTATCCCTCTTGCAGCCTCACTGTGCACTTGCTAATTCATTCTGCTGCCTTCGCGCGACAACGGTCTTCAAAGCATTTCACACAGCAAAGTTCATCAAACGTATTGTTCCTGACTGCTCGAGGTTTAGCCTCCGACCACGTCTGTGACTCACGGGAAAAGTAAGCTGCAGAGATTACGTGCGCTTTTTGAATTTTTTTAAAACAGAATTTTAAAGTACAACTTTCGTGGAAACAATAACATTTACCACAAATGAAAAAATAAAGCAAATTAAAGAGCGCAGGAAAGATGAGGAGTGTGGTTCGTCCTCAACTCGGGTTGGCGATTCCCTGAAAACAGGAATCTGTGAGAGCAAAACTGAAGAACGAAGAATCATAGAGGTTGGCATAGCACAGAATCATCTAGAGGGTTTAATTAATCAGAAGGTTTTGGTCATAGCAGCTCATCTGTAACAGGTCCAATGACCTGGATGTTGAAGAAAGCACTGTCCCAGACTCCGCTGTAGTTGGGAAGGGCCTTTTTCCACGGTAGACACCTGGCATCCTGCCTCCCAACTGTCTCCCTCTTTTCATGTCCCATATCCGTCAGGTACGTGCACTCTATTCACCCATCGACCTGTCGATGTCTAAGCACCCTTGCCCAGGATTCTCTTTTCGTTCACGACAACTTACAGGAGCAATTCTTACAAAGTTTCACAAAACTCCCAACTCTTTCATGGAGCTTTCCCAAATGCCTCATGCTCTCTGTCAATACGACTATAAGACTCTGCTTCTGACATGTTAGCATCGACATCACTTTGCTTTCATAAAGATCGGAGTCCCCAAGCATACCATAAGATCTTAGAAATCGGGAAGCAGAACTTTTATATTGTCGTGTCTTCTGAAATGCCGGGCGCAATGTTTATTGCATCACTGTTGGGAACGCAAAAGGAAATCGTGCTACCTGTGTAAATTTAGGTGTGCTATTTCACCTCTTGGAAACTCCGATTTGATTCCTTATCTGTAAAATTGAGTAGCCTGTTAATTGCAACGAGTTGTTGCAAGAATGAATAACATTATAGGTAGACTCCTGAAAATGGCGCTTGACCTACTGGGTGTGCTGAGCGAATGGTAGCTTCAATAACTTCTGTGTTCTGTGTACTTGAGATGCAACAATTACCTCCTCTAGATGTAACTCATTTGGATTATGCACTCGGTTTGGTCTCACAATTAAAAGCAAGGCGTTTGTGAGAAAGAGTACTGAAACCCTTCATGACTAATCTACAGGAAGAGCGGCCCTTCTTAAGCTAACATATTGTTTCCGAATTCACTTGTCTCTGTGAGCAATTTATAGTGCAATGACTCTGGTGTTATTACCTGCTGGTTCCTCTGGCGTTTACTGCAATGGTACATGTCCAAAAAGTGGGAAGTTTTCCCAAGGTGCTTTTAATAGACATCTAGATAATTTAAAGACCGTGTTAAATAGGAAAATGTGAGCTTTGTTTTAGTCAAGTGACTTGGTGAGCCTTCAGGGCCCTTTCCAGCTCTGTGATATGGTGCCATTCGTAGGCCGTGTCTTCCTAAACATATTATCTGCAACATGGGTGAACTTCGATTGCAGGTCAACTTAGTATGTGATCAGCAACTATTAAGACTGGCTATCAGCCAAGCAAACACAATTGCATTGCATTTAATTCTATCCAAACATTCTGAAATGGTCTATATAACTCTTTAGTTACAGAAATTATATTGCATATTGCTACTGGATTGGACAGACGTCGATTATTATATATGTATAAAGAGGATATATATACTCTATATATCTCCTTTCTGAAGAAACGGACACTCCTTCCTTCCTGAGTGACGTCTTGGTATGTTACACAAAATTCTTTTTTTTTTTTTTGAATGTTTATTCATTATTTTTGAGAGAGAGAGAGAGAGAGAAAGAGACAGAGTGCGAGCAGGGGAGGGGTAGAGAGAGAGGAAGACACGGAATTTAGAGCAGGCTCCAGGCTCTGAGCTCTCAACACAGAACCCGAGACAGGGCTCAAACTCATGGACTGTGAGATCATGACCTGAGCCGAAGTCGGACGCTTCACCGACTGAGCCACCCAGACACCCCCCCCCCCCCCACAAAATTCTTTTACAGCACCACCAATACCTATTGCTTCAGGGGGGCAGGTAACAACCAATATTTATTCATCCTTTAAAGCCACTCGTATCATCTAACCCAAGGCTGGCCCATGGGGGATGATCATTGAATGTCTGTTCTTTCGATCAATTAATACACTTTCTCATTTTGTTCCTACTCTATCCCTAACTTGCTCTGAGCATGTCATCAATCTCTCTGGGTCCTGTTTCTTCTCTGAAATTCTATCGTTTTATGAAAACAAAGAAGCAGAATGAAAAGAGACATTAGATACAATGGAGTTGACCCTGGGCGCTCGCAGAGACGTAGGCAGGATAGTCCTGGTTCCCAGCTTTCCAGATCTCACTTTTTCCCTCGCCCGTATTATTTTTCCCAGTACAGACAGCGATATTAGATCTTGGTGCGTCCAACAGGTCCCTGACACAAGCAGACAGTCAGATCTGCCTTGGCTTTAATATGGTTACAGAACGTTACTGGACCTCAGCCTCTATTTTCTAATGGACTGATTACCAGACCCAGGGATCAAAGACTTCTGTGGTTTATCTTTACTCTTTTACTTTAATGACTTCTGACACTCCATCAGGGTGGCCTGGAGACCAGATGGAGCTTTGATTGCCATAAAGCATGGGCTGATAGAAAACTCACCAAGCTCTATGATGTCCTAGTATGAACCTAAGAGGGCGAGGGGGCGAGGAATCTCATTGTCTTTGCTTAAAATGAGCCACCTCTAATCCTTATTTCATCGATAAGGAACTCAAGACTCAGAGAGACAAACTGATTTCCTTGTCATGGGCACTGGTCAGGCAGGGAAGCAGAGTTTCCATAAAATATCAGGAAAACACATTTCTTCAGAAAAACACTGTTTGGTGAACATAAATCTTTTAATTCCATCCCCACAAGTGCTCCTACCAGAATCTTAGGTGCTAATAACTTTTCCTTCCCTTGGGATCCTAACAGGTATAGAGAGATAAAAGGTAGAAAAAAAAAAACAAACCCAACTTTATTGTTGTCTGTTCAGTAAAACTCAAACACAGATCTTCTTGGTAAAGGTGGGTTTGAGATTGTGGCTAAAGTTTTGGGCCAATCTGGGACCACCCTAAATGTGGGCATTAGCATCAGTGGGAAGAATAGGGTCCAATTTATTCATTCGAATGGCAAGGAATGAGCTGGAAAATGGTCCACTGACAGCACTTATGGGAACATCTTCCTGCTGTTGGGTTCATGATGGCAGGACGAAGAGAGAAAAGCCCTTATAAGACAAGGGCAGAAACTACAAGAGCGAAGGAGAATGAGAAAGGTGTTTGTATTGACATTCAATTTAAAAAACATACTGCAGGGGCATCTGGGTGGCTCAATGGGTTGAGCATCCGACTTCAGCTCAGGTCATGATCTCTCGCTTCATGGGTTCGAGCCCTGCATTGGGCTCTGTGCTGACAGCTCAGGGCCTGGAACTTGCTTGAGATTCTGTGTCTCCCTCTCTCTCTGCCCCTTCCCCTGTCTCGCTCTGTCTCTCTCTCTATCTCAAACATAAATAAACATTAAAAATAAATGGGGCGCCCGGGTGGCTCAGTCGGCTAAGTGTCTGACTCTTGACTTCAGCTCAGGTCATGTTCTCACAGTTTGTGATTTCGAGCCCCACATTGGGCTGTGTGCTGACGGCATGAAGGCTGCTTGGGATTCTCTCTCTCCCCCTCTTCCTCCTTGCCCCTCCTCCCCCCCATCTCTCTCTCAAGATAAGTAAATAAACTTTAAAATAACAATAATAAAATAAAATAACACACCGCAAGTGACCTTACCACACAGGGCGTGAGGCTCTCGAATTTCAAAGCATTCATGCCTGCCCCCTGAGCTGGAACAAAAAGGGGCAGAAAGAGACAGGAAGCAGCCATCCCAAGTTTCTTCTACTTCACAGGAAGTAGAGCAAAACGTCTCTTTCATGGAAATGCAAGGGAGGAAGATCAGTGCCTCCTCCTAGAACCTTCAGTAAAGGTCTTCAGTTCTCTCATGTGCTACAGAAACAAGCCGCTCTCCATGTGTCTGTCATCATTCTTCTCCTTTATGGTTTTCACAACATGGAGGACGATCTTCCTTTCAGAAGAGGAAATCAGGCCACCAACTGTCTACCAAACCTTCAGTAGTTCCTTAAGAAAGTCATCGGGGCTTCTTGTGCCTCAGTTTCCTCTTCAGTAAAGTAGGGTATGATGGCAATGGCTGCGCAAGGCTTTTGTGAAGGTTAAATGAGGTTGTCTCAGCAACCAGTAATCAGTGTTACTATTTTCTTGATCATCGTCATCCCGCTCTGCTTCTGCCAGCTACCGTGGCTCAGGACACAGCATCGCCGTGGCCAGGTACGATACTGCCACAGTTCCTAGAGAAGTCTGGGCTGGAGGCCGGAAGTACTTAGCTCATTAATTTCACACCAGCCAGGGGCACCTGGGTGGTTCAGCCAGGTACGTGTCTGACTCTCGATTTTGACTCAGGTCACGGTCTCACAGTTTTGTGAGTTCAAGCCCGGCATCGGGCTCCACGCTGAGCACGGAGCCTGCTTGGGATTCTCCCTTTCTCTGGCCCTGACCCGCTCATGCTCTCTCTGTCTCTCTCAAAATAAATAAATAAGCTAAAAAAAAAAAAAAAAAAAATTAACACCACCCAATAGATCTCGGCTGGCGTGGGACACAAAGCCACCAAAATGACCATTGGGTTTTCGAGTCCTAAGTCTCTCCACAAACCGGACTTAGGCTGTGGGCTTGCGGAACTAACCGCTGGTCATCTAGACCTGATACACTAGAGAGAAGGCATGGCTGGAGACACGAGCTGCCGATTTAGTCTCTGGGCGGTAATCGCAGCAGCCATGAAATTGTAGCAAGGGACCGCACAGAAAATACGAAAGCCAGACAAATATGTGAAGAACATCTATACTGAGTCTGTAGCCTTCAGCCCTCTGCCACAGACCTTGAACCAACCGTGAATATTGTCTCAGTGTTCCCACAGCAAACCTGAGAGGTGGCGAGGGTGAGGTGGCGAGACAGATTTAGAACTGAGTCATTGTAGCCTCGAGATCCAGTGAATCACCCAAGGTCGCACCGCTGGTTCGTCTCAGGGTTACTAAGAGAACCCAGGTTCCCTACACCTTTGCTTTCAAGCCCTGCTTAAGTCAGCTGTGGTGATTCTGCTGAAAGCCTTCCTGTGGTCGATGCAAGGGTGAGCTTTTAAGATTTGGTGTCCAGAGAGGAAATGCCTTTTTCTGCTCACCTCCCTACTTGTGCTCTTGGCAGGAAGGCCATGAGAAAATAGAAAATACTATTAGTGTTAGAAAAGTGCCAATTTCAGCCAAGCACGGTTGAGTCAATAACGCAGCAAAAGAGAATCAGCAGAGAGGCTAAGAATAAATCGCTTCTAAGGTTCTCTGAGCATTTGAATTTATCGTCTATAAAGCTCCCTCCATAAAAGGGAGAAGAATTTGGACATACAAATTATAGACAAGTTCTGCCCAAGGCTTAGTCATTAGCAAGGGAGTTTTTCATAAATGTAAGGTTTGGGGTGTTTCTGGGTTTGAACAGACCTACAGTGTTTCAAATACTCTGAAGGTTCCCTACGCGGACGGCAGGAGGCAAAGAAAGAGTTAGATGCTCTCTCTTACCTCATGAAGTTTAGATTCTAGAAGACAGAAAATTTCACCCGAAAAGTTTGTCCGGTGATGCAATTTAATTTTGTTTTCTTTTATCCTCCTTACATTTATGTAAGACAACATGACGAACTCAATTCTGAACTCAATTCTGAACTCAATTCTCCGTCACTCAATTCTCCTATTAAACACACCAGCTCCTGTATTCCTTGAATTAACGAGCTCTTTCTTTGTGAAGGATGTTGGTTTGTCAGTGACGTTGGAGTACATAAAATGATCCTGGAGCAAGCAATAGAAGATTGACTCTTTTCCAGGAGCTTACAAATGCATTGAAGAATACGTTTTATTTGCACCTTTTTTTTTTCATCTTTAAAGTGCTAACACTGCAATGAGGAAACTATGAAAAAGAAAAAAAAAATCACACAATATCCCATTGATCTAACACTCAGAGTCTTGTGTAGAGCAAAAGTAAAAAAAAAATCCCACTTGACTGTGTTTATCCTAGTGTTTCTCGGCTTGACCAATGTTGTCTTTTTTGCCCGTCATTCACATCTTCCAGATTATGGTAATTCACATCTTCCAGGTTATGAGTGTTCTATAGAACCCACATGTGGACATGCGGCTCTCGCCATTTCCCTACCTCTCCTCCCAACATCCAAGTGTGCCTGTCTGCTGTGCCCAATTCTCTCAGGGGGGCCAGGAGCTGGTCTGACAACAGAATGGGCAGCACGGGTGCTGTGAGAATATTCCGTGCTCCCCTGTTGTATTCTGGTATTCTGTTAGGGGCTTTCTTGAGTCAAACTGAAAGCAGGTAAGAAGTGATTGAAGTGGTGGGGGTTGAAGTCTTCATGGAAGCTGTTGGAAAAAGACATCATGTTGGTAATGTATTGGAATCTAATCTTAGGTTTGCTGCTAATTGTCTGTGAGACTTTGGAGAAGACTCTCCATTCTGGGCCTGAGTTTCCTCACGTGTTGCAATGAAAGGGCTGGAGTAAATTTAATTTTCTCTGATTGTAAAACACACCGATCCATCAGCCAGTTGCAAAGACGAACTTAATCTGTGATGAACTTGTTGCTTGATTCTGAGTCGAAGCACTTAAGTTAGACAGGGACACTTTGAGCATTGGCTATGTTTGAATGACCCCCAAGATCCCTCTGGAGTGAGCCAATATTTTGTAGCACCTTCTTAATAAGACCCAAGATGTTTTTACTGTGTTTCTTCTGGGATCAAAGTGTTGACAAAACCTTCCACGTCTGCGGGTTTCCTGTGTCAGGAGACTCTGAAATCTATACTCCGATTCTCTGATTATTTTCTTTTTAATTTAAATCCACATTGGAAATAAGTGATCAGGAATAAATTAGGACAGAATAAGACCATCTTCTCTAAAGTTAAATGGGGCGTGGGGGTGGGGAAGGAGCAGGAATGAGAAGGAGAAGGAGGAAAGTGATGAAGAGAACTGGGGTGATCAATTAGCCAGTGGGCAGACATCCATCCATCCAATAAGAATATCATTAAGACTGGTTTATAATTAATTGCAACAGTAGACTTGATTAAAAGGAATTTCACATACATGCACACACACACACACACACACACACACACACACACATTCCAACACACAAGCAATTTGGAAATTAGTTTCAAAAAATGATTTTGGGTGCCTGGGTGGCTCAGTCGGTTAAGCATCTGACTGGCTTAGATCGGGATCTCATGGTTGGTGAGTTCAAGTCCCCCATCAGGTGAGCTCAAGCCCCACTTCGGGTGAGCCCTGCTTCTCTTTCTTTCCTCTCTCTCTCTCTCTGCCCCTTACTCATCTGTGCCTTCTCTCTCTCTCAAAAAAAATTATTTTCTCCCAATTCTGTCCTGTCATCCCAGGACAAGGAACAAAGAAAACTGTTTACATACAGAAGGAAGAGAAAGACGAAGGTGATAGTCAGCCCAAGAATGTGGGTATCCTGTTGCTGGAGGAGAGACAGACAGACAGGTAAGTGCAAGAAACAGGTAAGTAGAAATCTGGGGAAGCAGACAGACAGTGAGGGTTGAGGGGGAAGAGCATTGTCACAAACTCACGTTGATATTGAGAAAACTACTTGGTTAATTGGATGAATAAATTTTTAACAATCTCAGTTTGAAAAGCTTTGGAAGGTCCCATTGCCAGCCACCTTTCCCCTTTTCCTGTACTCAAATTTCTTTTTCAACATATTCATTTATTCATTCATTCATTCATTCATTCATTCATTCTGCCATTTACTCAACACATCTGTTTTTTTCTTTTCTATTTTTAAAGTTTATTTATTTATTTGGGAGGGGGAGGGGGAGGGGGCAGAGAGAGGGAGAGAGAATCCCAAGCAGGCTCCACACTGTCAGCATAGAGACCGATGCAGGGCTCGAACCCATGAAATGTGAGACCATGATCTGAGCCAGAACCAAGAGTTGGGCACTTAACCGACTAAGCCACCCAGGCACCCACAATACATGCGGTTTTTTTCTTTATTTTATTTTTTTAATTTACATCCAAATTAGTTAGCATATAGTGCAACAATGATTTCAGGAGTAGATTCCTTAGTGCCCCTTACCCATTTAACCCATCACCCCTCCCACAAACTCTCCAGGAACCCTCTGTTTGTTCTCCGTATTTAAGAGTCTCTTATGTTTTGTCCCCATCCTGTTTTTATATTATTTTTGCTTCCCTTCCCTTGTGTTCATCTGTTCTGTGTCTTAAAGTCCTCATATGAGTGAAGTCATATGATTTTTGTCTTTCTCTGACTAACTAATTTCACTTAGTATAATACCCTCTAGTTTCATCCACATAGTTGCAAATAGCAAGATTTCATTCTTTTTGATTGCCGAGTAATACTCCATTGTATATACATAGCACATCTTCTTTATCCATTCATCCATCGATGGATGTTTGGGCTCTTTCCATACTTTGGCTATTGTCGATAGCACTGCTATAAACACTGGGGTGCATGTGTCCCTTCGAAACAGCACACCTGTATCCCGTGGATAAATACTTAGTAGTGCTATTGCTGGGTCGTAGGGTGGTTCTATTTTTAATTTTTTGAGGAACCTCCATACTGTTCTCCAGAGTGGCTGCACCAGCTTGCATTCCCACCAACAATGCAAAAGAGATCCTCTCTCTGCATCCTCGCCAACATCTGTTGTTGCCTGAGTTGTTAATGTTAGCCATTCTGACAGGTGTGAGGTGGTATCTCATTGTGGTTTTGATTTGTATTTCCCTGATGATGAGTGATGTGGAGCATTTTTTCATGGGTCGGTTTGCATCTGGATGTCTTCTTTGGAGAAGTGTCTATTCATGTCTTTTGCCCATTTCTTCACCGGATTATTTGTTTTTTGGGCAACACATGTGTTTTTGAGGCCTTACCATGGGCCAAGGACTGTCATAGATCCTGAGAACACCCAACGGATTCAGACATAATCCTTTTCACCAAGGAGCTGTCATTCTAGTCCAGCCTAGTCTCATTTGAACAACCAAAGGAATAGCTACAAATGGACATGATGTGTGTTTTGGAGGTATCTACTGGAAGATATTAAAAATGAAAGGAAGCCTGCCTATTTGTGCAGGTGGACAGGAGACCCAACGGAAGGGGATTTGTGGTTCCAGAGGGCAAGATTGGAAAAGACTTCTTGGTCAGAGGATTATGTCAATCCAGAACTCCTCTTGGGGATGGAACAACACCATCTTTGTTCTCTCTGAGGTATGGGGAGAAGCTAGTGGATCCTCAGACTCCTGGATTGCCATCAAATGGCAAATAGTGAAGGCAGATGGCAAAACACAAGAATAATATTGACAGACCTGTTTTTTAAGTGATGTCTTCCCCCCCTCCCCCGCCTCCCCCTGGTCAGCTGAGTTGTTAGAGGTGACAACTTTTCTTCAGCTCCATTAAGTGGCGGATGCAAAGGACAGCAATTGCAATATCAGTCTTCTAAGACATTTATCACATTACTGTTTTATAAGGAAAGTAATCCACCACAATTGTTAAACTTCTGAATTATTGGATTTGATGCACTAGACTGGAATCTAGAAATCTAGCTACAAGGAGAGCTAAAGGTCTTCTCTGGATTACTTGGAGCTTTAAGCCTCCCAATTAAACTATGTAGAGAATTTGAAGAGCTAGCTCCAGCTATCTATAAAGTGAGGAAGATTACCCGTCTTGACAATTGTCCCATGGGTGCATTTGATTTTGTGTTTTCACATCACACTTTTCAAATAATATTTCTGTAAGGTCACATAAAAGCCTGGTTGTCTGTGGATGCCTTCAGGATTAGGAACCGGGTTGGGGGGGCAGGTGGAAATAAGTTTGGAGAAGAGGGTTTTTGTTATTGTTGATGTTGTCGTTGTGTTTTACCAGATACCCTCTTACCAACTTTGAGATTTTGTGCTTGTACTTTTTGCAAAGAATTCACTTGAAAGTATTTCATTTTTTACAACAGAAAGGCAACCCCGTGCTCTCTTACAAGGCCAGATGTCCAGCCTGGGTCACAGGACTCCCAGTACTGGCCTCTGCCAGCCTCCTTTGTAATTCTTGACTTTGGAAATGGGAATGCAGCCATTGAGGGCTTTGTGATGTGCAACTGCCTTTCTCAGAGAGCTCTGACCAAGTAACCAAGTTGTCAGGTAGCCTTTCCTCTTCCTGTGGGGAGAGCAAGAGACAAGACAACCAGGAGACTTCTGTGCCATCCTGTACTGAAGTCCTCGAGGGCTTTACAACATTCGCACAGTGGCCCCCTGACCTTTCTGTTGCCCTCCTTCTGTTCCAGGGTTATGACTTCCCACACGTGCAGAATTAATCTCGTCCTGTGATCTCTTTTGTATCTATGTTGCTTTCCAGCCAGGGAACTTAACTTGAAAGCGGCTCCATAGAATTTCAGCTCTAGACAGCATCTCACAGATGGTAACTGGAAGTGATAGTTCATGCGAGGAAACTGAGGCCCAGAGAAAGAGCAACCCGTACACTGGAACATACTAACACAGTTGGGACTATACTTCCAACTGAGTTCTCTTTCCATTACCGCTCTGTCCCCACCCTGCCCTCACCCCCCACCGCCCTTTATTCTTTTTCAGGCTATACTTATACCTCCCTAGGGTGCTAGATAATACTTGTATATTCTGGCTATTTTCATTTTTGCATACTTTTCCCATGAAGATTTTGTTGTTTCCTCTTTCAGACATGACCCGAGGACCTCAGGCTGGCCTCATTAACTGATCCCTATGGCACCTTAAGAGACAGTCCTCCCCAGGGAGCTTCATGGCTCTGTGTTGTTCGTCCCCAGTTACTGAATTCCCACCAGCCTGGCCCTCTCAGCTGAGCTCAGATGCAAGGGGCTTGTAATCCATGCGGAGGAAAATACTTCTGCATGTGGCCAGCTTGGTTGCTTTCAATGCCATTTACAACCTTTGTGGTTTGAATCTGTTCAGAGAAGAATTAATTGATGGTTTTTAATGTCATTAGAGAAGAAACCCAACTAGTTTCTCAGGGTAGCCTGCTGGGAAGTTTTTAGCTTCAGGAAGATTGTATTTCACCTGCTGTCAAAAAAAACCCCAACCAAACAAAAACAAATCCAAATTAATGCCCTTTACAGAATTTAGCTGTGGGTGGGTATGAGCTAGATATAAATCTGGAATAAACAGAAGGCTTAGTGGTGGCAAAGCCCTTTCCCCTCTGTATCTGTCTTTCTGCAGTGACTTATTTAGGATCCTAAAGCCAAAATGTGACTACATGTATATGTGATTTGAGAAAGTCAAAGCCCTCGTCTCCTAAAAGTTTCTCTCCGTTGACTCCCACTCTGATTTGGCCTGAAAAGTTTCTCGTTTAGATGCACGCACCTTGAGTTATTTAACCCAAACTCACAGCCTTATCTTCAGAAGGAGAATACTAAAATGCCCATCTCACTATGTGTAAAAACACTGGCGTAATGCTAGGTACAGAGCCAACGTGCTCCATGTATATTTATACGATGACGATCTATTCCTTCATTTGCTGAATCAAATGCCCGAGCCCCCCGTTGACAGCTAGCGTGGTAGTGAAAAGATAAAGTAAGGTCATTCCAGCCTTCGAAGAGCTCACAGTTCCTGAGGAGACAGAGATCTGGAAACAGATGACTGCAGTACAAGATGGCAAGTAATTATAACGGAGAGAACTCTGAGTTTGTTGGGAGGGCATCGCGCGGTTGGAGTCAGACAGGGAAGGGGCAGGTGGTATCTGACTCCTGAAAGCCAGCAGGAGTTTTCGTCATATGGTTCCTGGGAGCTGTAGAAGTTTTTTTATCATTCATCAAATCACATAATTTTCTAGGAGTCTTTTGAGAAGCCAAACATGTGATTTGAAAGAGGAACGTTTTGGAAAGAAAAATCCCAGGGGCTGGAAATGGGGAGAGGACACAGCATCAGAAAATCCAGAGTGGCTAGGAGGGGGTGCAGTGGCTTGATGGGGAGGAGGAGGGAGGGGTAGGAACACCCAGTGCTCAGGGAGTTCTGTCCTCTGCCAGAAAGGGAGGATACCCAGATAAATGCTGGGGAAAGGAGGTCAAGTACAAATTCCAAAAGAAAACACAGAAAGCAGCCTCTAGTTGCTTCAAAATGCCCGTAGGTCCCACTCTGCTCAGAAAGCACTGATACATTTGGGGTACCTCGTGGCTCAGTCAGTTAAGCGACGACCTCTTGATTTCTGCTCTGGTCGTGATCTCCAAGTTTGTGGGGTCGAGCCCTGTGTCGGGCTCCGTGCTGAACGCGGAGCCTGCTTAGGATTCTCTCTCTCTCTATGACTCTCCTAAAAATAAACAAAGAAAAAAAGAAAAAGAAAACAGTGATATATTCACTATACATCCTTTCCATCCCCACTTTTTTTTTTTTTATTTTTATTTTTTCAACGTTTATTTATTTTTGGGACAGAGAGAGACAGAGCATGAATGGGGGAGGGGCAGAGAGAGAGGGAGACACAGAGTCGGAAACAGGCTCCAGGCTCCGAGCCATCAGCCCAGAGCCTGACGCGGGGCTAGAACTCCCGGACCGCGAGATCGTGACCTGGCTGAAGTCGGACGCTTAACCGACTGCGCCACCCAGGCGCCCCTCCATCCCCACTTTTGTACATAATCTTTGCACACCTGTAAGGGGATACATGGAAGAGAGTTAGTATGTTTTAATAGTCATTTATTGGATACTCACGTTATCGTACTTTTATCATAGCATTATCATATGTTAAATGGTCGTATATTAAATATATCTTCCCAACAACCCAGTGAGATTGGAAGTACTAATCCCTTTTACACACAAGAAGGAGCTCAAAAAGATTAAAAAAAAATGTTAAGTCACTTGCCTGAGGTAACATAACTAGAAATTTCTGAAACAGGAATTCAGATCCAAAGCCTATACCTTTTCTTCCATGATGTCATCACACACTGCAGGCTCCGGAATCAGACATATTTGGATTTCAGTTAATAAAAATAAATGTTTTTTCTCGTCTCGTGTGATTTTTCCTTGTATCTCCCTTTCTTGACAGTCTATTAATGAGGTCTGTGGCTGGCTTGTTTTATTTATGAATGCCGTATAAATATTTGCTCCTCTCATTTGCCTCTTCTGCCTTTCTTGAGAAAATGTTCTTAGCTTATCGAAATTGTTGTCAATGCTTCAAAGAGAGCATGAAATCCAACCGATTCAACATTTTCACCGAACGGATATCATGAATTCAAGAGTAGTGATGCTCTGGAGGCCCCTCTTGCCCTGACTCCAAATTCTCACTGGATATTACCACGTAAGTAGCATGTCATATATTTGCTCATGTGAATATCGTGTATTCCTGCCCTGGACTGGTTGCTCCGTGATACCCGGAACATCCTCGGTGTTGTTTAAAGACATATCCTCAGGAACTACGTAGCCCTGGGAAGTGGTACGTGCTCTACGAGTTTCCGTGAAATGATTGAACGACCATTAAATACGGAACGAAATATAAGGATGCATAAGACAGTTTGGGGTCTCACTGTGTGTTGTCTAGCTGGGGACTTGAGACAAATGCTGGAAGTTGCCAAATAGCACGTACAGCAGGTTAGCTGTTATAAATCGGAGGCCTCAAATTCACGTATCAGAGATGTAACTTCTCTAGGTCCACTTAAGTTAGTTTCAAGCCTGTTTTCTGCCATGGAGGCAGAAACTTTATATGTCCAAGATTTGATGAGAGCTTACGTAGGCCAAGCGCCTGAGGTGGGGGGGATGCTGTCTGCTCTTTTTTCATCTGCCTACACCGGTCATCACGGGGATGAGGTTTGGTGCTCCCTCTGTGGCTCCTCCAGGACTGGCAGCTCTCTCTGCTGCTTCTTTCTTACACATAAAGGCACAGGAATTCTTAAGCTCCTTTTCACTATCTCTTAGGGGTGGTCTTTGGAACTTCCTGTCTAGATACTCTACCCATCCACACCCTCTGAGGTCTGGTCACCCTTCCTAGGCTCAGCCTACACAATGGGGTCCATTCTCTGCTCTTCAGAGCACAGCAGACATCGTACCTCCTTCCTCTGCATCGCCCCCTCCCTTCCCAAGCCTGGAAGAGTATTTTCCAGTTTGGGAAGGGACACACCCAAGTATTCTAGCTGCCCTCTGATTCCTTCCCTCAGGGCTTTCGGAAACAAAACCAGGATCAAGAGACTCACAAGCTTTGTGCCTTTCCCTGGAATGAGGAACACAGATAACGATTATCTTACGTAGAAAGGAGGAAAATGGGGAAATATCAGAGGAAAAAAAGTTAATACTCAAGATTTCTTTTTTTTTTTTTTTTACTATATTCTTCTAGTAAATCTTTTCTTTCTTCTAGGGGGAGAAAAAGGTATTTCTTTTCCAGTTGTTTTATCTCCACTTTGTCCCCAAATGGCAGGTCCTGGCCTGCCCTAAACTGGGCTCTCCAGGGCAATAATATCATTGGTCAAAGCAATCCACATGGAAGCAAATCACCTGCTCTGTAGAACGATGCAAACCATCCATAGACCATGAGTCAGCAGCCAAAGCGGCTGACGCGTTGCATACGGGAATCAAAACGCCACTTCGTGCTCTGGGGCAAGAGCTGAACGCTCCGCGGTGAATTAGATTTTATTCGAGCCCACTCGGGTTTCCTCTCAAGGCATTTACTCAGCACATGCTGTTTGGCAGTATTTTAGTAACAGGACATGAGTTCTTGAGGGTCGGCGTACCCATCGGTGTCCATTCTTGCTCTTAGATGGCACCTTGTTAGAAAGTCCAAGACGGTGTCTGTTGAAGTGGTGATGGTGTCTGCATAGGGCCAGTGTTCGAGGGCTCTTTCCTTGTCAGGCAGTTGTCTCTGTGCCTCAGACGCCATGGGACTGGCTTGGTAAAACATGGTCGTCGGATGGCACCTCTACGCTGTTGTCGCCTTCATTTTCTACACCCTCTACTGTGTGGGCACTACCTCCGCTGTTCCCCCATTGTTTCGAGATTCCCCTGCGTCTTTATTCAGTACCACAGAGATGGCTTCCACTGTACCCACAGCCCCTGTCTGAGTCACACAGATAATTGAGACTTTTTCATCACTACTACTGACGTCGAAGTCCTTGCTCATGCCTGGACATCTCCTTGGCTGGAGATGAATTCCCTGCTGGGCAGGGAGAACTCAATCCCACAGACTGGTCTGGGTGGCATCTGACTGCTGCCACCTCTCAAGTCGGCTCACCCACCCCTGCCCAAACCCACAATGATGTGCTCAAGAACTTCTGGAAGTCCGTTATCTGGATTTTACAGCTCAAGTCGCCTTCATGAAGCCTAGACTGGATACAGCTTGCTTGACATGCTTGCATCTTCCCACATCTTTAATCCCAATTTTCTCCCGGCTTGCTCCCTTGTAGACCCACTCCGTCCACATTCTTGGCAATCTGCCCGTTAAGTGTTGCCTACCAGGAGGGCTTTTTGCCGAATCCTCCAACTGTTTACTCTTCTCTGTATTGAGGAAGGAGATCACTTCCTTAGAATCTGGAAATCCGTTCTTTTCCTTGTCGAACCTCTCTAAAAATGGTTTGGGGTATTTGTATCTCCCGTCATCAGATGGGTATCCCCGGAGCCAGCTACTAGGCTAAGGGTAACTTAGTTACCATTTTTTGCGCCCCTGCCATATTCCAGGCACTACTGTTGGGTAGAGAAGGAGCCCCAGTAACTCCAAAGACCTCATTCCTTCATGGATAAATTCTGGGTGCGAACAGTAGAGGCAAGTGGGAAAGAGGAATTAATTCTTTTTCTTTTTTGGTTTCCTGCCTTATTAGTCACGCTGTGTCAAACAGAAGAAATAAATGATCACAGCGTTGTCTAAAAGCAGGCATTGTGGTTCTTGCTGTCAGAAAGGTTGGTGTTTCAGAAATATTTTGCGTAAGAGGAAATGGGAGTCATTGGAGAGAAGTGGACAGTAAGACCATTTCTTCATGTTGTTGTTTTTAAGTAGAAATACTTTAAGGAGCCTGAGGCTCTCCATCCCTTAGCTCCTGACCCCTTCAGCTGGCATTTTTATCTGGGTGTGGTTGAGTTAAGTTGAAAGTCAAGCAGCAGGTATGGTGTGGCACAAGGTCATTTCCACTCTTTACCGGGGGGCAGCCGAGGAGGGGTTAGGGCTGACGCATGTACCTAAGCCGTTTGTTTTCTTTGGCACAAACTGGGAGAAACAGTTTCTTCTCTCCAACCAGTAGTTCCTGGAGAACCAGCTCCTACAAGCTAACAGGTTTTAAATTGCATACTTTGGCATCTTTTGTTAGAATGAAGGCATTGCATCTTTAGAATATGTCTGTGAAACGTGTGCCCTAAAGGGTTAAATTTTATCTCGGCTAATTCAGCCTATTATCCTGGAAAAAACACGACATCTGCAGTCAGAAAATGTGAGCTTGAATTCCTGCTTTGTCACCTCCCGGCTGAGTGATCTTTGTTTCACAAGTCCCAACTTCAAGCTCTGTTTCTTTGTCTATAAAATGAGACTAATAATCATGTCTGTGTCATAGGTTGGGAAGATGAAGTATAATGATACCTGTGAATAACACTTTGTAAATTCTGAGTTGAATAGAAGCTCATCTGTTCATTATTTACCCTATATTCCATCCTACACCTCTCTCACTAAACCCGCTGGTATGACTTACAATCTTCATTTTTGCCCCAATTCCCGCCAAGATCACCTCTGACTGCGTCATGTATTTGGATGCCCACCCAACAAACTGATCTTAAGCTTGACCCCAAAGTCAATCACATGGCTGATCCTGGACCTTGGATTACCCTCACGTCTGGAATGGTAAATTCCAGAGATCTGACAAGCATCTCCTAGCCTACAGCCATTATATTCCCCTATGTTGACCTACTCACCAATCTCCTCGAGACTTTGTTCCTCAATTTTTCCCCCTTTTCTCTCAATTCATCACTTTCCTGATGGTTTTCCTTCTTTTCGGGCTAAATCTATAGGGAATCTCTTAAATTACTCTCACCAGCAAGCACTTCGAAGTCCAGAGACCCTTCCCCCTCTGTATCCACCCTGTCAACTCATAGCCATTGACAAACAGACATGTGCTTTCTCCACTCAGACCCTTGGCTTCTGAGCATCCATACAGGACATACACACCTGTGTGTGCTGTTGCCACTAGGAGCTGGTGGACTCCAACTCAGAAGCGCTCACCGCACCACCTGACAAACCTTCTACCCATCCCCGCTCAGCTCCCTTTTCCGTCCCTCACGTGGGCTGGTCCACAGTTATTTTAGACTTCACAACCCCTATTAAATGTTCATTTTCCAAGATTCCCCTCAAAACTTCCTTTTTTCTTGGGGCACTGGGGTGGCTCAGTCAGTTAAGCATCTGACTTCGGCTTAGGTCATGATCATCTGACTTTGACTCAGGTCACAATCTCAAGGTTGGTGAGATGGAGCCCCTCATCAGGCTCTGTGCTGACAGCTCAGAGCCTGGAGCCCGGAGCCCGGAGCCCAGAGCCCGCTTTGGATTTTGTGCCTTCCCCTCTCTTTGCTCCCTCCTCCCTCTCTCTCTCTCTCTCTCTCTCTCTCTCTCAAAAATAAATAAACATAAAAAATTAAAAATAAAAAAAACTTCCTTTTTTCTTTGTGAATTCTTACTCCACTCCCTCCACGCAGGCTCTCTCAGCTTTTTCTGATACAATGAGTTATTTTCTCTTTCTTACTACTCATTTCTTTGTCTGGACTTAATACTCTGCATCTTGGGTACTATACTGCATGTAAGATTTACCTCTTTCTCTGGATTGCAAGGCAAAAGAAAGCAGGGATGTATCATATTCACTCATACCTTCCCAATACCTGCCATGGTGCTCGAAAATATCTACTTAATGAGCATTAAGAAGAAATTAAGAAGAATTAAAGAATTAAAGAAATAAGAGGGGCAGTTGGAACCCTAAGTGGACTTTGGAAGATGAATGGCATAAAACGATGTTTGACAAACAGCTGAAGGATATTTAGAGACACACTATTGTGACAATGGTGCTCCTTATAACGCCAGGAAGTGTCCTTCACATGCCGTTGTGGAGTGAATGTTGGTATTCACATATAACACACGTGCTAAAGCCCTAACCCACATGGGATAAATAAGTAATGGGGAGATCACGTACGGCATGGGTGGGACTTTCTTTCTTAATGTTTATTTTATTTTTGAGGGAGAGAGACAGAGAGAGAGGGCATGAGTGGGGGAGAACAAGAGAGAGGGGGGACCAGAGGATCCAAAGTGAGCTGTGCACTGACAGAAGCAAGCCCAATGTTGGGCTCAAACTCATGAACGCCGAGATCATGACCTGAGCCAAAGTCAGACACTCAACCAACTAGGCCACCCAAGCACTCCCAGTGTGGGACTTTAAGGCAAGGAAGTCTGAATTGTTAATACTAACCTCACCTCATTTCTATATTCTAGGGCTAGAAATGAGCTAGGGTTATGCTGGTTAAGGTTACCCATTAATTTTCTAATTTCTCGTTGCAGCACTCTACAGGTGTTAAGTTATTGTTAACTCCATTTAATATATGAGAACAAAAGAAAATCAAAGATTTAAAATGTCTAAAATCAGAGTCATTGGTAACACAATAGAAAATAGCCTTAGTTTTCTGACAATAATTTAGAATTATTTAGAATAGCCAACATATGGAAGCAACCCAGATTCCATTTGATAGATGAATGGATAAAGTTGTGGCATATATATCTACGTGGAATACTACTCAGTCACAAAAAAGAATGAGATCTCGCCGTTTGCAACAACATGGATGGACCCAAGATGTACTATGCTAAGTGTTTCGTGTTGTTTTTGAAGTATCTGGGGGGAGATAAGAAGGTTATTTAATCACCAACCTGCAGGCATACAAAAACTGACTTGACTTTCTTACTTCCCTAGAATGATCTTTTTCCCTCTTGAATGGAATGAATGAATCATTTATTTTGACATTATGCACCCTGCCAAGTCTAACCGGAAAAGGGGACATAAATTCAAATGTAGCAAAGAAATGGGAGATCTGTATTATTAAACTCAAAAGGGTGACTATTTACTAGTGTAGAACTATAGTTGTTATAGCTGGAGATAGGAGTACTGACCTCCTGTATAGTCAAAAATCCACATATAATGCTTGACTCCCCCCAAAATTGACTACTAATAGCCGATTGTTGACTGGAAGCCTCATTGATGACATGAACAGCTGATTAACACACATGTTGTATGTTAAATGTATTATATACTATATTCTTACATTAAAGTGAGTTAGAGAAAAGAAAATGTTATGAAGAAAATCATAAGGAAGAGAAAATATATTCATAGCAGCGTACTATTAAAAAAATCTGCGTATGAGTGGACCCACACAAGTCAAACCCGTGTTGTTCGAGGGCTAACAGTATTTTCAACTTTATGAATGCACAAAGTTAGCATGTATCTACTTGGGGTCACTCTCCATAATTGCTCAGAGATATCTGAATTTTTGACAGAGTTTTTTTTTTTTTCTTTGCTTTGCTTAAAGACTTTGCAAGGAATAGCCTGCTATCCTGAATGTTTGTGTTCCCCCCAAATTTATATGTTGGAGCTCTAATTCCCAATGGGATCGTATCTGGAGATGGGGTCTTTGGGAGGTAGATCATGAAGGAGCCCCCATGAATGATATTAGTGCCCTTCTAAGAAGAGACGCCAGAGAGATAATCTCTGTCTGCCATATGAGGATATAAGAAGGTGGCCATCTGCAAACCAGGAAGAAGGCTCTTACCAGGAACTGATAGGCCGGTACCTTGATCCTGGACTTCTCAGTTTCCAGAACAGCGAGAGGTAGATGTTCATTGTTTAAGTCACCCAGTCTAGAAGGTGTGTGAAAGCAGCCTGAACTGGTTAAGACATGGCTCTGTAGTTTCATCTGCGGGGGCTTCAGAAAGGGAATTTACTGGTCTAGAAAGGAGATTATTAGGCAAATAAACAGAGCTACTGGCAATCTTTCTTGAAAAACAATTTAAAAAATTCTACCATTTTCATCATTAATGAAATTCATGCATCTGTTATTTGGATGTTTTTCCTCTGAGGACAACAGAAAAAGCCAAACGTCCTCTAGGGAATTAAGCATTTAAATTTCCCATAAACTTTTACTACTGAAAGCAGAGTTAATCAAGTCAGACGATGAGAAAGAAAAATAATCATTGTGTAACTCAGTTTTTGTCTAAATATACAAAGCCAGACTTGGCCAGAGACCTTGGTCTTTGCCCTTCCTCTTGATTTTTTAAGACTTTTTTTAAAATATAGCTTTTTTGAGGTATAAGTTTTATTCTAAATTTTTTGTCATATTCAAAGCATTTCCTCGAAGGGAGACCTCTGGCCTGTCATTGTAACTTGAAGTCCCAAACCTACTTTTAATCCTTTCTGACCATCCTGCTAATTGAGCATCTTTTAAGCCATAAAGCCAGAAACTAAATTAAGTGTTTCCTTTAGAAACTGGATACATTTAAAAGCACACAGTTTCCAGAAACCCGTCTCTGACCCTAACTAATCCTTATCACTTTCTTTTCTAGTAACAGACACATCAGAACCTATAAATTTGGATCCAATAAAAGTCTGACCGAACCAATGGCTCTGAAGTTATACTCCACAGTCCTCTACTGTATTTAAACAACGCATGAATAATAGTAATCTGCCCATGGCTTTTGAGTACTTGGGAGAGAGCGGAGGTGAGAGAGGACATTAAGTTTTGTAATGGTCTTACATAGTAGGAAGAGCCCTGGAATGGGAGTCATTTCAGCCATTTGTTGTTCCATTGTGCAACACGATTCCCAACACCATGGTTGTCAAAGATTTACCAAACATGACCCAACTCTAGTAATGCTTCTCAAGCCTTATCTTTCTAGACCTCACTGCTGCATTTGACATTGTTGACCATTCACTTCTTGAGATTCATCCCTCTCCTCTGGCATCTATAACAACTCTATCAACTGTCCCCTTTTCTTCTCTGATCATTTCTTGATAGTTATGTTTGCGTGTGGTTTACAGGTTTTCGGTCAATAGTCTTGGTTATTTCTGTAATCTCTTCAGTTATCTCATCCATGTTCATCGTTTTGACTAAGACTCATAGAGTGATGACTCTCAGATACTACCCCAGTCTGACTCCTCCTGAACCAGAGACTCATAACCTTTTGGACATGTCAGCTTGGTTGTCCCCCAGGCACCCCCAACTCACTGTGTTCAAATCTGAATTCATTTTTTTTTTCAACGTTTATTTATTTTTTTTGGGGACAGAGAGAGACAGAGCATGAACGGGGGAGGGGCAGAGAGAGAGGGAGACACAGAATCGGAAACAGGCTTCCAGGCTCTGAGCCATCAGCCCAGAGCCCGACGCGGGGCTCAAACTCACGGACCGCGAGATCGTGACCTGGCTGAAGTCGGACGCTTAACCGACTGCGCCACCCAGGCACCCCCTGAATTCATTTTTTATCCCAAACACAACATCTCCCGTGCCAGTACCTGAGCACCATCATCTGTGCAGAAACCTGAAAGCAAGCATCGTCTTCTCATCCCTGGCAATTCTACCTTTTCGCGTTTCTTTTTTATTTTAATGGGTTTCTTCCTAATTACAGCTTTGTTGGAAGATAGCTAACTTTCCACAAAGTTCACCATGTTGCATGGCACAGCATGGTAGTTTTTAGTCGGCTGACAAAGTTATATACCGATCACCACAATCTAATCCCAGCACATGTACATCACACCGACAAAACCCTCCTTGCCCACTGGCAGTCACTTCCTACTTCCCCTTCCCCTCAGTCTCTTTCAATGATTGAGTCGACTTTTGATTTGGATTAGGGTCGAGTTGCACTGAGCCAGGAGGTTGATACCTGTCACTTTCCAATTCCGAATCCAATTGATTGGATTTTCCTATTCTGGACATTCGATATAAGTATAATCATATAATATGTGGCCTTTTGTACCTTACTTCTTCCTTGGCATAGGATTTTCAAGATCCATCCATATTGTAGAATATAACAGACTTTTATAGAAACAGAGAGTAGAACGGTGGGTGCCAGGGATTTGGGGGGGAGGTGGGAAAATGCGGAGATGTAGGTCAAAGGGGACAAACTTCCTGTTGTAAGATGAATACGTTTCAAAATCTAATGTGCACCATGGTGGCTGTAGCGAATAATCCCGTATTGTATACTCGGTATTTCCAGAGAGTAGATCTTAAGCTTTCTCACCATGACAGCAAAAAACTATGTGGGGTGATGGGTGTGTGAATTACCTTGATTCTGGTAATCATTTCATAACGTATGTGTGGTCGGATCATCATGTTGGACGCTTTAAAGATAGATAATTTTGTCATTTTTTTTCCTCAATCAGGCTGGAAAAAAATTAAATAATTAAAAAGGAATGAAGTTCTGCCTCCTCATATGTTTTGAACCTGCTCCTTTTTGGCATTTTTTGTTTATTGTTGGTGCATATTCCAGTTTGATCACTGTTCTAGGTTGTGGCTCCATCACGTGTTGCCTGGGCTGCTCTGATCCCTTCCTAACTGGTCACCTTTTCTCCATGATGCAAATAGAAGTTCGAGTAAATTCAAATGCATCATATTTCCAGGCTTAAGACCCTTTGCATGCCCCATATTTCTGTTTTAAAGGATAAAGTCCAAGTGTCTGTCAATGATTCCCTGCAAGACCTGTTCCTACCTCAGAAAACTATCACCACCTTCGGCCTCCACATTTTTCTTCTTGTTAGTTCCTGTATGCACAATACCCCTCTGCCTCTGCTCCTTCTTTGCATTTCCCTAGGATACCTTTCCTCATGTTCTTGGGTTGGCTAACTCATGTATCATCTTTCCCAGAAAGGCTTTTCAGAAACTCAAGTCAGGCAATTCGTACACCTCTCTCATAGTACTTATGTTACCATACTCAAATTTTAAATCTAGGAAATGCATGGCTCTCCAATCAGATAGTAGGGTAATCAGATAAATGAGAAGATTTTTTTTTAAATTTTTTAAGAAATCTTTGTTCTCTGAGCATCTAAATACCAATGCATAGTAAGTACCTAATATAATTATGTTGCGTTAAACTTAATCGTGATAGTGACTGTGACCTTGGGAAAGTCCACCTTTCTAAACATTATTTTTTATACTTTAAAGTGCTAGGGTTGGATTAGTTGGTTAGTTGGTCTCTTCCTGACCTAAAATTCTAATTATATAATTCTATTACCTTCTGGTTCAGTGAAGCTATGCCCCAATTCATATTTGATCTCACAAACAATATTTGACTGTTCTCTCCTCCTATATAATCCTTGCCAGAGCTATTGTGCAAAATTTCTTCATCATTTACTAAGCCATCCGAATATATTTGTCTCTTTAGGATAATCTAATTAGGTCTTTGTTGCTAACAGAAGTTTATGGATTCTCTTGTAATAAATACCATATTTAATATTACCATATTTAATATTATATTCATCTCTCTCATGGCAAAAAACCCAGATTCAAGTATCTTGTTCAGAAGATATGGCAGCTCATACAGAAAAAAAATACATGAAGCTTTTATAGATCAAGACTTTAGGGCCTCCATAGCTGGAAGAGAAAAAGGTAAGCCTTTAAATATCATAAAAAGTGTTTCCATTCAGTTCTTCTTTCCATAACATCACCAAATGAAGGATATACTGTGAGATCAACCCAATTTGAATTTTTTTACTTACAAAAAAATTAAATACAGTCCTAGTCATGGCTGTTAAAATAAGAAGTGTCACTTGAATAGAATTCTTTGGGCTTAGTTGTAGGGAGAAAAAGGCCCAAATTATGTTTATAAGTGGCAACCACCAGAATTTAATGATTTCAAATAACAGAAGAGTTGAGTCACACTCTGTTGTTCACCCCCTTGGACTATATTGACTTAACCAAACGAATCAAAACATTTCTTTTGGAACCATATGGATTCCAGTGTTGCAGACTGTATTTTGAGAAAGAGAAACCAGGCCATTTTAAAAAAGTAGGGTCCTCTGTTGAATCAAAAGACTCAGCTACTTCATGTCAAATCTCTAGGTACAGCTTCATTGTTTTATTTAATGTGTTGTGAATTCCCAAGATAAAAGGCATAGATACGCCAACACAATTACTTTAAAAAATTTTTTTTGGTTAATGTTTGTTTATTTTTGAGAGAGAAAGACAGAGCGCGAGCAGGGGAGGGTCGGAGAGAGAGGGAGACACAGAATCGGAAGCAGGCTCCAGGTTCTGAGCTGTCAGCACAGAGCCCGATGCGGGGCTCGAACTCTCGAGCTGTGAGACTATGTGACCTGAGCCGAAGTCGGACACTTAACTGACTGAGCCACCCAGGAGCTCCAAAACAATTACTTTTTAAAACCCAAATGGAAACGATTTTAATGTTGGACAACATTTAGGGTTAGACAAAATCTTTTCTACTTCCTCCCTCCTTATTTTTCTAAAAGTCTGGAATTGTCAATAGGTCTAATAGCCATCTTATTTGTGGGACTGATACATCGATTTTTGGGGTGCAGACTAAATGGTATTAAGGAAAGTACCGTGTGTTCAGGTTCCCTCAGGCACATTATTCTGATAAAGAACCTTAAAAGTATCGGTATCATATATTTTTGCCGTTGGTGGTAAAATCACTGACCGTTGGAATCTGGGAGAATATGTTCCAAGGGAAATCAGGCCCTTCTTTTTGGTTTGGTTTCTCGATTTATAGTTTAGCCTGGATAATTTTCCTTTGTCTCAAATAACATTTTGGAGAGGACACAAACATTTTAAATAATGTCATTATTTGTCCAAGTAATTTGAGCCTATTAAGGTCATTCAGAAAATATGCAAGAAAATAAAGAAGTACATGAAACTGGCCCTATTATAGGTGCTGATCTCTGGAGGCACCGATAATAAATAATTAGGGCTAACCTGTGCCCACAGAGTTTTTCCTGCCTTTAAAAAAAAGGATATTGTGAGCACTTCCTTTCTTAGCACTTTGAATAAAAAGGGAAGCACAAGATTTGCTGTAAAAAAATATATGACTGAAAACTAAAAGTAGGACAATAACCTGTTCCCTTAGTGGACTTAGCTCAAGAAACAAACAAATCATGTAAATTTGAAAAAAAGCAGGGAGCTTGAGCTATTTCCTCAGAAAGAGTTATAGAATCAGCAGAAACAGTGATGGTATTATGTTAGCCGGAAAACCAAAGGCATTACTGTGCTATGTAGGGAATTTGGAAACCAAATGAAATGGATCATCATTTAGGACCGTAATAACCACAATTTTTGTCAGCTGATTCAACATACATGTGTGGTCCAGAAAAGGGGCCAAAATACTTGCACACTTTCCTCCTCAGAATCCCCCACTGATTCGACAGAGACAAACTTAGATATTTTATAAAAATATTTATTTTTGAGAGAGAGAGAGAGCACATGGGGGAGGGCAGAGAGAGAGAGAGAGACAGAGAGACAGAGACAGAGACAGAGAATCCCAAGCAGGCTCCTAGCTATTAGCACAGAGCCAGATGCAGGGCTCGAACTCATGAACTGTGAGATCATGGCCTGAGCCAAAATCAAGAGTCAGATGCTTAACCGACTGAGCCACCCAGGTATCCCCCAACTTAGATATTAATGGCTAACATTTATAAATGCTTACTTGTCAGCCACCGTTCTAAGTAATTGACATGGACTAACTCATTTAATTCTTAAAATAACTCTTGGAAGTCAGGACTATTATCTTCCTCATTTAACAAGGTAGCAGATTCAACTTTAGCCATTTGACTCCAGAGAATCTCAACGCTAATCATCAGATTATCCTGCCTCCCAGATCGAGACATACAAGATCCTTTCTCTCTCTCTCTGGTCTTCCTCCCCTTTTTTTCTTCTTTTTCTGCCCATCCCCACATACTTGAATCCATTTTGGAAACCCTCTAGGCATCAAAGTTTAAAGCAAATATCCGGGCTCAATCCTCGATGGATGACATCACATAGATACTGTGCATCTTCAGAGCAGGCATTTTGGTTCTTAAATTCCTCAGAGTATGGTATTTAGAAGACAAAACAAGAGTTCTTTCTCTTGACAATTGGCTGCCACTTGTTATTATCCTCACCAAGTCTCAATCTTTTTTTTTTTAAATCAGTTCTCCATTTCACAGAAATGGCCAGAGTAGAGAAAAAGGAATGAGGAAGAAAGAGAATTCCCTCTTATCACACATGTAATTGAGAACAGGGAGCAAAACGAAATAGATCCACAATTGTTTTGTAAAAAGACAATTTAATCATAATTGAATTTAAGATGAACAAATTATTCTGATAGCATCTGTAACAGCACGCATAATGTTTTGTTTTACCCTCTTTTATTTTTTGAGCTGGGAACCATTGATCGCCAAGTCATTAAGGAACATATCAAAGGTAGGTTTTGCTTGGGAAGGGGAAAGAAAAACACTGCCATAACTGTTTATCATTATCCATTTGTAGATGGGACTTTTAATTTCTTTCATTTCATTTCTGATTGATTTGACAAATATTTACTGAGCACTAATAATATCCTAATGCAAGGAATGGAAGGGGACCCAGGGCAGAGAAATAAGAACTGTAGAATGTACCTGTATATCATCTCATTTGGGGTGATAGGTCAAGTACATACCTGTGTGTATATCACAACTAGTTACATTCCAAATTACTGTTATGATTGCTACTATGCAGGCAAAGTAGATCATTACTTACCTTGTGGCTTCTGGCAGGAAGAAACAAATTCATACTTCCCTGTAAAAGAACACTCACGTTTCTGTGATGGAAGCATAAAACTGACAAGATGGCCTGTTGTGTGTTAACCTTGTCCCTACTCGGAAAGTCAAACACGTGTTTCCCAAGATGGTGAAGCCAGTAGTATGCTCTCTGTTTTCTCGGGGTAGGCACTGAAAGGATGGAAAAGGAGCTATACAGTGCAGCCCCTGGAAACCAGATGATCGAAGTGGACAGGGTGGTTGTACAAGAACGCATGTTCCTTTTCGAACCTTTTCTATCTTTGGGCAAGCACTCAGTGTTTACAATGCCAGTCTTCTTTCCTTTACAGATTTTGCATCTGGTAGGAAAGACCTGTGGGGAAGCCAGTTGCAGAACGGCCTCCGTTCCTTTTGGTATCTTTCCCAATCTTACAGGGCTTTGCCACACCATAGGAGAGTGACAGCAAAGAACTCAGAGGTCTTTGACCCTGGGCGGAGGAGCCCCTCCTTTGACCCTGGGCGGAGGAGCACCATGGCAGAGACTTTCCAGTTTGTCTCTGCTCTGCCTCCACAGTTTAGGTACGTCACACAGGTCCCTTCGCTTCTCCCTCTCTGCTTCATTTGTAGAATGAGGGTAGTAACATCAGCACGGGGTTATTATTGTAATACACAATAAAGGAGCACGTACGGAAATACCCTGAAAAATACGTACGAGGTACTGTTCTTTGCTGATGGAGACTCTGCAAGGAAAACCGAGATGTCTTCTCATGGAGGGAAACCATCTGTGGCACCGGGATGAACGTTTTTGAGAAATAATGGTTTGGATTCTGGTTCCCAGAGGCCTGTGCTATCTGCTGAGAAATGTCACTCGTCTATGATTTTGATCTGGGTGTTATTCTTTCCTACCTGAAAGGCAAGCCAAGAGTTTTCTCCTACCAATGGTGTCTCCAGTGTTTCAGGTTACAACTTTAGTCGGTCATTGCTTGGGGAATATTTGGGAGAAGGGGCAGAAATTAACCTTGTAAGATGACTCATCCGTATTTTCTTAAAAAAAAAAAAGAAAAGAAAAGCACACACTTACGAGGAGCACAGATTACTTCAGGATATCAAGTCCCACTTTTTTTTTTAACGTTTTTATTATTTATTTTTGAGACAGAGAGAGACAGAGCATGAACAGGGGAGGGGCAGAGAGAGAGGGAGACACAGAACGAAACCACGAGATCATGACCTGAATGGAAACCAAGAGTGAGACGCTTAACAACTGAGCCACCCAGGCGCCCCTATCGCGTTTAACTTGTACGTTCTTCAAGGTAAACAGTAAACTTGTCCCTCTTCTAGAGAGGCAGAAAGACAAGGAGGAAGAAGGGGGTCACTCTGATATCTGATTCCCAGAGGGTGACTGACACTAATGATTCCTGTGGGGAGTAAGGCTTGTCAAGCAGATGGGATGGAGGCCGATGGTCTCATCATCGTCACCTCAGCGTCACCTGGAACAGAGAGTCATGGCTTCTACATGGGGGCCACCCAGACAAACGAGAGCTGCGTTCTAAAACAGCCTATCCTCAGTGTCCCCAGATATCGAGCCTAAGATGCTTCCATCCTGAATGTGACTGATCCTAATTCCATGCTCTGTGACGGAGCGTCCTTCACCATCTCCACCTTGACTTCAAAATGTCCATCAGCGCTCAAGCACTAACCAGGTTTTCAAGCGCCACCTCCAAATAATTTGATAAAATTGTCGTGTGCGTCGCCTGACCATTCCGTTCTTCCTTCGTGTTGCGGTCTTATTTTTACGCCAGCTGTTTTAAGGCTGAAGGTGCTCTCACAGTTAGCTCCTGGCGGCTCCGACAGACCTCAGCAGGATTCATGAGTCCCATGGGAGACGCAGCTTGGAGAAGGGGAAGGTCACCTTTATCTAATTGGAAATAAATCTGAGAGTCTCACAAACACGAACCCAGAACATTATTAAAAACAAAGAAGGAAGCAGGGCCAAGAATGTTACCCAAGCAAATCACTCAAGGGCAGGTCTTCTGGGACTGGTAAAATCACGTACGTTTGCTTAAAGCCTGTAGGAGTCCTCCTGTGTCACAGCTGTGCGCTTACCGAGTTTATTGACCCCAAATACCAAGTATGAGAATAAAGCTAAGACACAACTCACGCTGTGCTGTGCATAGGAATGAGCTCAAAGCAAGCTGCAGGCCTGGCACGAAAGGCAAAGGACTGGGTAGTTTTTCTTCCACTGCAAATCTATTTTAGATGCTCGGTAATGGGGACGGGAATGAGGTTGAGGAGAAAAGATACGAATAAAGGTAGCTACTGGCAATAATTCATTTGTAAAAGAAAAACGCCCAAATGGGGAGGCATTATCTGTAAACACAATTTCAGCAGTACTGGCTATATCAGACTTTGACAGGATGCTTTGGGTGACTGTTCCTCTTGGTGCTTTTCTCAGAGATCTTAGAAATATATCATCAATCTTTGTGGCCCATTCTATGTCAACAACTAAGACAGAATTCTAGCGGACAAAACCAGAAACAAGAAGAATTATCCAGAATGAGTCTCTACAATGAGTAAACTATTCTATTCCTGCTCCAGTCCCCCTTCTCTCGGGCTTTCACAGGCCATGAACACCAGACTCTGTTACCCCATCAAGCACAGAACATCCCTGAGATTCCCTGGTTCACCAGCTGAGCTAAAACTTTCACACCATCTGGACAGACCAGAGATAATTAAGTAGAAATGCCTACTTTCATTTAATAATTACCCAAAGACACTCAAGCTCTTCCCAGGATACCCATTCAAACTAGATGATGTTTCGGGGGTGGGGGGCACCTGAATGGCTCAGTCGGTTGAGCTTCCAACTCTTGATTTCAGCTCAGGTCATGATCTCATGGTTCTTGGAATTGAGCCCCGCATTGGGCTCTGTGCTGAAGTGTGGAGCCTGCTTGGCATTCTCTCTCTCTCTCTCTCTCTCTCTGCCCCTCCCCTGCTCATTCTCTCTCTCTCTTTCAATAAATAAATATTTTAAAAAATGATATGATATTTCAAGACAGAAATCTAGTTTTCCTTTGGTATTGAGAAAATAATTTGAGAGCAAATGTTTCACCCAAACGTTCCAAATATTAGCTTCTTGGTTTTTCTTTTTCTTTCTTTCTTTCTTTCTTTTTTTTTTTTTTTTTCAGCTCAAATGGGTATGTTGTTCCTTATTTTAAAAGATTTATTTCTTCATAAAGAGAAAAAAATGAATATTTTGAAAGGAAGTTTTCTATCTCCTAACAGCATCTTCACCTGTTACCACAAAATAAGACACTTGAGGCTAGAGGGGGATAAGTTGTAAGTAAAATAATAATTCACTTAGCAGTTAGTATTTAGTGAGCTCCTCCTGTGTTCCAGGTATATGCTTTACTTACTCATAACATCCAAGCATAACTAGAGCGTTGTCAGTCCCAGTTCTAGATAAGAAAACTGTGCTTCAGAAACCAGAAATAAGATCACACAGAGGGGACATGTGGGTTTGAACTCACAGCAAAGCTTGTGATCTTCTCATTTGATCCCATTTCCTCTCCACTTACTATATTTGTTTTTTTTTTTTTTTTTTTAATTTTTAAATTTTACTTATTTTGAGAGGGGGTGGGTAGGGGCAGAGAGAGGGGGGGAAGAGAGACAGAATCCCAAGCAGGCTCTGTGCTGTCAGCAGAGGGCCCAACTTGGGGCTTGAACTTACTAACCGTGAAATCATGACCTGAGCTGAAACCAAGAGTCAGACGCTTAACCAACGGAGCCACCCAGGGGCTCCTTTACTACATTTATTGAGATGGGCGTTTTCTTTTGTGAACAGAGATGACGTCAACGGACCATTTTTTTCTTGGAGATGATTGGTTGGGGACGATTCCTTCACACTCTCCCTTCTCTTGGTGTGTGGTGTCACCTCGGATCAAAAACCTTCAAGCACCCAGGACGACGCCTGAGCCTCTTCAGATTTCCAGCCTCCATCCATCCTGTCTCTGGCCAGGCCTCTGTGGTGTGGCCCAACTCTACCTCTCCAATCCCTTCTGCCATGATTTCCCTTCTCACAGGCAGACCACAGGCCCATGAAGTGACTAGTGCCCTCTTACTCTGTACTTTCCTACCTCCAAGACTTTTCTTTCTTTTTTTTTTTTAAATATGAAATTTTTTGTCAAACTGGTTTCCATACAACACCCAGTGCTCATCCCAAAAGGTGCCCTCCTCACTACCCATCACTCACCCTCCCCTCCCTCCCTCCCCCCATCTACCCTCAGTTTGTTCTCAGTTTTTAAGAGTCTCTTATGCTTTGGCTCTCTCCCTCTCTAACCTCTTTTTTTTTTCTTCCCCTCCCCCATGGACTTCTGTTAAGTTTCTCAGGATCCACATAAGAGGAAACCATATGGTATCTGTCTTTCTCTGTATGGCTTATTTCACTTAGCATCACACTCTCCAGTTCCATCCACGTTGCTACAAAAGGCCATATTTCATTTTTTTCTCATTGCCACGTAGTATTCCATTGTGTATATAAACCACAATTTCTTTATCCATTCGTCAGCTGATGGACATTTAGGCTCTTTCCATAATTTGGCTATTGTTGAAAGTGCTGCTATAAACACAGGGGTACACATGCCCCTATGCATCAGCATTCCTGTATCCCTTGGGTAAATTCCTAGCAGTGCTATTGCTGGGTCCTAGGGTAGGTCTATTTTTAATTTTTTGAGGAACCTCCACACTGTTTTCCAGAGCGGCTGCACCAGTTTGCATTCCTGGCAACAGTGCAAGAGGGTTCCCGTTTCTCCCCATCCTCTCCAGCATCTATAGTCTCCTGATTTGTTCATTTTGGCCACTCTGACTGGCGTGAGGTGATATCTGAGTGCGGTTTTGATTTGTATTTCCCTAATGAGGAGCGACGTTGAGCAACTTTTCATGTGCCTGTTGGCCATCTGGATGTCTTCTTTGGAGAAGTGTCTATTCATGTTTTCTGCCCATTTCTTCACTGGATTATTTGTTTTTCGGGTGTGGAGTTTGGTGAGCTCTTTATAGATTTTGGATACTAGCCCTTTGTCTGGTATGTCATTTGCAAATATCTTTTCCCATTCCGTTGGTTGCCCTGTGCACAGCAACGGAAACAATCACCAAAACTAAAAGGCAACCTCCAAGACTTTTCTAGGGCCACCACCTCAGCCAGGAAGGCCCTTCTCCCTGCCCCTTCTGCATTCATGAGACTCACTCCTGCCACTTTCCCAGCCCTCCTCCAAGGCTTCCCTTACTTCTCGTGGCCGGAAGCAATTTCTCCTCGTGCACTTTTAGAGCACTCTCTGTATATTTTGTGTAAACTTATCCCTTTTCACACTGTAATATGGTATTTATATTTGAGTCTTATTTCACACTTCAGAGCCAAGGGAGGGTCTATACCCAATTCACTGTTTTCCACAGAGCCTAGCTTATAATTGTAAGGATGCTAGATTTAGAAAAAAACTATATATTTAAAAAGGACATCTACTTAAAATTGAATTTCAAATAAAGTGTAATTTTTAAGTATAATTGAATATATGGGGTGTCTGGGTAGCTCAGTTGGTTAAGCACTGGACTCTTGGGTTTTGGCTCAGGTCATGATCTTGTGGTTTGTGGGTTGGAGCCCCACATTGGGCTCTGTGCCGGCAGTGTGGATTCTGCTTGGGATCCTCTCTCTCTCCCTCTCTGCCCCTTCTTTGCTCGCGCTTTCTCTGTCTCTCAAAATAAATAAATAGACAAACAATAAAAATATTTGAATATGTAAGCTATTACATAGAACATACTTATATTTTTAAAAAGTACCTATTCCTTATCTGAAATTCAAATGTAAGTAGGTATCCTGTATTTTGCCTGGAAACTTTAAAAGTAGATATTCAAATTATTTAAAAACTTTTTATTTATTATTTTTGAGAGCGTGAACAGGGAAGGAGCAGAGGGAGAGGGGGACAGAGGACCCAAAGAGGGCTCTGTGTTGACAGCAGACAGCCCGAGATGGGGCTTGAACTCATGAACCGTAATATCATGGCCTGGGCTGAAGCCGGATGCTTAACCGACTGAGCCACCCAGGTCTCCCCTCACCACGTGGTTTTTAAATGAATGAATTTCATGCAAGTCTCCAAATCTGACTGCTGGATCATTATAAGCTCAAACAGTCCTAAATTACAGATAGCTTTGGAAAGGGTCATAATGGCAATTAAGCCCAACCTTCTAGTTTTAGGATTATTTTTCAAAGCAGGCTCTCTCTGAGACTGGCTGCAAATCACACGACTAGCTGGTATTGTTTTAAAAATATAACATAGATCCCTGAAGCTTTAGAGAGCTCTAAGGTTGGAGAGAACTTGAACCTTCTGGACGTACTCAGTGGCTCGTTCTGGGGTTTCCACGTGTAACTGTTTCAGCCTCTGTTTTGCTGCCCTTACGTCTCTTTACACATCTGCACATTGTTTCAAACTATGAAGTCTTAAGAATCAGGGACTGTCCTGTCTGTTGGATCACTGGTCAATCCTGCACGCTAAATAGAATACAATTACAAAAAGACCCCTGCTATATGTCAATAGAACCAGGACGGACCTCAGGAAAGTGATGGAGGCCCCACCTCTCTGTCTCCTTGCCCTTTGGAAACTCAGCCCAGCCCACCGAGCTTCTGTCCTTACAGGGCCCGGGTCTCTGGCCCTCCTTCCTCCCTTCGGAGGCTTCCTCCTGTCATCGGACTGCCAAGTGGAAAAACAACCTGACAAACTAAGCTGAATGTTAAATGCCGACATGGATTTAGTGGGTTTTGTGTGCACCTCCTCCAAGAACCAGCTCAAACGCTATACTTTGTGTGAGGACTCTATTCATTTCCCTCGGAGATTAACTGCTTCCTCTTGGGGGCCTATCACCACACTTCAACCAACTCCGTGGTATCATTCTTCACGGACTGAAGTACAATTAGCTGTTTATAAACACGCACACACACACAGACACACACACACACACACACACACACAATGACCTCTTCAAGAACAGGGACAATACCTTCTTTATATGTGTGCTGCTAACATCTAATATAATGTCCATCTAATAATAGGCAATCAATATATATTTCTCCTATTTTGATAAGTTTATTGAATTGGGATTCCTAGGTGTATAACAGCCAATACAGTGACTCTCAAATGAGTAGAGGGTCGAGCACTGAAAATAGCCAGGAAAGAAGCTTTCTTCTTGTCTCATGTTCTAACGAGCCGTCTTCAGTTATGTCTAGCAGTCAGGCCTGGAGATTCCTTCTAAGAATAGGATTATGACTGGTTCAGGAGTGTTTACAATGCTAAGCATTATAAATCTTAAACTGTTTTTTTTTTTCTTCTAAGTGTTGCCTCCAACGAAGCTGTTTTGAATCTCTCTCTTCTGTTTCTTTAATAGCATCTTGGGCAGATTCCATAACTTTCTGGCCACTTTTAATCATTAAAACACAGACTTGTCAGTTCAAAACAGGAGGGGAGAGGGTGAGGTTCTAACCCTACTCTCATTCCTTCCTTCTGGGCCCATTTTCTTTGAAGTTGAGGGCAGGGAGGAGGGACAGGAGAATTAAAGGTCAGCTTATAAAACCATCCCTATCCTGAACCAAGGTATAAGGCATTTCTGGAATCCCCCTGGTTTGGAATGGCTCTGTCCTTCGCTGGTGGCTTCTGTTGAACCAGTGCTGGTCTCTCTGTAAAGAAAGTGTCCTTCGTTTCTTGGAGAGGTGTTCACTTGTCCCAAGGCTAGTCTAAGTCCAGCCCTGCTGCCATATTTTTGGGGGGGTAAGGGCTCCGTCCCTTGGTCCTATGGCTGCCTGAGCTGCTCTAGAGACCCTGCCCCCACCGAACCCCTGTATCCTGTCATTTGGAACCTCAGATACGATGGGTTCTCTTCCTAAATACTTACGTTGGTGCCTTTGAGCCCTGCAGGTACCGGCTATACCAGCATACTTTCTGTATTCATTAATATAAGAATAAGAATACGAATATAAGAATAAGAAATAGGCACTTTTGCCATGTTTACAAACATGCTCTTCCTCTGAATCCCTGGTCAGGTTTCCCTAAGGACTCCCTCCCCACGCTCCACCATTTTCCGGTGGGAGCTCTACAATGAGCTGCAGGCTATACAGGTCAGCAAGGGACAAGGAGACAGACTCTCCCTTCTGTTGGCATCTCCAACTCTACCCAGGATTCTCTTGCAGCTCATGCCCCTTGACCATCCTCTTAGGCAGCTTTTCTATTTTTTTTTTTAATTTTTTTTTTCAACGTTTATTTATTTTTGGGACAGAGAGAGACAGAGCATGAACGGGGGAGGGGCAGAGAGAGAGGGAGACACAGAACCGGAAACAGGCTCCAGGCTCTGAGCCATCAGCCCAGAGCCCGACGCGGGGCTGGAACTCACGGACCGCGAGATCGTGACCTGGCTGAAGTCGGACGCTTAACCGACTGCGCCACCCAGGCGCCCCAGGCAGCTTTTCTTAAGTAGGGTCACCGGTCCTCCCCTGGTCAGCCGTGAGCGATGCTCTAAAACAACATCACCAGAGTTGCGCCTCCCCATGCTGGTCTAGAACTCCTTGCAGAACCCACTGTTAGCAAACCAGCCTGTTAGCAGCAGTCTGGGGCTTGGGCATATTTTTAAAGTTGTTTTTACACTGATACTTTGTTATTCTTCTTTTCAATTTTTTTAATGTTTATTTAAGTTTGAGAGAGAGAGGGAGAGAGAACAAGCACGGGAGGGGCAGAGAGAGACAGGGACACAGAATCCGAAGCAGGTTCCAGGCTCCGAGTTGTCAGCACAGAGCCCAACGCGGGGCTCGAACTCACGGACCATAAGATCATGACCTGAGCCAAAGTCGGACGCTCCCCTGACTGACCCACCCAGGTCCCCCAGTTATGCATCTTTCAATTTTAATCTCCACGTAGTCACTAAGTGCCTAGTTTAGAGTTCATAGACGCTGTCAGTCCTGCGAAAATTAAGACAATCCTCTCTGCTCTCTTGGATACAACAGAGCATTTTTTTCTCTATGAAAGAGATCCAAAGTGTCACCAATTCTATCAAACAATTGTTTGTTCCTTCTGAAGTTATCCAAGCAGTGCTTTTTAAGAGGATGGTTTCTAAGAAAAATAAAATGAATCACATATATTCAGCATGTTGCTCTCAAAGGGCATTAGGAATGCAAACATAATAAGTGATTAGTACTCAATTTTAAAAGTGCAAATCCAGTAATTGTATTCTGCTCAGAGGGGAGCTGGCGCGTTTGTCCTGGCTCAAGCCCTCAGGCTATTTATGGACCCTGTGCAGGAAGGCTTTTGGTTCATGATGTTGTGAACCATGTTTTTTGGGGTTAAATGGTGTTCTCCAAGAGAGGTATATTGAAGTCCACATCTACAAAACCTCAGAATGTGACTTTATTTGGGAACAGGGTCTTTATGGGCATAATCAAGTTGAATGAGGTCATTAAAGTGGCCCTGATTCCAATATTACCCGTATCCTTAAAAAAATGGGAAATTTGGACACAGACGCACACAAAGAATGTCATGTGAAGAGAAAAGCAGAGACCGGGGTGATACTTCTACAAGCCAAAGAAAACCAGAGAGAGCCAGCAAACTACCGGAAGCCGGGGGGGGGGGGGGGGGGGAAGCAGGGTATGGGTTCTTCCTCACAGCCTCCAAAGGAATCAATCCTGCTGACGCCTTGATCTTGGACTTCTGGTCTCCAGACTGTGAGACCATGAATTTCTGTTGTTAAAGGCAGCCTGTTTGTGGCACTTGTTATGGCAGCCCTAATCCATAAGGCCTTTCTCTTAATCTCTTAACTTCTAAACTCATGTACCAAGGGCACTCACCTCCCATGTGGGAGAAGCACCTATAGGAAACGAGGCTAAAGCAGAGGGCAGAGCTCCTGGGATTCTGTGGCCGTGCTGCCCAAAGTGTGGTTTTCCTGCCCTTCCCCCTCCAGCCTCTTTACCTCACCCCCTTTCTGAGCCAAGAGACGTCATCACCCAGGAAAAATGAACTCTAGTGCATTCTTTGTTCTTTTCCCTGAAATGAAATTGTTTTCTGCAACATAAATGTAGAATTCTACATCGGCAAAGTGGCAAATAGTTGGGGAACGTAACATATTTGTGAAACAGAAATGAGAACTTTTTGTCTTTTTCTGGTGGAGGGGAAGCACCCATCTAGAAAAAGCCTCTGTTTTACTACGAAGGAAACTGAAATAATAGAAAAACTATACGACGTCTGTCCTCCTCTGCATATTCTCGCCACCCCCACTCCCATTCCTGGCACAGAGCTTCTGAAACCGTCGTAATATCCTCAGTGAAAAGGACACTAGGAAGATCTTTTGTTCCAATATTTGGTTTTTGAGCCTGGTTCCTGACACAGGGCTCCTAAATCCTTTGGAATTTCTCGGGTGATAGAAGAATCTTTTGTTCTAATGAGATGACTCGTGGTGGGCTTCTGGATAGCTTCAGGATGGGGGCTGGTCACCAGGAAGACGAAGCCACGATTAGAAGCTTAGAATTTATAGCCCTTCCCCCATTCTCAGGGCAAGGAGAGGGATAAAGATTGAGTTAATGATCAATCATGCCTATGTGATGAAGTCTTCATAAACATTCCAATACTACAGGGTTCCGAGAGCTTCTGGTAGGTGAACACATCCACATATCAGAAGAGGGTAGCCCCATTCCATGGGGACAGAAATTCCCAGACCTCGTTCTGTGTGTCTCTTCATCTGGCTGTTCACCTGTATCTTTCATCATGTCCTTTGTTATATAATAAACCAATAAACGTTGTTCCTTGAGTTCTTTGAGCCATTTTAGCAAATTATTCAGCCTGAGGAAAGGGTCATGGAACCTCCAATGTATAGCTGGTTGGTCAGAAGCATGGGTGACAGCCTGGGGCTGGAGACTGGTATCTGAAATAGGGCAGTCTTTGGGCTGAGTTTTTAAAATTCTTTTTGTTTGCTTTTTAATTTTTTAATGTTTATTTTTGAGAGAGAGAGAGAGAGAGAGAGAGAGACAAAGTGTGAGAGGGGGAAGGGCAGAGCGAGAGGGAGACACAGAATCCGAAGCAGGCTCCAGGCTCCGAGCGGTCAGCACAGAGCTGGATGCGGGGCTGGAACCCACAAACCGTGAAATCATGACCTGAGCCGAAGTCAGATGCTCAACTGACTGAGTCACCCAGGCACCCCTTAGGGGCTGACACTAACCCCCCGGGCAGATGGTGTCAGAACTGAATTGAATTGGAGGACACCCAGCTGGCACTGGAGAATTAGGTGGTGTGGAAAAAACCGCACACATTTGGTGACCAGCAGTGAAATGGAACGTTGACAGGAGAAACAGTCTTCCCTTGTCACTCACCTACAGAAGAATAAAAAGTTAAGACATTATTTTGCACTGGCCAGTAATCTGCCCCAATTTGGGGTTGTGAAAATACAGTGTCTGACACATAGAAGTGTTCAATGAATTCCTGTTGACAGACAGTGATTATCACTATATTTATAATGTATACAAAATCTTTGCAGTCCTTGCCAAGTGTGATTTATCCTGGGGTTAGAGTCTTAGTTCTAACCATGCAGGTGGTTTGGCACTGTGCTTTCTGTCTCCAAGCCGAAAATGAAACCATAAGAGGGGTGAAATAAAATGTCCTCATTCCCCCACACAACTACACCCTTGCTGCAGTTGGTTAGGGGAGAAATAAAGTGATTTTGAGATAAATAATTCATTGTCACTCCGGGTAGGAGTGATCTCTGAGCATAATATAGCTGTTTTATTTCTAAGAAATAAGGTCAAAATTATGTAAATACTATGACCATGAAGTTTTCATGTAGAGAAAATAGTGGTTTTTCTTAAGGAAATTAATTCTTAGGGTGGGGATAAATTATTAAATGTGTTTTGTTTTAGTTCATATTAACTGCAGGAAAAACAAACAAACAAACAAACAAACAAACAAACCCACCCTCGGAGGACAGCAGGTCAATGAACAGAACCAGAAGCAAGAGACAATCAACAAACAGCTAAAGCAGTGAGATTTCCTTGTAAGACAAAGGAAGAGACTGGGAGGTCTTGGGACTTTCCTCCCTTTGGAGAGATGGTAGGTCCTGGAGAAACGGGGGCTGGGAGAGACCTGGAAGCTGTCAAATTGTGGAAGAACAGGGTTGGGTATGAGACATATCTACACAGGACACCTCTGAAGGCCTAGAATACCCTTGTGAGACTGCCAGCCCACCCAAAAGCCTCCAGAGGGTCATAAGGCCTCTAACAACACAAGGAGGCAAATTAGTTAGGTCAAAGTTTCCATGGGCTAAACCCTTCCCAAAGGAACTGCTTAACGCCCCCTGGGGAACTCTCTCATTGGATGTGTGTGTGTGTGTATGGGGTGGGGGGGGGGGGGGCGGGTTGCAGTAGCTACGGACAGATCTTTTATTATTAGGTTACTCGGGGCCCAGTTTTGGTTCCCTGCTTTCTCAGATACGTGACTATGAGTAAACTGTTAACGTTTTCTTAAGTGATTTACACTGTTGGCTTTTCATCGGAAAATGGGCCTAGAAACGACTTCACGCAGCTATGAGCATTCATGAGGTAGTGCGCGGAGAGGGACTAGAACCTGGGAGAGCTTCTATGAATCTGAGTAATTATTAGTATTAGAACACCACAAGTAAAAGATGTATGAAAGGGAAATGTCTTAATGGGCTATCCTGGGAACACTATTCGGTATTAATTTTGAATTTATATGGCCAAACTCTATTGACCAGGTCGAATCTGCTTGATAACAGTATTTTTAGAATACTGTTACTTAGTACTTACGTAGAAGTTGTTGATAAAACGTGGAGTCTCTTTCTTGAGAGAAAGCAGAATTAGGGTCTATGAAAAGATGTTTGCAATTGAGAAGTGATTTCCTGTAAGGGTTCACTAACTAGAATGTGTATTAGACTTACCCTAAAGGTTTACTTATTCATTTGTTTGTTTGTTTGTTTGTTTGTTTGTTTAGAGGGTGGGCAGAGAGAGAGAGAAGGAGAGAGACCAAGTAGGCTCCACGTTCAGCACGGAGCCTGATACGGGGCTCAATTCCATGACCATGAGATCATGACCTGAGCCAACATCAAGACTGAGCCACCCGGGCACCCTTAGACTTACTCTAGATAAGAGAAGTCACTAGCATAAAGGAACTAGCATAGGAATGACAACACAACACAAGAACTATTGTTCTTGACAAGCTCTTGACAAGAGCTATTTTTCCCGAGTTTTCTGATTTGTGACACTGTTATTTTTGGTCTCACTGTAACTTTCTCTTCCAAAATTTGTTATGAATGATACATTTTAACATTATTATTTATTAATAGTTTTTCAGGTTTTTTTTTTTTAATTCCAGTTAGCTAACATACGGTGTAATATTAATTTCAGGTGTAGAATTTAGCGATTCATCACTGACATACGACACCCAGTGCTCATCACAAGTGCCCTCCTTGGTACCCATCAACCATTTAACACATCCCACAACCCGCCTCCCCTCCAGTAACCCTCCATTTGCTCTACAGTTGAGAGTCTGTTTCCTGGTGTTCCTCTCTTCTTTTTCCCCCTACGTTCACCTGCTTTGTTTCTTAAATTCATTAATACTAATGTTTTTTCTTGCGACTCTCATAAACACCCTTGAAAAAACTGGAATTACTACAGGATGTTACAATATCAACATTGGAAATACCAGAGTATAACATTTGTATTTGAAAAAAAAAAATGTCACATTGGACAAAGATTTTTATCAGTATCCAATTAGTTTGGGCTATTAATCCCTAAGGTATTTTACATTACCTAAGTTAAAACAAGATGTTGGTGTGAAAGTTGGGGAGAGGACACGAGAGGGGTTAGAACGTAACACACTATGTGTTTGCTCCCTTGGATCTGGTTTAGAGCTCATCGAAAATGAGCCAAGGACATGTATTTTATGGTTCCGACCTAAACATTCCATTTGAGTCCCTAACAAAAATAAGGTTTAAACTGTTGCAAATGCACAGCTCAGTTCCCAAATCCACCAACAAAAGTGAACACAGCCAAGGAACGAAGGCGATCAATAGGTCTGGAATGATTAAAAGGCAGTAAAAGCAGCAGCTACTTTGACTTCGATCCTCTGTGTCTTCTTTAGCCTGAACTCTAAACGTGTATTTTAAAGCCAATAAATTTAGAATCTAATTATCCCCCCCAGAACATTGTGTGCGATGCTTATCACTCTAATTCTGTTGACTTATGTAAAAGAAAATGAAATAAAACTTTCAAAGGGCATAAGGTTAACGTTAATGCAACCACGCCACCCAGTGAATATGCCGTGCATACAAAAATGTTCCTAGAATTTAGCATTTTCTTTAAATATTAGTGCCTTTTCAGTAGACCTACAGCCCCAACTTTTCCTATAAAATCATGCACTAAAATGGTAGTTCAAAACAATATAAGAGGATTATACATTCCTACCTACTCATGCATAATTACAGTTAAAATGTTCAAAGGCTAGTCCAACCCTTGTAAATAAAGGGTTTTGCATATTCGATGTAACCTCTAATGTTGGCAAGCAATAGAGGTTAGATGACAGGTGAAGGAGGCCCATTGTTTTCTGTCTTATGAAATGTTAGGCAGGCACAAAACAATGACATGCCTTTGCAGTAGGAAGTGCTGTCTACACCTCACAGTAAGAAGTTTCAAAGATTTTGTCTGATGCCATTCATGCAACATGAGTTCATAATTTCACTTCAGCTTGCTATTCGTGGTGAGTCATCGTTTTTAAGAAATGAATGAATATTATTAATAATTCATAGAAGTGGGTTGAATAGTGGCATCAGTGATACAGCCAAATAATTTGTGAATTAGGCGACGTGATGTGGTCAAAAATGCTGTCATGATTTCAGGTAGGATTACTATCCTACCTTCTACCAATCAGGCCATAGATATTGTTTTCAGTTTAAAGTTCACAAAAATTGAATAGACAACGTTTTTGGTCATCCTTTTGTTTTGCTTAGAAATATAAGCCCTCTTAAGAGGGGGACGTATGAAGAACCAAACGAAGTACAACAAAAGCCTCCTTTCACTCTGACCCCCAGTTTCCCTGCTCAGAGGCTACTACTGTTACTACTACTGTCTTTTGTTAGATGAATCATGTTCATTTATTTATTTTTTAAATGTTTATTTGCTTATTGAGAGAGAGAGAGAGAGAGAGAGAGAGAGAGAGAGAAACAGTACAAGCGGGGAAGGGGCAGAGGGAGAGGGAGACACAGGCTCCGGAGTCTAATCTGTCAGCACAGACCCCAACGTAGGGCTCGAACCCACAAAACATGAGATCATGACCTGAGCTGAAGTTGGAGGCTTAACTGGCTGAGCCACCCAGGCGCCCCAGATGAACCATGTTTAAAAAGGAATAGTTCATTTCAACAACAGACGTTAACGGGGTGTTCAGTATGTGCCAGATGTAGCGTTAGGTGCTAGGGAATCAAGTCATTAAGAACCAGCCCCATGAAGTGGTTGAGACAGACACAAAACAGATCATTTCCATGTAACATAAACTTTTATTTTTTTTTTTAAGTATGCAACGAATCCACTGATCTCTTCCAATTGCCATGTATCTGGACATTTTCATGTGGATCTCCCACAGGCATCTCGAGCTTGACGGGTCCAAAACTCAACCACCACTCACCACCCAAAATGAGTTTCCCTCTGTAAATCAGAGAATGACACCCCATTTATCCAGGTGCTTGAGCCAGAAAACTCTTGCTAAACAGACATTTATCAAGCATCTACAACAACTATGGACTTGTGCTAGGCTATGAATATATGACGGTAAATAGGGTAGTTCTTGTCTTCACCAAAACCTGTTTATGAGACCCTTGCTTTCTCATACTTCTGCCCTCCTTGTCTAATCAGTCATCAAGTTCTGCCTCTTCTACTTCTTAAACTCCTCTGAGACCTATTTCCATTACACTGGCAATACCCTAGGACAGGCTGCCCTCTTCTTTTCTCTGGATTACTACACTGATGTCCCAGTTGGTTTCCCTCCCTCTTGGACTGGTTTCCTTGCCAATCCGGAATTCCATTTTTCTCACAAATTTCAGAATCACCATCTAAAATACAGACCTAATCATGTTTATATTAAGCCTAAACCTTCAAACTTTCCATCACCTTTAGGAAGAAGTCCAAACTCCTTAACTAGTCCTAACTCCTTATGACTAGAATACTCTTCATGATCTGGTCCCTGTTTACCTCCTCAGCCCTGAGTCTACAATCTGTGTTCACAGACTGTGCTCTTCTCTCATGCGTGGGCCTTCACACGAGTTGCTACTTATATCTTCAATGCTTGCCTCCCCTCCGCCTCTACCTTTAACCTGGCCAATTTCTAGATATTCGCAAGCATGAAGCCAGTGAGACTGAACTGCATTTAAAACAATTTTTCTTTTATTACTTGCCTCCTTTCCCTATGAGAATATAAGATTGGTCAGGTCAATTATTAGATTGGTTTTTACCACATTTGTTTGTTCACTATTCTATTTCTAGTATCTAGCTCAGTATCTGGCATAAAATTAGGGGCTTAATATTTTTGCATGAATAAATGATTGCTGGGGGCAAGTCAACTAATTCAGACTGTGGAATAGGTAAAAACTTCTTGAAAGACATCTGAAAAATAAGTAAGGATAAGTAAGAGTCAGGCAAAGAAATCAGGATAGTTCAGAGAGTCAACAAAAATAAGTCTCAAAGTATAAAACAGCCTCATGAACGGGAAGTAGGTGTGATGGGGAGGTGAGGTTGGAAACATAGATAGTGACAAGATCATGGAGGTCCCAGCAAGCCAGGCTATGGAGTTAAGACTTGATGTTGGAGGTGAGAAGAAGGATGGGCAGAAGAAATCTAAGCAGACAAGTGAAATGGTCAGGTTTACATTTGAAACTGATCATTCTGGCTGCTACTTATAAGATGAAGTTGGGGATGTGGGCAGGGGTGGTAAGGCTAGAGACAGCACTGAGATAGTTGAAATGAAAGGGTCAAGTTAAATTTGGAATGGCTCATGCGCCCTCCCAATATAACTATCTAGAAGGCAAAGAAATTATTGAAGGAGTCACCAGGAGGACATGACCGCTGGTTGACCTACGAGTTGGACGCTGGCAACTGGAGGCTCCCCCCCCCACTCCGCCCACCCTGCCTGTCCTTGGAACATGCATCCAGCTTGCCTTCCCCCCTCCCAGAGGGGGTTCCAAGGACGCAGCCTTGTGACAGTGATGTGGTGTGGAGAGCCATCTGGATTGTATATGTGACTGAAGGATTCTATATAAACTGTTAAGATTTGGCAGGCAAGTGTGGAGGTCCACTCCTCTTGTGGCCACCCAAGACAAGCCTTGTGTGTAAATTCCCTTGCCGATTCAACCTGCTACATACCAACCTGGAGTGGCCCACCTCTTTTTTCCACCTCCCCCAGCCCTCCAAGTATGGGTCTGGTTACACCCAGGTTACACCCAGCCAAGGAGTTTGTGAACCAAGAGAAATAAAAGCCTGAATCTCAAGGGAGAAGTCAGGAATAGCAATAGATTTAGGCTCCATGAGCAAACGGATTAAAAAAGTGAGAGTGGATGATAATCCCAAGGAGAAAATGTAGACAAAACAACAACAACAAGTTGGAACTTACACTGGTTAAGACAGAGAAAGAGCCAGCTAAGAAGTGGGAAGCAGGTAGAAGAAACAGGGAGGGAAGCAAAGGGAATTAAGTTTCAAGGAGGGTCTGTCTGCTCTATGGTAACAAATGTAGCCCAGAGGTCTAGAAAGAGAAGCACCGATATATAGCATTGGCGGAGGTGGTATATTTCATTTTCTGAAATAAGCAAGGAGGTACATGTGGCAGGGAGGGAAAGGGAGAGGCAGGAATGTGTTGCCTGATGGCTTGAGTTTTCTCACTTCCCTGGAAACAAGACTACAGGAAATGTGTGTGGCCCGTAGACAATCTCTGTTCACATGAATGGGTGCCTGATGGCAAGTAGGGAGTAGAATACAGTCTTAGGATTTCACCTATTTTCTACCACCCTAGACCACGTGAAGCGACTTTTCATCCTTACTTATCTCCCCCAAACAAAGCAGAGTGACAATTTGGAACCCAGCACTTAAAAAAGGGGTTTACTTTAACCCAAAGTACGAGCTACCACAGAGAGTCTCCTGCGTTACAGGATGCCATCGTCTCGCTGAGCATCCCCATCACGTGACTCAAAGGTCTGTTCTGTCCTTACAGGTCTGTCACACAATCTCTCTGCGCTCTAGGGAGGGAACATGAAATGGAAATGGGAAAAGGTACGGGCATAAAAACTGCAGGTGAACGTGCATGTGTGTGAAGTGCTTGAAAAATACCTCTTTGGCCACACTGGCCCCCTCCTCCTAGAGAGAAGTAGGGGCTGGGAAGGGGTTGAGGGAAGTGGTAGTTTGTTACAAAGTTTCCTGAAAGCTGTTAAGATGGGAAACTGAGGAATGATAAATTAAAGGCGTGTCAAGAATCAAGTGGTGAGCTGAAGCTGGAGACCAAGACTCTGTCATCTGTCCCCGTGTATGATTTCCTCGAGGGTGCCCGGCTAGGGATTTGTGGGATCCATTCAGGGGTAGTTTTGACAGCGCCTGGGTCAGAGGCACCGGACACAGGGAGTCTGGATGCTGATAAACCCTGCAGTTTAGGCTGGGAAGGGAGGCAATGGCCTGAGGGCTAACAAGGATAATGAAATAAAAGAATAGATATTAGAGCATGTGAGGGTACACAGGTACCGAAAAACAAGATGCCACAGTTGTAAAGAATGCTATAGGTTTAATTGTCTGCTGTAGTTAGTGTCTTTCTGGATGATGATGAAAACTCTAGAAAGTCTGAGATTTCTACCCTTCCAGTCTCTACCTCACACTGCTCAGTGGCAGGCAACTGAATTTCTTTTCTTTTTAAAAAATGTTTATTTATTATTGAGAAACAGAGACAGAACATGAGCAGGGGAAGGGCAGAGAGAGAGGGAGCCACAGGATCAGAAGCAGGCTCCAGGCTCTGAGTTGTCAACACAGAGCCTGATGCGGGGCTCGAACTCACAAACTGCGAGATCATGCCCTGAGCCAAAGTCGGACGCTTAACCGACTGAGCCACCCAGGCACCCCTGGGCAACCAAATTTCTAAAAAATCACACTTACCCTTGTAACTGAGTTGATTTTAATAAATACCCATTTGCTTTTTCACACTTTTCATTCTACTAGAACTATCAAATTGCCACAGCTCTGATAAAATTATCCCCCAACTGAACAGTTATGCTGTAGAGTTCTCTTGCTCGCCCTTCACCTCAGTTTTTCCTCCCCCATTGGGTCCATTCTATTCTTGGCCTACACAGAGGTCACTCTTTTTTCCTTTGGACTCTCAACAGTTTACACATTTTGTTAAGCTCTTACCATTTACAAGATATTTTACCAGGGACCAAGTATAAATACTATCAGTCAAAAGAACAGCTAACACTTTTTTGATTGCCCACAATTCTGTTTTTTTTTTTTAATGTTTATTCATTTTTGAGAGAGGAGGGGGGGAGGGCACAGAGAGGGAGACACAGAATCTGAAGCAGGACCCAGGCTCCAAGCCGTCAGCACAGAGCCCGATGCAGGGCTCGAACCCATGAACCATGAGATCATGACCTGAGCAGAAGTTGGATGCTTAACCCACTGTGCTACCCAGGTGCCCCAAGGGCCCACAGTTCTGCCAGGTACTTTATATGAACTAATTCATTTAATCTTCATGACACCCTGTACGTTGAATAGGAATGTTATCTCCATTTTTGAACAGGTGGAGACCAGCTTAGGTTAAACAACTAGCCTGAGTCCACATAGGTAGTAGTAGGTAGTGTGATTGGGGATTGAAACCCAGCTACTTCTGATTCCAGACCTGTGCTCTCTGTCCTTCAGTGTCCCCACTTCCCCTGCCTCTAAGGAGATGTGCTCCCGTAGAGGAAGTGTATGCACAAGTAATGAATTTGATTTGGCAAGTGCCAATGAAAGGTCGTTTTTCTCTCCTTTCCTCACTGACTCTCTGAGATCTCTAATATTCTATTTTCCTAACCTACTTTTGAGTTTTACTAAAGTCTGACTTTGAGATTTACCTAAGTACGTGGCCTTAGATAGGGGAAAATTAGCCCTCAACTACTTAGTATGGAATGTATTTGTTCGAAACGGTATAGACTACTCTATGAATACGCACAACAAAGCACCAGAACGTCTACCTCCAACACAAGATTTTCAGCGTTTTCACTTTATTCAGTCCAGACTCCCCATCCAACATACGACCCTCACCAGCTAATGCCTGCAGTCAGAGGCGGGTCCTATTATGGCCTCTCCGTGTCCCAAACCGCCATAAAACTTAAGGACTTCTCCAATGACAACTAGTCCAGTCTGCACCACTCTTGGCTTGTGATCATGTATGAAGTGCCCTTCACTGGGGGACCAGCACGTTTGGGGAAGAGTTGGTGCTGGGAAGCACCTGCAGCGCCTGGCTTCTAGGGAGAGATGCACGGAGGGAGGGAGGAGCTAAAATCGGGAAACCTGGGTTCTGCTCCAGACAGCGCCGCTTACTGTCTTGGTACAAATCACTGCTAACCCCCGTTCGCCTGTCGGCAAAGGTGAACGGCTTTGACCAGACGTACTCTTGGGTTCCCCACCTCTCGAAGTCGTGCTCACCAACGCCGGATCAGGGGGCCTGTGTCAGGATACCGGCCGTGCTACTCACAGACTACCGTGCGCGTCCTCGGGCCAGCTCCATAACGTCTCTGATTCAGATCCCTCATCTGATGACAGTATCTATTCGCCCCTTCTTCCTTCCCCCCTTTTAATGTGGCCTAACAGAGCGCGTGCGCTCACGGTCAATATCAGATCATCGGTATTATCATCACCCTGGGACCCACCCTGCCCCACGGGGAGCCCTACATCCTCTCCCTTCTCACTGTGAGCTTGGCTCAAGTCTCGAGGACGTGTTCGCTGGCTTTTGCTCTTCACCTTGGGCCCCAGACGCTCTCAAACGTCCGGGGGAAGGCCGCAGCACCCCACCCCCTTAACGTCCGACCCTTCCGGCGAACAGCGACGCCCCCACGTCCTGCGGACTTCAGGTCCGACTGGACGCCGACGCCGCGAAAAAGGGTTCCGCTTGGAGTCGGGCGCGCTCGACAAGCAGCACAAGCCCCGCCCGCCTGGAGTCTGTTGAGCCTTACGGGCACCCGGCGCGGCCGCCGCGCGGGAAGTGGGCTGGGCGGAGGGGGGCGGGACTTCCAGGAGGAGGCGGCAAGTTTGAAAAGCGTCGACGGTTGTTGTCGGCCGACTTCTGCCTTCGCCTGCAGCACCTCCCGGGGCTCGCTGCTCTCCCGCGGGCGGCTGGTGCGGTAAGTGAACGCGAACGGACACGGGAGGACGGGAGGACTGGAGCCCGGACGCCGGACGCCGGGCCTGGCAGTGTTTTCGTTGCGCGCAGCTCTGGGGAGGAGGCCGGAGAAGCCAGCCCCCGGGAGGTGGGGGCTCTTTGGATTTGGCGTTGGTCCCAGAAACAACCTAGGCTCCGTTCCTACGAAACGAACGAGTATTGTCTGGTGCCGCGTAGATGTGAGAAGACACTTGAGCTGAACCTGGCCATGTGCAGCTTGTATTTATATGCACTGTTAATCCACTTATTTAGAAGGCGGTAGGGTTGAGATGCTCATCAACTTCCTGCAGATCTCCGTTGCTCACACATCGCTTACCCACAAAATCAAGAAAGGCAAACATACATACTTAACCCAGACGTCGAAGGAAAAAGCCATACATGTATGGCACTGTGCCTGCATGAGGCGATCCTTTTCTCTGAACGACTTCGGGAAACTTTTTACAGTACTTATTGAGGTTGAGAGTCATTTCTGTTTGTTTTTGTTTATCGCCTTTGCCTCCCGGAATTTTGACTTCCATGAACTAGTTTGTGTTAGCAAAACGAGGTGTGTACAATTTAAGAGGTATTCTGCCAACGTCTACTCGGCCCAGCGTCTTTGGTGTTGCAAATACATAAGAAACCGGAGGGAGCATTAGCAGATAATCTCTGCTTCCTTGCTAAGCTCTCTGAGGGTCACTCTACGTATATTATTAGGTCATTTGTATGCTTTATCCCAGGAGAGAGCTCAGACGGTGTAGGTGGGAGGCCTTTTCCCCCACCGGCCAAAAAAGAATCGGAACTGAAATTGAAATTGGAAATGGCAGATGATTCCAAAAAGAAGCACTGGGAGTTTGGGAAACATCTTGGAGGAGACCAACGTGAAGCAGAAAAGTCATTGAGTTACTAAATGTTGGAAGGTTTCAGAAACCAACGCTAAAATTTGAATTTATGCGGTGGGTAGGGTAATTGAAGTATTTTTGTAACGATGTTACCTGAGGCATGTGATGTTTATAAGGGTTAATCTGATAACAGAGTCTGCAAGGCAGAGAGGAGAAGGATGTGCGACAATGGTTACGAAGGTATTTTACACCTACTCTTTGTCTATCGTGATGATCTTTGATCCAGATGTAGCTTGTTGGTGTTTAAATCTGTGACTTAGATGAAAATGTGGAATGTGTATTTATGCTGAAAAGGACACCTAATATGTGAGGTGTGTCAGGATTTGGAGTCAGAAAGATGCGGGCTATGGAATGAAAGCTTGAATTTATGAAGGTCAGTGATGCGAAGTGCAAATCCTTGCCTAAGGTTTCTCTAAGAAAAACATGGAGAAGTCCTGGCTTCATAAAAGTGGGTCACATTGGAGAAGTTCTGGGAGTTTTTAGTTGATTGTGGGTGTGTGCGTGAGTGTGTGTGTGTGTGTGTGTGTGAGAGAGAGAGAGAGAGAGAGACAGACAGACAGACAGACAGTAAGTGCTACAGTGGTAGACCACAGCAGCAGTGGCCAGGGTCACTGTATTGATATGCTGCCCTCGGCAAACCATCTCTGGAGTCTCGTGTTCAGTTTAAGCATCAGATTTTAAGAAGACTCTGACCACAAAACAGTTGGTTTTAGAGGAAAGTGAGTAGTACGGTAAAGTCTTCAAAGTAATGTTGTGTGAGGAGCGACTAACATCATGCTTAACCTTAGAGAAGAGGTGGCTGAACAGGGACGTGGTAGCTCTCTTCACACTTTTGAGAGTGGCGTCATGTAAACAGAGATGAACATGCTCTTTGTAGCTGCACAGACTGGAAAGAGGACCGGTGGGTGAAGGTTACAACGAACAGATTTCTGCACGGTCTGCCCAAGAGTTATCTAATCGTTAGAGCCATAGTGAAGCGGGAAGAAGTTGCCTTGAGAGTTAGTGAATTTTGTGATGTTTGCACGTGTTCAAGCAGAAGTGGGAAGTTACTTGCCAATGGTCTTTCACGTTGGCTTTCTACGTTTATCAGAGTTGAGGCAAATTACCGAAGCTGCTTTTTAACTGTAGTGTTCTAAGAAACATTAGGAACCTAAAGAATTGCGTGTCCAGAGTTGTGGGTCATTTCAGTTTGTTTGCAAAATTGAACATAGCCACACGGGATCTCTCGAGTTAGGCTACTGCCTAACAGAGTGGGGGGTCCGTATGTAATAAACCGGGTGTTGTTAACTGAGTGGCGGAGGCAGGGGCTGCTCTCGGGTGCTCCTCCTGCTGTGTTACCACTGCTGCTGTTCTCCTGGGCGCAGCTAGAAGTACGAAGAAACTGAAAAAGCGTTGGCTTACCGGGGCTGCAAGTGTAGTGTCAGTTCTGTAAACACAATCCCAATACACTGTGGCAGGCGTTAGAACAGTTAAAGGCTCCAGGGCAGAGTTTCTTAACCTCAGCGGTATCGACGATCCGACGGAATAATTCTTTGCTGTGGGGGGCTGCCCTGTGCATTAGGCTGTTCAGCGGCGTGCTGGTCCTCTGCCCATAGGTCCCAGTAGCGCCCCACTCCAGTCCAGACAACCAAAGATGTCTTCAGACATTGCCAGATGTCCCCCCACTGGGGCGGGGGTGGCGGGGGTGGGGGGCGACATTGTGGGAACTACTGATCTAGGGGCACAGGCGGGAGTACCTCTGAGGGCCCTGAGGGGAAAGTGGTTTTTGTTGTTGTTTTTAAAGTTCTCTTCTCCGGTGATTGGAATTCCTACCAGTTACAGCATTCTATTCCTCCTGTATTGTTTCCCCTCTCTTCTTCTTATGTGCATCTTAAATCTTATTACCCGTCTCACTCTGTGTACGTTGCATAGAATGTAAGGTCAGAGTTCGGTTTTATTATGTGCCCTGTGTTGCTACTGTTTATATACAGTTTCTGCTGATAGGGTTGCCTCTGTATCTTGGTTTGAAGAATAATTCTCAAGACCAAACTTGTTAAACACCATGCCCCCCAAATTTAAAAAAGAAAAAAAAAACATGCTTTTTCAGGTATATTCATGCAAAGTCCTCTTTCCCATATGAAAGAGAACAGCGTTAGGAAACTTAGAGAACGATGGTGCCATTTCAGAATAAAAGACATTTTAGTATCCGTATATCCACATTTATATTCAGATGTATGATGTAGGATATTTATATATATGTCATTTGTGTTCTCTTACTGGGATGTTTGATGATAGTTATCACTGCTATGAATATTCAACCTCGGCTTGTTAATTTTACTCCTGTTTATCAGCTTCTGGATCAAGAGATGAGCTGCTCTTGCCAGGTTACTGATCTTTGTTTTTCTTCCTTCAGACTCAGGCTAGCAGGACATTCCCAGGATGGAAACTCTGTCTTTCCCCAGATACAATGTAGCGGAGATTGTGATTCATATTCGCAACAAAATCTTAACAGGAGCTGATGGTAAAAACCTCTCCAAGAATGATCTTTATCCAAATCCAAAGGTAATATGTGATTTGCATGTGGGTGATGGCATTTAAATACAAATAAAACTACTTAGGTCTGCAGTGTTTATGGAGAAGGGCATGTATGCTACCTTTTGATATAAGCCAGTCATTTTAATCCAGAAGCAATCTCTCACTTCTTGTAATTTTAAAATAATGTTAAGTCTGTATCTGGGGTGACTTCTACATTTCCATTAGGAATTCAATTCTTTAATATGGTTGTTTTCTTAAAAAAAAAACACAACAACAAACCTTCTAAATCATAAGCGTATTAAAGTATATTAAATTTTTTATTATTATTGGAGTGGTGGTCTGAGTGCATTATTTATTAGTAGGGCTTGAAGGAACCTATTCCAGGTGGTTTCCAACCACAAAAAAAATTGTTTAGAAACAATTCTCTTTGGAAGCTTGCAGATTAATTTTCTTGCATTGTGCCCCAAGGGGGGATTGAGTTGTTTTGACAGGCATCGTTCTTATTTCTTTAGTTATTAAATGCAAAAATGAACTATTTATGTGTCACAGAAAATCCCAGAGTCTCCTTCCATTTTCCTGTGTTGGTCTTGAAGTGATAACATAATAAAACCTGGTTTAATGATGTAGAACTCAAACTTGGTGACCTCACTGCCTTTTAATTCTTTAAAAGGGAGTGAGTAATCTCCCAATAAATGAACTCGTATATGGAACAGAACAGGTTCTACAGGCCAGCGTTTGGCAACTACTGTATTAGAAAACATTTAAAAAATCCCAGGCTACCCTGTTAAGTTTATATCCCCAAGGTCATGGTGTTCACTTAAATGTTAACATCTCGGGAAACCTTAACATCTAGAGCATGAACTAAGTTTGCCCATGGTCTTTGTTTAAAAAACGAAAAGAAAACAGAACACCCCACCCTCAGTGTGCTTTAATTTTTGCCACATGTCTGCAATCTGTTTTGAAAGACTAACCCTTCTCCCTTCCCTAACGTGGATGGATTGCTTGGATTGGATTGGGTTGGATTGAATATACTTGCTCTCATTCTGTTCGGAAGCTGAGACAAATAATCTTATTCACCACCTGCTACATCTGAACAGACTGATAAGTGTAGAAGTGTGTTAAAATTTGGAAAAATCGAATATTTCAAGGGCAATAGAGCCATTTTGTTTCTCTTTTCTTCTCTGCATCCGGTGGTGACAATATTGGATGGTGACGATGATAGTGGCACAGCGTTACAGTCACGCATCCGAGTGTGAACAGTTGTTTTTCTCTTGTAGCCCGAAGTCTTGAACATGATCTACATGCGAGCCTTGCAAATAGTGTATGGAATTCGACTGGAGCATTTTTACATGGTGGGTTTAAGATGAGGCAAAATTACGTTCTTTTGCTGTATTTCTCTCGTTTGCATCGCATGCTGGTTTCAGGATAAGAAGTTCTTGACTTTGTTTTTAACAAAGTCAAAGGCTTATGTAAAATTAATGTCACCTACAGAAGATCTTAGGCATAATAGTGGCTTATATTGATAGCCTTAGTAAGACAAGAACAGAAGGAAAAGACTTAAATGGCACGACTCCCCGACGCTGTGCAGGTATTCACAGACATACGGACTGGTCTGCAGAGACAATAATGAACGACAGCGGACTCTTCACAGATTCTGTCCTCTTCCGGGGCAGGACTCCCAAAATAGGGGAGAAGATATGCACTAAGATTGGGAAAAAATGAAATGAGGTAACTGAGCTTTTAGCAAATTAGATATTTCTAGTAGGAAAGGTCATTTTTCTTAATTTTGTCATTGTTACATCTTCAGGGCATTATCTGAAGTTTTAACTAAAAATGTAGTATCTTTAGAATCTCACCGGTGTGATTACATGTTGTTTAAAAATCAAAGGCTTTGCTGCTTATTTGCTATGAAATCTTGCTAAGGCTTAGTTTCTTTGTTTATAAAATAGGGTCTTGTAAAAATTAAAAAAAGAATATGTCCTAGCCTGTCCTAGGGTTCTTGCGAAAATTAAAAAAGAATATGTATAAAATGCTTAGCCTAGTTCCTGATATCTAATAAGTGCTAGCCTTACCCCTCCATTGTTTCATTCATTTGAAACATCTTTACTGAGCACCTGCTGTGAACCTAGCATTATAATATTAGCAACAACTCTAGTTTTGTGCTAGGATCTACATTGTTGGCTGAATTTAAAAATTTTTTAATGATAATAGGATTATTTTAATCTTAACTTATGATTAAAGTTATCTTGAGGTTGAAGATTTTTCTCGTTTTGTCTAATGAGTGTATAACTTAGATTTTGTGATGTGTCACATCTAGATGCCCGTGAACTCAGAAGTCATGTATCCACATATCATGGAAGGCTTCTTGCCAGTTAGCAATTTGTTTATTCATCTGTGAGTAAAGTGCTTTTATTTTCTTAGACTACCTACATTCACATGTGCATTACATTAAGCTTTCTTTTTTTTAAAAAAATTTTTTTTTTTCAACGTTTATTTATTTTTGGGACAGAGAGAGACAGAGCATGAACGGGGGAAGGGCAGAGAGAGAGGGAGACACAGAATCTGAAACAGGCTCCAGGCTCTGAGCCATCAGCCCAGAGCCCGACGCGGGGCTCGAACTCACGGACTGCGAGATCGTGACCTGGCTGAAGTCGGACGCTTAACCGACTGCGCCACCCAGGCGCCCCTCTGTGTGGCACTTTCAATCCTGCTTGCGGTGGAAGTTTTGAGATGTTGTGAATCTAAAATTGTTGGGAGTGTTTTGAGTTCTTAAAGAGTCCTAGTACCTCTAAGTGTGTGTTGTTTATTAGAATTTATACTTTGGTATTTTATACCTTGGTATGGCATGAATACCCGTATAGTGTGCAGAAAACATAGGTTTCTGTACTGCGGGATTATGCACGGTAGTAGGCTCCTGACTTGGCCTTTTGACGTTGGGAAACATCTCCAGAGAGCTCTCTGAAAATGAAATGTTTATGTCCTATGGTTTGTATATAATTTACGATATTCTTTCTCTCCTTCGTCTTCAAGGGACTCCTTTCTGCCCATCTGTCGGGTGAATGACTTTGAGATTGCTGATATCCTATATCCAAGTACGTGGGAATTTGAAACAGTTTTTAATATCTGACTTCAATCTCATATATTACCTTTCCATTAATAAATGTAAAAAAAAAAAAAAAACTGTAGGAAATTGGCTGTAGAAAGTGTATCCCATTCTTAAGGATGAATTTTTTCATATCCTATGACTGGAATTTTTTCTTTTGTAGATCTGCAGAAAAGCTCTTTTCTTGATCTGTTTTTCTTAACTCCTTACATTTAAAAAACACTCCGTAAATTGAAAATAAGCTTATGAGTAATGTACAAGCTGTGATATTGCATAGCGGATTCTTCATACCAATTTTATCAAATGTAACAATTACTTTTTACCATGAAGAAAATATCTTTTGGCACTGCTAAGAATAGCCTTGATATTAGATTAAAATGTCAATTTCTCTTAACTATTTAAATGTCCTTAATTCGTTTGACTCTTTGATATATGTTTATTTACTTTTTAAAGTTTATTTATTTTGAGAGAGAGAGAGAGAGAGAATCCCAAGCAGGCTCTGCAGTGTCAGTGCGAAGCCGATGTGGGGCTTGAACCCAAGAACTGGGAGATCATGACCTGAGCTGTAGTCAGACGCTTACCTGACCAATCCACCCAGGCACCCCTGACTCTTTGAGATTTCTATGTCAAGTTGTTTTATGTTGCAAGAGATTCAGTGTGCCATTTAAAACTGTGTTTTTTTCCTCTTTCTGATGTAATTTTTTGTTTTGTTTATCGATGTATAATTTACACAAAATACAAATTCACCAATTTTAAATGTATAATTAAGTGAATCTTAACAGGCGTATATAGTTGTATAGCCACTGCCACAGTCACGTAGAGAGATTTCGATGACCCTGCGAGAGTTCTCTCAGGTCCTTTGCAGTTGGTTACTTCTGACCGACGCCCCTTCCCTTGCGACTGCTGGGCTGCTTTCTGTCACTGTAGTTTCTTGACTTTCCTAACATTTGACATAAATGAAATAATCTGTAGCCTTTTGCGTTTGGCTTCCTCAACTTAGAATGCTTTTGAGATTCGTCCATGTTAATTGTATTTATCAGTACTTTGTTTCTTTTCATTTTGGAATAATATTCTCTTGAAAGTATAAACCACAACTTATTTACCCAATGATTTACTCAGGGACCAGTTGAGAGACATTCGAATTGTTTCCAATTTTTGGCCTTTATGAACAAAGCTGCTCGGAACATTAGGTTACAAGTCTTTGTAAGAACATGTGTTTTCATTTCTCCGGGTAAATACCTTGCGGCAGAAATGCTGGTTCACGGGGCAAATGCATACTTACTGTTTTAGGAGACCGCCAAAGCGTTCTCCAAAGTGGCTGCATCGTACCATCGGCAACATCTGGTCATTTCAGTTGTTCCATATCCTCTCCTGACTTGCTTGGTATCAGAAATGTTTAATTTTGGACATTTTAGCGGCTACGTAGTTTTATCTCATGGTTTCAATTTTCATTTCCCTGATGACTAATAGCAACATGTTTTCATATACTTATTTACTGTCCACGTATCTTCTCTGGTGTAGTGTCTTTTTGAACCATTTGCTTGGGTTTGTTTGTTTAATTAATTAACTAGTTTATGTTTTGAATTGTCTTACTGAATCGTAAGGCTTCTTCAGATATGAAAATACATAACTTACCAGATATGTATTATGCAAATATTTTCTGCCCATTACTTGCCTTTTTAATTTTATAATAGTGTCTTTTGAAGAGCAAACTATATTTCCATTTTGAAGATTCTAATTGGTCAATTTTTTCTTTTATGATTCATAAAACCAGTTTTTTGTGTGTACTATTAAAAAATCTTGGTTGCTAAGATTTACTCAGATATTTTGCTTTAAGCATATTATAGTTTTAGCTTTTACTATTTAATGCTTGAATTTTTATATATTATGTAAGGTCAAGGTTCATATTTTTTCCTTTTTGCATATGCTCGTCAAATTATTCCAGCACCACTTGTTTAAAAGAGTATTCTTTTTTTTTTTTTTCCTAAAATTTCTGTATTTACTTAGAGTGCGCAGGAGGGGCAGAGAGAATAAGAAAAAAAGAGAGACTCCAAGCAGGCTCCGCACCGCCAGCATGGAGCCCGATGCAGGGCTCAAACCCGCGAACTGTGAGATCATGACCTGGGTCGAAATGCTGAGTTGGACGCTTAACCGACTGAGCCACCCAGGTGCCCCTGAAAAGATTATTCTTTTCCCATGGAATTAGCCTTAACGCTTCTTGTAAAAAATCGGTTGACCAAACACTGCACACCTATTAGAATAGGAAAAATCTGGAACACTGATAATATCAAATGCCGGTGGTTTATTGCCAAACTCCTGAGTGAGCTTTGGTGTTTCCCCTTTTTAGGGAACTTATACACTTCATTTAAGTTGGCAATTTATTAACATAAAGTTGTTCGTAATTTTCCTGTATCATTTTTAACAGTCTTTGGGCTCAGTAGTGAAGTCCCCTGTCTCATTCTAATATTTATCATTTCTTTTTCACTCTTGTTTTTCCCGCACCCGTCTGGCTAGAGGCTTATCAATTTTATCTTTTTGGAGAACCAGCCTTTGATTTCATTGATTTTTCTGTATTTTATTTCTTTTCTCTATTTTATTGGTTTCTGGGCTTATTGTTATTCCTTCTCTTCTCATGCTTTCTTTGGATTTGCTCTTTATTTTCCCACTGTTTTTTTTTTTTTTTTTTAAGTAGAAGCTGAGGACATGAATGTGACAGCTTTCTTCTTTCCTAATACAGGTGTTTAGTGCTATAAATTTCCCTTTCGTCCTGCTTTAGCTGCATCCCACACACTGATGACAGGTTGTTTCTTCTGTGTGTGTTGTGCGCGCGCGTGTGTGTGTGCACTCATGTACACATGCACGTGTGCCTTAGGAGTGTAAATTTAAGCTTGTCTTCAACAGTCTGTCTTTAACAGAGTAGTCCTGCGGTCTTCTGCTTCTGGGGTTGAGGCCACATCCCTCCTGAGATACTTTTTTGCCTTTGGCAGTTGTTCCGGGGTTATCATTGGACAAAGATCACTTTTTAATTCCTAGTTTTGGTAGTTCTCAGACCACATATATAGTTGAATTCAAACCGGAAATCCCTATGGTAGTCGGCTCCGGGTTTAGAATTCTCAGTGTTTGTCTTCTTGCCAGAGATAAGGCTGAGAGACAGTGTTACCTGACATTTTCCTCACTGGCGTGAGAGATTTTCTTTCCCTAGTCTACCTTTCCACTAGACACTTCGCCTTCTAGCATCCCACGTCTTCTGGGGCCTCTCCGCTCCAATTCCCAAGGCATTTGCAACCCTTCCTACATGAAAGTTCATAATCCAAACCACTTGCTTATTTAGTCTGGACTTCTCTCTTTTGGTTCTCCTCCGTCTGGTTGCTTATAAGACTTTCTCCTTATTGTAAGTTTTTAGCAGTTCGATTATGATGTGCTTTTTGGGGCATTTCTCTTTGTCCTGTTCCCCCTGACCCAGTTTAGATTTGCTCACTTCCTTGCCTATGTCTATAGTGTCTATCAAATTTGGAAAATATTCAGGTATCTGTTATAAGTTTTTTCTGCCAGTCCTCCTTTTGGTGGGGCTCTGATGACACATTTGTTATGCTACTTGATGTCTCTTGGCTCATAGATGCTCTATTCATTTTTTCTCTCTGGCCTTGTAGATAGGTTTGATTGTCCTGTCTTCATTTTCACTAATATATCCATCTCTCAGGCCGTTCTGCTGTTCATCCCATGTGGTGTATTTTTCATTTCAGATATTTTATTTTATTTTATTTTATTTTATTTATTTTATTTTATTTTATTTTTTTATTTTTTTAATATATGAAATTTGTTGTCAAATTGGTTTCCATACAACACCCAGTGCAAAAGGTGCCCTCCTCAATACCCATCACCCACCCACCCCTCCCTCCCACCCCCCATCAGCCCTCAGTTTGTTCTCAGTTTTTAACAGTCTCTTATGTTTTGGCTCTCTCCCACTCTAACCTCTTTTTTTTTTTTTTTCCTTCCCTTCCCCCATGGGTTTCTGTTCAGTTTCTTAGGATCCACATAAGAGTGAAACCATATGGTATCTGTCTTTCTCTGTATGGCTTATTTCACTTAGCATCACTCAGATATTTTATTTTTTAAGTATAAAAGTTTGATTGGGTCTTTAAAAAGAAATTCTTCCCCGGGGCACCTGGGTGGCTCAGTCTCAGTTAAGCTTCACACTTCTGCTCAGGTCATGATCTCACGGTTCATGAGTTTGAGCCCCACATCAGGTTCTGTGCTGACAGCTTGGAGCCTGGAGCCTGCTTCCGATTCTGTCTGTCTGTCTGTCTGTCTCTCTCTCTCTCTCTGTCTCTCTGCAACTTTCCACCCCCCACCAACCCTGCTCACACTCTGTCTTCTCTCTCAAAAATAAATAAACATTAAAAAAAATTAAAAATCATCCCTTTATAATGCTGATGTGTTTCTCTGTGTTCCTGAACAAACGATATCTGTATAGAATAAAGGCTGTCAGGAAGATATTAGTTTGGAGAGTCCAAGGCCTCTAGAACTGGTAAATTCTAGTTGCCTTGGGCTCTCCAAACTCCACACTCTATCTCTGTGACTGAGCAGGACCTGTGAGTTCTCATGGTGTCCTTCCCTCCCCGCCTGAAAAGTCCCAAGTAGCAGGCTGGTGCATGAACAGGCTTCACTCATGCATTTGTCTTGGGGACTGCTGTCCTGTGGTGCCTGTTGTCCGGTGTCTAAAATCTGTTGCTTCATATATTTTGTCTGGTTTCCTAGTTGTTTAAGATGGGAGAGTAAATCTGCTCCCTATCATTCTCTCTCAGCCAGAAATGATTTGCCCTTTTTTTTTCTTTTTTAGTTATTAATACAAAGATCATTCTGATCTTTATATTAGAGCAAATTTTTTTTTGCACTTTGGCTAATTATAGCACATTCTCAGTTTTATTCTATAAACTGAGCCACGTATATAGTGGGAGAGGATGAATTTTTATTTTCACATTGTCTCCAAGATTTATTTAAGGAGTCTTGCTTTCTGTTTTAGAGGCAAAACGAACAAGTCGGTTTTTAAGTGGCATTATCAACTTTATTCACTTCAGAGAAGCGTGCCGTGAGACATACATGGAATTTCTTTGGCAATACGTAAGATTTAAATATATTTTGGGGTCACATAGCAGATCAGTAACATCATTTCTGAGCTACTAACCTGTTTTGAAATAGTTGTCGTGGGTATCTAATTGTCGTATGGCTGTTAGAGCCCAATTTATTTTAACATTTATGTGAAGTTGAAGATTTTAATGATTGGAAAGCATCTATCAAAAGGAGATTTTCTTTGCTATTTGATCATGTTAGGGAACTTTTGTTCCCTTTTGTCTTCTTCTTGTAGCTGAGGCTCCTTTTCCTATATTAGGAATTGTAAGGGAAGAGAAATAGTAATGAATCTGTCTGTTTTTATTTAATTAGATATTTGAGATTTGTATTTGCTTTCTAAAAAATAGCCTAAAAGGATGTTCTGTTTATCAAGCTTGCCCAACATTGTGTTACAAGATTCAAGCCAAGTAAATCACTCTAACAGATGGAAACTCATTTCGTCAACAATTTAGAGAATTTGGAAAGATTATGGGTCATCTGTGTGATTTGTTTCCATCTGTCCTCAGTGTGGGGTTATCATATCTTAGAAGAGTGCCAGAGGACCACCAGACAATTAGAACTTAAGCTCCAGCTACACTGAGTGTATATGTAAGTGCTTCCTTGCACAAATCATGTTAAGCTTATACTTCCTCAACATCACACACTCTCCAGAGCTTACACACGTATTTGCTAACACACACAGAAACATACAGTTTTGCTTGGCTGATTTCTCATTTTTTAAGCCACAGCTCAAACATCTGTTGGTTTTACGAAGCCCCGGGGACACTCCTCCCCAGCCGTTAACCCACGTCGGGTTTGGGTGTCACTGCATTTAGTCCTGTAGCAGGTTGCTCTGCGGTCTTCCGTGCGTGTGTCTCACTCTTCAAGGAGCTACTTAAGTCCGAAGTGTAACTTCATCTTCTTGGGTATTGTTCCTGGCACTTAGCGCAGTGCCTGGCTATGGTAGGAACTTGGCATTTATGTGTGCACAAGAAAGTTTCCAGTTCACTCATCATGAATGCCTGTTCTCTCTTAAATTTCTTATTTCTGATGGTGAAAGACGAGGGGTAAGCGTTCTGTGGTGTGAGCTGGTAGATGTTTTTTTAAACACATCGCTGTTTATATTGAAAAGCACTAATCCAAAATTTGCTTTAACAGAAATCTTCTGTGGACAAAATGCACCAGTTGAATACTGCACACCAGGAGGCATTGATGAAACTGGAGAGACTTGAGTAAGTTGGAGATTTACGAATAAGTACGGTTTCGGGGCGCAGAGTGAATCGCGGGTAGGACTTTGCAGTCCTGCGGTCCCCTTCAGGTCTCCCCCACTGCCCTCACTAAATAGCAGACGGTCTAAGTTTACCTGTTCTAAAAAGAAAAACTAGCTTTCCTTCTTTCTAACTCTTCGTACCTAATATATTCTCTAACTTTATCCTTGTGGTTAGTGAAATTAGCCTGAGATGTGTAAAGCCGTGAACTTACCTCCTAAATTGTGTCCGGAGTTACTAGTGTAGGGGACTAACTGGACTCTGTTCCTTAAGGTCTGTTAATTCTGGGCAAGTTTTACTCCTTCAACAGAGCTTTGTTTTGCTTCGTTGGTCAGCGGGGAGAGTCATTCGGGAGTTGTGATTTCTTGGCCAGGTACACAGACTTTGAGCAGAGGGATTTTTTTTTTTTATCCCTTCTGATTTCTTGACAGTTTTGAGTTGACCTGCTTCGGGGAGAACATTCCTCACCTGTCCGTGTGTAGATTTAGACACAGCCGGAAGCTGTGAAGTCTAGGGGTAGGAGGCAGGTAGTAAAATTTAACAGGTAAATTTGTCGTGAGCCAAGGGAAAAGATGAGTAACAAACCAGGAGCAGGTGTTTCCAGCATGTGTAGCAGAACGGCCCCGTCCCTAACGAAGCCTGATACACAGATGTACAAACCAGGAGCCAAAGGATGAGAGAAAAATGGGCAAAGGTTGAAAACGGGATTTACGGAGGAATACGTGCAAATAGCCAGTTGAAAACATGTCAAGATTATTCAGCGCACTAGCAGCCAGGGAAGTGATAACAAAACCACAGTTCTAGACCGCGTCTCAAAACCCAAGTTGAGAGCCACGCGCAGGGCAGAGACCTTTACGTGGGCAAGTGCTGTTAGGAAGGACGGGCAGAGTAAAGGAATGTGGGATCCGGGAGAGAGAGGGGAGGAGAGCAGCCAGGCAGGAACCGGCACGAACAGAAAGGGATGTCCCGCCCCTCGTATCAGGAGCCGAGTTAGAAGGGGCAGGTATGAGTGCAGAGGAGTCCATCCATAGATTGGGTGGTGGGAGGCCGAAGGAGCCCATCTGATTTTTATTTTCTGTGTTGTAGAGGTCAGGTCATCTATTTTAAACCCCTGTCACATGAAAGGATGAGAATTCAGAAACCTGAAAACAGATAGTTTTTTGTTTCTTGTTTTTTCATCTGAGTTATCTGAGGACAGGGACGGTTTTGGCCTTGCACAGTTAAGAACTTGATGTGTCATTTTAATCTGTTTTGCTGTGTGTAGTTCTGTTCCAGTCGAAGAACAGGCGGAGTTCAAGCAGCTTTCGGATGACATTCAGGAGCTGCAGCAATCACTGAATCAAGACTTTCGCCAGAAAACGGTATCAGCTGTGTTGACTGTAAAAATGGAACCGTCCCTTAATCTTATCAGCAAAAATGGGTTTATGTGGGAAGAGCAGAGAGTTGCAACTTGGTACACGTCAGCTGAGCACGAGCCGAGGGCTAGTCCGGCAAGGAGAGCAATGTTACTTTATGGAGAAGGAGGGGGTTGGGAGGGGCGACTTTGAAAGAAAGTCCACGGAAGAAAAGCAGAAGTTGAGGCTGCTGGTGGCTTCTCCTTGGCTGAGTGGCGCGGTGGTTGGGGGAGTTGATTCCCAGTGGAGATGCCATGAACCTCCTGCCAGCATTGGGCCCAAGGTTGCCGAGGCTTCCTGTAATTGACATGGAGTGGTGCGGGGTGAGGGCTCCCCCTCCTGGCCTCCCGACTCCATGTGAGCGAGGTCTCGTTTTATTTTCACGGTTGTTAGCTTAAAATTTAAAAACACCGCTTTTTTTTTTTTTGCTTTTTTTTTTTTTTTGGTGGGTGTGGAGGGGTAAGGGCATGTTACTTCCAGTTGCTAAAGATACAGGGTACATTGCTGTGCCCACTTGTGCCCCTTAGAATGGATGTATACTTCTGTTGACCATGAGTCATTTATTCGTGTTGTCAGAGTTATACGCTGTCTCCTTGACTAGAGTTTTTTAGGATTTCCCTTTTTCTAATCCCACTGTTCCCAAACTGTCCCATGGCACCTTGGACACCACAGCGAACCCGCAGGGGTGCTTCAGGATATTTTAAAATTTCAAGGGAGACAGTGATAATCAGCATCTGCCATACCCTGCTTGAACCACCAGTTCAAGATAGTCCACAGTTCCAACAACTCACATTACCTTCCTTTCGTATCTTTGTGAACCTGGGTTTTGACATTGGCTGTGCTAAAAAACCAGGACTACGTGAAAAAATCTCAGAACAGGAGATGAGAATGTCTGAGTCCAATCTGATTCCAAGATGTGTGCATTTGTGCAGTGTGCAACAGGTACACACATCCAATTTGGGAGTAGTTGTGGTTATTTGAGAATAAAAGAAACATCTTTTTATTTCAATTTGTATATATTGCTTTTTCAAAGGGCTACTGAGTTGTTAGGACATAAGTACTTACGCACTTATTTGGACTTGACTGCTTAGTAGAGGAGCTGTTAGATATTTGTTTTGGAGCAGTGGTATCACAAATAGATAAGTTTGAGGATATATATTACGGTCTAATCCATTTAACTCCTCTTCTTTCTTACCTTTATGTTAGTGGCAAATTTAAATCTATTTTGAATCATTAGAGAAAAGAGTTGTTTACTTTCTTCCTTAGATAGTGCTACAAGACGGAAATTCCCAAAAGAAGTCCGAGATTTCAGAGAAAACCAAGCGTTTGGTAAGCTCCTTTTCATATAAGTAGCCCTGAAGGTTTGCCTGTGTTGTGTGAGGAATGTTTGAACTGTGTGTGTTGTTACGGTCACGTGTTTCTCCCTTTTTCCTTAAACCGAAACTAATTTAACTTTTCTCAATTTAAATACAATAGCTGACTACTGTTAGCTTGCAACTTGGTACGGAAACACAGAAATGTGTGAGGAAAGCGAAAATCACCTGAAAGCTCCCGCACAGTCTGAGATGTGTCCCAGATGACGCTTGTCTCTGCGGACAAGCACGTGTGATTGTACACGGGGAATGCTAGACCCTTCACGCCTCAGACCTGCCTGCTTTCACGTAACAAAAGAGTGTAGAGAGTTAGCACGTCACCGTCGATCCTCATCATCTTAACGGCTACCCATGGTTGTGCGTTGGGCTAACGTAGATACTTCTAGTGTCCTGTTGATAGACGTCCGCTGGCTTCTAATTTTTCTGCGATTGGACAGCAGCGTGTACGTGCTACACACGTACGGGCGTCGATATATGTGCACCTGCTGCCCTTCATCTTAGAATAAATTCCCACATGTAGGATTTCTGGGTGAAGGGGAACACACGTGTAGAATCGACCCACCGAGGGGCCCCTGGGTGGCTCAGTCGCTTGAGCCTCTGACTCTTGGTTTTGGCTCAGGTCGTGATCTCACGGTTTGTGAGTTCGAGCTCCGCGTCGGGCTCTGTGCTGACCGTGCGTAGCTTGCTTGGGATTCTGTCTCTCCCTCTCTCCTTCCCCTTCCCCTGCTCACTCTGTCTGTCTCTCAAACATAAATAAATAAACTTGAAAAAGTATTTAAAATTGATCCACCTTGCTAAACTGACTTCTAAAAAGATATCAACTTGCATTCCTACTGATACAATATGAGTGTTCTTTTCCCTACACTCTTGCCAAAATTGGATGTTTTTAGTTTGCTCTCTTTGTCACTTTTGTAGGAAAAAAAACACCTCATTTTAATTTTGATTTTTTTTGATTCTTAGTGATTTCGACATCTTGATTCAATGGTTTAGTGTTATTTCTTATTTTGTGGGCTATCTGCGTTCCTTTCATTTCATTTCATTTTTTTTTAATTTATTTTTTTAATGTTTACTTATTTTTGAGAGAGACAGAGCTCGAGAGGGGGAGGGGCAGAGAGAGAGGGAGACCCAAGATCCGAAGCAGGCTCCAGGCTCCGAGCTGTCAGCACAGAGCCCGACGCAGCTCGGAGCGGAGCCGTGAGATCATGACCTGAGCCAAAGTCAGACGCTCAACCAACTGAGCCACGCGGGCACCCCGCTTATTTCATTTTTTTTAAAGAGGATTTATGAGTTTGGGGTATGAACTATTTGTCTTTTAAATTCATCATTTTTTCCCCACTAGAAGGCTTATGTTTTCAATGTGGTAAAACATAGAGACATGGCCTTCATGGTTTGTGGCTTGAGTTCTTTACGTAGAAAATACTGTCCCACTTCTCATTTGTTTAATCCCACATTGTCTCCTTGTACTTTTATGGCTTCCCTATTAACACTGACACTTTAGATCCACCTGAAATTTACTTGGGTGGAACATGTTCCTTGTTTTTCTGTCACTCTTTTTATTAGCAAAGGCTTTTATCTGAGTAGTATTGGCTGTGGTTCAGTTTTATTATCCATTTCTTTTCGTCCCACTTAAAGCTACATTAAAATAAAATCGTTTTGTAATTATAGTATCCAATCTGAGCTTTTTATAAAGGGAAAAAATGTGATGAAAGTCAGTGTCAATTGTAAGGAAAGTTGATCACTAGTTTTGTGGAGCATGAAGGCTCAGACAGTGGGGTGGTTTGCTAAAATAACAGACACATTGTTTCAAACATTCAACTTTGGCCTCCCCGAGTTAGTTGGGAAAAAGGTGAGATCATTTGTGGTCCTTTTTAGTTAAAAAAAATAACTTGTAGGGGCGCCTGGGTGGCGCAGTCGGTTGAGCGTCCGACTTCAGCCAGGTCACGATCTCACGGTCCGTGAGTTCGAGCCCCGCGTCGGGCTCTGGGCTGATGGCTCAGAGCCTGGAGCCTGTTTCCAATTCTGTGTCTCCCTCTCTCTCTGCCCCTCCCCCGTTCATGCTCTGTCTCTCTCTGTCCCCAAAATGGATAAACGTTGAAAAAAAAAATTAATAAAAAAAATAACTTGTAGACAAGTTACACGAGCCATACAGTAGTACATTCCTGTTGTGAAATACTCAAATGGCATAACGTGTGTATCTTTATATATGCAGGGAGAGACAAGGGACAGCGAGTGAGACACAAAGCCCCTCTTCTCTGGGCCCGCTTACCCTGCAGGCCACACCCTCCCGTCCTTTTCCCTGACATGGTGTGCACCTGTGTAGAGGCATATGGTTGTCTTGCTTTTTCATTATTCTGCTTTCGTAGAAACTATTCTGTTTTGTGTTGTATGTTGATCTGTAATTGGTTCTTGCACTTAATATTTCTTGGAAACCTTTCTATATCAATTAATTGAGTCATAGAGTGTCTCAAAACAATGTAAATGTAATTTATCAGCTAATACTTTGGGAGGAAGTTCATGTGAATATTTTTCTTTTTATATAATTTTAGACTTGCAGAGATTTTTTTTTTTTAAATATTTATTTATTTTGAGAGAGAGCAAGAAAGAGCATGAACAGGGGAAGGGCAGAAAGAGAGGGAGAGAGGGAGAATCCCAAGCAGGCTCCGCACTTGAACCTATGAACCATGAGATCATGACCTGAGCCGAAATCAAGAGTCAGAGGTTCAACTGACTGAGCCACCCAGGCGCCCTTACACTTACAGAGAAGTTTTAATAGCGTTTTCTGATGCCCTTCACCTCAGTTCCCTGGGTGGTTTGAAATTCGGGAGACTAAGGAAATTTGTTTTAACTCAGCGAGCATGTGTTGATCACCCCCCCAGTGCTAGTGCTTGGTGTGTGCTCTGGGAACACAAAAGAACTTTACACAACTCCAGGTCACCCAGCCAAAGTCAGCAACACATATGAAGTACATACCGATAGCGTCCCCTGAACAGTGATGGTGTGGTTTATAGAAGGACAGAAAGGCAGTGGGGGCAGGATTTCCAAGGATTAATGGAGCTCACAGGCGGCACAGGGCTGACAGTTTTCAGAAGGACCATGCTGATCAGAGAGACATCGCTGGCACCTTCCGAGCCTAGCGTTAGCAGGCGTTAGCAGGTCGTAGGTAGAGCGGGGCCCTGGCGGAAGAGGACCCTGGCGAGGACGGGAGGGGTACACAGCGAAGGGCCTTGAATGTCCTGCTCAGGGGCTTGGTCTTCGGCCCACAGACGAATGGGAGCAAATACGCAGGCGAGTGACAGGGTCGTAGTTGTACAGCCGCCCCCGCCACGGCGAGCAGAGACCCCGTTCCTTTGTCCTTTTCCGTTGTCGTAATGGTAAGTTACCAGTTTTATTGCTGTATCTAATATAAATATGTTTTCTCAACAGAATGAACTAAAATTGTCCGTAGTTTCTTTGAAAGAAGTGCAAGAGAGTTTGAAAACAAAAATTGTGGATTCTCCAGAGAAACTAAAGAATTATAAAGAAAAAATGAAAGATACCGTCCAGAAACTTAAAAATTCCAGGGTGAATTTCCTTTTTATTTAAAAAGATTTTAATGCTTTTCTCTATATGTATTTTTTCTTTTTAGCAACTCTTGCTTAATGGTGTGTTAGTTTTGTGGTATCCAGTTTATCCACACTTCTTTTTTTCTTAAGCTTCTTGCCCTTGTATCTAAGATACAGCTCTTCTCGAAAGCAGGTGTAGGGAAAGGAAGTACAATTTTAAGACATTTGTTCGATTGTACAACAAAGTTTTGAGACCTTGTCCTGGATGATCAAAATAGAAATTCTTTGTCCTTGTGAGACCTGCTGACTTTATATGATGGAGCAAGGTATTAAGTTTATAGTCAATTACATAATTACAGATTATACTCTGCATTGTGGAAATGCGCAGGGTGTGCATGTGTTGGGGTAGGAAGCACGTGGGAAATCCCCGTACCTGCTGTTCAGTTTTACTGTGAACCTAAAACTGTTCTAAAAATACTTTTTAAAAAGTGCCAAAAAGAGAAACAAACAAAATAATATGGGGTTCTTTGAAATATTGCAGTGACGGTGGTCTAATATAATATTTTGGAACTCTGGGAGTAGAGGGGGAAGGAAGTAGAAATTGATGGTGACATCTGAAGGATAAACAATGTTTATCCTACTAAATGCATGGAAGAGCATCTGAGGAGTGGGAACAGCATTTGCAAATTCTTTGAGGTAGAAGGGAGCAAGGTATATTCAAAGAATAACACCTTAAACGTAAGAAGGGGAATGGCCTGACGTGATGATAGAAAAACTGGCACCAGGCAGATTTTTCAGGGTGCTGGATTTTACTGTGGGAGCGGGGCATACCACTGACTCGTTTAAAAGGGGGATGTTGGAACATGATCTAATTTATGTTTAAAAAGATGATGGGTCACTGTGGGAGATGGATGGAGGTGGACAGGGACAGAAGTAGAAGTGGGTGGACAATTTAGCATCCTTTGTGAGGCAGGGTTTTTAAACTCCATTAAAGGAACATTTCTGGTTTATCTCTGAATTCGTTATTCCAGCCATTCCTGATCATTAAGATCCTATTACAGGAATAGACAGCAGAACGGAAATGAAAGCCAACAAATAGATCTGAGTATTTAAGAGAAAAGTGTAGTTTATTTAGTAAACAGTTCTGGCTCAGTTGGCCATTCATTTAGAAGAAAAGGGAGCTGGGTCTACACCTTGTGCCATTTACAAAAGTAAGTTCTATGTGGATTAAAACTTAATTTTAGAAATTTTAGGAGAACATTTGTATAATCTTGAACTGGGCTAGATTTTTTTTTTTAAATTAAGATAGGAAATCCAAATCTGTAGAGAAAAGAAGACCTATGGAACATGTTTATAGTGCATGAGAGGTAAAGGGGTTATATCTATGACACTCAGAGATGCAAAAGTATTTACAAATTGGGAAGAAAAAGACAACAGAAAAGTGAGCAGTCATCTGATGAAGCATTTCACTGAGGACAAAGTCCAGTTGGCCAATAAGGTGGGCGGGGGGACGGTGGGGGGGGGGGGCCCTGGGAGAAGGAAAGGAAGCCTGTTGTTCCAGGGGTTGTAGTAAACATGCCCATTTTCTAATTTCAGAAGACGAATTAATCTTTTAAAAAGAATCTGCTGTAGCAATGGTTATTAGAAAGATGAACAGGAAGATTATCATTGGTAATACGATTGCCCAGGAGTAATTAGGAGTAGTTTGAATATTAGCAGACATGAACTCTTTTAAACTCACCATGAATAACCTTTGGAAGGTACTTCAGTGAGTGATTTAGTAAAATTGTGGCAGTTCTCCGTTGTGCAAGGATAGCTGGCAATTAGGAAGCATAATTATATGTACTTAGACACGTGTCAGTAATAGTGCTTTCTCCCTGACCCAGAAACGTAATTGTTCTCTGCTCTTAAGCTTTCAGTATTAAGTGCAGAAATTATTTAAGAGCAAACACAGTACTGCAGTTTCATAAAGGAGACTATCACACTGGCTTTTATGTTTTTTGTTTTCTCTCTCAAAGCAAGAAGTGATGGAAAAATACGAAATCTACAGAGACTCAGTTGAGTGCTTGCCTTCATGTCAGCTGGAGGTACAGTTATATCAGAAGAAAATACAGGACCTTGCAGATAATAGGGAAAAGTTAACCAACATCTTAAAGGAGGTTTGTATTATGTAGCATTTTAATGCTTTTATTATGTAATGGTTTACTATAATTGCTTGGATTTGCTTTTACTTTTTGTTAACTATTTTCCTAAAGAAAAGCAAGGTCATTCTAGAGAATAATAGATGTGGCAGTGTATGCTGGGCAACGAAACATTCTTCTTCTTTTTTTGTTTTTATTTTTTATTTTTTATTTTTTTTAATTTTTTTTTTTCAACGTTTTTATTTATTTTTGGGACAGAGAGAGACAGAGCATGAACGGGGGAGGGGCAGAGAGAGAGGGAGACACGGAATCGGAAACAGGCTCCAGGCTCCAAGCCATCAGCCCAGAGTCCGACGCGGGGCTCGAACTCACGGACCGCGAGATCGTGACCTGGCTGAAGTCGGACGCTTAACTGACTGCGCCACCCAGGCGCCCCTCTTTTTTTGTTTTTAAATACTTACCTTATTTTATATTTGAGAGAGAGAGAGAAAGAGAGAACGAGTCGGGGAGGGGCAGAGAGAGGGAGACAGAGAATCCCAAGCAGATTCTGAGCTGTCAGCACAGAGCCTAACATGGGGCTCGATCTCCCACACCGTGAGATCATGATCTGAGCCGAGATTGAGTTGGATGCTTACCCGACGGAGCCACCCAGGCGCCCCAAAACAGTTTTCTTGTTGCACACAGTAGTGGGAAGGCCTATGTTAAACTTTCAGATGAGATGAATAATAAATTAAGTAACATGGCATATTGCCATGTGTATTTTGGGGAAAAAGTAATGGAATTTTAAACCTGTACTAACAGTTGCAAATGCGCCATCCCTGGGGTCTATAAGGAGATTTAGGTTTACAATGTAGGCCCTGCTCTGGGGCTCCAGAGGTATACTAATGTTACTTAAGTTTCTCAGGCTGGAAGCTTGAAAATCCTTTTTCACGTCTTCACTCCATCATAGTAATCCAGACTGTCCCCAGGATCACTGGCTTTGCATTTGACAAAGGACTTCTTCTTTGAGGGAAGAGAGGGGTAGAAGGCGAGGTTGCCTGGGGCAATCTTTCCCAAGCACGTACTCCCTTATCTGCCGTCTGGAGTCAGCAAGAAAAGATGGAGGTGCACCTGCTGTAACAGTTCCTTGCACTTCCCCTTTCTCCTTGTTCCTCCTCCCTTAGCTCAGGCCCAGCGCCCTCAGCACAGCCTCTTGGCCGGTCCTCCTAGCACACGGCTCTGTCCTCATCCTCACTGATGAGCGACCCCGTACGGACCCCTTGCCGGGTGTCCCGTCCTTTCCCAGGGTCCTTGGCGCCTTCCCGTGCCCTCCGGACGGTCCGGGTTTTTCTCCTCTTCCAACCGTATCTTCATAGAGCTCATCCAAGAAATAGACATTCCTCTTGTTTATAAATCCTAATGGGTTGTATTGACTTTACGTCCTTGTGGTAAAACGCAGAGCCTGAACTTGGAGGACCAAATTGAGAGTGATGAGTCAGAACTGAAGAAACTGAAGACTGAAGAAAATTCCTTCAAAAGACTGATGATTGGGAAGAAGGAAAAACTTGCCACAGCACAATTCAAAATAAATAAGAAGCACGAGGACGTCAAGCAGTACAAACGCACGGTGATTGAGTATGGAGTCATTGTCACTTCAATGTGGTAGAGAAAATAAGCGGGGAAAGCTAGCATGTTGTCACCTCCCTAAGATTCCAAAGCTCCTGTAATCTCAAAAAGGGGTCCCCCGCCTTTGGGTGACCAGAGATAAATTCATTATGAATCTCCTAATGCTGTGTGTGGATGGAGAGATGTTGTAGGTCCCCGGTTTTTCCTTTTCCGTACATCACACTAGTGTTTCCTTTGCCTGGTTCTCCAGAAGGGCCTCTGGTATCTCTGCTCATTTCCGTGCCCTCTTGGAAGATGAACCGCTGGGCCCGTCTTACAGTCCAGCCGGGCTATGGCATTATAGCATCCATGTTTTGTTTTGAGAAAAGGTTGCCCCCCCCACCCCATTTTTTAATCTAGTAAGAATTAATACTTCAGTAAGCATGCTATTGTTGTTAGCCAGTGTGCTTCCTGTCAGTTCCCTTTTGTTTGTTTGTTTGTTTGTTTAATATTTATTTATTTTTGAGAGCAAGAGAGACAGAGTGTGAGCCAGGGAGGGGCAGAGAGAGACGGAGACACAGAATCCAAAGCAGGCTCCAGGCCCCGAGCTGTCAACATAGAGCCTGACGCGGGGCCCCAGCCCATGAACCACGAGATCATGACTTGGGCCCAAGTCAGACACTTAACTGACTCGGCCACCCAGGCGCCCCAGAGACTGTATTTTTAGAGTACGCACCGCACGTATGCCCATAAGATCTGTGTTTCAGCCTGTGTATGGTGACGATTGCCTTCGTTCTTCCTCATGCGGATGAAGAAAAAGGGCAGAACCGGTGGGTTTTGCATTTGTGGCCAATCCGCCTTGCAGAAAAGTTGTACCGATTCACATCCCCACCCGTAGCACAGGAGTGAAGACACCTGGGGCAGTGTAACTTCAAGTCTCCGCGTCGAGTGAGAGCCCTCGGGGGCTGCACCACACGGAGTTTGCATCCATTTGCTTTTCTGTCTTGAGAAGGGGTTTAGGTTTGTCAAACAAATCGATGCGATCGCTTCGGAGTCAGTGTCAGAGTTAATGTTTTCCTTTTCTGATGCTAGAGTGGAATTAAAATTTAGCTGTCTCTGTTTTCCTTTAGAGATTGCAACAAAGTTCAAGAAAAAAGAGGAGCTGTCTATGAGCGAGTAACCACAATTAACCAAGAAATCCAGAAGATTAAATTGGGAATTCAGCAACTGAAAGATGCCACTGAAAGGGAGCGACTGAAGTCCCAGGTGAGTGTGTGTTCACCAGTGAATTTCACATCGTCTACCAGCTCACAGTGGCGGTTCCGTCCCCCTCATCTTCAGGGTTTGTCCATTGTCTGAAGCAGAACTTGACCTCCTACGTCCTTGGGCTCTGTCTCCATTTACCTGTGTGTGTTTCTCTGTCTCCTTCATACCTTTTCTTCACTGGTCTTTCCCCCTGGCCTGACTACAGTAGGAGCAGGTGCTCCCGAAGGGCTCTGACCGTTTTTTGATAAGTAAACTTGCATAATGGTTGTAAGTAATGTCCTCTAAAAAGTTTCTCTCCAAATGATTTATCATCAGCGTTCAGTGTGTTTGAGTCGTTACGTGAAATGAAATAGCTTAGGTTAGTCCCTGTGTGAGCAGACTTTTAATGGTATCTTTGTCGCAATTCCTGAAAGTTACTTACTGGTTTTATTCTTTGCTTGTTTCAGTGTATTTCTTTTATTTTGTACATAGTTCCAAGTTTAATGAGGACAGACATCTTGACTTCCACGTTTGTGTCTTCCAAAATGTCAGTGTGGTGCCAAACATAAAGTGTTTACCTTCTGTCCTTTCCTTAACTGCTGATGTCTCGAAGAAGTAATCTATTCCTGATGTGTTTATTAGAGCTCATTTTCTCTTAATCTTTTTTTTTTTAATGTTTTTTTTTTTTTTTTTTTGAGAGAGAAAGAGCACAAGCAGGGGAGGGGCAGAGAGAGAAGGAGACACAGAATCCGAGGCAGGCTCCAGGCTCCGAGCTGTCGGCAGAGACCCCGACGTGGGGCTTCAACTCGTGAACCGCAAGATCATGACCTGAGCTGAAGTCGGATGCTCAACCGACTGAGCCACCCAGGAGCCCCTCATTTTCTCTTCGCTTTTGTTTTTTTTTTTTTTTTTTAATTTTTTTTTTTTTCAACGTTTATTTATTTTTAGGACAGAGAGAGACAGAGCATGAACGGGGGAGGGGCAGAGAGAGAGGGAGACACAGAATCGGAAACAGGCTCCAGGCTCTGAGCCATCAGCCCAGAGCCCGACGCAGGGCTCGAACTCACGGACCGCGAGATCGTGACCTGGCTGAAGTCGGATGCTTAACCGACTGCGCCACCCAGGCGCCCCTCTCTTCGCTTTTGAAGTTTGACCTATATCCTCAAGACTGGCCCAAACTGCTACCAGAAATCACTGAAAACAGCCCTTTATCACGTAAAATCCCATGGCCTCTTTTTTTTTTTTTTTTTTTTTCTTATTCTTCTTCACCTTACCTATATTGCCATATTGGATCAAGGTTTCCTAAAACCTGATACCTGAAAAATGTTTAAATACTTGCCGTCACTGCCTTCCACCATCCACATCCAGTTTGCAAGGAGTCAGAATGCTAAAAGCCACTGCAGACACGCCCCTCACCTGATCTCGGGACTGTTATCTCCTTGAAAGAGGTTGTTGCACGGCCACTTGTAGGTGTGCATGTGCATACACCGAAGGCTGTCTTGAGGCCACTGCGGGGGGAAGGAAGCAAGAAAGGAAAGGAAAAGGGCTGTGTTTCCCTGTGCCTGTCTGCCCGGTGCGCTGCCCTGACTTTTTCTGCCCTTCCCCTTTCTTTCTGCATTTCAACGGCTTCTCTTTTTCCTGCCTCTTACCTGGATGTGCACCAAGACTCAGCCTTTGTCCCTCTGTTTATCTCTAAAATGTGGCTTACAAAGATCTTAGAGGAGATACTTAATCCTCCTTCTTAACCAAATCACTCAATCAATTAATATTTATTTGTTATCACAGGGTCAAGCACAGTTAGTGAAGCAGTTACTGTGGGAGGACTTCCTGCCCCTCAGCCCTGCTTGCCTTATGTTACTGTGTGCAATGCAGAGATGTCTGGCCAGTAACATTTCAAGTTTCTCGACAGCAGCAATTATGTATTTTTTATCATCGTAGGTGAAACCGTGCCTAGGCGGGTGCCTTCTATGTAGTGTGCTTTTCATAAATATTTGTAAACTTGGATGGTCTTCTAGCATGAAATTGCTAAAACTGGCTCTGTGTTAGAATTCAAAGAGGAATTGCAAAATAAACACAACCCCCCACCCAGATGTCCTGAATTAGAATCCTCAGCAACGGGGTCCACGGACTGGAATTTTTTATTGTGGCTTTTGAGAACCACTGATAGGTTCCGCTTCATTGTTTTCAGTATCACAGAGCCCATAACCACCCAAGCTGTTTTACCGGGACAGCTTTGGTTGTTAAAATGTTACTTGTCGTTTTTAGTTTAGAATATAATTTCTGTAGTCTAGTGAACCAAGGTCTCTCTGGAACAAATCTGTATCCTCCTCTGCTTAATATCACTGCAGACATTTGAGGATAATGATCATGGGTTCCTTCAGCCTTCTCATCTGGGTTAATGAGCCCCAGTTTTCCAGCCACTCTTTATATAGCTTAATTTTCAGATTCATTACTATCCTGTTTACTGTCTCTCCCCCCCCCACTCCGCCCCGTTTCCTGCTTGTCATTATTCTGTTTAAAATGTAGGACCTGGTTCTAAACATAGCCTTCCAAATAATGGTGTGGCCAGCCCCTGAGCACGGTACTCCTGTTAATGAAGTGTGATCCTGGCTTGGATTTTTAGAGCAACAGCTTGCCCTTGGCTCATATTGAGCTGGTGATCAATTAAATGACCCCTATCGTTTCCACATGTAGTTCTGCCTAGTTAAAATGTCTCACCGTACTTTAATGCAGCCATTTCTTGGAACTTTTAATTTAGAATTTTATTACTATTTTTTCAAGGCTTCATTTATTTCCTTCAGTGTGGATTTCAAAGGATCAAGGTCGTTTGAAATCTTTGTATCACTCACATTAACTGTTTTTCGTGGCTTAGCTGTCACCCGCACACTTGACCAACATGCCTTTTTCTCCAGAATAAGAATGTTGACTAGAATTGGGCCCTTGGCTGCGTTAAGTTTTTCTTCCTTCAGACTGGCAGAGAACCTCTGATCAAAACTTCGGAGATAGTTGTTGAAGGTGCCTGGTGGTTCTAACCTTTACCCAGTCTGCACTGTGATAACCATTGGTTCTGAACAGGATGGGGTCGTCTAAATCCTTGGCGAATCGCGATGCATTTTGCCAAAGAGCTCCTTTAGCTTCTTTCATAAGCACCCTCCGTGGAAGGGAAAAGATGCACTGCGGTTGCCCAGTTGTGCTGTGTGCGATTCTCTGGGACCCTAATGATCTTCACATTCCTTTTTTCCTTCAATATCCTTTTTCCCAGAGATACCTGCCTCTTCTGCTTCCAGTTACCACCCTTATTTGGATGGGTTTTCTCACGGGCTTCCTGTTCTGTCCAGTGACCTCAACTGTGCTCTTTCTCGTAACTGCCTGCTGGATATTTTCCGTGGGCTTGCCCACCTCGACAAAAATAACGTTTTCAGAGTGACATCCAGATGACATCCAGCATCTTCCAGCAGGCTTCCTCCTCCTCACTTTTTCTTTCCCCTCTGCCCTTTCTCTCTTTCCCTTTTACTCCATTTCTTCCCAGTGTCTTCATACGATGGCATCATCACTTTCTGTCACAAAGAGTTGAAATTTTGGACTTTGTTTAGATAATCCTGGTGTCCAGTCACCAAGTGAATGTTAGGATTTTTTAAAAGTCAGTGACAGGGGCGCCTGGGTGGCTCAGTCGGTTAGGCGGCCGACTTCGGCTCAGGTCACGATCTCGCGGTCCGTGAGTTCGAGCCCCGCGTCGGGCTCTGTGCTGACAGCTCAGAGCCTGGAGCCTGTTTCAGATTCTGTGTCTCCCTCTTTCTGACCCTCCCCCGTTCATGCTCTGTCTCTCTCTGTCTCAAAAATAAATAAACGTTGGAAAAAAAAAAAAAAAAAAAGTCAGTGACACTGTTCATAACCACCCTTTTCTGGTCTACTTCTGTCCCGAAATTCTGTGATGCTTGTGGATTGTACCAAAAACTTGCTAAGTTTCTTCCTTGACTTATGATTCTCTACATCAGATCTGCCCTAAGTGCTGCCAGATTCATCCTGCTGAATATCACTGTTGTTACACTTCCCTGGTGAAAACAGGAGCTCCCTGTTTTTTCTGTACTTTATTCATCCAGGCTCTCGTTCTCCAAATGGCCTGTGCACCTGCTGGTGCCAGGTGCTACACCTGTCTTGGAATAAGTTGTGACTAAGGAAGGCATGATCCCTGCCTTCTAGGACTTTTATTTTAAATGTCTGTGTATTTTTGAGAGAGAGAGAGAGAGAGCAAGTGTGTGTGCGTGCACGAGCAGAGGAGAGGCAGAGAGACGGAGACGGGGGATCCAGAGTGGGCCCTGCACTGACAGCACAGAGCCTGACGCGGGGCCCCAGCTCGCAAACCGCGAGATCGTCACCCGAGCCGAAGTTGGATACTTGCCCGACTGAGCCACCCAGGTGCCCCCGGATACGGAATTTAATTGGAAACGAAAACTGCATTTGTTTGGGCCGTGATTTCTTGTCATTAACGTCCTGTGAGGCCATGAGGGTCGGCTTGCTTCTGTTGCTGTGCCCTGAATGGGCTTTGATGCGTCACTCATTTACGGTGGCTCCATCCGTGGGCTTTGGTTCCTCCGTGAGAGTCTGTCTGTTCTCAGAAGGAAGGGGTTTGGGGGGGTTGAAGCGGTGGGTTCAGATATTTAGATTGTGTGTCTTTATTTAAACACTCAGTTTTAATAGTTTCTCACGAGTACTGCCTTACTACCAAATTTATTCAGCTTCCTTTTTAGTAAGAATAAATGTACATTCCTATGGAACTGGGAAGGTAAATTGATCTATGGCTGCTGAATGCGCTGAGTTTTTTAAAATGGTGTTTACACAAGCTAGCAACTAATTCACCTTGTTTTTCCTTTAAGACTTAAGAAATAAAGCTTTCAAAAATGTTTGATTTATTTTCTTAACGATTCATATCCCATAGTTGTAGTAATTTGATGCCCAATTAGATCTTAGAAATCTAAATAAGACTCTTCTATTTTTGTATTAGGATTTAATAACTATCTGTGTTTGGATTTGGGGAAGTGTTTAGCCTTAAGCCTCTATTTATATTCACGGAATCTTGAGCAGGAGTGCTCACACTTGCATAGATGTCAGAGTCTGGAAATAGTTTTGTTCTTTTTGGAAACACCGTGAACTGCAATATATTAAATTATAATCTATATAGTTTGTTCAAAAACAGGTAGTATCTACACTAAAATTTAAGCTTAGGTAAGTAGTGGAGCACCTGGGTGGCTCAGTTGGCTGAGCATCTGACTCTCCATAGCGGCTCAGGTGGTGATCTCAGGGTCCTGGGATTGAGCCCCGCGTCAAGCTCCACGGTCCACGGTCCTTGCTTAGTGCAGAGCCTGCTTGGGATTCTCTCTCTCCCTCTGTCTCTGCTCCTCCATCGCTCGCACGTGCACTCTCTCTGTTTCTCTTAAAACAAATAAACGTTTTAAAACAAACAAAAAACCCCTAAGGTCAGTAGTAGACAAAGTATAGGTTTAAGAAAAAGTTAATGGGAGGAACGATTAAAATTAAGAACATTATCCCCGTCACACCCATTTACTGCTTTTTCTTCCCATTGGGAAAGGAATGCTGTCTGCAATTTTATTTCAGTGATGAAACTATAAACTTTCAGAATGCCACTTTTTCTTGTACCAAGGTTTGAGAATTGTTTTGTTCAAGAAGAAGGAATAATATGAAGGTCGAAATCATACTATGTAAAGTACGAGAGAGAAGAGAATGCATGGAGGCCAACTGGCTTCTTTTATTTTATTCCGTCTATAAAAATTGTTCTCTCGTGGTTTTCTAAATTCTTAGCCCGTCCCCATATGTTTCTATGAAAACTCATTATTGCTTATTAGAATTACCTGATGGCTTTATTAAAGCGGCTCTACCATGCATTTTCCAGTCCTCCCGATTACTTCTTAGACCTGCGTACACAGCTTTTTAGTGGTGATCGGGGCCAGATGCACAGGGTGTAGTGGTACATACAGTCAGTAACCCAGGTACTTGCCTGGTACAGATGAAAAGCTCCAAAGTAGCAACTCTTCCTTGACAATTAGAAATACGTTCTTGACATCCTGGAATCCAAGGCATTGTTGTGCACATCTCTGCTTTCTTCTGAGTAGCAGACTTTTTCGATGCGTCTGCCCAGCTTGCAGAAGGAATTTTTAAAACAAGTCGGTACATGTGTGCGTGCGTGTGCACATACGATCGTTGGGGCTTTAAAATATGACTAATGCATATTAACGAGATGGTGAGAGTTCTTGCCACTCATTATCAGGTTAGCTTGATGCATGGGATAATCCTTACTCCAGTTCATTTTCCACCTAGGAAATCTTTCTGAGTTTGAAAGCTGCTTTGGAGAAGTACCATGAAGGCATTGAAAAGGCAGCAGAGGACTGTGGTGCTAAAATCGAGGAGAAAACGGCTGAACTGAAGAAGAACATGTTCAGGACGTCGGCTTGATTAACGCAGGCACTTGTCTTTCCGCAAGCAGCTAGCCGCCTTCCTTTTACATTGGGAAAGAGGACAGTTCGGTTGAAGTCCTTGGAAGTATCGGAAGCAGCACGTAATGTTGGCTCAGCCGTTTTCACGGGCTCTTATAGGTTGTTATTTTGTAAGAGAATACGTGTAATGTAGACTTTCATTAACTTACAATTAAAATAACCTGTGCAGCTGTTCATGCGTCTCCTCTGCCCCTGGTTGTCAGTAGTTGGAATAAGACAAAAATGGGTGCACTGGAATGCAAAATCTTCCTGTTGCCTTCTGCTGCCTTTGCTTGCTTTGTGGACATCAGGAGGTGTGGTATCCCTGAGCAGCGTGGTCCGGGTCTTGTTCGCTGCTCACTTGGGCAACGTGCATACATATTTCTGTTACTGCTCCATGGGTCCTGAGAGACGGAACGGGTGAGCCAAGATTTGAACCGGGCTCTGTTTGGTACTGGAGTGCCGAACGTGTGTGGTGTACCACTTTCTAGCGTGATTACTTGCGAGAGAAGGTTTGAGTGTGGCGGTCCAGTTCTTCACTGATGCTTCACTTAAATATAAACTGTCAGTTTTTCCACCAGCAAAAATGGGGTTATTCAGTAATAGCAGAGAATTGCAGTTCAGGACGTGCGGGCAACGGCAGGACCACAGGCGGGTCCGGCAAACGAGAGGAACACTGTCTCCGGAAAAGATGGATGTCGGGAGGGGTCGTTTGATCCCAGGTCCGTTGGAGAAAAGTGAGAGTTGAAGGCTATGATGGTTTCTTGTCGGCTGACTTGCCAGCGTGGTCCCTTCCTGGTAGGAGATGCAGAGCTCATCGCTCCCTGTTGGATGACGATTCCTTACTGTGGACGATTCTTTTGTTGGGATCTGCAGCTGGTGTTCTTCCAGTGATCGATGTTGAGAGGTAGGGCTCCCCCTTCTAGCCTCCAGACCCCACTATGGTGAGGTTTCCTTTTATTCATGTTCATGGTGCCACGACATCTTTATGAGGAAAATGAGGTAAAATGCGCCAAGTGCCTAGAAGAGTGCCATGGTAGATATCAATACGTATTCCATATTAGCATCTGGAGTCATGGGAAGTCCGGGTATTTCTGTCTCTGTCAGAGATAATAAAATATTAGTGCAGGTAGAGGCCAGCCTTTCAGTGAGAGGAAAAGCCCTGGAATGGAGGCACTGGAAAAATCTAGGTGTCCAGGGAGGGATAGTTGGCCTAAGGCTGAACTATTGCGCTGTTCCTTTCTTGCTTCTTTTTAAATAGTTAGAATTTTAAGCCTTTAAAAGGTCTGTTTATGAGGCTAGGTAACAGGTGTAAACATGACCATGTCTCTTTTTATTTTATTTTATTAAAAAAAATTTTTTTTTAACATTTATTTATTTTTGAGAGAGAGAGAGAGACAGCGTGGGAGCAGGGGAGGTGCAGAGAGGGAGACACAGAATCCAAAGCAGGTTCCAGGCTCTGAGTTGTCAGCCCAGAGCCTGACATGGGGTTTGAACTCAGGAACTGTGAGATCATGGCCTGAGCTGAAGTCGGACGCTTAACCGACTGGGCCACCCAGGCACCCCTAAACAATTTTTTTTAATGTTTATTATTGAGAGAAAGCACAAGTGGGGGAAGAGCAGAGAGAGAGAGGGAGACACAGAGTCCGAAGCAGGCTCCAGGCTCTGAGCTGTCAGCACAGAGCCCGATGTGGGGCTGGAACTCATAGCTGTGAGATCATGACCTGAGCCGAAGTCGGACACTCAACCCACTGAGCTACCCAGGCGCTCCTCTCTTTCTTTTTATATTTAAAAGTTTAACCCCCTGGACCTGTCTCCACCTTTAAGCTGTTGTCCCCCACCCCTACCCCCAACCAAGATACCACCTTACACTTGTCAGAATGGCTAAAATAAAAAAGAGAGGGAAGAAGTGTTGGCAAGGGTGTTGAGAAAAAGGAACCCTCGTGCACTGTTGGCGGGAATGTAAATTGGTGCAGCCACTGTGGAAAACGGTATGGAGGTTCCTCACAAAATTAAAAATAAAATAGGATATGTCGCAGTAATTCCACTACTGGGTATTGGAAACACTAATTCAGGGAGCCACATGGGCCCCTATGTCTATGGCAGCATCATTTAGAAAGGCCAAGATAGGGAAGCAACCCAAGTGTCCATTGATAGATGAATGGACACAAGGTGTGTGTGTGTGTGTGTGTGTGTGTGTGTGTGTTTCAGAACATTACTCAGCCATAAAAAAGAATGAGATCTTGCCATTTGCAACAACATGGATGGACCTAGAGAGTATAATGCTAAGTGAAATTAGACATATTATGATTTCACTCAGGCGGAATTTGAGAAACAAAAAAAAGGGAAAAATAAAAAACAGACCCTGGAATACAGAGAGCAAACTGCTTGTCACCAACGGGGAGAGGGTGAGGGGAGGGGGATCAAGGGCACTTACCATGATGAACACTGAGTCATGGATAGAATTGCCAAACCACGATATGGTACACCCGAAACTAGTAACAGTTATCGTAACTGGTTAATTAATCTTCAAAAAGAACCGGATTTCTAGGAGACCGTAATCCTATCCATGTGAATCTGCTGCATTCTCTGCCCTTCATGACATTGTTCCTTCTATCCATGCTAATTTATTGGACTTTCTAAGATCACCAAAACATTACTAATATCAAAGTTCCCTGGATACTTGTTCAAATCTCTATCTTTCTTACATTCCACCTGCCCAATACTTTTTTCTCTTTGTCTCCGTAGTACCACTTTCTTGGTTCTCTTCACTCCCTGTCCCTTTAAATGTTTTTCCCCCGGGGGCCACTTTGAACGTTCACCTCTGAAGTGTTTGTGTTCTAGGCTTCTGCCCTTGATCTTCAACCCCTTACTTTTCCTTGAAAACTTTTATCTACACCCATAGCTTCCACCACAAGCTAAAAACATCTATGCAACTTTTACATGCACTATGTACGTTTAATTACATTTGTCCTGTTTCTCCTGAATTTCACACTTGTATATCCTATAGTCAGTAGATGGTTTTAACCTTTTGGCATTCTGGTGGAGCCTAATGGGCCCTCTCAAAATGATGTTTTCCATGCATGAAATAAAATGCAGGATTGCAAAGGTAACCAATTAGATTCAAGCACGATTATCGAAATACTCAACACACGTTCTGCTAAACAGTATCACTAACTACACTCTGCCCGTGTTGGAAAAGTAACTCCTCTGCTTTCCCTCTTGTGACACTCGCCTCACTCCTTCATATCATTTAGTTGCAAGAGCTGTGGCTCGACGGATCCCACTCTGCCTCTTGTCACGTCTTCACCCGTGGTGCAATTCACATCTTCATTTCCTACCCAATGTTTGCCATGATCTTACCAGGATCCTGGTCTCACCACGCTCACAAAGGCATCAGGGCATTTTAAACATGCAAGTTAGATTATGTCAGCGATTTGTGCAAAGTCTTTTTCGATTTTCCAGCTGTGCCAGGGTGCTGTGGTGACCCCACGGGGGAACCACAGGATAGTTGAGATTTGCAAAGGAAAACAGCGATAGTTGCTCCCTGTTGGACACCATGGAAACTACTAGCCCAAGGTAGTCCAAAGTTTCAAAGTTAGATCACCCTGCATTCCTTTCCGTGATACATCTTTATGAAGTGGGTTTCTGGCATTTGCTGTGATAATAAGTATCACGTGGAAATCATTATGGAATAAGAAATGAGGGTAGTGAGGTCTAATCTGATTGCAAGTTTCCAGAGCAAGTTTCGAGAATGTGTACAATGCCCAACAGGCATGCGTATCCACTTAGTAACTGGTTATTTAAGAGCACAACAAAAATAGTCTTTCCGTCTTTGTGTTATTTTTCCTAAGCACACATTGTTAGGACATAAATGCCCCTTAAGTTGTTCTAATCTAAGTACTTCTTAATGGACGGACCTGTTTTTGTTTTGTTTTGGTTTGTTTTGGTTTGTTTTGTTTGGCCAAGGGGCACACTGAAAGAATCTCTGAAAGACGAAGGGCTTCATGAATGAGAAAGTCATGGGACCCCTCACTTATAGGATAAAGTAAATGTGATGAGTTCTATTTTTTTTTTTTTAATTTTTTTTTCTTTTTTAACATTTTTATTTATTTTTGAGACAGAGAGAGACAGAGCATGAATGGGGGAGGGGCAGAGAGAGAAGGAGACATAGAATCGGAAGCAGGCTCCAGGCTCTGAGCCATCAGCCCAGAGCCTGATGTGGGGCTCGAACCCACAGACCGTGAGATCGTGACCTGAGCTGAAGTCGGACGCTTAACCGACTGAGCCACCCAGGCGCCCCTGATGAGTTCTATTAAGACCCTTCTTTTTTTTTTTTTTTTTTAATTTTTTTTTTCAACGTTTATTTATTTTTGGGACAGAGAGAGACAAAGCATGAACGGGGGAGGGGCAGAGAGAGACGGAGACACAGAATCGGAAACAGGCTCCAGGCTCTGAGCCATCAGCCCAGAGCCTGACGCGGGGCTCGAACTCACGGACCGCGAGATCGTGACCTGGCTGAAGTCGAACGCTTAACCGACTGCGCCACCCAGGCGCCCCTATTAAGACCCTTCTTAATCCAGACTCTGGCCTTGTCTCTCGCCATTTCTCATCAGAACTTTATCCTGGAGCGGTAGCAAACTGGTTGAGTGTCCTTTTGGCGCATCTCACTTCCGTGAACTTTCTGTTTGCACATGTTTTCTCCCTTAGCTTATGTTTTTCCTTTGTATGTTCATCTGGAAAGTACTCCTTTTTCAAGTCTCATTCCAAACTACAGCTGATACACCCTTTTAAACTTTATATCAGGTTTTCCTTTATATCTGTTATTATTTTCATTAATTTATATCATTGTGAGTTTTTACACATCTTCACTTCTAGACTTAATGTTTCTTGAGGCCGTGTCTCCCCCAGTTCTCTCTAGTACTTTCTAGGGCAGCATCACGCTAAGCACCTGGTAGTCACTTATGTTTAGTTAAGGCACTGCCATTTTTTCCTCCTGTGACCAAATAATGTATCCATCGAGGCCAGGTTTATCTAAATCCAGCAAGAAACTTATTTCTCTCATCCTTTGATTTATTTTTTATTTTTTTGTTAATTTTGAGAGAGAGAGAGAGAGAAGGCAGGAACAGGGGAGAGGCAGAGAGAGAGGGAGACGCAGAATCCGAAGCAGGTTCCAGGCTCTGAACTGTCAGCACAGAGCCTGACACGGGGCCCGAACCCATGAACCACGAGATCATGACCTGAGCCGAAGTTGGACACTTGACTGACTGAGCCACACAGACGCCCCCATATCTTTGGTCTTTTTTCGCACCAAACACCAACATATGTTCCGCTAGTTTGAGAGCTTTACTCTCCCCCCCAAACAGGTAAGAAAACAAACAAACACACATTCAAGAAGCCCTCAGTGTAATCCAAATGATAACCTGCATTTGGCTGTTAACATTGAAGAATACAGTACAAAATTTGAAGTTTTTTTCCCAAAGCCTTCTTGAACATATATGACTTATGTGAGCGGCGTAACGTTTTCAAGTTTATTCGCGGGGAAACTAGTGCTCTGAAGGAAATAAATGGCATTGTGTGTGACACTCACTGCGGCCTGATCTTGAAGGACGTTCTGCACGTATTTAGACTCTAGCCCTCTTGTAGGAATCCAGCCACTCAGCTGTATGTAGAGCAAATATTTAATTTCAAATTCAACTGACATATTTCAAGGAGCTAATCCATTTTATGACAAAGCAAGGGAAATTGAAATATGCACCTTGCAGGCTAAACTTAATACATCTGATTTTAGCTTCGCGGGATGTTTCCTATTTTTAGTAAGACCAGAAAAGTTTTATATGAAATTCCATTTCAAATTCAGGGCCCGCCACCTACTTCAATTAAGTTGGCTCTGTCCCTTTGATTGAAAACAGGACTCTGTTCTGCCTACCCATATTGCCACCAGGGGGCATAACGCAACTTGCATAACCAGTGCTAGAATAACTTGGTTTTCAGATTTGAAAGCTGACAAATTTAAAGTGATAGCAACGACTGAAAAAAAAAAAAAAAAAAAAAAACAAAAACCAGTCTCAGAAAGAACTGAGAGACAATCTATTCAGAGTCAAAATAGATTCTAAACAGTAACTTAGAATTATTTAAAATTTCGCTACATGGATAATTCATCCCAAAGCTCCAATTTCTGACCCGGTTTTATTATCTTTTTAAGATTATTTTATATTTTTTTATTAGAGTGTGTGAGCTGGGGAGAGGGACAGAGGAAGAGAGAGAGAATCTCAGGCAGGCTCCACGTTCAGGGCAGAGCCTGACTCGGGGCTTGATCCCACGGCCCCTGGGATCATGGACTGAGCCTAAATCAAGAGTCAGACACTCCACTGACTGAGCCACCCAGGGGCCTCTTAAGATTATTTTATCTGAGTTATCCTCCTACTGCTTGGTTCTGGAATTCTAGCTCAGATTCCATGCAACTCTTAAAACCGACTTTTCCTGAGACAAGAATTTGAGATACCCATACGACCATGAGCGAGTCACTTAGGAAACAAACCCAGATCGCCACTGGCATTGATAACTCAGGGACATTCTTTTTTTCCGAGAAGATTACTGGTCACATCAGTCCCTCACATCATCACCATCCTCTAATCCATTCACACTGCCTCCCCATAGATCTTCCTGAAATACAAACTTGGTCATCGCTTCCCCCACTGCTTAGGAATCTTTGCCGCTGGCCATTTCAGGATAACTCCAGGGCCCTTCGAAGGTCAATGCCGCAACGGAGGCAGTGTAGTGTAGCACAGTAGGTCCCAGACTGTCACGTTTGTGAGACATGCCTTGATTTGGTGCGTCTCTGGGAATCTACTCTTGAAACAAGTGACTAAGCGACTCTAATACCAGGGAGCCTTGGGGATCGCTTAACGAAGCTTTGCTCTGTGATTTCGTTTCCTTCTTAATTTGTTTTATTATGTTAAAATTATTTATTTATTTATTTATTTTTTTTCTCTAAATAGAATTTATTGTCAGGTTGGCTAACATACAGTGTATCCAGTGTTCTCTTGGTTTCGGGAGTAGATTCCCGCGATTCATTGCTTACATACAACACCCAGTGCTCATCCCCACAAGGGCCCTCCTCACTGCCCATCACCCATTTTCCCCTCTCCCCCCGCCACTCCCCATCAACCTTCAGTTTGTTCTCTGTATTTAAAAGGCTCTTAAGGTTTGCCTCCCTCTTCTGTTTGAAACTTTTTTTTCCCCTTCCCTTCCCCCATGGCCTTCTGTTGCTATGTGATTAAGAGCATCGGCATTACTTTCTTTATCATAAGATGGGAGTAATAACTGCATCTCTAGCACATAAGGACCGAGGGAGTTTGGGAAAGCAATTAGCACGGTGGCTGCCACATAGCAGATATTCAAATGGCAGCAGGTGCCACTATAGATATAACTGTTGCTGGATCGCTCCGGGGACCAATCTGATCTGCTTTCTATCTTCTGCCCCACCTCTACTGCAATCCTTTACACCTGCTTGGTGCCGAATGAGTAAATGTTTGCCGAATTCAAGAATCTGGTCTGCTTGACCACAATGGGCGCAAGACCCTAAAGCAAATAGTTCATAGGGAAAGAAATCAGCCTTGTATTTTCAGTGCAGGGAACAAAGGTCATGACGGTCTTAATCTTACCAGGGAGAAGGAGCAGGTGCACGCGTAGAAAAGGTGCAGACTTCCCTTGGCTCCACAGGGTGTCGCTGCTGACTCTTCTTTCCGGGTTAAGCGTAGGTGTAAGAATGCTATCAGGAGGGTTCTCAGACCTCCAGGTCGATCAGAATCACCTGGAGGGCTCAACCAGCTTATTGCCCCAGCGTTTCTGATTCCGTAGGGCCGGGTGGGGCTCTAGAACGTGCACTTCTATCAAGTTCCCAGGTGAAGCTGGTGCTGCTGGCTCGGGGTCCCGGTTGCAGAATCACTACTTTAAGGGGCATCCACCCACAGCGGGGTGAGGTTTTTTCACAGGCCTCCTTATGGGTGCAAGTCAGCTAGAGCTCTTCTCTTGTTAAAATAAAGTAGTCATTTAGTGGGTCTGGGTGGGACCTGATACCTTTCATTTCTAAAAAGGAGGTGATCCTGGGGCGCCTGGGCGGCTCAGTGGGTTAAGTGTCCAACTTCAGCTCAGGTCATGATCTCCGGGTTTGTGGGTTCAAGCCCTGCGTCAGGCTCTGTGCTGACAGCTCAGAGCCTGGAGCCTGCTTCGGATTCTGTGTCTCCTTCTCTCTCTGCCCCTTCCCCGCTCACACTTTGTCTCACTCTGTCTCTCAAAAATAAACAAATGAGGGGCGCCTGGGTGGCGCAGTCGGTTAAGCGTCCGACTTCAGCCAGGTCACGATCTCGCGGTCCGTGAGTTCCAGCCCCGCGTCGGGCTCTGGGCTGATGGCTCAGAGCCTGGAGCCTGTTTCCGATTCTGTGTCTCCCTCTCTCTCTGCCCCTCCCCCGTTCATGCTCTGTCTCTCTCTGTCCCAAAAATAAATAAACGTTGAAAAAAAAAATTAAAAAAAAAAAAAATAAACAAATGAAAAAAAAATTTTTTTTTTAAAAGGTCTTTTGGAAAGACCTTCAAACCCCGTGTTTACAGCTGACCAGCCGTGTGAACTGGGACACCCAGCCTAAGGTTCCTCGTTTGCAAATCAGGGACCGTAGTGTCTTTATCTCTCAAGGTTGCCGTGAGGGTTAAAATCAGATGATAAATGCGAACTACTTAGCACTCTTCGTAAACAGCTGTCATTACTAGTAAAGTCCAAGAAATAGAGGCAACAGAAATGGCTGTGGCACGTGTGAGGTGAGATTTTACAGTTCGAAAGAAATAGAATCTAACCAGAAAAACAAGTCCTACTGTACTCGTGATTCCGACCACCCGCTACCAGTGTTGACGTATTGCTTCAGCTCTATCAGCAGGCAAAGGAGAGAGGATTCAGAGAAGACTGAGATGCTTAAAACCTTCCTTTCGACCAGATTCGAAGAAAAAAAATGTCATGGGAACGTTAATCCCTCTTAAAAAGTTCTCCGAACTCAAATTGCATTTTTCCGGGAGGGCAAAGTTGTCCAACGTCACCAAAGCAACTTTATATATCAGTTCTTTGGAAGCCAGAGACTGTGTTTTTTAATCTTTAGAACTTCGCACATAATGGAAGCGAAGTCATATTTGGTGAACAACTGAGTGAAGAAACTTCACTGTATTCAAAGGTATAATAGGGTTGCCCCTCATTGGTTTCTTCCATGAATTCTCCTCCTTCCAATGGCTCCCCATTGTCGTAGTTTTAGAGCCACGCATCCCACATTCCGGAAACCACTCCGTTCTGGGCAAACCAGGATGGTGGCCTCCCTAGACATGTCTTATACATGAAGCCCTGTTCGCCCCGCGCTCCTACCCCTGGCTGGGCTTTCTTCACTTTTACAAAGCCTAGGCCCCCTCCCCCTCTTCTTTTTTTTTTTTTTTAATTTTTTTTTTAACGTTTTATTTATTTTTGAGACCGAGAGACAGAGCATGAACGGGGGAGGGGCAGAGAGAGAGGGAGACACAGAATCCGCAGCGGGCTCCAGGCTCTGAGCCATCAGCCCAGAGCCCGACGCGGGGCTCGAACTCACGGACCGCGAGATCGTGACCTGAGCCGAAGTCGGATGCCCAACCGACTGAGCCACCCAGGCGCCCCCCTCCCCCTCTTCTTCACTCAATAACTCAAACCACATCTACTAAGAGTCCACATTATACCGGGTCCAATACGAGTGCCTTGAAAGAAGTGAATGCGTGATGCCTGCTCTCAGGAAGGATCCCTGGATGTTTGTCAACTCTTAGACTTTGTCTCTGTCCACGTGTTGTTAGTTGTCTCGATTGCTCCAATCCGGGCGTTAGTACTCTGTGGCTGTGTCACCATTTAGGTCACCCGGGCCGACTCTTGTGGCACAGCTAGTCCGGCCTCTGCCAACAAAGAGAAGGATGACTTTTTTGCTTCACTTTTTTATGTCCAGGGTGAAGGGAAACTACCAAGGTTCCTGTGAGTGAAGATTCTTTTTCCAACTGCCCAGAAAGGTGGGCAGGGGGGCAAGGCCAGAGCGCATGCTCTCATACCCTACAGAGCATCTGCCCAGGGGTACACCTCGCCCCTCACACCTGTCCCTCTGTGGGATCTAGGCATTCGAGGAAAAAAACCCCTCTCATCTACGCACTCAGCCATAGAGCCCCTCAGCCCCTGTACCACATGCCAGGGCCCCCCTTTTGTAAGTGCAGTACCTGGAAAGGGAAAAAATACAAACCTTGGACTTTGGCTGGAGCTACGCCCCCTGGCTGTGACTTTTAACTATGTAATGACATAGCAAAAAGGTTGGTGGTATTCTAGAACTCTGTGTAACTTCTCTATATCTGCAATTTGAAATATAAAAATATGAGCGCTTGGGTGGCTTAGGCAGTTAAGCGTCTGACTTTGGCTCAGGTCATGATCTCGAGGTTTGTGAGTTCGAGCCCCATGTGGGGCTCTGTGCTGATGGCTCAGAGCCTGGAGCCTGCCTCGGATTCTGTGTCTCCCTCTCTCTCTCAAAAATAAATAAACATTAAAAAATTTTTAAAAAGGGTGCCTGGGTGGCTCAGTTGGTTAAGCAACTGACTTCAGCTCAGGTCATGATCTCCCAATTTGTGAGTTCGAGCCCCACGTCAGGCTTTGTGCTGACGGCTCAGAGCCTGGAGCCTGCTTTGAATTCTGTGTCTCTCTCTCTCTCTCTCTCTCTTTGCCCCTTCCCTGCTCGGGCTCTGTCTCTCTCTCAAAAATAAATAAACACCAAAAAATTAATTCATTAAAAAATAAACTATATTTTTATATAACTATAAAAATATTCGAGATCTTAGTTATTTGGAAAAAAAAAATCCTCCAAATAGGATCTGACTTTTTTGGTCACTTTTAACAAAAGCAGTCAGATACTTATTAGCCATGTTTCCAGAATTTTGGAGCCCAAAGCATGAACTCTACAAGCCAGGGGCAATGCCAGCGACTTAGATCTGTAGATTCTGGCGAGCACGGTTTCTGGGTTCCCTTATAGGAAATACAAATACGGTTCTTTTCCCACTGTTGTTTCTTCTGTGGCTCTCTGGGATTACCACCAGCCTTTTGCCCCATATATGTCTTGGTTCACTGACACATATTTTTTTTCTTTGAAACTCAAGACCAGCCTATCCTACCCCACTCCCCGCGATTTGGCAGTTATATAGCATGCCCCGAATAGCTGACTTTCCTTAGCAGGCCCACTAAGTCTTTTCTGCCTCCATCAACCCCACGAGAAATGTCCCCTCGAAGTCTTTTAAATAGATCATTGGCATGTGTGGTGAGGCAGCCCTGTTCTAATTGGAAGGGGGTTAGGAATCCAGGTCAGACTTAGAGTACCCACTGAGAAGTTTTCCCTAACTCTTACGGATAAAAATATTTCTCATTTTCTATTTTCCTGAAGGCGACCATTTTTTTTTTCTGGTTATAAGAGAATTTTTCCTAAGGAATTATAAACATCTGACATGGGGTCCCAGCCCAGAAACCCTGAAACAATAGGCTATGTTTTAATTGATACAAATCACAGTAGTGAGCATTAGTTTCAATATAATGAAAACTCTATAATGTGCTTCATTTCTCAAGAGCTAGTTGAATCTACTCTGCGTATTCAGAATATCAAGCAGACTCTTTAGTTTGTTAAATATTTGGTTGTAACACTTAAATGATCAAAATCTTTACATAGGGATTGAACGTGAAGACATTTCTGTTGTTCCAAAAGAAAGGTATTATATTTCAGAAATATACCAGGCTACTACATTGTGAAATATAATAACAGCATCCCTATACTGTCACCTAATTTAAAAGAGAACACATAGGGATACCTGGGTGGCTCAGTTGGTTGAGTGTCCAACTTCGGCTCAGGTCACGATCTCACGGTTCGTGAGTTCGAGCACCGCACCGGGCTCTGTGCTGACAGCTCAGAGCCTGGAGCCTGCTTCGGATTCTCTCTCTCTCTCTCTCTCTCTCTCTCTCTCTGTCCCTCCCCTGCTTGCACTCTGTCTCTCTCTCTCTCAAAAATAAACATTAAAAAAGATTTTTTTTTTTTTAAAGTGGTTATCAAGCTGGAGCAGGAGGGGAAATGCTAAACAAGGAAAGAAAAAGGACCAACACAACGATCTAGCTCTGCAAACAGACAGTATACGGGGACCTATGGGGGAGAGACTTGTCAGGAAATGTATTTTGGATTTTAATAAGGTCTTCATGAACTGAGGCAGTGTTTATGAACTAAAGTAGCCAAGGGATCTCTATTGGTAAACAGTAAGCAGAAAAGTCACGGAACTAACACTCTGTACCCCCTTAAAAACCCAGGGTCAGGGAGGGGCCCCTGGGTGGCTCAGTCGGTTAAGTGTCTGACTTTGGCTCCAGTCTTGTTGTTCTTTGGGACAAAGATCGATAAGACGATCGTCTGCCATCTTCTGCTTTGATGGCTTTCCCAATAAAGTTGCTTTCTTTATGCCAACATCTTGCCTTTCAACCTACTCGCCTGTCATGTGGCCGGCAGGACAAGCTTGGACTCCGTTATCTTTACACAGGAAGGTTGTGAGCCCTGGTCCAGTAGGTAAAGGTGAATGTACCGGAAGGCATGCCACTGTCACATATGGCTTCAAAAGAAAAAGTGCACCTAATCTCTTCTGTCATTTTCTTAACATCACCAGCCTATATATGTTGCAACTCCTTACCTCTTCCTATTTTAAAAGAGCCAATAACAAAATATACAGAATATTTAAAAGTAGTCTGATTTAGGGGCGCCTGGGTGGCTCAGTTGGTTGAGTGGCCGACTTCGGCTCAGGTCATGATCTCGCGGTCTGTGAGCTCGAGCCCCGCGTCGGGCTCTGTGCTGGCAGCTCGGAGCCTGGAGCCTGCTTCGGAGTCTGGGTCTCCCTCTCTCTCTGCGCCTCCCCTGCTTGTGCTCTGCCTCTTTCTGTCTCTCAAAAATAAATGTTTAAAAACAAAAAAAAAGTAGTCTGGTTTAATGTAGGTCCCAAATAATGCCATCATTCTATCTTCAATCTACCCATACAGGAATAGATTTTATTTCATAAACATTTCTACCAAAAATTGCCTCCAGGGTCATCAACTATTTAGGGACGGAGAAAGTGTCTTTGAATTCCTTTGTAACCCACGCTTGCCTGCCTACGACCCCCTGCACCATGGTCAGTGCCGTTCACGGAGGCCATTCCGTGAATGTGGACTTTCGGCAGGTGGTTTTTATCGCGTGCTGTTTACCTGCTTGAACTTTGTAGGAAATAATTGGGCCGACAGAGGGGCCCTAGGATGGGGGAGTGGGGGTCGGAGGGACAGGGGGAAGCTCTGAAGAAAGACGGTCCTAAAAGCATTTGCTAATTTACCACTCTGGGCCTGCTGAAGCCACTTTCAAATTTTGCAGCCTTTGACATTTCTGCAGTTTTTTCCGTGTCTTTGCTGCTGTTCCAGCACCACAGATAAGAAAACCCTCAAACCTTGCTCTGTTCTGTAATAATGAGATTGGAAAGAAAAGATCTTTTTCATCTTTTTAACATTAAAAAAAATACTAGTCAAAGCCCAGCAGCTCCACAAATATTACTCATGTCGTTGGCAAGAAGAAAAGGGGACTTCTGAATTAAAAAAAAAAAAAAAGGAAAAGACGAACACGGAGGCATTGTTTGCATATCAGGAAAATTAATCTACATAGGAAAGTGTAAGAGCCTGCAATTCAGAAAGCAAAGAATTAGGACAGCCCAGCTGAGAATAATTTCCTAGCCAGTTAATTTAATTGCATAAATCATTCCTTTGTTAGCAATAAAGAGATATAATTAAAATGAGATTACCTCTAGTTTCTATTCTCTAGAAACTAAAGGAATTGATTTTGGGCAAAGCATTCTTCCAAATACCGGATCGGCAAATTACATTTACCTTTTTAGAAAAGCTAAATTATTTTGCCCGTAATATCATGGTGGGTTTAATTAATTATAGATCTGCCATATGATCTTAAAGAAATAATTTATTTAATGTCCTTAGAACAGAAGTTTGCAATCATGTGTGTATCCCTTTGGTAGATGGTGTGCAGATTTTTACAAACAGGTCAGAAGTTGAACAGGCAGCTGTCGGGAGGAATTGGAGGCAATATAATGATTGTTTGGGGTTTTGGTTTGCTGTCCTTATTTAAAATAAAAAACGCCACTACTAAGTATTGCATAATTTAACTGAACTCATTCAGGTTGGCTTTATTCTAAAATTGCTACTGGTAATTATTTGCTGTCTCCGAACCTGTGGGATTTAAAGAGCCTATAATTGTCTGTTAAATAGGGGGAAATCAGATCAAAGAGAAAGGCAAAAAGTCTCCTACTATAAAGCACAGGTCTGCTGATCGGTCAATTGAATGTCAGAGAGAATTTGCAAGCTGTGACAGAGAAGAGGCTCATTTTCATGGTAATGAACTTGAATTTTTAAAAAATGTACTAAACTGTACTTACTTGCTGCAGAGTTTTAAAGTTCGTTGGCATTACTTGGCAGCATGGATTTGAGCCGTGGTGGGAGGGAATCTCACCAGGCTTCAGAGGGCCTGGGCTCCGGGAAAACCATGCCCCGGTGCTATGACTGCCTGGGAAGTTCTCCGACCGGGTCCCCGCCTCGCCGCAGGTGGCCATCTTTCCCTTTGAAAGCGCAATCAATTTCAGGTTAGGGGTTCCTAGAGATCGGTGACATGCCTTGTCCTCATGGAGGGCTGTAATAAAGGCTTCAACTGTGTTCCTAATGTTTTCTTTTTTAAGTTAGGTGATGATGGTACACGGTTGTTTGTTATTATTCACAATGTAGTAAGCTTATGTATTCCTGAAAGGTAAATACTTTTTTACAAAAGTTTTATTTATCCATTTTTGAGAGGTAGAGAGAGGCAGAGAGAGGGGAGAGAGAGAGAATCCCAAGCAGGCTCCACGCTGTTAGCACAGAGCCCGATGCAGGACTCAGTCCCAGGAACTGCGAGATTATGACCCGAGCCGACGTCAAGAGTTGGTTGCTTACCCGACTGAGCCCTCCCAGGCACCCAGTTAAATACTTTTCTTAAAGGAAAACAGAATGTTGTAAAATGCTCAGATTCATTTTTATGCTGGATAACATGGCTGGTGTGGCTGTTGGAAGTTGACATTATTGACCTGTGAGAACAAGAAGTGCACCACCATTTATTCGAATTCCTGGCTCGTGAAGGCAGCCAGAGGAGAAAATTAGCCCAGTGCTCGGGAGAAGTGAGACCTTCCTGCATGATTTCCACTGCTCCCTGAAGATCTTCCGGAGGAGCTGGACAGTGAGAAAGGCCATCTCGACACTTCCGCACTCTCCTGTTCTCTCCCCAGGACAGAACAGGTGGATCTGAGCTCCTGCTTAAAAAGTCACAGAAGGTTCCCGTCTCCACCAAGGTGGTTGCTATGAGGGACATCTGGATCCAACTGCTACAACGGGGTCCAGCCCTTAGATTCCCAAATGCCTGCTAGACCTTCCACCTAATGCCACAACTTTCAGTGTCAAATTCCCTCTCTTTGCTCACTGCTTGGCATCATGACCAACCGGCCGGTCCCCTGTCACCCTTTCAGTGTGTTCAGAGCTGGCATCACCTCCTTCCGTATGCCTAGTCTTTGTGTCTAAAACCGGTGACTTGAGCAGGCCGTTAAAGCAGCAAAAGTAACTAAAAAGTAATGTGAGGTTGACCAACAAATGCTCTCCTTTATTTGCAAAGTCTAGACTGAAAAATTAATGGTGGAGGACACATTTAGTGTTAGAATCGTAGCTTCAGCCAAAATTGCTATGGACTCGAAAGGACATTACATTGTTAGGATTAGAAACAACTCTTACCCTTGGGTGGTTTCAACCTTATTACCTGATGCTGGATAATCTCTGCTAGTTAATCCCAACTTTAGGCAACTTGGATCCTGTTGCACATTTTGGTTTTCTTAATCCACATCAATTGGATGGAGATTCTGACTTGCTCCCCCAATACTGTGGCTTTGGTCATTCTATTTTCTATTCAGTAGGTATACTTTCTGTTCAGTAAGTTTACTCATGGGTGGCACAGATAATGTTGCCAATTAACTCGAGTATACCGAGGGGTATCCCAAGATGCGACACCCGGTCCCAGGCCCGTCAAATGTGATGCCTGTCCTGAAGATACATCTGAAAGTATTTATCAGTGTTACCGAATGTAACTAGAATACTTGGGATATCCTGGGCCATCTCCTGAGTGCATTGGTCTGATTTGGGGACATCATGACATTCATCCTCATCATGTGGAGAGTGTTTCATAGGCTGCCCACCTAGATTACAGATGAAGGAACTTAGGGTCAGAGAAGTTGAACAGCCCATGGGTAGCCCAAGTACAAGAAGCATATTCGCAGCAGTTCCTGATGGCGGTCTCTGGCTTTCCTACTTCAGACCCCATTCAGTTACCTGATGTGGACCAGGGAAGAGTGAGCTGATGTTTCATCAAGTTACTTTGCCATAGAAGGCTTTCATTTTTGTAATGTTTGAAAATAGCTTCAAAATACCCACCAGCCCACAAGTATTTTTTTTTTTTTCCAACGTTTATTTTATTTTTGGGACAGAGAGAGACAGAGCATGAACGGGGGAGGGGCAGAGAGAGAGGGAGACACAGAATCGGAAACAGGCTCCAGGCTCCGAGCCATCAGCCCAGAGCCCGACGCAGGGCTTGAACTCATGGACCGCGAGATCGTGACCTGGCTGAAGTCGGACGCTTAACCGACTGCGCCACCCAGGCACCCCTTATGAACTATAAAAAAGTTTTAAGGGCTTTATCTTTGCGAGCCCCAATGAGGCTTGGTACAATCTGTCTCTGTCCTAGCGTTGGTCATTTGGCTGCACCCACGGGTCAAGCGCATCACTTCCTCTCCTTAGTGGTCCAGACCACTACAACAACCTCCCTCTTCTGTGTCCCACAATGTCCTTTGTCCCACGATGGTCCGTTGTTATTTCCCTACGTGCGTAACTTCCCTTCCATCTGTGAGCTTTTGGGCTCATTCGCTGATCTCCAACAACCAACACAGTGCCTGGCATAGAGACACTGCATCACTCGTTACTGTGCTTATTACCAATATGGTTGGGGGGTCACCCATATCCTTGGCCTTGGTGGCATCCTCTCCATGCCCTTGGCCTCCTTATACACAGTTCTTATCAAGAGACACGTTACACGTGTTACACAGTGCCTGCCGAAGAACCTTTTCATGCTAGATATATAATAAATTTTGCAAAATGAAAGTCATCCTGAGCTGTGCCTGAGGCTCTCTTTTCTTGGTCCACGCGTCCCCTCGGCTTTGTTATCTCCTCTTCTAATAGCTCCCAGTTCTACATGTCCAACCCAGACCTTTCTTCTGAGCCTAGACCCAGGCATGTGCCTTTCTTTCGAGCACCCCCACTTAGATGTACCACGGGGACCCCCTTCCAACACATCCAAGATATAACCCAGTATTTTCATCTCCCCTTCTTAGCAAATGCTACTACAAGCTACCCAGTTGCACAAGACAACAAAATGAAAATAAAAAAAGGCCTTCCCCCCTCCTCTCCCTCCCTTATCCTCAGTACAAGCCAGTCAACAAGATAACCAACTCTCATTTCTAAATGTTTCTGGACACAATCCCTTTTCCCATCCCTTGGACCACCTGCTACATTCTGTCTTGCTCCTCTCCAATCTAGACTCTACAACAAAGCCAAAATAATCATTATTTCAAATCACACTACTTATCTCTGGAACAGACTCAGCTGTTTTCTCGTTACCCTTGGGATAAAGCTGAAACTCCTAAACGTGGCTCTAAGGGTCCCTGCGGGTCTTTGTCTTGTGGCATTCTTGCCTACCCCGGCCCTTAAAATGGCTGCTTCCTCCCCACATGCAGCCCTCATTGCAAGTGTCATCTCCTCAAAGACCCTCTCCCGGACCCCCTTGGCTGAGGCAGCTCTACTCCTAGCCCACTCAAACCCAAAGTCATTATTTTATTGTTTCCGTGAACTTTTCCATGCGTGAGGTCATCTCGTCACTGGCTTCCTGTTTGTCGTCTGTCTTCCTCTGCTAGGATTTAAGGGCCTCCTCAATGTCTGTCGGGCTCCAAGCTGTACCTCCAGATTCTAGAACAGTGCCTGGTACACAGTAGACACTTCCTAAATATTTGTGGACCTCCTGAAGCCTCCTTCATATTCTGGTTATCTTTATGACCCATCATACTCCTTGCTTCTCCTGAGGGGCGTTGACATATGTTGTCTCTGTTTCACTGCCCACCCTCCCCCAACACACACGCATTTTTCTTTTACATTTGCTAACTGCCATTCAGCTTAAACACCACTTCCTCCAGGAAGCCTTTCCCAACCCAGGTTAAGCCCCCTGTGGCATCCTCACGTATATTACACTTTTCCTATCAAAAACACTCAACGCCGTGGAAGCTATTAGATAAATATCTGCCTCCTGCATTAGGCTATAGGGGGCATATTGCTTTTTTCACGTCAGTTTCCACAGCCTCATACAGTGCCTGGCACATAATAGGTGCTCAGTAATAATTCGTGGAAGAATGCATGAGTGAAATCAGTGTTTCTGCTCAGTGGGGAATTTATTTTCAGATCAGACCCCAAATAGGAAATGGCACTTTGTCCCAAGAGTGGGGACAGACATCCTCTGTCGCCGCGGCATGCAGACAACCCAAGGCGCCAGAACGCGGAGCTGCAGCACCAAACAGACCGAGAAGCGATTCCTGGGGCGGGAAGTAATTAGCACACATTTGGCAGAGTGTATTGGAAGGAGCAAACCTCCTTCGCGGGACTCCTGGAAAACATTCAGGACGTAAAGCTGAGGACAAACAATGCCCAACCACAGACAGATTCTAAGCATACTCTTCGCAGATTAAGGAGGACCTTGCCATTTGGAAGCCTCGCGCCAGAGGGACCAGTGTGCGGTGAGGACAGAGCGTAATATAAGGTGGAAGCTTCAAAGTTAGGACTAGATAGAAGAAGAATCTGGCTGTCTCTAGAACAGAGCCGTTTTGTGGGTTTTTTTTTTTTCTATCTTTTTTTTTCCCTCTTGGCCACTTGAAGCTGAAGGATATTTTTTTCTAGTTTCTAATTTCTAATCCAAGAGCAGTGTCCAAGTTGTATTGTATAGTTGCTCTAGCTGATGTCCATGGAGTTCTCAGGCAGGTTCCTGAAAGTGAATATTCTCATTTGCAGTTCATACTTTAGGGTTTTCATAAAGTCTTCATTTTTTCTTTTTTTTAAACTCCAATATCCTTGCACATTTGGGCTGGGCAGCTGCTACTGTGATCTAACAAACTTTTGGCTCTCAAATGAGCAAATTAGCTAGTCTTGCTTAAGCAAGCTCGTTTATCTCTGGGTAAGCTACATAAAATTCGACGGAATCATTGGGAGGATAGTGAAACCCACGAAATGACTTGCCCAACAAAATCACACCGGGATGTTGTGATGAAAGAGAATCCGGCGGGGGCTCCGGAAAACAGGAGCTCCTCATAGCGATGCTGACTCAGACACCCCCTCTGTCTTCTCCGACCCCCGTTCACAGCCCTGCCCTTTTTCTGCCAAAGGACCTGTGCCATCCTGGCAAACCCCTAAAGTGGGGATTGGCACATAAAACATAGGATGCCCAGTTCATTCTGAATGTCAGATACATGACGAATAATCTTGTAGGATAAGTATGTCTGACATTTATACCTGTTGTGTATCTGAAATTCAAACTGAATTGGGCACCCCTTGATTTTTATTTGCTAAATGTCGCAATCCTCATTAACAGGCATTCATCATTACGGAAAGAGTGCCCTTGTCTCCGTGGTCTCCGCTCGGGATCACAGAAAGCCATGGAAAGACAGAGAAGGAAGTAAAAGAAGATTCCCTGAGCTTTTCCTAGGTGCCTACCGCTGTCACAGACAACAGACTGACGTTATATTTACTTGGACTTTCTAAGAAGGGACAAGAGCTGACAGCCTGCTGAGTGAGGTGGCATTTGTGGCTCTGGTGACTGGATTCCACATGCGAACTTCCATTCATTAGTCAACCAGGGTGGGGGGGGGGTGGGGGGGAGCAGTTTGCTGTGTTCTGTTGTATCTTCTTACGGCAGTTAAGTCGGGCACTGATGAGGTCTTGAACTTGATTTTCAGAACAGGTGAATGCTCTTTTTTTAATTAAAAAAAATTCTTTTAACGTTTATTCATTTTTGAGAGACAGGGAGAGACAGAGCATGAGCAGGGGAGGAACAGAGACAGAGGGAGACACAGAATCCAAAGCAGGCTCCAGGCTCTGAGCTGTCAGCACAGAGCCCGACAAGGCTCGAACCTGTGAACCGTGAGATCATGACCTGAGCTGAAGTAGGACGCTCAACTGACTGAGCCGCCCAAGTGCCCCTCAGAACAGGAGAACGCTCTTCATAGAGGGACCTGAGACCACCATCCACTGGGACCAGGAGGGGTCCTCTGAAAAGTCATAAACAACTAGCTGATTGGTGAGCTCTAGGAATTTAGATATCTAGGCATTCACTTTAATTAAGCACTTCATTGGAAAACACGTAACATAGACTACTGTCAGTAGAACCACGACAGCTTGATTATCATTTTATAGCCCAAAATTTAATCAGCAGGTACTGATTAATCCTGTCCTAAACCACTTCCTTAGCAGGCAGTTGCCGGATTTTCTGCGCTTCCAAAGGGGAAAGGGACGTTGGCCAAAAATAGACGGTGGTACGTTTACTTGTGCCCTTGTTCTTTGGGAGTTTTGATCTCAGCTGAAGGCGAATTCTCCTCTTTAGTACCAGTGTCCACATGACTATCATTTAATATTTTAAAATTCTTTTAAGTGTATTTATTTATTTTGAGAGAGAATGAGAGATCAGGGAAGGGGCAGAGAGAGAGAGAGGTGGGGTGGGGTGGGGTGGGGAGGGAGAATCCCAAACAAGCTCCATGCTGTCAGCACAGAGCCCAATGTGGGCCTTGAACTCACAAACCATGAGATCATGACCTGAGCCAAAACCAAGAGTGGACGCTTACCTGACTGAGCCACCCGGGCCCCCCGCTAGTATTTTTAAAACCTTAAAAGAGAACTGCCTTTCAAGGTGATCCGGCTCTGAGTTTGTAAGGGCTGGGCTTAAACGCTCCTAGCTCGCTTCCAGTCAGTAAAACACAAGCCCTCCCCTCCCAGCACCACCTTCCCACTTGACTCCCCTCCTCGCCTCAGCACCCTTCCCCCCACCTGCACAGGGCTCTCTGGCTGACCCATTCTCCTGCCTTCAAAGTCCCGCCCTCCACTGCTTTGCCAAATCGTCTTTACTCATCCGTCAACCTCCAGCCCAAGTGCCACCCGCTCGAGAAGCTCCGACTTCCATCCCAGGCTGTGCCCTGTGCTCTTCCTCTGTGATCCTACCATTGCTTCCACATGTCCTTGGCATTCGATGCACACACAGTAGATATACACCTTGAATCTTAATTTCTATCTGCTTCTAAAAGTAAAGTTTGCTTTTAGAAAACGGACAATCGGGGACGCCTCAGTGGCTCAGTTGGTTGAGCATCCGACTTTTGACTTGGGCTCAGGTCATGATCTCGGGGGCGGGGGATTGAGCCCCACATTGGGCTCCACACTGAGCAGGGAACCTGCTCAAGATTCTCTCTCTCTCTCCCTCTGCTCCTCTCCCCTGCTCGCACACTCTCTCTCTCTCAAAAATAAATAAAAATTAAAAGCGGGAAACCGTAAAACACTGAAAATCACTGGTAATTCTGCCACTCTAGAAATACGATGTTAATATTCCAGCTGAAGTTGTCCTGTATCAGTCAGCTTCCAACTGACCAGCTAATCAAAGACACCCAAACAAACCCAGGAGGGGTAAACATAGATGACAAGAATTGGTCAGGTGATCCTAGCCTGAACGGACTGCAGAATTATAAACTAAATAAATGGCTATTTTAAGTCACTGAATTTTGAGGGGCGGTTTGTTATACAGCAACAACTTACTGATACATACATATTTTTACATGCCTGAGACAACACCAATTACAACAGATTTGTATCTTTCTTTGCCCGTAACATTTTAATCATAATCATAGTAAAAAATTTCTGGCCAAACATTATGTTTATCACTACATGACAGTCTACTATGTGGATGTAGAATGAAATCTTACCATTCTATTTTTTATATCTAGATTGTTTTTAAAAATCTTTGTAGTAGAAAGCAGTGTAATAGACATCTTTAAAGTAGAAGGAGAGCTATCGGGCTGAAGGCCACATGAACATTTTGAAGGCCTTGGGTACATATTGATTAATTCCTTTTCAGAAAGATTACAACTCTGCAAAGTCACTAGTGTGGCCCCAAACAGCTCATTTTACACAATCTTGCCACAGGTAAGTATTACTTTCAAATAAGTTGTCAATTTGATGGTCAAGAAATGCATCTCACTCTTTTTTTTTTTTTTTTTTTTAATATTTTTGTATGTGAAGTTGGGCTGATGTTCTTTTTTTAGTAGCTGTTTGAGTTTATTCTTTTGTGAATAGGCTTTTCATACACATTGTTCATTTTTCCTTTTTTCGTTAACTGTGCATTGATTTCCATGTTCCCTGTGTGAATAACATGTATTGCCAGTAGCTATTATTTATCTGGTGACTGCTAAGAAGCTAACATCATACATAAAGTATTTCATCTAAGTCCTTACAAAAAAATTTTGCAAGGCAAATTGTAGTAGTCCCCTTTTTACAGATGGGAAAACCGAGGCCTGGAGAAATTCAAGGTTATACCTAGGAGGCCCTAACATGGTTCCTGGACATGATATACATCCTGTAAATACTTGTCAAACTGAATTCTTTGCTCTCACATTAACACTGGTATCTTGATGGTCAAAGTTTTTGCCTGATAGATTAGTACATATGTCAGAATCCCCCCTTCCCCAACCAGATGCTATAAAATAAGCAGGCTAATTATACTAGTTATGTTACTTTGTCAATTTGTTTTCCCAGTATGAGGTAAGCAACTGATGCCAGATCCACGGTCTGTAATCAGGATTGAAAAACCAATGTCACTGGGTTTCATCCTCCCCAAAAACCTATGATCTTGAACCACCTGAAGTAGAAAGTCATTCACAATACCCTTGAACCTTCTTCCATATGACAGGAATTTGGTCAAAAGTACATTGATGGTTCTTCCCCCCCCGCCCCCCCTCAAACTTTGGCTCAGATCGTGATCTCATGGTTCCTGGGTTTGAGCCCTGCGTCGGGCTCTGTGCTGACAGCTCAGAGCCTGGAGCCTGCTTTGGATTCTGTGTCTCCCTCTCTCTCTACCCCTGTCCCATGCTCTTTCTCTCACTCTTTCTCTCTCTCTCTCTCAAAAATAAATAAACATTATTATTTTTTTTTAAACTGTTAATGATCGATCCAACCATAGCTTGAAAAACTGTTCTGGAAAAAACTAAATTTAATTACTGAAGACAAGACCTGTGCACGAGTTTCTTAATCTATTGGTCACCTTGAAAATAAGGTCGAAAGCTATGTTTAAGAGAATGTTAAGCTAACACAATGATACACTGAACTGGTTACAGTACCCATTTAAAAACTGTGCGTGATTCCCCGGTTTTTAAATTCACCCCAAACTGGTCCAGTTTTGACCTTTGTAACTTTTCAGAATGCCAGATTATTAACACCTGTTATTTCTATGAAAAGGTTTTTGAAATCCTTGGTCAAAATAGAAAAAGTTGTGATCAGATGCATAAAAGAGAGCTCTCTGATCTGCATACGTTTTTTTTTTTTTGTTTTTTTTGTTTTTTTTTTTTTTTTCCTGTGGCTACAGTTAAATCTCCTTGGAAACAGGAAGGATGATGCCCACATATATTTACGCAATGAAATAGTTACTAGGTGAACAAATGAGTCCTCACAGGCGCTTACGAAAATTTGTGTGTATTTGCTTTCCAAAGCAAATCAGAATTAAATAAGCAAGACTCTTTTCTTTCCTGGTGGGACCCTTAGCTACCTTGGGGACAGACTGACTGAACTGCTAGCTTCAGCCTAGGGAAGAGTTGAAAGAGCCTGGAAATGCTGAGCTGTGCCTTTGTATGAATGTGCAGCACCTGGCATTAGTTTTTTAAAACCCCCTGGAGAGAGTCACCAGTTTTTTAAAAGCTGAGCAACAACTTGCTGTGCTCCAAACTAGGTCAGTGAACATGGAAGGTGGGAACTTTCTGTTAAGATCAACTTCTCACTGTATTTAATAACAGTTTCAAAAATAAGGTTGGGGGGGGGGCATGCTGACAGTGAAGAAATCGACACTCTCAGGCTAATGCACACAGGATTGCTCCCATGGAAAAGACCACCTGACTCCCAAGTTGTGAAGTCTGCTTAATGATACGCCAGTATTGTTTCTTTTATGCTTTACAGGACAGCTCAGTAACCAGTAGATTGGAATCAACTAGCAAATATTATTTTCTCTTAAAAATGGTTATACTATCAGTTCAGAAATACGCAAAAAAAAAAAAAAATCAACACAGTGGCGTAGCGTAAGTAGCCTGGAGAAAACGGTCAAATATGTATGAATTTATTAGAAGATCAATGTGATATTTCAAAATGATGGGGAATGGACAGGGTGGATACGAGAGGCTACTTTCCTATTTTGAGGAGACAGAAGCTAAATTCCTACCTTCTACCTTGGGTAAAAGTAAATGGCAAAAGAACTAAGTGTAGATGTCAGAATTACAAAAAATATTACACAGTCTTGTGTTCTGGTCTTCATCAAACCTACACATTTCCTTACCTACTTCTGGACCCTTTATACTTTCTCTGATGATGTGTAAGAATGGGATACCTTTTTTAATTAACAGTTTCCGTCTGATTTGTTACTATCAAGGAAAGCTCTTTAATATTAATCTTGTATCCAGCCACTTCCTGAATTCTCTTAGTCGTTCTAATAGTTGTTTTTATTTTGGTCCAGTCTCTTGGAATATATGTACGTCTTTTTGTTTCTTTTATTTCATTAGCTATTAATTCCAGAACATGGTTTAACCGCTGATGGCTGCAGCCATTGTTGCCACTTCTGGCTTTAGGGAGATACATCCACTGTCTCATCACATATTTTTACGTTTGTTATTGATATCTATTTCATGACTTTTATTGTTTTTAGAAATTTTTGTTCTATTCCTACTTTAATTAGAATTTTTGACTTGAATTGATGCTTACTTTTACTAGATCCTTTTTCTACAATCATTTTTCAATGTTTTTTTCTCCCTTTTAAATGACATGGCCATATTTAAGGTGAAAAACCAGTGACCAATAGTTTCTTTTTAAATGTACTTAACAGGGGCACCTGGGTGGCTCAGTCGGTTGTGTCAGACTATAGCTCAGGTCAGGATCTCACTGTTCGTGGGTTCGAGCTCCGCATCGGGCTGACAGCTCAGAGCCTGGAGCCTGCTTTGGATTCTCTCTCTCTCTCTCTCTCTCTCTCTCTCTCTCTTTCAAAAATAAATAAATAAACTTTAAAAAAATAAATAAATAAGGCACTTAACAAAAATGGCACAACCAATATCATTTATTGCTGCTTTTTCTCCAACTTAACCTTCTTAGAATAAAGTCAACTCGATCATGAATAATTTTTGATGCATTCTATGACTTTTTGTTAGTGTTTTATTTGGAATTTTTGTATCTAAATTCACAAATGATTTTGGGCTATAATTTCTGTTGCGTGCTTGCTTGTACCTTTTCTGATCTTTGACAACATATACAATATCCTCTCTTAATATTGGTCTATTCAAATTTTCTGTCTGATTTGGACTAAGTTTTGACAATTTAGTTTTTCTAGAAATATGTCCATTTCAGGTACATTTTCTAAATTGCTATACAACATAATTTATATATTTAAAAAAATATTTTACCTTTTAAAATGTTTATTTATTTCTGAGGGGCGGAGGAGGGGAGGGAGGCAGAGAGAGAGTGACAGAGGATCCGAAGAGGGCTCTGTGGTGACAGCAGACAGCCTGACGCGGGGCTCGATGTCAGGGACCATGAGATCATAATCTAAGCTGAAGTCTTGACGCTTAACCGACTGAGCCACCCAAGCACCCCCAAAATATTTTCGTTTTAACTGTAATTATAACACCTTTATCACTTCTGACTTTATATATTTGTGTTCCCTTCCTTCGTCTCATTTATTTCCTCTTTGAAATAAGTTTTTACATTTTTTTTTCAAATTATTACACCTTTGCCATTGTCTTTTTGTTATTTCCTAGTTTTATTACATTGTTCTTAAGAGTTTTGGAGCCTACTTTCTCTGTGGCCAACCGCACAAATATGTGTTCTCTTTTAGCAAGATAAAAATTTCTATATATCCATTAAAACAGATGCATTGTTTGCATTAACCAAATTATTTCCTTATTTATTGAACATCTACCACGTGCTGGGCATATACGAAGTGCCAGGCTCACAGTGGCAACCAGGTATGCTCCCTGCTTTAGAATTACCTTATTTTTCTCTTCAATTTTTAATAATTTTAATGAGGTAAATTTTAAATAAACTGCTCCCGCTCAAAGCACACAATTAGACGAGTTTTGACAGATGCGTGTATTCACGAAACCACCCTCTGGGTCACAATACAGGACACTTTATCCTTCCGTAGAGCTCTCTGTGCCTCTTTGCAATTCATCTCTTTCTCTGCCCTGGCCTCAGGCAACCACTGATCTCTATTTTGACACTATGAATTATTTTGCATCTTCTAGAGTTTTCTGAAACCATATAGTATAGGCTGTTTTGTGTTTGGCTTCTTTCATTCAGCACAATGATTTTTGAGATTCATCCAAATTCCTGCATATGTCAGGAGTTCATTCCTATTTATTGCCATTGATATTGTGATGTGTATGACGGCATCATCATTTGCTCATTGATTCACCTCTTAGTGGACATTTGCATGACTTCCAGCTTTTGCTGTTACAAAGAAAGTTGCTATGAACTTTTGTGTACGGGTGGTTATGTGGACCTATGTTCTCATCCCTTCTGGGGAAAGAATTAGGAGTGAAAAGGCTGAGTCCTGTGGTAGCTATATGAAATTAACCTTTATACACAGCACAAAGTTGGATTTGGGGTTTGGAACCAATATATGAATTTTCCCCTTTAACGATACAATTTAATCCATATAATATTTATGGACCCAATTGATCTATAAAGCCTCATTTTATTTTTATACACTTTCCTCTTATTTTTCAACTTAGATGTTTTCCTTAGTAGCTTTTCCCCCTGTTGTAGCATTTCCCAAACTGCGTTCTATAGAATAATGGCCCCATTGAGAGGTTGTACAAATGTAGTTTTCATAGTCAAATAAATTGAAGAGATGCTTCTTCTTAGAGAATTACAATTTGTAGTAATATTTTAAGGGCTGTGAGAAGTTCCACTGAGAGCTCTCTAATGGTTTCCCATTACTTTTAGATCAAATCCCAGACCCTTTGCACAGCCTGTGAGCTCCTACAATCTGGTCCCTACCAGCTTCAATGGCACTGTCTGATTTGACTAGTTCTGTGAATATGCCAAGTTCCTTCCTGCCTCAGACCTTCACACAAACTGTGCCTTCTGCCCAGGGTTTTTTTTCTTATTTCTGCACCTAGATAACTCATTCTTCCAGTTTGCAAGTCAAATACCATGTTACTGGGGAAAGCTTCTAGACTAGGGATCAGTCCACATTATCTATTCTTTTTTAAAAAAATTTGTTTAATGTTTATTTTTAAAAGAGACAGAGACAGAGTGTGAGTGGGGAAGGGGCAGAGAGAGAGAGAGAGAGAGGGAGACATAGAATCCGAAGCAGGCTCCAGGCTCTGAGCTGTCAGCACAGAGCCTGATGCGGGGCTCAAACCCACCAGGCATGAGATCATGACCTGAGCAGAAGTCGGAGGCTTAACGGGCTGAGTCACCTGGGCACCCCCACATTATATATTCTTAAAGCATCTTGTGCTTTTCCTCTGTACCACTGCTTACAACAACAAATAAATAGTTATTTGTATAATAATTTGATTAATGGCTGTTTTCCTAGATGAATTATAAACTCTGTAAAAGCAGGAAGTTGTCTGTCTTATTCATTAACAGAGCCTCACCATTGGCCTGTTACATACAAATAGCAGGCTCTCCGTACATATGTATTGGGTGGATCAAGAATCCAAGTAACTTTACTTAACCCTGCATTCCCTAAGCTTATTTGATATATGTCTTGCTAATATTCTGTAGAGTTCATATTCGGTCAATAATGCTATTAGGAATGCAACTGTGGTGTGTGTGTGTGTGTGTGTGTGTGTGTGTGTGTGTTGCTAGTAATCATCTTATTCACTGACTTAACAAGTATTTATTGAGTGCTCTTATGTGCTAGGCACCTCGTGCTTAGAAGCACCGTGTTTCTGTGCCCATGTAGTGCAGATGGTCAGCCAACAAATGTCTGCAAGTAAGTATGTCCAGTGATAACGAATGCTGTTGAAGAAAAAGAACAGAGCAGGATACAAACACAGGAAGTGGGGATTGTGCTTTGATTTCTATACGTGGTCAGAAAAGACACGTTCAGAAGGTGACATTTGAAAGAAGACCCAAAGGCGAGTAAGTGTGCTGCTCTCCGGGGAAAAGCATTCCTGACAGAGGGAACAGCGAGGGCTAAGTGCTTGAGCTGGGGACTCCTTTGGCAAGGAGTTGAGTACAGCTCTAACAAAAGGGCTGTGACCGCCAGAGGAGTGGTGGATATGGGGTCACAGAAGGGGGTGGGGGATGAGGTGGTGCAGGACCATGAAGGCGCTGCTGATAACTCTGGGGGAGAGGCGACCGTATGGAGCAGAGCAGAGATGTGATGTGACATGTTCGGGAAAGGTCGCTGGCTCTTCTGTCGAAAATATCAGTAGGAGGAAGGAAAATGGTTAGGAGCCTCTTGAAAGAGATAGATGAAGGAGGTAGCCTGGGTGGTAAGGGCACAGGACGCGGCGGGAGAGGGCAGGATTCTCTAGACCTGTGATGCAGAGACACCGGGATTGGCTGAGGGATTAGGTGTGGGGTGTCAGAGGAAGAGAGGAGTCAAGCATCGCTTTGGGGGAGTATTGGCTTGAGCTGCAGCATCCGTGGTGTCACTTGCTGAGGGGGAGGAAGATGGAGAATGTAGACTGGATGAGGGAAGCTGAGTTTGTGTTGATTTCGCTGAGTCTGAGATGCCTGTTGGAGATGCACGTGGACGTGGAGACCAAGTCATGCTACTCAGGAGGGAGGTCAGAGCGAGGGGCCCAAAATTGGAGGTCAACAGTGTATTGCTGTTAAAACTACTGGACTGGATGAGATTATCAAAGAAGTAAGTAAGCATAGATCAAAAAACGAGTCTAAAGACTAAACCTTCCCGGGTAAGTCTGGGTGGCTCAGTAGTGTAAGCGTCTGACTCTTGATTTCGGCTCAGGTCTTGGTCCCAGGGTTGTGGGATCGGCCCGGGTTGGGCTCCACACTGAGCTGGAGCCTGCTGAAGATTCTCTCTCTCTCTCTCTCTCTCTGCCCCTCGCCCCCAATCGCACGTGCTCTCTCTCTCTCTAAAAAGCAAATGAAAATTAAAAAAACTTAAAGACTAAATCTTTGGTCCTTTAATGTTATCTCACCCACAGTAGTTCAAATTAACAAGCTCCCTATACAATAAAACCTTGGATCGCGAGTCACGTGTTCTGCAAGTGTTCCGCCAGAAGAGCAAACATTTCTAATACATTTTAACTTGATAAACGAGCGATGTCTTGCAATCAGAGTAGTATGTGATGCTGAATATCACATGATCACAACTGAGCCAATGGCTCTTCTCTCTCTCTTTCTGCGGGATTGTGGGTAATCATCTCCCATGCTCAGATGCTCGGTCTCAGGCTGTGGTGTTTGGCAGAAATCAGTGATTTTTCAGAACGTTGGAAGGTGCCCACAACTGGCACTAATGTAATTTTTGTCACTTCAAAGCACCTATGGACAGTCCTTTGCTTTTCCATCCAAGAGTAAGCTTAGGAATGCTTTGCTTCATTCCAGGTCAGCCTGTAGATATAGACCCTTTCCTCTGCTGCCTTATTGCCAGTTACATTCAATACAGTATGACAAGAGTTTATTAATACTGTAGTGTAGTCAGCATCCGTTAGTGATGGTGAAAGTCGTCCTGCACAGTAACCCTCCTCTCTCTTGTCTCCCTCCCACCAGCCATGAAGGTTTTCAAAGGTAAGTGCAGGTTAATTTGTTTATTTTTCTTTATATTTTGTATTTTCTTTATATTTTGTATTTTCTTTAGTATTTTGTATTATATTACAGTATTGTAATCATTTTTATATGAATATATTTGGGTTGTAGGGCAAATCATGTGAGTTTCCAGTATTTCTCATGAGGAAATTTGCTTTGGATTCCAAGCATGTTTCTGGAATGAATTATGGTCGCAAACCAAGGTTTTACTGTATAAGAAAATGGAATTGACATGAAAAGCTTTCTTCCGTGTCTCCTAGATTTTTTTTTACTTTATGCGAAAATTTTCTCTTCTTGTTCCTTTTTTAAAATGTGTTTTCTGGGGCGCCTGGGTGGCGCAGTCGGTTAAGCGTCCGACTTCAGCCAGGTCACGATCTCGCGGTCCGTGAGTTCGAGCCCCACGTCAGGCTCTGGGCTGATGGCTCGGAGCATGGAGCCTGTTTCAGATTCTGTGTCTCCCTCTCTCTCTGCCCCTCCCCCATTCATGCTCTGTCTCTCTCTGTCCCAAAAAAATAAATAAACGTTAAAAAAAAAAAATGTGTTTTCAATAATCATTTGGATCAGTAATACAGCATTTCCTTCTTTATCATTTTATGTTAATTCATTCCTCAATTAAAAGCACACGCATTAAAGTATTTTCGGAATTGGTACATAAATGTTATCTCTTCCTAGTTCTGGTGTATTCCTAATTTTCTCAGGTGTTTGTAATAGAATAAAAATAATGAATAAAATATCCAACTAGCCACAAAAAAGTAGGCTATGAATGGGACAATGATGAAAACTAGGACTTACGAATCACTCTTGTGAGCCCGGGGTCAAATAAAAATAATTTTAATAATAGTATTACATCAACAATTTAATAATTGGGCTTTAATCCACATGTGATCAACATACAATGTCTCTCTTGGATCTATTTGCTAATTAACTTTAAACATCACCTTGTTTGATATTAATATTGACACTGATTTTGTTTTATTTGTTTGTATTTGTCTGCCACCTCTTTATTTTCAGTGTTCTTTTTAAAATTTGTTTTAAATATGAGTCTTGTAAAAGGATGTTCCTCCACCTTTAATGTGCAGATGAATTATGGGCGGATTTTATGAGGCCACAGTTTTTGTTCAGTGGGTCTAGTGTGGAACCTTGGATTCTGCATTTCTAACAGGGTCTAGGTGAGGCTGTTGCTGTTGTCTGCATGCCCTTTGAGTAACAAGGTCATGAATGGCAGATAGCTGAGGGGCGCCTGGGTGGCTCAGTTGGTTGAGCGTCCGACTTTGGCTCAGGTCATGATCTCACGGTTCGTGGGTTTGAGCTCCGTGTCGGGCTCTGTGCTGACGGCTCAGAGCATGGAGCCTGCTTTGGATTCTGTGTCTCCCTCTGTCTCTGCCCCTCCCCTGCTCATACTCTGTCTCTCTAAACGTTAAAATAAATAAATAAATAAATAAATAAATAGCAGATAGCTGAGCTTTATTTGTTTTTAGCTTTATTTTTTTTTTCACCAAGAAAGTCTTAGTCTCTGTAATTTAATAAGAGAATTCAGCATATTCACATTTAATGAAAAGTGTGTATACTTGACTTTAATCTTTCCATTCTACTTTATATTTAATTTGGCATTTCATTTTCTATGATAATTGAATCAAATTACTATTCACTTTTCCTCTTATGTGGCAGATCTTAAATCATTTTCTATTCAACTCATGGTGCTTTTCTCTTTCTCAACACCTACAATTTATTGCTTCAAGAAATATCTAATAAGTGCCTACAATTATTTGTTGAGTGCATTTCTTTGCTATTCTTTGAAAACAAAATGCCAGCATTTCCTCCTTACAAGGCACTGTTCATCTGCTGATTCCCCCACCCCAGAAAATTGAGATCTCTGGACTATTTTTTCCTTTCCTCCCTTTCCTGATGAGATAATATCTTCATAATTCATTCACCCATTCCCGAGATTGTCAACCTCTGGGTATTACTGAAGTAGTTTTATACCTTAAATGTTAAGCTGTATTTAGGCTTTCCCTCGCAGGATGTGTTTTCTATTCTAGGAATTCTAGTCTCACAGCAATGTTTCTCCTTATCCATCATTCTGTCATTATTCTTTTAGACTCAGTTATACATATTGCCAGGTTTATCCCTTGCTTCTTTTTCCTCTCCTTTGCACATTCCCCTAACTTAAATCTTCCTTGGGATTAGTTTTCTGTTTAAGGTCCTTCCCATTAATTTTTTTTTTTCTCAGAGTACGTGAATGGCATATTTTCTAAGTAGTTGTATATCATTCTCTTAATAGATAGATGAGTGCTATCTTGGCTGGATATAGAATTCTTGGGTTGCATCTACTGAAGTTCACAATTTGAAACTTACATTTCAAGTTCGTGAATGCGTCTGTGCTTTAATTCACTTTCCTTAAGTGCTCATAATAATATTGTCATCATTATTTTGTTCACATTGCCATTTTCTCCAAGACTTCTTCACTAGGAGGGACTTTGTGCTTGGTGCTCGCCTTGTTATTCCTCTCTTTGGCTGTTTGCTTTGTTCCTTCCTCAGGACGCTGCTCCCTTAGCTCTAAGGGCTCAGGCTCAACTGCCATGTGCTCTCTGTGGCTTCAGTGTCCATGATGAATCTGAATTAGGGATGTCTATAGTTATGGGCCAGTGGCACAATGGCCAACATGTCATCCCCTCCCCATCTCTCAGCTCTTTACACTTAGATGCCAGATGCTTCTGCAGCTTTTCAGAACCCGGGAAGACCAGTTGGTCCTCCCAACCCCATTTTCTAATGTTTGCTCTCCTCTTTCTCTTGTGGGTTCATTCTACATGAAGACCAAGCTTTGTCTAGGAGGCTTCTTGGGGTAGAGCCACCTTGAATTTGATGCAGAGTACATTGTGGATGCATAACAAATAGGAACTTGCCAGCTGTGTCACTTCTGAGAAAGTCCAGACCCTTCAGCCTGGCATTAAAGGGCTTTCTCCTCTTTCCTTTCTAATATGAGCTCCTCCCCTCCATTTTCTCACAGGCACCCAGGAAATTTACTCTTTTCTGCCCATCCCAAAGAGAAGGTTTTGGGTTTCTCCCTGGATTACACTTTCTGACCATGTCTATTTATTAAAACTGAAAACATACTTCAAAGCCTTACTGCAATGCCATTTTCCCCACAAAATTTTCCTTATATCTTCATATGAAAATAATCCCTCATTTGTATCACTTCCTAATAATACCTAATACTTGACACTTATTACTACTTCTACTGAATTTTAATCTATCAGACACTATTCTAAAAATTTCACGCATATTAATTCACTTATCTCTTGCCTAGTCCGTTTTATCCCTTCTAGTAAAAACGATCCATAATGTTCATGAGTGTAATTCATGTTTTAATTCATCTTTGGGACTTCTTGATTGCCTAGCATGGTGCTCTGCCCACAGTGAATACACTCATAAACATACTTTGAAAGAATGAATAACAACAACAATAATGTTGATTAAGTCTATACTAATATTTCCACTAGTTGAAAATTTTGAAGTCTTATTGCACATTTCACCAGATTAAAGTTTGATTCAATAAAGAGAATAATCTGGCTGCCATGCTGCTATGATCTTTCACCTCCAGAATATCACCAAAACCAGCAGACTCACTACAATGATCACCAACCCAGAGATTGCTTCCAAGACCCAGGCATCATGGGCAATTGTCTAATCTGATTGGGCAAAGTTGTCTGGTTACATTAAAGTATATCACACACCCAGGTGTTCAGGGTTCTGACAATATATCTGTGTAAAGCAAGAGTTTTCATGAGATACTCTTATGGAGGAGTGCTTCTCTCAGTATCTTAGACATTACAGTCAAAAAGCCTTTGTTGGTATGAGACTGCCATGCCATACTGTAAGGAAAACACGAGTCAATTGTAATATTTGGGCAAACAAATCAACTTGTTCCCCTCTTTTCTGTTTCTGAAATAGTAGCTGGTGGAACATAAAAGTTCCTCTTTCTATTTTCAACAGACAGGTCTGTATTGACCACCTTGATAGAAGTTACGGTTAAAATGATTTGGAAATGTGACGCAATCCTAGTTATCTGGGAAAATTCATTGACCGATTGATTACTCTATTCCGTCTTCAGCTGCATGAGCACCTGGTGAATATGTGCTTTGGGCCTGCTGCCGTGGTAATAGCTTAGACTTAACATTTATGTCCACCTTCTGGATCCAGTTCCTTAATCTGAGCAGTTAGGGATGTTGGTATAATTTTGGCTCTTATCACTCAGACTTCATAATTCTTTCTATGTTGTCACTCTTAATATTTATATGACATCTAGTGAGTGATTGATCTTCTATAAGACCCCATGGTCACTCACATTTGCTTATCACTAGCACATAGGGGGCCATCCCCGGATTTATGGCTGCCAATAAAAGTTGTTACCAAAAGTACAGTTTCTTTTTTCCTGTGTGCTAATTTCTAATAACTCTTGTGCATGAGAGCAATTACTGACAAAAGTCAGCCTCTGTTAATAGAGTTTATCACACTTCATCATATATCCTTTGTCGCTGGAAGCATTTTGACAAGCCCAGGGTTAATTAAAACCAAGAAGACAATAAAATACACCTAATCAAACATTACAGGTACAGAAATCAATTAGCAGATTTATAGCACTTTGGAGGTTTCCATAATGTATAAAATTCAAAGAAACTGTCGTTTCCATTTCCTCAAGACAGTGTAATTAAATTTCTAATTGAAACTATTTTTCAGTAGGTAATGTATAATCCACCCAAGTTTGATTTGCATTAAAGTCGGTCTATAGAGGTTGAAAGAGCCTGAGAAATTAAGAAGATCATTGAGTCATTTCCATCACTGTTATTTTGTCTACCTGGAAGTTGGGAAAAGTCACACTGTATAAAAAAAGGAGGAGAGAACAGTGGTGCTTTGCATGATAGAAAGAATAAGTGAAGTCATCTTGTGTCAAGGACCTCTGCCTTTATACGGTGTGGAAAAATCACCAAAGGAGACTGAATAGCTCAGATAATTCCCTAGAGTTGTTAACATTGTTAAATAATAAATCTGGCTTACTTGTTTTTTCCAACTTGACTGATTGTTTTGACTGGATTGATTGCAGTGATCTATTGCTTTGGGGTCATGTACACGTGACCTTAGGTAGATCCCAGTTTCATTAGACAGTTTCATTCCCCACACAGTTGAGTTAAATGTAGTGCTGACCACCTGGTCTGGAACGCACGGTCTCAATGGGGAATGAACAAGAAGATCTGATGGGCAAGGTCAAGGTGTATTTGTTTAGTGTCTGCAAGATGTGTTCAATTTTTTTGTGAGCTGGCTGACTGATGGGCATATTTTCGCTTTCTGCCTGAGGCTTTACTCCTTTAACTACTTGTGAGAATTATTAACAAAAGATCTTCCTGCTAGTTAGACATAGAAATAATCATATGTTTACCCTGCACCCAAAATTATCCCTGTTTTGAAATTTCTGTACAATTGACATTTAATTTAAAGATAGTTTTGTTACTGTAAACTCATTTTTTTCCTGTAAGGACTAGCCTCAAATGTACTTATTGTTAACAGCAGCAACAACAACAACAACACAAAATAACTTGTATTTATTTCCTTAGCTTGGAAACAAACCATCCCTACTTTTAGGGTTTTACTATTAAAACTATAAAACTATTAAGCTATAGTAAACCCTAAAAATGGGGATGGTTTGGTTCCGAGCTAAGGAAATAAATCAAATGTACTTTGAATAAATTGAATACATCAAAATGTACTATTCCTTTCATAGAATGATAGCTATAGAACAAACCTCAAGTTCAAAATTAGACTTTAGATATTTCTTTTGGTTTGTGGGGCTGCCTCTGAGGCTGTGCCTACACAATACCAAAAAGAACCAGAGAATTCAAACACTTTCATGGAAAGAAATCAGAGACTATTTGATTTCACATCGACAACAGTTAATGAATATTTTGCAGTTAAAAGTTGAGATCCAAATATGCATAAACCAGTTTTTGGTCGAGCAAAGACAGACATAATAATGTTTTCATAAGTCTGATTTTGTGCTTCTTCTTCATCCCCAAGGCTGCCTTTTTTTCTGGCCAGTTCATTGTTCTCAACAACTTCATTTGAGAGTTAAGGGGCATTCGATGGCTATGAAGGAGTCAGGCAAGACGCCAGTGGTGGCTAATTACATGGCAACATGGCCCCAGGAGGAGGATGGTGATGTTATCTGGGCTTGCTCGGCTCCTGGTCAGAAGGTGCATCAGGAACAAACTTGGGGCAAAATTAGATTTCAAATTTGAGCTGTCTTTATTATTTTCCTGTATCCCTAACCCTCCCTTCCCAGGTCTCCACTGGCTCTTCCTCCTCCTTCCACTGCTTAACTATGAGCATATATTTAATAGTTCTCAGTCCCCACTCTTGTTTCCTTACACTCCCTGCATCTAAGAATTCTTCTGTTCTGTGGTGTCATCAAACTTTGTTTTCAAATGACAAATCCATTTCCTACTGAGTCCTTGCTCTTAAGCTTTGATTCTGTGGGACCACCAACTGCCTAATAGACTTTCTTCTTTGTTCTGGTGTTTTCTCAAGCCCCAAATGACCATCCCCTGCCCAACTCACTACTTCCGTTGGTAGTGTCACTATTCCTAGGACGATGGTTAGATAGTCTGATTTCTAAAATAAATAGACAAAAAAATTGTAAAATGATTCAAGTTCTGTCGAAGTTTTCTCATTATATAACAGCACAGGGTGGGAGAACGCGTTTGCAGTGTGGTCCTTCTCCACATTGTCATTTTGGGGACCCCAGGGTTGTCTCCAGTCCAGCCAGGCAGAAAGGAAAAGGGGAATGGAAGATTTCCTGCTGGGGGAGTTGAGGATGGGGGAGTACTGCATAACCTCTGCCCTCTGGATTGGCCAGGGCTCAGCGCCATGGCCACACCCTTCTGCCAGGGAAGCTGGGAAGTGTAGTCCAGCTATTTGCAGAGGAAGAAAAAAGGAAATGGGTTTTGAGGTGCAGCTGGAAATCTCTATTTTATCTACTAAACCAGGTCAAACCAAATTCTGCTATGTTCTCATTTAAAGGCTACCTCATTACCTCATCCTTCTACTCCTCGCTCTGCCACACCATCCAGGCTCTTACCGCCTTACCTCTGGATCACTACCTCAGGCTCTGAGGTGATCTCCACAGCTGCTCTGTTCCCCTCAATCCACACTGCCAACACTTTTCATCCTCGTGCTCTTTCTGTACAGCTTTCGTTGCTTTCTGTCCTCACTCAAAACCTTCAACAGCTGGCTTGTCTAGCCCATCCCTCTGCCTGGCTTTTGAGAACCGATATAATTTAGAAACTTCTCTACCTGCATCAGTCCATCTTGATCACCTACTTCTGTAACTTTCTGCAGTGTACTTCTGTACGACTCGATTTAGCAGCATAAGCTGTGCTGTTTTGAGTTGTTGAATATTATTGAGCTGTCTTCCCTACGACGCTGTAAGCTTCTTGAGAAAAAAAGAGGATGTCTGGTACACTTCCATTTTGTCTCCCGTATAGTCCAGTGTGTTGCTCAGTACGTACAAGATTGGCTTCCAATAAATACTTGTTGATGAGTAGCTAACCCTGAGAGGGAATTAGTCATTATAATGATTTTATTGAAATTTGGATCCCTAAAAGTGCCACTTGTATTGGCAAATCTTTGTTACAAACTGCCGGCTATTTATGGAAATCTATGCTTAATTGCAATTGGTGACAAAGTCTCAACATAACCAGATATAAACTAAAGACATTTAGAAGATTGGGAAAACTAATTTCAATTAATTCTTTCCTTCATCAATTCAACGAACAATTTAAATTCTGATCCCTGTACCCAAGAAGCTCATAGACTAGAAGGGAAGAGAAAATACATACACGTTGTGGGAGGCAGAATTCTAAAATGACCCCCAAGACTCCTGACCCCCGCCCTCACTCCCACCCGGTGTACATGCTGTCTCTGTAATCCCCTCCCTGTGAGTGTCAGTGGGATCTGGAAATATGATGGCATACCACTTCCATAATTATTTTATATTACATGGCAAAAGAATTGTATGGATCTAGTTAAAAGTCCCTAATTAGGTGACTTTGAGTTAATCAAATTGAAGATTATCTACATGGTCAGGTGAGTCCTTAAAAGATACAGGAAGAACCTCATTGTAAACGAGCTGTGGAGGGGGCCACATGGCTCTGACCTGAGGTCAGTGTCTAAGAGCAGAGAGAGGTCCCCAGCTGACAGCCAACAGGCAAGTGGGGACCTCAGTCCAACAACTATAAGTAGCTGAATTCGGCTAACCATCTCAGTGTGCTTGGAACAAAATCCTGAACTCCAGATAAGAATGGAACTTTGCTGACACCTTGATTTTAGCCTATGAAATGCTGAGCAGAGAACCCAATTGTGCCAGACCCAGGTCTGACCCACGGGAACCGTAAGATAATAAATGTGTGTTGTTTTAGGCCACGAAGTTTGTGGTAATTTGTTACACAGCAACTGAAAATTAATACTCACATTTCCTACAATATGTTATTTAGTTACTGTGAAATACAGTTGTATATATGAGCTTAATGATTTTGAGATCCTATACATTCTATTTTTAAGATTTGGATTAATCACAATATAAAATCCCCCATCGGACAAAAGTATTTGTGGTCACCAATGCCATGACTTGCATTTTCCTGCCCCTGAGTCAGTTAACAACTGACCTTCCTCAAGGAAGCGAAGGTTGACATCACCAAGTCTGTTTTCAAAGACTTCTACAGAGAACGGCTCCACCCACTTATTGGTGTTTTATTAGGAGGTCACTCCTTCTCCACTCTTCCTTGCTTTAGTGTCCATACTGTGCTGACTTAACATTTTCTCTGGGTAGCCCACTGGGTTAAATATTCCAAGACTTTTTGGAGGAGAGCCAAGCAGTCTTTGCTCTTTAAGAGGAAAGTGGTTTAAAGGAAGCTGCTGCTTAGCAAAGCCATTACTCTACTGCAGAGCCGGCTTGTTTCCAAAGTACATTAACAATGCTAATGAGGAAGCTAGCCCTGGAGTGCAGAGAGAGAAAATGAGGGAGTCATTTCACCACAGGAAGCAGCCTCTTGAGGTGGAAAAGGCCCTGGAGGGGGGTTGAGATATGTGACCTCCTCTGAGGGCTTGGCCTTGGGAACGGAGTCAGCTTTCTAATCAATAAAATGGGAGCAAGAACCAGATGATCTCGGAGTTCCCTTGCCATTTTGCTATCGAGCGTTCACGCAGTCAAGGATAAATGGAAGGGAGAAGTGAGAGAGCTCAGTGGGGAAGGCTGAATGCTGAATGTCCATGTAAGGACGGTAGTAATTATATATACTGGTAGGATCTATATATACTCAGATGACCAGTTCCCACGTGAAAGCAGACACTGGCTTGTCTTCAGCACATTGGCAGGGCTTTGGCTTGCCACTGTTGAAATTCCTTAAACTGAAATGCATCCCCCTCTGTCCCCTTCCTCTGGCTTTTTCCAATGTCACATTCATTATGTCCTTAAATATTCTCTACACCCCTTCCACGTTGAACCGTCCACTCTTACAAGTTTATCCTACGCTTACTCACCTGTGCTTGGCTTCTGTGATAGTCGTATCTGGCTCGCTCTACTTTTCATGTTCATCTGGCAAGTCCTGGTCATCCTTTAGGGTCTAAGTCAAAGACTACCTTCTCCGTGCTGGTTCTTTTCTCCACCCAGATGGGACCATCCTGTTCCTCTTTGGAAACTCCCTTCTGAGCTAGCCTTCTGTGAGGACAGATCTTCCTCTACCTTGTATGTTATGTGTGCATTTTCCATTCTTCAGGCTGCAAACAGAGAGATGTAGAAAATTGAACTGAGTGGCGCCTGAATCCAGGCCTGAAGGACAACTCATATTAGCTTCTTGGCCTAATACCACCTGGTCTTCTTGTAAGTCTTTTTCCTGTTGCTACAATGCAGCAAAAGTAAAAATGTAGTTTCTGGTAGCTTAAGTACACTCTCAGGAGGTCTTCCTGAAGAATGTTTATGGTTATAAGATTCCAGAGAGCCGAAGCTATGAACGTAGCCATGAACCTTCATAGTGTAAGCAGAGTGAGGGGTCCCCAGAAAAAGAAAGCAAAACATAGCTTTCTTGACATAAGAAAAGTCATTTCAGGCCCCTGACCATCTTGTGAAAGAATGTAAGAACAAACATCCACTATCAGGCCAGGAGATGGCCTAATCATATCAGAGACAATAAGTCTGTGATAAAACTCCCAGTGCTGAGTCAACAGGAAGACTGACCTGATGTTCACTCTTGAGTTATCTTTGCAGGATCTAAATCCCTCTGAGCAACTCAGACACCAGACCAATTGAAGCCAGAGAATTGGTGATGTTGACCCTTGCCGGCCTTCATGACTTTCACCTGGACTCTGTCACTTTAAGATGACTTTTCCCCAATTCCATGCTATACTCCCCATTGCTCAAGCCCCTTCATGAATATGTGTGCACCCTGCACTTAAAACTTGCCCAGTTTTCTCGTTCGGGGAGACACTGCTTTGGGAAAGATCCTCAGTGTTCTCCTTACTTGTTGAAAGCAAAACTCTCCCTTTCCCCATTCTTTGGCTTGCTTGTGCCTTTGGCTCAATACCCACCAAGCAGTGAACCCAGTTTCAGGTAACAAAAGGGGTAATACAGGAGCCTGGATGTTGTCCTAAGAAACAAAGGTCTCAGTGACACACACACACCCAGTTAGAGACTCCAAGTCTTGTCTCTTGACTTACAGCTCAGGAGGTTGTTTTCCCTTCTTCTCTGATACAGGGCACTGCTTCATGGCCCAGTCCCGAAAATTGCTCAGGGCTCTGCTCTGATCCCTGAGGCTAAAGTATCTTCTGAATGAAGGAGACACTGGTTTGTTTCTTCATAAGTGTCACTCCCAGCTGGTGCCTCCAGACTTACAGAATCTCAATGACATGTTATTCCTTCTCAGGCCACGGCTCATTTGTAGTGCTTTCCTATTTATCATTTCCAAGTTGAATACTGTTATAACTTCTCTGTTTTTTTTTTTCTTTTTCAACTTAGATCTAGAAGTTAGAAAAAAGAAGCTGTAAAAAATAGCTGTAAGTAGTTGAGGAGAAATTGCGAAGACTTAACAAACTGAAGGTCTAAAAAGGTAAAAACCCGAGGGAAGAAGCAAATGGAAGGAGCTAGAAGAAAGGTGGAGACCACAGTCAATGCTTCTCAAAATTGCAGAGGCCAGAAGCCCTACTAAGCACTCCTCCATGGTTCCTCACTTCATTGTCATGACAACTCAGAAAAAATAAACAATGTGCCCAAGATCCCACAGTTAATAAATTATGGAAACAGGCTTTGGATCAAACACAGTTTGACTTCAGAACCCATGTCCTTTGTACCACACATTGCTGGGGGGAATGGTGGGTGGTACAAAGAAATGCTGGATATGGATCACATAGGGGCTGGTTGGAAGACAGGGGGAGAGTGACAGGTCTGTATCCCGGTTCTTGGAGTTAAAACAGAGTAGCTGAGCTGGAAGAACGTTATGGCATCTTCTAAAGTCCAGCTTCTGTGCTGGACACCTGGAGACAGACAACCTGTGAGTCTTTAAAGAACTCAATTTAAGATGATAGGCTGTGGGGCACCTGGGTGGCTCAGTCTGTTGTGTCCGACTCTTGATTTTGGCTCAGGTCACGATCTCAAGGTTTGTGAGTTTGAGCCCCATGTCGGTCCCCACACTGAGTGTGGAGGCTGCTTAAGATTCTCTCTCTCTCTCTCTCTCTCTCTCTCTCTTGCTCTCTCTCCACCCCTCTCTTTCTCTCTCTCTAAACAAAACAAAAACAAAAACAAAAAATGATAGGCTTCTCTGTTTCAATTTTCTTTGGCTTTCATGAGCATCTAAGTAGGTATCTTGTTCCAAAAGTGTTGTTTCAAAGTGCTCTCCTTTTTCCTCCCCTGCCCTTCCCACTAAACATGACATTTTCACTTCAGAAAATCTGAAGTGGCCCATCCACCCTACATGGGCCATTGAGGTCAGTGTTTTCAGACAAAGAGGTGATGGGGAGACATCGAAGGAGAAAATAAGGAGTGGAGTCAGCACTGGGCCCCCATCCCTTGGGTTATGATGTTTTCATAATGTATTTGCCACCACCAGTCTCAGCACTCAGCTGCCGGAAGTTTAACTTATGTCCCTTTGACTTTCAGGAGTCAGAGAAGTAAGAGGACTCAAGGAAAGGAAAAGGTAGGTTGTTCATTTACTCATTCAACAGCTCTACTGCATTGCGGGAGCAAGGGGAACACAGATGAGGCTTAGGCGTGGTCTCTGCTTTTGGGTTTGTAGGAGATGCTGACCTGAAATTAGGCAAGAAGAGTGCAGGTTTAAGGCTGCGGGCTCAACGTGGTGAAGCATCTAAATACAGTGCAGAAAATAGGTGTTGAGGATTATCAGGAAGGGACGAGGACAGGGGGCCAAATGAGAGGCAAAGGGGGGAACTGTAAGAGTACAGAGAAGAACTGAAAATGGAGTCTGCTCTCCCAGAGCACAGGAACTTGGGCACCAGAACCAGGGCTGTCTTGTGGGGTGTCCCTGGAGTCTCAGTGGAAATTCACCTGAGAACTGTCTCCCACGCATGAAACAGAGGTGAATGATCAAGAGGTGGTATCTGGAGACGAGACCAAAGCCAGAAGGCAAGCAGTTAGAGAGGGTTGTACGGAAGGAGTCATCAATGGTGATGGGCCAGTGGTGATATCCCTTCTCTGTGTTTAAGCTGGGCTCTGGAGTCAGACTTACTGGCTTTGAATCTTGGCTTCATGACTTATTCTGAGTGACCTCCTGACAGTTCCTTGATCTTCCCGTTTACAATTGCCTCGTCTTGAAAGTGTCAATGATGATTATGGTACCCACCTGAGGAGTCTATTGCATGATTGATTGGATTAACATAGATAAAGGACTAAGAGTGCTTCCTGTCACATGGCAAGCGATACAAAAATGTTAGTTACTCTTAGGTATTCCTAGAATGTAGGAATACCTATGTAGGCCACCTCTCTACATATAGTTTGAAATACCAAGAAAAGTTGGAGAATAATTTTCAAATATATTCTTTACCAAGCTCTGTCACCAGGCACTGCCCTGCCTTGGCTCATTCCAGACAGACAGCCGAAGAGAAGAAAAGAGAGGAAACAAAGCCAAGAGAAGCAGCAAGGACTAAAAGACACTCCCACAGCCCTTTTCTGAGAATTTATTTCGGGATCTAACCATAGAGAAGAGCACGTGAAGGCAGCTCGAAGAACAGGGAACGTGCATGTTGACCATCTTGTCAGATGAAATTCGCGGGCTCCATGAATACATTTCTGGTGTCATCCCTCCAGGCTCCCTGAGTTTCCTCATGAGGAATAAGAATTCTTTCCTGGCCTCTCCATCGCAGACTCCAAATGCTGCCCACCACCCCCCCCCCCCCCCCGGCCTTTTCTTTCCATGAAAGCAAAACTCCTAGGCTACGTCCCCGGCAACTCCAACAATGTGAGTGAGCTTTTGTTCTGTTTCGTTTGTCCCCTTGCCCATTTGCAGGTCTCAGAGCTGCTCTGCTCTAGGAGATTGCGTGGAGCTGGTGGATTCAAGCCATAGGGCTCCTTTCGTGAGCCAAGTGCAGAGAAAGGAGCCTTTCATCGCTCCAGCCTCATGGTCAGGTACTCCCTGGTGGTTCCTCGCAGAGCATAGACCCTCCGGCTCTTCCCTGGAGTGTGTGCTGGTTTCCTGGGTAGGGGGGTGGGGGGGGAGGAGGCCACGGCAACCCACGTAGGCTCCCTCTGCAACCCCTGCAGGTTGGTTTCGTGCTCAACCCCGAGAAGTCACGGGGCTGACCCAGTCCTCCTGAAAGCCAGCCTGAGTTCTTTATTAGTGAGCATGAAAAATGCTTCAGTCATAGCACCAGATGGTACCCAAACCAATTTGGATCGTCAGCTGAGACCTCCTCATTTCCAAGGATCTGGTCTAACATTCAGTGTTATTTCCCTTAGTACCCATCTAGCCCTAAGAGGTGGTCTTGCTGAGATGCTTTTGATGAGAGATAATATTTTCCTCTACACGGGACCACGGTCATTACTTCTCCTCATCCTTATTAATTCACCCAACAAGCTTTTATTGAGTGCCTGCTGTGTGCACTAGACATTTTAGGGACATCCCTTTCTGTTCGACAAATATTCGTTGAGAATGTACTATGCGTGTTCCAAACACTATGCAGATCATGGGCATATAAAATCGCTAAGGTGAGGTGCTTGCCCTTAAAGAGCTCATAGTTGTAGAGAGGTGAACAGTCCAGTTGCCCAGTGAGTTGTGGACGCGAGAGGCAAGGTGACCCGGTGCTCGGTGTCACCCTCTCTCGTTTTTACTACTCGAACCATAAACAAAATTTCACTTGGTACGCTATCCTCTCGATCTCCCCAAAAGAGAGGTTGGGAATAGAAGTAATACATCACCTCTGGGGGCTGCTGTCACGGAAGGAGATCATTAGGGAAGCATGTAGGGAAGAAGCAATGATTTGGTTCTCTCACCACCTCGCTACTCCAAGGGTGGGCCACGAACCAGCAGCGATAGCCTCTCCTGGAGGTCGTTGGAAATGCAAGTCTGCAAGATTGATGGATTCAAATCTGCAGCTTTAATAAGATCCGCAGATAATTCATGTGCCCGTGAAAGTTCGAGAAGCACGGCTTTGCTACTTAGTTGTTCCTCGGGTATCTCAACCGGGAGAGTGGGCTCAATGAGGGATCACCGCATTTATTCTGTTCAGAAACATCTACTGAGCACCAACTCACTACCCGCTAGTTACATCGTCACTTGATACAAAAAGGAGGTGTAGGCAGTTCCTTACACGTAAGCCACGGAGTTTTGGGCTTTGTCACTCTGACATGAAGGTCACCACTCGTTGCATAAGGATCAAAAACAGTTGTTGACCAGCCAGTAAACTTTGCCATATCCGGGCAAGGAAAGTCTCTGCAAAAGGGTTGCGTTATACTGGATAACTAACCCGGTCAGGGCCATTTCCGTAGTGAACTAAAAAACTAGATAGAACTGGGGCGCCTGGGTGGCTCAGTTGGTTAAGTATTCAACTCTTGGGCTCAGGTCACGATCTCACAGTTGGTGAGCTCGTGCCCCACTTTGGGTTCTGTGCTGAGAGCAAAGAGCCTGCTTGGGATTCTCTCTCTCTCCCTTGCTCTCTGCCTCTCTCTTCCTTGCACTCTTTCTCTCTCTCTCTCAAAATACAATAAATAAACTTAAAAAAAAAAAACTAGATAGAACTGATGTTTACAAAAGGTAGAACTGGAGACACACACAGAAATAAGCAAGCGGAAATCATTGTATAGATACAGAATAGGCGAGAAAAGTACAGGGCGATGCCACCATTTTTAAGGGTTTACTTAGAAAAGTCTTGGAACCTTCACATATATTACCTCTCACCCTTAGTGCACCACAGAAAGGCAAAAGTTGTTACTGTACTTTTATTTATTTTTGTTTTTTAAAGTTTACTTATTTTGAGAGAGAGAGTGTGTGCACACGAGCCAGGGAGGGGCAGAGAGAAAGGGAGAGAGCAAATCCCAAGCAGGCTCTCCACTGTCAGCATGGAGCCCGATGTGGGGCACAAACTCATGAACCATGAGATCATGACCTAAGCTGAAGTCAAGAGCCAGACACTTAACGTACTGAGCCATGCAGGCGCCCCACTGTATTTTCACATACAGAGCAATCTAGGGTTTAGCAAAAGGGAACAGTATACGTGTGCTCACCTCACTATAGGCTAGTAAAGTCAGAATTTGAAGCCGGTTCTAATGGGCTTCAAGCCCAGGTGTGCCAGTCTTTTCATGTTATCTTCCTTGAGCTTACTGCCTGTGCTTTTGTCCCAGTCTTTCCCTGGGTTCTTCTGGGGCCACCTTATTTCAAGGACAAAGTTATGCACACCCTCCAGAGCCAAGTAAAGAGAAAGCCTTGCTTTCTGCAAAGAGGCTCAGGAGAGCCTCTTCCTCATGCTTGCCCGCGTGAAGAACAAGAACGAGCAACCGAGAGAGAAACGAGCCCTGCTTGCTCTGTTTCTTCAAGGACCTTATCATCTTTTTTTGAGGAAAAGAAGCTGGAAATTAAAAAAAAAAAGTGAGTATATCATTTAGAGTGTTTGACGTTCAGGAACTTCATGGAAGTGGTAGGATTTTAGCAGGGCTGTAGAAGAGAGGCTTCAGAAGGGCGAGGGCATAGGGGATGATTGTAGGCTGGGGCTACAGCATGAGCACAGGCAGGAATGCACCTGTTGGGGTGCAGGAGGCAAAAGTGAACAGTCTGCTCTCACCCCAGGCTGAGTGAATGCACACCGTGTTCACACAACTGCAGGGAATCTGCAGACCTGGCAGGGGGTAGGGGAGAGGTTGCAAAGGGTCAGAGGGAAACTTGAAGAGAGTCTAAACAGCTAGAGAAAGACCATGACCCAATGGGCCAACAGGGTGCAGCCTGAAAGCAGGTGTGTGTAAGTCAGGGGGCTGTGCCCAATAATTGTGTCTACGCCCAGGAGAGTGGGTAGACTGAGAGGTAGGTTAATAAAAGTCACCTTCTGCTCCCACACTGCTAAGATGGTAAGAGTTCTAGAAACCAATGACTTCCTAGGTATCTTCTTGGATGAGGTACAGTTCTACCATCTGAGATGTTTCCGGAGTCATATTTATATGCGCCAGAGACTGTAGGTGCTCAACAAACACCTGTGTGCTCGCCCCCATTTCCTAGCTCCTCTGGGAGCTGGGAGGTGGCCCGGGCTAGCGTTTTGTCCAATGGGATGCAGGCAGAAAGGATGTAAGGCATCCTTACTTCTGGGCCTTGCCCTTACAAGCATCCCGTACCTCCCTCAACTCTCTTGTCCTCCTTCAATGATTTGGAAGCCACATGTCCAGAAGGTATAGCTGCCAGATGGAGGAGAGCTATCTAATGGGTGACTCAACCATTCATGCTGAGCTACTGGAAGTTTGGTGTTTGTTGGTTATCATAGCCAGGTATAGCTTACCCTAATACATTTATCTTTGTGTTGATTCTGTACTGTTTGTTTCCCCCACTAGGTTTGTTTACCAGTATATTCCCAATGATTGCTTAATACACAGTAGGTACTGATAAATATTTGCTGAATGAATAAATGAATCATTATATCAATCACTGAGATCAAGCTGGCATGATATGTTCATCTTAGTTTTCCACTCTTCAAGAGCATAGTGTTTTTGGATTCTTTAGCCTTCGAGGTTGTCTTGATCTCAGTGTTTCCTGGAGTTACATGAATGTTTGAGAAGGTGGGGAAAAGAGTGGAAAGCGTTAGTTATTTTCTCTTTGCCCTTTTCCCTCTGGGCGATCATCCTGGGGTCTATCTTCCCCTGGGGACATCCCTGCCGAAAGAACCAAACAAGTCAACCGAAAAGTCACAGTGGAGCCTACACTGGTACTGCCCCTTATCCATTTGAAGACTGCAAGTTCACGAGTCACCAGGGGGTTGCAAGTCAAAACCACAATTAGACAGCACCTCACACCTGTCACATTGGCTAGTATCAAAAAGATAAGAAATAACAAGTGTTTACAAGGATGTGGAGAACAGGGGACCCTGGTGCTCTGTTGGCGGGAATGCAGATGGTGCAGCTGCTGTGGAAAATGGTGCGGAGGTTTCTCAAAAAATCAGAAACAGAAGTACGATACCATCTAGTAATTCCTGTTCTGGGTATTTACCCAAAGAAAATGAAAACACTACTTTGAAAAGATATATGTACCCCTATCTATATTGCAGCATTATTTCCAACCACAATATACATGGAAGCGACCTGAGTGTCCGTCCAGAGATGAATGGATAAAGAAGATGTGGTATTTATATGTGTATACACACACACACGCACGCGCACACACACACACAATGGAATGCTGCTCAGCCACAAAAAAAAAAAAAAAAAAAAAAAAAAAGAAGAAAGCCATAGGAAATGAAATCTTGCCATTCATGACAACAGGATGGACCTAGAGGGCATTATGCTAAGTGAAATAAGTCACGCAGAGAAAGACAGATGCCGTGTGATTTCCCTTACATATTGAATCGAAAAAAATAAGACAGACGAACAAACTCTTCAATATAGAGAACAAATGGGCGGCTGCAAGAGGGGAAGAGAGTGGGGGAGTGGGCGAAATAGGTGAAGAGAATCAAGAGGTCCAAACTTCCGGTTATAAAACAAACAAGCCACAGGGATGGAATGTACAGCATAGGGACTAGAGTCAATAACATGGTGACAGGTGGTAACCACGTTTATCATGGTGAGCACGCCATAGTATGTAGAAGTGTCAAATCACTATGTTGTACACGTGAAACTGATATGATATTGTACGTCAACTACACTTCAACTAGCAATTAAAAAATTAACAATAAGAAAGACTGTAAGTTCAAAGGTTTTTTCCCCAGAGGAACTTCACACCTCTCTGCACCATTTGCCTAACCGCTCCCCCAACTGCATCCAAATCTCTGAGTCTCAAATCTCTGAGTCTCTGAGTCTCAAAGATACCAAATACGCTTGCGGCGGCTGGATTCTGTGAGGCTTTGATTTGTACGGGAAATGGCATAAAATCACAAACTGTGATCTTGCTCCAGAGCAGGGGAAGGGACTCCCTGCTGGGCGGCCCCCTTTTGTTCTGTCCTTACATGTAAATTTTACCCACTTAGCCCCTCAATTGGAACAAGATGAGGGTTTGTTTGTTTTACAATGAACAGGCTGAGTGAAACATTCTAGAACTCTAGGCTTGGGGGACCCATGTTTCCCACCAGGCTCTGCCCCCTCCACCCTTGCTGCTAAGTGCTGCTAACACACACACCTGCTGAGAGATCAGACCCCCCCCCCCCCCAATAAGGTCTATTTGGAATCAGTGGCCTAATTTTTTTTTTTAAGCTTCAAAGCATAGTATAATCATAGCAACATGAATTATTGTTTGTAGAAGTGTTCGGGGGAGCCTGGGAGCACATCCATGATAAAAACTGCATCATTCTCTAATTAACACATGTCCCAATTTGAGCCCCAGCAGAGGATTTGTATATTTAGTCTGGAGACAAGTCATTTAACCAAAATTTAATAATTTATTCCAGAATCCGTCCAGAGTGGTCCCCCAGTTTCAGAGCTGTGTAAAGCTGCTTGACACTCATGGATATTTAAGATGCTTTCTTCCTAAGATATGAAGTAGATGCCTTATGATTAGGGAGAAATGAAAGCAACCAAATTCACCAAAGAACTGCCACACGACCTCACAGGTGGCGGGACCCTGTTGTGAAAAGCGCGGGACACGGGGAGAACGCCCAGACTGAAGCTGCCTTTGTGCCACCCTGGGCAAGTCCCACAGTATTTGGGATTGTCATTGCTTTTTTTTGTTAATGTTTCTTTCTTTCTTTATTTTGAGAGAGCGACAGAGACACAGAGAGCACGAGCAGGGAAGGGGCAGAGAGAGAGGAGAGGAAGAATGCCAAGCAGGCCCCGGTGCTGTCAGCACAGAGCCTGATGCGGGGCTCGATCCCACCAACCGTGAGATCACGACCTGAGCTGAGATCAGGCGTCAGACGCTTAACTGGCCGAGCCACCCAGGCGCCCCGAGATTGTCTTTCCATTTGTAAAAGTGATTGGTCCCACCAAGTGATCTTGGGGGGGTCTTTTCTCACCCCAGCCTCTGAAGTTTTCTGGAAAGCTTAACGACAAGACAAAGCAACGATGTGTTTGCGGAGAGGCCGGGGGCCTGATCTGCCGGGTCAGCACCCGGGGCCCTGACTAGTGCACGCGGAGTCACCCTGTGGGTGCCACACTCCCATTTCTCCCTGTCTCGCTCATTCCTTTCACACGGACAAGATCGGCTCCTATGGCTGGCTCTGCTGCTCGTTGCATTCTTCTTTCCGGGCCCAGAGGGTGGGGAAATCAGACCCCGGGACTTGGCAATTAGGAGTAAAAGAAACAACAGCCCTCACAGCCTGTTTCCACCCAAAGCTCCTGGCGGCAGTTGGAATCAGGGAGGAGGGCTGTTCGGCTCTCCAGCAATCACAGCCTTGGTGTGGGGAGGCCAGCCTCCTGCTTCATCGCGCCCTCTCTCTCACTCGGGACCTCGGGCTGTGGCGCGTCTGGTTCTGGAGAGCCGTGACACCTTCTTGGGTTTTCTGGCCTGGAACCGTCTTCTTTCTCCGCGGCCTTGCCCTGACCTTTTCAGAGTGAATAATATATATAAGCAGCCAGACTGACTAAATCTCTGCGAGCTGGGGGTTCCATTTGTAGTTTCTCTAAAACCTAAGCGCGGAGGGGCGCCCGCTGGCTCAGTCGGTTAAGCCTCCGGCTCTCGGTTTCCGCTCAGGTCACGATCGCACGGCTTCGTGAGTTCGAGCCCCCGCATCGGGCTCTGTGCTGGCAGCTCGGAGCCTGCTTGGGATTCTGTGTCTCCCTCTCTCTCTGCCCCTCCAGCCCCCCCCCCCCCCAAGCTGCTCTGCCTCTCTCAAAAGAAATAAGCAAACCTTCAAAAAAAAAAATTAACTGATTTCTTAAAGTAGAATAAAAACTCAGCAAGGAAGAGGGGCGCCTGGGTGGCGCAGTCGGTTAAGCGTCCGACTTCAGCCAGGTCACGATCTCGCGGTCCGTGAGTTCGAGCCCCGCGTCGGGCTCTGGGCTGATGGCTCAGAGCCTGGAGCCTGTTTCCGATTCTGTGTCTCCCTCTCTCTCTGCCCCTCCCCCGTTCATGCTCTGTCTCTCTCTGTCCCAAAAATAAATAAACGTTGAAAAAAAAAAAATTAAAAAAAAAAAAAAAAAAAAAAACTCAGCAAGGAAGAGAGCCTAGTCAGTGTCCCTCCCCCTGTGCTGGACAGTCTGAAGGCTTGGGCCGTAAGTGTGTCATCCGTGGAGAGCCGGGGCCCCACGGGAGGGGGGGGGGGAGGGCAGCCACACTTGCTGCGTGGCTCAGAACGAAGCTAGTAGAGGCCCCTGCCTTTGGAGGAGCAGGAGGTGCTCTGGGTCGGGCAGGTGTCTTCCTCTGGCCGCGTCAGCCTGGCGGTTCTATTTTGCGTTGAAATCTGTCTTGCCTGGACTAGCTCCACCCGTCCAGCCTCCTCACCCCAGCCGCCTGCCCCGACACCTGCTCCCCGCCTGGACCGGGAGACAGCGCCTCTGTCTCCCTTCCATCCACCGAGAAGATCTGCCGCGGAATTCATCTGAGCCGCCCGGAAGCTCAGCCAAGCGGTACCACATGTGACAGAATCTGTCCCTGTTTCTTCTGCTCGGCGGGGGTTTGAACTCTTTTGGGGCGGGGGGCTCCTGCCCGAGGCCCAGCTTCCTCGCTCCCAGAGCTGCGCCTGGCGGGGAGAGGCACGCAGACACCCACACGGGCCACCAAGCCTCAGCCTGTGTGGGTTGCATCGTTCAGAGGTTGTTTCTTTGTTTTTGTTGGTTTTTTTTTTTTTTCTTTTTTTGGCTTACATGTAGCATCATGAATACACAGCTACGGGGCCTGTGCCAGACAGCTCAGCTGGCTGCACGCACTGCCATCCGCGGAAAACCGTCTTTCTTTTCTCCTGCTTGAGGTGTTATCACCGGGAGCCACGCGGATGCTGTCGGGGCCAAGCCGCCATCTCTCCAGCACAGGCACAAAAGCAGCTGCGGCGGGCGGGCCAGAGAGGCCCAGTGGGAAGCTGGATGTGAAGGCTGGGACGGGGTGGGTGGCGGGGGGTGGGTGGGGTGGGGGGACGCGGGGGGGGCGGGGGGAAGAGTGGACACAGCGAAGTCTGTTCTGTGATCACTCACACAGCCATTCCGAGAAATGAGAGGCTCTGTTCTTGGGCCGGGACTGAGCCCAGAACCCCGGACCCTGGATGGACACGGTTTCCACTCACAAGAATTACGGATAACGTGTTCGAGTCAGTGATACTACTCCGTCTGGGAACAAGGTCCCAGCTGCCTCCGTTGCTGCCCTGGAGAACCCTGAACTCCGTAAGGGGGTGGGGGGGGGGTGGGGCAACAGATGCGTAATAGACACAGAAATGATGACCGAGGTAATGAGACCACGAGCTAGCAGGAAGTGTAGGATCAGACTCTGCCCGCACCTGACTGCCTGTGGCTCCCTGTTGCCTAAAGACTGAATTTCCAACCTCACCACACGGAGATGGTCACGGCGAGACCCCAGGCCTCCTCTGTAGTCTTCTCTTCTGCTTCTGCACGCGGTGTGCTGGTCTCTGGCCACGCCCCACACAAGGCAAGCGCTCGACTAGGACTGTCGTGCGTGCCTCACCCTCCATCGAGAACGTCGAATCTTTCTTCCCTACTTGGTAGACGCCCACTCATCCTTCCCATCATGGCGCCCATGCCCAACCGCCACTGGCCTCCCTGATGTCTAGCATCCCGCCGCTATCAGTCCCCTGGGGACTCTGCGTCTCTCTATTCGACCACACTCAGCGCATCCCCCCCCCCCCGGCCCCCCGGCCCCCCGGCCCCCCGGCCCCCCGGCCCCCCGGGATCCTGCTGCTCTCTCTCCCCCGTGGACCCGGAACTCGAAAGGAAGCAAAGGCCACCTTTCAGAATTCCCAGTACTTGGCACACAGTGGGTGCTCCCGGAATGTTTGTTGAATTATTGAAAAATGTTTTTTTGTTTTGTCTTTAAATTAAAAAAAAAAAAAAATGCACGCACTGCCTAGTGGGGAAAATTCAAACACAGAATGTACAAACTAAAAAGTAAAAAGTTTCCCGTGATCCCCATGCATTTACGTATGTGCACGTATATGTAAGGAGGGGTATATACACGCAGGCCAATTTTTGTTGTTGCTGATTATAGAAGGGCTCAGAAAATGCATACTATTTTTATCCGTTTAAGTCATCAGTATATCAGGGACATCCTTCCATGTCCATATTTATGGCTGTGCGTCATTCTTACTAGGCTTATAGTATTTATTTTAATATCAGTAAGGGCCAAAGGATAGATACACTGTGCTTAAAGAGCCAGAGGTCACCATGGGTGGAGAAGAAGAAGGCTCAGTAAAGGAAGCAGACTCCCGTTTGGCCCCGAAGGATGGGCAAGATTTGGATAGTAGAGGGGAGCAGGGAGGGTGTGGGCGCCCTGGTTTGCCTAATGACCACGACGAGGGAAAGGCTAGGTAGTGTCTCTGAGGGTTGCAAAGAGAGAGGGGGGCTGTGTTCCTTGGTGCTGGGCATCAGTGAGACGTTAGAGGCGGGGGAGGGCGCAGAATGCCTGCGGAGGCCCTGGATGGACCCCGCAGAAGACAGGGGAGGAATCGTGATCCAGGATGTCGTCTGGTGGCATTCGGTGTGCGGTGTGGACTAGAGAAGACGAGAGTAGAGACAGGAAAGTGTTACCAGTGGGGAGTGGGAGGGGAAGGAGCAGGCGATTAATGTTTGTTGAGCACCGTCTCTGCCCCCCTACACTGCTAGGGACGCCACCTGCGCTCTGTCACCTGCTCTTCCCACCCACACGGGCTGTGATGAGCCACACGGCGAGGCTCGGATCACTACACACGTGGTCTGAAAGCCGTGCGTAGTTCGGACTCCGAATCGACATCCGATTTGCTTGGTAGCTGCTTCCGGCAAGGGGATCTGCGGGGAACGAAGACGGCAAGGGAGAGGCCAGGGGAAGGAGGGCCGCGAAGACAGCGCGCAGGGAATAAGGGGCTGTCACCAGGGCTCACAAAAGGGCGTAGGGTGGCTCGTGGGTTCGTGAGGGGACCCAGCGCGGGTTGGGGGGGGGGGGCACGCTGTCAATTTTGAAGACAAGGTCTTCTGGAAGAGGTCGATTGAGAGAGGCAAGGTCTAATTCCCCAGGACACGGGCTGCAAAATACGTATTTTATGACCCTCGCCCCCTCCCACCCACCGCCAGACGCAGGGACTGTTGCTCTTCCTGCCATCCTTCGTGAGATTTCTCCTGCCACACGCGGACCCTGACATGGGCTCCAGCAACACGCCCCGTGTGACTATTTGTCAGAGCGTCTCCTTGCGGCAGTGCCTGGCCACACGTCGGGCTTCCGAGGAAAGTGCGAGGACGGCAGGCTCTCGGGCGCCCATCCGGCAGCGGGAAATGGCTGGGACTGGCCTCACCACTCCCTCCACCTAGACGCGAAAATCCGAAGCCGAAGGGCCCCCCACCTCCAGCGCGGGTTTCCTGCGAACTTCTTTTGTTCAAGTTCGCGGGCATGGCGCACTCCCACCTCTAGAGGGCACTGTTCGCCTGGAAATGAAGTTGGGTTAAGTTTCCATTCCCCTTTCCCTCTGGGGTCTATTGTTTTTGCCAGACAGCACTTGGTTTTCCTCCAGAGCGGGGTTTCTTTGCCTTTTGTGCCTGCGCGTTTGTGTGAGCGCGTGTTTCTCCTTTAACCGTGAATTTAGCACGTGCGAACGTGGCAGATAATTGCTCTGACCAAAGCCTGTCATTGTCTAGGCAGGTCTTTTGAAAGCTCTCCACCATCCCACCGCCCCCCCCCCCCCCCCCCGGCCCTGTATTCTTCCAGTGCCCCTCAGTCTGACCCCCCGTGCACCTCCCCCCAACCCCAATTATTTCAGTCTGGGGGTCACCGTCACAGCTCTGCCAATGCGTCTCAATCCTGCCTCACAGCTGCCGGGCTGATGCAGCCAGGGCTCCCCACTCAGGGCAACTGAGCCTTGATTTATTGCATCCTTTTACTCCGGCCTGGTCTCTCCTCGGGCGAGACTGCTGATCACGCCACATTTTCAAATTGGTTCTGCACTGCAAACCAACGTCTGCAAGGGACGGTAATTTGGCCCCCGAGCCCATTTCGACTGTGACCTCTCTCACTCTTGTGTTGACCTCTGTTCTGTGGACACGAAGGACACCTGGGTGCCCCCTTCATGTTGAGAAGGTAGGTGGATAAATACTGCTTCCCCTTGCCTCTGCCTGAGATACACACACACACGCGCACACACACACACAGGCACACATGCCCTCGGCCATTACGACTGTGTAGGCACAGACTCAGGATGTCTGAGCACAGCCAGGTGCCCGGCGGGTGGGGGCATCCTGATTCGCTCTCCATTCTGTCCCGGGGGCCTGGCACTTCTCATGCTACACACACACACACACACACACACACACACGCGCACAAGGGAGGAAGCCTGGGTCTCAGGCAGGGAAATTAATGTCCGTGCATCTTGGAAGGGAGGGACCCAGGAACTAGGGAGCTAGGTGGGTGAGGGGGTTCTGGGTAACGGGACTGGCCATTCTGTGGGGGAGGCAGAGGGCACCTGTGTGGCATCTTGAGGAGGGGCTGGGGGTTACCCTTTCCTGATGTTCGCCCTCCGAGGGGGCATCTTGGGACCACAGCTTTGTGGAAGGGGCAGACTTGGTCTCCGTGGCTCTTCTCTGTGTTGCCCTGGTTCTTCCTTTCCTCCACACCCTCTCCTCTCTGTTCCTCCAGCCCATTTTGCCAAGAGGATACCCGGTCTGTGATCACAGGATGCCAGTGATCTGAAGAACTGAGAGATGGCTTTGTTTTACTATCCCCACTTTGTAGCGGAGGAACCGGGGTTCCTCCTCCCTGAGGGTGCAATGACAATAATTACAGTTACCATTTATCTACGTTTTTTTTTTTTTATGCACTGGGCACCGTTTTATAAACACGTCAATGCATTTGATCCTTAAGTAATATTGGTAATATTAAGTAATCTTGGTAATATTATGGTACCGTTTTATAAACGTGAAACCAAGCTACCTTCTCTGAGGTAACACAGGGAGTGAGTGGCAGGGTCCAGCCTAAGCTGTCGGACTCTAGACTTGACCACTGTTTGCCGACTGTGTACTATGCATTGTCTAAAATCTCTGCCTTAACTGTGCTGTATATATGACCCTCCTATTATATAGGTAAGGAGTTTAATTCCCAGAACGATAAAATGACGCTATGAGCCACCGAGCCCGTATAAACGTGGTTACGCTGGGATTTGAACTGGGTGTGTCAGGTTCCAGAGCTTGGGACGGTTCCATTTGTTACTTGATCCCCTCAAGTGACTTCCAGTAACTCTACCCCAGGGGGGATTTGCCTCTTCGAAGCAAGCCAGGAGCAAAAGACTGCACTTAACCAGGAACTCACGCTTGGGGTTGGGGGAGTTGCAGAGATCAGCCAGAGAGGAGTAAGGGAACACGACCCGTCCAGTCCTCTGTAAAACATTCGACCTTCTCCTCAGACAAGTGTCCCTCAGCTCTGCTTCGTGAAGGCAGCACAGAGTATTGGAGAGCATCTGAGATGAAAAAGCAGAGAAGCCCGGTTCAAGACGGGGCTCCTCGCCTACTGGTTGTGGGCCACTGTGTGAGTCACTTAGTGGCCCCTGCCATCCTGAGCCTCCTCGACTATAACACGGACAGGACAGCACCAGCTATCGCCCCGCACCTCCTCCCCCCCCACATGGTGTAAATCACAGAACGAATACACGTTGTTTATTGTTATTTCTTGTGATTTGGGGGTTGAGCCCCATATCCCATAAGAGGGTAGTACTCTCTCGACCTGATGTGGTGGCCAGGGTGAGAGTGAGGGGAGTGGGGAGAACCCTTTGTAGACCCCCATGGGGAGTCAATGGGCTCGGTCTTTACAGGTGAGCTAGTTGATATGAACACCTACTGCCATGCAATCACACCCCTCTTTTTTTTTTTTTGTTTATTTATTTATTTATTTGAGAGAGAGAGAGAGAGAGCATGAGCAGGGGAGGGGCAGAGAGAGAAGGAGAGAGAGAATCCCAAGTAGGCTCTGCACTGTCAGCTCAGAGCCCAGGGCGGGTTCGAACTCACAAACTGTGAGATCATGACCTGAACCAAAGTCAAGAGTCCGGCCTGAGCCCCCCAGGCACCCTAAACCACACCCCTCTTGATTCAGGACAGAAGGGGCAGGGATTGTTGCTTTGAAGTCCATTTTGTCTCTGGACAAGGACGAATGAGGAGAAAATGGCCCATTTGGGGTGATGATAGAAGACCTTGGTTGGGACGCCCTCCACCTTCTCAAAAATCGAACATATTCCTCAGAGAGGAGATGTATCAAGGTTGCTCTATGTATTGTAACACCCAAGCAGCAATTTTTATTCTGTAAGGGTCCAAAAAGTACATTTTTTTTTCCAATCAAGCTATAAGTAAAACCAACAAAAATCTCTTCATTGCAATTCAGCGGACGAAGATACGTTCATTGGGTCATTGCCGCACTGCTGTATTATTTGTAAGTGAATAACCCGCTGAAAAACGTTAATCTGAAATTTTTCATAAAGCTCGTTGCTTGCTTGTGGAAGGGTCTCTAACACACCCCTGGAGGGGGTATCCCGCTGGCAAGTGCTCGCTCATGATACACCTGTGTGGAGTGGGCCAGGTAATGAAGCTGGAACTAAGCTGAATACATACGGGGGCAAATACAGGGATACGTGTGGACGTGCTCTGAAAATTGTGAATCCCTAATACTGCTATTAAAACCCAGAAACTACTGGATTTGGGGTAAGGCTGGTAGACCCAAACCTTTGCCTAACTGTGAGTCTGTTCCATCAAGGGATGTTTTGGTGCCCTGTGTCCCCATCCATGGCCACCACATTTTGGAGCCCAGCATGGTGTCCATTATCTAGGAGGCTATTAAAGTTTGCAAAACGCATGTACTCTCGGAAAGTTTCTTCTCACCTTTTTCTTAAATACAACACAGAAAAAGGAGCCTTCTCTTCCCTGTACCATTTACGGTGACATCAGGAAATAATAACTAAGAAAAGTGGTTTCACTCAGCCATTACACATTCCGTGTGTGTGTGTGTGTGTGTGTGTGTGTGTAGATAAGGCAGACATATTCCCTGGCCCTAAGCCAATCTCTATCTTGGATTTGTGCTGTGTCTTTGGCAACACTTAAAGGTGTTTCCATCTTTAGAAAGAACAGAGATCACATCTCTTGATTTTTTTTTTATTAACTAGACTTGAATTTGAAGAGGGACATTGAATATGAGTACCTCTTATCATGACTAGTTAGATTTAGTCTCAGATCTTTCCCTAGCAAATCTGTCTCTTTTTTAAAAAAATTTTAAATGTTTATTTATTTTTGAGAGAGAGAGAGAGAGAGAGAGCACAAGCAGGGGAAGGGGAGAAAGAGGGAGACCCAGAATCTGAAGCAGGCTCCAGGCTCTGGGCTGTCAGCACACAGCCCGATGCAGGGCTCCAACTCATGAACCACGAGATCATGACCTGAGCTGAAGTTGGACGCTTAACCGACTGAGCCACCCAGGCGCCCCAACAAATCTGTCTCTCTTGATCCTTATAAAGATGAAAAAGCAAAACAAAGCAAAAAAAATGATGCACGCAATGGAGGACTGAAGATTCCACAGAGGACAACCATAGACTCCCTACATTTCCTCACTTAAACGCTTTTGCTCACCTGCCAGGGATTCCCTCGTTCTTTGTTAAGTGAAATCGTCTTTTACGTTACCTTTGGCAAGTAATTGACTGGACTCTACAGCTTTTCTTCTCCCTAAACTCTTGCTGCATTCAGTTGTGCCTTTTTCAATGAAGTTTAGTGTTTGTGTTCTCCTGGCAGATTGTAATTTTCTTGGGGGGCAATAAACACGCTGCCCCAAATAGAAAACATTTTGTTTTTCTCTACCCTCATTTTGTACTTCACACGCTGGAGCTGCTCAAATAACCCCTGTTGAGTAAATAAATTAGCAAAAGAGTAAGGATGCAAAATCAGGTGGCGTCTACACACGCACAGTCTTCTTTCTGATCAGTGAAGTCAAGATTGCACGCTTAGCTGAGCCCCAGGCAGAGTGGAAGCTGGATGCTATCTCCAGCCACTTAGGAGAAGAGGCGGAACAAACCCTCCTGTTTACCATCGGAGGAGTCTCATTCATGTGTCTACATGCTTTTTTTTTTTTTTTTTAAAGAAAACCAAAAATGTCTCCAGATCCCACATCCTTGTCCAGTTATGGTCTCACATCTCAGTTGCCCATTATAATAAAACTTCTTGGAATTCGTGTTCCTCCCCCTGCCCGCCCCCCCCCCCACACCTGTCACCGATATCCACGTTCCTTGGGGACCTACTCCGGTCAGCCTTCCCCTCTGCTTCTCTACCAAGCTGCTCTGAGATCACTCATGGCCCCCCTGCTCTGAGGTCCTTCTCTGTCTTTCCTGCCAGCAGCATGTGACATCAGTGAGCACTCCTGAGTTGACTTGGCTTCCAGATGACACATGCTCCTGGTTCACTTCCCGATTCATTGGCGTTTCCTTGTCTCATCCCTTTTGCTGCTGCTTCCTCACGGTCCTCTAAACTCTAAATATATATATATATATATATTTTAATTTTTAATGTTTATTTATTATTGAGAGACAGAGAGAGACAGAGTGTGATCAGGGGAGGGGCAGAGAGAAGGGGAGACACAGAATCTGAACCAGGCTCCAGGCTCCGAGCTGTCAGCACAGAGCCCGACGCAGGGCTCGAACTCACAGACCGCGATATCATGACCTGAGCCGAAGCTGGACGCTCAACCGACTGAGCCACCCAGGCGCCCCACGGTCCTCTAAACTCTAGAGTAACCCACAGCATAATGCTCAAACCTCTCCTCTTCTCTATCTCTGTTCACTTCTTACATGAAGCCATCCAGCCTCATTGCTTTCAACACACTCCGTAACTATGGATTACCAACTATATAACTGTAGTCCTGACCTTGCTGCCATGTCCGGCTCCCCATCCAGCACTTAATCGTGGACATCGGCAGGGCATCCCAAACTTGACATGTTTCAAACCTCATGCCTGGTCATCCCTTTACACTTGTTCCCCGACTTCACTTCCTCTCACCTTGGCAAACAGCAATTCCACGCTTACATTTCCCCAGACAAGAACCTTGGTGTTTCTTCTTCTTCTTTTTTTTTCATAATCCATAACCAACTCACCTTCCCATCCACCTGCCAACCCGTGCTTACCATCTCTTCCAGTCTGAGATGGCCATCACCTATGGCTCCCCTGTTCTCGCTTTGTCTCCCATACTCTAGACTCAAGCTGTCCACCAGAAGGGTCCTTTCATTTTATTTCATTTATTTAAAAAAAATTTTTTTAATCTTTTATTTATTTTTGAGAGACAGAGCATCAGCAGGGGAAGAACAGAAAGAGAGAGGGAGACACAGATATCGAAGCAGGCTCCAGGCTCCGAGCTGTCAGCACAGAGCCCGACGCGGAGCTCGAATGCACGAACCACGAGATCGTGACCTGAGCTGAAGTTGAACGCTTAACTGACTGAGCCACCCGAGCACCCCATTTTAATTTTTAATTTTAGAGAAAGAGTGTGAGTTGGGAGAGGGGCAGCAGGAGAGAGAGAGAGAATCCCAGGCAAAGCTCCACGCTCAGCACAGAACCCAAAGTGGGGCTCCATCCCACGACCCTGGGATCGTGGCCTAAGCTGAAATCAAGAGTCAGATGCTCAACTGACTGAGCCACCCAGGCGCCCCACAAAAATCCTTTTAATAGTACCAATCAGATCACGTGACTCCTTTGTCAATGGCTTTCATCTCAGAATCAAAGTCAAAGTTCTTAAAATAGTGTAGCATGCGGCCAGCCACACTGGCCCTTCTTATGGTTTCTCCAGAAGGCCAGTGTGGTCTTGCCTCAGGACCTTTGTACGTGCTGTTCCCTCTGTCTGGAATGTCCTTCCTCTGGCTTTCCATGTGGAAAATTCTCTCTTCAAATGTCATTTTATTAAGAATGCTATTCTTATTTAAAAGCATTTCCTCTTCCCCACCTCCTGATTCTTTTTCTCCACTAACATACGTCGCCATCCTACATACTATATATTTGATACATCCAGTGTTTATTGTGTGTTTGCCTATCCCTAGAATTTAAAACTCATAAGGGTGAAATTGTGTGCTGTTTTTCCACTGCTGAATCCTTAGTGCCTAGATTCAGCATCTGCCACAAGGACGGCACTCAGTAAATATTTATTGTTGTTCAATAAATAAAACAACAATATTAAGTGATGGCTGTAACCTTTAAGACTCTGATCTTCTTTAGGGGTGTGGGTGGCAGCGGTGATGAAGGGAAAGTGGTTTTTAAAAGTCGAAAATGACGTGCGACAAAGATGACATAAGTAAAATTCCAAAAAAGAACCAGCAGGCATGGTATCCAAGTAATATAAAGTGTTCTTTTTTCTCGACTTGGTATCTCGCTGCTCATGGGTTCCCTGTACGCTCAATATTCCTCATACTGGGGACCCGTCTTTGCCCTCAAAATGATACAGTTCAGCCAGCGTATGGGATTTGGGAATGAGTGGGGACCAACTTGTTTTCTTAAGAGAAGACGATACGTACAATTAGACATTAAAACGAGTACTATTTATTTGTACGTTATGTTAACAAATCTTGAGCTTTTATGGGGGTATCTTGCTTGGCACTCCAGTTTATGGTGTGTCGGGCACAGAAAATACAGATCCTGTCCTGTTTCTCTCTCGGCCTGGGCTAATCTGACTGAAGGGCAGTGGGAGGAGGTGGCCTCAGGTACATGGGCTTTGGGTTGTGGCCGAGGTAAAGACACGCACGAGAGTGCGGAGAACAACACTTGTAAAAGAGAAGCTTACAGAAATCCCTTACCTTCCAGGGCCTACGGGGTTTTGCCAAAATTTGGTTTCGTAGGGAGGTAGGCAGCTTCAAACCTAGAGAGACATGTGGTTGAAATTAGAGAAAAAAGACAGAACTGTGAGGAAGGCTACTGGGTGGAAGGCTGGAATGATTTTTGTGGGGAGTGGGGAGCCGCCGTGTACCCACATCCGTGCTGGTTCTCATTTATCAGAGTGAATACTCGCATGGCCACATGGCTAGAATGTTCTAACAAACTCTGCCAGATGTAACCAATAAACGAGAGCCCTTCTTTTTACATACGAGCGTTGGCGCGATATTCTCTATGTTCCCAGCTCTTGTGGAGGCATTGTTGACAGTTTGATGGACGAAGGACTCACTGTGGGCTTGATTGTGTTTCAATCACGAAAACCCCAAACTAAAAGGTAAATAGAGCATTGATAAGCGTTAACTATCTGTCTCGACTGAAAAATGTCATATTGGCACCTCAGGTAAGACATCCCGAGAAAAATGGCTTCATGTACGAAAGGTCCCAGAGGCAGATGCATAAAGCCCTGTTGCTTGGCTGCCTGTCTTGCTTCAGGTTCAGAGGATATGAGATAAAGACCACATTTTCCCTATTGCAGACTGAACCATGAGGGAAGGAGGACAGGCAGGATGGAGGGGTAAGACAATGATGGCTACCCGTGTGGGACTACGGGCCGGACCATCTCCAAGAACCCCTGTCACTTGTAAATATGAACTGCCCTTGTGATACTACTGACAGGATAATAATAACCATTTATTTAGAACTCCTCTTTGCTAGGCGCTCTATCAGGCATATAGCGTATACTCCCAAGTACATGTTGATAATTTTTTCAGAGCCTACGAGACAGCTGTCAGTGACGCGTCCATTTTCCCTGCAGCATTCCTGGTTTCCTCTCTCAGTTCCCCTTCCTTCTTTTTTCCCTCTTCAGATATTTTATCTTATTTTTTAATGTTTATTTATTTCTTTTGAGAGAGAGAGAGAGAGAGAGAGAGAGAGCACGTGAGCAGCGGAGGAGGAGCAGAGAGAATCCCAAGCAGGCTCCGCAATGTCAGCGCAGAGCCTGACGTGGGGCTCGAACCCACGAACCTTGAGATCCTGCCCTGAACTGAAATCACGAGTCAGCCTCCCAACGGACTGAGCCGCCGAGACGCCGTGGCCCTTCAGCTATTTTAAGCACCCATCCTACAAGGTCATCGCTTCTGAGCTCTCGAGGTCAGATCTAGGGGGCCATCGTTTCCGACCTCATCCCAAAGGGTGGCACTTAGGGACTTGTAACTGTTGGATTCTTCTCTGGAGGATGGAGGTTGGGACTTCACGGTCCTCAGAACGGAGCGCTTGCAAAACCCGAACCAAGAGGCCAGAACAAACGCCAAAACAGAAATTGTGTTCCTCCCACTCCTTTTCAAAAGTTTACGTCACTCCACTTTGTTTTTACAGAAGACCTACGTGAGTAGCTGTTGTCAGTAACTGAGAGATACAGGGTTCGGCCACAAGGCCTTCACCCCCAGCAGTGAGCGGGGCCGCCTGCCTCCTTCCCTGGGACTCCAGCCCAGCAGCTCAGCCAGAGTTTCCAACTGTGTCTGTGACCACCTGTGCTTGGTCTCCATTTATTTTGTGCGTCCCTTAGCGAGGTGTATCCTGAGGTGTCGGAAAAGCTTAAGGGTTTTGGAACGCTCAAAAATTTTTTAACATCTAAATTAATGCCAACTACCTCTATGCTTTATGCCATTTCGGCCTCCAAAAGTCTTCTAGGAAGGTTCTCCCTTCGGAAAGAGGGACCCGTGTTGGAACCTCTGATGGCATTACTCACTACTCGAGGGGAGAGGGGAGAAGGAATGAAGGGGGTGGGATGATATGCCTTGCCTCGAGCACGTTAGTTTCTTCATGTTACGAACGAAGAAACTAAGCCTCCGACTAGTTGCACCGGGGGCCCAACTGGGAAGTGGGGGGAAATGAGGTTTGCATTTGGATCTACTGGACCTAAAGGTTCAGAGATCGTAGCCACGTGGCTTCTCTGTCTAGTTTTCAGTTCGTAGGTCTTTTAAACATTCTGTCTACGAGGACCGGCTCTGACCCTTTCACTACCAGTGTCTCTGCAAGTCCCAGATGCCCAAGTTATTGCTGCGTGGACGTCAGGGGAGGGGACGGGCAGCTCGTGTGTGGCCGGGAGAACCCTTACAGCCCCGGGAGCCACCGGTCGCTCTGGAAAGAAAACCGAGATCTAGAAACTGAGAACGTGGTTGGGTTTTCCAAGCAGAGACCTCATCTTCCGGTTCCTGATATGCAGCGCCACACTGTGTCCCTTTGTTTGCTCTTGGGATGGCTGGGCGCCTGTCGTTGTGGTAGTAACCTTCTCACCCCCACCTTGACTCCCTCCCTGACTCTGCCCTTCCCCTCCTCCGAAATCTCTCTGCCCTGGGGTGGCCATGGAGGAGGGACTCCAAGCTTCTGAGCAAGGAGAGCCATTCCACTCTTCTCCTGCCCCAGCACACAGCCCCCCACCCCCCAATGTGACCCGCAGGGGGTGGCCTGCCTGTGCCTTGCCACTCTCTAAACCAAGGAGAATTGTAGGGCAATTTGGAGAGGACGTTGGAACCCCCAGATAAAACAGCCTTGAGCCTAAGGGCAAATGTGCAACAATAGTTTTCTTTTCATTGGGACCATATCGTCACCTGTCCTCCCATGTTTCCTCTTAAATGGCCTTTACTAAGTGAAATTGCCATGACAAAGACACGGGATGGATTGGATACTTGTAGGCCAGCTACTTGGACAGCGGACGTCCACGCAGAGGCACGATGTGTCAGTTCCGAGGCGAGATGACCAGAGGATCCAAACAAAGATACAGAGCAAACCAAGAGGCTTGAGGATTGTCAGGAGGCAGAGGAAGAGGGGGAGCCTGCGTTCCTGTAGCGAAAAAAGAAACGACTCACACACTCCAGTGAAAAGTTCGAGTCCAGCTCGTGGTGTGGGGTAACATGCGGGGCCGCTCTGGATTCACGGTCTTTTATAACGAACTCAATGTGGACTAATGTTACGAGCTACAGTCGATTGTGCTGATCTGGGTAGTGGGCCAAAGGAAGAATTTTTTAAAGCCTGGAGGTTACATTTCTTTACCTCATAAAACACTGAATTGGGGGGGGGGGGGGGAAGCAGCGAAGAAAATAGAATTAGTAAGGGAGGGCTGGAATATTTGGGAAGAAATTTGAGAGAAAAACATTAGAGGGTAGGTAATAATGGGAGAATAGGTTGCGCTGGAACAGCATGCTGGGGACATGGAAGGACAAAGATAAGCAAAGAGAAGCTTCAGGATGCTGGTTGATAAGCATCCAGTGTAACTGTCCCTTTGGGGCTTCTTTACGAGCCTTAAGATCATGACTTTTCAAGGTCCTTTTAAGTTGTTTTTTTTTTTTTTTTTTTTGCGTTTATTCATCTTTGAGAGACAGAGAGAGACAGAGAATGAGCGGGGAAGGGGCAGAGAGAGGGAGACACAGAATCCGAAGCAGGCTCCAGGCTCCGAGCTGTCAGCACAGAGCCCGACGCGGGGCTCGAACTCACGAACCTCAAGGTCATGACCTGAGCCGAAGTCGGATGCTCAACCGACTGAGGCACCCGGGCACCCCAAGGTCCTTTTAATAATATTATCATTACTCTCATTACGTGGCACTGTGTTAGGACTGGTAGGAGGTGGTGATCTTTATTTGGTTTTCTGCACTGAAATAAATCATTTCCCTCGGTTCAAAACCACAAATCTCTGGTTTCGTTACCACGTATCTATTTTTTTTCTAGGAAAAAAAATCAAATATATATATTTCAAACTCCTTGTTTCAAAGTCTTCTTTTTAAGTCCTCACAATAGCGATTTTATTAAATTAGTTGCTTTATAAAACATTGCAGATGTCATAATTGTTAACATAACAATTCACCAAACTATTGTTAACTGGTCCAGTTTGCTGAGCACGTTTTTTAAGGGAAAGGAAATGCCAAAACCCTGGTCAAGTCATTCCATCAGAGCGCAGGGAACAAAGGGGATTTTGTTTTCCAGAAACTTCAATCGGGCAAATGAAAGAGATACAGACTTTCTCTACCCCGTCTTAAAGCGCCCCATCAGTAACATTTTCCTGATAAAAGAAGCAAGAAGGCCCCGAATGGAGTCATTTGCCCCCGAGGACAGTGTCAACGTCTCCCAGAAGTGTGACCCTCTATCAGGCCATCTGAAATGTCCCATCAGCACAGGTGAGGACATCCACATCGTTAGAACCCTCCAGGTCCCTTCCCCCAAAGGAAGATGTGCCGACACCCCTCTCTCTTCCTTGCTAGTAACTTCCTTGGCCCACCCCCACTTCCTACAAAAACCTCCAATCATATACAGCTCCTGGGAGCCCCCCTCTCCCTGCGGCTTGCTTCATGAAGCCTATAACAAAGCCAGTTAGATCTTGGAATTTACTCAGTTGAATTTTGTTTTGTTTTGTTTTAACAAAAAACTAGACAGTCAAGACCCAGTGACGGGAAGAATCTGCAATTTGTAATGCAATCCCGGGTGACCTAGTTCAACCTCAAAGTTGGCGGGTTTGGGTTATTTAGTGTTTAAGGATCAAACTAGTGGCTTTTCGAGAGCAGTGTCTCCGCTCTAGAACAAGCACTGTTCTTTATAATGTGTGCGTGTGTGTGTGTGTGTGTTTAAATGCTCAAGCTCACTTTTAACATTATGTACACACTGCTTCTCTTGACAAGTTATGAAGCAGTTCAAGGAGGTGTGGTTAAGCCCAGTGGTGGCTCGGCAGGCACTACACCATCTTTGGTCAGATGGCAACCTTTGTTTCCAATGGAGTGGCACCTGCTGTCATGGAATGGGATGGCAACCATGACAGCCATCATTAGGATTTTATTTCTTTTTTGTACTATGATTTAGTAGCAACTGAGCTTCCAGATCCTAACTCCTTGGCGGCTGGATCCAATTCCCCCCTTCCTCCACTGGCAAGGGGTTAAATAACCAGCATTTCCGATCACAGCATTTGGCACAGCTTCAGGAAATCAGGACGAGGACTGGAGGGACTGTGCACCACACAGAGGGGAGAGGCCAGAGGAAGAGGAAAAGAAATCATGTGAGGTCATCGCAAGGTGTTGCGTGTATTCTCCGTCGTACCGTCACCCTGGGACCCAGCCGTCTGTCCTGGTGGCCTTTAGTCCTGCCCCGGGAACCTCACCTTTCTTCTGCTTGCCTCTCTTGCCGCAAAGCACAGTCAATGAAGCGGTAATCTTTTTCAAGACATCGATTTCCAAAGAGAAGCACGCATCTCAATCCGGTGATTCCCCAAACTTGCACAATAGGGCGACTTTGCAAATTGTGTCTATTGTGTCTTTTGCTAACTTTTCAAAATCCACGAAGTCATGTCTTGAAAACGGATGCAGAGCTTTGAGCCCATGAGCTCTGTTATTAACACCAAACGTTTCTTTGGCTAATTTGAAATCTGACTCTGGCTGTAATTTCTTTAGCCCATCATTGGCTTGTCTGGTAATTGTTCTCTGGCATTAGCACTTTATTATTTTTTAATTTTTTTTTAGTTTATTTATTTTGAGAGACAGGGAGAGAGAGAGAGAGAGAGAGAGAGAGAGGGAGAGAGAGAGAGAACGAGCAGGGAAAGGTGCAGAGAGAGAGAGAAAGAGAGACAGAGAGAGAAAATCCCAAGCAGGCTCCGTGCTGTCAGCACAGAAACCAACATGGGGCTTGAACTCACAAACAGTGAGATCACGACCTGAGACAAAACCAAGATCCGGAAGCTTAACAGACCGAGCCAGCCACGCCCCTCTGGTGCTAGCACTTTAGGTTTTAACTCTTTGTTTTTTCCTGTTTTTCTTTCTCTTGGTTTTCTCGTTTTTCTTTTCTGAAACCTTTACTTCTGGGTTTACATCTCTTTCCACTCGTACCATTGTCATCCCAATTATTCTTTGTGTATGTGTGTAGAGAGTGTGAGCAGGGGAGGGGCAGAGAGAGAGGGAGAGAGAGAATCCCAAGCAGGCTCCACACTCAGTGCAGAGCCTGATGCGAGGCTCGATCCCACGACTCTGGGATCATGACGTTAGCTGAAATCAAGAGTCTGGTGGCCGACTGACTGAGCCACCCACACATCCCTCCTTATTCTTGATCGCCACACCCCTTGCCTTCCCAGCTGTCCCTACCAGTGTTCTGTAGGCCTCGCCGGCCACCCAGACAGGGCTGCCCAAAGCTCTGCATCCAAAGTGCTCATTCCAACGACCTCCTTTAGTCCGGGATGCAATCACAAGTACAAGTTGTACCCTGTATTTCTAGTGGACCAGCTACAAATCAGAGGTTCCTATGGCTCCCTCCTTGGGTTTGACTGATTGGCTAGAGTGGCTCACAGGACTGAGGAAACCCCATTATGTACCAAAGTGCCAGGTGATTCCAAAGGATATTAAAAGGATCGGAACCAACAGCCAGATGAAGAAAGACACAGGGTGAAGTCCAGAACAAAAGAACCTATGTTCCTGTGGAGTTTGGGGCCTCACACGGTGGCACGTGGGAGCCTTCTGGTTCCCTAACTCGGAAGCTCTCCAAACCCGGCCCTTTTGGGTTTTTATGGAGGCCTCCTTACACAGGCGTGATTGATTAAATCATTGGCCGGCGGCGACTGAACCCCATCTTCAGCCCCCCCTCTCTCTTTGGCAAAGAGAGAGGACTGGTAAATAGTCTGCTCTCCTACTTGGAAGATCTGTGGGTTCCTGAAGCTAAGAGGGAATGAAAAATGTACATTAGACTACAGAGCCATTCATCCCAAGCTGTGGGGAGTGCCGCTCTGGGCAAAAACGTGGAGAAAGAAGTCCCATTGCAAAGGAAGTCCCCGGCCAACGCGTCTCCAGTGCGAGGCTGACGGGAAGCATGAACCAGATGGTCTTCTGGTGAGATCCCTACAAGGAGGTGGGTTTGCAGACAGCCGATAGGGGTGAGGGCTGGGAGATGGGGTGGGCAGAAATGGCTATGACCCGGACCCCAACTTAGAGGCGTTCAGGTCAGGGATTGGTGGCTGTGACCAGAACCTTCTTGAAAAGGAAAAGGGGTATCTGTGGGACGTAGGGCCCCGAATACGTATGGCCCAGATTTCTTTGTGTGGCTGATATCTGAGTGGATGTTTATTCTTCTAGATTACACATTCTGACTCTGAGGAACAAAGGACTGGCAGGACCTGCTCTCTGGTGCTTAATAATTTGAAGGAATTTACATTTCAATGCAGTCTTGTGCTCCATTTCTCACATAGTCCACACACCTCCCCCAATTTCTTCTGATGGAAAGAACGGACCTGCCCTCCCAGTCTGGGAAAGGAGGTGGGGAGAAGGGAAGAAGGAGAAAAATCATAGAGACCTGATCGGAGGGAGGAGATTTATTGATATTCCACTTAGAATTTATTCCCTCAGAATCCTATTTATTTTATTTATGTTTATAAATCATACATTACCAAGTACAATGAAATCTCCCAAAAACCCCAGAAGGTTACTTGGTGCTCTCTGTGATTTGACAGAGGAAACAGAGGAAGAAAACGAATTAGAGGTGAAGGTAGGAAAGGGGGGAGGTTGGGACGGGTAGCTCTGGAGGAAACGTTGCCCAAGTAATAGCCCACGTCTGTGTGGCTTGCTCTGTGAGGGGGTGTGATCCAAATAATCCTCTCTGTCCTTCTCCTGCTGTTCCTCAGCTTTCCCTCAGGAGAAGGGATTCATTGTCAGGTAATTAACCGGCATCGTTACAGAAAGAATGTCACCAGACAGAAGTGTGAAAACACATTTGCACCTCATGTAAATGGGACAGGAGATTTTCCCCGTTTGAGTGACACCCAAGGAGCCATAAAGTGACAAAGATAAAGTCACTCGTGGTTGGGATTCCAAGATCCTGAGAGCTTGCGTTCTGCTTCCCTTCACGTAGCTGCCACAGAATGTATAGTGACCAGAAGAGCACAGGGGGCCAGGGGTATAACTCAGTGGACGGGGTCGTCCAGCGGAGACCCCACCTTAGTAAGGTAAGGGTTTTCTTCCACCAGGGTTAGTGTGGTTCTTTGAGAAACTTGAAAACACACATAACCTGCGCCATGAGATACTGTTTGTGCCCTCAGGACACTGATACACGAGTACACAACTCTACAACTGCGTCTGCAAGAGGCAGTCCCGGATCGCTTCATGGAGGAGGTAACAGGAGCCAAGGTCTAGTGCACGAGGAGAAGCTGGTTAGGTGAACACCCAGAAGGCTGAGGGTAGTTTTGGTTTGCACAGGGCATGGTTTGGTTGGTAGAGAGTTGGCAGATGAGGTTAGTTTCGTCAGTAGGACGGGTTTGTGGATGTACCACAAAAATAACTTGGGTTTTATTCAGTAAACGATAAGAGACTTTTATAGGTATAAAGAGAAAGTGCCGATCGATGGATGGAGTAGGCAGGAGGGAAGAAGGGAGGGAAAGGAAAAAGACCTTCGTTCTACACTCACCAGGATGAACGTATGGAGATCTGGACAAAACCCTCTTTAGCCACAGGATCAGCTGAAGGAGGAGGAGGGACCTAAGTGGCTATAATTTTTATACCCGTCCAGGTATTCTGGTCAATTATTGTTATCTGCAACCAGAACCTTCTCAGTGAAGGGGAAAGGGCATCTGCAGAACTGGAGGCGGAGCCCTGAGGAGACACCATTGTGATGTTTCACATCAGTTGTTACCCGCAAAGCACACCTTCATATGGGACTGCCTCTCCTTGGGCTCCAGATTAATCTCACCTAAATCCTCACGGCGGAAGAAGTGATTCACACTTTATACAAGTCTGAGGGGCATTATTATGTCTGTCCTATCTTTTATAAGTTAGAGCTCTAATTCCAACAAGCTTTGGGTGTCCATAAAAAGATGAGATTCCCCTTTAAAAAAAATTCTCTCTGTCCCACTCTCTCTGCCCCTCCCCCACTCTGTCTCTCTCTCAAAAATAAATAAAGAAAAACTTAAAAAAAGGGGGGGGGCACCTGGGCAGCTCAGTAGGTCAAGCGCCTGACCCTTGGTTTTGGCTCAGGTCATGATCTCACAGTTAGTGAGTTCGAGCCCCGCGTCGGGCTCTGCACTGACAGTTCAGAGCCTGCTTGGGACTCTCTCTCTGTCCCAGGCCTCTGCCCCTCCCCCACTCTGTCTCTCAAAAATAAATAAATTAAAACTTAAAAAAAAGTTGAGATTCCCAGGGTGTATGGGGCGGGGTGGGGGGGGGGGTCTTGTCTGGGGCCAGACAACAATGATGTGGGCTCTTTACTAAATGTTATTTGATGTCACAGAATTTGGATATACGCCCTTGTTTTTGGTCTATGCTTTTCCATCGATTACGGAAAAAGAAGCATTACAGAGGGTCTATTGTAATTGGAGGTTTGGGTCCCTCCTCCTCGTTCATGCAGTTAGTTTTTGCTGAGGAGACACAGAACAGGCTTCCTGCGACCTGTTCATGAGAAAGGTTCGGGTGCGGGGTTTGCAAACCATGACACCATCGCTATTTCACTGCTAGTGTCGCGTCCTTATTTTGGGTCCAGGAAAGGACACAGGAAGTTCTTCAGTCCAGGCGGCAGGCACTCCTTCTCAATTTTCTTTCTTTAATGTTTGTTTACATTTGAGAGAGAGCATGTACGTGCAAGCCGGGGAGGGGCAGAGAGAGAGAGAGAGAGAGGACAGAAGATCCGAAGTGAGCTCTGTCCTAACAGCAGAGAGCCAGAAGCGGGGCTCGAACTCGTGAACCACAAGATCATGACCTGAGTTGAAGTCAGATGCTTCACTGACTGAGCCACCTAGGCGCCCCTCCACTTCTGATTTACCTAATTATGGGTCTCCTCACTCAAGAGAAAGGCTATGCTTGGTTAATGAGTTCGTCACCAGTTTAGCAACATCAGCCTATAGTTAAAAGTAAAACCAATTTATTTACTTAGTGTTTTAGGGGTAGACGAGGTTGACCCCCGTGATTGCCAAACACGTTTTATAAAGCTGGAGGATGAAACTGAAGATTCTTGCTTTCCTGTTTGTACGTGAATGTTTTTGATCTTTAAGGGCGTTTTTGTTCCCCCAGAGAAAAGATGTGTCTGTGAGTGTGTGTATACACACACATATACATATATGTTATATATAAATATGTTATTTATATTATATATGATATATATACATGCACAGATCCATAAATGATTAGATTCATAATACGTTTGACTTTCTTTGTCTTTCTTTACTCAATTTTCTGTCTTCCTGGGGTTAAACTGTCCTTGCTACTAGAAAAACAATGGTTTCATTCCAAACACTTTTGGGGTTACCTTCCCATGCAAACGTTTAGGTAGTCTTCTCAGCTTGCTAAAACTTCACAAACTGGAGAGGCTTCCGGGGTGAAGGAGAATTAGCAGAGCCTGCGTACTGAGGGGCCACGTTGAGCCCTATATCCCGTCACTAATCCATCACCATGGAACGCAACAAAGGAGGTGGTCATACTGTTTGCAGTTCTTAGATTCATGTCAAATATGACTTACTTCTCAAGTCATTCTTTTAGATTCCCTTATGCATTCATTCACGTAAACAAATGTTTCCTGCCATCTTGCTTTGCGTCTGGCACGTGCTAACCCAAGGTGCTCAGAGCGTGCTTCCTGCCCTGCAGTGTTCGCGTCGCTTGGGAACTGGTTCGAAAGAACATTTGGGGGCCTCACCCTGGACCTACAGAATCAGAGCCCCTGGGGGTGGGGCCAGCCTTCTGTTTTCGCCAGCCTTCCCGGTGATTCTGATGCAGCTCTGGCTTGTGGAGTAGAGTCGGTGATGAGTGAGTTACAATCTACAGCTCTTGGGTCCAAAGAGCTCAGAATTTATTATGTGAAATGAGGAATCTCAAGTTCCTGTAGATGAAATATCAGACTTGCCCACGATGTCACCACTAGTTAGGAGAGTCAAGACAGTCTTCCGAAGGCCGATCCAGGGGTCTTTATAGAACACTACATCATTAGCCATCTCTTGGCCTCTTTTTACCCTAGCGCCTAACTTAAAAAAAATTGTCTCTACTGGGTCGATGTAGAATTGACTTCAAGGAACGGACTCTGGGCAACCCATAGGAAGCAAAGGCACCTGGTGGTTCCAAGGACTTGTAAAGAATCCTTTCCTTCCTCTCCCAAGGCACTTGGACGGTCGGGAAGTCAGTCCGGCAGCGTTTGTCACTACCACGTGCACTCTCTCTCCCTCTGTCCACATGCCCAGTGCATGAGGAGGAAACAGTTCCTGCCCTTGAAAAATTCTCACACACACACACACACACACACACACACACGTACACACACTCATTTTTGAAAACACAGAGAAGCAAGTCTGCTGTATCACAATAGCAAGGGCAAGAGAATATGTAGAGATAAATTGAGCATCGCTGGGGGATTTCAAAACCTAATGTCAGAGCTGAGAGGGTGAGTTCATCACCCCCACTAACTCACTGGGCAATTTCTGCCTCATTTCGTTAGACAGAGGAGATTGTTACCAGAAAGCCAGAAAGGAAGCGCCATCTGGGACCGTTGCACTTCCAGACAGATGGCTGACTCTTCTAGTCCTGTTTTATTTCTGGCTGTGGATCACACACCCCACAGCTATCCTGTAAAAATGGGATGTGACGGGACACGGGATGTTGTCAGGGTGTGTTTTTCTTTTTCTCGTTTTTTTTTTCTCCTGGAAACTTGTAGTAAAAATAAGACTTAATGACAATCTTTCTGTTTTTATTGTTGTTTTTGAATTAAGCCCTTGGTTGGCAAAGTGAAGGGCTGATGGACCCCCAGCCTTGGAGAAGATGTGTAGGGATGTGGCAGAAAGCCAAACTAACCTTGAGGCTTCTGCTCATGGAAACCCTTTGTTAGAGTCTGTGTGTGTATCATCAACCGTGGGATGGCTGAGAACAGTGACACATTTTGAAAGCACAAAGCAGTCCAGCCAGACTCGGATGCTGTACTCTCTTCCACGTTTTCCTCCCTGCCTCCCACACCCCCAGCTGCCCGCCTGCCACCGACCCCCTCTTTGCAAGACAGAGGATAGAGGGCGCCATGAGCAGAGCCGTCCTGGCCAGTCTGCCTCTGGCCCGCTCGGGGCCCTGGGTCGTCAAGTCTGGGATTGGAGGGGTTGGCTGGGAGGTTCATAAAAACGAGAGTCTCCACTGCCTGGCGTTGGGGGAATAAGAACAATTTCTCCATCTGGTTCCATAGTGTAAGGTTTTAGCTTGCTCAGTAAATATTTTTTGAGTGACTTTTTAAAAAAATTTTTCTAATGTTTATTTACTTTTGAGACAGACAGAATGCGAGTGGGTTGGGGCAGAGAGAGAGGGAGGCACAGAATCTGAAGCGGGCTCCAGGCTCCGAGCTGTCAAAACAGAGCCTGACACGGGGCTCGAACTCACAAGCTGTGAGATCATGACTTGAGCCAAAGTCAGACGCTCAACCGACTGAGCCACCCTGGCGCCCCGTTGAGGACTATCAATATACCATGGGGCAGGGACGCAAAGAAGTAAAAGATGAGCCCTAAAGCCAATCAAATGTCCCAGAAGGAGCGCTGACACCAACTTCTGACTTACCGGCTTTGGGACAGGTGACTTAACTCATCTGGTGGCCAAGTCTTCATCTATAAAAGCATTCAACATGACTCTCCCTCCTCTTCCACCCTCTCCAAGCCTTGTCTCCCATCTATAACCCTTCGGGGATCCTCAGACTTTGGGGGGTACATACCAATCACCTGGGAGGTGTGTTAAAATGCACATTTTTGGACTCAGAAAATGAAATGCAGCCCATGTGGGGTAGGATCCAGGAACCCGCACTTTTAGCAGGTGTCCTGATACAATTCTGAAACAGGTCATTCGTGGGCTATACTCTGATAAACTCTGCTTTCACCCTTTTCCAGATTTCTGTACCCACATTTAGTCGGTATTTTTAAGTCTATCTCTGGGCTCCCATGGCGTTTTATATAAGCCTCTAAATAGGACTTATTTTGGACTCGTTGGCTTTAAGTTAGGGATCAGAAGAAAGGATCAAGACTTCACAACCATCTATTAACTTGTTTATTCAACAACTATTTTTGAAACACTTACTATGTGCAGTCAGTGATCAAAACAGCATCATTGTGGACTTTACATTCCAGTGGACTGAGAGAGAGCATTTTTTCTTTTAAAGCTAAAATAATAAGTAAACCATATGCTAGAAAGTGGTAAGAGCCTTGGAAAAAGGAAGCACAAAGCAAAAAAGCAGAGCAGGGTAAGATCAGGAATGCCGAGGTGGGGGGCGGGTTGCAGGATTAAAGACAATTTAAATATTAATTGTACCTCCCGAAGGTTTTATTTGTCCTTGAGCGAGCCTCTTAACCATTTAAAATATCAGTTTCCCATCTGTAAACTGAGAATAAAAAAATCCCAACCGGCAGAATGGTGAGGCTTACAGAGGATGTAATACCAGGCTTTATAATGCAACTAAGAAAAACATTTTGCTTCTCTGTCTCCTCTCAGCCTGTAAGTCACTTGAGGGCATATTCGCTTTTGTGCCTCAAGCTCTTAACAGTACCAGGCACCGACTGGACCCTCAGCAAATGCCAACGGTTGAGTTAACCGAGTAGCAGATACTGAGGAAGGAATATACTTGAGGGGCAGCTTACTCTTCAAGTCTCCGAGGTTCAGAGCATGGGTCTTTATGAATACGGTTCCCTCTCTGCAAGGTTAGATATTAGTCCAGTCGTCATCACATTGTGGTTTTGAACTATGGTCAGAGTCAGACCTAAATGGGAAATTCCCATGAGGCCATCAGGTGGCTAGGGAGCTTTCCAGGACGTCTCCACTCTTCCCCTCCACTTCCTCACAGCACGATGTCTAAATACTCAGGCCTGCCTGACAAAAGGCCAGCTGTTGGCTTGGCTTTTCTAAACCAGACTGGCACTCGGTCCACAGAGCGGGGCTGAAAAGCCATATTGTCTACCGCAGTACCTTATCTTCTGGGTTCTACACGTTTCATCAATTCTCGGATGTGTGTACCATCAATAGAGGATTTCTCTCTTGAGAAAAAAAAAATGCTTCTCTATTAGACATAGACTTTTGTGGAAAATGCGTCTTGATTTCAGAAACGGTAGGCTGGAGAAAAGATGGGCAGCTTAGAATGAAGAGACTTGGGTGCTAGGAGCCATTTATCCTGAGTCCTTGGGTTCTTGTCGTGCTGGAAGCATGGCGGTGCTCCACTCCTCCCTCCCTGCCCAGCCCTATCCCTCCCGCCTTCCCCCCTGCAGTGTCTCTGCCCTTCGTTTTTGCAGTAGGGCCTGGAATCCCTTCTCAGAGAGAAGGAGTTGAGCGATGCAAAAGGGGCCGGCCGCTGCTTTGATACTTTCAAAATGTCTAAGAAGTCATCATAATGATCATGGTCACAGTTACTGAGCTCCCGTGAGGCAGGAGCTTTACGTGCATAATATTCCAGTCCCACGAGGTGGGCTATCACTCTCCTGATGGGGCAGTTGGAAAGGTGAAATAACCTACATAAATACAGCTGACAAGTGGGGCTGGAAGTGCCCATGTCTACCTGAATCCAAAGTCCGGGGTGAATTCACTGACCTATGCCGCTACTCTCTAAACTCTCTTCTTTAGAGTAGTTTGAGTAACATCACGCAGCTGATGTGAACAGAGCTGAGTTCTCTCTGAGGGAAATGACCCCCGTGACATTATAGAAAGGTAGAAGAGGCAGGTACGCCCCTCCTCTTAGCCTTCCAAGCGCGGGGCAGGTGGCGTCTTGAGGTTTCCTCATTCAAGGCCACCGAGCTGGCATCTGCTCCCCAGGTGTTGCCCTTGGGATGTGGTCAGTGGCCTTAATAGGCTAACGCGGGGCTGGCATCGAGGACCCTATGATTTCCGTGTCCTTTGATGAGGGTCCACCTACTGATACGGCAAGCTGGAGGGAATCAGAAAACTCAGTCGGGGAAAGATCAAGGCCTGCATTAAGGAGGAAAGAAATGTCAGTCACTCTGATAGGGAAATAGATTTTCGTGTTTCATTGCACAAGCACGCACATATGCACTCAAAGCCTGCCACGTTTCAAAGCAGCCTTCAATGCCCTGGTGTTCGCTCGGAGGGAAAGAGATCTGAAGCCTCTCAAAGGCTGCAGGTACAGAGCAATTCACACAGGACACAGCCGGCAGCCCTCCCCCCCCCTCCCCCCCCTCCTCTTTGTGGCTCCCTCCCTCCCTCCCCACCGCCCGTGTTCAGTGGTGGTGCCGAGGAGGTGTGTGTGAGTGTGCATGTGTGCACATTTAAATCCAAACTTAAAAGGAAGGGAAGAAAGAAAGAAAGAAAGAAAAAAAAAAAAAGTGACAGCTTTGGACCAAAGCAGCAGCTATTCATAACGAATGGAGGAGGTCTCATAAAAGAGCCAGGGCACTTTGAGAAAAACAAACCTCCCGGAGGAAGACAGCTCTGTGGATGCTGTTGAGGATGGCAACTTAAAGGGCCCTTCATTTCAGAGCCAGCGAGAGGGGAAGCAAGGATTTGATATACAACACAAGCTTTTTTCTCTTTCCTTCCCCACCCCCCCCCTTCCCCTTTCCCTTCGTCTTCTTCTTCCTCTGAATCCCATTTTGGCTGAGCCATGGCAAAACTAAATTAGAAAAACCTGCAGAGCATTGAGAGTCCCAATGAAGCACACAGCCAATTTATCACAACAGAGCCCAGTTAGCTAATAAGCCCCGTATGTAATAAATGTGCTAAGTGCCCACCTTTAACTTCAGCACACACAGCAGCGGCCAATGGCGGGAGAAGGCGGCGTCCCTGACGAGGGGGTGATGTCAGACTCAGCCCGAAGCTCTCGGCATCTGGCTTACATCACTGGCTCTTCGGGGTGCTGAGCCAACGTGGATGATGTCGAGGCCTCCAAAGGCAAGGCAAGCCATCGCCGAATGTTTAGAATGGGAACAGAGAGCCTGAGCAACTAGCCTTTCTGTTTTTGGAAAACAGGTGTTTTCTGGAAGAGACTTCATGAGTATACCAATATATGTTTCCTAACCAGAGGGGGACATGGGACCGCTTAGCCATCGTGTGCCCGGTATTAGACTAGTTTTGTGTCTGGCCAATTAGTAGAGGGAAAAGATCTCATTGGATAATGACGAAGAGATGGAGACACAGGAAACGCTGTTCTTTGCCCTCAGGCAACCTTGGGACAACGGGGTGACAGACTGGAAATGACCCAAGCGGGGGAGTCTAAACAGGAGGGTCAGGTTGTAGGTCCAGCTCTTGGTCTAGAAGGATAGCTGGGTCTATACGCGTGTCTCTCCAGCCTTCTCGATAACCGAACGATCGTGGTGGGACTCAGCAGGATCTATTTGCAGATCTTTAGGTGAAAGCAGACTTGAAACATAGAGGGTAGCTGGTAGTTCCCATAGAACTGTGGTTCTCAGCTACGTCGTGTAGGGTTTAGAGTCACCTGGGAAGCTTTCAGAAATATTGATAATTGTGTTCAGTCCTAAGGGATATTTGTTTTTTAAGACAGTGGCTTAATTGTTTGGGGGTAAGCCCCAGGGTTCGGATGTTTAACCCCCCAGAGATGATTCCAACATGCAGCCAAGCTTGAAAACCACACTGGCAGGATCAAAATTAGCTCAGAATGAACAGAATCAAGACATCCTTGAAATCCCAAAGGCTTTGAAATTAATTCATGGGAAGTGGAAACTGGGCTAAAACACATTGCCATTTTTGTAGGTCTAAAATGGAAGGATTTGGGCAATCTCATACGATTCAAACCAATAGATAAATGTTGTGAGACCCTTCAGTCTAACAAGGTCCCTGAAAGCTGGCACTTGGTTCCCAGTCCTGCCCAATTGTTTTGCCTTATTTCTTTTTATCTAACGTCTGATTTATAGTCTGTCCAAACCCCGAATGGATTTCAGGGAGCTTACAATAAAACGCATACATACACTTACACACGTGTGTGTAGACGGTAACTAAAAGAAATAATAGGAAATGGTCAGAAAAACGTATGGAAAAAGGAAATTCTATTTAAAATTGATAACTAGGGGTAAGATATTAATAAACTGAACACTTCATATAATTTTGAGCTTCTGGAAATCCAAGGCAAGAGCGGAATGTAAGCGCACTGTCTTTAGAGACAATGAATATTCATTTTTAGAGACAGCACCGAATTCTGGATAGAATCTATTGTGTAGATTCTAATACCAAGAGCCTTGAGTGCAAAGTAGATAAATGTTGTTTTTGTGGAAGATGCCGTGATGATTTCGAGGCTATTATATGGAGTCATGGTTCAGTGAAATAATTTTTATGCCAAATAGCCTCCCAGAATTCAGCCACGCCTGCACGCCAGGGAAAAGCAGTGGAAGGTGGAGCCCCCGGGAAGTGTGTGCACCTTAAAGTACTAAACCACAAATCAGCATGGTCTCTTTCCTGCCCGTATGGAACTGCTTCCCTGTTAATATTTCATGAGTAGTTCTTGTGTCTCCAATTATTTTTTTTCGGGTGAGAATGGGCTTATGATCGTCTTTCCTTTGCTTTGCTTTTTTTTTTTTTTTTCCAATCAACTGCATGCATTTGTGGAACTAATTGGCAGGGTTTCGGTGCACTTTGGGTCCTGGAAAGACCTTTTGCCTCCAGTTTGATTGGAATCAATTGGTTCGAATTGATTTATTCATTCGCTCAACTTTTCAAGAACAGGTTTCACGCCCCTCACTCTGCTAATCACTGACATCTCAGTCCTTGCCAGCCTGGAACTCAGAACGGTTAGTAGAGACAACAGAAATGTCAACAGATGAGTGGCAATACCCTGTGAGGAACGTAATGGAAGTGTGGAGAAGCAGAGACAAGGCAGAAAGAGAAGTAAACTCCCCAGCAACCTACCTGGACCCCATGGTACCAGGGCAGGGTCTGCAAAGACGAGCCTAGTTTTGCAGATCGACAACGGGGAAAGGCGTGTGGACGAAGGCACTGAGTGAGTGATGCGTGGTGGCTTTGGGGAGTAACAGGCAGAAGCGTGAAATGCCCGGGATGGGTGGAAAAGAGAAGGGGGCATAGATCTCCAAGGGCCAGAAAAACACACGAGATGCGCTCTAGTGCCATTTTGCACATCGTCTTTATTCATTCCACAAAAATTTGAATGCCAAGTGTGTGTCAAGCCTGGGGCAAGGGAACAACTCTAGCCTTGCGTCTATTTTTATAAGCTTTACACATTTGCAATGCCGTTGTCATTTTTTTCCACCCTGAGCTAAGTTTAACTCCGTGTCATTCTGCCGGCTGTTTCAAGCAGAGCCAAAATGGATGGAGGCTGCTCCCTGCCATCAGAAATCCTCTCCACCCCCATGAGTTGCTATGAACCACCAGAAAGATCAAGAACGGGAAGGCGGCGTTGACTCTTTTCAGTTAAGTTCTGTGTCTGAGTTTTCTTTTGGGGGCCTCCCAGGGCTGTGCTAATTTGTATGGTTTGTATGTTGTGTTGGGGTCAGTTAAACCCCTGCAAATCTAGGTACTGTTCAAATTGGTGAAGACCATGGTTTGTCACTCAGATTCTGGCAGGATGATAGGAAAAGGGAAGAGGGAAGGAGACAGATAGGCCTGGCATTGCATTCACACTGGAAGAACTGAATATAGACCCAAAGGAAGCTCTGAAGCAGAAGCTGTTGGTAACCGCTGGTCCTGTCCCAGCTGGTGCCCCAGTCCTCCCACTGTGGCTGAGGTACCACCTCACCGGGGCTCGGCCTGACATCCGATGTGAGGCTGGGATCATCCCCTGCACCCCGAGGGGACGGGTTCCTATTGCCTGTTGCCTACCCTTCTCTCTCCACAACTCCCCGAGTAGATGGCGTTGTAATCACGGTCAAAAGTGTTATTAATGAAAGCAGCTATGACAAGGAACCGAGGCCAGGTCTCTGGCTTTGATGTCAACAAGAGAAAAGGAAGGTTTTCATTTGTTTCAAATGGAAACAGATGCATACGGGCAGAGCCAGCCAGACGTAGAACAGTGGAGATGGTGGTTTTAGTTTCTGGGGTTCCCTCACTCTCTGCCAATTTTCTGTGAGACCAGCCTTCCCCCAGTTATTCTCCCAGAGGATGAGCAGGGAGCCTGCTCTCCTCCACTGTACGTCTCTCCCTCCTCACCGCCCAGGCTCTTCTTGCTTTTATCTGAGAATGGCTTTGTCTATGCGAGAATGTTGAGGGAAGGTGTCACATGAGTTTGAAAACCTGCCCTCTTAGACGTCTCTGTCTTTGTCCAAACCAAAGGTGACTTTAGAAGGGAGAGAATCTGCTCACTCACTCACCAACGTCTCTCTACCTTCGACTAGAAACTTCCAGCAAGAGAATCGCCAATCCATTCCGCTTCAACCCATTTTGATTCAAAATGCTGAGTGTCTGGGGTGGGTGTGCCAAGCATTGTTGGATCGGCCATTTTGCATCCAGCCGAGGGGGCACTAATTTTACAGACACGGTGCGGTTTCCTTTCTGCCCGGTTTGGGTCTTGAACAATGTGGTATATGTGTGAAGGATTCAAGATGAACTAGAAACAGTTGTTGCTTTTAAGAAGGTCTGTCAAGGGGCAGAGGTTGTGAATGAGGTGGTGCCTGCCCGAGTGGGACAGGAGGGTGGCTAGAAGCGCCACCCACCCCAGGCTCATCTGTCTCCTCTGCCTCCTGATCTTCTCGTCTGGCCTCCCTGGGCTTTGTCTTGGCCAGCTCCACTGGCTCTCATCTCCCCTAGGGATGCTTCTTTCAGTTCTCAGTGCCTCTGCCTTTCCTCTTTCCCGGGTTTTCCCCATTGCAGCTGTGCCCCTCCCTACTTGTTCCTCCCTACTCTTGTGTTTTTAGATTGGAGTCCGGATCTACAGATTGGAGCGTCTCAACTATGGCATCCGGCCCCCACTTCTTCTGTCCCCATCTCTCCTTCTTGATTGCTTTTGAGAATGACGAACCTTCCCAGGTGAGAGGTCCACATTCTTCCATTTTTGTGCTCTTACTAACTCTGGTCGTTCTTACAATGGCTACTTTTGTTTTTTTGAGATCTGATTCCTGAGTCACTCGACTAAATTATATCTGCGTTGCTTTTCGAGGGGTCTCATTCCCTCTGGGCTCTGGAGTCAGGCTGCCTGGGTTGAATCCGGCATGACTTGGGATAAGATCTTTTATCTTTGTGCCCTGATTTCTTCTTTAAAATAGAGGGGCGCCTGGGTGGCTCAGTCGGTTGAGCGTTGACACTTGCTTTCGGCTCACGTCATGATCTCAGGGGTTTGGGATTGAGCACTGATTCTTAAGTGCTGCAGATTCTTAAGAATTCTTTAAGATTCTTTCATTCTGTCCTTCTCCCCTGCTCACACGCTGTCTCTAAAAAGAAATTTTCTTTAATTAAAATAGAATAATAGCACCCACTGTAGAGTGTCCTCACGAGGATTCAATGAGATAATATGTATGAAGCACTTGAACAATATTGGCCACAAACACTCTTGCTCATTGTTATTATTCATTGCCCCTGTGGGAGATATTGGTAAGCCAGGAGAGATGCTAGGACCCTGTGGGTCTCATGGCTCCAGATCTTAGTCCCTGTGTCTGTGATGAAGATCATAAAAATTGAGGTGATAAATGCAGTGTTGGCCTCCTGTGGTTTCAGACTTTTTTCCTGGAGGTTTATGGCCATGCCAGAGCTGGTTGGGGAGATATTAGGGAACTCTATTGCCACTTATCGTTTATCACTTCTATGTAAATTCTTGTGAGATAAAAAATTCTTGGAAATTTTACTTGGTTGGTTTGAGAGAACAATTTTCCTCATAACAAGGTAATACCCTGGCCCTGAAGAAAGAAGTTACTAGACGTTTACCCTCAGAAATGGTGACCAATTTTATCTGCACAGGCAGTAACAGATTAAAGTACTAAAGGCCATATGGATCGAGAGATAGAAGGTCCAGTGTTTAAAATATTATTTGAACTTGGGGCGCCTGGGTGGCTCAGTCGGTTAAGTGGCCGACTTTGGCTCAGGTCATGATCTCGCGGTCCGTGAGCTTGAGCCCCGCATCGGGCTCTGTGCCGACAGCTCAGAGCCTGGAGCCTGTTTTGGATTCTGTGTCTCCCTCTCTCTGACCCTCCCCTGTTCATGCTCTGTCTCTCTCTGTCTCAAAAATAGATAAACGAAAAAAAAATATTATTTAAACTTAATGTTGTGTTTATGCATTTAATTCATTTTTATTAGCTGCTGAGATATTTAACATAAAATAATTAGAATCTTAAGATGGAAGTCAATGGCCACAGTTTGAATTAAACCACCTGGCAGGGAATGAGGCTGCACGATGAGAGGCAGCCTGGGGTAGTAGTGAGACTCCAGGATGGGACTGGAGGTACTGCCACCAACCTGTGGGTCCTCGGGCAAGTCACTGTCTCCACAGACGAACACCAAGGACTTCATCAGTAAACAGAGGTGGTTGACAACCCTCTCCTACTTAAAAAAAAAAAAAAAAAAAAAGCCTAACATAGGGGCGCCTGCGTGGCTCAGTTGGTTGAGCATCTGCCTCTTGATTTCGGCTCAGGTCGTGATCTCACTGTTGGTGAGATCGAGCCCTGCATCGGGCTCTGCACTGAGCATAGAGCCTGCTTGGGATTCTCTATCTCTCCCCTTCTCTCTGCCCCTTCTCTGCTCTTTCTCTCTCTCAAAATAAATAAATTAATTAAAAAAAAAGTAATAGAATTCCTCTGTTTTTTTATTTTTCCTCTAAAGGAAATCTTATAAAGAATCTTAGTATAGAAAAGACAGTAAAATTAGCCTTTGCCTACTCCCTCTCCTCTGTACAGCCAAACCCCTCTCTGGCCACCCCCAAGCCCCACTTAAGCCCCAAGGTGCCACAGAACACAGAATTCCACAGAACATACTGTAAAAATGCCTAGGGACTCCCCATGTGTCTTTCCAGCTATAAAATTCCATGATTCTGATGGTAATATGTCCCTACCCTACACTTCAAAATCTAGTGCCCCTTTTGTATTTTATTCAAGGATATTAAAAAATACCCATGGGGATGGACTTAGTGAACAGAAGAAAAGAGAACAAGAAAGACGCTGGGTACCTGAATCGAGAGCCTCCCGCACCCCATCCCTCCTCTCTCGTTTCATTTCTGCTTTTGATGTTCAAAGCTCTGCATGGGACTTGTGACCCCAGACTTCTCCGAGGCCACTATTCATTATTCTGAGTTTGACAAAATCGACAAAACTCTTCTTCCTTTACTGCCCTACTCAAACTCTGCTTCCCACTCTAGATTTCCCATCCTTGGTGAACAGCCTGGAAGTTCCTAGGTGACCCAGACCCTGCTTCCTGTAGGCAATTGGTCAAGGCTCCAGAAGCAGGGGAATGTGATAACTTCTTTCCTGTATCCCTGAATGCTGGGCCTGGCCAAGATCTAACGTTGGCATTACATGTTGAAGAATCATCAATGATCAATTAATGAGATTGCAGATAGGTGATGTAGTATATGAGGAGGACTTAGCATGCTACTTTCCCATAGTAGATAATCAGGAATGCTCTCTTTCCCTCCTTTTCCACATTTTTCCTCTTTCTGGGTCTCTCCAAGGTAACTATAACCATAGATAGGGCCTATAGGATGTCAGTCAATGAGTTGGGTGGCTCGACTCCATTTTAAGACTATGTTTGGCTAAACCCATATGATAACCTCTGTAAATCCTTTTTTTTTTTTAAGTTCATTTATTTATTTTGAGAGAGAGAGAGAGAGAGAGAGAGAGAGAGAGCGCACAAGCAGGGGAGGACAGAGAGAGAGAGAGAGAGAGAGAATCCCAAGCAGACTTCACACTGCCAGCACGGAGCCCAAAGTGGGGCTTGAACCCACAAGCCATGAGATCATGACCTGAGCTGCAATCAAGAGTTGGACACTTACCGAACTGAGCCACCCAGGTGCCCCTGTAAATCCCTTTTAAGAGCAAGATGAGATGTACTCATCACAGGTATTCATGCAATAAGATTTGCCAAATGGTTAAATATACTCAACCGGTTTTCTTTCTTAATTGTCATGTTCTCCAGTTAATGTCAAATCTGCTCTTTTTAAAAAACCATCTTTTAAGGTGATAATTCCTTCTTCAGTTCATATAAAGGAGGGAACGTTCTTAGTGTCAAATAATAGAATTGTTGCTTCACAATTGTATCCCATTATAAACTCTTATTTCAATTGCCTTTAACAATCTGCAAATTTGCCCCCTGGGACTGCTTAACTACTGTGCTCAATTGCCCAAAGGTGGATTTGGCAGAGGAAGAGATGGGGCTTTGAGATGCACACATGAAAATATTCTCATGCCTGCATTCAGCAGCATTTAAATATTAAGAATGTTGATAGAAAGCCATGTCTGCATTGTAAAATATCTAATCTTAAAATAGAGCTATTCCCTCGTTCACATTGTGCTGGCCTGAGCAGTGCTATTCGGTAATGGGAAAAAGTGCCTCTTCCTGGGGGAAGTTCTACCCATGACCAGACATGAGATGTGGCAAATGGAGACGGGACAGGATTTCAGCTCCCACACACTCAGCTGGAGGCTCTTGTGCAGCGTGCAATTCATACACCCAAACGTGTATTCTGGCTCTTGGGTGAGACTGTTCTGATCAAGAGTCCAAAGGAAGGGAGGAGGTGACAACCGACCAAAGCCTTCAGAGTTGAATGGCTTCAGCTTTCCTGTTGCATCTAAAGCAGCTGCTCTACCCCGTCCCCTCAGTGACCAGGATGTTTCAGCCATTCTAGGGTGGTCAGGTGTCTTTTGTGGCTGCTGTCTCTTGACCTCAGCTTTGCACTTTTTGCTGCGTTCCCCTGGGTCTCTTCCTTTGTGTTGTCCCAGGTTTTCCTCTTGGTCTGTCTCATGGTATTAAAAACATTTCTGGGGATGCCTGGCTGGCTCCATCAGTTGAGTGACCACCTCTTGACTTTGGCTCAGGTCACGATCCTACAGTTGTGGGATCGAGCCTGGGTGTGGAGCCTACTTGAGATTCTCCTTCTCCCTCTCTCTCTCTCTCTCTGTCCCTCTGCCCTTCTCCTGCACTCTCTCTTTCTCCAAAAAAATAATAAAATAATTAAAAAACCACATTTCTGGATAGTTGTGTATTTGTTTTCATTTTTCGATAAGCAATATGTAGCAATTGCAGAAAATACATATTATAAACACAAAGAAGGTACCAGTCACCTATAATCTTTCTAATAGGAGATAACCTATCAATGTGAATATTTTGGCGTCTTCCTTTCTAGACCTTCTTATATTCATATCTGTGTATAGGAATCATCCTGTAAATATGTTTTCAACAGAAACGTGTGTCATCTTTTTTACTCAGCTTCCCCTCAGAAGGATTTCTTTCAAATGAAAAGGGAGCACAGAATAGTTTTCAACTATGGAACATTGTAAAAGAACAATTCATTCTTTTTCATAGTGTTGGCGAATCTTACTGTATTTCCAAACCCGTGATCTATATCCACCATACTGAATCCAAAGTATGGCCCATGATTGAAAAAAACAGCACAGTAATTCCTACAACTTTTTGAACCGGGATCTGTTGTCCCCAAGCTGGACTGGATCCCTGGGGCCAGGGGTACAAATAGGGAAGCATAACCCATGCATGCAAATAAAAATAGGACCCTTGTTATTTTTCCTTCAGGTGTGTTTTGGCCACAGGTGCACTCATTGACTTTTATTTCACATCAGCAAGATCAATACCCAGCTTTTGCCTGCATCATATTAATTGAGTCTTATGATTAGAATCCTACAATATTGATTTCAAGAGCGGCTTCCGTGAAAATTTTGGAAGCACTTAGTTAAGTCTGAAAAATAAGAAAGAAGGACATTGCATCATTGAAGTGGCTTCATTCCCAGTGTTTTATGTTTTAATAGTTACATACATTCAGTCTGCTTCTATGATCAGTAGCTCTTAAAAAGGTCATGCCAGGAATGCGTATCCATTGCATTACCGGAGTGCCTTTGGATAGTAACCTCGGAATGCTTCATATTAGGGACTTTATCTTAACAACTGCGACACAGTTTTCTCGCTCAAATTTTTAACTAAATACATTGTGAGAAAAACAAAACCCCCAAATGCCAGTTGATTCAAGAACATACATTTTTTATTATGCTTCAATAATTCTTATTAAAGCCCGCTGCTAAATTAGGAATATACATACGTGTGCGCATGCACACTTACAGAATGGTTTTCTAGAGAGTTAAAGACAGGGGCACCTGGGTGGCTCCGTCGGTTGAGTTCCCGACTTCGGCTCAGGTCATGATCTCGCGGGATGTGAGTTTGAGCCCCGCATTGGGCTCTGTACTGACATGACAGTTCACAGCCTGGAGCCTGCTTCAGATTCTGTGTCTCCTTCTCTCTCTGCCCCTCCCCTGTTCACGCTCGGTCTCTCTCAAAATAAGTAAATAAGCATTTAGAAATATTTAAAAAAGAATTAAAGACAGAACGAGGGAGGGGGGAAGACAGAGAAGAAAGGAGATAGAAGAAAAAAACGAGCCATCATGATGATTTAAGGTTACAAGGATTGTTTTTTTTTTTTTTTTTTTTTAATTGCAAATCTGTTTCTTCGGCCACGCGATTACATTAGACAAATATATTTTGTCAACTGTCTTTACAGTTTCCAGAGAAGACCGTGTGTGTGTGTGTGCATGCACGTGAGTGTGATGAAGAAATGGGAGAATGTCGGTCTTCCCAACCCAATTAAAATGTAACACTTGTCTCTTTTTTAGCTGACATCCTCATTTTAGGGGAAAGAGTAAGGAAAGACAAAGTGCAGATGCTCCCTACGAAATAAAGATATCTCTTTCCTTCTCTAACTTGGGTTTGTTGCGGCTGCAAATAGTTCACACAAAAGCACTTGGGATGCACTTTTAGGTGGCAGTGTTCTGAAATCCCCAGGAAAAACCTCCTTACCCATTTATTTATATTTATTTATTTTTTTTCTAAGAATATGTTCCCCATGCTGGCAAATTGGTCTGCTTCTTAGAATTCATGTCAGTGCCTCTCTGATGGCCTCTATTATCCAATTTAAATACACAATAGTAAGAAGGTTTGAGCGCACTATGTTAATCCAGCATCAGAGACCTCTGCTTGGCTGTTTGTTAAAAGAAAATTGTACCTGTGATGAACTGGAAAGGGGTTATACGGTTGCTGTTAACTGCTTTGCCAAAGGGATTCTGACTCACTCGTTTCAAAATGAAAATTGAAAAGCTTTTGCCTTTTTCTTTCTCTCTTCCTTCCTTTCTTTTTTTCTTTTTTCTTTTTTTTTTTTGGTGCGAATTTGCTTTACTTAGCACTAAGTGGGTATCATTTCTTGTGATTACAGAAAAATGCATCATAACTTTTGATTACACTGCTATTAAGGATGCACAGTGGCAATTGCTAATACTCGTAAAGGACTGCGGGTGGGTTCTTTGTGACTCATTTTTGTTTGGAACGCCACTGTCTTTGGGTGGAGGGGGAAGGTATGGATGAGGTCACTCGAAACTTGACTTGCATAATGAACTCAGTCACCTGCGAACAGAAGCAACTAGAGGGGGAGAGGTTCTCTCAATGGATATTCTCTCCCTTTCAACCCCAGCCCTGGCTGCCACCCAATTATACACAAAACCCAAGTTAAACTCTCAGCCATTCTCACATGCATTCATCTCTTTAATAAATAGGGAAAGACCTACGACGGACAATATGCTGGCTAGAGGTGGTAGGGTCAAAATGAAGGCATTTGCATTTCGGGAATACCCATTTTGATGGAGTTTATAATGCAGGATAAAAGACATCTACATCATAATTTCTGCACCTAAGTTTACAGCAGAAGTTAAAGATGAATTGGATTCAAGCTGGAAAAGATGAAGGAAGCCTGGATCCCCAGAGAATTAGCTTCTGTCCTCCACCGGGTCGTGGACATCATGAGAGCAGGTGTCTTGTCTCTCTTGTTTCCTGGGGTATCTAGATCACACAACCTAGACTATAGTAAACACTTATTTAATAGCTACTCAGGAAAGGAACAGCACACGGCAATGTGTTGGCACCAGCCCACCGGGGCCCGCAAGACGCGATCGTGTGCATCTCTTTTCAAGTTTTTGTTTATTGGCATCATGTTGGCAGCTTGAAATTGGCCGTGGTGGGATATGTACACGACAGAAATCGGCAAACACAGTAAATGCTTTCCCCTCCAATGGCTGGTTGTTCAGCTCTGACCAGGGCACCAGAACCGCAGAGCCTCTCTTCTTCACACACATCTTGAGAGAGAGAGAGAGAGAGAGACAGAGAGACAGAGAGACAGAGAGATAGCAAGAGAGAATGAAACAGACTTAAATGCATATTTGTTCTTACCAATGAGGCTTTTGTCTCAATGCAAGTAGAAATGCCTTGTGAGCTGGGCTGGCCACTAGAGAGCCTCCTTTGATCATGGCTCAAGGCCAGCTGAAACAGCTCATCTTTTGTCCTAGACCTGCAATGCTAACCTCTTCAGTGGAAGCCAGCAAACCTATAGAATTGTTCTCTGAAGAGGAGTAAGCTGGACCGTATCTCTCTATCCTGTGCCTGCCTATCCTGTGTGTCTCGTGTCATTCCAGGAGACAGCCTCTGGATGCTTCCAGTCCTACTGTGAGAGAATAAAACCTAACGGAAAGGGGAGGGGTCTCAGTGGGCCGAGTGTTGGAATATGGTGACTTACCACAGTGAGTTTCTTGACTTCAGCCTGGTGGCTTAATAAAAAGCCCTTGTCCCCAACCCTAAAGTAACGATCACACGGGAAGCGGTTAAAAAAGGAAAAGAAAGAAAAAGAGAAAAAGCACAGCCAGGACAGAGGACAGGGCGTCAGAAGTGGCACAGGGTGGAAAGTGCTTAACCTGGATCCTCTAATTTCTACAGAAAATTAGGAGATCAATCATGAGAAACACTGGGATGGAAACATGAGGGCAGTTTTGAAATAGTTTGTGAAGAACACGGGAGAGATGGCTATCCAAGAACATATGGAAAGCTTTCTAAGAACCAGTGGAAGCTGGAACAAAGAATCCTTGGAACCATTATGAGTGACTGGCAATTTCTTCACTAGGGCTTGAAGATCTAGTTTTAGGGTCAGGGAAGGCAAATAAAGTTGATCCTTGAACAGCACGGGAGTTAGGGACACTGATCCTTGCATGGTCAAAAATCTGCCTATCAACTTTGATTCCTCTAAACTTGACTGCTAAGAGCCTACTGTGGATGGGAAGCCTTACTGAGTACATAAACAGTCAATGAGCACATATTTTGTGTGTTATATGTATTATATACTGTACTCTTCCAATAGAGTAAGCTAGAAGAAAGGAAATGTTTAGAAGAGAAAATGCATCGACAGCTCTGTACTGTATTTACTGTAACAAACCCACGTATCAGTGGACCCAAGCAGTTCAACCCCGTGTTGTTCAAGGGTCAGCTGTGGTTGGATTGATTTAGCACGGGCTGATTGAGTATAGAGGCAAGACAAGAGGGGAGCTTATTGAAGGTGTTAACAAGGGAGAGTTTGATGATGTAGATTGTTTTATGGGCCGGCTAAGTAAAAAAATAAATAAAATCAAGAGGAGGCAAATGCATTGGGGAGACGACTGGGAGAAGTGGTTCTGTGGATGAAATCTGAACGACAGGTATTGTACATGTTGGGCATGGAGGAGCCAGCAGATGAAGAGGCTGTGACCGGTGTAAGTGTGGCGTGCCAGAGTTCTTGAAGAGGCACCGAGTAGAGCAGTTCCTGTGATAATGAGGTCCAGGGTGTGACCACTCGTGTGAATGATTCCAAGGAGTTAACAACGGTTGGAAATGGGATGCCTGGGTGGCTCAGTCAGTTGAGCATCCAACTCCTGATTTCAGCTCAGGTCACGATCTCACGGTTCGTGGGATTGAGCCCTTCGTCGGGCTCCATGCTGACACCATGGAGCCTGCTTGGGATTCTCTCTCTGCCCCTCCCACACCTCTCTCTCTCTCCCTCAAAATAAAGAAATAAGCTTTTAAAAAAATGGCTGGAATTGAAGAGGGAAGAATGGAGACGAAATTGGTGGATCGTTTTCTTTACAGGGAAACTGAAGCCACCCCGGGTGACAATGAAATCTAGATTAGAGCAGTTGACTCAACCAAATTCCAAAGGCTTCAGTCAATATGAGAAGCTGACTGGGAGGCAGGCTGGTGATAGATAATGAGGTGCAGAGCAAAAGGATTAGCCAGATGTTTTCAGTCTCTACTGAGAAGAAATTTACACAAGAGTAGGAAGAAAATGTCTGGAAAAGGACTGAAATAGAAGGGGAGGAGAGAACGAGAAAGAGAAAATACATAGGAATTTGAAATGAGTATGATCCATGTTAGACTTATTGTCAAGGGGTTTTAGGGCCAAAAGGACATGAAGGTTTCCCTGGTCAAAGTTTTTGTTTCAAATGGAGAGCAGAGACTCAGAGGGGGCCAGCAGTTCTCAAAGTCACACCACTACTTAGCAGAATCTGGACTGATTCATCTACTAATTATCAGCTATTAAGACATCAAATATTCATTGTGCAACTAGTGTCAAGATCTAGGGATATTGAGGTGAATAAATCTCAGAACACATCTTCAGGGAACTCACAGCACTTTAGGGGAGGGGAGCAAAGTCCCCCAAGTAATTATAATATAGTGTTATGAAGGGTAGGACAGGGCGTTGCAAAGGCTGGGAGTATGGGAATGAGCCTCATACCGGGGGCGGGAGTAGGGTTGGGTGATTGTGGTATGGGTCTGGTGGAATGGGAGCAACGTAGTTAGCACGTGCTATGGAACCGAGCAAGTAGACAAAGGTGTTTCAGGCCAGTGGAACACCCAAAGTACAGGGCTTGATAAATTGGTTCTAACCTAGATTTCCTCCAGCTCTACACTTTACAATCATGAGAGCAGTCCTGGGCAAGGGGTGGGGGTGAAAGGAAGAATGTCAGGAGCAGGGAAGCCTGACCTAAGGAGGTGGGTAACATTTGCACCAATCTCTGCCTCCAAGTCCAAAGCTCCATCTGACTTTTCTTTTTGTCTTTTCACTTTCTTATTTATTTATTTATTTATTTATTTATTTATTTATTTATTTATTTAAAATTTACATCGAAATTAGTTAGCATATAGTGCAACAATGATTTCAGTCAGGAGTAGATTCCTTAGTGCCCCTTACCCATTTAGCCCATCCCCCCTCCCACAACCCCTCCAGTAACCCTCAGTTTGTTCTCCAGATTTGTGAGTCTCTTCTGTTTTGTCCCCCTTCCTGTTTTTATATTATTTTTGTTTCCCTTCCCTTATGTTCATCTGTTTTGTCTCTTAAAGTCCTCATATGAGTGAAGTCATATGATTTTTGTCTTTCTCTGACTGACTAATTTCACTTAGCATAATACCCTCCAGTTCCATCCACGTAGTTGCAAATGGCAAGATTTCATTCTTTTTGATTGCACAGTAATACTCCATTGTATACATATATACCACTTCTTCTTCATTCATCCATTGATGGACATTTGGGCTCTTTCCATCCTTTGGCTATTGTTGATAGTGCTGCTATAAACATGGGGTGCATGTGTCCCTTGGAAACAGCACACCTGTATCCTGTGGATAAATGCCTAGTAGTGCAATTGCTGGGTGGTAGGGTAGTTCTATTTTTAGTTTTTTGAGGAACCTCCATACTGTTTTCCAGAGTGGCTGCACCAGCTTGCATTCCCACCAACAATGCAAAAGAGATCCTCTTTCTCCACATCCTTGCTAACACCTGTTGTTGCCTGAGTTGTTAATGTTAGCCATTCTGACAGGTGTCAGGTGGTATCTCATTGTGGTGTTGATTTATATTTCCCTGATGATGAGTAATGTTGAGCATTTTTTCATGTGTCCGTTGGCCATCTGGATGTCTTCTTTGGAGAAGTGTCTATTCATGTCTTTCACCCACTTCTTCACTGGATTATTTGTTTTTTGGGTGTTGAGTTTGATAAGTTCTTTATAGATTTTGGATACTAACCCTTTATCTGATGTGTCATTTGCAAATATCTTCTCCCATTCTGTCGGTTGCCTTTTAGTTTTGCTGAATGTTTCCTTCGCTGTGCAGAAGCTTTTTATTTTGATGAGGTCCCAGTAGATCATTTTTGCTTTTGTTTCCCTTGCCTCCGGAGATGTGTTGAGTAAGAAGTTGCTGCAGCCAAGATCAAAGTGGTTTTTGCCTGCTTTCTCTCTGGGGATTTTGATGGCCTCCTATCTTACATTGAGGTCTTTCATCAATTTTGAGTTTATTTTTGTGTCTGGTGTAAGAAAGTGGTCCAGGTTCATTCTGCTGCATGTCGCTGTCCAGTTTTCCCAGCACCACTTGCTGAAGAGACTGTCTTTATTCCACTGGATATTCTTTCCTGCTTTGTCAAAGATTAGTTGGCCATACATTTGTGGGTCCATGTCTGGGTTCTCTATTCTGTTCCATTGATCTGAGTGTCTGTTCTTGTGCCAGTACCATACTGTCTTGATGATTACAGCTTTGTAGTATAGCTTGAAGTCTGGGATTGTGATGCCTCCTGCTTTGGTTTTCTTTTTCAAGATCGCTTTGGCTATTCAGGGTGTTTTCTGATCCATACAAATTTTAGGGTTATTTGTTCTAGCTCTGTGAAGAATGCTGGTGTTACTTTGATAGGGATTGCATTGAATATGTAGATTGCTTTGGATAGTATCAACATTTTAACAATATTTGTTCTTTCTATCCAGGAGCATGGAGTCTTTTTCCCTTTTGTGTGTGTGTGTGTGTGTGTGTGTGTGTGTGTGTGTCTTCTTCAATTTCTTTCATAAGCTTTCTATAGTTTTCAGTGTATAGATTTTTCACCTCTTTGGTTAGATTTATTCTTAGGTATTGTATTGTTTTTGGTGTAACTGTAAATGGGATCGATTCCTTGATTTCTCTTTCTGTTGCTTCATTGTTGGTGTATAGGAATGCAACTGATTTCTGTGCGTTGATTTTATATCCTGAAATTTTGGTGAATTCATGAATCAATTCTAGCAGTTTTTTTTGTGGAATCTTTTGGGTTTTCCATATAGAGTATCATGTCATCTGCAAAGAGTGAAAATTTGACCTCCTTCTGGCCAGTTTGGGTGCCTTTTATTTCTTTATGTTGTCTGATTGCAGAGGCTAAGACTTCCAATACTATGTTGAATAATAGTGGCGAGAGTGGACATCCCTGTCTTGTTCCTGACCTTAGGGGGAAAGCTGTCAGGTTTTTCCCATTGAGGATGATATTAGCGTTGGATCGTTCATATATGGCTTTTATGATCTCAAGGTATGCTCCTTCTATCCCTACTTTCTTGAGGGTTTTTATCAAGAAAGGATGCTGTATTTTGTCCAATGCTTTCTCTGCATCTATTGAGAGGATCATATGGTTCTTGTCCTTTCTTTTATTAATGTGTTGAATCAGTTAATTGTTTTGCAGATATTGAACCAGCCCTGCATCCCAGGTATAAATCCCACTTGGTCGTGGTGCATACTTTTTTTAATGTATTGTTGGATCCGGTTGGCTAATATCTTATTGACGATTTTTGCATCCATGTTCATCAGGGAAATTGGTCTATAGTTCTCCTTTTTAGTGTGGTCTCTGTCTGGTTTTGGAATCAAGGTAATGCTGCCTTCATAGAAAGATTTTGGAAGTTTTCCCTCCATTTCTATTTTTTGGGACACTTTCAAGAGAATAGGTGTTAACTCTTCCTTAAATGTTTGGTAGAATTCCCCTGGGAAGCCATATGGCCCTGGATTCCTGTTTTTTGGCAGATTTTTGATTACTAATTCGATTTCCTTACTGGTTATGGGTGGTTCAAACTTTCTATTTCTTCCTGTTTCAGTTTTGGTAGTGTATATGTTTCTAGGAATTTGTCCATTTCTTCCAGATTGCCCATTTTATTGGCATATAACTGCTCATAATATTCTCCTATTATTATTTTTATTTCTGTTGTGTTGGTTGTGATCTCTCCTCTTTCATTCTTGATTTTATTTATATGGGTCCTTTCCTTTCTCCTTTTGATCAAACTGGCTAGTGGTTTATCAATTTTGTTAATTCTTTCAAAGAACCAGCTTCTGGTTTCATTGATCTGTTCTACTGGGTTTTTTTTGGTTTTGATAGCATTAATTTCTGCTCTAACCTTTATTATTTCTGGTCTTCTGCTGGTTTTGGGTTTTATTTGCTGTTCTTTTTCCAGTTCCTTAAGGCGTAAGGTTAAGTCGTGTATCTGAGATCTTTCTTCCTTCTTTAGGAAGGCCTGGATTGAGGTAAACTTTCCTCTTATGACCGCCTTTGCTGTGTCCCAGGGCTTTGGGTTGAGGTGTTATCATTTTCATTGGCTTCTATATACTTTTTAATTTCCCCTTTAACTGCTTGGTTAGCCCATTCATTCTTTAGTAGGATGTTCTTCAGTCTCCAAGTATTTGTTACCTTTCCAAATTTTTTCTTGTGGTTGATTTTGAGTTTCATAGCATTGTGGTCTGAAAATATGCACGGTATGATCTTGATCTTTTTGTACTTACTTAGGGCCAGTATATGTGTCCCAGTATATGGTCTATTCTGGAGAATGTTCCGTGTGCACTGGAGAAGAATGTATATTCTGCTGCTTTAGGATGAAATGTTTGAATATATCTGTTAAGTCCATGTGGTCCAGTGTGTCATTCAAAGCCATTGTTTCCTTGTTGATTTTTTGATTAGATGATCTATCCATTGCTGTGAGTGGGATGTTGAAGTCTCCTACTATTATGGTATTACTATCGATGAGTTTCTTTATGTTTGTGATTAATTGATTTATATATTTGGGTGTTCCACATTTGGCGCATAAATGTTTACAATTGTTAGGTCTTCTTGGTGGATAGACTCCTTGATTATGATATAATGCCCTTCTGCATCTCTTGATAGAGTCTATTTTAAAGTCTAGATTGTCTGATATAAGTATGGCTACTCCAGCTTTCTTTTGTTGACCATTAGCATGATAGATTGTTCTCCATTCCCTTATTTTCAGTCTGAAGGTGTCTTTAGGTCTAAAGTGGGTCTCTTGTAAACAGCATATAGATGGATCTTGTTTTCTCATCCATTCTGTTACCCTATGTCTTTTGATTGGAGCATTGAGTCCATTGACATTTAGAGTGAGTACTGAAAGATATGAATTTATTGCCGTTGTGATGCTTGTAGAGTTGGAGTTTCTGGTGGTGTTCTCCGGTCCTTTCTAATTTTTGTTGCTATATATATATATATATATATATATATATATATATTCATCTTTTCTCCCCTCAGAGAGTCCCCCTTAAAATTTCTTGCAGGGCTGGTTTAGTGGTCACAAACTCCTTTAATTTTTGTTTGTCTGGGAAACTTTTTATCTATCCTTCTATTTTGAATGACAGCCTTGCTGGATAAAGAATTCTTGGCTGCATATTTTTCTGATTCAGCACACTGAATATATCCTGCCACTCCTTTCTGGCCTGCCAAATTTCTGTGGATGGGTCTGCTGCAAACCTGATCTGTCTTCCCTTGTAGGTTAGGGACTTTTTTCCCCCTTGCTGCTTTCATGATTCTCTCCTTGCCTGAGTATTTTGTGAATTTGACTATGACATGCCTTGTTGATGGTCGGTTTTTGTTGAATCTAATGGGGGTCCTCTGTGCTTCCTGGATTTTGATGTCTGTGTCTTTCCCCAGGTTAGGAAAGTTTTCTGCTATGCTTTGCTCACATAACCCTTCTACCCCTATTTCTCTCTCTTCCTCTTCTGGAACCCCTATGATTCTGATGTTCCTTTTTAATGAGTCACTGATTTCTCTAATTCTTAAATTGTGCTCTTTTGCATAATATCCCTCTTTTTTCTGCTTCATTATTCTCTGTAAGTTTGTCCTCTATATCGCTGACTCTCTGTTCTGCCTCATCCATCCATCCTTGCCGCGGCTGCATCCATCCATGATTGCAGCTCAGTTATAGCATTTTTAATTTCATTCTGGCTATTTTTTAACTTCTTTTATCTCTGCAGAAAGGGATTCTAATCTATTTTTGACTCCAGCTAGTATTTTTATTATCATGATTCTGGTTCAGACCAGAATCTGTGTTGCTTGTATCTGCGTTGGTTAAATCCCTGGCTGTTGTTTCTTCGTGCTTTCTTTTGGGGTGAATTCCTTCTTTTTGTCATTTTGAAGGGAGAAAAGGAATTAATGAAGTAGAAAAATTGAAATTAAAAAAATTAAAATTAAAAAAATATTAAAATTAAAAATTAAACACACACACACACACACAAATTGAATAGATGATGCTAGATCCTAGGTGTGTTTTGGTCTGGGTGTTGAAAGCGGTTTGATAGATTAGAGAAAAAAAAGGGGGGGGATAAAAAAAGAGAAAAGAAAAAGGAAATCGTTTGAGAATTTGAAAAAATGAATACACTGAAGTAGACTAAAGTGAGATGATGGGAGTAAAATAGAATTTGAAAAAAAATTACACAAAAGTAAAGAATATAGTAGAAAAAGAAAAATATTTTTAAGAAAAATTAAAAATAAAAATGAATTTTTCTCTTTCTGTATTCAAGAAAAAGAAAAGAAACGACAAAGAGGAAAAAGAGAAAAAAAGAGATTGAAAATTTGAAAAAGTGAATACACTCTAGTAGACTAAAATAAAATGATGGAAGTAAAATAGAATTTGAAAAAATTTATACAAAAGAAAAAATATAGTAGAGAAATTAAAGAAAATATTTTTAATAGAAATTGAAAGTAAAAACGAAGTTTTTCTCTTTCTGCATTCAAGAAAAAGAAAAGAAATGAAAAAGAGAAAAAAGAAAAAAAAGGTAATCGTTTGAAAATTTGAAAAGGTGAGTACAGTGAGGTAGACTAAAATAAAATGATGGAAGTAGGATGGAGTTTGAAAAAATTTACATAAAAGTAAAAAATATAGTAAAAAAATTAATGAAAAATATTTTAATAAAACTTGAAAATAAAAATGATTTTTTTCTCTTTCTGTATTCAAGAAAAAGAAAAGTAGTGTAAAAGAGAGAAAAAAGAAAGAAAATTGAATAGATGGACCTGCTAACAGACTGAAATACGACTGAAATTACTTCGTTTTCCCCTAGAAGTCAGATCATGAAGCTCTTTATAGTCCATAAACTAAGCAGGCGGGGAGATTTGTGTTCTTGAAGAGCAAGGTTGCCCAGTGGGCGGGGCTCAGTGTAACGGCTCCCGTCTCCACTAGATGGCGCTGCTTGCCTACTGGGGTGGAGTGTTGCGGCGCTCGTAGGTGAGTATGCGCCTGCGTGGGAATGGTAAAAATGGCGTCACCCGGCTACCCGGTCTGTTCTCCCAGATCAGCAGTTGCGCACCCGTCCTCCGTCTTCAGCTCTCGTCCACTCCCTGTTTCCTCACTCTGCGTGACCAGCCCCCAGGCAGCAGCTCTCTTCTGAGTTTTGTCTCAGACGCGGCTGTTTTCCCCGGCCCCTTACTTCCGAAGGACTGCGGCCTTGACCCGCTCCGCCCCTCTGCGGGAGGGTCTCACCAGCAATGGCCGAATGTCGGCTGCACCCAGGGACGCCCGCTGGATCCTGCTGCTGCCGGTGCCCTGGGACTGCGTCCAGGTGCCAGCCCGGCCCAGAAAAAGTTTGCGGGACAGTGTAGCAGCAGCGTTTCAGGGATGATGGGAAATCAACACATCTGGCACCGGGCTCCACCCCCAACGACCCTGTTCCAGCACCAGCGAATGTGGCCGTTTTCTGGGGTCTGCCGGGACCAGGTGGCTTCAACAGTCTCCACCGAATGTCCTTCCAGCAGTGGAACCGCCTTTCCCCGTGTGGCCCGAGGACCTCCCGGCCTCCACTCCGCCCTTCCCACCAGAGCACCGCCAGGTAGGGAGCTGCGGAGTTGCAGCCTTTGAGCTCCCCTTGTTTACAGTCTTAATGGAATTGAAACCCTCTCCTTTCTCCTTTCTTCCTTTTTAGTTTAGTCCCTGTGGCCGTTTCCAATTTTCCACTTTCTCTCCAGCTGCTTTTGGGGAGGGGTGCTTTTCCCGAATTCTCCCCCCCCTCCCCAGTCTCCGTCCTCTCTCTGCCTGCAAAAGTGGTTCCCTATCCTCAGCGGCTTCTCGCTCCCCAAATTCACCTCTCTGCGCCACGTACCTGCTGAATGCTGTGGTTCGGGTTGTGCAGTTTGTTGTGTTCATCCTCCGATCAGTTGTCTAGGTGTGTAGGATGGTTTCGTGTCGGTCTGGCTGCATTTCACGGACGCGAGACACACAAAAAACTTCCGTGCTGTTCTGCCATCTTGGCTTCTCCTCCTCCATCTGACTTCAGATGTTTGAGGGAGCTAAGCAGCCTCTTCCTACAAAGGAGGAGACTGACCATCTTTTGAGAGTCAGGCCGTTAGCCAGTGTAGGAGAATTGGAAATGAACCATTGTGGAAGACCCTAGAAACAGCCCCCTCGGAGTTGTGAAATGAGACGACCAAGGATGGAATGTACCGTTATGACATTTACATCAGAAGTGATGTTTAGTCTTTCAGTTCGTTGTATATATATGTATGTATATATATAATGGGACATGAGAGGAAAGTGTTTACTGGCCAAAGCAGAGCCAAATTAGAGGCAAGGTATCCGTGAGAATAGGTTGGGTAATGTTCAAACTCTTTAGCCCTACACGGAAGAGCCGTTACCATCAATCGCCATTCTGTTTTTTCCAGTGACCTGGGATGCCTTTCTTGACATCCCCACCACTACTCACCTCCCCTCACCCCCATCTTCATCATTAGGTTTTCATTGATTTTTCCAACATTAGCTTAAAGGTCACCATCCTTACAAAACAAAGCGTTTTTCAATTCTTCCAGTCGGCATCAGGGCATTGTCAGTGTTTCCCAAGCAGCCTTGCGTATGTGGCTGCTCTACAGGACGGAAGTTTACACCCATGCCTCTTCCCCGTCGGATAATCGGTTCTTTGGGGATGGAAACAATATCTTCTTCATTGTGATGTGCTTCCCTTCCTGCCTCTGTCAAAGTGCTTAATGCGTGGCAGGTATTCGTTCATTGAAGACTCTCATGTTGCCCTCCTTGATTTGATCTGATTGAAACTTAATCTGCCTCTCCTTCTAGATCCTTTGCTTGTCGTCCCCAAGGACCTTCATGGTTAAAGTAGAGGTTCCCTGCTTACGCTCACTGTTAACACCCTGGGTCAAATAGTTTATATTCAGAACCAAATTAGTGTTAACTGTTGTGGGAAAAAAAAATGGTGTTCTAAATATTGATAGGAAATGTAATTGTTTGGGAAGTTTTTTTAGGTAAGAGGGAGAAGGAAAAAGAGATAAAACTACATATTCTTTTTAAAGAAAATCAGAATGATAGCTATCCTCAGATTACTTTTTATAGATAATTGCAATTTAAATGCTGCTTTCCTCACTAGACTGTGGTTATTTGGAGAAGATGGGGCCCATTTAGCCTTCTCTTCTATGTACAATACACACACCGTGCTCAATACAACTGAGTTTCTTGCCCCTTCTCTCTGAAATCGTGGGTTTTCTCTGGTTATGTGTGTAGGTTGTGTGGACACGGGGCTAAATCAAGACCATCATTTGATCCTATGAGAGGCGTCAGAGAGCTAAGAGATGGTCTGGCGGACTCTTTTTATTTTAGATGAAGAAAGTGCAATGCAGAGAGAAGTGACTATTTCCATCCAAGCATGCTATCTGGACCTACATGGGCCCACCAAGTCTTTTCCTCCTCGAACGCCTAAAATGCAAAATGATAATGCTGACTAATGATTGGGTTCATTAATGGGATAAGACTAATTAATTTCATGAGTTGGCGAGCAGATATTGTCAGCTACCTTGTAAACCACTAGGAATTCAAAGAAAAAGCACACCAGGTCCTCTGTATAATAGCTCTGAGTCTACTCAGAACGTATGGTCCCTTGCAGGGTGCTGAGTGGGAGGGCTGTGTGCCACCCAGGGCTGCAGAGCAATGTTTTATATGAAATTATTCACTAATGTTGGTGAAGTACTTTTCAGTTGTGTATTTGATTTGATTTGATCATTATTTTTTAAATGTTTAGTTTTGAGAGAGCGAGAGACAGAGTACAAGTGGGGGAGGGGCAGAGAGAGAGGGGGACACAGAATCCGAAGGAAGCAGGCTCCAGACTCTGAGCTGTCAGCACAGAGCCCGAAGTGGGGCTCGAGCCCGTGAGATCATGACCTGGGGTGAAGTCGGACGCTTAACCAACTGAGCCACTCAGGTGCCCCTTTAGTTCTGTACTTTAAAGTTATGTTTATTCACAGAATTTTCTAGTTGTTGGTTTAAGTGCTTCAGGATATATTAGTTTTTCAAGATTAACGAGGGAGCCTGATGATGACAAAATGTGTAAGTAGACTGGACCTTCGTCTTAACTGTAATTTCAAGACCGAATGAACTTACCATGGGGACCCAGACTGAGACCAGGTGCTTCTGACCGACGATCTCTGCTTTCTGGGTTGGAAAGTGTAGACTCGGGAACACACAACTATTGGTGAACTGCAGGGTAGAAGAAGCCGCGTCAGAAATAACAACAACAACATCAACAAGATCTCAGAAAATTTAAAACAACCTCCCGAAAGAGTCCTCTACTAACCTATGTGTTTTCTATTGGACGTGAAGAGAGGAAGAGCTGTATAATGATTAGTATATTCATTTAGAGTCGGAGAGGGACAGAGGACCAAGAAAACATTCAGAGGAATCTCATGTTAGCACTGATCTCAATCCCAGAGAAAATGCAAATGTGAGTCTCAGGGTTATGTTCCACAGAGAGCGAAGGGGGGTTGCTGCTCAGAGGGAGAGGTGATGGAGGCAAAACCATGAGATGGCGGGACTACTCGGGAAATTAAAACTTTAATTAGGCTCCAGCGGGTTGTGTTTCTGTCCCTGTGCAATAACAGAATGTGAACAAAAGGGTCAGAGGGCAGAGGCTGAAGTTCAGCTTAGAAAATGAGGGCTGTCATGGGGCTTCAGGCTGTGCATATGGCAGGTGGAACCAGGCTGACAAATTAGACAGCTCAGGACAACCTTCACGGTTGAAAATCGGGTCTCTTCCCTTTGCTACAAAAGACTGAGTCTAGCATCCGTAGGAAAAATAGTACCATTTCACAAAGGTTTTCAAATGGGCAATATGCTGGCTCAGCTTGGAGGAGGGCAGAACAGGAGAAGGAACTAGGAGAGCGGGTGTTTGGTGTGAGATTCGGAGCACGGAAGGCAAAAAACAGAAGGTGAGAGCAAGAGAGGGATGAGAGAGAGAAAAAGAAAACGCGAGGAGTAGACATAAAAACGAGAGCCCACGTGAGCAAGACGGGCTGGGGGAGGAGAAACGAAAGAGGAAGAAAAACGTGTTGGGAGGAGAGCAACCGACAGAGAGTGAGGGTCGCAGGAAAGAAGACGGGAGAAAACCCAAAAGGAAAATAACCTCCGACATGCCACAGTCAGGTCAGGCCAGTTTCCGTGAGTAGTTGCAGGGAGGTGCGGGGGCTCTGGTGCGGCCAGTGCCAGGGCACTGGCGGCGATGGAGGGACAGCCAGGCAGAGGTGAACGTGGGCTTCCGGCCAACAGGTAGCTCTGGGTGACTTACAATGACACAGGCAGAGCTGTCTCCTCTCCTCGTCTACTGCATGCTAAAACCCGAAGGTTGCTCTTTATTTTTCACTTACAACCTGTCTTTGCTTCACATGCTCTCTGAAGCCATTTAAATGCTTGTCGCAAAGCTTTGTCATTGCTTTGTGTACAGGTCATAATATTCAGGCCGTGGGGTTATTATAAGGAAGGGAGATAACAGGTTTTCCCAAGTGGAGATTTAAGTAATACCTAACAGTGTGGGCCATCTGGTGAATTCCATGGAAAACAAATTGCCTTTCATAAGCATTTTTACTATCTCTACCCCATGCTAATTTCGGTGGACAAACTATTCCTTAAGGGGTTTTGTGCAGACAAAGAACAGAGGACAGCTTCTCTGTCCTTTCTGTCATTTCTCAAGGCTCCAAAGTGTCTTGGTTTTCTAGCCTGTCAGAGCCACATGGTTAGAATCATTTGTTTGCTGTGTCTTCTCAAAGGTCCGGGTAACATCCACTAATAGACTGAAAGGTGTTGGCTAAGCACCTACTATGTGATTAGATCAGGTCTTAGATGTCATGAGAGGCACAGAATTATAAGAAATTGTCTTATGGACTGTTGGTGAGTATAAATTTATGCCCATGAACGTGTTACATCTTTATAAGAGTTTGGCATACACATAGGTGCATGCATTTGTCAAAAGCAGCAAATGTACGCTTAAGACTGCGTGTTTTATTGTATTCAAGTTTCACTTCATAAGAAAAATAATTGTAAATAAATACCGAAAACTATTTGCTACTATGCATATTTGCATACTGGAATATTTAGGGTGAATACTGGAATATTTACATCTGCAATTTACTTAGAGATACATAAGAGATAAGATGGATGGATGAATGGAGAGGGGTGGATCGATGGATAGATAGATGTATGGAAAGGTGAGAGCAGTAAATATTAAAATCTATGTGGTAGTATAGAGGTAATCACTGTAAAATTCAATTTGGCTGTGTTTGAAATATTTATATTTATTTCATGAAATAATCAGCAAACAATTAGAAACTATTGATGTAGCACCAATTTTAGTAGTTAAGAGAGTGATGGAGTAAAAAAGGGGGGGTGTGGACAGAAGGAAGATAATCAAATATAGTTGTAGCAATCAGTTACTGCTGTGTGACAACTCACATCAAAACGTACTGGTTTAATATATCATACATTTACTATTTCAGTGTTTCTGTGTCAGGAATCCAGGAATGGTTTAGTTGGGTGGTTCTGGGTGTTTCATGAGTTTGCAGTCAGGGCGTGTTCAGGGATCCAGTCATTGAAAGCCTTGGTTAGGACTGGAAAACCCGCTTCCAGAATGGCTCACTCACAGGGCGATTGGCGGGAAGCCTCGGTTCCTCACCAAGAAGACCTCTCCATTTGTTGCTTGAGTGTCCTCACCACATGGCAGCTGGCTTCCCCCAGAGTGAGTGAGCCAAGACAGATGACAGGAAGGAGATGCCTTGCCTTTTGCAACCCAGTCACACACCATCACTTCTGCCACATTCTGTTCATTACGTGCAAGTCACCAAGTCCAGTCCACACGTAGGAAGAAGGGAATTAGGGCCTACCTTTTGTGGAGTGGAATGTCAAAAACTTTGTGGACATGTTTGAAAACCACCATAAAAATCTTAGGTGGGATTTTCGTAGAATTGCTTGATTTCATAAACTGATGGTTGAGGTGCCCTCAGTCTCAAGGTTGCTGAGACCCATGACTGAGGGATAAGGCAACACAGAACAAGTCAAAACAACAGCAAAGGCATTTGACTTGACTTCTATGAAGCCATGTAAAAAGTCGAGGTTGAAAAATCCTTATTCTGGCAAAACCTCAACAAGATGGCTGTAGAATTCCTACTGGGGTCTGTTGAGTCTGGGCTGGGTGAGATTGTGAACAATGCTGGTTTTGATTTTTTTTTTTTTTTTAATGAGCTGAAATTCACATAACATAAAATTCGCCATTTTAACCATTTGAAAGCATACAGTTCAGTGATTTTTAGTGTATTAGCAGTGTTGGGAGGCTATCACCACGCTCTCATTCCAGACAGTCACCCCAAAGGAAACCCTGTACCCAGTAAGCATTCATTGCCAATTTTCTGCCTTCCTGCTGGCAGCCACTAATTCTATTTTCTGTCAGGATTTGCCAGGACACTAAGGTTTTGAATCAAGAATCGAAGGGAACCAAGGCCGGACTACATGCAGAGGATAGTCTGACATGTGGAGGCAGGTGGGGATTGACAAGTTCAAGAGAGCTAGCTGGAAAGAAATGATAGAAGCCAAAGTAACAGAGAAGAGAATATTATGGATCCTCTTTCATAAGTAGTTTGGGGCATCTTATGAACTTGAACACAGTAAATCTGAATGATCATTTGCATGAGTGTTACTCGAAAAGTAAAGGTGGTTCTAGAACTTCATTGGACTCTACTTTAAAGTTTACCCTAAAAGAACATCCACACATCATCTTTGGCACATGATGGTAGATATGGTCATTCAATATCCCAAATTGGCTGAGTTCCAATGAGAAATATCATCTAGATGTTTTAGAAGCATAGATAAGAATCTGGTGGATAAACACTGACTAGTGAGATTGAGAATGAAAATCTAGATGTAATTTTAAGGGACAGTTTAGGGAGTCAGCACAACATACTGGTCAAGCCACACCTTTAGGCCTGGACATCCTAGCTTTGAATTCCAGCTCTGGGACCTTGGGCAAGTGCCTGAACCTCTCTGCCTTAGTTTCCCCTTTTGTAACATAGGAAACTAACTAAAAGTAAAGTAAATTAATGCCCATGACTTTTCAGGAAATGTTAAGTGGACTAAAGAGGTTAACACATTCCAGAATTGTCAACAGTACCCGACACACAGTGAGGACTCACGGACGTTCACCCTGATAACCTTACCGTTAAAGGAAGCACACTCTTTAGGGGAAACTAAAAGATGTGGTGTTTCTTTCATCCAATTACTTTACCATATAAAATCCTACATATTTATACTGGGTCCCCAGGCAGATGGAGTTTTAACTGTTCACAGAGTAAGACAGTGTGAAAAGCACGACCGCAAATTCAGTCACAGCGTCAATCTGCTGACAGGAACTGTTTCCCTTTGACATTTCTCAAAACCAGGGCACCATCTTGGATGCTTCAAGTGTGAGAAAGAACTCCTCAAAGAGACTCTAAGCTTTAAAAATATTAATCTGCATCTGGAATCACTCCTGGGCACTTCACATCTTATGATACAAATATCTCCTGGGATCTCTGCATCACCAACTCTTTTAAAAATAATGGAACTGTATAATGGAGAAAACATTGCTCTGTAAAACAGAGAGCCTCACCGTCAAGAAAGGGGAGGAGAAAAGAAAATTGGTGCAATATTTAATAACTGTGGATCCTATGTCTAGAAAAAGATATTCAGCTTTTGAGGGATATTTATACTCGACTTAAGTGGGTTGGCAAGAAGACTGCCAACAGGTCATGTGACCACAGGTAAGCTGCGCTATCAAACTGGATAGAAAATATGTGGGAGAGTAAGCTCCTTTATGCCTAGCTCTGGAATACTGTAGCGTACAGCCGAAAGCTGCCAACATTCACTGTATGTGGTAAAGAGCACAATCATTAGTTACAAACAATATTAAAATCATTTTTTAAAAAGTACCGTGAGAACCAAAGATAATCATTTGATAGGACCACCTGCCAACCAGGTTGGGCCTAAAATCAGTCTGTCTCTCAACTGACTGCCAGTCCCCAGGATATGTAAGTTTTAACCAAGCCTACTATTCTGGTCTTCTTGCACTAGACATGATTGCTGATTTATTGACCAAATGTGTGAAGGATTGTTGAATTAATAAAGGAGGTGGAGAGACAGAGAGAGAGAGATAATGTGAATGTATTCGCAAAACCCCAAGTCTTCCTTTATGACTTGTTCTCAGAATCAGATTGGTGGGTGTAGGTGATGCTTGATGACCTTATAGATGAGTTCTGTGTATGTATGTTGCGATACCTTTGTAGATAGGTGTCAGAATCTCAACACAACTGTCCAAAATTTGATGCTGTTAGGCATTGGCCATCCTCCTTCTGGTCTTTCAACAAGGCCGCACCATCACAAACCTGTTGATTAGTAATGGCAAGCTGCATTTGTCAACCAGGAATCGGTTTTTGCTCAGGCCACCTGATTGCTATCCTACCACTGCTTATGTTTGACCACACGTACTCTGAAGCCATCTCTGAAAGACTCTCAACTTCTGATCTTCTGATGTATGACCCCCTCTTCTCTTGATAATATATCATCTATTTTCATTCCTGTCTCTCTGGACATAGGGTTCATGTGCAATTTTTCTGACATTTGGACTTCAGTGTTTTTCTTTAGATTTTAGCTGAGTTAATTCTTTGGCTTTTACTTGTCCCTGTAATTAAATATGGCGATCTCTGCCCTGCCCCAGCCCACTAAATTCCAGTGTCTGATGGGTGGGTAGGCCAGTCTTGACCTCTTTGGGGAGAAATTAAAAAATGGGCCACTATCCAGACAGGCGTCTAGAAAGTCTGCTCAGTCTTGTGCAAGTACAAATAATGCTAAATTGGACTTTGGTAGAGTTTTAGAGACAAGGGCAAGAATATAAATAGTCTTTGCAGTGGTCTCCTTTCTGTGATATGAGGGTTTAGGTACCCATTTATTTGATTGTCTAGCTTACTGACCAAATTGAAGTAATTGCAATCAGAAATAATAGGACTTTTATCACAGCATAATGATGTAGGGACAGAGAGATTTATTCTGAGTAGGGTTAATAGAGAACAGAAGCATGAAATATCTACTGAAGTTACTGAGAATTAACCATAGATGTAATATAGCCCCCTTGAATCAGGTTGAATAGACAAACTGACATCTGCAAACAATATTTAAATACTATGTTGGAAAGGCTGGGATTTGAACTCCGTTTGATCCCGATGCTTAGCAAGGCTGTAGGTGAGGGCCATGGAAATTCAGGGCCATGCCATGGAAAAGGGCCACGGACACTATATGTGGTAGTGTCTAAAGAAGCCATACTGCTTTTTGGAACCCTTACTGAGTACATTAAAAATGAGGTTTACTAATGAGAAGTGACTCTGCTCTGTGGTTAATCATGTTGAAGAAATGTTCCACATAATCACTGTGAAATTGAATGTTGGTAAATAAGCTGCTTAATATATATTTAAATAATTCTGTAATGAAGAGGAATAAGAAATAAAACACTGGGTCACGATATAGAGCTTTGCCTCAAGAAGCCGTGCACTTCAGAAGGTTAGTGTCTAATTGCAGATGTACCAGGAGCTGTTCTAAATTCAAGGTATGATTTTGGTTATCTCGATCTTATTATGAATTTGATGTAGATAAATCGGGACATGCGTTTCATGTATAAACGCTCTTAATTTTTGCTGGAACAGTTTAAAGGGAAGATCAGAGTTCAGACATTTGCATCCTCTTGGACATGTGTCTGCAGAGTCTGTGGCCCATACGGAGCACAGCATTCTGGAAGGTGGGGCATTGCCTGCCCTCTTTCCTTTAAAGTCATCCCCTTGACTTTCGGAGAGGAATCAGAAGCACCACACACCTTACTCTGTCTAGAAATCAAAGGTTTAGATGATGACTTTGAAGGCACTAGTTAAGGGGAATTTTGTCTATCACCTGATCATGAGCTAGGAATTGTGCAACCCAGTACCAACTGGGAAACGTCTCCTGGCCGGGGGTCTGTGTAAACAACTAAAATTTTGAGGATGACCTATCCCACTATCGCTTTTTATCAGTTGGAAAGCATCGATGATAAATATAAATAACACATATTATAATTTCTTGAATATGTATGCTTTGTAGAGATCTGTAATGGAAATGTGTTATAAACATTCATTCCATGGTGGAAAATGTATTATATATGAGAAAGCCCAATGTACATAAGCATGAAATCGCCAAGAGAGTTTTGACTACTGTTATTCAAAATGTAATATTTAAGGAGTAGCCACAGATAGAAGGCCCATAGATTTATAAACAGTCTTTGAAAACAGTGGAGACTGGAAGTGCTTCTTTTCTAGGCAAAAAGGCATTAAACAGCAGTAAAGATGAGGTCATCATATTTGCAGTTGATTGGGGGACTAGAATGTGACTGTAGCTTTATTGCTATTATCTTAATACTTGAAATTACCCTGCAAAGAGGTTCTTATTTCATACATACATGAGGAAACTAAGAATCAGGAAGGTTAGGTGATTTGTCTGAGTTTACAGAACGAGTAAATGGCAGAGCTGGGATTTACACCCAGGTCTATCTGACTCACAGCCCATAATCTTTCTAGTGTGCAAAAGAAAATGATATTGGTTAGGTAAGTGAATAGTGCTGGTCGTGTTTCCTCCTGCTAACATGTGTGAACGGGGGATTTCTAAGGATACTCAGGAGATGGCCGAGTTGCCAGTCGGCCTCTTCCATTAAGTGGGTGTGCTGGGCCTGAGTGTAATTAGAAATACAACCATTCATCACAAGTTTTGAGGCCTTTCCATGTTCATAATATTCTGTGAAGTTCTGACAGGTGACGCAAGGATGCTTCCATCTGTAATTCAAAGAGTGCATGCAGGACTAATCATTAAAATGTAAAAATGACCCAGGAAAGTAACAGTAAAGACCCGGGAAAGATGGGTCATGTTCATAGTGAGTCTGAAAATACAAAGACTGGGAGAGGCATAGGGGCACCAAATTAGGACTCTTTAGTTTTATAACCCTGAGTAAAGAGTTTAAAACATTTGAGAGTAATATCTACTTTGCCTGTCTTACATCATTTTTTAAAAATATTTTTTTAATGTTTATTTATTTTTGTGAGACAGAGACAGAGAACGAGTGGAGGAGGGGCAGAGAGAGAGAGGGAGACACAGAATCTGAAACAGGCTCCAGGCTCCGAGCCGTCAGCACAGAGCCCGATATGGGGCTCGAACTCTTGAACCGCGAGATCATGACCTGAGCCAAAGTTGGATGCTTAACCGACTGAGCCACCCAGGCACCCCATCTTACATCATTTTTTTTTAAAGGACTGATTTGAGGAATTCAAAGTGTTTTAAGTTCTAAACAATGAAAGGCGTCATTCACTTTATGAAATTAGAAGTAGTCCCTGCGGACCTTCATATCTGATTGAGATGATAATGGAGGTACACAAATGTATCCTATGACCCGACAGCCCTTAATCATCATGGGGCCTTGGTGGTTCCGGTGGGAACTCATACCCAGCTGGAAACGGAGGGCGATCATTTGCTTAGAATTAAATATAACTATACTCTCTAAAACCCAAAGGCTTGGTAGTGTGTCACGCATAGGTAAGTGTTCATGAGATTTGAAATGTCTATAGAGTGATAATAGCATTGTAGGTTCATGACTGATGCCGAATCATTTCATCTGGATATAAAGTGGCAAATGTACTATAGGGTTTATGAAAAAGAAAGCCAGGTTTAAATGATTACTTGATTGAGCCTTTCTTCCGTTCTTTTTTTGTTATCGGCAAGCAAAAGCCTTGGGAAGTGAAAGTGACCAGTTGTTTTAGGAAGGAGGTGGTACATAGTAAAGGAATATCAGTGCTGCCTTTGACATTTAACCCCTAAAGAGACGACGGATGGATGTACACTCTGATTACTTTCTTTTCTCTACTTTCTGGAGGCTATTTATCTAGCAGTGTCCACTATAAGGACCCTCTACTACCCAGAACCCTATTAACTGGACATTCTCTGTTGACAAACGCTTTTCACTCACAGAGATGAGTCCATGTTAACTGATGCTCAGAAAGATGATGCGTCAGCTTCATTACATGATTCCAAAGCCGCTCCTGCATCATTAAAGTATGATGAATTATGTTCAGAATACATTTCATGCCAAAAGTTTGTTGTTGTTGTTATGTTCTATATATCTCATCACAGGTAGTTTATATTATTTCAGTTGGGAGTTTCTAATTATGAGAACTTCTGATTAATGAGAATACCTTCTTTATCTGTGCTGAATAAAGGAAGTGACTATATTACGAACCTAAAGATATCATAGATTGGTAGAAATTCAGATTGGATCACATTACTGAGATCAATTTTCAATTTTACAAATTTGATTACAAATTTTCAAATGTAAATGCTGTCCACAAGAGGAGACTCAGGATATGAAGGAAAAAGAGAGATGATTCAAAGAGTTGGAATAGATAACGGGCAGTTCATATTCACCCGTGTACTATTATGCATACAGCTTCATTGTTAAGCATCCTGAGGACTCAATGACACACCGGAGGGCGAAGAATCTAGGCTCGTAACATATAGGGCCGAGAGCAGGGGAACAAACTTGGCTGGGGGGCTTGTCTCTTGGGGATGGTCATTAGTCCAAATTTCAATACCCAAGTGGCCATGGCAATGCTCCATAAGGAAGTCCAATTACTGCAGCAATGGTAGCAGAAACCTCGGTAGAGTTTTTTTTGGGGTGGGAAATAGCATTGTGGTTCTATGGAGAAGAGCAATAGGCAGAATTTGTGGCATAGAGATCTGGGACTCAAAGCCAAGCAGAGGTTCAGAGCCCTTAGGAAGATGCCCGGGAGTTCAGAGCCAGCTGTCGGTCTCTAAGGGCAACGGTCGTACATCAATGGACCTAAACTCTAAAGAGGGGTCTAGATTGGAGAAGGTAGGAGGGAAAGCTGCAGCTTAAAAAGCGTGATGGGGTCCAGGCCATCTCTGGCATACTAGACAACAATTTTGAGGCAGAAATGTTGATTTTATGTACCTCAAAGTATCAGATTTAGCCCTACATCTGGGGGCTGGCGTGTGCAGCCTGAAGACCTTTGTACCTGCAGGCAAGTGGAGCTCTGGTTTTCAGGATGACGCTGACATTTCTCCAGAGCTATTCTGCTGTCTACCGACTCTGTTCTGACAAGGTTCTCTCAGAGAAAAAGGACGTGAGGTGGGCAGGCATTCAAGGCGCTGCCACATTTTGGGTTCTTTAAAAGAACTTGTCCTAACTCTGTTTTAGCTGAACCCCACCATTCTGAATCTTAAGGGATGTTACAGAGGGGATGGATGGGTTAGAGCAGCTCTGGTAGGCTTTTGTTGTTGAGTGTAAACATAGCATACATGTGGTCAAATTAGGTTCCTAAGATAAAAAAGAAATGAGTGCCTCGTACCTACATATATATATAATTTTTATTTTTTTATTTTTTATTTTTGCTTCTCTTTTACAACTAATATTTTCAGCCTATTCCGATTGTAGGCTGACTTTTTCCATTTCCATCTAGGAACTTGGACGGATAGAGATTTAATTTGAACATCGGTCTTTTGCAAGATGAGCAGTTTAAAAGCTTTTCACGTCTGTCGTGTCTTTTTAGAACCACGAGGTGTTTATCTCCTCCCCTTGAACCTGGCCTGTTTTACTGGGGGACTTTGTGACTGCCTCGGGCAGCATGTGGCAGAAGTGATACCACCTGACTTGTGAGGCTTGGTTGGAAAAGGCTATGCATATCCTGCTGGTTCTTTTGGGAAGTTCTCTCCAAGAGCCTGTGGCTGCCGTGGAAGAAGCCCAGCCATGGAGACACCGGTGGGTGGAGAGAGCGCATGGAAAGACCACGCATAAGGGGAGATAAACAAAGGGTCGTAACTGGCCCGGTCACACAGTTTTGAGTCTTTCCTGTGCGAGTGGTTCATGTGTGAGTAAAGAAGCCTGCGGGTCAACCGAAGCCGCTGCTTTGTTGCAACCTCTGTAGAGAATGTGGACAAGAACTGCCTCGCTGCCTGAGCCCATTTGAGCCGCCTTAACAAAAATGCCATAAACAGGGTGGCCATAAACGACAAACATTTCTGTCTTATGATTCTGGAGGCTGGGAGATCTGTGATCATGGCACCAGCAGGCTCAGTGTCTGGTGAGAGGCTGCTTCCACATGGAAGGCTGTCTTCCCACCATGACCTCATGGGATAGAGGGACAAGGCGGGGGCCTTTCTTGGGCCTCTTTTATAAGGGTACTGATTCCACTCATGGGGGCTCTGCCCCTATAACCTAATCACCCACCCCCAAAAGCCCCACCTCCCAGTACCATCATATTGGGGGTTAAGCTTCCAACAAATGAATTTGGGGGTTGGGGGACACCAACATTCATTCTAGAACACTGACGGAGTGTGGTGAACTCCCAGATTCATTCGCAAAATTAGTAGTTGCGTTGTTTCCAGTCACTCTTCTGGAGAAGTCATAGCTGGAACACAGTTTAGTAACCATTTCTGTGGACTCTCTGCTTTCTGTTGGAAGGCAGGGATTGGTGGCAGCGTGGTGGGAGGTATGGTGACTGTATTTGATAGCGTGGCTAAACAGGAGAAGGCGGGAGTTGAGCAATGTTTTCTCTCTTCCTAGCACTAATTTCATACTGTCTCTCTACCTCACCCTTCCCTCCCTGTCCTGCTTCTATGACCAAAAAAAAAAAAAAAGTTTTCTGTGTTCACTGCATGTCTTTTCAGAGCACGTACATGACTCCTAGAAGATTCTCAGCCAGGGTGCAGTTAGGTCGAGGCAGAGGGACTGAGCCCTGGGCAGTGGAATGTCAGCAGAAAAGATGGAAGCCTCTGCCACCTCAAGCCCTAGAAACTTCCTATGTCATACCTGGTTGCTTGCTCTTTCCTTTAGCAGTGACTTTGGGAGCCATACGTTCCAGAAAGTGTGGGAGGGCAGCCTGTCCCATGTGGGCTGTGACACGAATGACAAACTTCTATTCTGTTAAGCCACGGACATGTTGAGTACCGAGGGTATTTGTTCAGTGGCCAGTGAGCATCACCCAGACTTCCATGGCACCCTCGGGCCCGACTTGCTTGTTGCTGGCATGGATAGCACACAGGAGAGGCCTCCAGGGAGATCTGTGGGAGCTGCTCAAAGAGTCAGAACCCCTGTTGGGACTTTAAGCCAGACTCCCTTTGTTAGATCCACCTCAGTCATATAAAAGCACACATTTCTAACCTGTGCGAAAAGAACTTAACGGTCAAGGCTTCCCTGCCGTTGGGGCCAATGACTTAACATGGTTAGTTAGAGCTCAAACTACTGGACAATATTGCATAGCTGCATTTTCTCTCTCAGAGAAATCACACTAATCAACTTCCAAAGCAGAGGGCGTCAGAGCTGGAGGAAGCATACAGAAAACTATCAGGATCTCCCGAATAAGACTGATCCTTCTCAAAGATAAAGCCTTCTGTGAGTCAAATCAGAATATACTTTCCACAGACCAGCCAACTTTCAAAATTGAAGGCCAATTCAAGGGAGAGTGAGCCAGGCCAGAAAATAAAAGAGTGGGGTGTGAAAGTTAAGCTCTAATCCGGTTTCTCCACCGGAGTGTTCTCAAGAGAGTTGCGTATTTTCTAACTCTGCCCCTTCTTGCCAGTGGAAAGCGAAAAATATCAAATCCCCTCCAACAGGCCCTTCTAATTCTCCTAGTCGTTATCTCTTTCCCTCCTGCTCTTTATTTCTCTCTCCCACATCCCAACACGGGCACATTACAGCGTCTAATGGTCCCCGGCACGCACGATAATGACCACCCTGGCCCTCGGAAGGAGCTGGAAGGTGGGGCTGGGGGGTGGGGACGGCCACCCTCTGCCCCAGGAAGAGGCTCCTCTGGCCTGGAGGTAATAGCCCAACAGTGCCCCACGGGTCATCCGACCCCACAGTTAAGAAAAAACTCTGGCACCAGAGATAAAAGGGATATAATGAAAATGTAAACGAAAAACTTTATACCAGGCCTGGCCTGACAGAGGGAAGATTGATACCCCATGATGCTTTGTCTTGATGAGACAATGAAAAATAACCACCACAGCAGCTGTGTCAATATCAGACTTGGTAATGCACCACTGGCTGTGGGTTTTTATTTAATCCGCTTTGCTTTAAGATGATAACGGTTGTTACTTTTCAGTGCCTGTCTGTCAGCGCCCAGCATTGCAATATTCCTCCGCAGCTCTGCGAGCGGGTTTCATTTATTTTAAAATACCATTTCACACACTGCTGACTTTTAACAGTGTTCTGTGTGAGTTTGTGAGATTGAATAGTGACAGAAACAACACTTTTTATGAGAATACAGAATATTAAAAACGGGGCACAATATACAGATGGCAGTTTTCACTACAGCTTGTTTTTTCCCCCTTGCTTCTGCTACTGAGCTTTTCCCACTGAATGCATTTGTAGTAACACCATAAATGTCACTTTCGCTGACTGCCTTTTGGCATTTTATTTAAATGGAATTCAACTCTGGCTTCCTGCCGCCACCACCGAGGTGCTTCGGGGTGGCTCCGTGTTGCAGAAGCAGCCCCCTGGCTCCCTCGTGGCCCCATGTGGGCAACTCGGTGGAAAGGGTTCGAACCCTCATGGCAGAGAGTCCAGACCCGAGGAAGGACGTCGCCGGGGAGCTCCCTGTAGCCACGGGCGCTTGGCCTCTGCAGCCACGACTCAGTGGGAGACACTTCTGAACCCTGGGGACTCTTTCCCCGGGACCTAGGTTGCTTCAACGCACACACACTGTCTTCGGCAGATCGCCACAGGAAAACACTCTCGGAGACAGGCCTCTGAGTGACTTATCTAGGCCTTGCGTCTATTATTACTGACTAGAAATACTTTGGTTGGGACGCTTTCCCTGGGCCCTGGCTTCTCTCCATCGATCCTTATCTTGGCAGGTACATGCTTAGGCTGCTGGGCCTCCAGACATAGAGGAGGGTGGCATTTTGCTGCCAACATGATGTTGACATGTGCAAATTCCCTTCGCTCTCCTTTTGCTCCCGCACGACACATCCGTTGCTCCATCAATTCTGGAGACAAAATAGAATAGACAGGGGGCGGCGAAGCCTTTTCCTGGGAGAACCTGCAATTTGGGGGAAAGCTAGCTTCTCGTCGAGGCCAAAGGAGGCTAGAAATGACCTGCTTAATCCAGCCTTGGAAATGTGTTCGCATCTCACAGGCTCCGGCCAGAATCAGAGGGCCTAAGAGATTTCCAGCGGAAAGCTCGAATTTTCAGAAAATTGGGAGTCTTTATAGAAAAATAAATAAACAGAAAATAACAAATCAGAGCCTCAGCTCTGGCCTCTAGACTGTGGCGGCCACGGGCCTCTTGCCCGTCACCCCTTAGAAACAAATAAAAATGGGAGTCTCTGTATAGAGCTGACTAGTTTCTGAAGGCATTTGAAAGTCTTGTCTCAAGCTCTTTATATCGTTTTAACGGAAGAGTGGGAAGAGGTAAGTGGTGGAGGTGCCAAAGAGAGACCCACAATTGGGGCAGCCTGGGTGGCTCAGCCGGTTAAGCGTTCAACTCGCGGTTTTGGCTCAGGTCGTGATCTCGGGAGTTCGAGCCCCGAGCTGGGCTCTGTGCTGATAGCAAGGAACCCACTTGGGATTCTCTGTCTCTCCCTCTCTTCCCCTCGCTCACTCGCTCTCTCACTCTCTCTCTCTCTCAAAATAAATAAATCATACATTAAAAAGAGAGAGAGAGAGAGAGAGAGAGAGAGGCCCCCATCGCTTCTACACTCCTTTGCTCACTGGCAGTATCTCTTGTTTGAGTTGGCCTGTACCTGCTGTCCTGTTTCTCTCTTCTCGTACGCACACATTTTCTCCTGTCTTAGAATGTAGGGCATCACATTTACGCATTTTGGTGTCCTCAATATACCTGGTTGGCTCTTGGCCTAGTGCCATCCCCCCAATAAATGAGCAGTAAATATACACAGGTTTTGCTGAAAACTTGTGCACGTCTAGAATGAGCACAGTGCCTGATCTGGTTACACTGAAAGTCATTTTAATACGTAAGGGCCTAGTAATGATGTTGTCCATTGTGTGGCGGTCACCAGGATGACCTTCAGCCAAGCTTGTGAGTGGAAGAAATCCCCTGTATGAGGACAGACATCCCAGGGTTTGCCTAGAGCCAAATTTCTGAATCTCTAGTTATATCAGATTTGCTGAGAATCTTAAGTCTCTTAGACTAACATTCTTTGCTTTTTCTCAAGATGTTATGGGTGACTGGAGACTTCCTGTCCTTTTATCATCTTCAAAGAGTACTTTGGTGTCTGGCTAAAGCCTTCTTGGTAACCCCCCAAAACAGCTAAAATACTAGGGAGATTCAGTGTCCTTGCTGACATCGCATACAGTGCCCCTAAATCACAATTCTATCACGGCCCTTCCAGGGCCCCTGGGTATCAATTTTCTATCCTAATCTTTGACCTTATACAGGTTTTTCTGTTACTTACACTGCATGTCTATGCTCTGCTCTCATTGTGATCTCCAATTTCTTTTTTTTTTTTTTAATTAATTTATTTATTTTGTCAGAGAGAGAGACAGAGAGAGCACAAGAGGGAGAGGGGCAGAGAAAGAAGAAGAGAGAATCCCGAACAGTCTCCATACGGGGCTCAAACTCACTAACCATGAGATAATAACCTGAGCCGAGATCAAGAGTTGGCCACTTAACCGACAGAACCACCCAGGTTGCCCTGTGACCTCCAATTTCTTGACTCCTCTTGTTGTCCGAGTCTGTCAGGACCCCCACTCATGGCTAGCCTCTCTTCATTCACGATCCAAGATAGTCATCATCATAGTACATCATAGCATCTTTTGGTTGGGACACTGAACCTCCTCGTTTCCTTGTTCTCTTGCCCCCTTCTCTCAGTGCTGCTCAGAGACCGTGTCACACATGGCTTGTTCAATCCTTTCTCATTTTCCAAAGTGGCTCTTTTAAGCTTTCACTTCTCCCTGCAATTCCTGCCTCTGCAGCCAACCTTCCTTCCCACGGGGAAATAGAAGGTCATTAGGCTTCTAACTCTGGTCCACTGCTGGCTGCCCATTCTCGTGTGAATGTAAATACCAAGGGCTCTGAAATCTGTAATTCCATCTCCAGCTTGCCCCCTTCATTGATATTGAAGCCCACAGATCTAATTCCCTAATGAGAATTTTCTCTTGCTCATTTGCCTTAAAAATCAACATGCCCCTAACTGAGCTTATGATATGGCTACTTCTTAAATCTGAGGTGGAATATAAGCTTCATCTTGTATTAATATTATTCCGACTTATGTCTGAAAGAGAGTAAATAAATGATTTGGGGACTCTTGAGAAATAGGGTCAATAGGGCTATTGGCCAATTGGACATTCAGGAAAAGTCACAAGTTTATGACAATCTCTAGCTTCAGTTTGGGTGACTTGGCATATGTGGTTTCCCAATAAGAGAGAGAATACAAGAGGAAGAATACATGTGGGAGTTTAAAAAATGAGGTAAATTCTGGACAAGCATCATTGGAAAGTCTTTGATATCCAGAAGGTAGGCAGGGAAGTGAGGATTGAGTTCAGGTGAAAGAACTGAAGATATAAGGCCTATTTTGAAGTTATCAACATAGAGGCAGTAGAAGCTGTTGGACTGAAAAATCTTACACAGGAAGTTTATTCCGTAAGAAAAGACAGAGCGAAAGCCCAAAGAATTATTTAAAGGTAAGTTGGAAAAGGAACCTGAACATGAAACTAAGGAGAATGTTGATAGCACACGAGTAAGTTGCTTAGGTAGTTTGAGGAATGAGATGTGTTTCAGATGCTAAAAAGGAGCCAACGAGGGTAAGAACTATTCAGTGGTCATTGGACTTGGAAATTGGTGGGTTATTACTGACTTTAGGAAAAAATCGTTTTGGTGGAGAGGTTCAGGTGCAAGACAGATTTCTGTGGGTTAAGGAGGGAAGTAAATTCAAATGGTTGAGAGACACTCACCATCATCTGTGGTGAAAACAGACTTGTAGAGAGCTGTAATAGGGTCTGGGTGGTGGGCAGTGGGAGGTGCAGGGAGGAAGCATTCCCTAACGAATGGGGAGACTGGGAAAGGTTTCATTTAAAAGGTAGCATTCAAAGTGGGATTTAAAGGATAAGAAGGATTTGGGGCACCTGGGTAGCTCAGTCTGTTAAGTGACTTCAGCTCAGGTCATGATCTCGCGGTTTGTGGGTTCGAGCCCCGAGTTGAGCTCTGTGCCGACAGCCCGGAGCCTGGAGCTGCTTCGGATTCTGTGTCTCCCTCTGTCTCTGCCCCTCCTCTGCTCACACTCTGTCTGTCTCTCTCTCAAAAGTAATAAACATTTGGGGCGCCTGGGTGGCGCAGTCGGTTAAGCGTCCGACTTCAGCCAGGTCACGATCTCGCGGTCCGGGAGTTCGAGCCCCGCGTCGGGCTCTGGGCTGATGGCTCAGAGCCTGGAGCCTGTTTCCGATTCTGTGTCTCCCTCTCTCTCTGCCCCTCCCCCGTTCATGCTCTGTCTCACTCTGTCCCAAAAATAAATAAACGTTGAAAAAAAAAAATTTAAAAAAAAAAATTAAAAAAAAAAAAAAAAAAAGTAATAAACATTTAAAAAAATTTTTTTAAAAAGGGTAAGAAGGATTTTTAATGAACATTTTGAAGTCTAATTTACATGTTATAAAATGTACCCGTTTTAAGTGTGCAAGTCAAGGACTTTGAGTATATATTCCCATGTAACTACCACTCCGGTCTACATAATGTTTCCATCCTCCCAGAATATTCTGTCATGCCCCTTTTCAGTTGATATTTACTCTCCTCCTTCCCCCAGGCAACTGCTGCATTGTTTTTAGTCACTATAGTTTTTCCTGGTGTTTAATTCCATAAAAATAAGATCACAGATGGGCACTTTTAATATTGGCATACTTTTCTCTTTTTTTCTATTCACCTATGTGGTTGCATATTTATTTATTTAAAAAAAATTTTTTTTAACATTTATTTATTTTTGAGAGACAGAGAGAGACAGAGCATGAACCGGGGAGGGGCAGAGAAAGAGAAGGAGACACAGAACCTGAAGCAGGGTGCAGGCTCTGAGCAAACTCTCAGCACAGAGCCTGATGTGGGGCTCAAACCCACAAACTGTAAGATCATGACCTGAGCTGAAGTCGGATGCTCAACCGACTGAGCCACCCAGGCACCCCGAGTGGTTGCATATTTAAACAGTCATTTAATGCTGAGTAGTATTCCATTGTATACAACAATATGTTTATCCATTCCCCTGTTGATGGACATTTGGGTTGTTTCCAGTTCATAGATACTGAATAAAATTGCTTATAAACATTAATGCATAAGTCTTTCTGTGGACATGTTGTATTTATTTATTTATTTATTTGTTTGTTTGTTTATGTTTATGTTTATGTTTTATTTATTTATTTATTTTGAGAAAGAGGGAGAGACAGAGAGAGCCAGGGAGGGGCAGAAAGGAAGAGAGAGAGAATCTCAAGCAGGTTCCATGCTGTCAGTGCAGAGCCTGATGTGAGGCTAGATCTAATGAACTGTGAGATCATGACCTGAGCTGAAATCAAGAGTTCGATGCTTAGCCAACTCAGGCAACCAGACACCCCTGTGGACGTATAGTTTTACTTTTCTTGGCTACACACCTACAGAGGAACTTCTGTGTCATATGGTAAGTGTAACTTAACTTCACAAGAAACTGATGAACTGCTTTCCAAATTTTTACATCCCAATCAGTGGTATATAAGAGTTCTAGTTGCTCCACATTCTCATCAACACCTGATATTGTCAGATTTTTAAATTTAGCCATTTTAGTGTGTGTGTAGTGGTGTATCATTATGTTGGGTAAATGCTTTTTCTGAAGACTGAGAGAACTGTGTGGTTTTTTTTTTTGTTTTTGTTTTTTTAGTTTGTTTCATTGTGGTGTCTTTTTGGTATCAGCTTAATGTTGGCCTCATGCAGTAGGTTGGGAACTATATCCTCTTCTCCATTTTCTGAAAGTGTTTGCACAGGTTTGGCAATGTTTCTTTCTTAATTGTTTGATAGAACTCAGAGTGAAGCCATCTGGACCTGGAGTTTTCTTTTGGGAGATAGAGCTTTGTTTTAATAACAAATTTAATTTCTTTAATACATACAAGGCTATTCAGGTTTGTATGTAAGTAAATTTTGTTAATTTTTTCAAGGAATTTGTGTGTTTTATATAAATTGTTAAGTTTATAGGCATGGAGATGTTTTTCATATTCTTCTATAAGTATATTTGGTAAAAATTTCATTTGCAAATATTTTCAAATTTACAAAAACATTGTAAGAGTTAAAATAATTCAAGGAAAACTCACATGCCCTTTGCTCAGATTTACCTATAGTTAGCATTTACTCCACTTGCATAATCATTTGCTCTATTATCTCTTTGCTCTCTCTCTCTAATGATTTTTCTGGATCGTTTGAGGGTAAGTTACATACATCATGACCTTTTACCACTACATACTTCATGAGTTTCTAAAAATGTGAATATTCCTTTACATGACAGTTATCAACCTCATGTATTCCCATTGACTTGGTGTTTTTAGCCAACCTACCGTCTGTATATTCCAATCTTGCCAGTTGATTTTGTATTGTCCTTTATAGCAAGCTTTTTCTCTCTCTGTTAGAGGACTCAGTCTATATTGGGCATTGCATTTAGTTGTCATGTCTCTTTAGCCTGATTAATCTGGAACACTTCTGTAGCCATTCTTTGGCTTTTATGATAATTTTAAAAGAATACAGCCCCCCTTTTTAACTAGACTATTCCCACTTTTATGTTTATCTTATGTTTCCTTGCAGATTGAAGTAACATATTCTCAGCAGGAATATTATGTGGGTGATGCTGTGTCCTCCTCAGGGTATCACACAATATTCTGGAAGTGCACAATATTCATCTATCCCTCAGAGGTGCTATTATTTTAATCGCCTGGTCATGGTGCTGAGTTTTTTCCTTTGCATAATTACTGTTTTGTAATCTTCTGCAATCTAAAGCAGTTTATGGACATTTTAAGACTATGTAAATATTCTATTCTTCATCACAAATATCTCTTAGGTTTAGCATCCATTGATGATTCTTGCTTAATCCAGTATTTACCATGATGGTTGGAAAATGATAGTTTACCAACTCCAGTACTCCCTGTATATTTACCTGCTAGCCCTTAGCATTCTGCTCTAAATAAGAGACCCCTGTTCCCATCCCATTTCTCCCTCTCTCTTTCTTATCTATCTCTGTATGTATGTATGTATTTATGTCTGTATGTATCTATCTATCTACCACCTTTCTCACTGTCTTTCACTTTCTCTCTCTCCATCTCTCATTGGTATGGACTCTTTAATTCTTATTTTTTAATGACTTATAATTTGACTATTTTATTGTTTTGTGCTAAAATGTCCCAGATTTGGCCAGGTGACTAGAAAAAGTTTGTCTTGTAATAGATTTCCTCAGGAAGGGCACATGTATATGGTATACGTGCATATATCATATGAGTTCAGGCCTATGCAGAACTGTTTTTCTATAACCTTAAATCCTGAAGGACAGATTGGCTATAATATCCCTGGTTCGTACTTTCTTTCCTTGTTTCTTGAAAATGCTGCTTCACTGTTATCATGTTTTTCTATGTTGCTTTTGAGCAGTCTATCTATTTCTCTTGCTTCTGCAATTTATGTCATCTTTTTTTCTTCCAGAGTCCTTGCATGTTTTTATTTTATGTCTCAGAGTATATATCGTTCTAGGTTGGTTTTCTCTAGTAACTCCTGAGCCCTTTCAATGGATGGATTCTTTTATTTCTGGAAAGTCTAAAAGTCTCTCTCTCTCTTTCTCTCTTTTGTGTTATAATTTAAACTTTAGGTCTCTTACATTGTTTTGATATTTTTCTTCAGTGACACCAGTCATCTGTGTTCCAGTTTCCCATTTTTATCACTTTACCAGCTTTCTTAAAAAAAAAAAGTTTATTTTTGAGAGAGAGAGAGAGAGAGAGAGAGAATATGCAGGGGAGCATGAGAGGGGGAGGGGGTGGGGACAGAGGATCCAAAGCAGACTCTGTACTGACAGATGCAGGGCTCAGACTCTCAATGGTGAGATCATGACCTGGAGTCGGATGCTTAACCCGCTGAGCCACCCAGGCGCCCCTCACTTTACCAGCTTTCATTTATTCTTTTATTTCATTTTTATTCCCTTTGTTGCTTTCCTGATTTTCTTCAATTCTATTTACATTTGCATTCAAATCTAATCTCACTTGGACACCCAGTGACTTAGCTTCTTTTTTGATATGATCCTGTCTTTTTCTTCTATTTCTTTCAGCAGGAAAATTAATTTTGTTTCTACCCTGTTTTGGGTACATTTCTTTGTTTTAGCTTTCATATTTCTGATTCAAGGTGCTTATAAGTATTCTCCTGGGCTTGCTTAAAATGCTGTGTTACTGTTTTCTTCAGCTTTGCTTTTATTTATTTTTCCAGAGATGTATCAGAAAATCTTCTGTTCACAGCTTCTGACATTTGCAACAGTTTTGCATGGATGTGGTCTTTTTCTATCCATACTCTTTTCATGGGTCTGGTTCCAAGTTTGATAATGCCCTTTTACTAGCATTTTTGCTCTCTCCCACTCACGGGCTCTGTTTCTTTACACCTGGTATGTAGCAGTTTGATTGTGACGTCGCTGGTGTGATTTTCCATATGTTGACTCAGGTTGGAGTTTATTGAGATTCATGGATAAATGGGTGATGACCATCATCAGATTAGAAAAATTTCCGTCATGATTTTTTCAAATAGTTTTGTTTTTCTACTCTTTTCTGGGACCAGAATTTGTTATTTTCCCATAAGTCACTGAGTCTTTTTGTTTTTTAGTCTTTTTTCCTTCTGTGTTTTAGTTTGGATATTTTCTGTTACTATGTCATCAAGTTCACTGACCTTTTCTTCTTCAATGTCTAATCTGTTTTAAAACCCATCCATGTAATTTTCAGTTCAGACACTTTCGTCTCTGGAAACTCTACTCTGTTTTGTTAAGCACCTTTTATTTCTTTCCCCATTTGGTTCGTGTGTGTGTTTAACCCTTAAACATATTTATGATATTTAAAATATTGCTTTTAAGTCTTGCTAATTTAATTTTTCTTTTCTTTGTGGATAGAATTCTGCTGACAGGTTCCTTCTTTATCCCTCCCATCCTCCACCCCAACCCTTGATTATAGACCACATTTCTTTCTATTTCACATTAGTGCTTTTTAAATTTAATGCTGGACATTTTGAATATTCCATAATTCTTTGCTGGATTCTATTCTTTAAAAAAAAATTAAGTTTATTTATTTATTTTGAGAGATGGAGTCAGCAGGGAAGGGGCAGAGAGAGAGAGAATCTCAAGGGCTCCTCAATGTCAGCATGGAGCCCAACACAGGGCTTGAATTCATGAACGTTTAGATCATGATCTGAGCCAAAACCAAGAGTCAGAAGCTTAACTGCTGAGTCACCCAGGCACCCCTCTGTTGTATTCTTTTACACAGTGTTGAAATTTATTCTTTCAGGCAATATAATTACTCGTGGATCAAGTGATTCTTTTGAGGCATGTTTTTAAACTTAGGGCAGGAGTAGAGTAGCCTTTGCTCTTCACCCTAATAATGTGTGACCCTTCTAGTGTTCTAGTGAGTGTCCTATGTGTTAGATAGCCTCTCCTCTCTGGATGGTAAGGACCTAAAGGATTTCCAACCCTGTGTGAAGTTCTGGGAATTGTTCAACTTAAGGTTCTTTAGTATTTGCTCTTTCCCTGGCATTGACTGTGGAATTTCCTAATGGATACATAGATTGGTAGTCGGCCAGAGACCTTAGGCACCCATGGAGATTTCTGAAACGATTTCTCTGTATGAGTTCCTTCTCTCTGGGACTCTGCCCTGCAAATTCTAGTCATGTTGGCATCTCTGAACTCCACACCCCATCTCCCCAAGGCTGTGAGACTGCCAGTTTTTGTTTGGATTCCTCCTTCTTGAATTATGTAGTCCAGAAATGTATTGCCAGTGGAAATCCAGCGTATTCATAGAGTTCACTATATTTATTTCCCTTCTCTCAAGAATCATAACTGCTTTTCATTTATTGCCTGAAAAAGAGTTGTTTCCTATATATTGTCCAGTTTTCTAGTCATTTATGGTGGAAAAGAATGCCCTAAAAAATTGTCCTTTTATTAGTAGAAGTTAAGCAGGACTTCTCATAGTGGAAACGGGGTGAATGAGCAACTCAGGAAAAGAGAAAATAATAAGCAAAGACAGTAGGTGGCAAAATTCTGTGTTCAAAGGATGACGGACATTTGGGTCACTGGAGAGAACCAGTTGAAGAGGAGGGAACGGATAGCAGATATGGCCTAAAGAGGCCGACTCCTTGCAGGCTTCAGATATTTCTCTAGGTACCGTTATGATTGATTTTTCAGATGTGATTGTAATCCCCGATCAGTTGACCATAAAATATAGAGATTATCAAGATGGGCCTGACCTAATCACATGAACCCCTTCAAGTCAGACAGTTGTCCCTGAGTGGGTGTAGAAGAAGAAATCAGAGAGATAGAAAATATGAGAGGGATTTTTCATGAGGGAAGTTGTGTGTCGCCGATTTTATAGGGGGGTGGATGTGGGAAAGGAACAGCTCTTAGAGCTGAGATCTGTCCCTGGCTGACAGCAGCATGTTCATGGGGATTTCAGTTCTATAACCACAGGGAGTTGATTTCTTCCAATGATAAGAAGGGTTGGGAGAGAGTCTTCAGCTCCAGCTGAGAACGCAGCCTCCGGACATCTTGACTTCAACCTCAGCAGAGAACCCAGGCATGCTCTATCAAGCTTCTGAGCAAAAGAACTATGAGCTAATAAGTGAGTGTGCTTTTAACCTGTTAGATTTGTAGCAACTTTTTACATACCGATAGAAAACTGATACGAAGGCCATTAAAATGTTTTATAATATAGTTTATCAAAGTTAATTATAGAAACCTAGATTTTGACATTAAGAGGCTATTAAGGATTTAATTGTATGACTTTAAACTTACTTGCTGGAGATTTTTTTCTGTTGAATATTTGCTCACAAGGAGATTTTTGGTTAAAAAAGCTGGCACAATTGGTTAAAAAAAATGGAACAATTTTCATCCTACCTATTGACCTCTTAGGAATGTTTATTAATATACATAGGATCAGGTGTGTGATTTTCTGGGACTTGGGCCCGGAGCTACAGGTATACCTGGCTCTTGTCCTTTAAATCAGCATATCCCACATTTACAACAAGATGTCCTTATAGTCACCTAGATTTTTACCACAACTGGGGTTCAAGGTATTAACCTTGCCGTACTCCATACCTTGATAATGTTTATCCAGCTTGTAATCTGTGAGTTCTTAATTCTTTCACCCAACCTTGGTCTTTGCCCCCTAATTCCTCAGCTGTGGGATCTGAATGTGTTCTACCTTGTAAATATATCTTTCTTTTCTTTTCTTTTTAATGTTTGTTTACTTTTGAGAGAGAGAGACAGAGAGACAGAGCACAAGTGGGGGAGGGGCAGAGAGAGAGGAAGACGTGGAATCTGAAGCAGGCTCCAGGCTCTGAGCTGTCAGCACAGAGCCTGACATGGGGCTCGAACTCATGACCTGTGAGATCATGACCTGAGCCGAAGTCAGACAGTTAACCTACCGTCACCCAGGCGCCCCTATCTTGCTTTCCTTTTATAGATCTGGATTTAGTCACTCATCCATTTCCTTGATTTCACCATTTCTTATAATTTGGAATCTTAACCCCAGTCCCATCCTCACAGTGGACATAGCTATTACCACTCAGGCCTGCCAGGTCTCTCTGGTAATGGTGGGAATCAGATATTCTATATAAAATCTTGAGTTCTAGGCATCCTTTTCAATCTAGGATATGGAATTACTAGTAAGCATTTGGGGAAGAACTCCGTATACAGGTGATCGTGATGGAGATACAATGAAGCCATGAGAAGAAAATGTCTGGACAATAAATATGACAACAGCTTTCACTTATGGCTTTAGATCTTGCTATCGCTCTATTGAAAACGGCATTGCAATCCATCCTGCAAAGTGGGTACTCGTTGCTTCATATGCCCACATGCTGATCTTCATGCTGTTGCTGAAGTGTCCCTCCCTCTCTTTGGTAACTGCAGGAATCCTGCTGATCCTTCACTAATGTGTCTCTACCAGACAGTAGGTTCATTGGAGTTAGCTGTGACTGTGTCTGGGTCATACATGAATCTTTGACTTCTAGCTGTGGGAAAGACCAACATGGGGAATTTAATATGGGAAGGGACACCTTCCCAACAGCCTAGAGAATGGAGTCAAATCTGCTAACCGGTATTGACCTATGTCCTGCCAGAGCCTACTCATGGTGCTCTGAATTTCAGATGTGCAGAGGAAGATCAAGGATTTCTATAAGGGTAGGATAATTGAGACAGAGAAAGGTGGGGTGTGGGTGTACAAGGGAGACTTGGTTTGGAGCTGGATCGCAGAAAAAGCACCCTTCTTAACACTTGGATTAAGTAATTATGAGAGTAGCTTTGGTAGCCACTGATGGACACCATAAGGTAGACAAGATGTAAAGCTTTTAGTAAACCTGAGATACCCTAAGTGGATACTACTGGAATGGTTTTAATAGAGCTGAAAAGTAGAAACCTTGATTGATTTCATCCCATGTGGCTGAATGTGCTTGCCTGGGCACTTCCTGTAAGCTACTGGGATCAACAAACAGTCTTCCTTGTGCAAAAATTAGGCTTGAAGGCCTAAGTGATCTTATGTGATTCAGAACATAGCGGGGAGCAGGACTGCAGGAATAGTCATACCTTATATAATTGACCATAGCTTATGTCCTAGATTCTAAGAAAGAGGGACATGAAAATCTACTTCCCATTTGAAATCAAGGGGTGTCTCAGAGTCAAGGAAGAGCGGGCATACCATTTTTTTAAATGAACTTAAGGAAACATTAATGCAAGGAGGATTGTGCACAAATACGTGAAGGCAGAGTTTGGTTCTGAACACAGACTTTCCTATCTAAGTTATGCCTGGGTCAAATCCCTCTGGGGAATAGGCACTATGCATTATACAGTCTATTTTGCCTAATCTCATAACTCAAAAGCTGCTGAGCAAACACAGTTAAATAAAACCTCTACCTCTTAAAACATTGCCAAAGCTGTATAGTAGCAGCATATAAAGGGAATTTCAATCTAAAATGAAGTTTATATTCTTTTCATTTGTCTAAAAGTTCTTAAGAAAATGAGGGTAGGATGTATATATTAAGTGAATATCACTATAATATACATATTTAACAATTCCTCTGAGAAACAAAAAAATTAATTTATAAGATCTTGGGGGACTATGCTATTACACAGTTGAAGGTACCTACATGTAAGAGGGCAGAGGATGGTCAAAAAGGAAACCTTATGGGGCTCCTGGGTGGTGCAGTTGTTAAGCATCCAACTTTGGCTCAGGTTATGATTTTGTGATTCATGAGTTCAAGCCCTGCCTCCAGCTCTGTGCTGTCAGCTCAGAGCCTGGAGCCTGCTTCAGATCCTGTGTCTTCCTTTATCTCTGCCCCTCCCTCACTTGTGCTCTGTCTCTCTTTCTCAAAAATAAATAAACATTAAAAAAAAAAAAAAAGGAAACCTTAAAGACTTGGCTATCAAGGGAGGCGTCTGACATTAATTCAGAGCAAGTCTAGCGGAGACATCATTTTTTTTCTGAGTGGGGAAAAGTTTACAGTTTCAGACCCATTCTGAAAATTGCTCTCTTCACCCAAACCTGGCAAGGCTAAATTGCTTTCCACTAGCACATCACAGGCAGATCGCAGAGTTTCTGGAAGACAGAAGAGAGAGCCAGAGGGTTGGACAAACAAGGTGAAGCCATTACCAGGGTGAACCAGGCAGCAGGCATTGCCAACACTGCAAGTGGAGGGAAACTGCTCAAGTTCTGTGCAGTAAGATCTAAAATTGTGGCCACTATAAAACAGCAGTAAATGAAATCCAGTACTCACGTCCTGAATTCTGAGCAATTTCAGAGAACAAGTATTCTCTGATGGTGGTCCAAATGCTCCGATGGAAGGAAACAGGGTCTACACTGCAGACCAGTGTGGAGTGGAGCACAAGCCCCCTATTTTCTTGATGTCTTCTCTCTGAACCTGTTCTTCCACTGCCCGTAAGCCACCCTCTCTCAGGATCACAGCCTGAGTCTTGCCATCACCAGAAACTGTCTGTTTCAGACACTTCACTCGCTAACCCAGCATCTCCTATGTTCTTCAAAAATTTTCCTCTAGGGGTATCCTAGCATTTGAAACTTACTGCCTTATTTTTGCAGAAATTAAATCATATTACGTATATTATTCTTCCACTCTTTGTTTTTCATTGGGTGACATATTATCGGGGCACCTGGGGGCTCAGTTGGTTAGCATTTGACTCTTGGTTTTGGCTCAGGTCATGATCTCACAGTTCGTGAGTTCGAGCCCCACGTCGGGCTCTGTGCTCACAGAGCCTGCTTGGAATCCTCTCTCTCCCTCTCTCTGTCCCTACCTTCTCCTGCTCCCTCTCTCTCTCAAAATAAATAAATGAATTTTTAAAAACTCAATATATTATCAATACTGTTCTGTGTCAGAATCTGTCATACCTAAATCTTAAAATGAAATTCTGATTTTCATTACAAGCAAATAAATTAGTACTAAAAGGCAGCCACCTCTAAATTTTTTTGTCTATTCTTATTTGTTTATTTATTTATTTACTTAAATATACATCCAAGTTAATTAGCATAGAGTGCTATAATTATTTCAGAAGTAGATTCCAGTGATTCATCCCCTATGTTTGGCACACAGTGCTCATCCCAACAAGTGTCCTCCTTAATGCCCCTTACCCATTTAGCCCACTCACAGCCCCTCCAGCAGCCTTCAGTTTGTTCTATGTATTCAAGAGTCTCTTATGCTTTGTCCCCCTCCTTGATTTTATATTACATTTGCTTCCCTTCCCTTATGTTCATCTGTTTTGTATCTTAAATTCCTCAGTCATATGATATTTGTCTTTCTCTGACTGGCTAATTTCACTTAGCCTAATACCCTCTAGTTCCATCCACATAGTTGCAAATGGCAAGATTTCATTCTTTTGAATTGTTTTGGCTACTTATTCTTAATATTCTATTTCTTGACTTACAAATATTATTCACTGAATTTAATTCTTCCTCATGCTTTTTATATGATTGTTATTTTCCTTTGCAATATTTTAATTTTCCTTTGGTTATCTTCTAATCTTTCTGTAAATTAACAATTTTTGCTGCAGATTTTCATTTCCAAAAGCTTTCTTGTTCTCTATTCCTTTTTCATGGCATACAGTTCTTTTTTACTGGATGCAAAATGTTCTCTTAATCCTTGAAGACTTCAATCCTACTTTTTATGAGGTTTTGTTCTGACCTTTATATGGCTGGCAGTTTTCTAGGTGGACTCCCAAGTCCTACCCAATGGTGTACATGCACCTGATCTCAGTTTTTCAATCGAATAGTAATCTGGGTGCTGCTGCTGTGACTGGATTTTGAGATGTAACTAAAGTTTCGAATACGCTGACTTTAAAGAAAGATTATCCTGGGTGAACTTGACCTAATTAGGTGAGTCTTTAAATGGGATTGAGCTCTTCTTGGTGAAAGAGATTTGAAGAGTGAATGAGGGTTGATTCAAGGAAGATTCTCCATTGCTGGCTTTGAAGATGGAAGGAGGCCAGGTGGCAGAGACCCCAGTGAGAGTGGCCTCTAGGAGCTAATAGCAATCCCTGGCAGATAGCTGGAAAGAACACAGCAGCTTCGGTCCAAAACTGCAATCACTGAATTCTGCCAACAATCCAAATGATCCTGGAAGTAGATCCTTTCCCCAAACCCCAGACGGGAACTCAGGGAGGACAACACCTTGATCTCAGCCTTGTGGAGCACTAAGCAGAGAAGCCAGCCCAGCCACACCTGGACTTCTGATGTATAAAGCTGCAAGTTGATAAATGAGAGTGATTTTAAGCCTGTTTGTGCTAATTTCTTACACAGCAATAGAAAGTGAATATATTCTCCATTATTTCTTTCTTCCACATTATTTTGTTTTGACTTCCATATTTGATGTTGCATGTTTTCTTTACTTATCTCATAATCCGTGATGGCATATCTGTATGAAAGCTCAAGGGGCTGGAAAGCTGTCCAAAGGATCTGCACGCATGCATATGGCGGACTTCAATGTCTACACACAGCAACTGAGTATTTTCTAGGAAGCCTGGTAGGGCATCCCTTGTTCACAGATGTCTCCTCTTTCATTTTCTTTGTTCTCATGTGTCTGTTATCTTTGAAAATACTTGTACTGTCATTTAAATGGCCTCAGTAGATGGGACACCTGGGGGGCTCAGTTGGTAAAGCTTCTGACTTCGGCTCAGGTCGTGATCTTGTGGTTCACAAGTTTGAGCCTTGTGTCAGACTCTGTGCTGACAGCTCAGAGCCTAGAGCCTGCCCCTTCCTTGCTCATGCTCTGTTTGTCTCTCTCTCTCTCTCTCTCTTAAGAATAAATAAACATTAAAAAAAATTAAAGGAGGGAGACTGGGTGGCTCTGTTGGTTAAGCTTCTGACTTCAGCTCAAGTCATGATCTCACTGCTTGTGAGTTCGAGCCCTGCATCGGGCTCTGTGCTGACAGCTCAGAGCTTGGAGCCTGCTTCAGATTCTATCTCCGTCTCTCTGCCCCTCCCCTGCTCATGCTCTGTCTCTGTCTCTCTCTGTCAAATATAAAATAAAACATAAAAATTTTTTTTAAACAAATTAAAGGACCTCAATAGAAAGAACACACTAATGCATTGCACTCAGTGTTGGTTAAGTAGAAATTCTTTTCATTTAATTTTTTCCCCCCATTTTGGCAATAAAAAGGAATTGGAGTATCCCAGTGAACCCAAGAGTGAGAAAGACAGGCCTTTTAGGGAATGTGACTAAGGACCATGGATCCTCAGAAACCGGAGTAAGCCAGTGTTTTTTGTACCTCTTTCCCTGTCATTTATTGGGGGCTCCTGGTCTTTCTCTGATGCTCTTTGCCTTGTTTTTGGTCTATGCTCTACGGAAACACAACTGATTATTATTTTTGTCCTTGTATTCAGTGATCTCACTAAACTATCTTCCTTAATCTAAGAGTTTAGATTTTTTTTTTTTTTTTGGCCTATCTACATAGTCTGGTTCCCTGTGGTTAGGGAAGTTTTATTTCCGGTTTTCCAACCCCTTATACCTTTTACTTATATTTTTTTTATTTCCGGTTTTCCAATCCTTATACCTTTTACTTATTTTTATTATCTTATTGCCCCGTCTACCACCTTCTGAATAATGTTGAGCAGAAGGTGATGGTAAGTACCCTTGTCTCATTATCTATTTTAGGAAGAAAGCTTTTCAATATTTTACTACTACATATATTTGCTGAAGGATTTAGATGTCAAGTAAAGCAGTGTGTCCCTAGTCCCGGTGTTCTCAGGGTGTTTCTCAAAATGCTTCCTTGATTGAATTTTGTCAAGTGTTTTTTTCTGTATACCTTGAGATGATCATGATTTTCTCATTTGTTCATTAGAATGGTGAATTACATTCATTTTCAAAAACAAGCCTTGTGTTCTCGAAATACACTCAACCCAGGGTATGTGCTATATATACAAAATAAATAATATATGTAATCACTAATATATATATATATTATATGTATAAGATCACTTATGTATATAAAATCATTAATAAATATATATTAGTGATATATATAAAAATCACAAATTCCTTGCTCATCACACCCTAGTGGCACAATCTTCTGGGACCGCTCTGTAAAAATCAAGGTGAATTTATTAAGGCCCCTCATAGCACATCTTTGTTCCATTTGTATTTGAACCCAGGCAGTCTCTTTCAGGAACCTCTACTCTTCATGACTGGGCTGAACCGCTCACCACTCAATAAACTGTACACAGTTCTTATCTCATGATACTAGCTCATTTGTTCTCAAATCATTATATGTGTGGATTGCCAAATTAAAGCACCATTCTACATGTTCAAGTTAACTCTATGGAACAATCGAATACCAGATGATAACCTCAGCCATATTTCCAGTGCCTACAAGTCAAAGACCAGGACCTCTGGGGCACCTGGGTGGCTCAGTTGGTCAAGCATCCGACTTCGGCTCAGGTCACGATCTCGCGGTTCGCGAGTTTGAGCCCTGCGTCGGGCTCTGTGCTGACAGCTCGGAGCCTGGAGCCTGCTTCGGATTCTGTGTCTCCCTCTCTCTCTGCCCCTCCCCCCCCCCACTCTCTCTCTCTCTCTCTCTCTCAAAAATAGATAAAAACATTAAAAAAATTTTTTAGAAAGACCAGGACCTCATTCAGAATATAACTGTGTGTTATTGTAAGCACCGCGTATTTGCTTTCTAGAGTTTGACTTCACATTCGACACTGAAGAGTCCACTAATGTTTACTCTTCATTATCAAGCTTATTCCTGGCCCTCTAGTTCAAGTGGTCACTGGGCCTGCATACTAGTAAGAAATACAGCATTTAATTTGCAATTAAATGCAGTCGCTTAAGCCAAGATGTCAGAGGATTGCCTTATTAAGGAACTCAAGGCGCAGAAAGTAGGTCTGTTGTTGTAACATAAAAGAAGCTTAAAAACTGGGTGGTGGAGTAAGAGATACACATAGGAATAGAACTTTTTATTGGTACGGTTTTAACTTTTAAATATGGTCTTAAACTGCTATGTTGTCTCATTTTCAGTACTTATGGATGACATTATTGCTATTTGCAACTCACAATGGCTAACCGGCCTGTGCAGGATCATATATCTGGTGGAGAAGTCAAGTTAGAACGAAGGTCTGGGCACCCAGTCGGGCATTAAAAACAACAGCGAAAGCCTTCGATTTGCTTCGGAGACAACAAACTCCCAATGAAGCGTGTTCACTTCTTTTCCTTCCATCTTCCTTGTGGATCTTCTCATTCTAGCATTTCTGCAGGAACCCAGAGGCCCAGAAAGCAGGCATGCATATAAAGAATTCTAGCACTTCTGTTCTCTCCTTGGAGTCAGGCACTTCCCAGAGTGAAGGGAAGAGCTGCGTGTTTCCTATCCCAAGCAACCGGGCTCTGTTTTTGGGAAGGGTGCAAATATGGCATTGGTACAAGAGGCTCTGGGCCCCCGGAGTCCCGCGGTGGGTCCCAGGGCCCTTTGCATTTTGTCAGAGTGCTTGCCGTCAGCGCCTCCTCTCCTCTGCAGAGCAGGGGGGGATGATGGTGATGGGGGAGCCAATTATGGCAGCTTCCCGCTGAAGTGCACAGAGTGGCCGGGTTGTCATTCATTACCGCCTAATGTTTAGCTGCAGTATGCCAGCCACCGGGCCGGGAGGAATCACAGCTGAGAACGCCTGACAGAGGCAATAAAGCACCTTCTTCTTCAAGAGGGGCCACTGCAGGGCCATCGCATTTGCATGCTGCTCTTGTTGCCCTGGAACTCGGGTTATTAATTATTATCCAAATCACCCCCCTTGTTACCTCCAAGCTCTCATTATGGCTGCAAATACAGGTACGTTCAACTCCCGCCCCACTGCCCCATATATTATGCCACCACTTTGTTATATAACTACTGAGAGCGGGCGCCCATCAGAGGGACTTTAAACAAAATCAAAGCTCTACAGAGAAGCGCTTTCTTCTTTGTTTGGCACGAAGGGGCCAGCGGTAACATAAGACGCCTTCACACCGAAACCCAACATCCATACTCATCAAGTGGACTGAGATTTGGAGATTATCTTCTGTCATTTTGTCACCACACATTTGCTTTGTGAAGGGCAGGATCCTCGGGGGCAGAGGGGTGGGGGGATGCTGTTAGCCACGTTCACAGTCTGGTCCTACCGCAAATGGAAAGCCAGGAGCATCTCGGAAGCAAGAGGTTAACTGATCATTGTTGTTTATTGAGGCCCATATAGTACCTTTCACAAACCGCCGAAGCTTTATGGAAGTCAGACTGACCCCATAATTCTGCCTGCTGGTGAAACATGGCTTCCCCAGCTGCAGAACTCATCTGTTTTGTAAAATCACCAGCAATCCAACAATAAATGATTTGCTTTGGAAGAGTGGGCTCTCTCCTTGCCCTCACGACCTCTCTTCCTCCCTCCGGCATCCAAGAAAAGTCTCCACCTTGTTGGCCTGTCTATTCCCCGACTTCAGAGGATGTGCCAAGAAATCCAAACTGCTCGCGTACCCTTTGGAAGGTGACGTCTGTTACTTGCGAATTGATACGTCTCTCTAATCTGTGTTTGTACCTACGAGATTTCATTCTTGAAAATGTGGCTAGATGTTACTAACTTTTAGACTAAACAAAGCAAATATGATAATGTGGCTATAGCATTTAGTACAGTGCTTAGTAGCTCCCTAAACATTACGATTTTATTTCAATTAGTTTTAATAATAAGTATATCCAGTTGCTGACAGAATTTCTCCAATGAAGGCTGTTACCATGGGAAACTATGCTTCTGTATATCTTTTCATTATTATTCCCACTGTCTCAAACCAGGGTTTCCAGACTGGATGTCTATTCATTTCTCTGTCTCTGTGTAGTGTGTGTGTGTGTGTGTGTGTGTGTGTGTGTGTGTGTGTGTGTGTGTAAGAATATATTCTATGAAATAAAATTTCAGTTCAGTAAATACTCGTATAGTTTGCTCTGGATTCTGTTATCGTGCCAGCTCAGCCTGGATGCCCCACCAATCGGGCAGCAAAGTAGTAAAGAAAACTCCATTTTATCGGGCATTGGGCTAGTAGGACAGTCCCAACAGAGTCACCACTTATGAATATTTGAATTTTACAAAATTATATCTTATCCATGCAATTTATTTGCCTCATGAGCACTCAGAATTAACTCTTCTCTTCCCGTGTGCATTGACACTTGGAAGCAGCAAATTAAGAGTGTTTTAACAAGGACGTGATCCTTTTTTGAATGGCTCTAAAATATCCACCTCGAGGCTGGCTGCAAGCAAGGGCTTCCAAGTGTCTTAGGCTTTGCCCGCCGACATAGTGAAAGTGGAAGAAGGCTTTCGTCCACAGTGGCCCACTCACCTGGCACGATAGCCCTCGCAACAATTTCCAGGAAGATATTATTCGCTTATTAAAGCAGAGGAACAGCAAATGAAAAACGGCCATGAGATGCTTCCACGTTGACAGAGCGAGTGGTGGAGTGTCGCGTGAGTCCTGGATCTGACCAACAAAGGCTGTGTTCGGGTCCCGACACCATGTTTCTCTGGTGGGTGCTGTGCTTCAAAATGATTCTGCCGTTGCTCAAACATCTTTGTAAACTCCTCTTTGGGAATATCCTTAACAGCTATTTCCCCCGTTACAGAAAACATCACTATCATTGCAACACTGTCACATCTGGTTTTTGACTCTAAGACCCATTACTCACCTTAATTGTCAGACTTAGTTCCAAATACCTTTCGCTTGATTTTAGAAATTAAAATCACCATGAAAGCATGGGAGTTTGCTCCCTTGAAGGTATTTAGTTCCCACATAAAACAAAAACCCTTCGAAAAAGAGAACACTACAAATGTTTCAAAGAAAGGCAGCATCTCTGGAAACAGTACACGACTCATTTGCGTGGCTGGACACCTGCCTCTTATGCCCGCCTTGCTCTTATGATTGGTCATATATCCATCCTGTCTCCTCTTGGTCCAACTTCCTTCCGGAGAGAGCGTGAGCTTGGGTGTGTACACAGAGGAACCACGTGGCTGTGGGGTCCCCCAGAAAGAACAGGGTCTGACCAGCCCTAACCCCAGTTCTGAGAGGTAAAATAAAGGGATTGGCAACACAGGGGTCTCCTGCCCTTCTCCTCATGCCCTAGTAGCCCTGTCGTATTTCAGATTGCTGAGGTGGACCCAGGACCCTTTCACTGTGTCAGGTCAAGTACTAAATCCGGTTTATTGACTGTTAGAGCTTAGAGTCAGCTCTGCTTGGGAAGTAAAAAGAGGAAGGGCTCCAACCTTGGAGTGTGGAAGTGAGGGGAGACCATAGTGGTCTGGAGAAGCATCGTGAAAAAGCCGAGAGGAGCTGTTCTCAGTGGTGAGGAGTGACAACAGGATTAAGCAGACTCTCCTTGAAATCCCCGGGACTTGAGAAAGGCACTGGGCTTCCGGAGGTCAGTGGGAACAGGGGCTTGAGTGATGAGCTTTAGGATATCACAGATGAATTGTGACTCGGCAGGCAGGAGAATATGAGGACACCTGACTTTTGTAGGAAAATGGACAACAAATTCTATCATGTCGATGTAAAAATGTTAAAAATTAGCATTTTATGTTCGCACGTGTGACACTTAGGCTTGGTCCATTAACCTTGACATACAGGGGATGATGCTTGTAAGAGTTCTCAGCACACTGATTGATACCTAATAAGCCTTTAATATCTGGCAACTTTTAATGCAACGTGTGATCTTTGCAGAATCATGGCAGATCAGAGAGATGCCAGAAGTCTAGGTGGGCAAATGCTATTTTGATTCTCAAACAGGAAAAGATGAATTTCATAGATCCTGACAAGGCTGGCATGGATCCTTGGGTGCTATGGTTTGCGGCCATTTAGAAGTGGTAGTGATCATGATTAATAAGAGGCCAGGCTCACGGTGCCTGGGTGGCTCAGTCGGTTAAGTGTCTGGCCTCAGCTCACGTCATGATCTCACGGTTCGTGAGTTCGAGCCCTGTCCGGCTCTCTACTGTCAGTGCAGAGCCTGCTTCGGATCTTCTGTCGACCCCCTCTCTGCCCATCCCCAGCTCATGTGCTTGCTCTCTCAAAAATAAATAAGCATTTTTTTAAAAGTAAGAATTCAGGCTCTATTGAGTTCACAAAGAACAAGCCATGCCAGATCAGCCCCATTTATTTTTTTGCTACTATTATTAGATGGTGATATTATTAGATGGTGATATTAGGGAAATGGGACAGACCCAGTAGAGCTGGGTTTCGGCAACTTGTGCGTGACAGACTGAAACCTTGCGTCTCCCTCCAAAATTCCATATGTGGGAATCCTGACCGCCAATGGGAGGTATTTGGAAGAGAGGCCTTCAATCGTGATGACAGTGGCACCTTCCATGAGTGGGATCAGTGCCCTTACGAAGGGAACACCAGAGATCTCCTAGCCCCTGCCACCATGTGAGGACCCGGTGAGAAGATGGCCATTTATGAACCAGGAGATGGACTCTCACCAGATGCTGAATCTGCTGACACCTTGATCTTCAACCTCCAGAACTGTGAGACATCAGTTTCTGTTGTCCCTAAGCAGCCTGAATGGACCAAGGCAGGGTGTGACGAACTCTTTCTGGTGCTCTGCGGACAAGGAGAAATAGGAACTGGGAACAAAGTCAGCAGATGAGAAACTTGATGAATGACCCCAAAGGCGATGCCTGATGAATTGGCACAATTTCAAAGGGATTACGAGTGGCACCTAGTAGGGTACTGTCCCGATCAAAGTTTTTATCAATCATCAAATTTAAAGATATATTTCTTGACACGTTTCCAACAATTGCTCTATTTCCAGGATATTTTTAACCCATGTAGCTGGATATATAGTCCTATATCTGGCTCCTTTTCTTTCCTCCTCTGTTTTCCCTCCTCACGTTCCAGGAGGGATAACAAAAGTAATTGTGACAGAATCCACATCCAAAAAGATAACGTGCTACCCAATTTCTGGTCCTGCTGCATACGTAAGGGATGGTTTTCACATATAGGAAACTCCTTCTGGGCATATTCCAGCCCTCACAAGCCCCAAAATAACACTGTAGAGAAATAAAGGACACGGTAATTCATAATTGCCAAATGATGATGCATAGATAAGGCTCTACTAAGACATGTGAAAATCCATGGAAGGCCAGTGAATTTGGCCCCACCTTCAACCGATATTTAAACTGCTTACCTATTTGTTCAGTGTTTATTTTTTTTTAATGTTTGTTTATTATTGAGAGACAGAACGTGAACAGGGGAGGGGCAGAGAGAGAGGGAGACACAGAATCGGAAGCAGGCTCCAGGCTCTGAGCTGTCAGCACAGAGCCCAACACGGGGCTCGAACTCACAAACCGCGAGATCGTGACCTGAGCCAAAGTTGGACGCTTAACCGACTGAGCCACCCAGGCGCCCCTGTTCAGTGTTTATTTAGCACTGAATTCTGCACGGAAGAGTGAAGAGTCAGCTATCCTTCACACTTCCTTCTATTCCCCTGATCTGTTCAAACTGGCTAACCTATGTGTAGGGTGAAGGCCCTCCATTTACCTGAGGTTACTGTCCTGAGAAAGCAATACTGATACCATCTGTGACCTCTCTAGATCCTAACTGGTGCCTGGAACTAGTCTTATTGCCCTAGTGCCATGTAGACACTTTCCCTCAAAAGTGATACTGGTAAGAATCTTCCCAGCAATGTGCTAGGGCCCTCATTGATTAGGACCTTGTGAAACTGCCAGCTGACGATTCAGTGCTGTGTCTTAGTCCCTCATTACCAAGTGACCATATAATTGATTATCCACAGTGGGACACCTTTGAGAATGGAAGGTGGACCTGTCATAGAGCTTCTGGAATGCTGGGGCAGCCTTGGTTTGTGGGATGGCCCCAGGCCAAGCAGGATATAAGGTCACATGACTCATAGGGACCCCAGCGATGCAGAAATAAGGAGAGAGTGCAAGTTAGGGAGAATCCCCAGTCTTCTTAATTCAAATCCACTTTCAAGCAAACCCAGAGTGTTTCTCTTCTAGGGGGTCCAACACTAAGACTCAAAAAGCTTACGTTTCTGCCCAGCTCTTGGGGGAAGAACATCTCAATCTGGAGGCAGTCACCTCCTTTACTCTGCCCTCGGGCCATGTCTGAACATGGCTTCCTGTCTTCAGTCTTTCCCTGGAATGGGATTCCAGTCCCTGAGTTCCTCAGCCTCCAGGGAGCACAAATCAAGGTGTCAGGTGGTTCTCTGGCACCCTCGTTGTCTGACTTGACGTGAGGGGAATATCTCCATCCTTTCGTGTCCGCTGGAGGTGTGTGCTCAGCTAATATGAGGAGGACCAGTTGATTCCTGTAGCAAATCCTACACAGAATGCCCCTAATCTCACCTGACGAACACAGGTGTGCTTTCACTCTTGGCCTTCAGGACCAGTGCTGAAGAAATGTTCCTCCCCACACCCCCAACTTTAACATTCTGATGTGCCTTTGCAGAGTGCCATCAATTGAAAATGAAGGTTCTTAGAAATTAGACCTTGAAATTTCTTTTACAAACATCTTTGGTGACTTTTTTTTTTTTTTTTTTTTTTTTTGTATCTCAAACGCTGTTCTTTTGGGAGACACCACTAATTACCTATCCAATCACTATCCAGCCTCTCCCTCTTTGGTGACAAAAGTCTGATTTTATTTGGAACTGTAGTCAGCGTGGTGAAGAAAGATTCATCTTCGTCAGACTTCCTTGAAAATGGAGATTCACACGCGGCCCTGTTCTGTTCAGCGAGATGTAAGCGGCAGTTGCTGGGTGGGCTTTCTGGGAAGCTTTTTCAAAGGACAGAGTCAGTCACACATCTTTTTGCTCTTTTCCCCGTCTCTTGGTCTGGGGCGCACACGCGGTGGTTGGTGCAGCCGCCATCTTGTGACCATAAAGCTGAAGCCACGCGGTCAGGATGGCAGAGCCCGAAGACAGAGGAGGGGACTGCGTCACTGAACCGTCACCGAGCCGCTAACCAGCCCTACGCTGCCCACACCTGAACTTCTTGTTCCGTGCAGCTGCTCAATCCTTCCTTTGTCCAAGCCGCCCTCCGAGGGATTCTCTGTTACTGGCAACCGAATGTCCTGTTAGCGACTGACAGTCCGAGAACCCAGTGCCTTGCTACCTGGAATAAGGAGGAGATCAATACACAAAATACGCATGGGCAGCTTCACTGTGTTGAGGACAACAGGATGTTCCTTCAATTATTCTCCAGCTCTCCTAAGACTTGCCTGGGAGAGGAAGCAGCAATAGAGGGTAAAAGTAAAATGTTGTTTCACTAGCATCTCCCTGATGTGCTAAGATCACGGGGCTGCCCTGTTGAGTAGCCTAAGTCATAAGATGGGCCATTACATACCTCCTCCTGGAGCTGTGGTTGGAGGAGGTAAGGATAAGAAATGGGTGCATCAGACAGAGCAATCGCTCATTCACATATTCGCTGACGCACCTCCTACTTCTGTGCCCAGGACAGCTGGAAGGGGGAAGCAGGGGAGGGCGCCATGCTGGGTGGCCTCCTGGGTCTGGTGGCGGTTTGATGCTCTCGGCATGTGTCACTAGCTTTTGCAATCAGTGAACCTATGGGAAGGGGTAATTGCAAGAAAACAAAAACAACAAAAACTACCCCAAACCAAAAAAACCTTTTTAGGGTCCCGGCAAGAAACAAATGTGTGTGAAATGTGAAGTGACAGATGTGAGGCAGAGTCTGTCAAACTAAAGAAGGCGAGCTGGCCTAAGGGATGAAGCCAACGTTGAAAAAAATACTTTGTAGCCCATAAGCATGTGCGTAGGGCCTTCCAAAGACAGATAAAAAGTTTGTCTTCCTGGCTTTACTGGGGACAGCAGACAAAGGGCACAGCAATGGGGTAAACAGGAGTGAAAGGATATGGGGGATATCTCGTGATATCTCCTGTCCACTGAGGGAACTATTTCATCAGCCCTCAAGACACCACCCAAGAACCCTGCGATTTAACTGGGAAGGAAGCCAAATGAAGTGATTCTGTTATTACAATTACATCCTTATTTTTATCCCCAGCCTGGGAGAGTCTGAGCGTTGCTTGTTTCTACGAATAGTTTCACAGTTAGGTTGGTGGGAGATAAAGTACATTGGTTTCAGGTGACATGGTTTCACTCATCTTTGACCACACCCAGCACCCAGCACACGATCAATGCAAGGTAAATTCCTAAAGGGGATTTCAATCAACTCTGGTAGTGATAATGATGATAATGGCTGTGATAGCAATGATAGCGATGATTTTTGAGTGATGACTGTGTAAGATGCTATCATGGATGATCCCTGCTTTGTAAGTGAGAAAACAGGTGTGTGTAGGAGTTATAAAAATTGGCAAAGCCAGACAGTTACAACTGTAGAGCCTGGAATCAAAGCAAAGCTAGTCTGCCTTAGGAGCAGGGGCTTCCTACCTCTTGGCTGTTCTGCTTAGGTCGAGTTCAAGGGCTTTTATATAAGGAATTCCTGTATTTCCACAAAAGTCACTGGTCCTTCCAGTGAAGCTAAGCAGCTAACTCCGCCCACGCCGGCACAGAATAGCTGCTTCTCAGTTTGTCCGGCCAACCCAGGGACGTGCTGAGTGAAGGGTTGATCAAGGCTTCCCGGGAGGCTGTTTGCCTTGAAAGGTGGCCCCAAGGGGAGGAGGGTGCTGCCCCGTGTGCTGGCTCTGGTGCGGGTCTCGGAAGGGGGGAGCGGGCGAATAATACACGAGTAGTTGCCTTCGGTGGGGGCCGGCTACCCGGAACAGAAGAGGATTCCAGAAGGAAGCTGCACCCCCTTCCTCACGGCCCCACCCCCAGCACACATCTTCGATAACCCCCCCTTGGATTCCAGGGGAGGCTGAACTGTTTGAGTGCGGGCAGCGGCCAACTTCTAGGAATATAAACATTGCCTGGTTCCCCTGGGAACGCAGCCTTTACTCCACGCAGCTGCATTGTAATTTATTAATCGCAATTATTTCAAGAGGAAAATGTGAGCTTGCTATTTGGCCACACACACGTGTTACACATAAAAGGCTTCAAAATATCAAAAGAGCCATTTCCTGAGGGGGAAATGGAGCACAGAGGCTACGGCTTTAGATGCTGAAGCTGGGGCCACAGGGCCTGATTACAAGCGCCAGGCTGTGGCTCCTTTTGTGTGTTTGGGTTTTTCCGTTATTCCCATGGCCAAGCCTCCGTCATGTGTCACACGAGCTTCCTGTGTGGCTCGTTTGACACGATGAAAAATGTCTGCAGTACTGAAAGAAGGCGTCAGTGAGTGCCTTCATCACCATCCTTGGCAACATCCATCAGGAAAGACTTTTTACTTCCTCCAAAGCGGCCCTGCGGCTGCCCAGACACCGCCTTGCATCCCTGCCCTCCAGAAGGTTCTAAGGCAGATACCAGAAGGCAAGTGTGCTGACGGCTCACTGCGGAGTCAAATTAAACATCCAAAGGAAATCGAGGGGCGCCTGGGTGGCTCAGTCGGTTAGGCATCTGACTCTTGATTTCGGCTGGGGTCATGATCTCACAGTTGGTGAGTTTGAGCCCTGCATCAGGCTCTATACTGATAGCCTGGAGCCTGCTTGGGATTCTCTCTCTGCCCCCCCTCCCCCCCACAGCCTCTCGTCCACTCATGTTCTCTCTCTTTCAAAATAAAGAGATAAAAACTTAAAAAAATAAAAAGGAAATGGAAATGAACATTACGATGGTTCTATGTTTATTGATAAGCTAAAAATAAGATTGTTTCTTTAAGCTTTTATGATTAAGTCATCTCTACACCCAACATTGTGCTGGAACTCACAAGCCCTGAGATCAAGAGTCACGCCCTCTATGGCCTGAGCCAGCCAGGTGCCCCAAGTTTGGTGGTTAAGCTGGAGAAAGAAAAGGACCACTGAATGCATCCATGGATACATCCAGTCAGCAGCAAATGACAGTGACACATGTGCTCGGTGCCAGCAACTAAAATAGGACGTGGAAGCAGGAGTTCCTGGGGGTGGAGTGGAGAAGAAACCAGGAGAGTCTGCTCTGTGGACCTCATGCAGCAAAGGGCGACGGGGTTGTCCACAGAACTGATCAGGGACGTTTTCGTGGAGAAGGCTGGACTTCAGGAATGAATGATAAGAAGGGTAGGGGGTGGGGAAGAGGGGGAGAGGGGGCAGAGGTGAGAGGTTGGTCCCCCCACCCTGCTGGTCTGTGAAAGCTGATTAGATGCTCTGCTTCCTTTGCTCTAGGAACAGAGACAAAGCTCCCAGGGGCTAAGAAAAAATGACAAGTGTGTGGATGGCCTGCATTTCCGGGGCAGAGACTGACACACCCTAGCCTCTCTCTCTCTCTTTTGTTTTTCCGGATCCCACTGAATGCACATTCAAGGAGATCTGGGACATTAAAGGCGCGGGGGGGGGGGGGGGGAGGTCCCCAAAGAGGAGGAGCTGGATCCCACCAGGGAATGAGGCCTTGCGGGGCATTTCTGCGGTGGCCAGGGAGGCCCAGCCCTCCAGCACCCTCAGCAGGACACGCACGCTGAGCGGATCGCCGAGCGGATCACCGGGAGAGGGAGGCAGGCGCTCTGTTGGGGGGTGCGCCCTGCCGGTGCTCCGGGCTCTCCCCTCCGACATCTCCGCGATGTTTATTAAGAGATGACAAGTCTATCAGGCCTCATGAGCAGTCGTTCACAGGGAGGAGATGTTCCCGTACACCCAGGGAGCGTCATCAATCTTGTGGCGGCTCGGGGCTCGGAGCAGCGGAGTGAGCAAGGCCCTTCTGCGCCCCGCCCCGCGCTCTAACCGCGCCCCCCCGGGTTCGCCGGCCGCCTCTCCGCGCTGCGCAGCTCAGCAGGCGGTGGCAGCAGGCCGCTGTTTGCATAAAGTGTTTCCCGTAAAGGGGTGGAAACGGAAGGACAGAATAAAAAGGGCCCTCTGCTCCCTTGTTACTGGCCTTATGGAACACATTTCGTCCTGGGAGCCGCAATGGATTGGAGTGAGGCTAGAAATGACGGCACCCCTGTGGCCAGCGTCATGTAGCAACGTCTTACAGTATACAAATGATTTGTGAATTTCATACTGTATGTGTGAATATTACACCCCTCTCAGAGAGAATATCTAGAATAATCTATATCTAAAATATCCAATTTGGATCTTCCACTGCGTGTGAATACGCACTGTGTTGTCTTTCCTAGATGCACGCTTTTTTTTTTTTCCTTCTCTCTCTCTCTTTCTCTCTCTCTCAATTTCTTTCTGGAAAGAAGATTTAACGCAACTATCAGCATTTGGTACTGGAGGAAAAGACTCCGCGGCTCTGTGCAGGACGCAGAATTCATACTACTCACAATTGTCAGTGGACCTCATTGAATATATGTTTTTTGAGTATTGTATATATCACTGCATTTGTAAGTCAAATGTGCTACGCATTTATTTTTCATTAGAATACCCCTAATCTGGGCCATGCAGCTTCAAGTCCTGAAAGACACTGTCAGATGGGACAATAATATCATTTTTTAAATTTCATGAAATTTATTGAGGCTTACAAATCATTTTTTGGCACTGGTTCAATATTTAAACATTCCAATCTAACACATCATAAGGTTGTATTTTTTTTTTTTTTTTTGGGGGGGGGGGTTGGGGGAGAGAGAGGAAATTATTTTTCAGTATCATGACTGCTTCCAAACATTTTTGGGGGAATCTCGTTCTTTAATGCATGACTTTCAAAGACTTGACACTGGGCTTTGTTCAGAGAAACGAAAAAGGTCATGAAAAATGGCTCTTTTATCCTTTGCACGGCATCTCTGTGGCTCCAGCAGAATTAGATAGGAGTGAAAGATTGGGCTGGCTTCATTTGTAGAAGACGTATGTAACACTTAGCTGCTGGGACAATGCTTAGATTCTGGGATTTGTTTCAATGACCTATATTGGTCCAGAAATGCTGTTTTTAGGAAGATAGTAACAGTCAAAAACTGAACGATTGCATATGCCAGCCTAGCCAGGCTCTGCCTTGGTATTGCAGATGAGGTTCCCCATGCTGATCCATGTCACGGCCTAATGCACGAGAGGTTTGTGTACATGCACACACGTGAATGTGTGTGTGTGTGTGTGTGTGTGTGTGTGTGTGTGTGTGTGTGTAGGGCAGGGATGGCTCAGATCATTAAAGGGGCAATATAATACCAACATAAGTGACTCGATGGGGGGTCTAGTTCTGCTGTGGAAATCAAAGAGAATCTTGTTACACTTAAATGGGAAATTGTATTCTTTTCCTGTTTTGATGAACACCACGTGAACCAGAAGAAGAGACTACTCTCCTATGGGAAAATTCAATAGGGCAGAAAAAACTTTCCCAAGTTCCAAATTAGTTTACGAAAAAGATTTTTTGTTTTGAGAAGAGGAGCTTCCAATGTTGGATTGCAATTTTTACTTCTGACATTTTTTGCTAAGATGGGAAGAAGCTTTGGTTTGTATAGGGGGGAGATGGGGACCACTTCTCCCTCAGCATTTCAGACAGGGTTTATTGAGATGTAAATAACATACATACACTTCGCCCATTGAAAGGACACAATTCAGTGGCTTTTTATATAGTTATAGAGTTGGGCAACCAACATCACAATCAATTTGAGAACATTGAGGACCCCCAAAAGAAACCCTGTCTCCCTTAGCCATTACCTCCCACCCCAGCCCCTCCTCCAGCCTTAGGCATAGCATCTGTTTTCTGTTCATTTAATTTGCCTATTCTGAATATTTTATGTAAATGGTCACCCGATATGTGGCTTTCTGACTGGCTTCTTTCACTTTGCATAATGTTTTCAAGGTTCAGCCAAGTAGCCACCCCCACACTGGTGCTCATTCTTTTCTTTGCTGGATAATATTCCATTGTAAGGAGCAGTTGGACGGGCATCTGGGGTGGTTTCCACTTCTTGGCTGCATGAATAATGCTTCTGTGAGCACTCATGTACAAGTTTCTATGTTCACTTCTCTTAGGTGTATATCCAGCCATGACATTGCTCAGCGACGAGTCTAGGTTTAACCTTGTGACAGATTACCAGACCACTTTGCAAAGCAGCTGCACCATTTTATATTTCCATTAATAGTGCACGAGGGTTCCAGCTTCTCCACATCTTTGCCAATACTGGTTATTAACTGCCTTTTTGATTATAGCCATCCTAGTGTGCGTGAAGTGGTGTCTCATTACGAGTTTGATTTGCATTTCCCTGATGGCTGAGCATTCTTTTCTTTTCTTTTCTTTTCTTTTCTTTTCTTTTCTTTTCTTTTCTTTTCTTTTTTTGGTCCTTTTGTATATCTTCTTTGGAGAAATGTCTACCCAAATCTTTCACCCATTTTTGGAATTGTACTATTTGTCTTTTTATTACTGAGTTGTAGAAGGCCTTTACATGTTCTGGGTACACATCTCTTTTTTTTTTTGAAAACCTTGTTTTTTAAAATTTTTATTTATTTTTATTGTTTTAGAGAGAGGAAGGGAGGGGCAGAGGGAGAGAAAGAGAATCTTAAGCAGGCTCTATGTCGTTCAGCCCGGAGCCTGATGTGGGGCTCCGTCCTGTGACCGGAACCGAAACCAAGAGCAGGACGTTCAACCAACTGAGCCACCCAGGTGCCCCTGGGTACCCATCTCTTATCCGATACGTTATTTGCAGAAGTTTTCTCCCATTCTATTCTGTTACTGTGTCCCTCAAGCACAGGGTTTTAATTTTTGATGATGTACAACTTTTTTTCTTTTTTCTCTTTCTTTCTTTCTTTCTTTCTTTCTTTCTTTCTTTCTTTCTTTCTTTCTTTCTTTTTTTTGGCTTGTGGTTTTGGTGTCATGATCTGCTTTGGTTTTACATGACTCTTTAAAGGAACTCCTAAGCTTTTGGATTGGGCCTGTGATAGGAGTATTGAGGGTGAGTAGTATTGGAGCTGATGGCATTAAAGAGAGATACTAGTGAATTTAGAAAACCGGATGACTGCTTCAGGCATCATAACATGCCAAAATGTTACCATATGTTGGTTAGAAAATTACGTTGTAACAAATTTATTGTCTAAATCCTTACAAGTATGGGTAAAATATGAAACATATATAATGTCTATGTAAACATGTGTAAGATATGAATGTTTATATATGAAACGTGTGTAATATATGAACGTTTATATTCTTTTTTTTTTTTTTTTTAATTTTTTTTTTTCAACGTTTATTCATTTTTTGGGGGACAGAGAGAGACAGAGCATGAACGGGGGAGGGGCAGAGAGAGAGGGAGACACAGAATCGGAAACAGGCTCCAGGCTCTGAGCCATCAGCCCAGAGCCCGACGCGGGGCTCGAACTCACGGACCGCGAGATCGTGACCTGGCTGAAGTCGGACGCCTAACCGACTGCGCCACCCAGGCGCCCCAGAACGTTTATATTCTTATATATAATATATATGAAACATATATGGAATATATGAATGTTTAGTACTTCATATTCATCACCTCCAAAATATTATACAGTATGCTGCCACCAGGTGGTGGTAACAGCAGCCTGGAATGAGCAGTCTCATTGTTTAAACTTTGAGAAACATGGTTTATCTGAAATCCAAGTTGTCTAGCCTATTACATTCATAAGAATAACTTTACAAGACGTAAAAATTGAACTTTCTAATAAAATCAGATTCTAAATGGTAATCTTATTAAATGCGGTTAATAAGAAGATAAAGAGAGAAAAGAGAAAGAGTAAACATTTACTGAGCACTTACTATATGAGTCCAGAGCCACTATTTTATTTCACCTTCGTGATACTATTTCAATTAGTGTCCCCAGTTTAAAGATGTTTAACTTCTTTGTCCAGGGTCACACAACAATCACACATCAGCGTTTGTGAAGCCTGTACATCTGCTACCGTGCCTATATTTTGCGGTTTCCTATCGATAAATCAAACATACATTCATGTTTGACTAATATTTAACAAGCATCCACGGTACCGGGCACTACACTAGGGTAATTATCATAAATGTGGGTATCATTAAGATTTTAGTCCTAATTATTACCTGACATTGCTTAAAATAAAGTTGATCTCTCCTAGATTTGATAAGGGTTCTCTTCCTCTCTCTCAAGCTCTCTCCGCCTCTCTTCTTCACCCTTCCCTTAAAACCAAAATCCTTCATAGGCACGTATGTGCTTTGGGGGTTTTCAACTCAGGACATTGTATCAAAAAACCCAAATTCTCCAGAAACAAGTCCACAGCTTTCGGTAGTTTGCAGATTTTGTGTTTCAGCCTCAGAAGCGCTGTTTCTTGGCTTAGTGTAACAGACGCTACTTGGGTGGTGGCCTTGCCCACACAAGTCCCCGGAGCTTCCCAAGGGCAGAAATTCTGTCTGCTTGCCTTCCACTTTGTCTTTAGTTCCTCAAAGCTTGGTGGCTCTAGTGGCAGCTCCCTATAGGGCCGGGGCCCTAACTCAGGTCGTTCTAGTTGCTAGCGTTCCTGGGGCCTTTAGGCATTTCCTTCCATTTTTTGAACTACTTAAGTATTCTTATGATATACCTCCTCTTTCACTTAACTTAGGTGGGGTTATTTAACCAACATGCTTAAGCTGCCAGATTTAATGGACTCCCTCCCTCTTTCCTCCCTTTTTCCCTCCCTTCCTTCCTCCCTTCCTTCCTCTCCCTCCCTTTCTCCTTTCCTCTCTCCCTGCTTTCCTCCCTCCCTCCATCTCTCCCTCCCTCCCTCCCTCCCTCCCTCCCTTCCTCCCTCCCTCCCTCTCTCCCTTCCTTCCTTCCTTCCTCCCTCCCTCCCTCCCTCCCTCCATCTCCCTCTCCCTCCCTCCCTCCCTCCATCCCTCCCTTCCTCCCTCCCTCCCTTCCTTCCTTCCTTCCTCCCTCCCTCCCTCCTCCTTTTTCCCTTCCTTCCTCTCTCCCTCCCTTTCTCCTTTCCTCTTTCCCTGCTTTCCTCCCTCCCTCCCTCCTTCCCTTCCTCCCTTCCTTCCTCTCTCCCTCCCTTTCTCCCTTCCTCTCTCCTTTCTTCCCTCCCTCCCTCCCTCCCTCCCTTCCTTCCTCCCTCCCTCCTCCTTTTTCCCTCCCTCCCTTCCTCCCTCCCTCCCTCCCTCTCTCCCTCCCTCCCTCCCTCCCTTCCTTCCTCCCTCCCTCCCTCCCTCCCTCCATCTCTCCCTCCCTTCCTCCCTCCCTCCCTTCCTTCCTCCCTCCCTCCATCTCTCCCTCCCTCCCTCCCTCCATCTCTCCCTCCCTTCCTCCCTCCCTCCCTTCCTTCCTTCCTTCCTTCCTCCATCCCTCCTTCCCTTCCTCCCTCCCTCCTTCCCTTCCTCCCTTCTTCCCTCCCTCCCTCCCTTCCTTCCTCCCTCCCTCCCTCCCTTCCTCCATCCCTCCCTCCCTCCCTCCCTTCCTTCCTCCGTCCCTCCCTCCTTCCCTCCCTTCCTCCCTCCCTCCTTCCCTTCCTCCCTTTCCTCCTCCTCCTCTTAGCCCTCCTTCTTCATGGAGATAGACTCTTTCTCTTCCTTGTCTTTTACCTACACAGTAACTTTAGAGCTTCTTTATGTCCTAAAATGAAAATCTCCAAGGTTCTTCTTGTCCCTTTTCGGGTTAAGTGTTAGGTTCCTTTAAAGACAGGGATATGTTCTGCTGCTTCCATATGCTTCCAGGGGGATCACCTCTGCTCAGAGCTTTTTGACTCTTACATGCATTTCTTCTCTTTACTGTGGCAAGTATTATTAGGTTCCAATATTTATAACCTGTCTCTACAAGAGAGATCTTCAAAATCGGTTTTTAAAACCATGGGCATATGCACTAAGGATAAGCTTTTTTTCTAACCAAAATTATAAATAGTGTTCTGAACAATAAAGTGGTTTCCTCCAGCTTTGGAAAGGCTAAACACACATATGTACCGTATCTGCTGGCCTGAGAGTTAGGAGAGCAATGTTTTTCATGAAATAAGATACAGGAGGGTAGAGTTGGAGGTGACTGGGTTACAGGACTGATATTTCTCCAGAGTCGTGAAGAAGGTACAGGTGTGACACTGGGGAAGGCTGTGTCTGAGTCCTGTTCCTCACGAAACCGCACGCAAAAATCACCGCAAATGGCTTTCACCTCTTGAGGTCATATCTATGCATGCACATATCTTAGCTGTTTGGCCTCCAAATGCATCGACAACTGATTACAAACAGTAAATGGGTAACTGAAAGCTAGTCATTTCCAACAAGCTGGCCATGGAGGGGAAAAAAGAAATCTAGTGTACTTCCTCCTGACTTTTATTACCTTCCCTCCTCCCGTTTGCAAGGTTAAGTTTGCAGTAACAATAAGGAGACAATCCAGGAGAGTCTTTAAAGCTTTTGGGATCCCAGAGCATTTTACGTGGGGGTCGGTGACAATGTGGGGTCGTGACAAGCTGTGAGCCCCATGCTCTTTCCAGATATGCGTCAGAGATTTGGATCCCTGATCAGGAGAACTGAGTGAAGTCCACAAGGAGGGCCAGTCTGGAGGCAGAAGGGGAGCTCCAAGCAAGGGAGTGACATCAGGAGTGATGGGAAGGGAGAGACACCAGGGCCTGGGCAGCCCTTCTGTGCCCTGAGTCATTCCCAGAAGTTTTCAACAGCCTTGCGAGAGAGGTGCAGCCTCCTGGGTTTTCCCCAGAACAGGAAAGGCGTGGAAGGAAAGTTGAGGAATCCAGGAGGGCATCTGTTTAATGATGTGAACTCAGAACCTCCTGATAAGTTAACTCTGAAAAGCGAACGCATCTCTGTTAGGGGACTTCTACCAGCCCCCAAGTATACTCTCCACTCCTTTAAAATCTATCTTTACCAGGAGCACCTGGGTGGCTCAGTCAGTTGGGCCTCTGACTTTGGCTCAGGTCATGATCTCCCTGTTCACAGGTTCGAGCCTGCGTCAGGTTCTGTGCTGACAGCTCAGAGCCTGGAGCCTGCTTTGGATTCTGGGTCTCCCCCATCTCTGCCTGCCCCCCCCCATACTCTCTCTTTCTTTCTCAAAAATAAATAAGAACATTAAAATTTTTTTTTAATCTATCTATCTCTACCAAAAGGAGAGAAGAATGATCTCTCTCTGCCTCTCCCCTGCTCATGCTCTCTCTCTCTCTCTCTCAAAAATAAATAAAAACATTAAAAAAATTAAAAAAAAAATGTATCCCTACCAAAAGGAGGGAAGAATAATCACCTTTCAAAACCTGGCAGAAATTCCCTGTCCCTACCTCTTATTTAGGCAGAGCAATTACTGTTGTTGTGTGTTCTCAAAGCCTTTTACACAACTTCACTGTACAGTTACTCGTTGTTAAAGTTCCTTCCTCCCTCCCTCCCTCCTCTCCTTCTTCCTTCCTTCCTTCCTTCCTTCCTTCCTTCCTTTATTCCTTCCTTCCTTCCTCCTTCCTTCCTTCTTCCTTCCTTCTTCCTTCCTCCCTCCCTCCCTCCCTTCCTTCATTCCTTCCTTCCTCCCTCCCTCCTCCCTCCTTCCCTCCTCTCTCCCCCCCTCCCTCCTCTCTCCCTCCCTCCCTCCCTCCCATCCACTCTTTCTCTCATTCTCCCTCATTCTCTTTCATGTATGTGTCTTGCAGGATGATGGGACCCATGGAGGGCAGATACACAGACCACTAGGAGACAACGGCTCACAGCCTCAGGAAGCAAACGCAAGTTACTGGGGCTGCTGGACAAGGCTCTGGGAGCACAGAGAGGAGGAGGGAGTTTCCTGAGAGGACTGCAGAGGGAGCCGGCTGTGAAGGCTGGAGGCAAGCTGTTAAGTGTGCAAAGGCCACAGAGAGAGACTGAGCCAAAAGGAATCAAGGCTCTGAGGTGAGTGTGCCCACTTTGTGCGGCAGGGGGTTTCCCCAGCTCATCCGGGCTGGAGCGTTCTGGAAGCACAGGAGGGCGGATTAACAGCTTTTCACACGCTTTGTTAGGAAGAGCCTGTTCTGAGGACAGGACGGTAAACTGAGGCAGGCCAGTCAGGAGAATCCTGCGAGGTCCCCAGGGAGAGAAGATGAAGGCCCACAAAGAGAAAGTAGCAAGGGCCCGGGGCGGGGCCTTTTGGGGAGGGGCAGGACTTCAGGGATTTGCCCCACTAGGCTTACTGGAGGGTCTCTGGGGTTTGGGAATCTGAGAGCAGGTCTGGATTTACCTGGGTCCTCTATCCCCAGGATCCTGTTCTGTTCCGGGGGTGGGAGAAGGCAGACGGGCCTCACCCAGCAGCTCACGACCTCCCTGGAAAGACCTTGCTCACTCGGTTCGTCTCGGGAATGGGTTTTAATGGAAACAGAGAGTGAGATTCGCGGCACATATGTTAGTCTGTGGCTACACAGTGAGGGGTAAGAATGGCCCCTGAGTGGCTGTGCCACTCTGTCCTCTGACTAGCAGCGTCTCCTTACCCTGAAAGGCTGTAATACTGTCCACTGTGAGCTTAACTTTGGAGGTATTTGGCCAACGGCCCACACGGCTCCTCCTTCTGACCTGCCCTCTGTCTCCTCAGCGGCTCACCCTCTCCCGTCAGCACAGGACCACCAGTCAAGCTGACCACCTGGCCCCAGCGTTCGAAGACCACACTGACTAGTGAAATGCTCCCAAGGACATTTTTCTTTTTCTTTTTTTTTAAAAAAAATTTTTTTTTCAACGTTTTATTTATTTTTGGGACAGAGAGAGACAGAGCATGAACAGGGGAGGGGCAGAGAGAGAGGGAGACACAGAATTGGAAACAGGCTCCAGGCTCTGAGCCATCAGCCCAGAGCCCGACGCGGGGCTCGAACTCACGGACCGCGAAATCGTGACCTGGCTGAAGTCGGACGCTTAAACGACTGCGCCACCCAGGCGCCCCTCAAGGACATTTTTCATGAAGGCTAACAGCACGTACAAAGTGCTCATTAAATGGCAGCTCGGGTTCCTTCCCCCCATGACTTGAACTAGCTCGTTCCCTCAGGTATCCAAGAGGTCCGCTTTCCAGGGGAAACGACAAATGCTTCCCGTGTGTAAATGAGGTTAGCCTTCTTGAGTACGTCTTTGCATTTTCAATGGGGTCTTTCAGGAAACAGAATGACTTAAACCAAGGACTGGTTCCAGTGCTGGAACTCCCAGCCACTGAGGAGGAGCCGTAGGAAGCCATGTGGGTGCCAGGGCTATTTGTGCTGAGCCCTCAGAGAGGCTCCCCACCCAGCTTATGAAGCCTGGCCCCCAAAGATCGTATCGCTTTGGTTTCTGTCTCTTTGTAATGACCATCCAGAATGGCTTCAATGTGTTTTCCATGTGTGGAAGTGGCTGTAACTTTCGAAAGATGTCTTGGTGGGGGATGGTTTAGAGAAAGGGAGGGATGGGGGTGTGAAGCAATATGGCTGAACTTGGCTCACAGAACCAAACACAGGGAAGAGGGGACAGAGGCCACAACAAAGCACACTTCTCTGTGCCATTCTCACTCCTCGTCTTGCTCAGAGCTGCTCTTAGGCTCCCAATGTGTTTAAGGGACTCTGTAACCACATGTAGAACCGAGCACATTTCTCTCCATCTTTTTGCCCCTCTCTCTCCCTCTCCTACACATGACTTTTCCTAGTGGGCACTTTCTAGGCCCTGCAGAATCATTGCAGAATCAGTCTTAGTTGCAGACATTGCATTGTCTTGCAGGACGATGGGATCCACGGAGGGCAGATACACAGACCACTAGACAGACATTGCGGAATCGGTCTTAGTTGAGGAGCTCGTTGCCCGGTCGGAAAAGAGAGGAGGAAATAGACCGCAATCATGATAATCACCACAAACACTGAAATTCCTCTTTCTGTGCACAGCCACTGGGAGAGGTTTACATTTCTTAGGATTTTTCTCACATTTTTTCACTCCGTCAATACTTCCAACGCTGTGAAGCAGATACTCTTTTCATTATCCTATTTTGTCAAGACCTTTATTTTCTTTAATGTTTATTTATTTTTTGAGAAAGAGAGACAGAGCATGAGCAGCAGAGGGGCAGAGAGAGGGGGAGACACAGAATCCGAAGCAGGCTCCCGGCTCTGAGCCGTCAGCACAGAGCCCAATGCGGGGCTCGAACTCATGAACCGTGAGATCATGACTGGAGCCGAAGTCAGATGCTCACCTGACTGAGCCACCCACGTGCCTCTAGTTTCTTGAAGATAGTTTGATGTGGGGTTCGAACTCATGAACTGTGAGATCATGACTTGAGCCAAAGTCGGATGCTCCACCGACATCATCCTATTTAGAAAATGGGGGGAACCGAGGTGCTGAACAATTAAGTAACTTGCGCAAGGTCACGTACCTAGTCAAAGGCCAGGCTGACTCAGTCCCAGGCCACTTAACTGCACCACACAATACCTCCTCTGCCCGTGACGTTGTTGTTTTATAGCCCCGACTGGCACCTCTGGGAAGCTTCCTGGAGGAGATGTCTGAATCGTGAAAAATGAATACAAGTTTCTCCGGCAAAGGAGGAAGCAGGCTGCGGGCTAAGAGGAGTATTCTAGCCTAAGGCAATGTCAAAGTCTGGAAGCTGGGAAACGTGGACTCAATTCTGAAAGCCAGGCGGAGCCTCTAAAAATCTCAAGGATGACCAGACTTGTACTCTAGACACTCCTGCTCTCATTTCTGGGTGTTTCTGAAAGCCACAGTGTGAAGGATAGAGGCTCTGCAGAGAACAGCCAAGCGTCCCTTACTGTCTCTCTCTCTCTTTCCCTACTGCGTATCTACCCTCCACATCCACTAGGACCTTTGCTCATTCATTCGTTCACTGATGCAACATTATTCAACAGCTGTTGATGAAGTGCCTCTTCTGTGTCAGGAACTGCACCAGGTACCAACGTGACAAACATGGACGAGGCACAGGTGATGCCCTGAGAAGGGCAGGGCTGCCGGGGGACATAGGCATATACTCACGTGAGTTCAGAAGCAACAACGTGCAAAATGCTAGATCGTGGACACGTTCAAAGTGCAAAAGCTGAACAGTAGAGGAGGCGATAGGTCTTCACGGTTAAGAACACAGACCCTGGAGTCACATCGCTCTGGGTTCAAATCTCAGCTCGGCCGCATGGTGGCTGTGTGACCTTGGGTCACTTATTCCATTTCTCTGAATCTTAGTTTCCTCATGAGCAAATGTAGATCAGAGAGTTGTTACAAAATCGAAGGAGTTAACGGCTTTTTAAAGTTACTTAGTACAATACAAACGTAGAAGCCCCGAAGTGACAATATTCCCCAGTAGATGTCACTGCTACATAGGGAGTTGGGTGAGATGTCTGAGTTCAAGTCTACCACTTAAGGATCCCTTCAGGAAACTGGTATACAAAAGGCTTTCTTTTCAAAATACAAAAATACAGCAGAGCGTGAGTAGGCTGTGAAATGTACAGGGGTCAGGGCTCACGATCACCTTTCCTAAGTCTTTAGACGTACTTGGAAGTTTTAAATGTTTTCCAGAGTGGCTCTCTGATGGAAGCAATTTTCTTTCTGTTTCCTAGAAATCCTAGATTTGATTTCTTTGGCTTAGGTTTTGTCAGGGAGCACCTCTTAATTTCCAAGTGTTTCAAACCATTTCTGAGAAGGCATGTGACTAATGGTTGTCAGAAGCCACGAAGATCTAACTTTAAGAGGAAGTCAAGACGGGGACCTGGGGACCTTGTGGCACAGGAAAAACCTTCAGGCAGCAAGAGGCAGCATCACTGGGGCTGGCTTTATGGCAACGAAGTTTGAACCTATAGCCCTATTTTCGGTGGACCGGGAAAGGTCGAAGTTCAGCGACTCAGGTTTTGCTCCATGATCTCCACAGATCTCAGCTCAGACATGGCACAGTGGGTGAGTGATTTTCTTTCTGGCTCTTGATGCTGACATGACCAGCCCTTGGGGTGAAATAGGTAGGCGGACGCCACAGGGGTCATCGTGCACTCATCTTCTTATCAGATCTCGTACAGAAAACTTCCTTTGGACCAGACTTAGTGTAAGGGATACAGAGGTGAATAAGGCATGGTCCTTTTCCTCAAACAGTTCCCAGTCTAGACGTGAGTGGGAGGAATAGACCTGCGAGTGTATAGCTATAATACGCTCTTTTAAATATATTTTTTAAGAAGCGTCAATAAAGTCTGTAAAGAAGGGGAATTTGGACCTTTGCGTTGAAGGATGAATGGGAGTTTTTCATGGGGAGAAGTGAGAGGAGAACATTCCAGATAGAAGAAGCAATGCCCATCCAAGTACAACGCCTCAAAGGCAAAACTAATAGCAACTGCTCTGAATTGAGGGTCTGGGGATTTGGGTGGAAAGATGAGGTGCCCCTCTCAAATTCAAGGAGGCTGTGTGCGGGTGCCTCGAAGGCCCAAAGACCCTATAAAAGGAGTCCTAAATGCTTCCATGTTGGAACCACCCTTTTCCCCTATATCGTTCATCCTGTGACTTCTATTTCCTTGCTAGGCAATCAGCGCCCACTTCATTTCACAGGGGCCAGGCTACGAGGCTAATTTGGGGCACACAATACAATTTGCCCCAGCCCTTGTAAAGGAAGGCCCTGGTAAAATAACAAACAGCCTTAAGCTAGCTAATAGTGATAAGGGTGGTTGTTAGTGATGGTTCATCCTGTTGAGTGCTGTCTGGCCCTGTATTAAATGATGCGTGTGTGTTATCTCATCTAATCCTCATACCCACCTTACGAAGGAGAAGGCAGAAGAGTGTCAGGTTCGCGGCGAAGCCTGGGCTGCGGGCATCTGGGGCCAGACTGGCTGGGTTCGTATCTTGACAGTATTCCTTGTGAGCTAGGTGACCTCGGGAAATGGCTCCGTGCTGCTGCGTGCCCCAGTGTCTCCATCTATAAAATGGGGATAATCACAGTACCTACCTTTTGCATACGCATTCACTTTAGGGGACGGCACCGGAAGAGCTATCCTGGGCTGCAGATCGCCAAGAGTGGTCTTAAAAACCTACTTTGTATCCAGCTGCCAGCACCTCACTCACGGTGAATGAATCTGAGAAACTCAACAGGTACAAGCAATCACCGGAAAGCTATTTGTTGTGATTGGAAAACACTCAAAGAAATGGAGTGGTTCATAGATGATTTAATATTTCAGAGGTGGCACGTGTGAATGAGTAAGCTCAGGGTATATGAGCGAGTTTACATTCCACATCAAGGTTTTACTTAAATTTTACATTTTGTTTAAATGAGAAGTGAGATCAATGTAATATGGCTTAAACCTTTCTCAGAAATTTATGGCTTCTTTTAATAAACCTCATAAAAGACACTTTTAAACATATGCAGCGTTCTTAATGTAATGGTTTCATTCCTAAAATATATAGTATTTAGGTAGCGTCTAAAATGCCGTTAAAGTATCACAAAGGCTGTAAAAATATTGTTAACGGGAAGAAATCTTTTAGAGGGATAAATATTTTCTTGGAAAAGGAAAACGCCGTGAACCTTTTAAGCAGGGGAATGGCTTGGTTGTGAAAAATAACAATTTGCCTTTTTTATGTCCTTTCTGTGGTTCTACTTCAGCCAATTATTAGATTAAAGCAAGCTGTTGCTACGTGCCCTAGAAACTCAGACGGATTTGATGGTGCGCCCTAAGTTTGTGAGGACAAGTTCCATTTAAAGCTTTAATGAGGTCAAGGGAACAAAGAAGGAGCCTGGCTGAGTCCTTTGTGTTATTTCAGGACTGTATCTTAGAATTACGAGGCTTGCATAATGCCAGGGAAAGAACACAGGACTTAGAGCTAAAAGCCCTCAGTTTGAGACCTGGCTCTGCCATTTACTGGCTCTGTGACCTTGGCATAGTCACTTAAATGCTCTGAGGCTCGGTTTCTTGGGTCTAGAAAACGGAATTGAGATAGCTGCTCCAGCCACTTTGTGAGGCTATTGTAGAGTCAAACGATTGAATGTAGAATGAAGTGCTTTGTAAGCTGGGAAGGCGTAAAGTGCTCCTAGACTTCGTTTACTTGACAAACATTTGTTGAGCACTTATTATGTGCAGACACAGAGCAGAGCCTCCTGTAAACCATTCTACATGGATGAGAGGCTGTTCCACCCTTAAAGATACACAGGTACATTCTTCTTCGGTGACCTTTTCCCCCATCTATTAATCGCCACCTTCAGAAAGTTTTCCACTGCATATAACATAAGACACGGATAACTGTGAGTAATGAATAGAGAAGCACTCCGTGCTATGGTTGGAAAGAACATTGAGTCCAAACTCTTTCCCACACAGATGATGAAGCAAAGGTCCAGAGCGGAAGATGGTGTGCCCGGCCAGATTCAGTTTTCATCCGCTACAAGCCACGATGCCATATATAAACATCAGTAGAATAAGAAAAAGAATATGTCTCCTGCCTACTGCCCAGACTTACCCTGCGTGAGCGGGGCAGTTCTGGAGGATGAAGAGAGGGAGGCTAAGGCCAATTCAGGAGGGATTTTGCATATATGTCAAGGCATTTAGACATTATCCAGCAAATGTGGGACTCCAGTAAAATATTTTAAGCAAGAGAGTTATAGAATTAGATACATGTTTCAGAAAGAAGACCCCGGGACAGTGTAGAAAATGAGTTTGTTCTCGTCATGACAGGGGACAGGGGACATGTTGGAAGGCAGCTCCTTAGACTTCCTGGGAAGTGATGTAGGTTTGAATGGTGGACTGTCAGTGGGGATGGGACGTATGAGTCCACTGAGCATGGTAGTGACTGGAAGAGACCTCCTCCCTCTTGGGAAACTGGGTGGGTGATAGTTTTCACTGAGAAGGAAAGAGGAGGAGGAGGAGGAGGAGGAGGAGGAGGAGGAGGAGGAGGAGGAAGAGAAGCAAGAATTAATTGGTGGGGGGAGGGGGAAAGATCTTGAGTTCAGGTTGACATTTAGGGGCCGATGTAAAAAAACTATATAGTTGAAAAGAGCCTAGAACTTTGAAAGAAAACTCTGTGCTGAAGACATTTATTTGCTATTTCTAACTCCTGTGATGAACACAGTTTAGATTCCAGTGTAGACTGTTAGAACTGGTGTAGAAAATAATAACAATAGTGAAAAGAACTAATGTTTATTTAGCCCTTATGTGCCAGGCACTGTGTTAATTCTTTTAACAAGTTATTTCCCATATTGAGCCACTGGGGAAAGAATGAAACCCATGGCACGCTGTGGAATAAAACGTCAGAGGGGTTACAGTAAAATTCAAAATCATACTAGGCCTTCTGATCAAGGACTCAGAGGGGATCTGTCTGCCTTCTGAGGATTTGGGGCTTTTCTCAAGTACAAAAAGTGATCAGATATTAATTCTTTAAGTGTCCATTTCACTGTGCCCTCTCTACTCTTCTTCTGGGGTCTAGAGCCCATCAGTGTATCCTCCTTTTAATTTCTCTTTCATTTTTATTTTTACTTTAAAAAACGTTTATTTATTTATTTTGAGAGGTGGGGAGGGCCAAGAGAGGGAGAGAGAGGATCCCAAGCAGGCTCCATGCCATCAGCACAGAGCCCAACATGGGGCTCAAACCCACAGACCAGGAGATCATGACCTGAGTCAAAATGAGGAATCTGACCCTTAATCAACTGAGCCACCCAAGCTCCCCTTAACTTCTCTTTCGTTTTTAAATAATGCAACCTCCGTTTTAGTAGGACTTGGCTACTCAGCGAAATATATAATCTACTGTCAATTCCATTCAATTAATTTCCATTTTATATATTGTAAATTTGTGTCTGAAAGGCCAATCTATGTCTTTGTAAAAACCATATTCCACATCTTAACTTACGGTTTCTTTTTTTTTTTTTTTTTTTTAAATTTTTTTTTTCAACGTTTATTCATTTTTGGGACAGAGAGAGACAGAGCATGAATGGGGAAGGGGCAGAGAGAGAGGGAGACACAGAATCGGAAACAGGCTCCAGGCTCTGAGCCATCATCAGCCCAGAGCCTGATGCGGGGCTCGAACTCACGGACCGCAAGATCGTGACCTGGCTGAAGTCGGACGTCTAACCGACTGCGCCACCCAGGTGCCCCTTAACTTACGGTTTCAATCTCTCTTCTAGTTTTTTGAAATTACAAAAACATTTTAAATATACTTGTAATGACTTGTACACTAATTATATCATCTGTGTCATTTCTGGTCCGTTGCAGTCGATTTCTTTATCTACATTATGGGTCACATTTCCTGATTTTTTTTTTTTTACGTCAGGGAACTTTTGACTGAATGCCGGACTCTGTGGTTGTTACTTTCTGCGTGATAGTTTTTGTACTCCTGAAAGTATCTTCTTGAACTTTGTTTTGCAAAGCAGTTTTGTTATTCAGAAATAGTTTAAATCTTTTGGATCTCGCATTTAAGCTTTCTTAGGGTGGATGGAAACACGTCTAGCTTAGCCTGATTTTTCCCCACAGCAGAGACAGACTCTTCTCAGTACTCCACTTGATGGCCCATCAATTAGGAGATTTTCTACTCTGGCTGGTGGGAACAGGCAATATTGTCGGCTCTGTTTGAGGATAAGTAATTGGTCCTTCTAATCCTTCAGGTCGATCTTTCCCTGGGTTTTGCGACTTTCCATAAACATAGCTGTTGATCAGTAGTGAGCTAAAGACTTGAGAGGACTCTGCAGATTTCCACGTTCCGTCCCCACATAGTTCTCTTTTCTTTGAGATTCTTCCCTGAAAACTCTAGCTGCCTTAGCCTAACTGTACTTCGAGTTCCACTTCTTCCCCCTAGAGACTGTCAGTCCAGGCTCCCTCTCCCTATGCTGTAGCCCAGGTACTGTATCCGGGCAGCAATCCGGGGAAATCATAGGACTTAGTTCATTCGCGTCCTGTTTCCAAGGTTTCCTACTCCTCTGTTGTCTCACAGCTAACACCTTGAATTACGTTGTCTCATGTATTGCGCGTGGTATTTCATTTGTTTCCAGAGGAGAGTGAATCAGTCCTTGTTAATCCAACTTGTCCAGAAGAGTAGTTTTCACAACGCTATCTTGACCGGAAGTCAGCGAGGTATGGAATATGCTGAAAACTACTGAGTCACAACATGAAGACCGAACCAGGTGTTAACGGGAGATCGTAGAGCTAAAGAAAGGTACTGCTCTGTGGAAGAAGAGTTAAGAGCCAAAGAGCTGTATATTCTCTTCCTACTTTCAGATGTGGTCCCCGGTGACAGTAGAGGAAAATGAGCCAATTGTAGAGCCAATTAATCCAACCATCGAGGCCAACTGCTGGCCAAGTCAAAGCTTTTGTTTGCAAGGTTGTGGTGCTCCTCTTGCTGTCTTACAAAACGCTGACAACCCACTAACCGTAGCTCCACATCCTTCTGTATGGCTCTGGAACACTAGAAAACCACTAGAAGAACCAAACAACACGGACCAGTCTGGGGCACTCAGAGATAGATAGCTTTAAAAACCCTCGGGCAAAACTAATTTAGCTCCAGGCACTGAAACCCCAAATTTGTACTGTTTTCCCAAGGCTGCTGTAATTAACTACCACAAACTTGGTAAATACCACAAACAGAAACTTATTCCCCCGTAAGAAGAGCCTAGAAGTCTGAAATCAAGGTGTCAGGAAGACCGTGCTCTCTCTGAATGCCCCAGGAAAGAGTTCTTCCTTGTCTCTTCTGGCTACTGGTGGGTCCCAGAATTCCTTGGTTTGTGGCTGCATAACTCCAGTCTCTGTCGCTGTCAGTAAGATTTCTTGAGTGTGTGGCAGGTGGTGGGGGTTGGCAGAGCTGAGAAAGATGTGGGAGAGGATGGGGCAAAATCTTCAAGGCTGCAGCAATGTGAAGAAGTCACAAAGTTCACAGCAACGGCTCCCAGGGAGGAAGGCCACATGGAAACAGAGGCAGAGACTAAGACCTTATACACAAAGTACTCACAGCAGTGCTAGGCACATAGTGTCGTATATGCGTGTTAATCACTGTTATCGGAAAAGGTCACCGGGATTCCTTGCCGACTGACTGGGACGGCCACAGGGACTTATTCAGATTGCTTCCTATTTCCGAGATTGCCCTGTCCTTTGTTGCTGATATACAATGTTTTCAAAATTGTTGTTTCATATATTGTGTATGTATTTGTTTCGGCGGAGAGGGTAAATCTAGTCTCTGTATCTTTAAGTTTTCTGGAAATAGAAGTGTCAGAATGCTGTCTTAACTAAACCTCAGGAAAGAAAGTCAATCCTTCTAAAGAGCCCGATATCAGCAGTATACAGAAATATAAGGTTAAACAGAACAGGGTCCAAACTTCTGAACATTTCTTTGTGAACCTGCCTCGACTCAATTTTTAATTTGTTTTCAGCCAAAGCCCCGATGAATTATGGCAACGGCATGACCCCTCTTCCAGGATGCATATAGATATCGGAGCTCACATCTCATAAACTCTCTCTTCATGCTGATCTGACATCACACCAGGGGAACAATGAAAAATATTTTCCCAAACACTCTTTTCTCTGTAGGTACCATCACATTATTCATTCATCCACTCACTCTGGAATCAAGTCATTACAAAGAAGGTAGTGGGAAGTGACTGAGTCCTGGATATATTTTGGAAATACTTGTTTTTGACATTACATGCTGACGAATTAAACGTGGGGCATGAAGGAAAAACAGCAACCAAGGATAATGGCTGGGTTTTGTGTTTAACTCACTGAGTGGATGATGCTGTTGTTCACTAAGGTGAGGAAGGCTAAGGCGGGTAGGGCAATAAGATCTGTGTTGTGGCTGTGTCACGTTTGAGGTACCATCAGACATCTAAGGGGGGCGGGGTTGCCGAATGAACGCTTACATTTACAAACTCAGTAGACAAGTCCAGCCTGGAGACATGTTTTTGGAAGTTCTGAAAAAATATGTATATTTGCACACACACCTATACGCGTATAGGTATATGCATATACATATATATGAAAGCATAACGATTATATGTTATTAATATGTATTAAAAAATATATATATATATATATATATATATATTTACAGCACCCAGGAAGATCATCTGAGGAGAAACATAGAGCAAGGCACAGGGCACATTCTTCAGGTTCTGTGAGCACTATCACATTTAAGGCTGTTGCAGAGAAAAGAGATGTCAGTGAAGGGATTGAGAAGGCAGTGACGTCAGAGGAAGATGGGGTGAAGGTGATATTCTAAAGCATCATGGAAGAAGGTATCAAAAGAAGGAGGGTGTGGCCAACTGAGTCAAATGCTGGGCCGAATTTGAATAAGGTGCACACAGCAATCTGACTTGCAAAATGCAAGTTATTGTTGACCTTGAAACGCCCTGAAGGGCTTGGAGATGTGGGCCAATGCCCAAGGAATGACTTGAGGAGGGGAGGAGACGTGAGGACGGAGAGCCTGTGGGCACACGCAGCTCTTTTGAGGCATCTGACTACCAACGGGAGCGAAGGAATGCGATGGAAGCTGCTGGAAATCAGGGTTGAGGGGACTTGGCTTGTTTCCTTTCCGAGACAGATGATATTAAAGCATGATGTTAAGGTTTGTATGCTGATGGTCATGATCCAGTGGAGAGGAGGAAATGGACGGTGGAAGAACCAAAGGGGGTATTTGCGGGAGTGGGGGAGTGAATGGACTCCAAGTTGTGGAGAAGGAGCAAGTGAATTCGCCTGGGCGCTAGCTGAATTGTCTTCAGGGTAGGATGGCCACAACAACGACCCCCAAATAAAAGGAAAGCACTTGTGTGCGTGTGCGTGCGTGGGCGTGTGTTTTCCATCAGCGGCATTCAGCTTCTTCGGTGCAGACATAGTGGGAGTGGATGGCTGCGTTTCACAGGACTGAGATTTCACTGGGCAGGTATGATGGTGAAAGTCTTAAGGCTGATTGGCGACCCAACATAAAACCATGCTGCTAAGTTGTGGAATGGGTACAGAAGGAGGAGGGAGTGACCCATTTATGAGGATGGCCCAGGGAACTGCTCCGGTCCCACTGCTCTGGGGAATCCAAGGAGACAGTTCTGCTACATGGTGGCCCCTCTGGGACAGAGGGCTTGCCCCCAGCTGTGTGTTCCTGCAAACTGGTGAGTCAGGTGCTGTGCCCGAGACCAAGGGAGGGAGGTTTAAACATTAAAATGATCCTTTTCTTGTCCTTGAGGGTCTAAGTTTTATTCCTAAGAACACCCGACTCCCTGGATTGCTCCTTATGTGTCCGTCCTTTTCTGCTGTGCCCCTACTTTTGCTCCTGGTAAGGGAGACATCACTCAGGGACTGACGTATCCCTCCAGCTCGTGCCAGTGACACCAGACCCCTGTGACGACCGGGTCAGGGGACTCTCAAAGGGAGGAGGTGTGAAGCAGAGTCTTGAGTGAGCAAAACACAAGCCTGGAAGTTAGAGGACGTGACCTTCGGTCCTGAATGTGCCCTTTCTGGTTGCTTGCCACATCTGGTCGATGCTTAGCCCCCCCCCGTGCCTGGAACCTAACTGGAACATGAGCTCTCACTGTGGCTACCCAGAGACTCCCCCCTTGAAACTACGGAGGGGAGCTTAGAGATTGTACAACTTACCCATAATTGTGAGGCAGCTAAGGTCCCGAGGAGAGAGCCTGGGGCCAAGCTCACTTACCTCTGGAGCCCCAGAGCCAGGTCTGGGGTACACGCAGCTCAGACCCCTAGTCTGGTGCCTTCTACAGGTTTGTTTTTCTTTCACAAATACCCATGTGCTTCCCCTCCCCACTTTTGCCAAGGGCAAAATTGTCTCGCCCACTCACAGCTCTGTGTCAGGCATGCCAGCTCTGTGTTCATTTAAGTGGACAAGGGAGTAAACAAGTTAATTTTGGTCCTACAAATGCAGTGGGTGACAGTTTCTAGTTTGGGGGTAAAAATAATATCATCTCTGATTTGGGGGGAATAAAGTCACTGAGGTCCTGCCATCCAGAAAGGCCTTTTTCATGATAAACATAATGGCCATGATGTTTACTCCTGCTAAGGGTGGAGGTCTAGGACCTCTGGAAAAGCACCCCCCCCCCCGCACCCCCCCCCCCGCCCCGCCATTCCCCTTCCCCCATCCCCCACTGCCTCTAAGTCTCAGTCAAGGTGTAGGGCTGCACAGGCTCTTGGAACTTTCTACTCTTCCGGGAGTACTTCTTTCCCTCCTCTCTCTCTCTCTCTCTCTCTCCCTCTCTCTCTCTCTCTCTTAGCCCCAGGAAGTGGCTCTGTATTACATGCTGGGGCCAGATACCAAGGAGCACCCAGCAATAAAGCCCCTGAAAAATCTATGATCAATACTAGTGAGGAAAGGAAGAAAACAGATGAGATGTTTGGATGCTCACTAACATACATATGCAAATACAGCATCAATGGATTCCCAGAACTGAGTGGCTCCAAAGGACTCAGGAAGACAATAGTCCCAATTTACCACCAGCCTGGATACAAGGAGGCAGGAGGCTTCTGATTTTCTGAACAAAAGAAGGGTCAAATCTCAAGCTCAAACAGCTCTAAATAGGATAAACACACAGGAGAGAACTGGGAAGTAGGGGTGGGACGGTGGGGAGGAGATGCTTAAGGGAGCCACTCAGGGAGTCCTAATGGGAACTGCTGAAAGATAAACTGAGGCACATTAGAAATTCTAAGAGCTTATTTGAGCGAAAATGGATTTGAATCGGGCAGCACCCAGTCCCGCAGAGAGAAAGGAGCTCGGAGGTTCTGTACTCGTAGGCAGCCGGGAACAGAATCAAGGTAGTTGGACGGGACCAAAGCGTGGGCTGGTTCTGGCGGGTCACTTTCCTCCAGGGGATGGCAGGGGTCAATCGGGCTGATGCTCTAAGTAAGTAGCACTGATCAGTCATTCCTGATCGGCAGGGTTAGGATTCCATTTCCGGGAGAGACAGTCACATCTCCGTGGGGTGACATGGGGTAAGCGACTCTCTGCTTGGAGCCTGTTGTCTTGTTTTCAACAGAAGCCACTGGCAGAGACAAAGGCAGGTGACCAGCATCCACAGGGAAGGGGGAAAGGGAACTGGTTTTGGACAACTGGAATCTGGCTTCCTGACGTTGCTGGTGCTTTATGAAGAGTAGCTTCAGACAGAAGTCCACACTTCCTCTGCCTCCCCAGTACCCACCCTCCGCCCCCCCCCACACACACACCCTGCTCCCTGTACACACAGACTTGGAGAGTTCAAGTATCCACATCAATAGGTCTTAAACTCATACAGCTTTGGAGTAGGAAGGGCCACATGATCATCTGATTTGACCTCTCTCGTTTTCTACGTGGGGGCTCTGAGTCCTACAGAGATTGCGTACCCTGACTAACTTTAGTTTTAAGGAGAGATGGGCTTTTGGGATCATGAGAACTTTGAATTGGCTGTTACAAGCCCCCTGCTTTCAGCGACCTTCTCTCTGGGCCCAAGAAGTCCTCACCCGATGCGTCCTGTGTGAGACATGGAACAGTCTGGGTTGGGTCTGTGTCTCTCCCAGCTGTTTAGGACACTCAGATGAGGCTCCAGCTTCATGAGAGGGGATTCAGTGCTCATGACCAGGCAGCTACTTACTGGGTGGTGCTTGGTGCTTTTCTCCACCTGTCTGTGTCCTATGTACCCTCAAGGGGCAGATTGAGTTCCTGTGCCCAGGACGCATATTCCAACCACCACAGCCTCATGGCCTCTTCCACTGACCTGGTTTTTGGACCAAAACACCAATATTAAGAATTTCTAACTACCAGGCTCCATACCTACTTCAACAGAATCCCTTGGGAGGAGCCTTTCTCAAAATACCAATTCATAGGCCCCACTTCTAGAGATTCTGTCTTAGTAGGACAGACCTGGAATAGAGCTCATTGCTTTGTGTTTTTCTAAAACTCCTGCAGGTAATACTGGTGGGAGCCAAGTTCTAGAAACCATCGCTTCCTACCATTCATGAAAATATAAATGAACTTTTTTGTCTGTTTACTTAGTGCCAGCCACTCTATGAAATCCCCCCTAATTATCCCAAGAGGAGGGTGCCATTCTCTTTTGGCCAGGAACTCTCACAAGGTCACAAAGGTTTTGAGTGGCAGGACTGGGCTGGCATCCTCCCCATTACCTTCATTATTTGACCTTGAGCAAAAAAGCAAATCTCTTTATTTACTTATTTTTTTAATGTGTGTATTTATTTTGAGAGAGGCAGAGATAGTGCGAGCAGGGGAGGGGCAGGGAGAGAGACAGAGAGAGAGAGAATCCCAAGCAGGCTCCACACTGCCAGTGCAGAGCCCTATGTGGGACTTGAACCCATGAAGCTGTGAGATCATGACTTGAGCCAAAACTAAGAGCCAGTTGTTTAACTGAGCCACCCTGGCAGGTCAAAAGCAAATGTCTTAAAGGCTTGTGTGTTTCCTCTGGTAAATGAAGAAAGAAATGGCCATTTCATGGGGGATTTGTACAGAATGAATCAGTGCTTAGGACATCGTGAAACATATGTGGGGCTCCTGGGTGGCTCAGTTGGTTGAGTGTCTGACTCCTGATCACAGCTTAGGTCACGATCTCATGGTTCATGGGATCACTGCATCGGGCTCTGTTGGACAGTGTGGAGCCTGCTTGGGTCTCTCTCTCTCTGTCTCTCTCTCTCTCTCTCTCTCTCTCTCTCTCTCCCCCCCACTCTCTGCCCCTCCCCTGCTCATTCTCTCTCTTTCTCTCTCAAAATAAATAAATAAACTTTTTCAAAAAGGACATTGTGAAACACACAGAAAGCACTCACAGTTTGTGTGTGGTATTGTTTTAGGTCACATGGGAACATAGTTACCTCCCTGAATATGGTTTAAAAAACAAGTTTATGGTGTAGTTAAACTATGACAAAGTATATGTTGTCTGGACTCCAAAGGAGTCCTCTGCTCTGGAAGTGTTACTGTTTACAGTGACAAAAGACTTTCGCTTGTCACTTGTCATTTGCTCTTCAGGACCCTCAGGAGTTATTACTTTTTAATGCATTTGCAAAAAAATAAATAAATAAAAATAGCAGTCAGGGAACTCAAATGAACTGCCTTAAGTTTGTATTTTTATTAGGTCCATTCTGATTTATCAGAGGTTCTAACCTTATACGCCCATGAATATTTTTGTTGACTCAAAACCCCAAGATATTATTTATCTTTACCCTAAAGCAAAACAATTTATCCCCTACCCTGCCTCTCTGATCCTCCCCCACCCCCCTGTCCCTCCCCAACCTCATCTAGAAAACACTCAGGAATGGGCCAGGGTGCATTACGAGAACCCCCTTGGGAAAAGAGCTCCTGTTTGACTGTTTTGAGTAAGTTCGGAATTTTTCATTTTATCCTAAGGTCAATTTACCCACCCTAGAAATGACACATCTTTGATGAAATGTCCTGGCGTAAGATAGATCGTTGGTGCGGTGAGACAGGAATGAGACACTAAACAGGGAACATATAGTACAAAACACATCATTTCATTCACCCAGCCCTGCCAGTGGACCCCCGAGTGATCTGTCCCCTCTGGGCCACTTCGTCCCTTTCCTTGGGAAAGCCCTCGAAACACCGTAGTTTCTCCTGGTCTGTCATTTCTCTGTTCGCCTAGGAGCTTTCTTTCTGAATTTCATCCCTGCTCTCTCTACGTTTTGTTCCATTTCTCTTTTCCCAGACTAATTTAAGGACATTACGCTTCACATTTGGCAGTCTTTCATTAATCTTCCATAAATGTTGATATATTTCTCCTTTAATTCCTGCTAAACTTTATAGATCTTGCAGAAATGTGGCCCATGTAGCTTTTAGTGCCTCCGTGGTAAAACATCCTCTTTAGCAAAATGTATTTCAGTCAGTTGCATTTGACAGTAAGAAATGTTTCCTGAATGGTAAAGCCAGAAGCTGGATCAGTATAGGTTACACTCCATTGCTGGGGCCACTGACTCAGGACTTCCCTTTTCAGGGTGCGCAGTTTCTGGGGCTCCTTGCGGACACAGAGAAAGCTCTTTCTTTGAGGTTGGGAGGCTGGGGAGGGGAAGGAAGGAAAGGAGAATGGGGGGAGCCTCACGGTACTCTTTGTCCAGAGACAAGGAACATCCCTTCCAGATCTGAGAATCTATCAAACCAATAAATTAGTATTAAAAGAATCAGAACCATGGCACCATTTTAATAAAGCTTAATTTCTATGGATGTCTGGTTTAATTTAGTCAGTTCCTTTCTTCTCTTGGTCCCTCTCTGCACCTCCCCCTTGCCTCCCTTTGTCTGCTTGGTCCTTGGGTTTATTTCCACTGGCTGTGGGTTAACCCACACGCCTGGACTGGTGTTCAGGCCAGCTGTTCCTCCCCCCCGCCCCCTGCAGACCAGGCTTCCAGGGTTCTTGTTCAAGGCCAGCGCTGGATGCCTGAGTCCTGTGGAGGACGTCCCAGCGTGTTCCCAGCGTCCACACACAGATCCGCAAAGGATTCCATCCTGTGGCTTCATTGCTCACAAGATTCTCACTCCAGTGGAAATTTGTATTTCCTCTCTGAAGCCAATATGGTTGTTTCTCTTCTTTTCTTTTTATTTCAAGATTTAGGCTCTTCTAAAATTGCATTTCACTTCTGTGCCTGGCTGCCCAGTCTGTGTAACGGGGTTCTTTTCCAGGAGTTGTATTTTCTGTGCATTTCCTCTGAGCTTATTCCTTACCCTGAATTACTATGCCTTGATATGCAATCCACAGGGCTTTTCTTTTGAGACTTCTAAAATATTTCCAACATGGGATTTCCATGATATTAAAAATTTTTTATTATGAAATACATCATCCACGGGGAAGAGGATATATAACATATATTTAGAATTTAAAGAAAAATATTGAAATGAGCTCATATGTACCCATCAGACCACATACCAAAGAGAACAACATTGGGACCTCTTCACATTCTGTGTGTCCTTCACAGATCACGCCCCCTCTCTCCCTCCTTGCGCTAACCACAGTCTGGATTGGGTGTAAATCATTCTTGTTGTCGCTTTCATACATGTATGTCTCCCTAAATAATATATTATTTACTTGCTTTCCGTGTTTGATTCTCATATAAATGAAGTCATACTGCCTATGTTCTCCGCTTTTGAATGTTTTACTCAATACTATATCTTTGAGATGCATCTAAATTTTTACATAGAGCTATATTCACTCATTTTTACCATATAGTAGTGCCTGTTTTTTTCACAGCAATTTTACACAACAATTTGTTGATCCTTTTTTTTTTTTTTTTTTTTTTTTTTTTCTCCTGGGCATTTGTGCCGGTTTTAGTTTCTTTGCTACTGTAAAAGCATTACCTCTGAACATTCTTTTATGTTTGCTGGAGTAGAATTGCTAGCTGGTAGGCTCTATACATCTTTAAGTTTCCTAGGTAGTTTTTTACTGAATTATTTTCCAATCAGTGGAGTCAATTTATCCTCCAGTTAGCGGAGGATAAAACTTTTCACTGCACATTCTTGCCAACTTCTGGTGTTGTCCAACACTTACATTTTTGCTAATCTGTTGGTTGTGTAGTTGCGTATCACTGGGATTTTAACTTGCATTTCACTGATTACTAATCACATGAGTACCTTTCATACGTTTATTGACCATTGGTGTTTTCTCTTCTGGAAAACGCATGTCTATGACTTTTGCCAATTTTTGATTGGCATTTTGTCTTTTTCTTTTTAAATTGTAGTGTTTTTTTTTCCTGAACACAAATATTTTATTGTGGTGTGTTTTGCAAAAAAAATATTTTTCTTAATCTCTGGCTTGCGTTTCACTTTCTTTATAGTGCCTTTTGTTCAAAGTATGTTCTATTTTTTTTTTAATTTTTTTTTTAACGTTTATTTATTTTTGAGCCAGAGAGAAACACAGCACGAACAGGGGAGAGTCAGAGAGAGAGGGACACACAGAATCTGAAACAGGCTCCAGGCTCTGAGGGGTCAGCACAGAGCCCAACGCGGGGCTCAAACTCACGGACCGTGAGATCATGACCTGAGCCGAAGTCGAACATGTAACCACTGAGCCACCCAGGTGCCCCAAAGTATGTTCTATTTTTAATAGAGTTGAATCCTTAAGTTTCTTTCTTTATGATTTTTGCTTTTTAAAAAAAAATATATTTATTTATTTTGAGAGAGACAGAGACAGCATGAGGGAAGGAACAGAGAGAGAGAGGGAGACAGAGAATCCCAAGCAGGCTCCATGCTGCCAGCACAGAGCCTGGTGAATGGCTGGAACTCACAAAACCGTGAGATCACGACCTGAGCTGAAACTAAGAGTCAGACTCTTTAAATTTTTTTTTTTTTCAACGTTTATTTATTTTTGGGACAGAGAGAGACAGAGCATGAACGGGGGAGGGGCAGAGAGAGAGGGAGACACAGAATCGGAAACAGGCTCCAGGCTCTGAGCCATCAGCCCAGAGCCTGACGCGGGGCTCGAACTCACGGACCGCGAGATCGTGACCTGGCTGAAGTCGGACGCTTAACCGACTGCGCCACCCAGGCGCCCAAAGAGTCAGACTCTTAACACCCAGGCGCTCTTATGATTTTTGCTTTTTGAGTCTGGTTTAAGAAATCTTTTTCTACCTTGAAGTCATGAAGATCTCCTCTGATATTTTATTTTAAAAATTTTAAGTTTTGGTGCACCTGGGTGCCTTGGGATTCTCTCTCTCCTTCTCTCTCTGCCCCTCCCCTGCTCATGCTCTCTTTCTGTCTCTCTCAAGATAAGTAAACATTAAAAAAAATTAAAGAAAAATTTTAAGTTTTGTCTTTCATGTTTAACTGATAATTCTAGCTGCAACTGATCTTTGCAAATAGTGGAAAATAGGTATTCAATGTTATTTTTTTCCACAGGGCTAACTAATTTTCTCCTCATTACTTATTGAGTAGAGTCTACTTTATTGACTTTTTTCACAAAGTCAATTCTGTCACCTATTCAGTTTCTGGAATCTCCATTTGATTGCAGTTGTCTATGTATCTTACCCTGGCCCAAATAACACAGCTTTTTACCAGACTTTTTAATAATCCTTGATTATAAATTCACAGTCTTGGGGTACCTGGGTGGCTCAGTTGGTTAAGCGTCCAACTTCAGCTCAGGTCATGATCTTGTAGTTCATGAATTCGAGGCCCGCGTCGGGCTCTGTGCTGACAGCTCCCAGCCTGGAGCCTGCTTTGGATTCTGTGTCTTCATCTCTGCCCCTCCCCTGCTCATGCTCTCTCTCTCTCTCAAAAACAAATAAACATTAAAAAAAATTGAAAAAAGTAAATTCCAATCTTATCCTTCTTCTGTATTAGCATTTTGGCTATTCTTAAACTTTGCTTCTTAGCTATAAGTGTTAAAATCTGCTCAGAAAAAAAACAGAATCTTCTTTGGAATTGAATTGAGTGCAAAAATGATTTGGGGAGAATTGACACCCATGAATGAGTAAGACGTATCTCTCAATTTATTTAAGCTTTCTTTAATGTATTTCAGTGACATCATTTCCACCCTAAACCTTTTGTATTCACATCTTTGGATACATTTGTCCCTTGTACATTTTATCATCATAAACACACACACATATGCAAAATGTTTTATAATGCTTTCATAGGCTTTATAGCCATGCAATTAGTTTTTGCAGATTAATCTCATTCCTGGAAACACTGCTAAATTATTTTATTAATTCTAATAATTGATCTCTGTTTTGTTTTGTTTTTCTATGTAGACAATCATTTGAAAATAATGACAGTTTAATTTTCTTTTTTCCAATCCTTATACTTATTATATATTTTTTTGTAATCAGATCGAGCTGTAATCAGATCTAGGCTCCAATGCAATGTTGACTAGAAGTGATGACAGTGGGCTTTTTAAATCTTATTCCCAATTTGAAAAAGAATGCTTTTAATATTTGCCATGAAATATGGAGTTGCTATAGTTGTTGGCATATACTTTTTACCAGATGAGGGAAATCACATCTATTCCAAGTTTTCTAAAATTCTATTTTTAGAAGTCCTGAATATCAGCTGAATTTTATCAAATTACTCTTCTGTATTTATTGAGATGACCATATATATTTTTTAGTCTTTTTACATATGGTAAGTCACACAAATGCATTTTCTCTTACTGAACGTATGTTGGAATAAGTCTAATTTGCTAACGATGTATCATCTTTTTATACATTGCTAAATTTGATTTTCTGAGAGTGTGCTCAATAATTTTTTATCTAAATTTATGAATGAAATTGGTCCGTAATTTTTATATAGTTATAATTTTCTTGTCTCATTTGAATTTGCAGCTAGATTATTCCTATAGAATGCATTAGCAATATTCCCTCTTTTTATAGTCTTTCAAAGGGTGTGTGAAAAATTGTGTGAACTTGCCAATTTTTTAAATGTTTGGTGGAACTCATCTATAAAACCATCTGGAACTGGTATGTTTTTGATGAGTAGATTATTAACTGGTTATTCATTTTAATGAATGGTTTTAGGTAGAATGTTTTACTAGTGATTTGGATCAGGTACTGGGCTAGTCAGGGTAGATATCAATCAACAGTCCTGGAAGGATCTGGAGGCCTACTGTCCCCAGAATTAACCGTTAGTTGGTGGATTATAGAGAGGTTTATGGGATCCTTGAGGAAGTGTCAAATGTGGTCCAGGTGGCACTTGGGGATCAAGGTAGGGCCTCTTAGATGCTAATGTGTAGATGTTTTGATATTTAATAACTTATATGACCTGTATTACATTAACACAATGTGCCCTGGCTGAATACAAGATTTTTCTAAATTGGCTTAAAAAATTTCTATTTTTCTAATACATTTCTAATAATCAGCTCACTTTACTCGTATAAAATTGTCATAATATTTATTTACTATCTATTTAATCTTTGGTGCATCGGTGACTCTGTTCTTTTATTCCTAATATTGTGTTTTGAGGCCTCCTCTTTCTGTCCTTGTCTTTCTCTGTGATCGGTTTTGCAAAAGGTTTTTATTAGACTTTACAAGGAACCTACTTTTGGGTTTGCTGATGCTTTCCATTGTATGTTTGCTTCCTGTTTCATCTGTCTCAGCTCTTACCTTTTTTTTTCTTTTGATTAATTAAAAGAATCAGCATTAACTTAAATTTCCCTCCAATCCAGCTTTTCCAGCATTTTCCAGATTTCACATACGCCATTTTCATCGTCATTGTCATTCAGTCCAAAGGTGTTCTGAGCTGAAAGGGTTTCTCCAGCTGTTCCAGCTACCAATTTGCTGGAATTCAAGGGATCACTGGTCCTCTTTAACATCTCTGTGAGGATTAGGAAAGAAATGATTATTTAATTTTCTCATTAGAAATTGGTGTAACTGAAGTTTTAAATCAAAAAGAATCCTTTGTTTCTCATTATGCTTGCCAAAATGCCAGAAATGAAATAATTAAATAAAGGCATGGCTCCTTTTGACAATCTGTTAAAAATAAACAGGACAATTAATTTTTCTCTCTTGCTTGCTTGCATGCCCACCCCATGTATTTGTTCCAGCTTTATTGAAATATTATTGACACATAACATATGTAAGATAAAGATGCACAACGAGATGATTTGATGTGTGTGTAGATTGCAGAGTGATTACCACGATAAGGTTAGTTAACACCTCCATCCTGTCACATAATTACGTTTTCTGTGTGTGGTGATAACATTTAAGATCTACCCTCTTAACGACTTTCAAGGATGTAGCACAGTATTGCTAATTATAATCACCATGCTGCACATTAGATGCCCAGAACTTATTCATCTTATATCTGGAAGTTTATACCCTTTGACCAACATCCCCTTTTCCCCTCACTTTCCTGCCCCTGGGAACAACCAATCTACTCTCTATTTCTGTGCGTTAGGCTTTTTTAGGTTCCACATGTGAGAACATACAGTATTTGTCTTTCTCTGTCTCATTTATTTCATTGAGCATAATGTCCTCAAAGTCCATCCATGTTGGGCAAAAAGTAGGTTTTCTTTTTTGAAAAAATATGGCCAAGTAATGTTCCATTGTGTGCAACTATATACACCACGTAAGAGAAAGAGGAATATTGATTCATTGGGAAATAAAGACAGAGACCTTGAGGCAGCCCTTATGAACACAGAGACCCCAGATGTGCACACACACATAAACACACACATACATTCACACAGAGAAAAAGAGACACACACGTGGGGCCTGGCGATGAGAGAATAGACAGAAAGGGAAAGGAGAGAGAAGAAAGAGGAAAAAGCAGATTCACACAGAGAAGGAAAAGCAGAATAAGAAACACCCAAAGGGAGATCAAAGTTTAAAAATATAGAAATAAGGGTGCCTGGGTGGCTCAGTTGGGTAAGCGTCCGACTCCAGCTCAGGTTATGATCTTGTGGTTCACGAGTCTGAGCCCTGCATCGGGCTCTGTGCTGACAGCTCAGAGCCTGGAGCCTGCTTTGGATTCTGTGTGTTTCTGTGTATGTCCGTCTCTCTGCCCCTCCAGCTCGTACTCTGTCTCTCTCTCTCTCTGTAAAATAAATAAAACATTAAAAAAAAATTGTAGGGGCGCCTGGGTGGCTCAGTCGGGTAAGCGTCCGACTTCAGCTCAGGTCATGATCTCACGGTCCGTGGGTTTGAGCCCTGTGTCAGGCTCTGTGCTGACAGCTCAGAGCCTGGAGCCTGCTTCGGATTCTGTGTCTCCCTCTCTCGCTGCCCCTCCCCTGCTCATGCTCTGTCTCTCTCTGTCTCAAAAATAAATAAAAACATTAAAAAAATTTGTAAATACAGAAATAGGCCAAAGGATACAAAAACACACAAATATGCAAACACACACACAGACACACACACACACACACAAATGCACGAAGAGAGAGTGTGAACCATTGTGAATGGATGTGAAATTCAGGAAGAGTCAGGGGCTCAGAGAGAATGAGAGCTAGAGCCGCACACGGAGGCAGAGAGGGACAGAGACAGCCATATGGAGGGAGAAAGACGAACGAGGACAGACACGGACAGAGGGATAGAGGGCCGGGGTTGGGCAGGTGGAAGACAGGAGGAGAGAATACAAGACGGAAAGATGGGGAGAGTCTGTGAGAGATATCTACAGACAGGGAGCTGGAGAGAGGCCGGAGCCAGCAGCCCCCAGAATGAAGTAGTAAATAAATAAAAAAGAATAAAGAAACCGGATAGCACCAGTTAGCGAGGTCAGGTATCATCCTATCTCTTCCTTTCAGCTCTTCCCTGTGCTGGAGGACAAAACACGAGAGAGACAAACGCAGGCAGAATAAGGAATTGGGTCATCCTCACACAATGACTTTTTCAATATGGTGCGAAATGTCCAGAGAACATACTTTTTTAGTTTTCCTCTAGATGTTGGCATTGGACACTAGTGGTTCCAGTCAGCACAACATCTGGGAATGAAAGTTATATAGACGCCCCGGGGACCTGGATTAATCACCTTCCCTGCTGCTTCCTCCAATGAATCAGCAGCAACTTCGAACAATAAAACAGCCCTGAACTGGTGATTTCTCAAGGGTTTGTTAATGATGTGGTTCTCAAAAAATATATCAATTAAAAAGTACCTATTGAATGGCATAATTTATCACCATGTCGCTGTGTGCTGTAGGGAAATTGTAAAAACCAAAAAATATACTTCCAGCATGTAAGGAATTCATAATTTAGTTATCGAAGATTAGACAAATAGATTACTATCTCAGAGGAAAAATAAGCCATGAAATGTTGAGATTCTGTGTATTTATTCTACTTATATAAATGTATAACGTTGACTAGAAAATAAGTTCTATGAGGACATCGAGTTTTATTTGTTTTGTTCATAAGATCCCCAGAGCCTAGAATAGTACTTGGCATATAGTAGACACTCAATTTCTCATTGAAGGCATCTCAATGGCATTGGGGGTCAGACAGATTTATCTTTTACTATTTATCAGTTGTGTGGTCTTGGGCATGCTAGTTAGCTCACTTCAGTCTTACCATCTGTAAAATTGGATGACAGCCTCACCACTGCCATAAGTCATCATGAAGACTAAATCGGGTAAGATATACAAACACTCGGTCCAGCACAGGAACAGTGGCAAACAGTTCAGAATGGCATATGTTATTCTGATTTATTACTGTCCAATTATTAACATAGCTTCTACCTCAAAACATGTTGCTGCTGGGTGAAAATCACTCTAGCACTCCAAAAATTAAAATTGTATCTGGTTCAAAAAATATCTTATCATTCCAATTTCGGGGAATTAAGAGGACTCTTCCCTCAACCAAAATGAGCGAGTGCATTAGAATGATATTGTAGGAAATATGCTACGTCATCTTTAAAGTCATAGACTTCTTATTTCGCTTACAAAACTGTATCGTATTAATGGCATCATTCGCTGCCGTATCACCAGTGACCGTATTTGTATAGGCACAAAAGAATTCTAGTTGTCTCTGTATTTGTCTGGTGTGATTCTGTGTGGAGGTAAAGGGTCAGGTCCCAGAAATGCAGACGTAAGAGCTAACTCGAACATCCCAGGGAACAGTGACCGATATTTCCAGTCACGTCCAATTGTGCTGCTGGCATAGAAACACACGGAGTGATGATGCTAAAAAAAGTCAGCACATTTTCAATTCAGATTGACACAATTCAAGAGATAGACATAACTGACATTTGTTCAATAATGTTCAAGGATGTCAAAGAATCTGTGAAAGAAAGTTTGATATCTCTAGTCAGCTTAAAGTCAAGTACTATACTGGGAAAATATGTTTCAGGCAGATGCAGATGTTCTCAGATGAAATGTTCCTTTAAAAACTTGAGGATGGGGGCGCCTGGGTGGCTCAGTCGGTTGGGCGTCCGACTGCGGCTCAGGTCGCGATCTCACGAACGTGAGTTCGAGCCCCGCGTCGGGCTCTGTGCTGGCAGCTTGGAGCCTGGAGCCTGCTTCGGATTCTGTGTCTCCCTCTCTCTCTGTTTCTCCACCACTCGCATTCTGTCTCTCTCATTCTCAAAACTAAAGAAAGATTTAAAAAAATTAAAAAACAAACAAACAAAACTTGAGAATGGCGTTCAGCCTTGGCACACCCAGAGCATCACTTAGGCCTGCCTCTTGGTAATCGGTCAATCAAACATCTCTTGCCCATGGCTCTGTGTGTGTGTGTGTGTGTGTGTGTGTGTGTGTGCCTTAATTGTTTGGTTGGAATTTGGTCACAGACAATGTACCGACAGAAATGAGATCTCTGTTGATATAGTTGAGACCCCAAGAATCACGAACTTAACCTTTTCTGGCTGCACTAGCCATTTGCCACCATTCACACACCTGATATACGGCCAGCTAGGAACTTTGATCGTGTTTCGGGACATCACCATGCTCTTCCTTTTGTGTGCTAATTCTCAGGAGATTTCCACCACATCAAATATTCTCCTATTTTCTTATTTGCTTGTTCACATCCTACCTGTTCATTGAAATCCGTCTCAAATGACACCTTTATAGCCTTCCTCATTCTACCATGAGGTATAATTTCTCCCTTACATGAAACGCTCTCAGGCTTACTACTAAATGGTAAGGTTCTACATGGCAAAACCTCTTTCCACTTAACGTTTGTATTTCGTGTAGAAAGAGACTCAAGACGTTCCAATAAAAGGTGCTCACATTAGTGACCCCAGCTGCTCTTTCCAACAGATATCCATAACTTTGCATGTAAGCTGACAGGGCCCTCCTGCTGCGGGCAGGCCATAATTCTCCACACCTTAGTGTGGGCATGCAGTTGGCTGTGGCCAATGGCATGTTGGTACATGTTATGGGAGAAGAGACTTGCAAAGTGCTTGTGTGCCTGGCCTCCATGTTTTTGCTCTTCTGACATGACATGAGGAAGCCATTCGCAGGATGAGGATGAGAATACGGGACATACTGAGCAGAGTGGCTGCAGGTAAGATGCTCCAGTCAAGAGCTGGAGAGCCCCTTGGCCTTCCGACAGGCATATAGGCAAACTCAGTCAAGATCAGCTGAGATGCAAAGACAGACATGTAGCAAATAAATATCTATTGTTCCAGGCCACTGAGTTTTGTTTTTTTTTAATCTTTTTTTTTTTGGGGGGGGGGGATCGAGTCATTTATTGATCATATTTGGAAAAGGAGTCAAGCTGCAAACGGAAGTCCAAGAAATTTACCCATTGTGGATATTAACTGGAGGTTGAAAATGTACTTAAATTTACAAGCAAAACAATTTATCTCACTTTAAAAATGTCACATACTTCAAATACGTTTATATTGTATATATAACACTCACTAACCGCACTTTAACAAAAACATTACACTTAAGCTTATATTATGTGCAAGGTACTGCACTAACTGCTTTATGTATTCGGCAAGGTAGGGGCACCTGGGTGGCTCAGTCGGTTAAGCAGCCGACTTCGGCTCAGGTCATGATCTCGCGGTTCGTCGGTTTGAGCCCCACGCCAGGCTCTGTGCTGACAGCTCAGAGCCTAGAGCCTGCTTCGGATTCTGTGTCTGTCTCTCTCTCTTCCCCTCCCCTGCTCATGCTCTGTCTCGCTCTGTCTCTCTCAGTCTCTCAAAAATAAATAAATGTTAAAAAAATTATATTTGGCAAGGTATCAGGCCACTGAGTTTTGTAGTTACTTGCTGCACAGCAATTTTGTAACACCAGCCAATGGTCAGGTACCCAATAAATGTCTTCAAATAAACTGTAATACAATTATTTTCTAGATTCTCAAATCAAATATTTAAGGATTAATTTACTCACACTTAAAATGAGGAACAGTGAACACTCGGAGACATTATGGATTCATTAAGTGCACGTTATAACGAGACTAAGCACACAAGCTACAGGGATGTTGTGGTTCTGGGAAGTGTCAATTTCAGAGATGATGACCTGTGGAAAATGTGGAGACTTATAAGTGAATGGCACTTGCTTTGTTGGATTTAGAACTGGCCAATGGACATGTCCCCAAAGGAGTGGAGTGGCAAACGTCAGTAGGGAAGATGATTTTTAAGCGAGCGCCAGTCTCCAGCATCACCCATACCTGATCGATTCGTGGCTGTTCAGAGTTCTTTCTGAAGCATGAAGCCCAGCGACAAGTTCTGCATATGGGGGCCCTACACCAAGTGTAAGGACTACAGAAATATCAGGGGTGCTGGTGATGGTGATGGTGATGATGGTGACCCGTGAGGTTCTGGCCATCCCTGGCTTTCTCAGATTTTATTTCACGACACAATCTGAACTTTAAAATCCCTGTTCTGCCTTTTTACGAAAGTCATATTAAGGTGGGGATTTTTTTGACACGAATACCATAGGAATAAAATAAAATGACTGTAAATGTCAGGCAAGAGAACAAACCATTTGTCTTTACTTTGAACCCTAAAGCTCAGTTCTCTCAAAGTCCTAATAATAGGCTTATATTTATAAAAAGCATGTTCACTATTGACATCTTTTCTCATCCCCAATCCAGCCTTGCGAGGCAAATAAAGGTATGTATTAACACTCCCCCCCCCCCCCCACCATTCAACAGATGGTATAGTTACAACCCAGACAGACCAAGGTATTTTCCCCAAGGTTATACCAGAAACGAAAGGTAGAGCCGGGATCAGAATTCGGGTCAGCTGCCCCAGGGCATATATTGTTTGATGATATTGTCTCTCACAAATATATGTGGCAAGCTTCTTCCAAAAATGTAGTGCAAATGGAAGAAAAGCTTCCAGTCACCACACCTACCATAACCTTCATGCAAGTTGTCATATAGATAGCTGAGGTGCCGAGAGTCAAGTGAACAGAGTTGGCCGACGTGTGTGATTTGAGTGGTGAAAAGCTTTGACTGCTGAGCTCAGGTGTCTCTGGGTTGTGAGGCTGCATCTCCTGGACAGAAATGGAGGCAGAACGAAGTGTGCATCTAAATTACTGTCACTTGTTATTGATTTACTGATGGCTTCTAAAAATGTCGCATTTGAACTGTCAGTGAATTTGCCTACTGTTGGCACGAGTGATGAAAGCAAGTGTGAACCATAATTGATTAGGCCTCATTTGCTTATCTATATTATGCTAATTAGATCTGCAATCTTTCCCTTTGTACCATCACCCAGTGACAGAGTAAATCAGGGTGATTGGGATGCAGATAGGATTAGAGGCAAGAATGTAAGATTGAACAGCCCCCATCTTATCAGAGAGGAAGTTTGTTTCTTGACGATACTTGTCCTTAGAAATAGAGCTTTATGTGACTCCCTTCCCTGGTGTTTTCTTTGGGATGGCTTTGTTGAAATTAATTTTAACTTTCTGGACCCAGAGCTTGAACGCTTTTGGGTAAACCCTGTCCTCTGGCTAGGGATGATGTGATCAGAGTGAGAAATCTTTTGGCAAGAGACTAGGACCGCATTAGAGACTCTCCCAGGCAACTTCTTTTTTTTTTTTTTTAATTTTTTTTCAATGTTTATTTATTTTTGGGACAGAGAGAGACAGAGCATGAACGGGGGAGGGGCAGAGAGAGAGGGAGACACAGAATCGGAAACAGGCTCCAGGCTCTGAGCCATCAGCCCAGAGCCCGACGCGGGGCTCGAACTCACAGACCGCGAGATCGTGACCTGACTGAAGTCGGACGCTTAACCGACTGCGCCACCCAGGCGCCCCACCCAGGCAACTTCTGATAGTCCCGGGGGAACCTCAGTTTATTCTCCCTGACCTCCCACCTGCCCACAGGAAGTGAAGATTTTCTCCCATTTTGCAAGAGGTTAACTGGACTTCAAAGGCCGAAGTGTCCCGGAGTCTAAACTTTTAAGAGTTTGCTTTAAAAAAAAAAAATTTAATGTTTATTTATTTTTGAGAGAGAGAGAGAGAGAGTGAGCAGGGGAGGGACAGACAGAGAGAGACAGAGTCACAGAATCTGAACAGGCCTCAGGCTCTGAGCTGTCAGCACAGAGACCGGCATGGGGCTTGAACTCACGAGTGGTGAGATCATGACCTGAGCCGAAGTCGGACGTTCAACCAACTGAGCCACCCAGGTGCCCCTGGAGTCTAAACTTTTAAATAAACTTTTTAGTGCCGATACTTATATAACTTCACCACAGCGCGTAGACCTAAGGAGCATCTGATGCTGGTTTAGGGGAATCCACTAACCTCCAAGCGTGTGTTGAACACTCACTTATCAGCCAAAGTATGGTTATTGGGCAATCTGTGTGACAATCTCCTAATGTGCCTGTTAACGTAGAGACTTGTAAAGCCCACCCCAGCAATTTCTGAATCAATCTCTGGCATTGGCATCTGAGTAGCCACACTTTTAACAAATTCTCTGGATAATTCCTTTTCGTATCAAAGCGTGAAAACTATGGTCTTAGTGGGATTTGATCACACGGAGCATAAGAAGGAGATTCTGGCCATAATTAGCTTCAAATCTAGATAGGATGATGATGATGATGGTGATGGTGATGATAACATAAAATTAATAAACAAGATTATTTTAAAATCTCAGGGAAGGAACATTAAAAAAAGCATCTAGTCTAGTCTAGTACTTGTCAAATGAATTTTATGTCTCAAATCCCATAAGGAACCCGACACATAAACTGTTACTGTTGAAAGGGCAGGGGACCTGATGCCCTGTCATCTTGGTCACTCTCTTTTTTTCTCACGGTGGCCTCCCGGAATATGAGGGACTTTGTGTTTCCCCTGGGAAAATCATGATTGTGGAGAACAAGTTGAAGCAACCAACAAACAGTAGAAAAGATGCTCCAGCTCATTAGCCATCGAAGGATGCAAATTAACACAACTCTATACCCCTCACATTGGCAAAAATGTAAATGAGTTGGCTAGACTAGCAGGCGTGGAGTGCTCTTAAACGTTGCTGGTGAAATTAAATGCTTACAGTATTTTTGAAAGTTCTGACAATATACTTTTTTTTTGATGCGGCAATCTTGTTCCTGGGGATTTATCCCACAGAAATGAGAGGACAAGAACACACGAGGATGTTTATTGCAGCGTTTTCTGTTGCTAAACACCGAGAACAAATAAAGGCTCATCGATAGGAAAATGGAATTGTAGCCTACCCGTATGATGACAGGTTATGCGGTCATTAAGATGATTAACGTAGTCCTGTGCCAGGAAGCTTAGAGAAATTATCAGCATGTATTTTTACTTGAGAACAAGTATATTTTAGCAACACCAAATTTCGTAATATCAGGCAAGTCCTCCATATAGATATATTTTATCGTAGATGCATGTTTTTATATGAGCATGATGAAAGTTGGAGGGTTGTTCATGTTGTTAGTGTTGAGCATTGGAGCAGAGAGGAAAGGAAGATAAAGGGGAAAACACTGTGTAAAGAATATGGTCTGTGAGGGGCGCCTGGGTGGCTCAGTCGGTTACGCGCCAACTTCAGCTCAGGTCGTGATCTCATGGTTTGTGAGTTCGAGCCCCGTGTTGGGCTCTGTGCTGACAGCTCAGAGCCTGGAGCCTGCTTCAGATTCTTTGTCTCCCTATTTCTCCGCACACGCCCCACTTCATGTTCTCTCTCTCTTAATCTCTCAAAAATAAATAAACGTTAAAAACTTTTTTTAAATAAAAAAATTAGGGTCTGTGGTATAAACACAAGCTATGTCCCATTTATGTATAACTGTGCATCTGTCATGTACATGCAAAATGTGAGATAGAAAGATAGTCGCCAAAATTATTAATAGTGGTGGGATTTCAGTTAACTTTTATCTCCCTCATTATTGTGTGATTCCACCCCGCCCCCGCCACCAGCAAAGACACGTTGTGAAAAATAAAAGCAAAACTGATTTTGTTCAAAACTCATTTTGTAAATAAGAAATCTAAAAGTCCGGGAAATGTGGGTGAGGTGATTTACCTCTGGTCAAATAAAAAGTGAATGACAGAGTATGGATCAGAACCTTGCTCCCCACCAGCACTAACGATCAGCAGTTTTTGCTGATGTAGCTTAGAGAGATTATCAGTACACAGTAGACAGACCCTTGTAGATGGTAGGACATAAATGAGTCTAGGGACGGAAAAATAGCCCATAAGTACCATCTCAAAAAGTACCCTTGAAGAAACGGTAAAATGAATTTGTGTATGTTTCATATGTATTTATACATACTGATTTGGAAGTGGAACAATGGACGTTATTCTGTTTGTCATCCAAACTACTTCTACAAGATTCAAGAACTGTGAGATTATGGTAGAGTCCATTAACAGGGCAAGCCACTTCTGTCCTAAGACACAGAGGTTTTGAGTGTTAGTCTGACCTCGTTTTTCAAGAAAAGCTCTACATTCTAAATGTTGTTTACAATTTTTTTTTTTTTTTTACGATATTCCACCGTTTCATAGGAGTATAGTTACAAAAGTCACAAGGTGTATTTTAAGCTGGGAATACTTTATAATGCTGCCAATCTTTCTCACCTGAGGAAACAATGTTATGGAATAAAAAGATACTCAAAGAAGTTCTCAAAACAATATTATCAGTTCTATTCAAAGCCATTGTGTGTTTTTTTTTAATCACGGCTTGCTGGTTTTATGACAGTAAGTATTATTAATATACAAAGAAATTAACCAAGTGATTAAACGTTGGACTGGGGGCGCCTGGGTGGCTCAGTTGGTTAAGTGTCTGACTCTTGATTTTGGCTCAGGTCATGATCTCACAATTGGTCATGAGATCGAGCTGGGCGCGGAGCCTGCTTGGGATTCTCTCCCTCTCTCTGCCCTTTCCCCACTCATGCTGCTCTCGCGCTCTCTCTCTCTCTCTCTCTCTCAAAAAAAAAAAAAAAATTAATTAATTAAAAAAATGGCGGGCCAGGTTAATTATTATGGTCCTGAAAATGAGAGCACATAGCATGATCAGGGTTCAATCCCCGGGCACTCAGCTTCCAAAACTCGTACTCCCCCTCACTGATTCCATTATGTGATAACCCTGGCCACTGCTACTGTCTACTAGTTCAAACCTTATTAAGCATGAGACGGAATTGACCGTGTGGTAGTCCAGTTGACTTCTTTGGTGATTCCAATCCATGAGGCATTTGTACAGGTTCTCAAGCCAGACACCCACTGACAGGCCTGATCATTGGAAGGTGTTATGAATGGTGTCTGACACATTTAAAGTGTTTAATAAATGCTAACTATTATAATTAAGCGCATAACTTAGCTCCCAGCCCCTGCGTGTGGCTGATGAGTTTTCTCATGGACAAAGTCCATCTTGTCGGCTACCAACAACCAATACTACCGCCCACGACAGTATCCAAAAATGTGAACCATCACAGGTAAAGCAGAGCTAAGTTCCATTGCTCTCAGCTGAAAGGCCTCAAGGATCTTGGTCTTGCCGTGATTCAGTGTGGCCTGTGGGCAGGGCCGACTAGTCCCCATGGCCTTTCAGGCACATCAGACACACCTTCCCCCATCACGGAACACCGATTGTGTTGGATCCAGAAAGCTGCCACAACAAACACACAGATCTGCAATGTCTCTTATGTGAACTGTTCCTCCTGAGATGTTGTGCTGTATGTGGAGGTTTCACTAATCCGCATGACTCCTGAGAGCCTCGGGTTTTTACGGATTGTTCACCAATGTTTAGATATCATGGTATAACACATCCACTAGATCTTTGAGGTAGAGACTCACGTAAACCCGCTTCTCCTAACGAGATTATATCACAGGACATATGTTGGGAGAACAACAGGAGTTATGTTATAGGCTTTTTAACTTAATCATGAAGAAAGCTGCTTCCTTTGGATTATATTCTTCTATGCCTAATTTACCAAGTATAACCAAACCTATGGGAAAGTGATATCCTAATTAGAAAGAAGCCGTTATGCTTATTTAACATTCCCTTCTAATGGTTATTACTTACAGATAATGCTGGCTCCTGATAATGTTAAAGCTTTATGAAAACTCTGTCCACACAAAAAGTTAATGATTATAACCTGCTAAAACTGTCCAGCCTGAAACTATCTTTCGAAGTCACTACTGCTGTTCCTGCTTCTGTTCCAGGCACGTGTCCCGTGGTCTAGCTGAAGATTCCTGTTGCTCACAGAATCAGTCCTGCCTGGCCTACTCCTGCCAGATACAAACACTTCTCCAGTTGTGCGTTCAACCCTTGGAGCCATCAATATCATTCATTGCTCTTTATTTCAGTTCAGTTCTCTCCTTGCCTCATTCTTTGAATTGGATATATGCTGTTCTCTCTCCCCCCGACCCCACTCTCTCTCTCTCTCTCACGCTCTCTCTCTCTCTCTTTCTCACGCAATTCTCTTTATATGACAAAGATCTTAGCTGCCCTTGATGACCAGCCTTTTCCTTTCCAGATTTACTACCGTGTCCCCTTAATGACTTCCTCATTGAATTGACCCCCAAATATCTTTCCACATTAGCTCTATTCTATTGGATTGTAAGCTACCTGGGGGTAGAGCTTGCGTCACATTGATATCATGTCTCCAGAGCTTATCGTGTTCAGCAAATAAATTTCTTGAATGTTATTATGTGAAATCAGAATGACTTAGGAGGTTGTAGCAATAGTCTAGATCAGAGAAACCAAAGCATCAAGTGTGAAATCGCTCAGTGCTTACGAGGCAGAAAGTATGTAAGATATGCAGCCAACAAAATAGGATTGGGTGACAGACTAGGTTCCTGTCTGAATGACTGACAATATGCTTGGGAGAATGGCAATGACCTTGAGGGGTGTTGTGAAAGGGAACACACTTTCAATTCCCTCAGTTATACCCATGAGATTAGGCTAGGATGGATCTAGACCTTGCTGGTAGGCATGAGCTCACTCCGGAAGATCGATGAATTATGGGAAAGTTTAGAAATGGAAACCACAATGCTAGTCTAAGTATATACTCCACAAAAGGGAGTGGATCTCAGCCTTCTCTACTGACCCAATGGATGGAAATCAAGAAACCAGAAAATTCAGAGATAAGTTAGCAGAAAATCTTGTGAGGGTGAGGGTTCAGCGTTCATTGTTGTCAATTGTCAACTCCTTTGAGCCCCTCTTTATCAGGGTCCTGAGGACCCAAGGCAAGTTTCTGTCCTCAGAGCGGGGGTCGGGGGGCGGTCAGTGGAGATGATCCTATTGTATTATGGAAATGAATGGTTCTTCTTAATGTATGGGGTGTCCTCACAATTTACTCATGCGAACCAGAGCAGCTTCAAGCGTTATTTTTCAATCCCTTTTATTAGATGTGCTGGGTCTGACTCAGCAGACTTCAGGGACCGGCTGGCCTCTGGACCTGGCTGATGCGGATAACTGCATTTATTAAGTTGATAGGCACAGTGGGGCCGTGTCCCCATCCCAAACCCCATCTGTTTTGAATCTTACCCAGTCACTACAAGCACATGGCTTAAAATCTGATGAAACAGGTTGGAGGAGGTGGTGATTTTAAAGAGGCTCTGAAAATAAAAGCATTGTGAAGGTAACTGATATATTTTTCCACTCGTGTCATTTCCTTCCTTAGAGAAGACAGGGTGAATTATTTGGGATTGGGGAGAGGCAGCAGTTCAATAGAGCAGAGCAGGCTCCAGGTTTGAAGCCAATGGTCTGTGTTCGAGTCTCGATCCCAGTATAAGGCTTTATGTACAAACCATCTGTGTAACCAACTTACAGAGCTGATTTGATCCATTGCTGGTATACACATCAAACTATTTTTATATTTTTATGGTGTTATGTCCTTATTATTTCAGGGGAACCTGTTGGCTTTTGATCTCTTCCAGGATTTTCTTTTTTAAGTTTTTTGGAGTCAGTTTTAAAGCTTTTATTTCATAGTAATTTAAAGGGCAACTGTATTCTTTTTAATTTTTTTTTAACGTTTATTTATTTTTGAGACAGAGAGAGACAGAGCATGAACAGGGGAGGAGCAGAAAGAGAGGGAGACACAGAATCAGAAACAGGCTCCAGGCTCTGAGCCATCAGCACAGAGCCCGACACGGGGCTTGAACTCACAGACCGTGAGATCATGACCTGAGCCGAAGTTGGATGATCAACCGACCAAGCCACCCAGGCGCCCCAAGGGCAACTGTATTCTTATTAAACCTCTTTATTGGTTGTCACTGATCCCCCTAGATGACGAATGGACAGAAGTGGAGTCTCTGTGTAGCACGTGTGGGACCCATGGGGAAGAACCTCTTCTGCAGGGTTCCCTGAGGTGAGGGAACTTTCTTGGTTCTGGCTTCTTCCAACCCCTCAGCCCTCATGCACAGGGATATACTTCACAGCTCTGGGCTGCTCTCCACCGGTGGCCAGTAGGGTGTTGGCAAGGGAACTCCAGCAAGTTCTTTCTTTGGGTCCACTTGGTCAGGGGGAAGCTAAACATGGCTGCTCTCTGGTTTCTTCCCTCCTCAATTCCTCGTCCCTCCGTTTAAGTAGGTGCAGGTCACATGTTGCAAACCCAACGCCCGTGCAACCATCCATCCAGACACTGAGATGTCTCATGCCCTTTCTTGTCGACATGGCTATATTTGGAGTTTGCTTCACTTGGCTTTTGGTAGGCAAAAATACCCCTTCCTACCCTTCTTTAATGACAAGGCAGAAAAAAAGCCAGACTGACACATTTCGATTGAGTTGATCGTTGGCTCTTAAGAAGCCCTGTGAGTACTGTTTAGATCAGTTATTGGCAGATTTCTTTAGAATATAGGTTAGGGTGCCTGGGTGGCTCAGTTGGTTAATTGTCTGACTCTTGATTTCGGCTCATGTCATGGTCACACAGTTTGTGGGATGGAACCTTGCATCAGGCTCTGCACTGATAGTGTGCAGAGCCTGCTTGGGATTTTCCCTCTCCCTCTCTCTCTGCCCCTCCCTTGCTCTCTCCCTCTCTCTCTCAAAATAAATAAATAAACTTAAAAAAAGAATATGGGTTATTTATCATCTCTTTGCCCGCCCCCCCCCCCCCAGTTTGAAGCCTATTCCCTAATTCCAGAGCCAAAGAAAATATCCCACTTACTATTATTGTACATTTAATTTCCATGTGCTCAGAATTTTTTTTTTTTAAGTTCTCTGTGGGGGGAGAAAAGTGTTTTCTCTGAGGGCTGGGAAGAACTGTAACTAAAGCCATTAAAACGTCGTTGTCACTTCTGGGATTGTCTCCCTGGGATATCACTCCGGGGAAGGCGCTAGGTGTCTTTTTGATAGCCTGGACCCTCTGGCACAGTCCCTTTATCCTCGTGGCTTCTGAGTTGGTCCCTGACCTCCAAAGATTACCCAATTGGTGCAGAACCCTAAATCTACCAGATCTTTGTTATATGCCATTACGTCCTTTCTTCAGAAGGAATTTCGTTGGAGTTCATTGTTAGGCACAATATCAAGAGAAGTTATTAGTTAATTTTGTTTGTTTGTTTGTTTCCTCACACGATGACATTAACACTAAAACTGTATGCTTCATGATGTTTGCAACATTTGAGAATTAAGACCATATATGGAAAGAAGACCAGTTGTGCATATAAAGTGTTATTAACGGTGATTAATTAGGGCACAAAGCCAGTAATAAATACTAAGTGTCAAATAATAGGCTCCAATTTATTTTTACCTTGGGCATTCCAGGTGTCTGCATACATTTTTACTGAGTTGCAAAGATGCATGGTCTAGTGTAGGCTGTGTTCTGATCTTCACGGAGTGTTCCTTTCCTTGGGAAGAAAATGCAGTTATGCCCACCACCAAAGCTAATTTTAACTCAACTTTCTGAACAACTTGAGTTCATACTCCATTGTCAGAAAGGGTAATTAATGAACCATCAAGAAACAAAGGTTGGATAGCTTCCTCTTCCTTTTTCACATGCCAAGCCATTTTTCTTAATGGCAGAGTTCAGAGCTGAGTACACACACAGGCTAAAAGGAGCTTATAGGAGGTGGATGTTTTTATCTTTCCTGTTGGTTGCTGTGTTGAACTTTCTGGGCTTTGTGTGTTGACTCAATTTTCATTTCCTAGTCAGTTCTACTCCACACCTGCTCTTCAAAGGCATTCCTTACTTTCAGAGATGAGCAAACTCCAAGGCTGCCTTGTCCCATTACAGGACGAAGGGGACTGATTAATTCTCAAGCATGTTTATTAGCACCTTAGGGGCTGTGGAGCCTGCTTCCACTTCTGCGTTTGCTCTGGGCCTTGCCCACGAAAGAAGGAAATTAAAACAGTGCCACCAGGTTTTCACCTGTGAGGTGGTTTTTTGGTGTGTGTGTGTGTGTGTGTGTGTGTGTGTGTGTGTGTGTGTGTTTCTTTGTGGGGGGGGGGGTGAAAGGGCCATGGGCAAATGGAACATCTATGAACATAGAGATGTAATAGCAGGACTTATCCCTTATTTGTCAAAGGGGCCCTGTTTTTTTTTTTTTTTTTTTTTTTTTAAATTTTTTTTTTTTTTCAACGTTTATTTATTTTTGGGACAGAGAGAGACAGAGCATGAACGGGGGAGGGGCAGAGAGAGAGGGAGACACAGAATCGGAAACAGGCTCCAGGCTCTGAGCCATCAGCCCAGAGCCTGACGCGGGGCTCGAACTCACGGACCGCAAGATCGTGACCTGGCTGAAGTCGGACGCTTAACCGACTGCGCCACCCAGGCGCCCCAAAGGGGCCCTGTTTTGAAGGCATCCCCAAATCTGGTGGAAGTTGTTATTCAGTGAAGTCAGAGAGAAGACATGATGGACACATTTCAAGAAGAAGAAATACCATACGATGTGGTGAGAACAAAACGCAGAACCACAGGGTAGGAACCATTTCCTTCTCCCCTTCAAAGTGGAAATAATTGCATTTTTTGAAGAGTACAAAAGTAATTCATGGCCATTGTGAGCATATTAGAAAATACAGAGAAAATTTTTCAAAAAGGAGAATAAACATAATCTTAGTGCACGCGTTTGAACAAATAGCTACCAATTCCTTGTGCTCCGGCTTTATTCTTTGGAATCACCTGTTTAGGCATGCCTTAGTGCTCCCCAATTCAATGAAATTCCCTGACTTGGAGGCTCAGGACCATGATGCTTTTCTTCACAGACTTGCTGGTAATCATAAATGACTCAATTGTGCATTTGCTATAGGACAGACCTTATTCTGGGGACCCAACAAGTATGAGCTTATTTAATTCTGATGCCACCACCGTGGGGTGCACTTTAATATCATGTCTGTTTACAGATGAGAAAACTAGGGCTCAAAGAAGTCAAGTAACTGACACCACTCACAGTTATTCAGCAATGGAGGTAGGAGTGTGAATCCATGACCTTCAGCGCCCATGAGCCATGAGCCTAACCTTCACACTTTACTGCCTTTCTCTTGTAGGAATGCAAGGAGAATCCTCAGTGATAATTTGGCTCTGTAGATATATGAAGGCAGATCAATGGGACTACGAACAAAATTTTCTTTTCCCTAGAGGACTACACAGGTCAGTCTCTTACCTCTGGTCTAAGATCTACTCAAATTCTTTCCTTTCCCCAAGTTAAGAGACCACTGTGTCCACAGGGAGGTGTGGTTAAAGTTCAGGTGCCTTGGGCATGCAGAGGACACAGGATTCAGCCTTGCATGTTGGTTACTTTGCAAACAGTATTGTATTGATTTTGGCCCTAGCAATGGGAACACGAGCAGCCACACATTTATGTGCCCTTTTTGCTCAAGTGAGAGCAAAGTCTTAATCAGGCCCAGACATTTAGAATCCTATATTAAAGAGAGATATATAGATATGAATCCAAGAGATGGTTGCTTCTGTCATTTTACTTTAATTGTAATTTTGCAACTTCAACAACAGAAGATCCATTAGGCTTTCCCCCTCAATCAATACACAATATATTATCAGTCTAGACGACCAAAAACGACTTGTATAAAATATCAGCGCGTCACATTTTCATTATGTAAATGGAACTCTGCAGGAGAATTAATTGATTATTCAGTTACTATGGATCAGTCTCAGATGTCTTAGTGAGATAAGAGAGAAACTTATCAAGCCTCTCCAGTGACTATAACTTAAAAAGGAACAAGGTAAAAAAAAAAAAAAAAAAAAAAAAAAGAGAGAGACAGAAACACAGAGCACATTTCGCTTTCATTGGCAGCCTGGGCGACACCTATGAAATGTTGAGAGAGAGAAGAAATCCATTACCAAGTTTATCAGCGATGGAATGTCGAGAGGTATTAGGGCTGGTTACCGTTTGATATCAACGTTTTCAAACCACACAAATAAAACCGTGATACAGGCAGCTAGCGGCTCCCCAGACTGTCTGGGCCCCGAGTAATTCACACCTGGACTGTCTATAATTATAGCAGGGTTGTTTAAGTAATATATGGACCCATTTCTTTTTTCTTGCAGGGGTGGAGGCTGGGGAACAAGGGAGAGTTTTATCTTTAGCTTCATGACGGAATGAAGAAGAGATATGAGAAGGCGAGTAGGTTCTTCTTTTTCCCTCCCCTTTTAAGTATGGAAGAAAAACAAATGTTCCCATTGCTACTACAGAAATATATGGGTTTGGTTGTAAATGGATGTGCCTTGTTTTTAGGAAACATGCAACAGCTATATACGTTAGGGTCTCCTGGTAATAGTCTGTGCCACCCTTGTTCCAATACTGGCCTTGCTCAGAGATGTTTTGAGACCTTTTTTTGGGGGGGGGGATTGACTCCAGGACATTCACAGCACCTTGTCTGGAGCGGTCTGAGTGGTCAGTCTGGTGAAGACTGTTTAGGTTTCACAGAATAGTCAAATGCTTTACATACTGAGGGAGGTGAATAAGAAGGCTGTTAAGATTGAGTAAGATTTCTCTGTTTCACAATGAGGTTTTAAAAAGCAGCAAAACTGCCTGGCTATAAAACATAACCATTTCTTTTAAATTTTATTTTGTTTTGTTTTGTTTTGCAATGCTCTGAAGGCAGGTTACAAAACATTGGAAACAAGGACAGCATTGGGGAGGACTATATCATGATTCCTAAAGTGACCATTTTGAGAAGCAGTCATCCTGGCTATTTCAAATATGACATTTAATACCAACCGAGCCAAATCAAGTCATATGACCTTATGACTTTATATTTACTTGGTGTGTTTAAGCCAGGCAGAACTGGTAAGAGCCAGGGATGCTTGGCCAATAGAGATATAAACTCCTGCCTGAATTGAGCGACTCCTATTCAGCTTAACCACCTTGTTGCCAGGTAGGAAATTAGTGCCAATACGGCTGAATGTTCTGATTTTTTTAAAGAAGCAGGAACCATAGGGGAGCTTGGGTGGCTCAGTTGGTTGAGTTTCTGACTTCGGCTCAGGTCGTGATCTCAGGGTTCAGGGGTTCGAGCCCTGCGTTGGGCTCTGTGCTGAGAGCTCAGAGCCTGGAGCCTGCTTTGGATCCTCTGTCCTCCTTCCTCTCTGCCCCTCCCCTACTCACGCTGTCTCAAAAATAAACATTTAAAAAAATAATAAAGAAAAAAGCCGGATACCTAAATTGAATGTGAAATCCCCTGTATTTAAATATTGACAACTTATTCACAAGTTTAAAAACCATAATGCAGGCCTGACGAAACAATTTTGAGGAATTAGTTTTGCCCTGGGCCACCTGACAGCTTCTGGGTTTGTTGCTGATTTTAATCATGAAAGTCCTTAAAGGAAAGGGGACGGTAATGTTTCTGAATGTAAGAGAGACAGGAGGCAAGGTGGGTAAGGGCACTTTTTACTTTTTTGCTTCCGGCTCAGTGTTTTCCCTCTGCTCTCAGGAGGCTCTCCTGCTCAATGAACACAGTTACTGAGGGCATGCTGTATTTCTTTCCTTCTTTCTTTCTTTTTAAAGTTGATTTATTTTTGACACAGAGAGAGAGTGAGCATGAGCTGGGGGTGGGGTGCAGAGAGAGAGGGAGATCCAGAATCCGAAGCAGGCTCCAGGCTCCCAGCTGTCAGCACAGAGCCTGACGCGGGGCTCGAACTCACAAAACGTGAGACCATGACCTGGGCTGAAGTCGGACGCTTAACCGACTGGGCCACCCAGGCACCCCAAGCATGCTGTATTGGTGAGCAGCACAGCTGACCAAGATAGAGTCCTTCCTCTCAAGAAACCCACAACCTGATTACGGAGACAGAATAGAAACTGAAGGAAATATGCAGAAGAAAGCCTTTACTTCCATAGTGAATACATATTCAAATACTATATGTAAGTCCCGGGAGCTCTGAAGGGAATACACTGTCAGGTGGGGAAGGGGGTGGTAGGGGAGAGCTGAGGGGGCCCAAGGATGCTACACAGGAGATGATTTATGCTCTAGGCCTTCAAAGAATACATCAGACTTGGATAAGTGGAAATGGTCAGGCATATGCTCTCTCTTAGAAATTTCCCAATAGCCATTAAAAATTGATCACGCCTTTCCCATCTAAATATACAAATCCAAAACAGTATCTCTTTTGATCAAACTTTTCTATTCAATTTTGTCTATTCTCCTTCCTCCTCTTGAAAACCAGACTTCTCCAAAGAGGTGTTACGCTGTGTTCACGGCATCTTTTTTTTTTTTTTTTTAGCTCCTTCTTTACCCCATCCAGTTGAGCTTTTTTCCCCATGTCTTTACCAACATGGCTCTCGGCAAATTTACCTCTGATCCTTGCTTAAAGATTTGTCTCTCAGAGAAGCCATGCCATGTCCAGATGAGCTGGTTCTGTGCGTGTGTAAGAACTTTGCATGCACTATCTTCATTGGTTGCTCTTTGTCACATCACAACACGTTGAGTTAACTTTTGCCCGGCGAAAGTACTTAGTAAGTGCCAGATGAACAAATGCATGCACATCTTTTGCTGTGTAAAATCCTTCCCACTATTCATCCACTGATGTGGCCCGTACCCAGAGCTGTTGCCTAAAGTGTTTAATTTTTTTTTTTTAATTTCAGAAGGTAAAAAATAATGATGATGAAGTCATCTGAGGGGGGGTACAGGAGGCTATATATTGAAATGCTAACTCAAGGTGTGGACTTATGTAATTGACTGTATATCATCCTGACTGACACCTTCTTGGACCAATTGAGACAATTCTATGCCTTGTGAAATTGGCCGAGGCAGTAAGCTTGATTGATCCAGTACAGTCAGAAGGTTTACTGGAAGCAACAACCCACTGCATTGTTGGTACCGTGCTGGTGCAGCATAATGTATGGCTATGATCCTCCCGGTGGCACATAGCTGTGTTTTCCACCTCCCCCCCCCCCCCACCCATCACTCAGATTAAGAAACACAATTGCTGTTGCAACACACACACTTGTACACACATAACGGAAGGTAGAATGCCATCAAGCGATATTTACCCTTCTTATACCAGATACACTAGAGTATTTTCTATCGTACTCTCTTTTGCTCTTAAAAATACTCAAGGTGAACCACCGATAGGATTTCATAACCCATTAGTGGGTCTCGACCTGCAGGTTGCAAAATACTAGCATCTACAAAGTCCGTTTAAAACATTTGCCAAATAGTCACCTGTGAAGCCTCAGCAGAGAAATGAGGTGGGACTGACACTCTCGCCTCCTTGCATGTAGGCCCTGAAACACCGGTAAGAAAGTCTTCCCACCTCTGTTAGTAATCTTTTCATTTTTCACTTTCCTGCCTTCAATCTGGCCTTTCTGATGCCTTCAACCTTCTTTCCCTCCACATATACCCTATTGCCTCATCAGTTCTTGATAAGAGGAAAGAAAAAGAAATCTTGGATTCTTGTCCTGACTGTGTTGCACGTCTCCTTCTTCATTCACTAAATGAACAAAGATCAAATGTGATTATGAGTGTAAAAAGCTTTATAAGCTACAAGACAGCGAGATTCTTATTATTTTAGCTGTTGGAGCGGACATCTGATAGACTCAGGGGCATCAGAAATGGGTTCGAGACAAACAAGCATCAGAATCTGAATGTCAAGGACCGAGGCAACACAAGTGAAATGCAAATATGGGCTGTGGAATAAGCCAAGCTTTCATGAGTTCACATCCAGCTCTGTCACTTATTATCAAATATAACTGAGACTGAGAAATGTATGCACATTTTCTGAGCCTCTTTTTGAATTGTAGAAGGAGGAGAACACCTATTTTATATATAGTTGTTGTGAGAATTACGTGGAATAATGTATTCAGGATACTCAGCCTGTTAAATAATGCAAGTTAAAAATAAGATTCAGAAATCCAGAGAAGCTTTGTCTAGAGCAACAGTGTCCAGTGGAAACAATTAATTTCAACAATATTTTATTTAACCCCCTATGTCCAAAATACTATTATTTCCACATGTAATACACATAATTATTAATGAGATATTTTACTTTTGTTTATATAAACTCTTTGGATTCCTGTGCATACTTTACTATAGAACATCTCATTTCCAATGCTAAGTTTTTACCAGTAATATTTGAGCTTTATTTACATTTCCTAAAATTTATAGTTGAAAAAGCAGATTCACCTACCCAAGAGGTTACAAACATTCTCAAATGTTTTCCAATAACTGAATTGACTGTCAGGTTTTAAATGTACATTAATTAAAATGAATTAAAATTAAGAATTCATTTCCTCAGTCCCAGGAGTGACATTTCAAGTGCTTAGAAGCCACCTGTGGCTAGTGGCCACCATATTGGACAGCACAGGCCTAGAAGGCCATCTTCCTCTCACTCCACATGAGCAGGATCTGGGGGACCTCCCCCAAGTCTCGATGGGACATGAGAGCAGAAGAGGTGTCCTCTAGAGGATGGTGAGATTGAGAAAGGCAGAGTCTATAAGAGAAGATCCAGGAACATTACAATTCTCCAAGAGGGCCTGGGAACACAAGGCAGGGATAAACAACAATTCACATCCACTCTCCTCCACTAGTCAACAAGCTGTCTTCTCCCTGTGAAAAATAAAATAAGGGAGGTGGGGTGAGAAGGGGGTTACATTCTAGTCCTAACTTCATTGCCTCTTCCCTTGAACAGGGACACAAAGGAAGTCATGAAAAATGCGTAAGGACCTGGCTGATGAGGGGCGCTGACAGGAAACGAGTGTTTATTGAGAACAGGGCTGGGGAAAGTTGAAGAGAGAGTGACATATTCATTGCCTACAGAGCTCATCATAGAAGGGAAGAAAATGCTCAGAGAGGTCCAAGAGACCATGAGGAGGAGTCCAGGGATTAAATGCAGGAAAAGAAAACATCAATTAAGTACAGTATAGGGAAAAGTTCCTATACACAGGAGCCATCAATCTGAGAAACAGAGTCTCCAAGGAAGAGGTGAGAAAGCCAATACTTAAAAACATTAAAACTCAGCCAGTCATAACAGTGGGGGCAAAGGATCATTCTGTTCTTGCTCTGAAACGTAAGAGAGACTAATAATTCAAAACCTGAAAGGTATAATTTTACATTTGGAAGGGAGCTAGTAAGTTATTTAGACTCCGGACCTCATTTTCTAAACGAGAAAATTGAATTATATTGCACCCCTACATAGCGATGGGTCCAGAGGTAGAACTTACTGCCCTAGTTATCAGTCCCATGCTTGAATAGTCTATAGATCTGTTGTTGTTCTTATTTTCAAAAATTTTACTGACACTTACTAGTAAATCTTAAAGCATCAGTAGAGTATGTCTTTTATCCTTCTCTGATAAAAGAGAAAGCTGAGGCCTTGGGTTAGTGTAGGTTAGGGGACCTACCTGGGGCTATCTAGAACCCTGCTATCTAATATGGTGGCCACTGGCCACATGTGGCTATGGAGCACTTGAAAGGTAAGTAGTCTGAATTGAGCTTCGATGTTAAGTGTAAAACACAGACTGGATTTATTACATTTAGTACAAAAAAGGCACAAACTATCTCATTACGGTGATGTGCATTAAAGCACATTTTTGTATTGACTACATGTTGAAATATATTTTTAATATGCTTACTTAAATAAAATATGTTATTAATTTCATCTTTTAAACATATTTTTAACGTGGTTACTAGAAAATTCTAAATTATATGTATGGCTCTATTATATTTTTATTTGCCTGGGATGATACGGAAGATACTACAAATTACAAAAGGAGTCTGATGTTTTATTTCCAGCCTGCTTCCTAAAGCACAAATTAAATTCTTTGGCCTTCGTAAGGTTTGAGCGTGTCTTTAAGAGCCCAAATTCAGATTAATAAATAGCTCATGAAAATTAGCATCTATTCAAAAACCATTAAAGAGAAAAAATAAACCTTTCCATTTGCATTGTTCTTTATTCTCATGATTGGTTCATGAATTAAGATGTCTGCAAACCCCACTGTGCTTAGCCATAGCCACCCTCTACTTCTCCACAATAGCATTCTGTTGTAATGAAGACCATGAAAAAGCATTTCAGAAAATAGCCTCCAATCCGAAGCAGCAATCAATATGCATGGTATATACGATCAAGTTAGAGAGATGTGTAGGAGAGGCCCAAATATGTTTGGTCTGCTTAAACACATGCTTTCTGCTTGCCAGCCAACAAATCGCTTCTATATATTACATAAGACTAAATTAATCCCTACACGAAGACAGTTTATTGTGGATGATGGATCATGGGTTTGTTACTCATACATCCAGAGCAGGGCCCTGGAAATCACATCATCATTGCATTCCCAGGGAAAGAAATGATTGTCACATCCAGACATGTTTATCATGGAGAGAGAGGCTGATCCGGGCCCATCTACTTGCCGAGAGAACACTGCCATCTCACATGATGAGCGCTCAGAGGGCAGACTCACTGCTGACGGCCAGGTGCCAGCAGGAAAACAATTTCACTGTAAGTCCCCCTGGGGTTGATAAGGAATGATCTGGCCATACCCTACGGTCTATACTGTTAGGTGTTGGGGGGGGCAAATATGAGTGTCATGTAACCTCAACAAAGGCAACCTATGTAGCATCTACTCGACTTTGGAAAGCAACGGTTACCGGCGTTCCACATATTTTAATCAACGATATAATACAGATGGGCCCCAAACCCAAAGGTGCAAGTCCTAGCATAAATGTAGGAGGTGAATGAAGGACAGATTAAACTAAAGGGATGGGTCTCTTTGGCCTATCTCCCGACAAACTGTCTGTCTGCATCAGCAAAAGTCGGGAGCAATCAATACTTATGAAACAACAACACTGCCACAATCAGAGGCAGAGCGGGGCTGGAGTGCTATTACCATAAGTGGCTGAGTCATTGACGTGAATGTGTATGTCATTTTGCATATCATTTGCATGTTATTTGGCAGAGCCTTGCCAATAAATAAACACAATTTATCAACTGGCGCAACCTACCCTGACCCTTGTAAGTACACGTGGAGGAAAATAAACTAGACCTGCAATGAATTACTATTTGTTTTCCCCAAGATAAAAGGGAAGGGGTCAGGTCCAAGGGAGTAAGCTTCTAACTTTAATGCTGTCATCTAAGTAACGTGCTTCCTGTGGGCAAGTCTGTGTTCTAGACGTCTTTGTTTCTCGTCCTGCTTGATGGCTTCGTATGGTAGGCACTCTCTGGGTATTTGTTAATGCCGGTCCAAGAAAGATGTGTATGCGTATTGCATACCTGTCTCTCTCTATCTCTCAGGCACGTTTATTGAATGCATTGTATCTACCAGGTAGAGTAGTAAGTACTTTACGTAGACTCGAATCCTCAACAAAAATGGTGGATGAAGGCACAGGGCTGTGGGCATTTGGGCAAACTCTTTGGGCGGCAGAGGCAGTAATAGAACCGGGCTCTGAACTCAAGTCTATCTGACTTTAGCGCATGAGCTCTTTGCCACCTGACACCTGTCCTAACCCTAACAATATGTGATACCTGGATGAAGTTACCTGGGATTTATACCAAAAGACACGAGTGAGCAAATTTTCCTTCCTCCCGGGGTGGAACCTGAGGCCCGTGAAACTCAGAGGACTCTCTTGAAGAAGAACAATGCAAAATTATGAGTACAACCTTAGATATAGAAGTGAATATTTGTTTGTAATGAAAAGAGAAATAGCAAATTAAAATGTCATAAATACAGCAAGATGCAGACAGATAATAATAATATTTTTCTTAATTGAGTTAGTCTCCATGCATCTCTGTAATAATTTCTCCTTAAATGTTTTGGCTGTACTCTTGGGTTATCTCCAAATATGAAAGCAATTTTTGTGATATTTTCTAACTAGAGAATAAAAATCGTAAGACCTCTAGCCTGCCTCTTCCTTGCATGAACACCTAGGTCCACACAGAGAGCTGTAGGGGTCGTCCTGGAAGCCATTCCTCTGCTGTGCTAGTTAGCAGTGTCCTAACTATATTCCCAAGTGGCCGCAAGCTACTCCAACGGGACCCGCTAAATCTAAATACACCCCCAACTTAATTTTATGAATCTCCAAATGCCTACAGCTACACCACTGACACCCGATAGGAAGGGAGGTGTATCTGAGTGGAAGACTGAGCAGACTTGATTGGCTGATGTTAACTGATTGACATTTCATTTTTGCAAATTTTACAAAATTTTACCACCTGGCGAACGTATTCTTAGAGCCCTTACCAGGGCCTTGGGAGCGACAATGCAAGGGAGGGGACTTGAAGCTCGATTTTCATTGGCTTCTTGGTATATCTGCCTCTGTATCTACGTTCTGCACAGCCTCACAAGGGGCAAGGATCGGTCCATTTGGTTCCTTGCCATTCACAGGGTTGACCAGGTCCGTGGCCACAGGTAAGAGCCACATGGCCACTCCCCATCACCTGTTTTGAATTGCCACATAGCACAATCTTTGTTTGCAGGCTTGTTTCCTTTTAATAGCTCATCACCACTCAAGTCACCCCCATCCCTATTTGTTCACTCTATGTCAATGGTTCTAAAACTTTCTGAGTATGATGACCCATTTACAGATCTAAATGGGTCTTGTTGGGGCGATTGCTTGAATAAACCCCTAAAAGTTACTTTGTGTCAGTACTTTTTAATTTTTGTTATGTTTAGTATAATTAATAGTAGGAGTTATTCACCGTTATATCATATTTCAATGTCTTATTTATTGTATTACTATAGAATATGTGTTATATTTATTAACTGTGTTATTTGTTTATTACATTTATTACATTTATTCGCTGTAGCAGTTACTGCAAAAAGGAATACTTTCTAGTGCATATGGGACCCTCTAAATTGAATTATTTGGAATCATAAATATTTGCATGAAAAAAAAAGTACACTTTCCTGTGATTTGGGACAGTGGTTGAGAGGAAGGCACTGACCAATGTGAATTTCAGTTTGCACTGCAGGCTTTGGGAAAAATGGCTTTGCACTCTCGTGGGAAGGAGGTTTGTGGCCATCCTTCTTCTCCTGGCTGGCACAGCAGGTTGGCTTCGTTTTAAAAATAGTGCTAGGGAGGGAGGAAAAAAAAATGTAATGTATTCTTAAAATGTTTATATGTCAGCAAAATCTCGAAAACCATTCAATAGATTAATCCTCCTGCTGACTTAAAAAGGATGGATTTCCAGCTATAACTGAGATTGGGAAAAATTGATTTCCATGTTCCTTATGACTGAATAAGATAAAAGCCACCGCCCTGGCAAGCTTCTCTCAGCCTGGATCCAGACTTCTCGAAGGCTAGCTAATTGAAAAGTCACTCCAAATACCAGCCCTGACCCTTCCAGGGGATCTGGAGAAAGAATCAAGGGCAGCCTGTCCATTTCTCAAAAATGATTTCCAGAATGTTGTTTATCCACATCATCACCCAACAGCTGCAGTCAAAGGTGAAAATACTTTCTCTCCTTTTCCTTCCAACCCTTCCTCATTTTCCCCTTACCTTCTCCTCTTTCTCTCCGTGTCTCAACTCTCTCTTCCTTCCCGTGAGTCTGCGTGTGTGTAAACGTGACATCAAAACAACCACATCACCTGCGTTAAAGCTCTCTTCGTCAAGCTTTAAGCAACGGTGGCCTTAGTTTACCCAGTTAAAAAGACAACCTTGCGTCTGCGCGTGGATTTATGGTTAAAGCATCTCCCCTACCTTTTCTCATGTCGTCGGCACACGGTACCTGTGAAGGGCTAATTACTATGGTCACTGCCCTAAAACCACCTCAGATGACTGCAAACTTGGAGCCAGGAGAGCCAAAGCTGGGACAAGACGCCACCTCTGATTCTCTGTCCGATGGGTCTCCACGGAGTCACGGCTGATTCTGACACAATTAACACTTCATTCCATCACAAACACGTAGAGAGAGAGGGTTCCTGCACTCTCACAGCCATTCATTCCTTCATTTCATAAACATGTATGGAGCCCCTACTATGTCCTGGGCATTATGCAAAAGGAGGGGACTGAACTAGCCCGGCAAGATCTCTGCTGGCCGGGAGCTGATCTGTCAGGGAGGCCACTGATTGGAACATGACACAGAAGCTCTATGGTGAGGTTTCGATTCTTTAGAACAGAACGTAGTCTGACTGCCCTGCCATCTACCCAACATTCAAAGGCAGTTCAGTTTGAACAAAAAAACACGGTAAATTAAGTTTTAAAAAAGAGTCCCACTTTGATAAACTGTCTTACGGGTTTATGGCCATAAGTGCTCTTTAGAAGTATTCGTGTTTTTCCTGAGTGTTTTCACCTTGATCTTTCTCTGCCATTTCCTTCTTTCCTGCTACTTCTTCTCCTTTCACTTTTAAATTTCACCTCCTTCTGGTTTCCTGCTTCATCACGTACCCTCTCTTTCAAGTCATTTCTATTACAGAAGCAACTGGTCCTGTCATTTTGAATCGATCATAGAATGCCATTTTCCCAGCCAGACAGGATAGTTGCTGAACCATTTGTTTGTATTCCTAAGAATTCCACGCGGTTTTCCAGAGCACGTGGCTCTGAATATTTATGGACTTATCTCAATGGGATAAGAAACCCTCAACCAATAAGATCACTCCTCTGAATCTTAACAAACAGCACAACCGTGCTAGCAAATATTATTAAGTAACGCTTTTTTTCTGAGTTTTTTTACATGTATTCACTCACTGAATCCTCAGGACAGTGTTTTAAGGTATGTACCATTTAAGTTCCTCCTTTATAGAAGGAGGGGGGAGGAGACAGAGGGAGGAGAAACTATCTGAGGTTATCAACAAGCTCATGGAAGAGCCTGGATTCAAAGCCAAAAAAATCATTTCTTCACAGTGGTTTAGTCTGTCTTTTAAAGATGATTATAAGTTTTTTTTAAGTTTATTTATTTTAACTTCCATGATCTCAATTTGACGTAGGCTATTTTCGATCACCACTTTTTATCTTCCTAGCCTCCCCGACACTTTGGATTCCTCAAGTCCTTTTTTTTTTTTTTTTTTTAATTTTTAAAATTGTTTTGTTTATTTTTGCGAGAGAGAGAGAGAGCACAAGCAGGGAAGGGGCAGAGAGAGAGAGAGAGAGACAGACAGACACAGAATCGGAAGCAGGCTCCAGGCTCTGAGCTGTCAGCACAGAGCCGGAGGTGGGGCTTGAACCCAACAGCCGTTAGATCACAAGAGAGGAAGTAGGACACTTAACACACTGGGTCATCCAAGTGCCCCTCCCCCTCTTTTTAAGTTTCTTTATTTTGAGAGCCAGAGAATACATGAGGGAGGGAGGTGCAGAGAGAGAAAGGGAAGGAGAGGGAGAATCCCAAGCAAGCTCCACACCGTTAGCGCAGAACCCTCTGTAGGGCTTCATGCAGGCCTTGATCCCAAGAACCACGAGATCCTGATCTGAGCCAAGGTGGGTGGCTTAACCGACTGAGCCACCCAGGCACCCTACAGCATTTAGTCTCTTAACCATGCACTGGAAGGTTCTCGCAAAATCAATCAGACACCACCCCTCAATCGACACCCTTAGCGAATGGCATGTAAATGCTCAGGCCAGCGGCCTAATCGCCAGGGCCTGTGGCCCATCAGTACTTTGTTCTATCACTGGATCAGGTGTTAATCCTTTCCTGACTGTATTAGGCTTCTGCTCGCCAAAAGCCGGGAAAGGGAGCGGCAGCCTGGCCAGATGGAGCCCAGGGACTTCCCCTGGGGGAGAGTCCCTCCACAGAGGACTGTCACGCGTAATGCGCACTTTGCCCGCTTGTGGTGGAAAAGTGCGAAAGGTAAGTACTGCGCGTGGAGGGGGCAGATGGGGTAAAGTGAACTTGGGTGGTAGGTACTTGTGAGTGGGTAGCTGTGATGACAAGGTTCGCTTTTACGGCTCCTTAGTGGGTGTGATCGGTGGGGAGATGTTCCCGTCAGGATAGGGGCGTGGTGGGGGGGGGGTATCTGTGGGCGGGTACATTGAGGATAAGCATGCGGCAGAAAGACAAATCCCAGCAACACATTTTCTTCTTCTCTTCCTTACCTTCTCCCACCTCTCCTCCAAATATCCACGATGCTGCAGCAGAAATAACAACGGCTAAAGTTGTGGAGAGGATTTTTTTTTTCTTTTGAAACAGAGTGTAAAGCCACATTCATAATAACCAGGTTCCCTATATAAATCTATTTTTACGATGATTATAGGGTTTCCATAGTCGTTCTAGCATCAACTGCTGGTTTTGTTTCCTCGTCGTCAGTAAACTGTTGGCAGGATAGTGCACCAGAGGTATACTTTTTAAAGGGTATAATTGCATGGCGCAGAAATTATCACTTTCTCGACGACGGGTTTCGTTGGCCGCTCCCTTTGAGAATCCGGTTTGGAAGCTGGGCTTGTCAGCCCCTCCAAGCACACATTGCATTGTGTGTGCTGGCCTCACAGCACATCATGCTGGCAACCATGGGCAGAGGGTAGCAATTAAACCACACAATAGGCATCAAGGGATGAGGAGAAGACACTGTGTTTAAAATAAACGAATACCAGAAGCACAGCCAGCTTCCCTCGGAAGGCTCTCTGAGCCGTGTGGCAAGCCAAGATGGAGCAGACTTTGCAGAGCAAGCTGGGAAATTCCCCATGGTGCCAAGCCATTAGCCAGCCACTGAGCTGCATCCCTCCCAAGGATCTACCATGGGACCCCTCCTCCAGGACTAACCTTCTCTGGGGTCTACAGACCTAGGAAGGAGGCTTTGTAGAACTATATTCTTTCTAGTGCCAGGGCCCAGAGGCTATGCGAATTTAGATTGATTTGGCAGCTTTTTTGAAAGGCATGTTTAATAACACAGGCCCGGGGACTTTGGTTCTCCCTCAGAAATATGGGACGGATAGGAGAAGTCAGACTCTGAAATGGAAGCTAACAAGCATCAACATCTTCTAGGTAAAATTACCTATTGGCAGAAGCAACTGACTCTGAAGAGGTGATAATCATGTAATAATGAGTCAACATAGTCCCCAATTTCCACCGAGGGGAATCAAGAAAACTATGCAGACAAAAGACCACAGTGTCTCTCATTCTAATCAAGATGATCAGCGTGGTGCCTCGGTACTGAAATGTAGCTGGTGTCGAAAATCAGAAGCCGATAAGATAATAAGCAACGATAGTAGCCTTAAGTCTGAAATACGTAATGTGTAGAGACAAGAATAAAGGGGGCTGCAAAGCAAGAATGGATGGACGGTAGTTTAAGTTCTATTATCTGGGGGAGAGGGCATCAGGATGCTAACAAAGATCGTCAGAGAAGAGAAGGGCACTTCACCTAGTTATCCTAACCAGATAAAAATAGGTACTACAACATTAACTACTCTTCTCCCAAATTTGTGTCACGAAGCAAGGTTTCTGGTCCTCAGCTTGGACCCTGAGTGGCCTGACCCACCAAAAGAGGGAATCCTGAGAATATTTGTTCATTCATTGACTTAACCCACATTTTTAAGTACCCCCATATCCCAGGTACTCCAGCACAAAGGTTATAGGGATACAATGGATGGTTAATTTTCAAGGAGTTCACAGCCCATCTGGACAAGGAAGTAAACATATAATTATAATGGGAAGGGGTAGACTCCTTTACGGAGGTACACAGAAGCATGAGTTGGGAATACGGAGAAGAGGCGCTTTACCCAGACAGTAGTGGGGAGGTGTCAATGAGGCCATAACAGATTAGATCTGAATTTACCTTGAAAATATGAAGATTAGAAGAGGTAATAGGGGATGAGGATGGTCAACCGGGGTTGGCATTATGTTTACAAGAGGCAAGGCAGTGTATTCAAAGCAGACGTTAAAACCAGAGGTAGTATGGAAGAGACGTTGGAGAGCATTATGGATTCGGGAAATACTGGAACATTTTGGATGTGAGGAGAGGTATGGAAGGAGATGAGCTAGAAAGAGGTTATATCAGGAATTGCCTGATTAGCAATTTGTAGGCAGAAACGAGCTATTGAAAATGTTAAGCAGGGGAGTAATATGGTTGAATTTGCAATTTAGATGATATTTCCATACAGATCTCTCACTCCGAATGAACTGATATTCTGATGTGTGGATTTGGTAAATGCAGATGTCTTACTTTGACTGAGTCCAAGAGCTTGATGACCTTTAGCTGGCTTGGTAAGATTGAGTTTTTAGGCTCCAAACTTGAGGATTGGAGCCTGGACCTAAGGGAATCCCCACTGAGTTATCACTTGTGAGGCCCTGCTAAAAGCTGTCATCGGATCTCTCTCTCTGACATCTCTCTATCTGCAGAGACTTGGGTGGAAAATGGAAATATGCGGTTAACATTCAAAACATCGTGACATGTCAGTGAGAGATTTCAGGGTGGAAATTATCCATGGGAAAGGAAAAAGCTTACCAGCTCAACTTTCTGCATGTCAAACCCTTTCTATCTTATGAGTTTTTAGATGGCTTCTCTGAGAATAATAAAATGTTGTTCTCTTAAAAAGAGTGCTATTGACGGTCAAGACTTTCACTATAAATCTTTGTCAAGGCCTTTTAACAAATGGGTTTATCCGCAGTTCTGAAATGGTCTGAGCTATTTTATTTTTTAATAAATTTACAAATTGTCCTTATACTTGGGTTGCATAGCATGTGATATAAAAATCAAACTGAACTTTCTGGAGAGATGGTGAACAAGATCAAACACACCCAAAGTGGGAACTATTCGAGAGGAGACTGAAATTCGTCCATCCAATTAAAATGGCATTTATGAGACACTATATGTTCACATAAAAATAGCATAAGACACAGTACAGAAGCCAAAAGCTTCAAGAGAGAAGAAATCCAGAGAACAATGGAAATGGTCAGTGCTCTGGGAGCACAGGGGAGGGTAATAGCGAGGGATGGAGTGTGAGCTGGGGATGAGCGCATAATAGAGCAGGACTGATGGAAACTTCCAGGTGTGGTGAGCAGGCAACAAAAGCCAAGAGCCAACAGAATTATATTTTCTGAGCATTTGGGCTACAGCAAGGGCACTGGCCCAGGTGGAGTGGGGGCTCATGATGAGATGGCCGCCACAGCCATCCGTGTGCCACTCCACACAGCAGGCATGACAACAGTGGGAGGGACTTCAGGCCCAGGTCACATGGGCCCAGCCTTTGTCCTGCACTTTGGGCACTAAAACTCACAACTGATAAAGAGTCTCATTCCCACCATGTGTTTGACTAACCAGGTCAGAGTCCGCATCCTTCCTGACGGAGCAGCCAAATGGAAGTACAGAACTACACAAAAGTGGCCACTAAATCCAGCCCTTTCCTTCTAGCGTTGAGGAAATGAAGGCCCCAGAGGAGTTCAGTAATTTGCTTGAAGCCACACAGCTGGTAGCAGAGCTGGGACTCTGTTCTTTTTTCACTATATTCCCCTGTCATCTTTTTTGGAGAGGAAAGCTCTAAATATTCAAGATGTGATCCTTCCTTCCCTTCAGTGAAGTCACTCTTGAATGTCTGTGATTTCCACTGAATGTAGGTCCTTTTCCTGTGATGCTTATTTAATTATCATGGTTTTAGGCCTGTATAGAGCACACGTGGTCCCCACTAGGTTGTTTATTTGGGAAAAACATACATTCCTTTTACTTGCATTTAGGGTTTTGCCTCTTTCCAAATATTTATACATTTCTCCACTGGATTTTACCCTGAAGAATTCTACCAGGTAAGCTGGGAACCTGTTCTCTTCTGTTGATCACTGCATGGATTGAGGCACAGAGAGATTTAGTGACTTTCTCCTAGCTGCACACTGATGTGGTGAAGAAGTTGGGACTAGAAACCCACGATTCCTTAAACTAACAGAGGAGAACCTGTGAAAAGCAGCAATCATCGTATGGGGGCTGGAAGATGCTCATGGCATCAGAAGTTCACATTTTGTCAAGCTTTGTTGTGATTTATATAAAAATTTCACCCAAGTTTCGAATCTGTACCATGGAGATGTCCACAAACCACCAAAGTCATATCTGAATTCCCAGATCATGCTGCTCTAATGTATTCTATGCCCAAGAAGGAAAGCTCCTAAGCCTGATGGAAAAGGACAGGATCCGTCAGTGCATTGATGGGACCGGGCTGAAAAAGATTCAAATAGACATGATCTGTCTCTGGAGACAATTAGAAAACAGAGTGGGGGGCCATTTGCTACATCTCTCTCTTTGTTTCAAATGTGGCTGCTTAAATTTGAATTGAATGTGTTTGGGGATTTTCTACAAGGGACCCACTTGGAAGGCTGCCGTTTCTTGTTATCAGTCATGTTTTATTATTGAGAGAAAGAACGCCCAGAGGAACTTAACAGCTCAGACACAGGCAAAAAACATGGGAGGGACTGATGCGCAACACTTCTTTGGTCCCATGGCGTTCAAACTCATACACACTGTGCTCAAGGATCCATTAAAGATTCAGTACAGAAGGAGACGATTCCAAAGTACTTTGGATGAGTATCATCTTAAAGATGGAACAGGAGTGTCAGTAAAGGGAATTAATTTACTCACAGTTTTCAGGAACTCACCATTGACTATGATTTCCTGAGTTGGAGACAAATAAGGAGAATTGGACTTTATGGTAGCCCTCAGAAAGTGTACAATTAAGTTGTGCTGGTAGAAACATACCTGTATCGACTAAAAACCAAATATGTACCTCAAGCATGTGAATGGCTAAATTAGTGGTACAGACCGGTATTGTAAAAATGTGGAAAAGATACTTAACACCCATGTTTGGTTAGACAGAAAGAAACAGTCAGTATCAGCTTTAAAGGGATGGAGCAGAGGTAGCAGCTAAAGAACCGGAGAGTAGAAGATTCTAGAAGAAGAAAAGACAATATAAGTTGGTTATAGGCACCCGCTGCTTGCTTCTCGCCCCTACCTTTTGTCTTTCCAAAACAAAATATTTACGTGGTCTCCATTTGCCATTCTAGTACCTAAGTCAGCTCTGAATGAAACAGGTGAGTCACTTGACTCACTCAGTCACCATGTCTGACGTCTTCCCAACTGTTATAAAGGGAATTATATTTCTCATATACATGTCAAGGTTTCTGGAAGTTTAGAAGCAGTGATGTTTAGTGGAAGCATTTTAAAATGTAGTAAGTGCTATAAAACCGTGAAGAGTTATTACTAATTTTCTCTGCGTAACTCTGCAAGAGGTATCCAGGCTATCTGGTTAGAGTGGGATTTGCAGTTTCAGTTTGGCTTGACTGCCCCCGTAAGAGGTAGGCTTATCATCTCTTTATCACAAGCAGTGTTTTTTTTCGCCGAGAAGAACACAGATTGGGCAAGGTTTAGCCAAATCTATCCAGTGATAGGTGTTAACCCTTGGAATGTGATTTTAATAGCCAGTAGGTATTTATAATTAATGTGCAATAACTCAATTATGCACATCTCTTTAAATTTAATAGGCCCAGATAAGGTAAGATCATTAAGCACCCAATTGAATGTTAAACACATATATTTGAGGTTTAACGACTGTGCAGCAGATGCAGGATGGATTATGGGATTGTTAAAGGGCATTAAGAAAGTTGTTAATATTGTGGGGGTATTTAATTAATGTTTTAAACAATCTAGCCTTTGAAATCTGCCCAAAATGCTGTGTGAAATCTGCTCGGGGAGCTGGAGCACACTTGACAACATCACGGCTGAAACACAACCACACTGAAGGAGACACAACAAAACAGCCCCTAATTAGTGTGAGAAATGACAACAACACAACAGAAACCACGGAGTGTCTCCAATGACAGGTGCAGCAAATAACAAGGCTGATGAAAGATTTTGCAATTAAAGATTCTGCTATGAAGATTAATGGAGTATTATCTTAAATTAATGTAAGGCAGGTTATCAGAGACGAGACTCTGCCTTACAAGCTTCCCCCCTTTCCCACGTCCCTTCCCTTAATTCATTTCTGGGCCTGCAAGTCCTCTTTCCTATTCCCCAATAATCAAATGACTTTTTATTTTAGTTTCTCTATTCTTTTTCTGCCTGGCCATGGTCTTTCTTTCTTTCTTTTGGTCTCTGTCTCTCTTGTGCACACACACACAGTTTCTTACTTAAAAGGTTAAAAAAATGGTTTCTGGGGAGGGGCCAAGATGGCAGAACAGCATGGAAGTTTTGTTTTTTTTTTTTCATCTCTCATCCCTGAAAGGCAGCCAGATCAACACTAAACCATCATGCACACCTAGAAAACTGATTTGAAGATTAACACAACAATCTGCACAACCTGAACCATAGAACTTGGCAGGTATGTGGTGCATAGAGGTGAACTGGGGGAGAGAGAAGCCGCAGAGGGCAGGGAGCTGTTTTTCTTGTGGACAGAGGATGGAGACTGGGGAGAATACATAAGCAGCTGGAGTGAAAAGAAAGAGTATGTAAGGGACTGAAGAAAAAAGGGAGAAAGGAGAAAGGAGAGGGTTTAAATTCCATTAAGACTATAAACAGGGGGAGTGCAGGGTCTGAAACTCTGCAGCTTATACCTGGCAGTACTCTTGTGGGAAGGGCGAATCCCCGGGAGCAGAGAGCGAGGTCCGAGGAGTCCTCAGGCCACACGGGGAGAGTTGGTTCCCTGGCTGGGAGGATATTTGGTAGAGGCTGTGTGGCCTCTGCATAGGCAAAGGCCCAGAGAATGGCCACATTCGCTGGTGCTGGAACAAGGACATTAAGGATGAAGCCTGGTGCCAAACGTGTGTTGTGATTTTCCATAATCCCTGAAACACTGCTGCTACAAGATGACATGAACATTTTCCGGGGCAGGCTGGTGCCTGGCTGCAGTCCCTGGGCATCAGCAGCAGAACGGTCTCAAGAACGTTCCTGGGTGTGGCTGGCACCTGGCCATGGCTTGGCGAGACCCTCCCTCAGAGAGTGAGAACAGGTCAAAGCCACAGTCCCTCAGAAGCAAGGGGTTGTGAAACACAGCCCCATCTGAGATAAAACTCAGGAGGGAGGTGCCACCTGGCAGCCTGACAGCTTTGGCATGGACAGTGTAGAAGTGGGGAGTGGATGGAAGCTGGAGACAAAGGAGGGGTGCTTGATTGCTGGTTGGGGAGAGCATAGAGTTCTGATACTAGAGACTGGGTAGCTGGGTGACACCATTTTCACCCCTCCCACATATGTGCATACATGCCTACATGCACAACAGTCTACCCCAGTAAGCTAAGGGGTGCTACCTGGTGGAGAACAGAGCCATTACACTAAGCCCTGCCCAACTGGGCCAACTGTGCTCTTGAGGAACACCACAAGTCTCTCCCCTGCTTAGTTTATGGACTATAAAGTGCTTCATAATTTGACTTCTAGGGGAAACCGGATGTGTTTTCAATCATATTTGATTCTGTTCTCTGGTCCATCTATTCCATTTTTTTCCTTTTTCTTTTCTTATTCTTGAACACAGAAAGAGAAAAAAGTTTTTATTTTCCTTTTTTATTAAAAATATTTTTCTTGGGGCGCCTGGGTGGCGCAGTCGGTTAAGCGTCCGACTTCAGCCAGGTCACGATCTCGCGGTCCGTGAGTTCGAGCCCCGCGTCGGGCTCTGGGCTGATGGCTCAGAGCCTGGAGCCTGTTTCCGATTCTGTGTCTCCCTCTCTCTCTGCCCCTCCCCTGTTCATGCTCTGTCTCTCTCTGTCCCAAAAATAAATAAATGTTGAAAAAAAAAAAAATTAAAAAAAAAAAAATTTTCTTTAACTTCTTCCTGCTATATTTTTTACTTCTTTGTAAACTTTTTATATTCTATTTTACTTCCATCATTTCATTTCATTTTATTCTATTTTATTGTATTCATTTTTTCAAATTTTCAAATGTTTTCCTTTCTTCTTTGTCTTTTTTCCTTTTTTTTCTCTTCTTAGCGTCCCCTTTTTTCTCTAATCTATCAAGTTTCTTTCAACAATAAGACCAAAACACACCTAGGATCTAGCATCCTTTATTTGATTTTTTATGTTGTTTTTAATTGTTTAATTTTTATTTTGTTTTACTTTATTAATGTAATGTATTACATTACTAGTAATGTATTAATTACTAGCTGGGGTTGAAAATAGATTACAAGCCCTTTCTGCAGAGATAAAAGAAGTAAAAGCTCAGGATGAAATAAAAAATGCTATAACTGAGCTGCAATCTTGAATGGATGCCATGGTGGCAAGGATGGATAAAGCAGACCAATGAATCAATGATATAGAGGACAAACTTATGGAAAATAATGAAGCAGGAAAAAAAGAGGGAGAGTAAGGCAAAAGAGCATGATATAAAATTAGAAAACTTAGTGACTCATTAAAAAGGAATAACATCAGAATCATAGGGGTCCCAGAAGATGAAGAGAGAGAAAAGCAGGTAGAAGGTTTATGTGAGCAAATCATAGCAGAAAACTTTCCTAACCTGGGGAAAGACACAAACATCAAAACCCAGGAAGCATAGAGAACTCCCATTAGATTCAACAAAAACCAATCATCAACAAGGACTTTCATAGTCAATTTCACAAAAATATACAGACAAGGAAAGAATCATGAAAGCAGCAAGAGAAAAAAGTCCTTAACGTACAAGGGAAGACAGATCAGGTTCACAGCAGACCTATCCACAGAAACTTGGCAGGCCAGAAAGGAATGGCAGGATATGATCAATGTGCTGAATCAGAAAAATATGCAGCCAATAATTCTTTATCCAGCAAGGCTGTTATTCAAAATAGAAGGAGAGATAAAACTTCTCCCAGACAAACAAAAATTAAAGGAGTTTGTGACCACTAAACCATCCCTGCAAGAAATTTTAAGGGGGACTCTCTGAGTCTCTTCAGCAAATGGTACTGGGAAAACTGGACAGTGACATGCAGAAGAATGGACCTGGACTATTTTCTTACACCATACACAAAAATAAACTCAATGTAAGATGGGAAGCAATCAAAATCCTCGAGGAGAAAGCAGGCAAAAACCTCTTTGACCTTGGCTGCAGCAACTTCTTACTTAACATGTCTCTGGAGTCAAGGGAAACAAACGCAAAAATGAACTATTGGGACCTCATCAAAATAAAAACTTCTGCACAGTGAAGGAAACAATCAGCAAAACTAAAAGACAACCGATGGAATGGGAGAAGATACTTGCAAATGACATATCAACTAAAGGATTAGTATCCAAAATGTATAAAGAACTTATCAAACTCAACAGCCCCTCCCCCACACAAAAACCCACACAAATAATCCAGTGAATAAATGGGCAAAAGACATGAATAGACACTTCTCCAAAGAAGACATCCAGGTGGCCAACTGACACATGAAAAAATGCTCAACATAACTCATCATCAGGGAAATACAAATCAAAACCACAATGAGATACCACCTGACACCTGTCAGAATGGCTAACATTAACAACTCAGGCAACAACAGATGTTGGCAAGGATGTGGAGAAAGAGGATCTCTTTTGCATTGTTGGTGGGAATGCAAGCTGGTGCAGCCACTCTGGAAAACAGTATGGAGGTTCCTCAAAAAATTAAAAATAGAACTACCCTATTACTCAGCAACTGCACTACTAGGTATTTATCCAACGGATACAAGTGTGCTGTTTCCAAGGGGCACATGCACCCCAATGTTTATAGCAGGACTATCCACAATAGCCTAAGTATGGAAAGAGCCCAAAAGTCCATTGATGGATGAATGGATAAAGAAGATGTGGTATATATATACATTGGAGTATTTTTTGACAATCAAAAAGAATGAAATCTTGCCACTTGCAACTTCGTAGATGGAACTAGAGGGTATTACGCTAAGCAAAAGAGGTCAGTCAGAGAAAGAGAAATATCATATGACTTCACTCATATGATACAAAGCAGGGAAGGGAAGGGAAGCAAAAATAATATAAAAACAGGGAGGGGGACAAAACATAAAAGACTCTTAAATATAGAGAACAAACAGAGGGTTGCTGAAGGGGTTGTGGGAGGGGGGATGGGCTAAATGGGTATGGGGCATTAAGGAATCTACTCCTGACTGAAATCATTGTTGCACTATATGCTAACTAACTTGGATGTAAATTAAAAAATAAATAAATTAATTAATTAATTAAAAAAAGGGTTCCAACTCAGTGTCAGTGTTCTGTCTCCTACACCCAACATCTCGCCAGGTTTGTTTAGTCTATCTACATCCAGGATGTTGTGTAAATCCCAAATTAGACTTGATCCCATAAATCTGAAATACTCGGGGCGCCTGGGTGGCGCAGTCGGTTAAGCGTCCGACTTCAGCCAGGTCACGATCTCACGGTCCGTGAGTTCGAGCCCCGCGTCAGGCTCTGGGCTGATGGCTCAGAGCCTGGAGCCTGTTTCGGATTCTGTGTCTCCCTCTCTCTCTGCCCCTCCCCCGTTCATGCTCTGTCTCTCTGTGTCCCCAAAATAAATAAACGTTGAAAAAAAAATTAAAAAAAAAATCTGAAATACTCAAGGTATCCTCTTTGTTGAATTTCCCTTTTTATTCGAATATTGATTTTTGTGGTCATAATTTCAAGATTCATTCTCTCCAGAAATACTTACTGAGTGTATACTATATGCCAAATGCTATTCTAGACATTGGGGATATAGCAGTCAGTAAAATGGGCAATGTCTCTACATTCACGAAGTTTTTGTTTTAGTTGAGGGGACAGAAAGTAAACACAAAAGTGAGAGCATGACAAATGGCAATAGATTCAGTAGAAAAAAGGAAAGCAGGGAAAAGAGAAAGGGAATGCCAGAGATGGAGGTTGCTATTTTGCAGTGATCTCACTACAAGTGACATTTAGGCAGATATCTAAGATGAGGTGAGGAACAGATAGGAGGACGTCCATTTGGCTGAACAGAGTAAGAGAGGTAGGAGATAAAATCAGAGAGGTGGTGAGGGATTAAATTACATAGGGGTTTATGGGGAAACTTAAGGACTTTGGCTTTTACTCTGGGTAATATGGAAAGCTACTAGAGAGTCTGACCACGGGAGAGACATGATCAAATTAAGCTTTAAAATCACTACTCTAGCTGCTATGGAGTGGGCCACTGTAATTGTCCTGGAAAGGAGGCAGTAGAGAATTGATAGTAAGAATACAGGTGAGAATTGATAGTGGTTTGGGCCTGGGTGGTGGTCACACAGGAGAATAACAAATGTCAGGTTCGAGATGTACTCAAGATAAAATCGATTGCATTTGTTTGCTGACAGAACAAATGACTCTAAATTTGGGGTACTAAATGATTAGAAGGCCAAAATTGTCTTTACTGAGGATGCAAATTTGGTGGGAATAATCAAGTGTTTTTGTGGACATGTTAAATGGAGCTATCAAGTAGGCAACTGGGTATAGGAGTCTGGATGTCAAGGAGATATTCCAGGATAAAGATGTACATTTAGAAATTGTTGGCCTATGGATAGTATTGGAAGCATGAGTTTGGTTGAAATCACCTAGAAGGTATGTGTAGATGGAGAAGAAGGGAGGTCTGGGAACTGAGCCATTAAGGTTGGAGAAATGCTGAGGAAAGAAGCAAAGAAGGCAGAAAATGAGCAGCCAGAAAAAATGAAGTAGGAGGAAATGATTGATTGTGTTTAATGCTGCCAGTGGGGCGGGTAAGATGAACCCTGGGAAGTTGCAGGATGGTTTCAGCACCGTCATTGGTGACCTGGTCTGGAGCTATTTCAGTGAAGTTCCAGTTAGAAGACTGACTGCCATGTATTAGGAGAGGGTGGAAGAGAAGACCTGAAGATAGTGAGAACATAAATCTCTTTAGGGAAATGTATTACAAAGAAGAAATAAATGGAATGGCCCCTGGAGAGAGATGTGAGATCAAGAACAAATATACTTCTGAAGTTGGGAGAAATCATAACATGTTTATATGCCATTGGGAATGATCTAGAAGAGAGGAAACTTTCATGATACAGGAGAAAGAAGGGGCATTGCTAGAGCATCGTCCTAGGGTAGGCAAGAGAGGAAGGGACCTGATGAACAAGCCATTGGGATGGGTTTAGATGGGACCATGGTCATTTCATTTATAGTTACAGAGAGAAAGCAGAAGGTGTAGATGTCGATAAGGGTAGTTTCATAAATATGATGGTAGAGAAGTCTGGACATTCCCTTCTAATTGCTTTTACTTAAAAAAATAAAATATATATTTAAATAGGGGGTAAGGTCACTAGCTAAGAAATAATGAGGGAAGAGAAGTTGGAGATTTGAGGACAGGGGAGAAGGCAGGAAAGAGTCATGAGGAAAGAGGGAGAGGAAATAGACTAGGGAGATAACAGTAGGATTGCTGAATGAAGTTAATAGCTTACTTGAAGCCAGTGGTCATGAATTTTAAAATGATCCAAGAAGATAGTTGTGGGTGTTTTCCCAGGAAGTGTGGGTGCAGAATAGGCACAGAGCTGTGTATAACTAGGCTTGAGAGTTTTGCAAGGTGAATAGAATCAAGAGAGAGAGGGACAGTGGAGATGAAGAAGTCTACAATGACGTGATTAAAAATAATTCGTGATGGAATTTAAGCTGGATGTTAGGTGGATGCAAGAACATGAAGGGAGGAAAGGACAACTAAAAGGGGGATATGACCTTTGGAGTTTATGTCCCAGTGGAATGACTGTTGGAGTTAGGTGCACGGGGATGGTAAACCAATAAGCAGTAGTTAGATAACAAGGAAGGTGTCTGAAGATGGCCGTAGCAAGGAGATACAGCTAGTGGTGTATGCAGACAGGGTAAGTTCTCTCACTTACTGGTGTAGAGGGGAGAGGGATGTTATAGTGTTCCAAACTAGAAGCAACAGGACATCTCGGGGGAGAGCATTTCTTCCAGCTAGCGGCACTGAAGGAGGAAAGAATATGTCACAATAAGAGAGAGCTACCGGGGGAGCAGTGTCCTCAGGAGAGAGATAGGTTTGATGTAGAGCAAGAAGAAGATATTTTGAGAAGAATTTGGAGGTAGAGGAGATGTTGTGATGAGGGCTCATAAGTTCTAGAGGGTACAGAAGAAAAGTATTAGGAAATAGGCAGGTTTGGGAAATGGGGTCCTGTTAAGGGCATCCAGTGCAGTGTGGAAATTGGGATCAGGATATGGGGGCAGTCATGAATGATAGGAGGGTCTTCCAGTGACTTCCAGGAACACTAATAAAGGATCAATCCTGATGGCCTCCAAGGCAAATGGTGTTGAGGTTGTCAGCATTTGTTTTGGACTAGGGGACAGTAAGAAAGGTAGAATCTCGCCAAGAGCAAAATTTTGAGCCATCATCTCCACTCCATTCCTGTGCTCCACATCCTAGGGCTTGAAGAGCTCCCCGTTGTGCCGAGAACCTCCGCTGTCAGCATCGGGAGACCTCCATCTCAGGATATTCCAAAGATCTTGCACACAAGTGCTCGCAAGGTAGGAGCCAATATTGTTGCAATGGTGTTTGGGAAATGAACGACCTGCAACAGCAGGAAAGAATAAAAAATAGAGTCAATGACCAGAGCAGTCAATGACCAGAGTCAATGACCAGGTCCTAAAAGGGCTCTGTAGGTAGGACGGGGCATTCTGGGTGGGCAGAAGGCACAATAGCCCATCTTTAGTAGGGAGTCCCAGTCACAGGTGCCACTAAGGAGGAATGTGAGCCCCCCAGAAGAGGGCAGTCATGATGATGAAATAGCATGGTTCCTTGGATCCAGATACCATTGCAATATGGTTGATATCTATCCCTAGTTTTCTCCAGGGTTGATGTGACCTGGAGAAAAAATGGTTTATAGCTAACAATGTAATTCGTATATAATATATATTCATATTCATATACATATTCGTATAAATATGTGAATACCTCATGAGAGAACAATCAGTGTGGAGTATATGGAGACATGAATTCTACAACCAGGCAACAATAACGTGTGTTTTGCTTCTGTGTGTGTGAGTGTGTATCATTGTGAACTTGTGCATTGCCGACATCTAGCTCTTATCATACAGCAAGACAGTTCTGTGGTTTGTGTTTTCCTTCCGCCTTTTCCAAGATACATAGCTGGCCACCGGGAGAGAGGCCAAAGTCCCTGAGTGCCCTTTGGCCTGAGTTGTGCTGTCTCTACCAAGCTGTCATATTCATTCATCTTTAGATTTCCCCACGCTCTACCACACCCACCCCCAATCCAGACTGCTAAAATGGCAGTATAGCATAGCCGTGGAGCTTCAGTATTTCACCAGCAACACAGGGAACATTTTTTTCCCCGATCAAATGAGATTCAGTTACATGTCAAGGAAAACCAGCATCAGCAGCTTGTGTCATTTAATAAAACCTAAAGTTACAAGTGTCCTGAATAGTTCCCTTAGAAGCTATTTTAAGTGGACAGCCCTTCCCCAGAAGCCCTGTGAGTGCAAAATAACAGAAGTTAATTTTAGCAAGCACTTTTTAACCTACATTTGGGGACAAAAATGCCAGGAAACCTATTATATAATTGAAGTAAAAAGAAACCCTCTGGGTGTGACAAAGAGTTGTCTGTCTCAAGTTACTGCAAGTGGAAAAATGATATACCGAGGAGCTTGGTATTTGAGAAGTCTAATAGTGAGAAACTTTATTTGCTGAGAAGGCAAATGAGGGTGCCTGGATGTTAAGGAAAACTTTATGCTGTGGGCAGCAAGGGCACTGGGTCTTCATGCTGCTCTTGGGTATTTATGGTCCTGGGTTGAATCAAGTCTTCCATTAGAAACAGTATTTTCACACCGAATATGAAGATCAAATCCCAATTTGTTCATGTGTCAGAGACCTTAAGAATCCTAAATCTATGTTGGCCCTGAGCTCTTTACAAACCAGAGGGACCAGCAAAAAGGGATCAAGGTTGTAATGTCTCCTCTTTACCCTGTTCAGTGTTCAAGACGATTGTCTTCATAGATATCTGACTGATTCTTCTGCCCCGACACTCTGTGTAACCTACCCCTGTTCCCGGCCTCTTGTCTCCCCAGCCCTCAAGTGGCTTCTTCAACACATAAGTGCCAGCTTCCATGCAAATGCCCCTCCTGCCCACTCACAAGTTGGGTAACCTTAGCCAGGTCACAGGATCTCTCTGAAATTCTTTCAGAGAATATCTAGTTCCTATCATTGGTGAGTAAATCCAGTAAGAGAAAGGTAAAGATATTTTGTAAATTACATTGTACAAATATAAATCAACCTTCTCCTTGAATATGATTCTCTCACTTCTTTGAAAACCAAACAGACAAGCAGATTCTGACTTTAGTGTACTCTCTGCCTGAACTTAGTAATCAGTTTCTTTGCTGATGGAAGTGATTTTCCCTGGCAGATATTGGTTCTATCGTTCCACTCCTTGGGGCTGTGATGGAAACACCTTCGATTCCTTGGATGCCTCAGCTTCTTTAGTCAGCCCCTCATGGTTCCGTAAAGTACTCTGTAAAGGGCACTAACATTCTGTGTCCTCTGAAAAGATTGTGCAATACCAGCGACCCCCCACTACATAAGAAGGACATGATAAAAAACTGATATAATAATGCAGGCAGTGTCTTCTGATCTTTCATACTATTTCTTTTTTTTTTTTTTTTTTTAATTTTTTTTTTCAACGTTTATTTATTTTTGGGACAGAGAGAGACAGAGCATGAACGGGGGAGGGGCAGAGAGAGAGAGGGAGACACAGAGTCGGAAACAGGCTCCAGGCTCTGAGCCATCAGCCCAGAGCCCGACGCGGGGCTCGAACTCACGGACGGCGAGATCGTGACCTGGCTGAAGTCGGACGCTTAACCGACTGCGCCACCCAGGCGCCCCATCTTTCATACTATTTCATTGGCAATCCACCACAGACTTTGAAATAGGAAATGTTATTCCAGGTTTTTAGATGAATATTATTCCAGGCTTCTAGATGAGACTCCTAGAAGTTAAACGTGTTACTTTATCTCTTTGCTTTGCAAAGACATTTGTTGCTTGAGTCAGGAAATCTAGGGTTCAGCCACCAGATTTCAGCCAAGTATCAGATGGCACACACAAGCTAGGTTATTGGCGAAAGTTTAATAAAGGGATTATTTACAAAGAGCTGAGCATGGCAAGGCTTAGGGAAACCAACGAGAGAGTGCAGTACTCCCAGGCTAGTGACAAAAGGGAATTGTTATTACTTTAGACACAAAGGGCAAGACAGAAATCTGCTACAGGCATCTGGAGAGAGTTATATGGAGAGACCGTCTGCTGAACACAATCCTGCAGGGTAACAGCCCAAGAAGTACATTCTCTGGTTTCATTCTCCATTCTCCTGTTTTTCTCCTTGATCTCTTGCTGTTGCCTACCATTGCCTGAAGGCTATTGGAAGCCACAGGCCAAGGGCATGGAACAGGATAGAGATGAGTGGCAAGTTGATCTGGAGGAATAAGTGAAAGATACAGAGGGGGGGACGTGATCACACTTGCCCTGTAACCAGATACCATATACTTTCTCTCTCTCTCAATTACTTATTAGTGTTTTTTTTTAATTTTAATTCCAACATAGTTAACATACAGTGTTATAGTAGTTCATGTGTACAAAATAGCGATTCAGTGATTTCATAGATCACCCAGTGCTCATCACAAGTGCACTCCTTAATCTCTTTCACTTATTTCACCCATCCCCCCACCAACCTATCCTCCTGGTAACCAGCAGTTTGTTCTCTATAGTCAATTAACTTTTTATTTTAGAATAGTTTCAGATCTACAGAAAAAGGCAAGGATAGTACAGAGAGTTTCCATACGCTTAACATTTGGTTCCCCTATTATTTATTATCTTATGTTAGTGTGATACATTTGTAACAACTGATGAACCAACACTGATACATTCTTATGAACTAAGGTTCATCGTTTATTTGCATTTCCTTAGTTTTTATCTAATGTCCTTTTTCTGGTCTAGAATGTCATCCGGGATACCGCATACATTTAGTAGTCAAGATTTCTAAGATTTCTCTTGCCAATGCCCATTTCCTTGGCATAATCCCTAATCCCACCATTTGACACCCATGTACTCAATTGTTTAATTCCAGTATACATGTGTACATGGTCTCAGAAGTTCAACTCATATGCCCAGGGGAAACTTTTCAAGTAGAGTACAGTATTTCTGTACAGTTCCTTTTGCTTTTAGTATTACAGACACCACTTATTTTCAAAATTACTTAGGTCGTCACACTTTTCTCCAAACCCAGAATAGTAAATTCATAGAAATAATGAAGAATAGTAGTTATCAGGGGCTAGGAGGAAGGGACAATGGGAAGTTGTCATTTAATAGATACAGACTTTCAGCCTGAGATGATGAATAAGTTCCAGATGTGGATAGTGATGATGGCTGTGCAGTTATGTAAATGTAATTAATGCCAGTGAGTTGAAAGCTTAAAAATTGTTAAAACAGTAATTTGATACGATGAATATTTTATCACAATTAAAAAAAGAAAGAAAGAAATCAGTTGGCTATATTTGTAGGGGTCTGTTTCTGAGTTCGCTGTTTTGTTCCATTGATTTACGTGTCTCATCTTTACCACACTGTCTTGTTACTGGATCTTCACAGTAAGTCTTGGAATCAGATTGTCCCAGCCCTCCAGCTGTGTTCTTCAATATTGTGTTAGTTGTTCTAGGTCTTTATCCATTCCACATAAACTTTATAGTCGATTTGTTGCTATCTACAGAAGAGCTTGTTGAGGTTTCGATTTCAACTGCACTGAATTCCTAGACCAAGACACAAATAAAGAAATAGGAAGACATATCATGTTCATGGGTTGGAGGATAATATCATTAAGATGTCAATACTACCCAAGGCAATCTATAGATTTAATGAAATCCCTATCTGATTGAGGAGGTGTTGCTCTATTCCTAGTTTGCTGAATGTTTTTATCATTGAGGGGTTTTGGATTTTGTCACATGCTTTTTCTGTGTCAATTGATAACATTATATAATATTTATTTTTTAAGCCTGTTGACGTGTTAAATTCCACTGAGTGATTTTTGAATGTGGAAGCAGTCTTGCATAGGTAGGAAACATTTCATTTGGTTGTGGTGGATTTTTTTTGTACATTGTTGTATTTAATTTGCTAATATTTTGTTGCAGATTTGCATCTAGGTTCGTGAGAGATATTCATCTGTAGTTTTCCTTTTTCCTAATATTTTTATCTAGTGTTGGTATAGGATAATGCTCGCCTCATAGAATGCATTAGGGAATGTTAGTCCTTCTGTTTTCTTGAAGAGATTATGGAGAATTGATATGATTTCTTTTTAATGTTTAGTGGGCTTCACCATGATAATTAGAGCCTGATATTTGTATTTTCTTCTTTGGGAAGGTTATTAACAATTAAATTTATTTAATAGATATGGAGATATTCAGTTACCTATTTCTCCTTTTATGAATTTTGGTAGTTTGTGTCTTTTATAGAATTAGTCCATTTCATCTAAGTTATTGAGGTTTTTTTTTTTTTGCATAATCTTGTTTATAGTTTATTATCCCTTATATGTCCATGAGATCTGAGCTCAGGAGTAATGACCCTTCTTTCATTTTTAACGCTGGTAATTTGTGTCTTCTCTTTTGTTTATTGTTAACTTGGCTAAGAGTTTATCAACCTTACTGATCTTTTCAAAAAATCTGCTTTTGTTTTCAATAATGTTCTCTATTCTTTTCCTATTCTGAAATTCATTGATTTTCTGCTCTAATTTTTTTTATCATATCTTTTATTTGGATTCCTTCAAGTTCAAATTGCTATTTGGTCTCTAATTTTCTCTATTAGAAAATTAGTTGTTGATTTTGGATTTTCTTCTTTTCTAATGTATTTATTTAATGCTATGAATTTCCCTCTAAGCACTGCTTTTGCTGCATCTCACAAATTTTGATAAGTTATATTTTCATTTTAATTTAGTTCAAAGTATCTTAAATGTCTTTTGAGATTTCTTTGGCATGTGGATTATCTAGAATTGTGTTGTTTACTGTCCATACATTTTCTGCTATCTTTCTGTTACTGATTTTTAGTTTAATATCTGTTCTAAGAATATACTTCGTATGATTTTTATTCTTTTACATTTGGTGATCAGGTATGTTTTATGATCCAGAATGTGGTTTATTTTGGTGACTACTCCATGTTAGCTTGAGAAGAATATGTATTGTGCTACTGTTGGATAGAATCTTGTACAGGTGTCAATTAAATCAATTTGATAATGTTATGCAAGTCTTCTATATCCTTACTGGTTCTCTGACTTCTTTATTTATCAAGTACTGACAGGGTTGTTGAAATATGCAACTATAATTGTGGATTTTATATTTCTCCTTTCAATTAAATCCTATTTTACCTCAGGTATTCTTGGAGAATTAGCCTCATTATGATTTTGTAATTTCCCTCTTAATCTTTGATAATCTTCCTTTTTCTGAAGTTCATTTTGTCTAACATTAATATAGCAACTTTGGATTTTTTTTTATTAGTTTTAATGTGGTATATCTTCTTTAATGTGGTATATCCCTTCACTTTTTTATGTGCATTTTTTATTGTGGTAAAATACATATAACATAAAATTTATCATTTTCTAACAAATTTTCTTAACGTTTATTTATTTTTGAGAAAGAGAGAGAGAGAGACAGAGTGTGAGGCGGGGGCAGAGAGAGGGAGACACAGAATCCGAAGCAGGCTCCAGGCTCTGTAGCCCAACTCAGGGCTTGAACCCACAGTCCACGAGATCATGACCTGAGCTGTAGTCAGAAGCTTGACCAACTGAGCTACCCAGATGCCCCTAAAATTTACCATTTTAAACATACAGTTATGGAACATTAATTAAATTCACACTGTTCTGCAACCATCACCACCTGTTTTTAGAACTGTTTCATCTCTCCCAACTGAAACTCTGTATCTATTAGGCACTAACTCTCTATTCCTTCCTCTGCCAAGTCCTGGAAACCATCTGTCTACTTTTAGCTTGTTTGAATCTGACTACTGTAGGTACCTCACATAAGTGTTTGTGTGTGTGTGTGTGTGTGTGTGTGTGTGTGTGTGTGTGTGTGGTGTCTGGTTTACTTTGCTTAGCATAGTGTCTAGTTTCATCTATGTTGTGGCGTGCATCAGAGTTTCCTTCCTTCTTAAGGCTGAACATATTCCACTGTATGTATGTGCCCCGACTTTTTATTAATTTATCTATCGATGGACACTTGGGTTGTTCCATCCTTTTACTTTTAGCCAACCTGCATCTTTTTATTTAAAGTGAATTTCATATTAACCACACGTAGTAGTGTCTTGTTGTTGTTTTAGTTCACATTGACAACCTCTGCCTTGTAATTGGTGTACTTAAACCATTCACATTTAAATAATTAGTAATATATTGTACGAATATCTACATACAATACATAATACAGGTTGTAACTATTTTCTATCCATTGCATTTGTTCTTTATCTCTTATCTCTTCCCTTTTTCCTGCTTTCTCTGGATTTAACTGAGTATTTGATATAATATTTTATCTCTTCTCTAGAATATAAGTAATACATCTTAAAACCTTTAGTTGTAATGGTTTCTCCATAGTTTATAATACCCACTTATAACTAATTTGAGCTCATTTTCAAATAATACTATACCACTTCGTATGTAATGTGATACCTTATAGCAGAATGTTCCCAATTCCTCCCTGTCATCCCATGTGATGTTGCTATAATTACTATTACTGTTTTAAACAAAGTTATCCACATCAATTTTTTTTTAGTAAATAAAAAGTGCATGTAGCAGAATTCCTACAACCTATCTCTTTTGTGATATAACACATCTCTCAATCTTTAGAGATTGGTCACCATAAGGTTAGTGAACCATATCCATTTCTAAATTGAAACCATGCCACTTGCCACTAAAAACAAAGATGACTGATAAAATAATTTGTTTGCCAATGTTAGTTTTTCAGACAACTGGACTGGTTGATTTTCCACAACTGTCCGGAGTGACCATTTCCAGATCAATGGCTAAGGTCTATTGATCCTCCAATTTCTTCAATCCAGTTCAGACATTGTGTTGACTGGAATAAATGAACCATGTCTGGATAGTTTAGCAGTTATGACAGGCATATCAAATTGATCATTCAGCAACAAATACTCTGCTATGTAAGCAGTTCCCAGCCTAGAAATGGGTGTGGCTCCAAAAGCTTATTCTAATATATTTGTTTAAAACTCAGAATGTATAGCCAATAAAACATTAAAGGGGGCTTAAAAGATGAATTAAGTTTTTAACGAGGCTGCTACACAAAAACTTCGTTCACCTATGTCTTGTGGTCCTAGAACTGGAAAATACATATATGTATTTTGACTTGTAATCTGGCAGTTGAGGATTACATACATTCTTCCATGTATCAGTTATAATAATCCTAGAGGTTGTGAAAGATAAACACTAAAATGTGTAATCGTTAAAATGTGACATGAATTTATTTCTCCCTGATGAATTCTAAAATAGATATTTATCACTGGCCCTTCTCCAAGCAGTGAGTTAGAGTTCTAACTTTTTGCCTTCTTATGTTGTTCAATTTTCAACACCTGGCTTCCAAGGTCATTGAGTACTCTGCCTAAAGATGGGGGATGGGTAAAGTGCATGGTTAAGTGTCCAGCTGAGGAAAGAGGACAAAGGGAAACTAAACAAAAAGTTTGGCATTCAACTCTAGCCCCAACATGCACCGGAGGTGAAAACAATCAGAACACCTTGGTTTTAATCTTACTTGATCAGCCAACAGCATGCAACTCTTAATGTCTCTATTCTTCTTGAAATATCCTCTCCATCTGTATCACACAGGACTGTTTGGGTTTTCTTCTACTTTGACTTCTTCTTCTTCTTCTTTTTTTTTTTTTTTTTTTTTTTTTTTTTTTTTTTTGCCTTCATGTGTTGCTACTTCCCAAATTTTGTTCTAGGCCTTCATCACTGTTTATTGTTCATTAAGTGATGACACCTACATCCACAGCAGCTCTGTGCAATCATTATAGCTTCAGCTCTATGCAATCAATCCACAAACTTATGTCTCCAGCCCAGAACTCCCCTCTGTACAGACCCTCTTCATACGGCATCCTATTCACTATCTCCTATTGGATATCTCAAAGGCCCTTTACACTCAACATTCCCCTAGAAACCTTAGGCTCCCTCACTCCCTCCCTTGTACCATGTCACCAAGTCCAGTGGATTCTAAACATGAGAACCTTACTACTTGTAGTGTGGTCTGAGGACCAGAAGTTGCTTTTGTGTGAGTCTAGGTCTATCCGTAGGCCCTGCTGCAGACCCACCGAACCAGATTCTACGTTTTGGCAAGATTTCTAGATGCTTTTTTATGTACATTAAAGTAGGAGAAGCCCTATGATAAAAGACTCTGGAATCTACCCAACTGTCTTCATCCTCAATCCCAGTCTCTTAGTTACCATTGTCTCTTACCCGAATTACTGCAATTGCTTCCTAACTTAATTACCTTCACATAGTCTTGACTGCTTTGTATTCATTTTCTATCCAGAAGCCAAAATGTTCATTTCCAGAACACAAATATGGTCATATGCCCCACTGTTAAAATACTATATCTTAAGACAAAGAACCAAATCCCCAGTTGACTTACTACAACTTCCAAAGTCTGTGCCTTGACGACTACTCCATCTTCATTTTACATCACTCAAGGGTCTTGAGTTTCTTTCCATCCTAGGACTTTTGCACATGTGCTCTCTATGGTTCCCTTATTCCCTTTCATTACAGTTCACTCAAACTTATTCTTCAGGTCTCAGTTCAGGATTCTCTGACAATCCAGGTTAGGTCAGGGTCCTTTGTTGCATACTCTTATGTATGCTTTCTTCATCGTTATGTCTCCCTCAACCCCATTCCCAGGTGCTGGCAAGGTGGGTTTCTTCTGAAGCCCTCTCCTCTTGGCTTATAGATGGCCATTTTCTCCATGTGTTTCCACATGGTCTTTCCTCTGTGTGTGTGACCCCTTATGACCCCTAAGGACATCAGTCATATTGGATTAGAGCCACTTCAATGATCCCATTTAACCCTAATTACCTCTTTATAGACCTTATCTCCAAACATAGTCACGTTCTCAGGTATTAGAGTTTAGGGCTTCAACATATGAATTGGGGTGGGGAGGACACAATTCAGCACATAACAGTGCTTCACTAGAAAAATATTGTCCAATGAAAGTATGTTAACTAAATATGTAATTTAAAAGGTTCCTGGGGCTCTTAGGTAGCTCAATTGGTTAAGCGTTCGACTCTTGATTTGGGTTCAGGTCATAATCTCACAGTTTGTGGGACTGAGCCCTGCATCAGGCTCTGTGCTGACAGCATGGGGCCGGCTTGAGATGTTCTTTCCCCATCTCTCTTGCTGCCCCTCCCTTGCTCACATTAGCCCACATACACATACCCTCTCTCAAAATAAACAAAATTTAAAAAATTAAAATAAAATGAAAATTTCCTATAGCTACATTTTAAAAAGTAAAAGAAAATCAGATGAAATTACTTTAAATAATATAATTTGTTTAACATAATATATCCAGAATAGTATTTCAATGTTTAATCAAGGTAAGCAATTAGTGAGACATTTTATCTTTTTTTTTTTTTTTGTACTAGGTCTTAGAAATATGGCGTGTATTTTATACTACAGCACATTTGAATCCAGACACTAAATTTTCGTCAGAAATACTTGATTAATATTCATGGTTAATAAAATTTACAGTTGAAGAAGGAGATTTACCTAGCCATGTTGCTCCAGAGTTCCTCTAAAACTTTCCCAGTAGCTGAATGAAGTGCCCATTTTTAGATATGAATTAGTTTGCATTAAGTAATAGTGAGAATTTGCTTCCTCAGTCCCATGCACCACATTTCATACTCAATAGCCCATGTGTCTTAATAGCTATCCCATGGGACAGCACAGATCTAGAAGCTACACACCACGTCATATGAAACAGTAATGCTCTGAATGTCTCAACCTCTCTCAATGACCACATGCTGTAATATTAACTACGCTTTTTACAGCAAAACCCCATGAACAGGAAATCCCCACTCCCCCCCCCTTTGGTAAAACAAATGGATTTAAAAAATATTTAATACTCTCCAACTGCTTCTGATTTGAAGTAGTCAAACTACCTTTTTACATCCTAATTAACTTTTCCAGCCCTTCCCAGGAGGTTTATTAAAGACCATCTCAGGGGACTTCTTAAGCTGGGCTGTGAGCCAAAGTCTTCCAAATGCGTGCTGTCTGCCCCCCCCCCCATCCCCCACTGGGTGCTAATGAGGATTGGCACAGCTGGAGACTTCACATCCTCACTGCGGGAGGCCAAGACCTCTTCTCCACCTCTTCCCAGTCCCTCAATCCCATTCTAGGAAGAATTTTGGGAAGGATTTTTTTTCACAGATCAGAAAATGGCCCCCGTGTCCCAGGCTTTTTGGTGAGAGCACTGAAGTTCTCAGATTCACTTGATTGTTTGCACATTTGCTCTGTGAGGCTGTGTCTGAATCCTCAGGAAGGCATTTCTGGGCATTTCCTGATTTTCCCTATAGTCAGTGGTCCATCTAAGACAGGAGATCAAAGTCACACCATGGAGAGAGGGACAGGATTATAGATAGATAGAGACACTCTTTCCTCTCCAAGCTGTCCTAGCACCATTGGGAAGAAACTCTCAAATAAGAAGTTTTGTGGGTTTTTTTGTTTGTTTTTGTTGTTGTTGTTGTTTGTTTTTTCGTTGAATGAGGTCTCTTCTCTCTTTAGACAGGAAAATAAGTAAAGCTTCCAAATTTTCTCAGACTATGGCTTTCGAAATCAGGCAATCCAAAAACGCAAAATCGGTCTTAGACTCTCCTGACCAACCAAGCCGGCAAAAAAAGATACCATTAAATTTCTGGCCATTTATTCAATAAGAACCAGGCATTGTTTTCCATGCTTGAAATATATCAGTGGACGAAACCGACAAACATCCCCATTCTCATGGTGCTTACACTCCAGTGAAGGAGAGAGGATAAACAAATATTAAAAGATATATTAATTATTAAATAATTAACAGTAATGAGCAGTATAAATAAAAATAAAGAAAGGAAAAAGCAGAGAATGCAAGGAGATAGGGCACAGCTATTCCTTTTTTTTTTCCCAGCAAGTATTTTCGTACTACCTACCCTCTACTCCAATAGGGGCTGTGGTAGGCTAAGATAATGTACTGGGTATAGTTCCCACTCTCAAGGATTAGGTTTTTGCCTGACATTAATATCAACATCCTACGTATATTTGTCATGTGCTCAAGAATTTTTGTGCATCCCACCTTGCATTTATTTTAATTTTCTCCAAGAACATTTAGCAAATACTATGTACATATGGTTGTGTACTAAAACTTCATGTTGGAAAAAAAAGGATGAGTAAGTGAATGATATGAATGTGGGATTGAAAGGGTGTTGTGTACCTGAGGCAATAGCAGTAACCATACTCTTTTCTGGGTATAGTAGGAAAAAAGCTATGGGTTAAAAACTATGGAATCTTTATCCTCTCTGCTTATGATAATGTGACCTTGGACATAACCTTTACTGTCCTTGAACTCAAATTTCTCCATCTGTAAAATGGGGCTTGTAATCGTTGCTAAATACAATTACGCCCATGAAGAGAAAGTGGGGAAGTGCTTTGTAAACTCTAAAACTCTCCAAAGTTAAGAGATTATTATGTGTGCTAATGCATTCCTTCATTGGTGTGGCTAATTGAATATCAACTCCGCTAAAGGAAATTAAAATTAAACAGGCTGTATTGGACAATCCAATGTAGAAACTCAGCATGGCAGGGGTTTGCATTAAGCCAAACATAGGGAGAGGAGACCCTGCCTGAGAAAAGCAGTTAGATTTTGCTGCTAATTAGTACTTTTCCTTCAGGAGGTGGAATCTTCTCTCCCTTTTACAGATCAAATTACTCATGTACCCCTATAAAAAGCATGTCAAAGTCAAAAGTGCAAGCAATCCCAGTGCAATTTGCAGGGGGAATGGCTGCAGCGAGCAGTTAGCACACCATTAATTCTCAATTAAGTGCCAATTTGCACATTGCTGGGAAACAATTGCAAATTCTTTGTTTCTCCCCTTAAAGATGTCATTTGAATCCAAGAGAGCCAAATCTAATGGCGAAGGATAAATAAAGACAACTAGAGCTCTAATCGGGTTGTGCCAAATACGGGAAGGGATCTCCTACATTACCAACTTGCTGAGTCCTTTCCTGTCAGCAGGCAGGTGTGATAAGACGTGGGGGTAGGGTAGATATTTATCATAATCCAGACTGGCAAGAGAAAAACTCATTTCTAAGCTAAGAGTTTGCAGTGGAAAATTCTCTGATACACCTGAAGCAAGAAATTGGGAACTTCTATTGCAGAGAAGAATACATTTTTTTCCGATGCAGTCTTCTGTAGAAACCCCAGTGCTTCCGCTCTGCAATCGTCCAGTCTTGGAGCCTGTCCAAAGTCAGTCCAATTATTTGCTTTGGTTGCGAAGCACCCACTAACAGCAACGTCCCCATTATGTTGCTGATGGGACTTGTGTTTCTGCCCACAGTTACGAAAGCTGAACGTGATGGGTGCAACGAGGTCCCCACATTAGTGTAAGTCATTCTGACCCAAAATGCATTAGACCTGAGACTTTGACATAAGTTTTCATTTATTTGTGCTTTATTACATCTGTGGTTTGGACATAGAATGGAAGGGTAGAAAAGAAATACAGCTCTGCTTTCCAGTAACTTACAATTTCAGTGGGCAGAAAATACACAGGGGCATGATGCACTTGGGTCCCTGGCAAGGTGATGTATCACTCAGCTGGGTGTTGGGTGCTGCCTGTAAGACGTACAGTGCACAAGTGCTAAGCCTCCTGTGAATAGCCCAGAAATGGAGGGAAGAAATCATGCGGAATTGTCTGATGCTTGAGTGCCCGCCTTCCTCCTACCATCTCCTGTCACTTCATCTACTTGCCTGGACGTTCATCCTTGATTTTGTTTCATCAGTAATGTCTTTGGGAACTCTCACCTTCTTCCCTTGTCATATTCTAGTGACTTTCTCATAGGGGACCTTTGTTTTTTCTCTTGCTTCGTGCTACCCTCTTGCTTCCTGGATTGAAGACAACTCTGATATTGCCTATCAATTCTCTTCCCTCTCATTGAATTCCTTGACTTGTCCTTGCATGGAGCTGGACACCAAATTTTGGGAATATTTTCGCTCCTTAAAAACTTGGGTTCGTGGAGTGCCTGGGTGGCTCCGTCGGTTGAGTGTCCGACTTCGGCTCAGGTCGTGATCTCACGGTTTGTGAGTTCGAGCCCCGCGTCAGGCTCTGTGCTGACAGTTCAGAGGCTGGAGTCTGCTTTAGATTCTGTGTCTCCCTCTCTCTCTCAAAAATAAATAATGATTAAAAAAATTTAAAAAAAAAGCAAACAAACTTGGGTCCGTTAGTAGTAGCAGACAGGGCCAGATATTAGCACAAGGCAGCTCAGCTCCCCTCAGAGTCATTTAGGACATCTTGAGATAGCCCTTGTCTATTCTCAGGGTGAAAACAGGGAACAGCATCTACTTTGCTCTGGTTATTCTGGGACCAGTTCCTCCCCCTTTCCTTTTCGTGGGAAGTCATGCAAAGAATACCATGATACCCTTGCTCTCCCAACCAGCTGGGAATTTTATACAGCAAGCACACTACTCTTCCTCTTCAAACAGGTAATCGTGTCTAACCTGCCTCTAGAAAATCCATATGGCGAAGCGACTCAGATCCAGTGGAACAATGAACAGACTTGAGAATTTTTGCTCAGTGATCTGTCTTAGATTTGCTGAAGCTATGGGGTCTGAGACAAGTCAGGAAGCATATGTACAAGATAAAAACACATACCCAATTCCTCCATAACTCCTGGACGATTGATTCAAACAAAGTCACCTACTTAAGTCAATGGGTTCTTATCGTGATGTTTGTTGTTACACATTCCTGTGTACTCAGGTCGGACTGCCTGCTAAGGCAGCAGGATAAGCACATGACCTGCTGGTGTGATTTGATAGTCTTGGGAAAGGCTCTTTGCCTAGAATTATCTCTTGCGATGGCCTGCTAAATTCACCTATACTAGTAAGTGATTCTCACTGGAAGGCTTGATCACCCCTTATACCTTTTGATTTTCACAACCACTAGAAGAAGTAGGTACAGTTCTAATTCTAATTTTGCAGATGGGAAATTAAGCATCAACAATACTAAAAAGTAGCAAATGTCAAAGCCTCCACCTGCACTCATGTTCTTCGATGCCAAATCTCGGGTCATGTGCCTTGCCCCATTTTCCTGTTTTGATTGAGTATCATGTGGGGAGCATTTGGAGCAACGGTGTAATAGTGATACAGTAGCATTTAGACTTGCTTGTACTCAACTTTCACAGATTAGTGCTATCTCTAATGTGCCAAGATCAAGTGTAAAGCTGGAAAAATAAAGACTAAAGCTTGAGGGTGAGAAACATGGAATATACAGAAGGAAACTTATTCTCAGTCTAGGACTTGTTAAGCAAGTCATGGAGAGAATAGTAAAGAGAGGCCAGTTAGCATTTTAAGAAGCATGTGTGAGATGGGTACCATTTCCCCATTATCAAGCCTTCTTTCCTATTGTCAGACCAGTATGTCCCTGTTGGAGGCTCAGAAAATGTGGTTGCCATATGTGTGTTTGATGATGACCATACTAATCCATTGCCAGGATCAAAAGTGCTCTGGGAAGTTTCACAAGCAGTGGCCATGGTTTGGATGAACTGTGCATCAATCTTGCCCAGTTTTCTTGAAACGAAACAGTCTTTGCAAAAATGCTGGCTGTTATTGGAAGAGTTAAGTTATTAGAAACGAGAATTATCTGCATCTCTAGAAATTCAAAGGCCTGGAGTGGTTGCTAATTAGGAGCTTGCAAGTTAGGAGCTTGGGCAGGGGTTAGAGCCAGTGTTTTCTTAAACCCACACAGGCCTAGAGGGACGGGAAGGAACCCAGTCTGGGCTAGAGCTGCCTCTGATTATCCCGGTTGGTCAGGAAGGGCCAGGAAGGGAAGCTCTTCCCATATAGGAAAATAGGTGGCTGTATCTGATGAGGAAGACAAAAATCAGAGCAAATCACTCACTTACCTCTCAGCTCTGAAACTCTCAAGTCGTTATGCCCAGGTGGGAACACGAGGCTGGACCAAGGAGTCCAGATGTCACGCTACCTGCCTCATTACACTTATGACCCACTTCTGGCCACTGGAGGGCATCTCCAGCGGGCACGAGCAATGGTGCACACCACCAAGTCCTCTCTAATTACCCCCTGCTTTCTTCCTGCTCTTTTCTTTAAGTTCATCCCAGCCGTTCTCTTCTTTTTCTCTGCGCTCTCCACCCCTCCCCAACCCTATGCTCTTTTTTTTCTACCCAAAGGCCTCCACCAGCACAGTTTCTGCTGTGACAGCAACTCACATCACTCACTACCCTGGTGCCGCCTCATCTTTGCTCTCTGGGGTTGATAAATATATGGTTCCAGCATGAAAGAGACTGGTTGTAATCGCTGGAGGCTTCTAGAGTGGAAACATCAGCCCTCTTTGCACACATTGCCTAACTGAGAACAGCTTGAGAAAATAAGGTCTATGAAAAGAAGAAGGGAGGGGAAGGTGGCTGGCAAATGGGAGGAATAAGAGAAATATGGGGAGAAATCTCTTTTATGGAAAAGTGGGACAAACCCACCAGCACTCATTGTTTAAAAAACCCTCCTGGAGCAGAGAAACTTTTTCCAGCCTAAGTACAACAGTTGCAGAAGGGGGCGCCCTAAAAACTGAAAATAGAGGTTTATTTTCTCTGTTTTTATGGGGGGAGGAAAAGAGCTTTGTACAGCTGAGAGTATAAAGAGGATCATTTGGGGGCTTTTGCAGCCTATTGAGGAGACTAACTCTAATTTTTCTGATGACCAGAGTGTTTAGTCGTAGTGTCACTTAATTATAATTGAATCTTGCCTATTAATAAAAATCTAAGAAAGAATGTATTTTTATGGGCAAAACACCTTAATATTTTGTTAGCAAGTTATCCTGATAGTGAGTGTATTCAAACGCAGTAGGATTTGGTTTTCTGTAAAATATACTATTTTTTTAAATTTTAACTTTAGATTTTTAATGTTTATTTATGTTTGAGAGAGAGACAGAGACAGAGACAGAGAGAGAGAAGACACAGAATCCGAAGCAGGCTCCAGGCTCTGAGCTGTCAGCACAGAGGCTAACACGGGGCTCCAACATGACCTGAGCTGAAGTCGGACACTTAACTGACGGAGCCACCTAGGCGCCCAACATACTATTTTTTAAAGTTTATTTATTTATTTTGAAAGAGAGACAGAGAGGATGTGTGCGAGAGAGCAGGGGAGGAGCAGAGGGAGAGAGAGAGAATCCCAAGCAGGCTCTGTGCTGTCAGCATGGAGCTCAACTAAGGGCTCGATCTCAAACTGTGAGATTATGACCCGAGCCAAAACCAAGAGTTGGGCACTCAACCGACTGAGCCACCCAGGTGTCCCCATAAAATATACTATTGTTCAGAATTTTCTATAATTTATCCCTTCTTTAGAGTTGGTTTGGCCCAGTGATCTTTCATTTTGCCAGAAACTGAGCAGTAGCTCACGTATCACAGTAGAAATTAGCTCATCCCTGAGGGTCACAGGGTAGAGGCTGGTACAGCATCTAATCCAAAGGGTTTTGGATATTCAGGTTCATTATCTTCCCACAAGGGGATTTCTGAGTAGTGACTTGATATCCACGAGTGTTCTGCCCCTTAATACTTTTGCCCTTGCCTACACATCCTTTTATTCCCTTACCATCACCACTAAGCCTAACTTTGTCATAAGGTACCCACACATTCATGGGGCAGAATGCTCTGAGATCACCTGGTCCTACTCCCTTTCAGCACTGATTGACTAGTATGCTTAGTAGAAAATTAGTTGAGTTGAAAGAAAGGCACAAATCAGAGACTGAAAAAAAAATTAGCATTCAACAAATAAGTAAATCTTTGGAAAAGACCATTTAAAACTTAGAATTCTGCATGGGGCGCCTGGGTGGCGCAGTCGGTGAAGCGTCCGACTTCAGCCAGGTCACGATCTCGCGGTCCGTGAGTTCGAGCCCCGCGTCGGGCTCTGGGCTGATGGCTCGGAGCCTGGAGCCTGTTTCCGATTCTGTGTCTCCCTCTCTCTCTGCCCCTCCCCCGTTCATGCTCTGTCTCTCTCTGTCCCAAAAATAAATAAACGTTGAAAAAAAAAATTTAAAACTTAGAATTCTGCAACGCTGCTTAGTTTTCCACCAGCTTCCAAGTGCTTTCCTCATCAATCCCCTAATGATCAAAGGTTTTCTCCCTTCCACATCTTCTTACAAGCTGGCACCTTTTCAGTTCCCTTTTTCTGCTGAAAGCTTTCATGCTTTGTAATCCTTTTTGTTCCAAGGACCTCTGCCTTTTCAGTGGAAGGACATTTGGCCATGAATCCCTGGGAGGCTGAAATTCGTGGCCAGCAGGAAGAAGCAACCACTGCTCACACTCATGCATCAGTAGGCACATTGGTGCTTATTCTTGCAAGGAAGATGAAGCTTCCTAATGTTCTACGCCGTGGGATATCATACCCATTTGTATAGATGGAGATGCCAGTGTTCTCATGCACTGGCCAAGCAAGGGGGCCCCACTTTTTCTTTCAACAGTGTGAGCTTTTGGCAAATGAAAGGGTATGTCAGGAGTTAGGAGTTTGTGAGTCCTTTACCATTGGGGATCTCCACCAAGAAGTCGTAGGGTCCCTTCTCGGGCTTTATAGTACACATATGCTTTTGTGTAACACCTCTAAACCCACCTATGGCTCTGAGATGTTGAGTTCCTTTGTAAGATATGGTACCAAATATTGTTGGAAACTTCATATGGTACCAAATATTGTTGGAAGCTCTTACCCCAAACATTATCATTATTATTATTATTATTATTATTATTATTATTATTATTATTTTATTTGCTAGTTTTAAATCTTTCAAACTCAATTCAGCAAGTGTTTTTGAGGACCTACCTGGCACCCTGTGCTGTCCTGGAGTCTGTAATTGTTTTTGTTAAGTACTAATTTTTTTTTTTTTTTTTGGTGGTTAGGTTAATGGTAAATAGTATTTTATAGGTATGGCAGCACACCTTGAATATAAAGCTAAAAAGGTTAAACGTGACCTAATTGATAGTAGAGACAAATTAGAAATTCTTAAGTAACAGGATGCTATTATTCTTCACACTAATTATGGTGGGAGTTGTTTCACATAAAGGGTTTCACAGCCAGATGTCATTTCGAATCTAGGTCTGTCACTAGTACTGTGGTTTTAGTCAAGTTGCTTCACATTCTTAAAACTCAATACCCCCGTCTGTAAAATCAAGACAATACCATTATCGAAAGATAAAGGTGAAATAACAAATTGGAATCACCGAGTGCCCAGGTTGTGTAAAGTTCCAGATATATAAATTAATTGTTTTCCCTTTGCTTGTGGTAGTCACGTTGAAAGTTGGAAAAAGGAAAGCTTTTTTTCCATCCTGGTTAGGGTATTTACAATCTTTGTTATCTACCTTGGTGGTTTCTGGTTGAGTGAACATAGAAGGAGAAGCCCCTCAAGCATCCAAGTCTTATTGGGATGAAGAGGAGGGGCGGTGTGCTTCCCCTTCAGGTCAACATCCCTGCACTGCCAAGGTCGTGGCTGGCACAGCTATTGGTCACAGCCCTTCAACCTCCTGGTCCTGTCTCAGCTCCCACTGCCACCATCACAATGCTGGGGCCAGAGCGGGATGAGTGCTCTGACCCCAGGGCAGGAGGATTTGGAATACAGAGTTGGACTTCTGCCCTGGGCCACTCTTCTACAAGTCCCAAGCCCCAAGCCCCAAGCCCTGGTCCTGGGTTCTGGGTAACCCAGGGCATAGAGACTCCCAGGAGAAGGAGAGGGGGATTGCTTTGGCCCAGGACTCTGCCTGCGTCTCTGGATGCAGCCTTCCTGCACCTTCAGTCAGATCCATCCATGTGTAGTCTATTCAGCGCACTCTATCCAAAATGCCGGCACTATTTTCAACGATGCCTTCTTTTTGGCGAGATCCATCTTTCTATAAGTCAATGCCTTTTCTTGAAGACGTACATCCTAGAACAACAAATAAAAGACAGTCATGGCCTTGATATTGTTAGCTTGGGTAAAATCCAATTATAGAGGTGAAGTTTCCAAAAGAAAGAAGCATTTAAACTACTAATACAATTAGAGGTACCCGAGGAAGTGCTGAAAACAGCGTTTAATATCCATTAGGGCTTAATAAGTATTGGCTATAACTTACTATACACCTGCCACTGTGTAAGAACTGTGTGAATATACATTCATAATATCCTCGTACCAATCTTCAAAGTGAGGCGTTGTCAAACCTATTTTACAGATGGGGACACAGGACTGGAGGAATAAAATAACATGTTGGAAATCACAAAGCCGGGAAGTTACGGTCAGTATTTGAACTCACAATTGTCTGGTTTCACAGATGGCTGGCTCCCTCGATCAAATGTATAAGGCACACAAACCTGCAAGTCACATATGGCATATTTAATAACAACCAAACAGCGGATCATCGACGCATGTATTCACTTCTTCTCCCACCACTGCCAGGAGAACCACTGCCAGGTTTGGATGTCGCTTGTCTGCCGGGTGAGGTTTGATCTTCTTACATGCGACGCATTCCCACGTGCTCGGAGACTGTGGTGAGCTCGATGAGGCCCTGACCCCTAACTATTCTTGGTGATAGGCCTCAGCTCAGCCTCCGGAAGGGGAGCGAGAAATGAGGAGGGCCTCAGGTTGCTCACACGAGGGACAAAACCATGGAGTCACCTTGCCCGGAGGTGGGAGCCTTAGCCCTGTGCTCTGACTGAAGTTCTAATCATGGAGTCCAAGGTATTTCCCCAGCTCTCTCGGTCAAGTGCCAGAATATACTTTGGTTCTCATCGCAGAAGGTCTGCAATAGTCTTTGCCGAGATCCGTCGGTACTGGGAGAGCATTTCAAGAGAGGAGAGCAATGGAATCCCAGTGGCCTTGCAGTGCAAGTGCTGAGCACAGATGATTCGTTCAGATTATCCGTACTTCTGGCGAAAATTAGGAATCATGTGCTGGCATCTTTTTTTTCTTTCACCCAAAATATTGACAGGTGGTGAGCAGGTGGAGCCACGCGGCGCTTGTCAGGGATGTGTCTGAGTAGTAGGCGGGAGAGGGGTGACGATATGAGTGAGGGATAGTGGCACAGCCGCTCCTTTCCTGTTGTTGTTGAGTGACACTTGGATATATCACTAAACATACAAAAATAGAAGCTCTGTGTCAGCCTTCTTGTACAGGGTGCTGTGCTGCAGCGTTTAAATCTGGATGTCAGTATGCCACTATCGTTATTTATAGAGGAGACCCGTATGAACATTTTGAGAGCGACAGAGGAGGAGGGAGGAAGAGGAAAGCGCGTGTTGGAGGGAAGGCCTCGGAATATTGCCTTGAATTAGTCGAACATTTAACTTTATCCCGTTTGAAATCAGAATTCGTATCTCTTCAGGCATGGACGTTTTGCAGGGCACTTTCACATACACCACCCTATTGGCATCCCATGGAGACTTTGTGTAGTACAGAGTAGCATTTCTCTTCCTACGGAAGCTCGGGGAGACCCACGGGATAACCTCCCCTCCCGCCATGTTGCTCAGTTGGCTGGTGGTGGAAACAGATCTCGATTCTGTATCTTCAGAATTCACTTATTCGTTCCTTTCTCTTGCGAAGCATTTACAGTATCAATGCCCCCATACAGCAGATGAGGAAATTAAGCCATGGAGTGATAAACTGAAAAAAAAAAAAAAAAAAAAAAAAAAAAAAAAGAAACCCTAAAACATGATATAAGTCTGGGGCAGGGCAGGAGAGACCTTCTTCTGGGCACTGAGGATGCAGCAGTGAAAAATAGCTAAGATTTCTTGGCTTTGTGAAGCCCAAATCCCAGGGGTTGTGCTCGGTGACTTTTGTGATTCTATAACTCCATAGCGTAAGTTGACGTTGAGAGGCTACCTTGTCTTATTTTCATCATCACTTGGAAATAATAAACAGGTTAAAAAGTCATAAAATGATGTAGCACGTGGTACTTTAAAGCATTCAGCTGACTTGCAGAAACTTTTAGTTGTCTCTCAGATTTTGACTATTGCATAGGTTCTGGATCAGGCTGACGGTATATTTCATGTTCTGTTCAGGTGAACACTATATCGTAGGACGTTTCTATATGTGCCCGAATTGGATGGGGCCACAGGATCCCTATGAACCAGTAGGGAAATATCTCAATAGATCTCTGCTATCAGGGCTCCCGTTGAACCAATAGCTGGGGAAGTCACCTCCAGACTTCTTTCATCTGTGAATCACCTGCGGGACTTCAAAAAATACAGATTTCAGTGTCTTACCCCCGCGATTGTAATGTATATAATCTAGCATGTGACAAGAATGATTAAAAGGTGATTCTAATATGGTGATGAGTTTAGGAATCACTGAACTAAGGCATGGCTAATGGGATAATAGCAGACAAGTTGCTTGTCTACCCAATGGCCATTCCCAATCACATTTTTCCTTACAAACAGAACCTCAGTTTTGTTCAGGTATTAAATGACCTTGTGCATGAAAAAGGAGTCCCCAAGTTCAAGGAGATAAATCGTAATTGTTCTAAGCCAACCATGGAAATTGCATTCTCTCTGGCAATAATTAGTTTGGGAGTATAGAGCCCAGATCTAGCCAATGGGAAAAGAAAAATATCTATGGAGCATGGTCATGGGGAAAGTTTACTTGCTATTAACAAGAGTCCTGTGAGAGGAAATAGTCCTTTTCTTTTCTACCTCCGGACATGACTATGTTGAGAAGATGCAATAGCTTCTTGGGAGGAACTAGATGAAGGACCAAGGCAACAACTCAACGATAGCAAATCAAAGATGAAAAAAGCCTGAGTCTTACTGACAATCATTGCACTACCAAGTTAACGAACCCCGATACCAACACATCTTCTGACTTGACGTTGTTTCTCATTTATGACACTTTATTTTTTTTCAATTTTTTTAATGTTTTTATTTATTTTTGAGATAGAGCATGAGCAGGGGAGGGGCAGAGAGAGAGAGGGAGACACAGAATCCGAAGCAGGCTCCAGGCTCCGAGCTGTCAGCACAGAGCCCGACATAGGGCTCGAACTCACGGACCATGAGATCGTGACCTGAGCCAAAGTCGGACGCTGAACCGACTGAGCCACCCAGGCGCCCCTCGTTTATGACGCTTTAACTGGTGTTTCTGAAATTTATAGCCAAAAGCACCCTAAATGATACATGAACCCTTAATTTTGGAGTAAGTTTCGTGAGGAACAGAGTGTATGTTCTCTTAGGACAAAATAATGACAGATTCTGAATGAAGAGAAATTTTCAACATTTTGGGGAAAAGTTATGACAGTTTTCTTACATAGCCACAATTCAGAGATTCAAGATTTATTTCAAAATTTCTTATTTTTTTATTAATCTGCTTCAAAATTATTATATAAAATTTACTAAAATTTTTCTGGAACCTCTTTATATTTTTTTCTGTGCCATTTAAATTATTAATGGGAAATCAGAGGCAGGAGAACTATAATAAAAGACACCTAGATAGTAGTTAGATTATCACTGACACAGTGACATCATTATACGGAACTTCTCAAAAAGGACCCAAGGATGTTTTTGGTGCCAGGTTGCAGGATGGAGTTGTTGAGGGGCAAGTGACGAGTTGTCCTTTACTCTTCATCGTAAGACCTAGAAAAAAGAGTCAAAGAGAAAGGGAAGCGGAGGTGAATTAGGGCTTGGTCAATGTCTAGGGGTGACAGGGATTTCAAATCCTGCATTTCCCATAAGGATTCTGTGATGCCAGTGTTCTGTTTCCCCACAGGATATTTTTAGGAAGATATCGATAATCATAAATAACGTTTGTGGGACACTCACCAGCTCCCGTCCATCATGGTGAGCTTTTTACATGCATCACCTCAAATGGTCATCGCCATAGACCTACGAAGACCTTAGGAGTTGAAGTGCCTTCAACTAGGGGAGTTGAAGTGCCTTGTGAACGAGCCCGTTAACAGAGTAGCAGTGATGAAATGGAAGCCAAGCCTGTGTTCTCAGCAATAGCACAATATTGTCCTGTATCCGCTGTGCAAAATTGTGGAAAGGACACAATCTTGTAGCCTAGCTCTACTCTCTACTGCCTGGGGCCTTCTTTACCAGGCCCCTGTGAAGGCTGACTTACGTTCTTTGTAAACTGGAAGTCCTGTGCAGATGTTACGGATCATTCCAATATCTTGAACTCTGAGATCTGCTCAGCGAACACTGCTGGAGTCCCTACTGTGTGCCAGACTCTCCGCCAGGTCGTGGGAGTACATGATATGCAAGACGAGAGTGTTCTTTCCCCGTCCCTCTTGAGCCCGCACAGACAGAGAGCAGCCCCACTTCCCTTTCCAGACGGGCCCGGGGCTGCCCCAGCTCTGGCTGTGTGTCGCTGAGCCATGCTAGTAAAAGCCTGTCGAGATTTGATGGCAAAAGCTCCCCAGCTGCCTCATGTTAATGTAATCAGCAAGAAGCCTGCACACCTGACGGTAGTTCAGAATAGGAGGTGAATGATTAAAGTTTAAAAGGTCGTATACCATTGTAATACTGAAAAGAAACTTTATGATTCATCATTCCTGATGTAATGTCATCTGTTTAATAAAGCCGTATTTCACTCACAGCTCATTTTTAATGGGCCTATTTAAGTAATGGCAGTGGGGTTGGGTTTTTTTCCTTCCTTCTCAAGCTCAGAGTGGTTTGTATGGAGTATACTTGAAAAAAAAAAAAAACCACAGTAGTTTAGGACTTGGATATTTACAATATCATTCAGCCTTCAGCTGACTGGGTATTATTTATGCCAAACCACGATACTTGGACTGAAATACCAAGCCAGAGCAAACAAGCAGCTGGATATGCTAATACACAAATAAACCATGTCCCCCTTAATTGTATAGATGGGAATTTATATCACTGGTAAATCTTGTTATCTATAAACTACTTTGATGAGCAGTGGTCAGAGGGCATAATGCCCAGGGTGACATTTCACTGAAGCAAGGAAATGGGATCCATTGGATCTGCTCAACTTAGATCAGTGGTTCCCCACCGGAGACAATTTTGTCTCCCCAGGGGACATTTGGCAATGTTAGTTGTCCTCACTGGAGAGGATGGAAAGGGAGTTGCTACTGGAATCTAGAGAATAGAAGCTGGAGAAGCTGTCAAACATTCTGCAAAACACAGGACACCTCCCCGCAACAAAGAATTATTTGGCTCAAAATGTCAGTGATGGTGCGATTGAGAAAACTTGCCTTTCGTGGTTGGATGTGGGGTGGAAAGTGGGGAGTTGGGAGCGATCAGAGCTTGTAGTGTATGGCTGATGCCTCTCATTGGAAATTCCAGAAAAAAACCTTGGGGGAAAGCAATATAGGAGTTTTAACGCTTAGGGTTAGCGGTCTCTAAGGTTGAAAGAAGAGTTTTTGTGACCTCTTATGGGAGTGAGGGTGGATCTGATCTCATTTTCTTGGACCTAATTTTTGTCAGTATCATCACCTTCTTCCTCTCTGAATGCTTTGAAGCAGGTTCCCTCCCTCTGTGAACATGCATCTTCCCGTGGGAGGGATTCATGCTGTGAGGTGAGAATGTTAGCGAGGGAGGGGCTGTAATCCAGAATTTATAAAAATGCGGAAGGTGGAAACATTGTCCAAACCTTATATTTAACAGAGAAGCTGCAGCTCCAAAAAAAGAAAGAAGTTTTGAAGATAACCAACTAATCACGACATTATACCGTTGAACACTATTTATCTTGCTTCCTTTGTTCTGAATGTAAGAACAATAGATTCTAACTCGCATGTCACTCTACTTTCTAAATGCAGCACGTAAATTAACATCTTCTTCTCTAATCCTTTTGTTTTTCTATTGTCACCCCTAGACTTGCCCTCACCAAGATCTGTTTTCAAATACAATACCCCCCAAACAAGATTGCTCTCTGCTACTTGGCACTCATTTTCTTAACAAATTTGACTTTTGGCTTTTTATTGCTAGAGGCAATTTTATGTCTGCTCTATGGCTTTCTTCTTTTCTCTCTGCGTTCTTAGATGTTTTTCTTCTTGAACATAATAGTTGCTCGCTAAGGTTGGTTACCATGGCATGAACTTGAGTTCATGAGGACTTCTTAGCATCAGAAGAAGAGGGAGGACCTCCCCCCCCCATCAGCTGTGAGGAAGGGTGGTGTGTGTGTTCCAGTGACTCACGGAATTTAGAGACTGAACTCTTGATTTTGGCCCATTCAAGTGCCCCTTTCCCTGAGTTTCCCTATTTGAGTGAAATGGCTATTTGACCCATCTAGATGCTTAGGCCAGAATCCTTGGAGGCATCTGTGACTCCTTTACTTCCCACATCTCAAACGGTGATAAATCCTATGGGTTCCGCCTTCAAAAGTAATCCATAAACCAACCACAAACCAACCATTTCTTATCATCTCCGCTGCTGGTCCAGACCACGACCACCTGTCATGTGGAATAGTGCAGTAATCTCTCGGCTGGTCTTCCTTCTTCTACCTGCCCCCTTGCAGGCAGTTCTCAACCAGAGTAACCTTTTTTTTTTTATTAAAAGTGTTTTAAATGTTTATTTATTATTGAAAGAGAGAGAGAGAGAGAGAGAGAGAGAACATGAAAAGGGGAAGGGCAGAAGAGAAAGACACAGAATTTGAAACAGGCTCCAGGCTCTGAGCTGTCAGCACAGAGCCCAACGTGGGGCTCGAACCCACGGACAACAAGATCATGACCTGAGCCAAAGTCGGACGCTCAACTGACTGAGCCACCCAGGTGCCCCCAGAGTAATCTTTTTAAGGTGTTAGTACCTAACTTAAAATGTCTCATTATCTCAATAAAAATAAAATACAAATCCTGCCCAAACCTCCAAGACAGCATTCACTTTGCACCTGTCTGCCTTTCTGATCTCAGCTCCCAGGACCTGTCCTTTTTGTTCTCCCTAACTTGCTTTCTGTTCCCCAAATGTCAAGTATTCTCTCATTTCAGGACCTCTGCACTTCTGTTTCTTCTGCCTGGAACATCCTTCCGAGGTTCAAATACCACACCATTGAAAGGCCTTCCCTCATCCTTCTGTCTAAAGTAGTACATTCTGTTTCTTACTCTTCAATTGTTCTATATCCCATTACCCAGCATTAATTTACCTCTTGGTGCTTACTGTCTCTTGGCAAGTGTATGTGTGTGTGTGTGTGTGTGTGTGTGTGAAAGAGAGAGAGAGAGATAGAGGTGTGTGTAAGAGGGTTTGTGTGTGTGTGTGTGTGTGTGTGAGAGAGAGAGAGAGAGAGAGAGAAAGAGAGAGAGAGAGGCAGAGAGAGACAGAGAGGGAACTTTATGAAGCCATGAGGGCAGGATCTGTGCCTGCTTGTTTGCTGCTGTGACCTCAGTACTTGTGATGGTGACAAGCACGTGGCAGGTATCCAATAAACAGTTTTTGAATGAATGAATGAATGAATGAATGAATGAATACATGAATAAGTGAATCAGTGGCTCTCTTATTGTTTAGCTGCCGATCTGCCACGTTACAGTTCTCCAGCTCCAAAACTGGGAAAGGAATAAGCTGCACCCGAATGTTGATACTCAGTACTAGGAACCCTGACCTCCAATTCAGTATTTTTGGTGTCCAGTGATGTCAGGGGCTCTGAAATTTGGAAGAGCTGCCTCAGTGGTGAACCTTTGGCTTATTTATATATTTGCAGTTGGCTGTACCCATGAACATGTATCTACTTTTAATTTCTTTTTCTTATTTGCCTGAACTTTGTTGAGATTTTATTATATATTTGAGCGCCACCTACATATGTGATTTGATCTGATGACGTTAGTGCCATCAAGTCAAGGTCATTTATGACATTACTTAATAAACTCATAGGTGCCACGTTCACACTCAAACTCCTTGGGTTCCCATTTGTGATCACTCTTTCTTCAGTCCACATGGGCGCATTCAAGCCCGTGTGAACTGGCAAAGGCTGATATAAAATAGCGTTGCCGCTAACATTTTGTGAGAGATCCTGTCTCAAGTGTTTTGCTAAAAGGCAGGGATATAAGGTCCCTTGCCTTTCTTTCATCTGCTAATTTGAAATTTACATTGTAAAACGCTATGAAGTTTGTCGGGTGGGATTTGTTCTTTAAATGCCCTTGCTGCTTAATCTTCATGAAATCCTTATTAGGATGCTGAATGAGCCTTAAACAGGAATTATTTTTTAAAGGCACAGAAAGAGGACGTGTTACAACAGCATGTCTGACGAGCAGATTGGCAGGTGTCTGGGATAAGCGGATATACAGGCTGTGGAGAACGAAGTTCATCCCCAGCTTTTGACCTTGGTGAAAGTCCAGTGTAAGACAGGCAGATTTAGAAGGGTCTCCTGATATTGATGATGGCAGCAGTAAAAATAATACAAATATTTCAGAGCCAATCATTTTTCGTATTTGGAGGCCCTAAGTGTTTATAAGTGTTCCATCATTCACCCTTACAACATGTCTGTCTCCTCTGGTGATGCAAGACACTGGTCACTGGATCAAGATTCAGACCTTAATTCTAAACCTGACCCTTCTACCAGTTAGTTGTGTGGTTTTAGATTAGGGGTCAGCACACTTCTTCTGTAAAGGACCAGATGTCAATACTGCCCAAAGCTCTCTACACATTCAATGCAATCCCAATCAAAATTGCACCAGCATTCTTCTCGAAGCTAGAACAAGCAATCCTAAAATTTGTATGGAACCACAAAAGACCCCGAATAGCCAAAGGAATTTTGAAGAAGACCAAAGCGGGAAGCATCACAATCCAGACTTTAGCCTCTACTACAAAGCTGTCATCATCAAGACAGCATGGTATTGGCACAAAAAACAGACACATAGACCAATGGAGTAGAATAGAAACCCCAGAATTAGACCCACAAAAGTATGGCCAACTAATCTTTGACAAAGCAGAAAAGAATATCCAATGGAAAAAAGACAGTCTCTTTAACAAATGGTGCTGGGAGAACTGGACAGCAACATGCAGAAGGATGAAACTAGACCACTTTCTTACACCATTCACAAAAATAAACTCAAAATGGATAAAGGACCTGAATGTGAGACAGGAAACCATCAAAACCCTAGAGGAGAAAGCAGGAAAAAACCTCTCTGACCTTAGCCTTAGCAATTTCTTACTTGACACATCCCCAAAGGCAAGGGAATTAAAAGCAAAAATGAACTATTGGGACCTCGAGAAGATAAAAAGCTTCTGCACTGCCAAGGAAACAATCAACAAAACTAAAAGGCAACGAACGGAATGGGAAAAGATATTTGCAAATGACATATCAGACAAAGGGCTAGTATCCAGAATCTATAAAGAGCTCACCACACCCAAAAAACAAAGAACCCAGTGAAGAAATGGGCAGAAAACATGAATAGACACTTATATTAAAGAAGACATCCAGATAGCCAACAGGCACATGAAAAGATGCTCAACGTCGCTCCTCATCAGAGAAATACAAATCAAAACCACACTCAGATATCACCTCACGCCAGTCAGAGTGGCTAAAATGAACAAATCAGGAGACTATAGATGCTGGCAAGGATGTGGAGAAACGGGAACTCTCTTGCACTGTTGGTGGGAATGCAAACTGGTGCAGCCGCTCTGGAAAACAGTGTGGAGGCGTCTCAAAAAATTAAAAATAGATCTACCCTATGACCCAGCAATAGCACTGCTAGGAATTTACCCAAGGGATACAGGAGTGCTGATGTATAGGGGCACTTGTATGCCAATGTTTATAGCAGCACTTTCAACAATAGCCAAATTATGGAAAGAGCCTAAATGTCCACAACTGACGAATGGATAAAGAAATTGTGGTTTATATACACAATGGAGTACTACGTGGCAATGAGAAAGAATGAAATATGGCCTTTTGTAGCAATGTGGATAGAACTGGAGAGTGTTATGCTAAGTGAAATAAGCCATACAGAGAAAGACAGATACCATATGTTTTTGCTCTAGTGGATCCTGAGAAACTTAACAGAAGACCATGGGGGAGGGGAAGGAAAAAAAAAAAAGAGGGAGGGATCCAAAACATAAGAGACTCCTAAAAATTGGGAAAAAACTGAGGGTTGATGGGGGGGTGGGAGGGAGGGGAGGGTGGGTGATGGGTATTGAGGAGGGCACCTGTTGGGATGAGCACTGGGTGTTGTATGGAAACCAATCTGACAATAAACTTCATATTTAAAAAAAAAAAAAAAGGACCAGAGAGTAAATGTTTTAGGTTTTGAGTGTCATATGGCCCCTGTTGCAACTACTCCACTTTGCTATTTTAGGAGGAAAACAACCAGAGACAATACATAAATGGATGAGTATGGCTCTTTTCCAATAAAACCTTACTTAGAAAAAAAGGTGGTAGGCCAGATTGGGTCCGTGAGCCCCAGTGTGCCAACTCCTACTTTAGGTGACCCATTCGACTTCTTTGGGCCTCATTTTCTTGGCTTACCAAATATGGATGCTGAACTAAGAAGTGTTCCAGTTACAAAGTTATTTGCTTCTATATCCAAGGACTCATCTACCAGGCATTGTTCCAGTGTTTGAAATTCTAATACGCTGAAAATCCAGTTAGCATTATCTGGGATTTCTCATTTTGGTTCAAACCCAATTGAGGAACAAATCTTGAGCAAGAAACTGTTTTTGAAATCCAAAGACACAGTGGACTTTGTCCCCAGATGAGTGTGTCACAAGTTTTAAGAGGCCAAACATGCTACCTCCCCATAAGGTGAAGACTTTCCGGAGTTTCAAGGGTTGGGGCAAAGGGATAATACAAGAAGAGTCCCTGTACCCTTTTTTCCACCCAATGTCCCTTCCTTTCTTGACCCTGCCCCAACCCCCATACTACCCAAAGGCCAAGTTGCATCATTCTTCAGTCAAAATGATCACCTTGAGCCAAGTTTCTACACTCTCAAAAAGGAAATCCTGTGGAGACTTCTCGAAAGGTTAATTTATGACAAGTTGAGTTGTCACTCAAACTTTTCCCTTTGTGAAGATGGTGGGAGAGTATGGCAGGAGATTTTGTGCCCTGTCTTTCATCGGGAACATAAATAGCTTTAAAAACCAAAAGCACACAATGGCTTCAAGCTTCTAAAAACTATACATTTTTTATTCTTCTCTAATACGGTGTTTTAGTTAAGTGGCCACCTGAGGAACAGTCCTACTGGAACACTTTGAGGAAATGTATTTGTTCCAACCAAACCCATGTTAAGCAACCAAACGCTACTTTCTTTCAAATTGTGTCACATTTTTCAGTTTTCCAGACTCTTTTGGCTAGAAAAAGAATGTTTATGAAACCTTTCCATGAGTGAAGAAGTTACAACCTCTAGACAAGCCTGTGTTTTGATCATATAAGACTTTGGTAGAGAGGAAGAGGGTTAAAGGAGGTACTGTAATAAATCATATCAATTGCTATTATTTAAGCATTTACCATGTGCTGTGTGCATTGCATGCACCCTCATTTAATCTGCTGCCAATGAAAGGGTTGTTATTTTTCCATTTTACAGATTGGGAAACTAAGCCTTGGTGATTATTCAACATCACAAAGATTTCAAATGATAGAGCAAGTTTTTAATCCCAACTCTGTCTAAAGCCAATGCCCCTTAGACAATTATTTAAACTGTTAGTGTTTCTAAAATGATTCTAATGGGAGCTAATCAGATTTCTGAGAATCTGGTTTTCCAGTGGATGCCTATTGCATAATGGCTGGCATTTTTGGTGGGAGGGGTCTCAGTGACAAAAATGTCCTCAGTTTAATAAATATTGGTGGTGACTTTGATCTTCCAAAAATGGTTATCCTAGACTTGGCTCTTTGCACAAGTATTTGGACAGCAATTAAAAATTTTGGGGGGCACCTGGGTGGCTCAGTCGGTTGAGTGTCTGACTTTGACTCAGGTCGTGATCTCATGGTTCGTGAGTTCGAGCCCCACATCAGGCTCTGTGCTAACAGCTCAGAGCCGGAGCCTGCTTTGGATTCTGTGTCTCCCTCTCTCTCTGCCCCTCCCCTGCCCATGCTCTGTCTCTCTCTCAAAAGTAAATAAACAGGGGCGCCTGGGTGGCGCAGTCAGTTGGGCGTCCGACTTCAGCCAGGTCATGATCTCGCGGTCCTTGAGTTCGAGCCCCGCGTCGGGCTCTGGGCTGATGGCTCGGAGCCTGGAGCCTGTTTCCGATTCTGTGTCTCCCTCTCTCTCTGACCCTCCCCCGTTCATGCTCTGTCTCTCTCTGTCCCAAAAATAAATAAAAAAACGTTGAAAAAAAATTAAAAAAAAAAAAGTAAATAAACATTAAAAAAATTAAAAAAAAAATAAAAAGATAAAAAAATTTTGAATGCCATTAAAATTTTAAATTGAAAAGTGAGCAATCTCTGGAACCCACTAATGAATAAACTCATGAAACTTAGGAAGCTTTTCCACACTGATCTGCTACTATAGTGTAGAACCAGGATTAGATGCATATCTTTTGATTCAGAATCCCAGTGTTCTTTCTCCTGAACCTTAGCTATACTATTGCTACCATAAGGGATAGGAGAGAAAAATATTTGGAAAGCAGAGAAAGCATGATGGAGTAACACAACTTTCTAAAGGTCAGAAGAGAGGGCAACCAGGAAGAATAGTCTTGCACTGAGAGGCAGAAAGCCAGACAATAATTCAGATTTTCTTTCAACTGACTTTGTGGATTGTACCTTTCTCTACCTTGGTTCTTTACTTATCTTTAGTTTAGTTAAATCTTTAGTAAATTTGAAGAGTTGGATTAGTGATTGCAAGCTGGTTACCTATAAACCAAATTAGGCCCATGAATGAGTTTTATTTAGACTATACAGTATAGACTGCCTTTTATTTTTCCAGCTTTTTTTTTTTTTTTGAGATATAATTGACATATAACATTTTCTAAGTTTTAGGAGTATAGCATGATTTGATACACATATATATTGTGAAATGATTACTGCAATAGCGTTAGTTAACATCTTCATCACCTCACATAATTAATTTGTCTGGGGGTGGTGGTGATGAGAACATTGAAGATCTACTCCCTTAGTAACTTCCAAGTACAGAACACAGTATTGTTGTCTATAGTCACCATGCTGTACATTATATCCCCAGAACTCATTTATCTTACAACTGGAAGTTTGTGCACTTTGATCTATATCTCCCCATTCCCCCCACCACCCCCCACAGCCTCCGGTAACCACTGTCCTACTCTCTGTTTCTATGAGTTTGGTTTTTTCAGATCCCACATATACGTGAGATCATACAGTATTTGTCTTTCTTTACGTGACTTATTTCACTTAGCATAATTCACCTTATTTCACTCAAGGTCCACCCATGTTGTTGCAAATGGCAGGATTTCCTTCTTTCTCGTGGCTAAATAATATTCCATTACACATACATGCATGTACACACACAACAGCACAACATATCTTCATCCATGACAGACACTTCATTTTTTCCATATCTTGGCTGTTGCGCATTGAATAATGTTGCAACAAACACGGGAGTACAGATACTATATTTCTTTGAGATCCCGATTTCATTTCCTTTGAACATATACTCAGAAGTAGAGTTGCTGGATCTTATGGCAGTTCTATTTATACATTTTTGAGGAACCTCCAGCACAGCAAAAGAAAAAAAAAATCCCAAAATGAAAAGGCAATCTGCAGAATGGGAGGAAATATTTGCAAACCATCTATATGATAAGGAGTTAACATCCAAAATATAGAAAAAGCTCATATAACTCAGTAGTAAAAGAAAAAAATATGATTAAAAAATAGGCAGAGGACCTGAATATATGTCTTTCCAAAGAAGACCTGCAAATGGCCAACAGGTACATGAAAAGATGCTCAGCATCACTAATCACCTGGGAAATGCAAATCAAAACCACAACGAGGTATCATCTCACACCTGTTAGAATGGCTATCATCAGGAAGACATGAGCTAACAGGTGCTGGCAGGGGTGTGGAGAATAAGGAACTCTTGTGAGCAATGTTTTGCTTTCTAGAAAGGTGGATGAGTTTAGATGCGGAATGTACACTCCAGCCCTTATCCTTCCCACTTGTCTTAAACCCACTGGCCACTGCACACATCGACGTTATCTGCCTGGCTGCTAGTGATCCTTTGCCACTGACCAAGACTTTCCAAACGGCGATTATGGTCTCTCATTCTCTAATTTACCTGGTTAGTGAGAAAAGGTCTTGGGGCTAGCTTCTAAGAATAAGCTCCTTGGAAGTTGGTCTCACAAGAAAAATGTCCTCATTATGAAACAGAGAAAATCCAGCCTGCACACACACAAATATAGTCAGATATTCTCCTAATGGTGGAAATTTCCAAGACAGGAAGGGAAGGACGATGTTCCCGACGACGTTGACGCTAGGATGACAAGAAGCTGAATGGAATGATCCCAACTGGAGCTGGGCCGAGATTAAAGGCTACCACCTGTACAAGTGAAGGTCACTAGACCAAGAAACTCGTTGTTGTTTTCCTCTGATAAATGAGCCTCCCCAAAGCTCAGCAATCTGGAGCCCATGCTGGGCAGATTGGACAGAATACTTTCCTTTGCGCGGCTCCACTTGGCAAATATCCTCTTGAAAGAAGTTTCATCTTCATGAGTCAGGTCTCCTAACTTCGAGGCAGGGGGTGATTTTCATTTTCATTACCTTTCTGTCACTGCCCCCAAATCTCGTACCCATCCAAATTCTTGGGTTAGAGGGCTTGTGGATCTGTCCTATCCCCCTTCTGATGTTCGGGTAGCTTTTAGATGCACAATCTCATTCACCACTCCCAGCACACTGATGAGGTAGGCAGGGAGCAGCTTTCATCTCCAGTAGAAAAGGGAGTATACTGGCGCTCAGACAGTTTCGGAGCCAAAACTCAATCCAGGTTTCCAAACTCCCTGACTATGATGTTTCCATTGTACTTTGGCACAGGTAGGTTGTGGTGTTCCAAGGTTCGTGGCAACAAGACAAGCTGTGTGTACTCGAAGCCAAGGCAACTGGGATAATCTGAGCAAACAGACACAGTTCAGGTGGTTACTGGGATTAGTAAACAAACACTGCCCTGATGTTCTGGCCTCTAGGTGACGAGTTCCATGACCTCCATCCTTTCTTCCCTTTGCCCTGTGCTAGTGAACGGTGCTATTAATTACACAACCCTCTGTGTCAGATACCTGGAGATCATCACCCACTTTCCTTCTGGCCCTGCATCTTGGTGGTTGCTGAGTTCTGGGGCATCACCTCCCTCTTATCTTTTAATGCTGCCTCTTCCTCTCTACTCCAGACACTGGTATTTCTCCCAAAGGCCACAGAGATAGTCACTCAACTGGCCTGTGTGACTCGTGGCTTGTACTGTTGCAAACATTTCATTCGTGACATCTTTCTTGGTCCTTTCTACCCCTCCCCCCGTAGAGTGGGCTCTTCCTGAATTCCCTCACGGAATGCTGCACATCCGGGCAACATCTGTAATATTTTAGTCCACATGTTATGTTTGCATGTCCGTTCTCCTCACAAGACTCTAAGCAACTTGAGGAAAGGGATCCTGACTTATTCCTCACTGTATCCTCGTTGGCTGCCTCTCTACCTGGTGAGAGCAGGTGCTCAGACAACTTCTGATAAATAAACGAGCCAATATTTAAAACTCCCCGCTACGTGTCAGGCACCTTGAGAGATGCAAAGGATAAAGTCATTGCCCCTGTGGAGTGTGTAGTTGACTGCTGACATTTAAGCTGATTAACCCTGATAAAGTTGGCTAAGAGCTTTACCAGTAAGTAGAATGACGAGCGTTCCTCGGGAACACAGGGCCAGGCGCTGGAGCCTTTTTCTCTTCTGACCACTTGTCCAGATGGAAGAAACCCAAAGGACCTTCTTGGCCATCCCTTGGCGGCCTTTCTTCTCACTACTTCCTTGCTTTATCAAGCGTGATTTGAGACCCATCTCGAACAAGTTAAGCAGCAGCCTTTCTCTGGAACGCTGGCATCTACTTTGCCGAAACCCATTAATTCTAAGCTTTAACACCCTTGGTCAGAAATAGCTCAGAACCTTATGGGGAAATAAGAGAAGCAGACTGTCTGGCCACAGTCACGGGACAGATATTAATATCTCCCTTCACGGACAGCCCTCTGTCTGTACATCCTTTCTCCCACAGCCTGTACCCCAACCCCCCACCACCAAAATAAAGGTTTTCCAAGAATCTATGACAAGAGATTTGAAAGTAAATCAAAACCTGAACAGAGGGTCAACGAAAAAGGATAAAACTGTCACTTATATGTGTCTAAGGCAGTAAAAAGGGCAGCTTCTTACATTATTTACAGTTTCCATAAAGGCAAGGCCCTCCTTGCTCAGACAAAGCCCTGAGCTTATTAATTGCCAGTGAGGTCTGTCCATCTCTTAGATTTTCTACTGCAGAAGGAGAAGGCAGGGAGAGGGTTAACTCTCTCTTTCCTTCTTTCACTTTCTCCCTTGCTCTGTTTTTTTTTTTTTTTTTTTTTTTTTTTTTTTGCCTAGAGAGCTTTTGGGGCAGGAGGAAAGGTTTGTTAAACCTCCAGATTTCTCTGCATTATGTCCAGGTGGCATGACGTGTGAACAGACGAAAGATTAAAATCACCGAGGAAATCGCTCTGTCTGAGCCCAGATCACGACGCCTTCCAGTGACCCAGCGACCCAAATGCTATCTGTCAACTTGTCCTTCCAGCGACTTTTCACCCCATGCTCTGTGGCTGCTACTCCAGGAAAAAAAAGAAAAAAAGAGAGAAATCAGGAGTTGGAAGGGGTGGGGGAGGGACGGAGGGAGGGAGAGAGGAAGCTGGGATAAAATACTGCCTTATTACTAAGGACTCTGCAATGTAGGTCAACGGCGGGGCGCGGGAGCCTTTTAACAAACAAAATACTTTTTCCAGACCCTCATTCGTAGTGTTTCCTCACTTTCTACTGAAACTCTCAGCTCCCTCCGGCACTGTCACGCCAATCTTAGAACCCGGTCCCTCAACAAAAACTAGGTCCTGGAGAGTCCACAGAGGTTGGAGATGTTCCTAAGTTTCAAAAATTTTTCCACGAAGCCTGTTTTGCCTTGGCTGAGAATCTTGATGAGGCAGACGGTGTCACCAAGCTGCCGTTGGTCCCTGGACGTTGCCAGAGATAGGTTCTTGTTTAGGGGTGGTTGGTGGGATTGGGTTGGATGTAAGAAGGGATGGGAACAACCAGGCAGACAGGTTCACCACGTTGGCCACTCGAATTAGGGGCGTGGGTTGACCGTGGAGCCAAACGTCCCAAACAACGCAAAGATCAGACTGCCCATCTGAGGAGACACACAGACCTGAACCATATGAAGTTATGTTTTTCTTTCTCAGGCTAAAGCCAGTCAAATATTGGCGACTCCATGTGGTTCAAACTAATTTCAGATCGAAATAGCACCTAGCCGTAGTGAGTTAGAGAAATGCCACGTGTTATTGTCTTTCAAAGAAAGAGTGTTGTGCCCTGCTTTGCTGGCGTCCCCAGCATGTGTGTCCAGCACAGGGGGGGTTCCGATTCTATATTCTACGTTAAAATATAACAGAAAATTGAAGCAATTTTTCACAGACTTCCTTTTTTTTTTCCTGAAAGACTTTGCCAAGTGGTATTTCAAAAATATATCATTTTAAGTAAGGATTATATGAAAATTCAGGACTTTCAGATGCTGAGGAGTTTGCACGGAAGTAATTGTTGTGTGTTCTTTTACTTGATGCCTTTTTCTGTCCCCAGATGTCATCCAGGACCCCTGCAAGATAGGTCCTTGTCACGTCTCCTTAGGCTCCTCTGAACTGTGACATTTTCTCAGACTTTTCTTGTTTTCGAGGACCTTGACAGTCTTAAGGAGTGTTGGTTGGGCCCTTTGTAGACTCTACACATCATTTTATATTTTTTTAAAGTAAGCTTCACGCCCAATGCAGAGCCCAATGCAGGACTTGAGCCCACGACCTTGAGATCAAGACCTGAGCGGAGATGAAGAGTCAGACACTCAACCTTCTGAGCCACCCAGGTGCCCCCCATTTTGTATATTTCAAATTTATATAACATAAGAGACATTTCTTTCAGTCATCACTTGTATTTTTGAGAAGCATTATTTTCAATGATTGTGTGTTGTAACTCTGATATCTTGACATTTAGATTTTTTCATAAAGAAAATAAAGTAGGTTTCTTGCTGTGTTTCTCTGATGCTGACTGGAGATTAACATGGAAGGGACCACAGTCACTGGTGAAAAGTAAGCACTTAATCATTGTATTTGGGTGGTGATAATTTTGACAGTGTTTGACTTCTATCCCAGATTAGTGTGTAAGCGAAGCATACATGTACCAGAACAAGACACGGTATGTGGTGAACACATACACACACACACACACACACACACACACACACACACACACAGTTGGCTCTCCTACTGCTTTGCTTAAGCATCTTTTTCTTGCTTCTCATTGTCTGCTGCAGCTCCGATTCTGAACTTGCTTTCTATGTGACCTTGGGTAAATAACCTCAGCTTGCTGTGTCTCAGTTTTCCCATCTGTACATGAGGACCAGACATGGTCAGAGTAGCACCTGACAATGTTATGGTAAAGACGAAATGTGACAGTAAATCTAAGATTCGTAGAACAGTGCCCTATCATCTGCACTCAGTAAATGTTACCAAGTGGGGTGCCTGGGTGGCTCAGTCAGTTAAGCCTCTGACTTTGGCTCAGGTCATTATCTCGCAGTTTGTGAGTTCAAGCCCCATGTGGGACTCTCTGCTGACAACCCAGAGCCTGGAACCTGCTTCGGATTCTGTGTCTCCCCCACTCGCTTGTGCGTGTGCTCTCTCTCTCTCTCTCTCTGTCTCTCAAAAATACATATTTTTTATTTTTTTTTCAACGTTTATTTATTTTTGGGACAGAGAGAGACAGAGCATGAACAGGGGAGGGGCAGAGAGAGAGGGAGACACAGAATCGGAAACAGGCTCCAGGCTCTGAGCCATCAGCCCAGAGCCCGACGCGGGGCTCGAACTCACAGACCGCGAGATCGTGACCTGGCTGAAGTCGGACGCTTAACCGACTGCGCCACCCAGGCGCCCCTAAAAATAAAATAAATACTGGGGCGCCTGGGTGGCTCAGTCAGTTGGGCGTCCGACTTCGGCTCAGGTCACGATCTCACAGTTCGTGGGTTCGAGCCTCGCGTCGGGCTCTGTGCTGACAGCTCAGAGCCTGCAGCCTGTTTCGGATTCTGTGTCTCCCTCTCTCTCTGACCTTCTCCCATTCATGCTCTGTCTCTCTCTGTCTCAAAAATGAATAAACGTTAATAAAATAAAATAAAATAAAATAAAATAGTAAAGTAAAATAAAATAAAATAAATACTGCCAATTATCACCATACCACTGCCAGCTGAAGTCTAATCTTATTATGGCACAAAAATCTCAACCATGGAGTCCTATTTAATCTCTCTAGGCCTTGTATTTTCTCTGTCATGACTTTGCACCTGAATTTCCTCTGCCTGAAATGTCTACTTTCTGCCTCTCCCCTTTCTCAGTGCCTCAACCAGTCTTTGATGAACTGATTGAAAAACGCTTTTTCTGTAACTCTCTTCAGAAAGAACTGATAACTTCTTCTGCTCAGCTTTTTCTACAAGGTAAGGATTACCATCGAGACCTTATGGATGAAAAAAACTGAGGCTCAAGGGAGACAACAGGTTTTCCCCACAACCATCTGGCTTAAAATAGCTCACAAAGGTGGGGATTCAAATGCGGGCGTTTCTGGTCCTCTGTGCTCTTCCTCTCCATCACCCACCTTCCACTTTGGAATAATCCACAAAGAACTGTGTCCAGAAAAGAAGAACAACCTTTAACAGATTTGGAAACTGGTTTCAATTCGGTCACCGGGCCAAGGGTTCTAATTTCTTCGGGGAGAGTGGGGCCAGGGTTGAGCAGGCACAATTCTGTTTCTCATCTATAAAATGAGAACGGTAGAGCCATTTTCCTGAGGTCTCCCCACTCGAATATTCTGTGATACGGCCGTATACCTGGATACAGCGATGGAGATTACTTAGGTTTGTTTGGGGCTTCGGGCTAACCCCCTTCTCTTTGTCATTTCTTAGTTCTGTTCTTTTCTTCTCCGTCTTAAGTAAGGGGCTGAGTGGGCACATCACCTCCAGGGAGTTGACGAGACACCTCCAGAGCCAGGTCCTGTCAATAACATGTCTAATTCCACTAGAACCACTTGCACCTGCTGCTGCTCTGATATTTATAAATCCCCTGTTCTCATCACAGATACAGGCTTAAATCATTCCAAGACCACTTCGCACTTTGCTGGTGTTTATTCTGCTCGAAGGACCAATGCATAGACCTTCTGTGTTCCTCCAAATGAATTGACACACCAGCCCTCCTCATCAGATAACAGGAAATCTGTATCATGTCAACCCCATTCCTATACTCTCAGTCAAGCTCCCTCTCAGGACCCATGATCATATTAATTACAACCTCTGATTTAAAAGGGGCTCCCTCCTGAAGTTCTCTGTGCAAAGTCAGGGTTTCATTTTTAAGAAGGCAGAGCTGCTTCCAATTTGGTCACAGAGTGAAAGAGTGGCTAAGTATCCTTTCCACCGCTGGTCCAGCCAGGCAGCTATGGGCTGCACAGGAATTACAGACACAGATGCCGTTCTGCCCGGAGGGGAATCTAAAAATCCGACATTTTCTGAAATATCTTCCCAGACCATTCCAACCACGAGTGACTTCCTCGTTTTCTAGGCATTTAGAACCCATCTGTTTGGCCACTTGTCTTGTGCTTTTTCATATTAAATTATAGTGGGTGGGATTTGAGCAAAGGAAACTTTAAATCAAGTCACTGCTCTGTCCTTTTATAATTATGTGACTTTCAACCATTCTGTCACCCTCTCTGAATCTGAATCTTAGTTGTTTCTCATGCTTAAAATGAAGATGATAAAAATTCAAGGTTCTTGGGCTTTTGTGAACATAGTGTTAAGCTAGTGCTTATCGTCCCAAATATCTTAAGCCTTCACTGAGGTCATTGACTATATGTCATGTGTTCATTGTTCCTTAGAGTCTAAGTGCAATGCCTTCTTCAAAGAAAAAGTTAACTATCTATAGCTACTACTCAAAAGGATCTCTGGTGTTCTCACTTTTAACCTGGGCTGGTTGGTGCATTGAACACCATTGGACTGTTCAGCCCTGTCTATAGCTTGGGATAAACTTGAGTGGAATACAAGAGGACTAACAAATTGTTTCCTCTCTATATCTTTCTTATCACTTTCTCCTCCTGTTGGGTGCTTCCTCTTCCAGATCTGTCATTTCTTCCTGCCCTCTCCAGGGAAGCCCACTGACATGTTACCTGCCCACAACCTCCTGTACCCTCCTCTCAAATCAGAAGGATTTTACATACCGAAGCAGAAGGCATGTTAGGAAACTCAAGGTGGCAAAATACTTCACATAAAAGGGTTAATGGGTAGTGATTAGAAAAAAAAAAAAATGTGTTATCTCTAAATGCAAGAAAACAAATTACCAGTCTTTCCACCAAAGGGTAATCAGCGATCTCTACTTTCATGTAGATTAGCTCATTTACTTCTCATAAAAGTCTATGAGAAGCTTCCAGGTCCATAGGATAATGGCAGCAGCCTAAATTGGAATCCCTCCACACAGCCTCAAAAACAAAAACACAGACGAACAAGAGAGCAAATAAAATCGCCCATATCTTCCCTTGCAACATAACATAAAGACAACGGACTTTACAAACTTAATTTACAGCTAATTGGGAAAATCAGTGGGGAAAGCAGAGCAGAAAGGAGGATGAGGCACGGATAATCAAGGAATACCATTTAGGGCTGCCAGGCAGAGTAGTCTAAGTAAAGAAAGAGAGACTCTGGCCATTATACAAAGGCACGAGTAGGAGGTAACAACTTGGTCATGAATACAAGCCTTCCTAAATAACAAAAGAAACACAGAATGAAACACGATTTAAAAAAGAGAAAGAAAAAGGAGAGATAGCAGAGCGCAAGTCCCTTTATAGTGAAACTATGTAGTGAACACGGTAAAATAATTGAAGAGCGGAAATCAGACATATCCATTCGTGCTAACAAATATAAATAAGCTTAATTCGTGCACTAAAAACATAATTTCAAGTTGGCTTACCAAACGAAACCAGCTCTGTGCAATATACACAAGATACGACTACAACGAGGTCCTGCAGGAAGATTGCAAATAAAGGATTGAGCGACGTGTGCAGGTCAAATGCAAAGAAAGAGCCGGGCTTTGATTTCGCCATCTGACAAGGCAGGCAGAATTCAGGACAAAAAGAGGTAAGACAAAGAAGAAAACGTGACAAAGGCAAAGGCCACAGTTCGCAGTAAAGATGAGATAGAAACATTTTGCACATCAACCACCTTCCTAAAACAGAAACCAGCAGAAACGCGAAGAGACAGAAGCGACATTAAGAGACTTTGGCATTCGACGCTCATACTGAGAAAGGTAAAGCGAATAAAAAATAAGCAAGTATAAAGAGGACACAAACAACATAATAAATAAGATGGATCTATTTGCACCCTGATAAATAGAGACTAACTCTTACTTCTGAATGCACAGTGGATATTTATGAAAAGTCACTAATTCACTACACATTGAGCCACTATACAAAGTTCAATAAATTACGCAAAGTAGTAAAAATACAAAAATTTCTTATTATTGTCCAACCCCCCCCAGATTCAAATGAAGAAATGCTAACCAATATCACATTGTAAAAAATAATGATTAAAATATGATGTGTCAGAATCTATGTATCTTTAATCTATACACATAAAGCAGTGATGAGAGGAAATTTTATAGCCTTAAATATGTATGTCAATAAAAATGCACAATGTAACCATGCGAATTAAACATGTAATCCCAAAAAGTGAAAAACAGAATAATTCAGTTAATAACGAGAGCAAAAGAGAGGAAATAATTATAAAAGCAGAAATTAATGAAGTAAAAAAGAGGAATATAGCCATATCAATAAGCAAATATTTGATTATAAAAATAAACAAAATAAGCAATCACTAGCTATCTAATTAAGAAAAAAGGTAACATTGTTTACGGGGAGATGGTGGGCAAAAAAACTTACAAATACACAGGATAAAAAATGACAAAGGAAAATAACCCTTGAAACAGATGAGATGTGAGTAAAGCAAAAGTGGGTAATTTTCTGGGAAAACATACTTTGCCAAAACTGACTCCAGTAAAGAAAACAGACCAATTTTTATGGAAGGAATGGAGAGAGTTACCAAAGAGTTACTTCCCACTCTCCACATCTCAGAAAAACAGCAGGTCAAGCTGATTTCACAGGGGAATTCTACGGAAATGTCCAAGTCCAGTCCATCCTATTTGTATGAAAGCATAGAAAAAGAAGGAAATCGCCCAAATTCTTCTGACAAAAAGAATATGTCATTAATAACAAAACTTGGGTTAACAAAATACTTTCCTCAAACCCACAGACAAATCTTGCTTAAAATATTGATACAATGGTCCAAACTAAATATTAACACCGTGCCTGGCAGCACATTAAGAAAACAGTGTGTCAGGACAAAATAGAGTTTATACCACAAATACAAGATAGATTAATATTGGGAAGTTCATTACTATATTTCACCTTATTATTAGTTCTAGGGAGAAAAGTCCTATGTTCTTTTCCACACATGCTGGAAAAACAATTGCAAAATTTAACTCACATTTCCAATAAAAATACATAATAAAAATAATCAATGACTATTTTTTGAACCTAATAAAAGATATATCCCTTACTCAAAAGCTGGCATCTATTTAATGGAAAAACACTGAACTCTTCTCTCTGAAGTTAGGCACCAGGCTAGGATGGCCACGTCATCATCCTTCACTATAGAGCTAGAGCTTTTAACTTACCAGTTCTGACAAAAGTATATATAAAATCAGAAGGAGAAGGATTTGAAAGGATGAGTTAAAATACCCCTATTTGCAGATGATATGATATGGCTCTGTAGCTTGAAAACCCATGACAATTCATAGAAATTCAGCACAGGGGCACCTGGGTGGCGCAGTCGGTTAAGCGTCAGACTTCAGCCAGGTCACGATCTCGTGGTCCGTGAGTTCGAGCCCCGCGTCGGGCTCTGGGCTGATGGCTCAGAGCCTGGAGCCTGTTTCCGGTTCTGTGTCTCCCTCTCTCTCTGCCCCTCCCCCATTCATGCTCTGTCTCTCTCTGTCCCAAAAATAAATAAACGTTGAAAAAAAAAAAAAGAAATTCAGCACAAATAATTTTAAAGTTGGTAAAATGATAGAGGATTGCATTGATATATAAAAAGCAATAGTCTTTTTTTTTTTTTTTTTACAGCAAGTTCCATGGCCAGCATGGGGCTTGAACTCATGCCCCAAGACCAAGAATTGCATGCTCTACCGACTGAGCTAGCCAGGTACCCCAAAAGCAATAGTCCTGCCACACCACACTAACAGAATAAAAGACAAAAACCACAGGATCATCTTAATTGATGAAGAAAGAGCATTTGGTAACATTCAACATCCCTTCATGACCAAAATAGTCAACAAACTGGGAAACGAAGGAAACCACCTCAAAATAATAAAGGCCAAATATGAAAGGCTTATACTTAAGGATTATACTTAACATTATACTTAAGGATTAAAGACTAAAGCTTTTCCTCTCAGATCAGAAACAAGACAAGGATGCTCACTCCTATCACTTCTATTCAACATATTGTTAGAAGTTCTAGCCACAGTAATTAGTCAAGAAAAAGAAATAAAAGACATCCAAGTTGTTAAAGAAGATATAAAATTATCTCTGTTCACAGATGACATGACTTTATATGTAGAAAACCTTAAATATCACACACGCACACACCCACACACACGCGCACACACACACACCTGTTAGAACTAATAAATTCAACAGAGTTGAACAGGACACAAAATCAACACACGTAGATTAGTTGCATTTTTATACACCAAGAATGAACAATCAGGAGAGGAAATTAATAAAGCAATTTCATTTATGATAGCATCAAAAAATAATCAAATATTTAGGGATAAACTTAACCAAGGAGGTGAAAGGCTTGTACACTGAAAACTATAAAACATTGCTGAAAGAAATTAAAGAAGTTACAAATAAATGGAAAGACATGCCATGTCCACAGATGAGAAGACAATATTGTTAAGAGGTCAATACTAGGGTGCCTGGGTGGCTCAGTCGGTTAAGCGTCAAACTTCAGCTCAGGTCATGATCTCACGGTTTGTGAGTTTGAGCCCCGCGTCAGGCTTGTTGCTGACAGCTCAGAGCCTGGAGCCAACTTCGGATTCTGTGTCTCCCTCTCTCTCTGTCCCTCCCCGGCTCATCTCTGTCTCTTTCTCTCTCAAAAATGAATAAACATTTAAAAAAAATTTTTTTAAACTAGGGCACCTGGGAAGCTCAGTCGGTTGAGTGCCTGACTTGGGCTCAGGTCACGATCTTGCTATTCATGAGTCGGAGCCCCACGCAGGGCTCTGTGCTGACAGCTCAGAGCCTGGAGCCTGCTTCGGATTCTGTGTCTCCCTCTCTCTCTGCCTCTCCCTGACTTGTGCTCTGTCTCTCTCAGTCTCTCAAAAATAAATATAAAAAAATGTAAAAAAAATAAGAGGTCAATACTAATCAAACACATCTATATATTCGATGCAATCTCTGTCAAGACCTGAGAGCATTTTTTTTCGCAGAAATAGAAAAACATCATCCTAAAATTCATATGGAATCTGAAAGGACCCCAAACAACCAGAACAATTTTGAAAAAGAAGAACAAAGTTGGAAGACTTACACTTCCTGATATCGAAACATCCTACTACAAAGCTATAGTAATCAAAACAGTGTGGTACTTTCATAAAAACAGCTGTATAGAGCAAAGGAATAGAATGCAGAGTATAGGAACAAATTCCCTTTGACAAGGGTGCTATGACCATTTGAACAGGGAAGGATACTCTCTTCATTAAATGGTGTTTGGAAAACTAGATGTAAATGATGTCAGACCCTTATTCTACGCCGTGTGTAAAAATGCATTAAAGACCTAAACCTAAGACTCAAAACTGCAAAACTTCTAGAATAAAACAAGGGAAGAGATTCATGACATTGGATTTGGCAATTATTTCTTGGCTATGACACCAAAAGTACAGGCAGCAAAAGCAAAAATAGGCAAAAGGGACTACATCAAACTTAAAAACTGTTGTTCCTCAAAGGACACAATCAACAGAATGAAAAGGCAATCTACAGAATGGGGTAAAATATTTGCAAATCATATATCTGATAGGGGGTTAATATCCAGAATATACAAAGGACTCCTATAACTTAACAACAAAAAAATCAGATAATCTTATTAAAAGATGGGCAAAGGACCTGACTATATATATTTCTCCAAAGATGATATACAAATGGTCAATAGGCATACAAAAAGTTGCTCACACTAGTAAGCATCAATAAAATACGAATCAAAACCATAATAAGATTTTTCACTTCACCCCTTTAGTATGGCTATTCTCAAAAAGAAAACAAAACAAAACAAAGCCCCCAAACCCAAACACACACACACACACACACACACACACACACACACACTATACTAAGTGGTGGTGGGATGTGAAGAAGCCGGAACCCTTCGACACTATTGGCAGAATTTTAAAATGGTGCCCACATCACAGTAGTCAGCTTTAACTATTCCTCCCACCTATTTCCCACCCTAGGACAAATTTGGGAAAATCTAATCATAAAAGAATAATGATTCTAACTGGCCATAAGCGGTTGTAAAAGAAACAAAAATCCACAAGTCCATCACTAATTCTCTCCCCTCTATCCAACATCCTCCTTTCTTTTCCCACACAAAAGCCAGAAAGATTGATATAAAGTGTAAGTGTCACTTTCCCCCCCCTAATACTCTTCAATAATTCCCTTTTACTCCTAAACCCCAAATTCTTACCATGATCTCTAAGACTCTGCAAGGCCTGAATCTTAACTGCAACTTTCTCATACATTCTCTGTCTTGTTCAGTACATTCTAACTACACTGGCTCCTTTGTTCTTCCTCAAACACCCTAAGCCCCTTTGTTACTTGGGGATTGTTTGCCTCATTTATTTTCTCTGAGACATTTATACCAATCCTCAATTATCATGTTTGGGTTTTTTTTTTTTTTTTTAATATATTACCTATCTCTCCTGGAGAATATCCATTCCAAAAGGACAGGAAAGTCTGCTTTTTCTTTATCATATTCCAGACCCTACTCTAGTGACTGGTAAATGGTCGGCTCTCAATGAATATTTCTGAATAAATGAATGGTGTATGAACGAACCCTAAATAAATGAATGAAGTAATTCTTGGGATGATGTGAATGGAGCTAGAGAGTATTATGCTAAGTGAAATAAGTCAGAGAAAGACAAATACCATGTGATTTGACTCATAGGTGGAATTTTAGAAACAAATGAGCAAAGAGGAAAAAAGAGAGGGAGAGAGACAAATCAATAAACAGACCCTTAATTATAGAGACCAAACTGAAGGTCACCAGAGGGGAGGTGGGTAGGGGGATGGGGGAAATAGGTGATAGGATTTAAGGAGTGCACTTGTCGTGATGAGCACCCGGTGACGTATGGAAGTGTTGAGTCACTATGTTGTCACCTGAAACTAGTATTACATGGTATGTTTACTGACTGGAATTTAAATAAAACTTAAAAAAAAAGAAATAATTCTTCTGACTTCCGGTCCCAGTCTCTCATTGACAGGTGCCTGTTTTTCCTTCTTTCCTATTAGTTCATCTCTATATGAATATGGGTGCACACATTATACGTTATGCAGCCCATATGCTTATACATTAAAGCCTACCATGTGGCTATCAATGAGATTATCATGTACTGTTACTGTTTTTCCTTTTATTTATTTTTTATTTTTTTATTTTTTTAAATTTTTTTTTTCAACGTTTATTTATTTTTGGGACAGAGAGAGACAGAGCATGAACAGGGGAGGGGCAGAGAGAGAAGGAGACACAGAATCGGAAACAGGCTCCAGGCTCTGAGCCATCAGCCCAGAGCCTGACGCGGGGCTCGAACTCACGGACCGCGAGATCGTGACCTGGCCGAAGTCGGACGCTTAGCCGACTGCGCCACCCAGGCGCCCCTGTTTTTCCTTTTAGAAGCAAACCCGGAAAGGTCCTTGGAAATCTTAGGAATCCTTTTTTTTAAAAGATAAGGAAAAGGAGGCCTGTCGTGTTGTGTCAATTGCTCAAGGTCCACAGCTAACTATTGCCAAACCTGAAATTGTAACCCAGATCTACACATGTTCTAGCTCGGTGGCCTTTTTAGCACCTTTCCTTTTTCTATATCAGTTTATTCCTTAACCTTCCGCTCCCTAGCTCTCACCAACACACACCTGGGAATATGAGGAAATGTTGCGAGTGGAAAATGGAGTCTTGGTGGTGTCTTACAATCATCAGTGCCCCAGGAGAGAGAGTTTCACTGAGCTAGGAAGCATCACTGTGCTCCTTAGCAGCATTTTTGAAATCGCTAGTGTGCCCTCTAAGTGAGATTGGCCTCAAATGACATTATGTCTTAGGAGGCTAGGTGCCAAGACATCCCCAGCGCGTGCATTTATGTCGTCTATGGTTCCCTAAGAACCACTTTGCCAACTGTGGAGATGGAAAAAATTATTCCCGGAATTCCATGGCAACTATTTCCGAATTTCCCATGTTTGTTCAAATGATAAATGTAAAACCATCATCTATTTTTAAGCTCTTTGAGCCTTATTGACTCAAAAGAACAGGAAAGCCCTGTCAGGACAATTCTGTTTTATGAAAAAGTAAGGGTGGGGACTTTAGCTTTTCTTTAAATAGTCTACAAGTTTAAGGTTGTTTTTTTTTTTTTTTTTTCACAAGAACTGTGCAGTTAATTGGAATTGAATGGCCTTGCCTTCCTCGTAAATGAAGCCCATTCCTAAGATTGAGATGATCAATCTTAATCGTGGGAAGTCCCTGAGGCAAGGATGTGCACTGAAGTATAAGTAAGGGGTTAGCAGAAACCATCCCATCCCAATGGGCAGGGGCCCATAAAGGGAACAAGGCCCTCTTTTCTGGAGGGATGTTTACTTTAATATCCATAAACGCTCCTGAATCCCATTCTGAAATGTATCCCTCCCTCTCCACCTAAGCTTAGCATTTGTGGTTCTAGCTGCTGTGTAGAATCAGTCACCCATATGGCACAGCACTGTTGGCTAGGAGGACACAAAGATGGGTAAAACCCTGCCCCTTTCATTAAGAAGCAATGTAATAAAAGTTTAAGCACCCTCTTTCGTATACAGTTTGTATGTACCTTTATTCAAGCCATGTGGGTGTGGGAAACTAATTGAAGTGACGTTGGGGAACATCAAGCTTTGAAAGAAGTTCAGGAGCTGTCTTGTCGACTGCTACTCCCTGTGTGGTCCCTGGGTTGGTAGCTGGCATCACCTGGAAGCTTGTTTAGAAAGCGTAGAATACTTGACTTTACCCTGGATCTACTCGTCCAGAGCCTGTGTGAGAAGATCCCCAGGCGATTCCTGTAAATGTGAAAAGTCCTGATCAATCCACTGATATCTTGAATGTGTTCTGTGTTTACAAACACAAAGGATTGTAATTCTGTGATCGATGTATATGTAGCTGATGATCTGGTCCTTTCTCTCACTCAAAGCCATGGAGCTTTGTTTAACTTTAGCCACTCAAGCAGGCACAGCCTTGCCTGGATTTCAGAACAAAGGATGAATCATTTGGAGTAATTCTGGAGTACTTAAGACACTTAGAGAGAAAGAGAAAAAGAGGGAAAAGGGGAGAAAGGGAAAAAAGAAAGATATCTGTTATAATTGACTGCCCGTTTCATAGATTTTTGTTAAGCACAGATAATTGTCATCTCTCCCATATCAAGAGATACATATCTTTCTTAAAAAAAATGTGACAGGTGGTATGGTGAATTGGTATTGTTCCTAATTATTCCCTCCCTACTTCCTCTAGGAAGTTTATAAAGGATTTGGTGCCTTCCTGGAGAAGTTTACCCACCGTAGATATTGGGCTTGGCCAAATGTTGTGGCTCGAAGTCCGGTTTTGGCCAAGGAAGTGTGCTCCCAACAGGCATTACAGAGTTTTGGCCCATCTTCTTACTCTTTCCCTCTGTCTTGAGCAGAGAGGGGCTCCTCTCTTACTCCAGATTCTAGATTTCTTCAAGAAGACTCATGGAAGAAAAGCAAAACTGCCACCAATATGTAATGTGAGTGAGAAATAAAGCTTTGTGGTTGTTAGCAACTGAAATTTGGGGGCTGTTAAGCCAGGGTCTGTTTCTCCTGGCATCAAAGATTCTCCTAACCGTATCAAATGGAGAAAAATGATGCTAAGTATAAAACATTCTCTGAACTAGCAACATTAACCACGTAGATAAATTATGAGAAAAAAATGCAAATAGTCTTATTTTGGGGTTCCACATAACCTAACGAAGGCCCAATGTGTCCATCTGACCCTGGACATCAAGATAACCCAATTAAAATTCACAATGCAGGGGCGCCTGGGTGGCGCAGTCGGTTAAGCGTCCGACTTCAACCAGGTCACGATCTCGCGGTCAGTGAGTTCGAGCCCCGCGTCAGGCTCTGGGCTGATGGCTCAGAGCCTGGAGCCTGTTTCCGATTCTGTGTCTCCCTCTCTCTCTGCCCCTCCCCCGTTCATGCTCTGTGTCTCTTTGTCCCAAAAATAAATAAACGTTGAAAAAATAAAATAAAATAAAATTCACGATGCAGATGTCTGCACGCCTGCAATTCACCTGAGGCATGTGAAATATAGTTGATTTTTTAGGCTATTAAACATACCAGTCATTCTAGTGCTTCCCCCCCCCCCCCCGAGAATTATCATGGTTTTACATTTAACACATTTCTTTTCAATTAAATATGTCACGGTTACACTGGAAATAGCTAAACATTTTTATTCACTTGGTATAGGAACATAATCAGAATAGTAAGATAAAATAACATGTTTTCTTAAAACGTTGAAAAAGCATCTGTAATTTCCTGAATAGAAACTAAATGAGTAGCATCTGCTTTTATATTCAGTAAGAGTTCCTAAGGTTAACCTTATACTCAAATCGATGCTTCAGAGGATTCCAAATTCCAAGACCAACTTCCAATGCTGGTAGAGACACTGGCTCATATTTTTAAGCACTTTTACTGAATTAACATAATGGAACGTAAATAATATTTGATTTCTCTCAGTAACCCTTCATAGAGATGGGAGACTGTTTATTAGTCTCCCTACCCAGAGGACAGCGCAGAGACTTATAGTGTCCATGGCATAACCACAGCCACACAGCCAGTGCAGTAGACAGAACAGTAATGCATGAGTTCATTCTGGAAGTCTTTCCGTGCACAAGAGACTTTCCAAATCTGCCTACCAATTTACTTCGCGTGTTGAAACAAACTTGTAAGCTTCAAGAAATTTTGTACTACTTGTGATTTGTTGATTTGTTTTTGGTTTTTCTCTACTCCTTCGCTCTCTTCCTACCCCTGCATTTTATAATTTACAATTATCTAAAGACTTGGGTATATTAACCAATCTTATAAAATGAGCCCCCTGGACAACTTAATTAACCAGTAACATAAAAGGTCCTTGACACAGCCTTTCTTTTATCAGTACTATTCTCTCAGGTCTTGTCTTGACTATTAGAATCCGTCCTCCCCCCCAAAGAAATGACAAATACATACTCAGACATCTGGAATTCATTGACTGAGGCTGACCTCTCGACCTCACAAAGCCTCATTTGTAGACACTGGCAGTTTTCATTTTTCACATGGACATATGCTGCTTAAATACAAAGAGCTCTGAGTTTTATTCTTTTCAGTCAGAGAAGAATGAATGAATGAAAGAGTGAATGAATGAATGAGCCAGTTGAATGAATAAATAGAATTATTGGCTTCTTGGGCCTGGTGCAATCCCAGAGCGGACTATACTTGAATTGTCTGTTTTATGTCTACGATGTCACTTTCAACCTTTCATTCTCTATTAGCCTCTATTAAAGACAAGATATTACACCCAATTAAGACATTTTGTAAGTTCAGCGATGGTTGGATTGTTTAGAGTTCCAACTCCCACAAACTAATGGCCCTTGAATTATAGGTAGGCACAAGATTTTATCTTGATTTGCCTTCTTCCACGTTGGGGAGAGAACATAAAACAAGGACATAAAAATTTTAGATGGTAGAGGGAAGTTCTTTCACAAACATCCAAAGTGATTTCATAGCCACAGGATGTTTGCTTTTCTTTTTTTTTTTTTTAATTTTTTTTTCAACGTTTATTTATTTTTGGGACAGAGAGAGACAGAGCATGAATGGGGGAGGGGCAGAGAGAGAGGGAGACACAGAATCGGAAACGGGCTCCAGGCTCTGAGCCATCAGCCCAGAGCCCGACGCGGGGCTCGAACTCACGGACCGCGAGATCGTGACCTGGCTGAAGTCGGACGCTTAACTGACTGCGCCACCCAGGCGCCCCAGAATGTTTGCTTTTCATACCAGATATTTTATAACAAAAGAAACTGAAAAAAAAAAAGAAGCCCAAGAAATAAGTTCCTCTGAGAACAAGACCTACCACAGATATCCTGAAACCTCATCTACTCTGCTTTGTTCCTTCATGTTCTGGTTAGAGAAAGTCTTGGTTCTAACTGTATTACTATCCAGGTTATCAACTTTTTTGGTTGGTAAAAAAAAAATTCTGAGTACCTACTATGTACAGAACATGTAGGTAGGTATTGTGGATGGTTCAAGGATGCACAACATTGATTCCTTCTTTGAAGATGCTTATCATCAAGTTAAGGAGGCTGCAGTAGGCATGGAAAGTAAAGTGATGGGTGGGGGGCATAATCCATGAGAAGTAATTGGTTTACAGACAATGTGAGCCACAGGTATTCAGAGGGATAAGGCTCATGAGTGCTGGAATGTTCAGAGTGAGTTTAAAAGAAAAATTGCCCTGGCTCTAATAAGAAAACAAACCACTCAATTAAAAAAAAATATATATATATATATATATACATAAACACTCAATTAAAAAATATATATATATACACACATACAATGGAATATTGCTCAGTGATCAAAAAGAATGAAATGTTGCCATTTACAATCATGTGGAGGGAGCTAAGTGAAAATAAGTCAATCAGAGAAAGATTAGTATCATATGATTTCACGCACAGGTGGAATTTAAGAAACAACAACAAAAATAAACATATGGGAAAGGAGGGGAGGAAGAGAGAGAAACAAACCACAAGACTCTTAAGGATAGAGAACAAACTGGGTTGACAGAGGGAGGAAGGTGGGGGATGGGCTAGATGTGTGATGGGTACTGAGGAGGGCACTTTTCTGACGAGCGCTGGGTGTTGTTCATAAGTGATGAATCACTGAACTCTACTCCTGAAACCAAGATTGCACTGTATGTTAACTAACTAAAATGTAAATTAAAAAATTACATTGGCTCTAGTAAGGCAACAAACAACTCGATTTTAAAAATGGGCATGAAATCTGAATAGACACCTCACCATGATATGCAGATGGCAAATAAGTAAATGGAAAGATGTTCAAGATGATATGTCATCAGGGAAACACTATGCCGATTAGGTGGTCAGAATGAAATCGCCAATGCCGACAAGGATGCAAAACAACAGTAAGTCTCATTCATTTCTGATGGGAATGAAAAATGGTACCATCGCTTTGGAAGACAGCTTGGCAGTTTCCTACAGAACTAAACACACTTTTCATGCATGTTCCTTTCAACCCAAAGGAGTTGAAAACTCACATACACAAATGCGTTATTGGTAGCAACTTTATTCATAGTTGCCCAAACTTGGAAGCATTAAAGAGGCCCCTCAATAGGTAAATAGATAAGCAAACTGTGATATACTGGAATACTATTCGATGCCAAAAGGAGGTGGGCTATCAGACCATGAAAAGACATGAAGGAACCTTAAGCATATATTTCTAAATGGAAGAAGGCATTCTGAGAAGGCTACATACTGTATGATTCCAACTCTATGACATTCTGGAAAAGGAACAACTACAGAGATAGCACAAAAGATCAGTGGCTACAAGGGGTTCTGGGGGAGGGAGGGGGGGAGGGAGGGACAAACAGGTAGAGTGAGGGGACTTTCAGGTAGTGAAACTACTCTTTGTGACACAGTAATGATGGATACATACCACTTTACATTTGCCAAGACCTATAGAATATGCAGCACAGTGAATGCTATTGCAAACTGGATTTTAGTTAATAATAATGCATCAGTATTGGCTCATCATTTATAACAAATGTACCACCACACTAAAAAAAGGTGTGAATAATAGGAAAAGCTAGATACAGGGAGGGTGGGAACTCTGTACTTTCTAAAAAAAATTTTCTGTAAAGCTAAACTTCTCTAAAGACATTAAGTCTATGAGTATTTTTTCTTTTTTTTTTCTTCAATATATGAAGTTTATTGTCAAATTGGTTTCCATATGGTTTCATTCTTATGTGGATCCTGAGAAGTCTATGAGTATTTTAAGAATCATATATATATATATATATATATATATATATATATATATATATTCATCTTTTTACAAATGTGTATTTATTTCTTTTGAGAGAGAGAGCATGAATGGGGGAGGGCCGCAGAGAGAGGGACACAGAGAATCCCAAGCAGTCTCCATGCGTCAGTGCAGAGCCTGATGTGGGGCTCAGTCTCTCAAACAGTGAGATCATGATCTGAGCCGAAATCAAGAGCCAGACGCTTAAGGGACTAAGCCACCCAGGGGCCCCAAGAATCAGATATATTATTTAAAGTGGCCTTGGCCTACTTAGGATAAATACAGGCCTGCGAGCCCAGTTAGGTTTAGGCAACAGATACAGCAGAACACAAAACCGTAATGAGAGAAGTAGAAGTCCGCAACGTGTGGCTGTAAGAGACCAGTAAGGTTCAGCAGACTGTCAGGTCTGCTGTTCCCCGGCCCTGCAGCTCTGGGTCTAAAGCCTCAATTTTGGCATCAAAAATGCTGCATCGGAATCCCAGTTCTGTCGATTAAGGGCTATATGAGCTTCATTAAAAAAAAAATCCCCTAAGCTTTCTGAACTTCTGTTTCATCAGCCGCAACATGGGGAAAATAATGCATACAAGACTGCAGAAAGGCTCAAATGAGATCATGTACATGAAATTTCTTTGTGAATTCTGCAGTGCTATAGAAACATTAGCTGCTACTATCACCGAAGAGAAAATGTCCCACTGCTTTCACTGCTTTTATGGTGACCTGCTCTCAGCCACTAGCTGCCACCGAAAGATTTGTCTTGTCGGAATAGAGTCACCTCAAGCCTATACCTGCATCGTCTGTCTTACACTTAAGCGTCTCCCAAGGACCGTCTTCACCGCTTATTTGTGTATTTGGCCAGCCTCATGCTGACACACCAATGTGTGTCACACACTCATGCTGGATGGAGCCGCATGTTCCAAGAGCAGCGGTATTAAGTCCCGGAAGTCTGGGATGGCTGTGAACAGTGTCTGGAGGAGATCAAGTCTGGGATGACAGTCTTTGAACTCGATGATTATCGTTGGCTTACTTTCCACTTCCTTTTCCATGATCCTATACTCTCTACCCCAATGTCCCCTCCGGTAGTGATTTTGTGACATCTTCTGCTCCAAATCCCTGGTAAAGAGAGAATCAAGTTAAAAGGCGGCTAGAGACTCTTCTGGGGACAGTCTTTATGGGTCATCTGGTCCTGTGATTCAGGAGCATCACATGAGGCAAAGGTTCAAAGTAGCCCACCCTTTACCTCAAAACATGTAGCATGCCCAGTATGTGAACCCTTCCAAAGGGGACATAAAGTTGTAGAGCTCCCCTTTATAGATGATCTCATTTAATCTCCACAAACTTCCTGTGAAGTGTGTTTTATTACCAACCACAGTTTACAGATAATGACACAGGCTCAGGGATTTTAAGTGACTTGCCCCAAGCTCAGAATCATTCCTGGAGGTGCCAGAGCTCCATCCCACTTCTGCTGGCTCTAAGTCCGATGTCCGCTGTAGTCATTCTCTACTATTTCCCTCCCAATAGACACGATGACGTTATGGTTGTGACAGTCACTTAAGAATAAAAGTCCAGCCAGCTGAATGAGATGTGCTTGTGCCTATGAGGTACGGAGTTCTCGGGGGTTTTCATCCCACAGGCTACAAACATTTAAGGAGATCTAGTGTTTACCAAATTCATGGTAGGCTTTGCCACCTTAATGACCAGTAAAACATGTTCCCTGCTATCGAGAGATTTCCAGTTTCATGGGAGAGAGAAACCTATCTCTCATGGGTCACAAACGAGCATACCTTGATGGAGGTATCCAAAGACCATAGTGGGCAACGATAAACCGGAGATGAATGGAAATAATTATCTATAGGAGACAGGGGGATTGAAGTTGGCCGGACAGGGGTAGTTAAGAGAGTTGTGTGAGCAGATGTGGTGTTGCCCTGTAAACAACATGAATGTTTTACATATTACAAAATTAAATGGAATTAAGACAAACGATGATAGTGGGGGCACCTAGAAGTGAGACACTCATTTCTCCTGGGTGTTGGGAAGAAGTCATAAAAAACCTCACAGAAGAAGTATGGCGTCTGGGTGGCTCAGTTGGTTAGGCATCCAACTTCGGCTCAGGTCATGATCTCGCGGTTCGTGAGTTCAAGCCCCATGGAGCCTGCTCCCGATTCTGTGTCTCCTTCTGTCTCTGCCCCTCCCCAACTTGCACTCTGTCCCTCTCTGTCTCTCAAAAATAAATAGACATTAAGAAAAAACAATTTTTTAAAAACCTCACAGAAGTTAAACATTGAAGTGAATGCTTTGATGTTCACCATTTTTTAGCTTAGTCCATGTATAGTCCATATATAGTCTATATATGTGTTTATATATATATATATATATATATATATATGTCTAATTATGTAATTTAGCTTATAAGTTTGCTTTGTCTGAAAAGGCGAGTGAATGAATGAATGAATGAATAAACTCCGATCATCACAAGTTTTTGGTCCCCAGTCACAAACAGTGGCACTAGCTGCACAACCTATCCAGTGGGGGGTGAGGGATGCATGAAAAAGGGCAGGCATGAAGAAATTGAGGAGCACGTGGGTTGCTTTGGTGGTGATTAATAGAGGAGTTCCTGGAAATTTGACCTCTCTGGGCACCATTTATAAACTGAGGAAGGCTTAGTGGGTGACTTCACAGTCCTCTTTCATGCTAGGATTCCACCCAGAATGGCCAACAGCTCACTGTCCACACTATGGGTTTATTTTCTTGGGCTATCATTTTACAGAATCGGTCTTAAGCCAACAAATGGTCACCCTTCGCAATTAGTATGTTAACCTAGGTTGTGGAATTTACTAATTGTTCTTCACGGTTATGGTCATTTCGCCATAAAATATTCATAACCGAAGTCTCATAACCTCTGGCCTTTCTTTCTCATGGGAAGGGGAGGGAACTGCTCAGAAGGATGACCTTCCCACTCGGGTCAACAAGAGCTGCAACTTGTTCTAAGGAGGGTGTCTTATTGCTGTCAAATTGACCGGAGTTGTCACACGTGAAGCCTGCTGTCACTGCATCTTGCTCAGAACCAGCCCCCTTAGCTTGCTGAGTCAAGCTGTGCTGACTCCTGGTGACAGAATTTTAATGTGAGGGATGACAGAGGCCTTGGAGTTAATGTGTGCATGGAGGTGACAGTTTTGAATGTCAGCCAAAGCACAAAGGCCTGTCTGACATTAATTTTGGGGGGTGGCAGGAAGTCATAGGAAGATGGAGAGAAATAATATGATGGAGAATTGAGACTGGTTGAGTCGAATCTACTGCTGTCTGCTGCAATGAAAGCACCGATCTGTACGGACACAGAATATCGGAGCTCGGGAGGTAGAAGGAGCATGGGCCTCATCAGATAATTCTGTCGCGTTAATTTTTGATCAATTTCGTATGCAATTTGCCACTTTGAGGCATCTTGTGATCTCTGTGATCCCATTTCTCTTGGCAAAGTGGAGTTGCAAAATTAGACATGAATCTCCCGATGATACGATCTAGAATTGCATCATTTAAGGGGGGAATGCTTCATGTTTTGGTGATAAATGAGCCAAATTATGCATCTTAATTTTCCTTTTACATTATCATTTATTAAGAACTCTCAACATTTCCCCATTATCTAGAGAACAACATTCAAATCTTTAATCCCCCTATGGCAGACAGAATAATGCCCTCTCAAAGATGGCCACATCCTAACGCCCAGAACCTGTGAATGTGTTACATCGCATGGCAAAGGGAATTTAGGGTAGCAGATGGAACTCAGACTGTTAGAATCAGCTGACTCTATGGTAGAGAGATTTTCCTGGATAATCTGAGGGGGTGGTTAATGGCATCACAAGTGTCCTTGAAAGTGGCAGAGGTCAAAGTCAGAGTGACATTCCAGAAAGACTCAAATAGTTATTGCTGGCTTTGAAGATGGAAGGGGGCTAGGAGTTAAAGAATGTGGGCAGCTTCTAGAAACAGGAAATATGAAGAAACAGATTCTCCTTTGCAGCTTCACAACCTTTCCAATATCTCGATTTTTTTAGTCCACCCGTATCAAACTTTTGACCTACAGAGTAGTAAGATAATCAGTTTGTGCTATTTTAAGCCATCATGTTTATGGTAATTTGTCATAGCCATAGGAAACTAGTACCTTTAAGGTCTTTGGCAGCATTATTCTGTTTTTTTTTTTTTTTTCTTCCTTGATTTCCTTGGATAAACCCTGCCTCTGAAATGTGAACATTGACTTCTGAACACTCTTTGTATATAATACATACTTTGCCATACCATTTCCCATGTCTGGAATGAAACACAGTCTCCTGTAGGGTTGATGAGGACTAAGCAGTCCCCACTGTGGGGCTTGCTAGTGCCAGGACAGGGGGAGGAGTTCTGGGATGAGTTATGGTGGGTCATGCTCCTTAATGTGGGTTGAAAGAAAAAGTAAGAGGGGAGTATCTAGGGCAATGTCCTTGAGAAAAGACAGACATCAAGGTAGAAAAACCACTTTGAAGGTTGAATCCAAAGACCAGTCATAGAATTACAAGCATGGGTCAAGACCAAGATTCTGCGGCCAGATAACAAGAAAAAAAGAGCAGTGGATAAATGAGATGTGTTTGGGGAAATTAATGTCAACAATTCTTGAGGGCCCTATGATTCACTTTTGTGGTGAGTCAGTATGTGGAGTTACTTTGTATTAGCTTGGAGGTCATGTTTCAACGTAGCTATGAGTAGACTCCATATCTTCAACTAATTCAGCCTTAGCCATCATCCAAAGCCTAGCTCACATCCAGCCTCTTCCAAAATGCTGTTCTTGGATATTCCAGTCCTACTTACATGCTCTTCCTTTGAAGTCTTAGCATTTACCCTTTTTTTCCTCCCTCATTTGGTGGTTACAATTCACACCCTCATTTTTTTAATTAAACAAAGCTATCACATGTACACTGGTAAAAATTCATACAATACAGTAAAGTATAAAACAGACATTTCAAAATGATTCAGGACCTTACCACCCAAAGATAACCACGACTACAGTTTGGTATTTATCTTTCTAGACCGACATTCTTTGTTTCCTGCAATATTTTTCAAATACACACACACACACACACACACACACAATTTCATCTATATTCTCTCAAATGAAACATATTGCAGGAAACTCTACATGATACAAATTATCTGTATCAAGTTTTTTGCATACTAACTTACATATAAGTTATTGGATGCTCACAATACCTGTTACTCTGGCATTTAAACTTTTAATCTGTACATATCTGTGCAACACAGTCAAGTTGGAAGTCAGGGAGCAAAATTTGATGTTTTCTGTCCTCACTGATGACTGGCCTAGCACGTTGTATATTTTAGAGGCTACATACATAGATATCAATTGATAGATGAAAAAATTGTGACCTGAAAAACGTGGAAAAACTTCCTACCTACAGAGAGTGTTGTTATTGATATGTTTTCACATTTTACCAAGGAATTCCAGTAATTATTTCTGAGCAAGGAATTTTTTGTGTTAAAGTTGCACCACACTGCTGTTTCCGTAGTGGCCAGATTATTATAAATCCAGAGATTTGTCAATTAGCATCAGAATTACTTGTTAAAATGGGAAAGGAGATAAACAAGAGATAGGGTCCTTGTTAACTCATTAATATTCCCTATAATGAAAAATGTTGCCGAAAAGAAATAGCCACGGTAATACGTGTAATCAATCTAGCTGAGGGAAAGTGATGTGATTTGTTATCTTTACAGAGTTGCTCTGCTCGCTAGTCAGCTAGTTGGCATATTTATCAAGTGCCCAGTTGGGGCATAATAGTGTACTGTTTCTCTGAGCTGATGTTACTTGTGCTTCATATATTCACGGATTTGTTCATTTTTTAACTATTCATTCTTTAGCAGGCATTTTTGGCATGCCTGTGATGTGCAAGTCCCTGTGATAGGTGTTGGAAAAATAAAGATGAGCAAGGCAGTTTTATCCTCGAGACATCATCAGGGGAGGGGAAAACGGACCATTATAAAATGGATGTTGATGGGATATACACAAACAGAGGGCTAATCTCTTCCAGCAAAGAGTTTAAAGTTGAGTAGCAAAGCGAATACACCAAAGTATCATTTTGTAGTAAAGGAAATGTATTCCTTCTGACTGCAATGTTACGCCCATAAATGACTCGTGTGGACAGAAACAAAATCCTAAAGTGGGCTCTGTTGTTAGCAAGACTGGAGGGTTAAGGTGTGGGCTTTGTCCGTGATTCAAGCGACACCAGAGCAGCAGTGAGGTACGTTGAGAACAGTCATGTGTAAAAGGCACTGCTTTCATTTGCTAGGGTGGCCATCAGACTGGCTGGCTTAAACAGTAGAAATTTATTATGTTTTAACAGACCAGGAGACTACAAGTCCAGAACCATAGCAGTGGCAGGGCCGTTTTCTTCTGAAAGCCTCTTTCCTTGGCTTGTAGATAGTTATCCTCTCCTGTGACTTCACATCGTCTTTGCTCCGTGTGTGTCTGTTGTAATCTCTTCTCATAAGGGCGCCAGTCATAGTGGATTAGGGACCACGGGTATGACCTCGCTTTAATTTAATCACCTATTTAAATACCGTATCTTCAAATTCAGCCACATCCGGAGGTAATAGGGGTTAGGGCTTCAACATATAAACTTTGGGAGGTCACACAACGCAGCCCGTAATAGGTACCAAGGGTGAGTCTAGCAGGGTCAGAAATCTTAAATCCTAAAATGAAAGCAAATTGAATCCAGACAGGGTAGCTAGCTGGGCACCATTAGGAGCCTAATTGAGGTGTGGTTTGGTTACACTTTATTCCTCTTTATAATTTGCTTTGCGTGAGTGTCTGTTAGCACAACATAGTGTCTTATTGCTTTGACTTTCAAGGTTGCTTTAAAAATTCCTTGATGCCTCTGCGCCCTGAAGGCAACCGTGTACTGGAGGAGTTGGGGAGCTTGGGAAGGGGCCAGAAGAAGACACCTTACCCCAGTTCCTGTAACTGAATGTGACAGATTATTTAAGTCATTTCCAACTTCAAGGAGAGATTCTCACCGAAATTCTACAATACTCGGTATGCTAAAGGAAATTATTATATCAGGGAGGATAGTTCAGGTGAAATAATAGAGAGCCAAGATAAAAATAGATTAAACTAGCGTTTCCGAGTTTTTCTGATAATAAGATTCACCGCTTAAAAATCAGTTTTCCACCCCTTTCTCTTGGATGTTCTGATTCCGGGGCTTGGGTTAGGACCTAAGAATTTATACTTTTAAGAAATCGCACCATCGATGCTTCTTATACTTATAAAAGTTTGGAAAGTAAATGGAATCAATGATATCAGTTTGAATCCAAGCTCTTCTATCTGCTTTGCCATCATTAATGTGTCTATCATCAGTGTAGCCATGACACTCACAGTCATAAAATGGCTGCTGTAGACCTGGGGGTCACATTTAACAGCAGAAGAACATTGTTTTCTGGATGTTAGAAGGAAAGGAGGAAAGAAAGAAGATGATAGGAAGGAAGGAAGGATGTTGCTTCAGTTAGAAGGAAGGAAGGAAGGAAGGAAGGAAGGAGGAGAGGAGGGAGGGAGGAAGGAAGGAAGGAAGGAAGGAAGGAAGGAAGAGAGGGAGGGAGGAAGGGAGGAAAGAAGAAAGAAAACTAATTGAGAAGTTTCTCAGAGTGTCTCTCCTGCTGTCTCATTGCAGGCCCACTTTTAAATTATGGAGAAGGGAATTACCACATTTAGGTTAGATTATTCAGGATTTACCCCTGAACTGATGAGTTCACTTTGTCTGAGCATGTGTGTTCGTAGAGGTGGATGGACATCCCAATAACAGGAAAGAATGAGAGGGGACCAAGTAGGCAAACAATGGTGTCTGCTACAAGTATCTACAGGTCAATACAATAATTTTACCAACCAAGGTAAAATTAGAATTAGATAATTAGGCTTACAAAGAAATAACTGGTATTTATCACGTTTTTATGTGACAGACACTGCATTCTAAGGCTTTATGTAGATTAAGATTTTAAGCCTGGCAATATAGTGACAGAAGTGTTATTTTTCCCTCTTTACAGATGAAGAAACTGAAGCATAGAGATGTTAATTAGCTTATCTAAGATTACACAGCTACTGATGATTTGAACACTAGCATTCTGGGCTCCGGGACTACACTCTAAGTAATAGTTGATTTCACATGAACAGATAGTAAAGCTGCACCCCACAAATACTTACAGTACTTATGTGAAGATTGGTGAAGGGAGCTTGGTGTTGGGTTGCAGGGTTGGCTATTCTCTATTCAACAAGCACAAACTGAGCACCTTTTGTCTGCAAAGAACTGTACCAGGAACCGTGAAATTACAAAAGTGAATGAGTGATACAGCTCTGCTCAAGGACTTAACAACCTAATGGAGGAAACAGGTGTGCAGTTTATCAATTTTAGTGTGATATAAAGCATCGTTTAATATGATATATCATTTAAATCGTGATTTAGTATGACCATTTAGTGTGATATAAAATAAAGTAGGACATAGGAAATACTAAACAAAGCACAAGGAACATGTGGTTGCATTGAAGATAAAAGGCAGCTAATTCCTACTGATGGATCAGAGAGGATTCATGGAGAAGAAAGGTTTTGCTAGATCTGTATTTGGAGGAAGAGGAGGACAGTCCAGGCTGAAAAAAGGTAAAGAATCAAGGAACCGAGTGCATGTAATGTTGACGGGCTGCTCTGTGAGTGGCCTGATGTGGCAAAAATATAGGGGACATAGAGGTATCCTGGAAAATGAAAATGTGAAGATACTAAAACTACACGAGATTCCATGTCACATGTGAAATTCTCCTCTCTACCTGGAGAACCATAAGATTAGTAGGCCAGGTAGCTATTAGGTTGATGGATGATTTATTTTGACTCTCCGTTCCTATCTTTTGGTAGAAAGTGTTCTCTTCCCTCATCTTAAGTAATCAATCCCCCCACCCAACACAGTCCCTTTTAATCTTTCCTTGCTCATTTGGCCTTTGTCAAAAGCTTTCACTCTTCTTATACTATTGAGGAACTGTTCTATCTTTTCAGCTAGATTGGAATCTCACAGAAGACATATTTTCAAATATTTTGGGAATCACCTACAATGCCTGATGGAGTTTTGTTTTCATGTCCAACCAATCCCTGTGAATAATGACTCTCAATAGAGCAACCCCTATAGGAGCTCTCCGATGTTTAGTCATCTTTTTCACAGGTAGTTTGAGAGCGTTTCTTAGCTTTCACCTGGAAAGCTACTGATAGGGGAGTCTCACTTCCTATAAAATGATGCGTGTGCTGACTTTCTCATTTCCCTCTAAGGTCTAAGGCGAAGACCCTCTAAGGCGAAGTGGGCTGGGAAGACTTTCCAACCCCTTGCTGACAATCTATAAGAAGACAAGCTTCTGCTGATCCCACAGAAAATTTCTATATTTTATAGTAAACATTCTTGCTCATTTCTTTCATACCTGAAAACTTCTTCTCTCTCAAATATCGCTAACAGTAAGCTTAGTGGAAAGGGATTAGGATAGAACTTTTTCTTTTTTTTTTTTTTTAATATATGAAATTTATTGTCAAATTGGTTTCCATACAACACCCAGTGCTCATCCCAAAAGGTGCCCTCCTCAATACCCATCACCCACCCTCCCCTCCCTCCCACCCCCCATCAACCCTCAGTTTGTTCTCTGTTTTTAAGAGTCTCTTATGCTTTGGCTCTCTCCCACTCTAACCTCTTTTTTTTTCCCTTCCCCTTCCCCATGGGTTCTTGTTAAGTTTCTCAGGATCCACATAAGAGTGAAAACATATGGTATCTGTCTTTCTCTGTATGGCTTATTTCACTTAGCATACCACTCTCCAGTTCCATCCACGTTGCTACAAAGGGCCATATTTCATTCTTTCTCATTGCCACGTAGTACTCCATTGTGTATATAAACCACAATTTCTTTATCCATTCATCAGTTGATGGACATTTAGGCTCTTTCCATAATTTGGCTATTGTTGAGAGTGCTGCTATAAACATTGGGGTACAAGTGCCCCTATGCCTCAGTACTCCTGTATCCCTTGGGACTTTTTCAATATTAGAAACCCAAATGGTAGAAATTCATAGAAGTCTGTCTATTTTCTTATGCATCGTGAAAGCAGGGACTACCCTTCTGCTGTTTACTATTGTATTCTCGGTGTCTAACAGGCTTTGCAAACAGATAGGTCAGGAATAGAACAACCTGGAATGTGATCTATTTATTCTCACTCCTACTTCTGTGATAGACATGACCAATCTATTATAGCGGTCTTTGCTGTAGAGTTGGTGCCTCTCAACATTGTCCCAGGAAGCTTCTTGCAAATTGATTGGAGCTGGCATGCAGCCAGAAGCCTATTTACCAATTCTCATAGTTAGCACTCAATAAATATTTCTGAATGATTGAAAGAATATTCTCCCCTCTGCATGACCCATTCAGCATCATCTCTGATAAATTACCATCCTGCTTCTACTTAAACACCTCCACATGATGGAGAATATGTTACGTCTTAAGACAGGTTTTCCCACTGTGATATAAATTAAACAGAAAGTTCTTCATGTTTCAAAAAATCCTGTCTTTGCCAATTTATTAACCCCTTTTTACTAATATAAAGAACAATTGTTTTAATTGCTTAATGCTTTTGTAAAGACTGGTCCCAATTCAGATGCCATTTTATAAGGGGCAGCCTCCTCTGGTCTTCTCGATTAGTCCTTCAACAGTGATCACGGTCAGCTCCAATCAATTTGAGTTCTTCTCTTTAATAATGTCTAAATTAAGGCTTTTTAGTGACAGCCCACCCACACCCTACAAAAAGTGAAAAAAAAAACGATATGAAGTAAAACATATAGCCATTCAAAAATAATTTACATAGGGGCGCCTGGGTGGCTCAGTCGGTTGAGCGTCCGACTTCGGCTCAGGTCACGATCTCACAGTCTGTGAGTTCGAGCCCCACATGGGGCCCTGTGCTGACAGCTCAGAGCCTGGAGCCTGTTTTGGATTCTGTGTCTCCCTCTCTCTCTGACCCTCCCCCGTTCATGCTCTGTCTCTGTCTCAAAAATCAATAAACGTTAATAAAAAAAATTTTTTTTCAAAAATAATTTACATATACAAATGTCACAAGGACCTAGTGATAGATACCCAAGATCTTTGCACTAGGTTTTTGTGATGCACTCAGCCACAGAGTATGGTGTATGGTGCCATACCTCTGCACAGTTGTAGTCTTGATTGTCTTCTCTTGTCACCCTCATCGTTAGTGTCACCAATAGTCATCATTATTAGACACTCCACTTCCTGCTTCAGAGATGCTACCTGTGATAAATATTTAGCCTGTGTCAGCAGTTGCTGCAAGTTCTGTCCTTATAGACCTTCTGTCCTACTCCAAGGAGGGTATCAAGGGCGTTTCCATAGATCATGCATTCTCCATTTGTGTTTCCAATCGCTGTTGCACAGCTCTCTCTGGGCCACGAGAATATTGTTACAATGGCAGGGACTTTTTGGAATGCCCTGTCTTCATGTGGAGAAAAGAAATAGTTCTGTGCTAAAAGAAAGAAAAAATGCCTGGAAGACTCCTTTGTTAACCAAAAGGGCTTTCTTCTTTGTTTTGTCTCTCTCAGTAAAAATGACCATAGTGAAGGCTCTGTGCTGACAGCTCAGGGCCCGGAGCCTGCTTCAGATTCTTTGTCTCCCTCTCTCTGCCCCTCCCCTGCTCATGCTCTGTCTCTCTCTGTCTCAAAAATAAATAAAAACATTATAAAAAAATGACTGTAGTGAAAATAGCCATCTGTTTTGGGGAATGGGGGCGGGGATCAGCAGAATGGAAGCTCTAATTTTTGAAACTGTTTGATGCCTATGTGAAGTGAGTATGCATTCTTCCTTTATTCAAAGTGGTTTTATTGACCTTATTCCTCTTTACCTATGTGGCATAGCTGATGGAAAAGGGCATTTAGCTATCCATTCACTGTTAGAGAATAGAAACAAAAATAGATTTCTGTGCATTGATCTTGTATCTTGAAACCATGCTAACTCATTTTTTATGTCTACAAATTTTAACATATTCCTTAGAATTTTCTGTACACCAAGTCATGTGGTATGAAAGCAGAGATAGTTTTAAGTTTTACTTTTCAACCTGGATGTTTTTTATTTCTTTTTCTTGCCTAATTGCCCTGGTTAGAACCTAGAACCTAGGACAGTGTTGAATAGGTGACAAGAGTGCACATCTTTGTCATGTTCCCGCTCTTGGGGGAAAGCATTCAGTCTTTTACAGTGTAGTAAGATGCTAGCTGTGGGTTTTGTCAATGTTCTTTATCTGGTTCAGGAAGTTCTCTTCTACTACTAGTGTGTTAAGGGTTTTTTTGTTTGTTTGCTTTGTTTGTTTTTCAATCATGCAAGGGTGATACATTTTGTCAAACGCTCTTTGTCTGCATCTTTTGAGGTGATCATGTGGTTTTGTTTTTTATCCTATTGATAAGGTGCATTAAGTTAGTTGATTTTCAGATATTAAACCAATCTTATATCCCTGGGATAGATCCTGTTTGGTCATTATATATAATCTTTTTTTTTTTTTTTTTTTTTAATGGGTTGCCAGATTGAGTTTGGCCCTAAGATTTTCTTCATGAGGCTTTTTAAAAATTACTTCTTGAAACTCTATTTGTTATAGATACATTCAGACTTTCCATTCTTGAGTCAGCTTTGGTTGTTTGTGTCTTTCTAAGAATTTGTCCATTTCATGTAAAGTTAACTTATTTGTTGACAGATTGTTAATTGTGGTAGTAATGTCCCTTCTCTCATTACTGATTTTAGTAATTTGAATATATTCTTTTTCTTGGGAAGGGTAACTAAAGGCTTTTTAATATTTTAGTCTTTTCAAAGACTGACTATTGCTATAAGTGATTTTATCTAGTTTTTATGTTTTCTGCTTCATTTATTTCTACTCTGTCCTTTATTTCCTTCCTTATGAAAGTGTTGGGTTTAACTGGTTTCTTTTTTCTGCTTTCTTAAGATAGAAAGCTAGGTTATTAATTAGAAATATTTATTATTGTTTATTAGATATTATAGCTATAAATTTCCCTCTAAGCACTGCTTTAGCTGCCACTCATAAATTTCAATATGCTGTATTTTCATGTTCATTTATCTCAAGGTATTTTCTAATTTCCTTTGTGATTTCTTTTTTGATCCTTTGGTTATTTAGGACTATGCTGTTTATTTTCCACATATTTTTGAATTTCTCAAATGTCCATCTGCATTGTTTTCTAACATTTTTATATTGTGATCAGAGAACTTTGTATGACTTAAATCGTTTTAAATTCATGGAGGTTGTTTTATGGCAGAAGCTGTGGTATGGAGAATGCTCAAGGTGTACTTCAGAAAAATATATATTCTACAGTTATTGGTCGGAATGATCTGTAGATGTCTGTTAAGTCTAGTTGGTTTATAGCGTTGTTCAAGTCTTCCATTTCCTTGTTTATCTTCTGCTTACTATTCTTTCCACTACTGAGAGTAAGTATTGATGTCCCCACTTAATTGTTGAGTTGTCTTTTTCTCCTTTCAATTCTGTCAGTATTTGCTTCCTGTATTTTGGATTTCTATTGTCAGGTGCACATATGTTTATAATTTTTATAACTTCCTGATAGATTAAGTCTTTTCTCATCATAAAATGTTTATAATCTATATCTCTAGTAGTATCTGGTGTAAAATTCTACTTTGCAAAAAACAGAAAGCCTATTTTGTGAAATATTAGTCCTGCCACCTCAGGTCTCTTAAGGGTGCTATATATGCATCTTATCTTTTCCTATGCTTTTGCTTTCAAACAATTTGTATCTTCAAGTCTAAAGTGTATCTCCTGTAATAGCCTAATGTTCAGTCTTGTTTTCTACATCAAATATGATAATCTACCTATTGATTGGATTGTTCAAATTTTAATATTGGCATAGTTAGACTTACATCTACCACTTTGGTTTATGTCTCATGTATTTCTCTCTCTCTCTCTCTCTCTCTCTCTCTCTCTCTCTCTCCAGTTAGTGAAACTTTGGACATTAATCAAGTAATATATTCTTAGGTGAACATTTGAATTCTTTTAATAATGTAAAAAATTTTAAATATTTTAAATGGTTGCTCCACAGCTTATAACATACATCTTAAGTTAACAATATCTACTTCACATTTAACTAACTTAATTCTTGTGTGACATAAAAACTTTACTCTTATATAGCTCCATTCTCTCCTTTTTTATGCTCTTATTGTTACATATGTTTTGTCTACATATGTTACAAACCCAATTATACAGTGTTGTGACTATCACTGTATGTATTTTATTTTCATTTGAAGAAGCTGAGAGTAGAAATGCAAGAAAGCACATATTTATAGGGTGTTGTATTAACCTTCATATTCACCATTTCTTCTTACCCCTTCATTTCTTACTTCATTTTTTACTTACCTCCTAATGAATTTGAGTGACGACTACTCTCATTTTCTTACTTCAGCACAATTTTTTTCCCACCTATCTCCTTTGTGCTGTTTTTGCTAAATAGATTACGTTTCTATATGTTATAAGCCCAACAATACAAGTAGAGGCGTTGTTGTTGTTTTGTGCTTGTTTGCTTATTTTTCTTTTTTTAGTGACTCTGCTAGACTATTTAGTGCCTTCTATTTCCCCTGCAATTTGCAGCCTCTGATGCTTGCCCTTAGAATTTGCAGCCTCGGTTATCCACCAAATGCTCCTGACCACCAGCAATGACTGTGGTTTTAGCTGTGCTATCTTTGACCGTCTCTGTCTCTTATATCCCTGTGAAAATGTGGTTATTCTCCTAACTCATTCGCCCTCAGTTGTTAGTCTCCATTAATTGCTAATTGATAGCTCTGTTGTTTTCAACAAGGCCCTAGAGCATAATTTTTTTGTTGTTGTTTAGCCAGATCCAATTGAAGCCTGGTCCAAAGGCAAAGGCAGACTTTGGGGCTTGTTCTGACATTCCCAGGAGTACCACCTCTGCGTCAAGGAGAAGGATCTGGGCAGAGTTGGGGAACCCTACAGACTGCCCCACTTGGACCCTCCGTGTAGTAGGAGGTGTGTGTGTATCTGTGTGTGTATTTGGGGTTATTAGTGCAGCCACCATACTGCAGACACTTCCTAGTAAGAGTTTTCCACAGCCTAGAGCCATAAGATAGAATTTGCTGATGTTCATGAGCTGCCAGATCTAACCCATAGGTTTTCCACCCCAGGACAATCAGGGAAATGGAGCCGCTGGAACAGCTCTTTGACAACACAGAGATGTGCGGTCAAGGGGGACATCTCTCTTTAGAGCTAGCCATGCTGGGATCCTACACATACAGTAATATGAGTTTGGGGTGGGGAAATGACTGCAACTCGTTTGTTCTTTGGCTTCTTGATATAGACCGTCTACAGCACAGAACTATAGAAAATGGGATCTACTGATCACTGGCTGCCAAAGGCATCCAGATTAACTTTTCTAACCCAGACAGCCGAGGGAGATGGGAAATGCCACTCAGCTGCTAAATGTCCTCAATCAGTTCTTCAGCAAGGCCTGGCTGAAATGATATCAGCTTCCACTGTTCTTACCATGTTCCCATAGATTGTTTTTTAAGTGCTTCTCAATTTGTGGTAAACCCTTTGTTCAATCCTCAGAGATCATTCTGTTTTGATTGATTGTCTTTGCTAATTTTGACCAGTTTAGTAGATTCTTCTTTAGGGAGAGGTTTTCTTAAATAACACCACTGTTCTGGAAATCTTGTTTCCCATTTCTTTTCTCTTTAGTGGCTTTCCTGAATCCTTTCTCATTCCATGTCTTCTGAAAATCAATCAAATTTCTTTTAAATTGTTACCATTTCCATGAAATTCTACCTAATTAGATCACATATTACTCAGTATTCATCCATAATAAATATTGAGCACTTACCATTGGTAAGAGACTCCTAAGTGCTATAGACGATTTAAAATAATTAGATATAATTTTCATTTTAAGGCATTTATAGACTAGTAGGATAAAGCAGAATACTATAGCATAGTTATTAAGACTTAAGACCTCTGGGAGCAGACAGATTGGGGTTTATACCTTTATTCCACCATTTATAGCTGTGTGATCTGTAGCAATTTGCTTAACTTTAAAAAACCTCTTTCTTCCTGATATTTTATAAATTGTAAAACAGAAAAAAAAAAAGAAATCTAAAAATCTCCTTCCTCATTTACAACATGGGCACAATAATAATAGTGCTTCATAGGGTTGTGGTAACGATTAGCAAAATAGTTCCCGTAAAATAGTTAACATATTCCAATAACATAGTCAGGGTTTGCTCTTATTAGGATTTTATAAATGTTAACTACTACTACTACTATTAATAATAAAGGAGTGCGTTAAAAAGAGAGAAAAGATTAAACTCTGCATGTATTCAAAGGTAAAAACAAAAGATTCCACCAGCTAAGAAGTGGTCATGCATCACACCTCCATTCTTCAAAGACAAGGCCTATGTTCAGTTGCATCACAGCAGGTACTCAATGTGTGGTTGTTGAATTGAATTGAAATCAGTTGGCATTATATGGCAAATTATACGGTTTTGCTTGCCCCAATCTGTCTTGTGAGCACTGGGTGAGATTCACAGAGAAGAGCCTGGTGTAGTAGTCAGGAATTTTACACCCATACTTCAGCCTATATCTGACTGTTAGCAGATGCTTAAATTTTAAGTTGATTTCTTCTGAGCAACTCGTGTAGTGTCTGAGGTCTCTTTTGCCTGTGCTCTGCTAGTGAGAAGCAGGAACTGAGGTCCTGATTTTCCTTGGAGGTATCTACCTTTCCTTCAATGTCAAGCAAGTTCATTGTCCTGTGATCTCAGCTTTCCGATGGATTCATGGGAAGCTGGCATTTTGTACATCATCTTGTGTTTCTTGTTGTTAAGATGGAAACAACGTTCATGACCTTTTTCCACATTCCGAGTAGAAGCTGGAAGTTCCTCGTGTGGCTTTATTTCAAGTCTGGAATAAATAATTGAGACTCAGTGTCAGGGAGCTTTAAAGTAACAATGAGTAGATGAAAGGCTCATTAATCAAGGAAAATCAGAGGATTTCTGGGCATTTTGTTCTTGTATATATAATTTTCCAAGTTGCAGTCATATAACTATGTAGATTTCCTACAGGTACTCTATGACCCTTAGTCTTTCTAACAACTTAGATGAAAAACATTATAATGCTCAAATTACAGATGTGAAGATTCTGATTGCCTTTAAATGACGTTTCCAATTATCAAATGTAAAACAATCAAGAGGCCTAGTCCAGTGCTTCACACATAATAGATGTTAAATAATAAACAACAGAGAAGATGAATGACAAGAATTAAATGAGAACCCACTTCCTTTGTTTTATTATCTGAAGGAAATTTCTCTTTCTTTCTTTCTTTCTTTCTTTCTTTCTTTCTTTCCTTCTTTCTAATATTTTCAAGTTTATGTATTTATTTTGAGAGAGAGAGTGAGCATGTGAGCAGGGGAGGGGCATAGAGAGAGGGAGACAGAGAATACCAAGCAGGCTCTGCACTGTCAGTGCAGAGCTTGACATGGGGCTCGATCTCAAGAACTGTGGGATCATGACCTGAGCTGAAACCAAAAATCCTACCCTTAACTGACTGAGCCACCCAGACGCCCCTGAAAGAAATTTTTTTCTCAATAAGTTTAACACACCTGTCAGGTTTGTAATATTAAATTAGTACTATGTAGTGAGTAATTGTTGGGAAGTATCTTTTTATTTTGGAAAAAAAGGTACTATTTACATGTAAAAAGGTATTTACATATACGCTCTTTAAAATTCGATTTTTCTTTATTTTTTCTTTCAATTGACACTCAATTTTCCATTCAGTGGCAATGTAGGTAACTTTTACTCAATTATAGGATAATATCTGCTTACATGACTGTCTCACTAAGCTACACGCAACCTAAGGATAGAAGCCATATTTGATTTATCTTTGTAGCATCAGCTTCTAGAATGTGCCTGACACAAAGTAGATGCTTCTTAATATTGCTGAAATAAACTATGGTTCTTATGTATTAAGTACACTGTAGGAATGATGAATAAAAATGTTTCCTGTATGGGCGGGATCTAGTGTCCTATCCAGAGGAATCTTCCTTGCTGACCTTCACACTGGAAGATCACATTGATGGTAGCTTTCAACTAGAGGACAGCATGAGTGAACCAGGGGTGATACTGAGAAATCTTAAGGGAAGTATTGGCTTCCCATAATCTTCCTCAGTCTTATAAGACATGTTGCAAATGTCTTTCTCTTATCCACTTCCCACTCATAAGTCTCTCGTATATAAAAATTTCAAAGCCAATACTGATTGAAGCAGTTAATAAATTCATCCAATGAATAAATTACTCCAATGACTGTGATGTTACTGATACCAATTGGAAGTGATGATATCTTGTTCCGCAGTCTTTTGTTTCTTGGTTTATAGGGATAAGTTTTGTGTTTTTAGGTGGGGAATAGATTTAGTACTTTCCCATTTGAGAGTTTTCACTTGACCTCCAACATCTGACACTGGAACTTGACCTTTTTCAGTTTGGTTAATAATTGAAGCATGCATTTTCATTTTCTTTATATTTTCAGCAGGGTCCTGGATCTCACCTATGTTCCCACCTCATCATAATTTGGGTATTTTTCGTTATCAAACAACTGGCCTGGAAATTTCATTTTTATGTGTTAGAATTCACCAGTGACATTTCTACAGTAATCTCTATGTTCAGTTGGCAGGTGAGGGGGAACCAGATTACTGGAGCAATTGATTAAGTCAAATCTTAACTACATCTCTTAACAAAATGTGGTATGCAGAGGCTCCTGGAGAATTCATAAAGTGCTTAGCTAGCAACTTGAGATGTTGAGTAAGAATTTTGCATGTATCCTAATAGCTTGGATACTGGGAAGTTGTAGAGACAGAACTTTGAAATAACCCTGACGTCTCTCTCCATAAAAATACATATTAAATATATTATATGTAATTATGTATTGTTATATTATCTTATTTATATATTAATATATATGATATATATTAAATATACATTTAACAACAGTTATTTCAACCTAAAGCATCTTTTTGTGTGTGTCCACAAATCAGTGGGTCAAGATTTTGTTATCATGAAACAACCCATCCTGAAATATCCACACAATGGCCCAATGGCACAATGGCCTATGACATTACTGACCTCATGCTATATATGAGGAAACTGGGTCTCTGAGAGTTTAAGCATCTTGCAGAGGGCTACAAAGAGCTGAATCTAGGACTCGAATATAGGTGTGATTAACTTTAAAGTTTCCAATTTTTGAGCCCATGCTCTTAATCACTGTGCAATACTGAGTCTCAAAGATATGCATGTTTAGAGAACTCGCCCAAAGTGATATAGCTAGTGAGTGGCAGAGTCAGGATTTGAACACAGATCCGGGTCCTAATACACACTCATTCACTCATGTTAGAAGGCGGCGCTAAAAGTTAAAATCAAGTTGTATTCTATCCTCAGTAAAATTATCACCCCAGAACTGATTGGAACAAGAATATAGCTCTACTTTGGGGAATTTTAAAGAAAAAAAAAATGATGTAAGCAGCTTTTTAATGTAGGAACGTCACAGAAATATTTTCTCTAGACCTCCTCTCATTCCTAAAGAAACAAACAAACCAAAAAGGACAATAAAACTTTTCATAATGGTTGAATTTCCCCACTGAGAGACTTCTTTTGGGAGTTTGAAAGCTTGTCAGCCTTTGGAATATGCTATCAGAAGAGCAGCATCCCTTGGAGACCAGATTGTGACGGCTGGCTGGGGGAAGACCTGTTAGGAATGGGAAGATGTATATATACAGCCTGTCGAGCCCCTCTGAGATGGTGAGGGGCTGCCAGACAAACTTCTTTACTTCTGTCTAGTGCTGCCTAGGACCAGTGCCATCTCAAGTGGAGCCTTGATAGAGCAAAGATGTATAATCTTCAGTCTCCAAACAGCTTTAAGGGGGTCAAGATTTCTCGTTGATTAGGGACAGATCAGGTCTTCAGGTAGGGCCAACACTAGCCTGTCTGGCACCTTTGTGCAGCACGGGGATGGAAAGACACATACATGGCGGTGCTGCCCGCAGGTGGTATATGAATAATTTGGTTAGGATAGAGCTAGCTCCCCTAAATTAATTGTCAATAGATGTGAAGGCACAACAAGTTCACAGAATGACAGTCTCCCAAAGATACTTCATGTGATTATGAGATTTACCTTGTTTTTTTTTCCTGATCTTGTCCTTTTCACTTTACCAAAGTTCAGCAAACCAAGTACCACCATGAGCTCAGACTATGTGGACTCGGAAGCGATGCAATATAGTTCTAACTCTTGTCTCGGTCCGTTGTGAAAAGATACTTTTGTTTCTCCAGCTCTCAGGATGCTCGTTGAGGAAGGGCCCCTGGAGAAGAGGATTATTAAAATAAAAAGGCATTTGGACATGACTCTAAGTTAGTTTCAAGTCTAAATTTTGGGTAGGTGAAGGACTTTTAAAGAATTCTTCTTAGTGATCCTCAGAAAAATTTTGAAATGTGAGATTATATCATGTCATTTTACTGTTAAGAAAACCGAAATTCAGGGAAGCGAAATTGCTCACCCAAGTTAAGAAGGATCTTTGAACTCCTACTCATTGAGCCTACACTGCATCATGCTGACTCTTGTTAAAAGATGGGCTCATAATAATCATCCGTGTGATTCCTGAACCACCTGCAACTCTCACTTTTCCCTCTCTTCCTCCTTTCTTTCTCTTTCCTTATTCTTTCTCCTGCCTTTCTTCTTCATTCTTTCCCTCTGACCCTATCATTACTGCTGTACATCAACTCAAAAGTCAGATGAAAAAACTGTATACGAGGCAGAAGCCCAGAGGACCCATTGTTTTTTTACTTTGGAATTTTTTCTTAATGTTCAACAATAATCTTAATACTAAATGATACGTTCTGTAGGATCTTTGTGTGCAACAGCCTGGCAAAAGTTGCCTTCAATAAATTTCACAGAATTAAACTGAATTGAATTAAACTGAGTAAAGGTCAGACTTGACACTTAAATAGGAATTCAGAGTCAGAAGTGCCAGCCAGCCTGAACATTCTAGCAGAGACAAGCTGGCCCCAGCGTTTGCTACTTTGAAGAGTATTTTAATCTAAGCTTGCATATGTTTTCAAAATTCAGCAAAACTGCCAAAATTCTGTTGGCATTGTCCTTACCCAATTCACCAATGCCAGTCCCTCCCCCTCAACATTCCCCAGCCTCTCCATTCTATCAGTTTCTTAGCCTAAATGGACCAACACTTCCCTGCATGAAAAACCAATGCAAATCTGTCTAGACCAAATCCTGTAAAATTCAACAGAAAAAGTAGAGAAAACATAGGCTGAGAGCACTTACTTTGGTTTATGTCTGTGGCTCTAGTGGGCTCACACTAAGTAACCTGACTGCTTTGTGCACATGGCATATGAGAAGGAAGGATAGGTGAAGAGAGGAAGGGGAGGTTGGCAAGAATCATACAGAGACTGGAAGGGAAAAAAGTCTTTTCAGGTGAGAGATCCTTAAAATATCCCCAACCCCCCAACCAAATTAAATTTTAGGATGCATTTTAGATCTTTGAAATAAGTTTCATAGGCTGGTTTTTTTTTTTTTTTTTTAACTCATTGACCCAGTTTTCTATTTTGCATGTTGACTCTGTTACCTGGTTTTTGGCCTCACTTAGACTAAGGTGCTGGGCTGAGCTGAGGTAAATCTTGATGGATGGTTTTACTGTGCTCTGGGGTTAAGCTCTCTGTGACTTATACATTCTACTATTGGAGAGACGGAGAATGAATTGGAACCATAAGCAGCTTATGTACACTCTATCATGATGTGTAGATGCTACAGAAAGCAGCCATGATCTCATTGAGCTAATAGATACCTAAGATCTTTCATGGCCATCACAGAAAGATATGAGTTTTGGATGTAGGACTTAAGGTTGGGTAGAATATCCTGGATATCTGGGCTAAATACGAGGAAGACAGGACTAGCCCCAGATCTACAGAGTATAATGTTGAGGGTGATGTGTGGATCACTGTCTGAGACCAACGCCAGGTGGAAAAAGCAATAGAGTCAATGGTCCAAACGTGCTAGAGAGAGAACAAGAATCTAAGTATTAAGTAAGAATGAATAAAATATGTTTACATATGCAACAACAGAAATCATAATTACCATAAACATTGTAGGAATAAAGTCATAGGATAATACATATGATTCCATTTGTATAAAGTCAAAAACCATGAAAGGTAAAACCATATAAAGTGTAGAAAGATAGATAAATGAAGCAAAACTATAAGTAAAAACAGCAATCAGACAGTGATTTCAAGTACCAATTAACTATAGGGCAGGGTGACATTGGAAAGACTCATACAGGAAATTTTAAACTCATCGATAATATTTTATTTTAAAGCTGGGTTTGGGATACACAGATCTTATTATTATTTAAAATATATATGCACACTAATGTGCTCTTTGGTATGTAATATATATGTGTGCATATTTGTATATGTGTGTGTGTGTGTGTGTGTGTGTGTGTGTGTGCACCCAAGAGACTGAGGAATAAAAGCCTGTAAGCCATACGTCAGCTATAGTGTTTCAGCTGGGAAGAAGGAAGAAAGCTACAGGCTGGGAAAGGCCCTGAGCCATAGAATATAGTTATGGCTCCTTTCATAGGGTAGCTAGAGTTTTGTGCATGAGCAGAAAGAGAGCTATTATGATCAATGACCCATTCAGGTCATAAAACATGAAGACAGGAGGAGGAGAACCCGGAGGTAAACAGAAAAAATGGAAGGGGGAGAGAGTAGAACTTGAGTTTTAAAAAAAGTGCCCCTCTAGCCTCTCCATCATAATGCACAATTACCTGCTCCCTAAGTATGAAGGAAATAGATATTTAATTTATAATAAAGCCTGTACCTCTATGACACTTGGTAGATACACTGAAAAAAATATATATATATAATTAATTACTATTTATAATGTTAATGTTAATTGAGACTTCTTTTCAAACTGCAAGCTGGCTGAGATATCTATATTCTGGAACCTCAGCATGAAGGTTTTGAAAAGACAAGAAGAACTGGGGAACAGATAGCACCGAGGTTTGGGATATGGATCTGTGGAAGCCTGATCTTGACCCTTAAAGAATCTGTTGGCAGATCCCACACTGAGTGTGTAAGGAATAGCAAAGTTAGACTTTTGGGGGGATAAACATTGCTCTTGGATTGAAGGCTGGGGTCCCATCCAGCAGGCATGGCACAGGAGTGCCAAGAATTGTACAGGACCTAAGATTATACCCTACTTGCCAATAAATTAGCCAACCACAGTTTCAGGGTTGCTTGCAAAAGACACAAGACTCTTGGGTCAGAGATAAAAGGCTTCATTGCTCACTGAGATAATAGCTAGAGTGGAAGCGTTTGTGCTGAGTTCCCCAATGCTCAATTCAAAGAAATGCAAAGAGGAACAAGTGTTACTTGTATAGGCAGGGGGTTGTGTAACAGGAGAGGAATTCTGAGCTTAGGGACCCACGCATGCCTACCCATTGCTCCAGAAGAAGGCACTATCTCTATCTTACAAAGTTGTGAAGAAACTTGCCCTTTATTGCAGAAGGAGACATTATCTGTATTATGCTGTATAATAGGTAAACCTGTTATTTAATCCAGAGAAAGATACTATCTTGGTCTTTCAAGACTGTTCTCCATACACACATCCTTGAAATGGTAGTCCAGAATGAAGAGAATAAGTATCTCTTCTTACAAGATGTGTTGAAACGTAAGACATCGTACAGAATTGTTTCCCAACAAAGAGTATGTAAACTTCAGGTTGCTGGCTATACTCAAAACTTGGAGGGCAGGATCATGCTCTGAGTGATTGGTTCATGCATGGCAATCCGTGATTATGAGATTCAAGTTCATTTTAGTCTCCAGACTAAATAAAGTTGAAAGAAAAGACAGAAGACTAGGTCCTCATTAATAAATTGGAGATGAGAGCAGACTCTAGTAGAACAGGTCCCAGAGAATGAGATAGAATTAGAGGAATATATATATATATATATATATATATATATATATATATATATATTTAGTTTATGTTTTGTTTCCTCTATTTTCTCTTTCCCCTAGTTCTAGAAGGTTTTCAGGTTTTCTATTTTCTTTTCTTTAGGGACATTTATATGGCAAGTCAAGAGTAGAAGTTGCCTGTAATAATCACTCTTCTCATTTTGCTTTGTTTTTAATTTGACCCCTTAGAGGGATATACAAGAATCTGAAGTGGGAATGAGGGACAGGAAGAGAAGGACAAGGAGTGTCTTAGTCCTCAGAACAGAACACCACAGACTGGGTGGGAGGTGGCTTATAAACAACAGAAATTCATTTTTCACATTTCTGGCATCTGTGAAGTCCACAACCAAGGTGCCAGCAGGTTTATACTGGCAAGGACCCATTCCTACTTCCTAGATGACCATCTCTTTGCTGTGTCCTCGCCTGGCAGAAGGGACAAGTGAGCTTTCCCACTTCCTTGGCACTATCCCCAATTATGAAGGCTCCTTTCTCAATCCCATCCCCTTCAGGGTTAAGATTTTAGCATATGAATGTTGAGGAGATACAAACATTCAGACTAAGGTAAGGAGTAATGGAACGAGAAGGAAAAGTGAAATTCTCAGACCCAGAGAGGGGACAAATAGAGGTCTGGAGTTATAAAAATCATAATAAACTTTATCTGTGTCCTTTGAGATACCATAAGGAGGTGACAGTACCTTTAGGTTTTACGTGATTCTTATGGAGAAGATGAATCTACAACACCAGGATTCTCAGCTTTAGAAAAGTGTCCTGTCCCCAAACCAGGCTCGGAAGTGACTCAAATACTGAACTTGATATGACCATACAGCCTGGGCCAGTGGATATCTTCATGCTACCTGGTTTGCCTAATTGGAGGAGTCAATTAGCTTGACTGATGTACTATTCTGGGTAAGACATCCCAGGACCTTTGCACAGTCTTAGATATTTGAAAGAATGCAGAAATGGCTAAATTTGATTTCTTTCTGTCTCAGAGGGCTGGGAGCTTAGAGCACAGATCGAATTTAAAGAAAATAAAACAAGTGAACATTTATTGCTAGCTGATTTTGTGGTATAAGAATTATATTTGTGGAGTACCTGGGTGGCCCAGTCAGTTGAACACCCAACTCTTGATTTCAGCTCAGGTCATGATCTTGCAGTTCATGAGATCGAGCCCCACATCGGGCTCTATGCTGACAGGGTGGGGATTTTCTCTCTCCCTCTCTCTCTGCCCCTCCCCTCTCTTTCTCTCTCTCTCAAAATAAATAATTTTTTTAAAAAAAGAATTGTACTTGTTATATAATAAAATGCCCGCATAGGAGGAGGAAAAAAAGATAAGTAGAAGATGTAACTTCGATTTTACAGAGGTTTATATGGCTCAAATCCAATTCTCAAGATTATAGGTCTTTTGGCGGCAAAACTTACTCCAGGCGCATCTAGATGAGATTCTGAGGATTCTTATACACTGTCTACTCTTGTCAGGAGAGTTCAGACTTAGGAGGGAGTTGAGCTTGGTAACATCTACTTATCCAACTACAGGAAGGCAAAAGCAGGGAGGTGAGGGAAGGAAATGATGAAGGTTAAGAGTGACGAGTTTTCCCTGTGGCTTTCATACATGGCAACAAGTTTAGACCTGGATTGTCTGAAATTTGCTTTATAGTTATATTTTAGCACTATAGGGAAAGGGTACAGTTAGCACGTATATGAGTCAACCAAACCAGATTATCCTTCAGAAGATGGTAAAATCTGAGGGTTTAAAACATTTGGGGGCCACAAAAACCTTTAAATCTCATGAGAGCTATGGCCCTACTCTTTGAAAACTGCATACAATTTTACCTGCAATTTGGGGGCTTTGAGGGACCCTTGAAAACCACCCATGGACCTCACTCAGTAAAGCTTCTCAGACTTTAATGTGCCCTTGAAATACTTTGCAGCGCTTGTTGAAATGCAGAATACACGTGCCCTCCAACCTGAAATCCGAGTTCAGTGGGTCTACAAGGAATCGGAATCTAAACATCCTAGCAATAATGGATATTTCTGATGTAATTCAGCCAAGCACCACACTCTGAGGAAGACTGGTCTCAAAACTAGTGGACCCCAAAATAAAGAGCCAATGTCAAAAGGCTGAAGTGGTGAAGAACATTTACAAGGCAGTTAACTCTTCCCAAGTCCAGTCACCCCTCCTCCACTGCCTTTTGTATATTAGCCCCAGTGTATTCACACACTGGAGTCAGATTCCAGAGTAATCCTAGCTCCAGCTGGAGCTGCTAAGGTTTGATGGAGGGTCAGGTGCACTGCTCCTGGCAATTCTTACTTCAGACTTCTCCGTGGGGGCCACCCCATTTCCCCCAGAAGTTGTGTTTGAATTGGAGGACACATGGGAACCAGGGACCCGAACTTTGATCCAACGTGTAGAGTTCTCAGCCTAAGCAATAGAAACGTGGTTAGTCTGCTTACACGAGAGTCTAAACAGAAAATAAATCTCTTCTTTCTGTTCTCATTTACCTTGGACCTAAAAGCTGGCAGTGGTTCACCCATTTTCTGCAAAGAATTCCACTCTATTGTGAGTCCAGCTGCATGGACTTCGCTGTGCTATAATCACGTCTTCAGAGGGAGCCACACCAACAATTGTGTGGAGCAGCCCCCGAGCCATGATTACCCTGCAATGATCATTTGTGGTTTTGTCAGTCATTTCCGAAAACTGCGTCTCCCTGGCATCTCCCCAGCCCGCGTTGTTCTGTGTCACTTGCAGCTGCGTGGCTGCAGCTTGCATCTGTCTGCAGCACATATTCATCGTGTTTGTATTGGGGACAATCCTGCGATTTGCTTTATTTATTCGGTGGACAATTACAATAATAGGAGGTAATAGGATATGAGGTGAAGAAGGTGAAATGCCTAAGGAAAAAAGGTTAATAATAAATAAGAACTCTAATAAAGGTATCTTATCACGGGATGGCAATGTGAGTCTTGCTTTTGCTTGTTGCTATATTTTATTTTATTCTATTTCAGTTCATTTCTTCATTTAGACAGAAAGCCAAGGGGGGGTCATATTTGTTTACTTATTTATTTGTTTGTATATTTATTTATTTTGAGAGAGAGAGCAAGCCGAGGAGAGGCAGAGAGAGAGAGAGAGAGAGAGAGAATCCCAAGCAGGCTCTGCAACATGGGGCTCGAACTCATGAACTGTGAGATCATGACCTGAGCCAAAGCCAAGATTCTGTCACTTAACTGACCGAGTCACTCAGGCGCCCCACTTGTTGTTCTTTTTTTAAAGTTATTCTGGAAGGACTGAGAATGAAGTGTGAGGCAGTGCAACATAAGAAAGGTCTAGAACCAAAACTCTAGCTGTGCAAGATGGCTCGGATGCATAGCTTCTATCTATCAGGCAAGAAGTTGACATGAGACAGGGCTGAATGGATCAGGCAGGAAACATAGATTTCTGGTCCAAAGACAGTATTTCAAGAAGTTGGTTAAGGCAGAAAATGTGACCTAAGTACATGACAGGAAAGATTGATCCAGGGTATCCAAACTGAACTAGCTGTGGGAGGCCACAAATTTGAATTCTGATCCTAAGATAATGCTGACTTTCCTCATTCATTCATTCATTCATTCATTCATTTTATAAGTACTTAGTACTTAATAGACACCCAGTACTTGCTAGGTCCTGTGATAAGCACCGTGGATACAGTGGTGAATAAGACAGACCATGTTCTTCCCTTCACAAACTCTAGAATAAAGCATGGAAAAAAGAGAACTAAAAAGAATATTTAGAATAAAGTGGGAAAAGAAAGAAAATCAGTAACTCATTTATCTATCCAACAAATATCAAGTCCACAACAATGATATCTAATTTAATTTAGGGTTTGGGGATGTGTACCCCAAAGTTTAATAATCCAAAGGATAGATAGGAATTTCTGAATTTCAAGAATAGGATGGTAGAAAGAAAAAATAGAAGGGTAGAAGCATGCTTTGAAAAGCCAGGGAAGCGAGAGAAGTGTTTTCCCGGCGCAGTGAATAGTACGGCCCAGTAGCTGAGAGAGAGCTGGATTTTTTAAGGACTAGAAGATCACCATGCTTGAGACATAGAGTGTATCCAAAACTGTTGGAAACAATGAGATTAGGGAGGGTAAAATTAAAATCATAGATTTACTTTGAATCCATTCAATGAATCGTTTTTTTATTTAACAAATACCTCCTGTAAAAATAAAAAGGGTATTAGTGTAAGAATATGAATTTCATTTAATTTTGTTTACATTTCATTTTATTTCTTAAAGCTTCTTTTAAAGTTTATTTATTTATTTTGAGAGACAGAGAGAGAGAGTGGGGGAGGAGAGAGAGAGAGGGAAGGAGAGAATCTCAAGCAGGCTCTGAGCTGTCAGTGCAAAGCCTGATGCAGGGCTCCAATCCACCAACCGCGAGATCATGACCTGAGCTGAAATCAAGAGTCAGATACTAAACCGAATGAGCCACCCATGCACCCCTAGATTTCATTTTAAATACCACTTTGTATCATTGTTTACTTATTTCACTTGAACCTCACCACAAGCCTATTGCTAGATAAGGTAGATATTATTTTACTCCTCTTTTTTTTTTTTTCAACATATTACAAACAAGTTTGAAAGCAACATTACAGTGAACACTGGTATGATAGGTAAAATCATGGCCTCCCAAAGATGCCCGTCCTCTAATGGACAGTGAATATGCTATGTTATGTGATGAAAGATTTACAAGTGGAATTAAGGACTTTAATTACCCCTATAGGCAAATAATCCTGTATAACGTAGACGCGTCCAATGTAATCAGATGGGCCCTTAAAAGTAGAAGAGGAAGAGAAGCAAAAGAGTTAGGGAGATAAAATGGAAGAAGAGGCAGGAGAAATTTGAAACATGAGAGGAGCTTGACCCACATTTATTGACTTTGTTTTTTCATTTCATTTCATTTCATTTCATTTCATTTCATTTCTTATTTTATTAAAAAAAATTTTTAATGTTTATTTTTGAGAGAGAGAGGGAGAAGGAGAGAGAGAGAGAGAGCACGAGTGGGGCAGGGGCAGAGAGAGAGAGGGAGACACAGAATCTGCAGCAGGCTCCAGGCTCCAGTCTCCGAGCTGTCAGCACAGAGCCCAACGCAGGGCTCGAACTCACAAACGTGAGATCATGACCTGAGCCAGAGTCGGACACTTACCCAACTGAGCCACCCAGGTGCCCCAACGTTTGCTGACTTTGAAGATGGAGGAAGAGGTCTGTTATGAGTTGAATTGTGTCCCTCACAACTCCCTCTGTTGAAATCCTAACTCCAGTACCTCAGAAAACGACCGTATTTGGAAACTGGGCCGTTGCAGATGTAATCAGTTAAGATGAAGTCACGATGGAGTCGGTTTGTCATGACTGGTGTCACGACTGAAGTCATGTGAGGAGACAGACATACACACGGGGAGAAGTCACATGAAGATTGGAGTTGTGCTCGTACAAGCCAAGAAGCTACTAGAAGCTGGAAGTTCTTCCTGTGCCTTCAGAGGAAGCACAGCCCTGACGACACCCTGATATCGGACTTCTGGTCTCCAGAGCAGCGAGGCGATAAATTTCTGTTGTTTTAAGCCGTCTACTTGCGGTATTTTTAAACAGCAGCCCTAACAAATAATATAGGCAACATAAGCCAAGTTATATGGGTGGCCCCTAGAAACTGCCGAAGACCCTCAGCTGGTAGCCAGCAAGAAGACTGGGACCTCAGTCCGACAACTGCAAGGAAATGAATTCTGCCAACTAATTGAGCGATTAAGAAAAGGGATTCTTCCCTAGAGCCCCTCAAAAGAAACACAGTCCCTGCTGACACCTGGATTTTAGTTTAGTAAAGCCCTTTCTGGAACTCTGAGCTAAAGAACTATATGAGCATAAATTTGTATTGCTTTAAGCTGCTAAATGTGTGGTCATTTTTATGGGACCAATAGAAAACTAATACAACCGTGCATATCAGAACTTCTTTACTTTTATTGCTGAGTCATATTGTATTAATAGTTCAACTATTTATCGGGGCACCTGGGTGGCTCAGTTGGTTAAGCATCTGACTTCAGCTCAGGCCGTGATCTCACAGTTTGCGGGTTTAAGCCCTGCATCAGGTTTTGTGCTGACAGCTCAGAGCCTGGAGCCTGCTTCAGATTCTGTGTCTCCCTCTCTCTCTCTGCCTCCCCTCCCCACCCCCACCCCCGGGCTCCTTCTGTGTCCTCTCTCTCAAATAAATAAATAAATAAATAAACAAATAAACATTGAAAAAATAGTTCAGTTACTTATCAATTCTCCTATTTTTCAGCAACTAAGCTGTTCCTCTTGTTTAGCTATCAGAAATAAATCTGTGGTGAATATTCATTACAAGGTTTTTACCATCATATTCTTCCATTTTTACTGTGAAAATACCTCGGAATATTGTTGCTGGGTTCAAATAAGCATATTTTCAGTTTTATAAGAAAACGTTGGAAATTCTTTCAAAGTAGTTCAACCATTTTACACCTCTACCAACAATGTATGAAGTTCAGGGTGCTATTTGCTAACATTGGTCTTACCATTGTATGTATGTATGTATGTATTTAATTTTATTTAAGACTTTCACGTGAAGAGGAGACTGGATGGCTCAGCTGGTTAAGCATCTGACTCTTCATATCAGTTCAGGTTGTGATCTCGAGGTCGTGGGATCAAGCCCCTCGTTGGGCTCCAGTCTGAGCATAGAGATTATTTGGGATTTTCTCTCCCTCTCTCTCTCTGCCCCTCCACTGTTCACCACCCCCCAAAATAAATAAGTAAACATTAAAAAACCCTTTCAAGTGAGTGTAAGTTTTTATATACTCTGAATACAAACCTTAGTCAGAAATATTGTAAATATTTCCCCCCCAGTGTATTCTTGCCTGCTCCATTTCTTTAATGGCGTCTTTGGATGATAGAAAATTTTCACTTTTGAAGTCTAATTCATCAATTAGATTGCTGTGACCTGCTTAACAAACCTCTGTTGAGACCCAAGATTTGCTTAAAAGCTTTAAGATTTTAACATTTATATTCAGGTCTATAATGTGTTTATTTTTGTGTATATGGGGAGATTCTTTTTTTTTTTTCATATAGATATTCTGTTATTCCACCGCCATTTGTTGAAAAGACTTTTGTTTCCCCATCGTTCTGGTGCATTATCAAAAATCATATGCCGCATAACTATAAGTCTATTTCTGGGTCAGCTATTTTACTCCATTAATTCTATTTTTCAAACTTTAGGCCATATCACACTACCATGATTATTTTGGCTTTGTAGAAATCTTGAAGTCAGGTAGTATTTATCCTCCAATTTTGTTCCTATTTTCCAAAAGTTTTCTTGTAAGCAGTGCATTTGCTTTTGTACTTTGACACGTTGCATTTGCATTATTATCCAGCTGAAAACTTGTATAATATTTCATTTTACTTCTTGTGTCCATGAGTTACTTACAAATGTGTTGTTTAACATCCAAATGTTCAGGGATTTTACAGGTATCTTTCTTTATTCACATCCACATGAATTTCCCTGTGGTCAGAAAATATTCTCTATTATTTCAAAATTATAAATTAAAGAGACTTTTTTATGGTGCAGTATACAGTCTAGTGTGCCTCATGTGGACTGAAAAGAACACGCACTCTGTAGTTGTAGGGGTGTAAAGTTCTATTAATACCAGTAAGGCATCTGATATTTCTTATTTGGATCATTATTTTTCTTCAGTCTGAAGAATGTCTTCAGTATTTCTTGTAGTGCAGGTTCTAAAATGTCTTTATCTTTCCTTCTTTTTTCTTTTCAAGGAATATTTTTGCTATATGTAGAATTTTGAGTTGATTTTTTTTTTCCAGCATTTTGAAAACATTATTTCATTATCCCCTGGCCCACATAAGTTCCGATTTAAGGTTAGCCATTCATTGATTTGTTGTTCCTCTTCGTGTAATGTTTAATTTTTCTTTGGATGCTTTCAAGATTCTATTTTCTTTGTTTTTCATTGGTTGACTATGATGCGCCTACTTGTGACCTTTTTCATGTGTATTTTGCTTGGTAGTCATTGCGTATCTCGATGTCGTCAATTTTAGTCTTGGATCAAATTTTGGAAATACTTAGCCATTATTTTCTGAAATATATTTTTTGTCCTATTCTATCTCTCCTCTCTTTCTAGGACTCATTGTACATATTAGACCACATGATAGTATCTAACAGTTCATTGAAGTTCTATTTTTTAATGTATATTTATTCTCAATGTTCTTCATGTTGCATAATTTCTATTGATCTAGCTTAACATTACCTGAAACTTTCCCCTGTCATTTCTACTCAGTGATTTAAAAAATATACATGTGTATAGTATATGGGTATATAGTATATTTCTCAGATCTAGAATATTCATTTGGTTCTATTTTATTGCTTCTATTTGTCTGCTGACATTTTTTTCTTTCATATATTATAAACTTATTTCCTTTTACTTCAATGAAAAATGTTTTAAAAAACTATGAAAATCTTCTCTATTTCCAACATCTGGATCATCTTAGAGTGAGTCTGACTTACTTGTCTGTTCTCTTGCAAATATGTTTCAGTTTCATATGTAAGGTAATTTTGGATTATATCCTGGGTATTATGAATATGAAGTTGTTGAAAATCTAGATTCTGTTTTGTTTTGTTTTGTTTTTTCTCCAATGAGAGTTGGTTATTTTGCTTTGATAGGCACATGATTTGGTTAGGCACTAACTCTGTTTCCGAAATGATAGTTTCAATTTTTCTTTTTTTTAAACATAATTTACTGTCAAGTTAGCTAACATACATTGCATACAGTGTGCTCTTGGTTTTGCAGGTAGATTCCCGTGGTTCATCGCTTACATACAACACCCAGTGCTCATCCCAACAAGTGGCCTCCTTAAAGCCCATCACCAATTTTCCCCTCTCCCCTCTACCATCAATCTTCAGTTTGTTCTCTGTATTTACGAGTCTCTTATGGGTTTGACTTCCTCTGTGTTTGAATCTATTTTTTCCCCTTCCCTTTTCCCATTGCCTTCTGTTAAGTTTTTCAAGTTCCACATATGAGCAAAAACATATGATATCTGTCTTTCTCTGACTTATTTCACTTAGCATAATACCCTTAAGTTCCATCCGTGTTGTTGCAAATGGCAGGATTTCATTCTTTCTCATTGCCAAGTGGTATTCCATTGTATATATAAACCACATCTTTATCCACTCATCAGTTAATGGACATTTTGTTCTTTCTTTGATTTGGCTATTGTTGAAAGTGGTGCTATAAACATTGGGGTACAAGTACCCCTATGAATCAGCACTCCTGTATCCTCTGGACAAATTCCTAGTAGTGCTTTTGCTGGGTCACAGGGTAGTTCTATTTTTAATTTTTTGAAGAACCTCCACATTGATTTCTGGAGCAGCTGTGCCATTTTGTACCACCAACAGTGCAAGAAGGTCCCATTTCTCCATATCCTTGCCAACATCTGTTGTTTTCTGAGATGTTAATATTAGCCACTCTGACCCATGTGAGGTGGTATCTCAATGTGGTTTTGATTTGTATTTCCCTGATGATGAGTGACTTTGATCTGCTCTGCCAAGCTCATCATTTCTTTGCTAAGTTGATAGTTTTAATTTCAATTAAAATAGTCTCTCTTTAGCTGAGTTTCTTTTTTTTAAGTTTATTTATTTATTTTGAGAGACAGAGAGAGAATTGGGGAGGGGCGGAGAGAGAGAGAGAAAAAGAGAATCCTAAGCGGGATCTACCCTGTTAGTGCAGACCCTCATGTTGGGCTCGAACTCACAAACCATGAGATCATGACCTGAGCCAAAGTCAGATGCTTAACCAACTGAGTCATCCAGGTGCCCCTCTTTAGCTGAATTTCTTTGCATATGCACCATTCATGTATTGTTCAAGGATAAGCCAGAGATTGTTCCGATAGAGTTCACAAATCCCTCTTTGCTTTTTCTTTGAAGGATCTCCCTCTCCACTTCTTTTTTTTTTTTTTTTTTTAATTTTTTTTTTTCAACGTTTATTTTATTTTGGGGACAGAGAGAGACACAGCATGAACGGGGGAGGGGCAGAGAGAGAGGGAGACACAGAATCGGAAACAGGCTCCAGGCTCTGAGCCATCAGCCCAGAGCCCGATGCGGGGCTCGAACTCACGGACCGCGAGATCGTGACCTGGCTGAAGTTGGACGCTTAACCGACTGCACCACCCAGGCGCCCCTCTCCCTCTCCACTTCTATTGCTACAGTTTTCCAGACTTGTTACTCAGTTACCCAGACAAGAATGCCTGCAATTATTTTCCACAGGTACCTCCAGCACCTGCGCCATTTTGACAATACTTTCCTTCATGCTAAAAGCAGCAAAAATGCATGACTCAAAACAGCTACCCTCCTCTGAGCATGGACACCCCAAAAGAAGTTTCCTGTTTCTGTTCATTTTCCAGTGATTGTGCATAGCTTCTTTTTTCATTATATATCCAAAATTTATGGTTGTTATCTATTATGATCTTATTAAGTCTTACTAATCCTGTTTTCATGATTAATTATTTGCTTTTACGGGTTGCTATTGACATTACAACATACATCTTTTACTTTTCTTTGTGTAGTCAGAGTTCATATTGTATGATTTCGTGTAAAGTGTAGAATCTGTAACTATGGAGATCTATTTATTATCCCTCCAATTCCTAATTCTATATTTGTCACAGATATTAAATCTACATATTTTATAATCCCCAATGGCAATGTTGTTTAATGAAAAATCATGAAAAAAATTAATATTTCTAATAATCTAATGGAATTACAAGAAAAAAGTTGTCTTTTATATTTGCAGAGATATTTAGTTTTCCATTTGCTTCTAACATTTATCTTCAAGCCAATGAATGTCCTTTTGCTTTCCACGTAAAGCAGGTCTGCTCAAAACCATTATTCCTTCTATCATCTGAAAATGTCTATTTCTTCTTCTTTTCTTAACCAGTATTTTTTCTGCCTAAACAATTTAGGGGAAACAGTTTTTGTGGGGACATTTTGTTTGTTTTGTTTTTAATTTCACAACATTAAAGATGTTGTTCCACTCTCTTCCATTGTCTTCTGGCTTTCATAGTTTCTAATGAGAAGTTAGAAATTATATGAATCGTAATTCTTCCCAAGTGAAATGTGTTCTTTTTCTTTGGCTGGAATCAGGCTTTTTTCCATATCTATGACTTTATTCAGTCTGACTATAATGTTACTAGGCAAGATTTTTTATATGTATTTTTCTGGAGATTTATTGCATCTTGAATCTAGGAATATAATGTCTTTCATCAAAATGGTAAGTTTTCTACATGTACTCCCTAAAATATTTTGTACCTCATTCTCTGTCTCCTTTCTATCTGGAATGACAAGTAAAAAAAATGTTAAACATTTTGACATTTACCCACAGGACTCTAACAAGACCCTTCTGTCCCTTCTTTTCAATAATCCTCTACTTTCTTCTCGAGATTTAATAATTTCTATTGTTCTGTCTTTATTTCAACAAACTTGTTCTTCTTTAATTCTCATGTTGGTTAAAGGTCCATCCAGTGAATTTTTTATCTTGGATATTCTACTTTTTAACTCTGGAATTTCCTGAATTTCCAGTTCTTTCTTAATTTCTATTTCTTTCCTGAAATTTTCTGTCATACACGTTATTGTTAATGTATTTTTCTTTATACAATTGAGCAGAGTTGCAATAGCTACTTTAACCATTCTTGTTTCCTAGGCATGACTTATATGCATGATCTCATAGTTGGTTGTAGGTATTTGCACTTTTACCTGGGACTAGGTCACATTTTCCTAGCCCTGTGTATGATGAGTCACTTGACTTCTACCCTAGGCACTGTGAACGGTATGTTGTTTAGACTCTAGTTTCTGTTACAGTCCTTCAAAGTGTTAATGATTTTGCTTTAGCAGTCATTGAAATTGGTTGGCTTCAAATTCAAATTTTGTGTCTGGAATAGCTATTCCAATCTGAATTCAGCCTTTGACTAAACTGCTTCAAGTCAGTTTCCTGCACAAATAGTTTAGTTAATAGCCAGAGATATGAGAAAAACTCATACACAGAATTTGTTGTTGTTGTTGTTGTTGTTGTTGTTGTTGTTTTCGTCTCTGAGTCTCTCTTGTTTTGAATTGTACTCCCGCTTTCAAGTGCTTGCCCTGAACACTGGTCTCTGGTTCTTTAGCTCAGAAAGACTGTTGGATTTCTTTTGGGGTTCTAGCTGCCCAGAACAGCACTGACTCTGGCAAGCCATCAGGCTACAGCCTATACAAATAGCAAAATCACTCCACGCAGCTCCCTTCCTTAAAAATGTCTTCTCCTCAGAATCTGTTGGCTTTTGTTCACTCAACACTATCTCCATATCATTAGTTTATATCTTCCTCCACCCCCCAGCTTATAATTGTTTCTATGTGAAAATTGAGTCTTGTAGAAGCGTACACAGTTGTATCGAAAACTTACCTCCTCCTTTATTGATAGAGTAGGAAATGTATACCCAGAGAGGTTAAGTAACTTGCTTCAGTTGCTGGGTCACTACGTGGTGGAATGGGACTTGAACCCAAAGCTTCTGACCTCACAACCTGTAAGACCATCCCGTTGGATCAAACTGTGTATTACTTCTGCCCTCCTGCCACAGGTGAGCGGCAACGCAAGAGTGGATGCTACTATTCTACCGGGAACTTCCTCCTGAGTATAATAGGGGTAAGGGAATGGCATAGGTATTAGTGATGCCAAACTGAGCCATGCAGAGTACCAGAGGTTGTGGAGGGGGACAGGCAAGAATGCACATTGTGCTTGGCACTTCTAGGGACTTCCCATCCGCTCCTTTCCTTTCACATGATTGCATATGGATCCTACACTCTGTCTACCAGTATTTGAACTGGGGTTGGCAGTCTCAATCTTTCCCAAATGCCGAAATACAAGATATAAGTGTATCTATCAGGGGTTGTGTTTATCACTGGTGGGAAAAGAGAGTAGAAGTTTGCTTGTGAAGAGCGAGAAACTAATGACCAAGGAGGGAAAGGAACAAGAGAAAGAGAGAGGATTCTGGCCGAGTTGGAGCCCCCAGTCACATTATTTTCTTCAATGCCCAGTTATACTTCCATAACTGAGTTTTCCTTAAAACACACTTTTCCTTAGAATAAATTTTCCTTTTAGTTTAAGCCAGTTTACTCTGGATTTACTCTTCCACCAGGATTTCTAAATAATACATGATGATTTTTTTTGCTGCTAGCTGTTAATATCAGTCCAATTAAACATGATACTTTAGTTCTTTTTTTTGGCGGGGGGGGGGGAGAGTTTATTTATTCATTTTGAAAGAGAGAGAGGAGAGAGAGAATTTCTAGAAAGCTCCATTCCGTCAGCCCAGAGCCTGACGCAGGGCTCAATCTTACCAACCAATAGATCATGACCTGAGCTGACATCAAGAGTGAATACTTAACAACTGAGCCACCCCGGGGCCCCAAACATGATACTTTAATTTCCTAAGAATGTGTGGCATATAGTAGGTACTCAATGAATTAGTGTTGTTTTGGATAAAATTGAATTGTAAGTTAATCAAATTTCTTTTTATAACCCCCACCTACAAAGGAAAGCTCTAAGATGACAAGAATGATTTTTTACGTAGTATTTTTTATTACTTTATTCAAAAATTCTATAAAAGTATCTGATATGTAATAATCTCATTTTAAATTTGTTAATGAATGAAGACTTGAGGTAGGGTTTGATAAATGAAAAAAAAAAAAAAAACCAAGCAAGTTTCAAATTTAACTCCTGGGCTTTAATGAAATAAGGCTATCGAATCCTAAAGAAATCTGCAGAATTGTAATATATATATTTACAGTGGTTTCATTCATGGCCTTTTGAATATACCACAATAGAGACTTAGTTAACTGAATTATGGTATGGAATATCAGATAGATAAACAAAATGGTGGTACAGAAGAATATTTATCAACAGGAAAATATACTCTACTGAAAAACAGTATTACAAGTGTTATGAGTAGTATGTTCTCATACTTTTAAATATAATTATACAGTCTGAATGAAAGAAAGACGTCAAAATTTCTATCTTAGTATGCATGGTGGTGAGCTTAAAAGCATGGTTTTCTTTGTGTTTTATAAGATTTCTGTATTAAACTGAATTCGTTTTATAATTAGCAAAATTAAATAGTTTAGAATCTAGTGAAGTTCTTTATCATAGATTGGGTTCATGTTGCTAGTGTGATCTCTGTCCAATGTCAGCACATCTATTATCTAGCATAAGTAGGGATTCTTACTAATGAAGAACTATTACCAGTGATGGGCTGGTAAATGTTGTTGTTGTTGTTTTTAATATTTATTTATTTTTGAGAGAGAGAGAGAGACAGAGTGCTAGCAGGGGAGGGGCAGAGAGAGAGGGAGACACAGAATCCGAAATAAGCTCCAGGCTCTGAGCTGACAGCACAGAGCCCAACGCGGGGCTCAAACTCAGGAACGGGGAGATCATGACCTGAGCCGAAGTCGGACGCTCAACCGACTGAGCCACCCCGGTGCCCCCGTGCCGGTAAATGTTTTAAGAACCAGCTTTTTTGCAGAAAAAAGTTCTGATCTGTAATCCTTGATAGTTTCAAGGGGGATAAATAATCTGGCCGTGGTTAATTTCCAGCTGCCAACATGACATCACTGAATACATAGGTGAGAAGAGATACATAGGATCAGCCCTCATGAGCTAAGCAGGATTTGGCACACTGTTGCTTATTACACGATCATGTTAAGAATGCTAAACTTCAAATTAATATAGGCCAGGGATTGGCAAACCTTTACAGGAAATGGCCACATAGTCAATATTTTAGGCTCTGCATTTCACACGGTCTCTGTCACCACTCACTTTCTACCACTATAGTGCAACAGCAGCCATAGACAGGACATAAGTGAATGGGTATAGACGTCCTTGAATAAAACATTTTTTTCCAAAAACAGATGGCAGGCCGGATTTGGCCAATGAGCCATAGATTGCTCACCCTGTATAGACCATAAAACACATGTAAAACCAAGAATGAGTTTAACACAAGATAATCTTTCTTTAGAAATTCAAAAGACCCTTTAAGATATTGCTGTACCTCAGATGCAGGGCTATGAGCATCTGTTACTACTGTGCGTTTCACGCATGGACAGTGAATGGGGTGGGGTGGGGGAGGAGATTAAGCCAATAAAATGCCGGCAGTAAAATGTCGACTCAATTATGTTGGTTAGGGAACCAAGGAGTGTTTCTATCAAAATGTCAATTCTGTCATACTAGGAGACATAAGATTGGGGAGAATGTGAAAAACTGATAAAATCTCGAGGGGTCTGGCTCACTTAGCTACATGACACAGGTCTGGTCAGGCAAGCTTATTTACATGATACAGGAATCATTTATCATAATATGCAATTCTTAGTAAGTGTGTGCCTGAATCTCTCTTGCCAAATTCTCCCCACACCCGCCCCGGCAAAAGCTGACTTCAGTATTGAATGATTAGGAAGCCTCACTGGGGGCCACCTCCATGGTCAATTGTTAACAATAGCTCTGGGTCCCAGGAGCTGTGGAGTTCTCAGTGTTTTGAGGAGTCCGGTCCCCGCAAGGCAGCTCCCACAAAGCCAGGCGCATGAGCAGCGGAACTAGGGCTCATGGAAATGAACCATTCATTTTCAACTTCTCTTTCCCCCCCCCTCAAAGGATCACTGTTCTTGTGGTTTAGTCCTCAAACTCCTAGGTGGAGAAGGGAAGTTTGAGTTCAATAGTTTTCCCCATCTAACTAACTTCAATGCCATTCTTATTTACTAGGGGCTTGGTAATAGACAAAAGGACCGTGATGTAAATGCTCTCATGTGCTTAGCAACTATTAAAAAGCACTTAACATTCCAGTCTCACCATGTAAGTATCAGAGGGACGACTTGGTCATCAATTCAGGGAAGGTTGCCCTGCCCCTTCATTCTGTACAATGTTGACTTGGTAACACTGGGCCCTTGTATATCAACTAGAAGGCTTGGCCCTTACCCCTCCTTCAGTACACATTGCTAAGCCTTAACGATTCCCCCAAGAACCTTTGTTTGGGGCAAATTCCTCTGTGAATCATGATAGAACTTGATTTTCCTGTCATACTCTTTTAGTAAGGAACTTACACTTCACTCAAGTTTATCTTCTTAATCTCTGGAGCCTGTCAGTGCAGCCTGTAGGGAGCCAATCTCCTTCCAGTGTGGGAAAGCTGAGGCTCCAGGAAGGGGAAAAAGACTTGCCAAGACCTGTTTTGTCATTCATTAGGAGCAGTGAGATTTGAATTTAGGTTGCTGCAGTCATGATAGTCATAGCTGCAGCTAGAAGCATTTTCCCTGCGAAACAACTTGAAATCTTCAAAGGCATTTAACCTCGGGGCCAAAATCCTGATTGTCTCGTTAAATTGTTAGCAATTCCCCTAGGGAAACCTTTCTTTTCATTTGTACCTTGACCTGCAGGCCTGAGAGTGGGTGGTCATAAATCCTGGGAGGAAAAGTTTATCTAGTAGAGGGAGATACCCTTCTTCCCTGAGATAGAACAGAGTTGGGTCATGGAGAGGTCTGAGTGCCCTTAAGGCCCTCCCTAAGTGAAGGGGAAAACGCCTTGGAATTTAGCACATGGCTTGTTGGAAGTTTCTGAGTTGGGTTTGGGAAGGGCACCATGTTTTGCCTTGTGAAAAAAAATTTTCAGGAGATTAGCATTTTTCAGGTGCGTCTCATTTTACATAGTAAAGAAAGGCTATCTAACACTGTATGCAAATCAGTTTCATGATGGTAGAATTACAGACTGTTTAATCAGAATCATCCTTTGGATTTAGCAGCTCCGTTTAGGAGAGTGGAGTCATGGAACCTTGAGTTTATAAACCTCACTTTCACCAGGCAAGCTTTACTTTTAAGATTTTCAGTATGGGAGATTGGTACAAGTTAGAATGAAAAAGGTTTTAACTGGAATAAACCATTGATTTAGAACAGCCTCTCCTCAGAAAAATAAAGAACAGAAGCACAGACATGTGAAGTGACTCTCTCAAAGACCACCCAGACAGTTACCAACCGAAGTATTCTGTTCCGTTGAACGATTCCTTGGCAGCATTCTGGAAGGATCTCACTGCCATTTTAGAGGTGCTTCATAAATCCCTAACTCCTAAAGCTGAAACAGGCTCAGGAGATTATGATCTGCTTCCAGGCAGACAATTTCTTCTAACCTTACTGTAGGGATTAAAGCCTTGAAACCTAAGTGGTTTGTCCATGTTCATACAAATAATTAGTAATACAGAGGGTAACAAAGGCTTGAGTACAATGTTTCCACCCTGGCCTTTTCTTGTCTGACTCTTCATTGGTTAGTGGCTCCTGACTCTTTAGCTTTCAGTGTCTCTGTCCTTTGATTTAGAGAAGAAGCTCTGGAAATCTAATATATAAGGCTTTTGCTAAAAGCAAGACACGTTCCATTGAAGAAATCCCAAAGAAATAGCTTCTCTTCACAGCACTTTGCATGCAGGGAAGGTTAGATACAAAATTTTGGTTTGGATCCTCGACATCTGTCGGAGATGTATTTGATCTCTCAAAAACCCTCTACTGTTAAATAAGACTAGATAGGATTAGCTCTTTGGGAAAGCCAACTTTAAGAATGGTATGAACACAGGGGCACCTGGGTGGCTCAGTCGGTTAAGCATCCTACTTTGGCTCAGATCATGATCTCAAGGTTTGTGAGTTTGAGCCCTGCGTCAGGTTCTGTGCTGACAGCTCAGAGCCTGAAGCCTGCTTCGGATTCTGTGTCTCCTCTCTCTCTGCCCCTCCCCCACTTGTGTTCTCTCTGTCTCTCAAAACTAAATAGACACACAAAAAAATGATATGAGAACAATATATATATTTTTTCCAGTAGATCATACTAAATCCATATCAGAGTTGCGTTTGTATTTTGTAAACATAGCTTCATCATTCCAAGCTGGTTGCTCTCTGCCTGACCCTTTAACAAACCCATATAGTAATTTTAACCAGCTGTCTTTAAGCTGACCTATTACCTTAAGTACAATGGCACTGACCCATACACATGAGGAAGTGATGGAGAAGTCACTTAATTTCTTAAATGATGGTGATTATTTATATAGGCACACTTAACAATAAGCATAGGTACAAACCCTGTAGGTAAAAAATGCGTTTGTTAAGGAGAGAACGTTCAACATTCCACCTGTCCCCAACCCATGGTCTATCTAAGGAGTCTTTCCGGGTGCTGAGGGAAGGGTAGCAGGAGGAGATAATTGCTGTCCATAATGCACTTGGTACTGCAACTTGAAACTATCCTCATGGCCAGGTGCAATGTTGTACCTTAGCAGGGGCAAGACACCAACACCAACATGAGAAGTACAATGTGATTTGTGATGATTAGAAATACCTTTCCCTTGTGATAGATGCACCCCAATGTTTATAGCAGCATTATTGACAACGACCAAATTATGGAAAGAGCCCAGATGTCCACCAATTGATGAATGAATAAAGAAGATGTGGTGTATATATATACAAAAGAATATTACTCAACTATAAAAAAGAATGAAGTCTTGCCATTTGGAACAACATGGATGGAACTAGAGTATATTACGTTACATGAAATACGTCAGTCAGAAAAAGGCAAATACCATATGATTTCACTCACGTGTGGAATTTAAGAAATGAAACAAACACGGGGGAAAAAAGAGGGAGGGAGAGGCAAACCAAGAAACAGACTCTTAACCGTAGAGAATAAATGATAATTACCAGAAAGCGGGGAGGTAGGGGGAAAGGTGAAATAGGTGTTGGGGATTAAGGAGTGCACTTGTGATGAACACCAGATGCTGTGTGAAAGTGTCGAATCACTGTATTGTATATCTGAAACTAATGTTACACTGTATGTCAACTAATTGGAATTTCAATTAAAAAAAGAAAATTGGAAAAACTATGGCGGGATAAACAAATTGTGATATATCAATACCAGTGGAATGCTACTCAGAAAAAAAAAAATTAAACTATTTATACATGTAAGTAAAAAAAAAAAAGGACCCTGGGTGGCTCAGTCAGTTAAGTGTCCAAGTCCTGATCTCAGCTGAGGTCATGATCTCATTGCAAGATGGAGCCCCAGCACAGAATCTGCATGGGGTTCTCTCTCTCCCTCTCTCTCTCTCTACCCCTCTTCACCCCTCTCTCTCTCTCAAAATAAACAAACAAACAAACAAACATTAAAAAAAAAGAAGGGGTGCCTGGGTGGCTCAGTCGGTTAAGCATCAGACTTCGGTTCGGGTCATTATCTCATGGCTCATGAGTTTGGGTCCTGCTTCCGGCTCTATGCAGACAGCTCAGAACCCGGAGCCTGCTTTGAGTATTGTGTCTTTCTCTCTCTCTGCTCCTCCCCTGCTCATTCTGTCTCTCTCTGTCTCTCAAGAAATAAATGAATGTTAAAAAAAAATTTAAAAAAAGAAATACCTTTCCCTTGTGTCGCTTTTCACACTGTTCTGTGTCAAATTAAAGAGAACCCCTCTTTTTTCTCTAACCTCATTCTCAGTACACTGTTCATTCCCTAAACTCCAGCCAAACTGGCTTTCTGGTTCCTCATTGATGTCTCCTAGTTGGCCGACCTCAGAGCTCCTCACTGAACTTTGTTCTTTTTGAATTCTAGATTATCAGATGTTCTGCCTGGTTTCTTCTCATTCAGGTCTGGGTGCAAATGAAAAATCCTCCGAAAGACTTCCTCTGACTGTCCTATCCAGAATCGTCACTTCTCAGACTCATATTTTGTTTTATTTCCTCATGGCATTTATCACTATGTGTAATTATTTCATGCATGCATTTATCTATCAATATTTTTATTCTGTATCTTTTTCCACAGCATAACTTGCAGAAGAGCAGACTTGTTCTCTGTTGAAACACCAATGTTTGGAACAGTACCTACATAACTGTGTTCAGTAGTATATACTCAGTAAATACATGTTTCTTGTGTAAACAAATAAACTTATCATGTGTATGTATACTCTTGATTGTATCCTTTGCTGTGCAGAAACTATTTATTTATTTATTTATTTACTTATTTACTTATTTATATTTATTTTTGAGAGACAGAGAGAGACAGAGAGTGAGCATGGGAGGCGAAGAGAGAGAGAGGGAGACCCAGATTCTGAAGCAGGCTCCAGGCTCTGAGCTGTCAGCACAGAGCCCAACGTGGGGCTTGAAACCATGAAGTATGATGAAATCATGACCTGAACCAAAGTCAGACACTTGACTGACTGAGCCACTTTGTTTGTTTGTTTGTTTGTTTGTTTGTTTAGTGAGAGAGAAAGCATGAGTAGGGGAGGGATGGAGAGAGAGGAAGAGAGAGAATCCCGAGCAGACGCCTCACTGTCAGCACAGAGCCTGACATGAGGCTTGAACTTACAAACCATTAGATCATGACTTGAGTTAAAATCAAGAGTCAGACACTTAACCAACTAAGTCACCCAGGTGCCCTAAAACTTTTTATTTTGTGGTCCCAATAGTTTGTTTTTGTTTTTGTTCCCCTTTCCTCAGGAGACATACCTAGAAAGATGCTATTATGGCCAATGCCAGATAATTTACCGCCTTTGCTCTCTTCTTCTGTTTTTTTTTTTTTTAATTTTTTAAATGTTTATTTATTTTTGAGAGAGAGAGAGAGAGAGAGAGAGAGAGAGAGGCAGAGTGTGGACAGGGGGGCGCAGAGAGAGGAGGAGACACAGAATCTGAAGCAGGCTCCATGCTCTGAGCTGTCAGCATGGAGTCAGATGAGGAGCTGAAACTGACAAACCGTGAGAGCATGATCTGAACCAAAGTCTGATGCTTAACCAACTGAGCTACCCAGGTGCCCCTGACTTTGCTCTTTTCTAAGATATCTATGGTTTCAAGTCTCACATATTTAGGTCCTTAGTCCAGTTTACTTGTGTATGGTTTAAGAAAGTGGTCCAGTTTCATTGGTTTGCATGTAGCTGTCCAGTTTTCCCAACACCATTTGTTGAAGAGACTGTCTTTTTATTATTGCATAATCTTGCCTCCTTTTATCAAACATTAATTGACTACATAATCATGGGTTTATTTCTGGGCTGTCTTCTGATCCATTGATCTATGTGTCTATTTTTGTGCCAGCACCATATTATTTTAATTACTAGAGCTTTGTACTATATCTTGAAATCTGGGATTGTGCTTTCTTCAGTTTGGTTCTTTTTTCCCCAATATTGCTTTGACTATTTGGGATCTTTTGTGGTTTCATACAAATTTTAGGATTGTTACAGTTCTATAAAAAAATGCTGTTGGTATTTTGATAAGAATTGTATTAAAGTCTGTAGATTGCTTTGGGTAGTACAGACATTTTAACAATATTTGTTCTTCCAATCCATGAACATGGAATATCTTTCCATTTGTTTGTGTTGTTTTTAATTTATTTTATCAGTGTTTTACGGTTTTCAGAGTACAGGTCTTTCACCTCCTTGGTTAAGCTTATTCCCAGGTATTTTATTTTTGTGTGTGTGCAATTGTAATTTGGATTGGTTTTTAATTTTTTTCTGTTATTTCATTATCAGTGTGTAGAAATGTAATGAATTTCTATATATTTATTTTGTATCCTGTGACCTCACTGAATTCATTTATCAGTTCTAGTAATTTTTTGTTGGAGTCTTTAGGATTTTCTACATATAGTATTATATCACCTGTAAATAGTAAAAGTTTGACTTCTTCCTTACCAATTTGGATGCCTTTTATTTATTTTTCTTATCTGATTGCTGTGGCTAGGACTTCCAGTATTATGTTGAATGAAAGTGGTGAGAGTGTCTTGTTCTTGACCTTCGGGGAAAAACTCTTAGTTTTTCTCCATGAGTATGATGTTACCTATGGGTTTTTCACATATGGCCTTTCATATGTTGAGGTATATTCCCTGTAAACCTACTTTGTTGATGGTTTTATCATGAGTGGATGTTGTACTTTGTCAAATGCTTTGCAGCATCTATTGATATGATCATGTGATTTTTATTCTTTTGTTGATGTGATTTGTTAACATTGAACCACCCTTGCATTCCAAGAATGAATCCCACTTGATTGTGGGAAACGATTTTTTAAAGGTATTGTTAGATTAAGTTTGTTAATATTTTGTTGAGGATTTTTGCATCCATGTTTATTGGAAATATTGGCCTGTAGGTCTCTCTCTCTCTCTCTTTTTTTTTTTTTTTTTGTCTTTATCTGATTTTGGAATCAGGGTAATGCTGGCCTCATAGAATGAATTTGGAAGCTTTTCTTCTTTTACTTTTTGGAATAGTTTGAGAATAATAGTCATTAATTCATCTTTAAATATTTGGTAGAATTAATGTGTGAAGCTGTCTAGTTCTGGACATTTGTTTTGGGAGGAGTTTTTGGTTATTGATTCAATTTAATTGTTGATAATTAGTCTGTTCAAATTTTGTATTTCTTCCTGATTCAATTTTAGAAGGTTATATGTTTCTAGGAATTTATCCATTTCTTCTACATTGTCCGATTTGTTGGCATATAATTTTTCATTATATTCTCTTATAATCCTTTGTTTTTCTGTGGTGTCAGTTATTATTTCTCCTCTTTCATTACTGTTATTGTTTATTTGAGTCTTCACTCTGGCTGTCTTCTGTTTCTCTCTCTCTGTCTTTTGAATCTGGCTAAAGGTTTAGCAGTTTTGTTGATCTTTTCAAAGAACCAGCCCCTGGTTTCATTGATCTGTTTTATTGGTTTTGTTTGTTTGTTTTGTTTTGTTTTGTTGTGTTTCTATTCCATTTATTTCTTCTCTAACATTGATTGTTTCCTTCCTTCTACTGGTTTTGGGTTTTGTTTCTTCTTCTTTTCTTCTTTCTCTAGCTCCTTTAGGTGTAAGGTTAGGTTGTGTATTTGAAATTTTTCTTGCTTCTTGAGGTAGGCCTTTATTGCTATAAACTTCCCTCTTAGAACATCTTTTGCTGCATCCCAAAGATTTTGGACCATTGTGTTTTCATTTTCATTTGTCTCCATGTATTTTTCAATTTTTTCTTTGATTTTTTGGTTGACCCATTCATTGTTTAGTGTCATGTTAATTAACCTCCATGTATTGGTGTTCTATCCAGATTTTTTCTTGTGGTTGATTTCCAATTACAAAGTGTTGTGGTCAGAAAAGATGCATGATGTCACTTCAATCTTTTTGAATTTGTTGAGACTTGTTGTGTGGCCTGACATGTGATCTATTCCGGAGAATGATCCATGTGTACCTGAAAAGAATGTGTATTCTGCTGCTTGAGGGTCAAATGTTCTGAATATATCTATTAGGCCCATCTGGTCCAATGTGTCATTCAAAGCTGTTTCTTTATTGATTTTCTGTTTGGATGATCTATCCATTGATGTAAGTGGGGTGTTAAAGTCCCCTACTATTCCTACCAATTACTTCCTTTATGTTCGTTACTACAGCTGCTTTATTTTATTGGATGCTCCTATGTTGGGTGCCTAAATATTTATAATTGTTATATCTTCTTGTTGGATCATTCCTTTTATGAGTATATAGTGTCCTCCTTTGTCTCTTGTTACGGTCTTGTTTTAAAGTCTATTTTATCTGATATAAGTACTGCTACCTTGGCTTTCTTTTCACTTCCATTTGCATTGTAAATGCCCATCCTTTCATTTTCAGTCTGCATATGTCTTTAGGTCTGAAATGAGTCTCTTGTAGGCTGGAATGTTGCTTCACCTTTTTATCATTCAATTTCCTCACCTGTAAGATGGGATCAAACTTTGTCGTAGTAATAACTAAATAAGTGAAAGCATTGCAAACAGTGCTGGACACAGTGAGTTTCCCACCAATGGTAGCTGTTCTTGCTTACAGACTAGCTTTTCTGAGTAGGATATGGTAGTCATGGTGGTTTTATACTCTCCCTATATCAATTTTATCATCTTATTTAACAAATAAATTTTTCATCTCCTAAGTATGTGCCAGGCATGAATTCTATATAAAGTCATGTGCATGTTAACTGAAATTTAAAAACTGATTTTCCTATGAGAATCTGTATTTTGAGCTTTCATGTATTCATACTGGATTCATTGGAACCAAAAGATGTTGTGGCTAAAGGAACACAGGGCTATAGGTCTGGTTTTGTCCCCACCACGAGTTGACTGTATCACTTTAGCTTATTGCTTCTTTCTGGCCCTTAAATTTTTCCTTTATAAAGCTAGGGGGTATAGCCATTGGACTGGATAAGTTTTAAGTTCTCTCCAACTCTAAAACTCCAAAGTTATATGAGCAGTGTCTTTCATTTCTGTTTCCTCGTGCATGCCTGGAGGATGTGACACGAAACGTTGCAGACGGTGGGGCCACAATATCATGGACTGGCTCTGTGGGCAAGTCCGTGTGACAATGTGCATCTTTCATAAAATCTGAATAATATTCTAAAGTAACACTTGTCCTCAACTTTACAAGGTGGTCATTTCCATAGTTGACAACAACAACAACAAAAACAAATGAGTTAGTGTATTTTCAGTAGTAAGGGTACTTTCTCAGACATAGTTTGGTGTCCAAGAGTAAAGGTGAGCTTCTGCCTCCTGAGATGTTCTTAAAAATCTGCCCTGAGCAGCCCTTCCCATTGGCCTGCTCTCCTCAATATTGTCCTGCCTCCTTGATGAAGTGGTCTGACCCCTTTGACAAGAGTTCCCACAACCATCTCTTCACGCCTTGTTGGTTTAGTTTCGCATGATGGATGACATGACACACGGTCAGCAGGGCTGTTGGTACCTGCTCTGTAAATGACTCTGGTATCATGCTGCCAAAGGCAAAGTGACCATCTCTCAATTCTGGCTGAGCATTTTGACTTCAGGTTTTCAAGTATGGAAGCAAGTGATTTATGAGACACAAAAGAGCATAAATGGCCGTCCATTCCTTTTGACAAGGCAAGACTCCCAGTATAACCCCCAACCCGTGTTTCCTTGGCACGAGAATGCTGCTTTAGAAAGGAGAGTGTAGCACCCCTCACCCACCACAAAAGCCAAATGGGGTCTACTCCAGCTGATTTTGAGTGCATTTGGACCTGGCCACTAGATGGCCCATTGGAGCGATTAGCATGAACCATGTTGATCTAAGGTGAGTCATTCTCATTTATTCCGGCTTAGTAGTAGTGTCGCCGGTAATAATCTTGTCACCAGAAGAACCGGTTTTGAGACTGGAATGAAGTCATAATTTACATACGAAGATAGCGCTAGAGGACACGATGAGATACTCCCGTGTTCATCGGCTAATGCTTTATAGATATCTTTCCCTAGATGCCCCATGGGTTCCTTAGAGTCTGCGTGCCCTTCTGAACCATATGAGCTCCACTGGCAAGGTGAAGTTCAAAGGTAAGATGAGATTTGGGAATGTGTTGAGGGTAGGATGAGACACCATTCTGGGTTTCCCAGTGTTAAGGGGTTTCCTGGGACATAGTACTTTTTAGTACTAAAACCTGAACAGTCCAGGGGAGCACAGCACTTCCAGTGCTAAAGCCTGGACAGCCAGAGGCAAAAGTGGGACAAATTGGCCACGTTGCTTGGAGGTGAGGAACTGGAAGGATTTGGGGGTGGAGTGCACCATGACTCTGATTTGGAGTGAAGATGCCACTAATTTTTTTTTTTTTTTTTTTTTTTAACCGAACTGAACTTGAATTAGCAAGTAGCAAGCCTGAGCAGACTGACGGTTATGCCATACGTCCAGTAGCCTTTTTGTGAGCCTGCTTCAGGCTGGGATTGTTCCCTGAGGCTGGAATGGAACTCTTTCTAGAAGTGCAAAGTGAGCTATACCAACAAATCATGTCAGAACTGTGTCTTACGGGCGACCCCGCAGTATCTGACGCCATGTTGGGCACACAGCCGCCGGTAACGCCATCTTCGGCAATTGTCAAAAGCTTTTGATTCTGTTTGAGCCTGTTTCTTCTTGCTCTGACCCTCCTGTTGCAGAGGTGAGAGTGGTCTGTATTTCGTTGAGTGCCATTATTTTAGGGGAAAAAATGAAAAGGTGTTTTAGATTTTATAGTCATTCATAACTGTTATTAGTGAATGAGGAGTACAAAACCATGTAGGGTTTGAAAACTATTTCAGACGCACAAGGCCCACAAAACAAAGCGAATTCCAGAGACCAGGCTTTTCCATTCTGAAAGGAGGGGACATTCTTCTGAAGGTTATGCAATTGATACTTTCGTGATTTATTTGGCTTGGACTCATCTAAATGTTACTTTGTAAGACATACTAACTGCTTGAGAAGCAATTTGAGATTTAGAATAAGCTTTTAAAAGGTCTCCTGGCCTTAAGGGCAGGAAGAGACGTATCACTGAAAACAAATCTGCTTTAACTTCACAGGTTTGCTTTTCATTTAAAACAAAACAAAACAAAAAAGAAGAAGAAGAAGAAGACACTGGGCCTGCTTAAGTAGATTCTAAACTTTAGAAATTCTCTTCCCTCAGACTCAAACTGAGCCCAGATGAAGGGGAGTCTGTTCTAATACTTTTCACCGATTCCTTTGCATCCCAGTCAATAGAAATGTCTCCTGAATGGAAATATACAGATTCAAGAGACAGAGTCCCTCATGCTGCTTAACGAGATCTGAAACTAAAATATCTACATGGATGGTCCCCAGACCTCATGGTGTTATGACTTAGAGCAAGTCTCTGGTACCCTGGGTTCAAATCCCGGGGTTGCCACTAACCAGCTCTCTGACTCCTGGTTAGTGAGCTAACGTTTTTGTATCTCAGTTTTCTTGTCTGAGGAGCTTGAGTTCTTGAATCCACTAGATCAGAATCTCTAAACGTGATTATTCTCATTCCAGGGTGCACATTAAAATCATCTGGGACACTTTTAAAAGTTCTGCTGGTCAGGCTTTACCCGAAGTGAGTTCCATCATGAAGTCTGAGGTTGGAGCCCAGAAATCTGTATTTCTAAAAAAAAAAAATTCCATTGTGTGATTGCCATGCACAGAGTGTTGAAAACCGCTTTTCTAAGCTAAACCTTGAGAACCAGTGTCTTAAAGGAGTTTTGTCTGCCATACGTCACGATGTTTGTGAGTGTGTTTAATCGTTTGATCTTATGACATTTTTGTGATTTATTCATTATTTAGAAGTTTCAAGTAGGCTTGTGTTATTCTGTCTATAGCTATAGTTTTCCTGATGTGAGGGTGACCCTTGGTTGCCATCCACACTCCCGTATCTAACACGGGGCCCATGCATTATCATGGTGATGGTGAGGAATTGTTGAATTTTACCAACTCCCTCCAAGATCACGAGAACATTTTCAAAGAGAAGGCTGTGTCGGGAGAAGCACCTCTCGAAAGAATGTGTGCTCCACGGGGTTCGCCATCCACCCGAGATGAGCCATTGTAGGTTTTGTTTCCTTATAAGACTTGGCTCTTTTCAGGCCCTGACTTGTTGTCTTTGTCAAGATATCCCAATGAGGTCACTCGGGGGGCTTCTGTGAGCGACGACCTTCAGCCATCAACAGTGTCAAAGGGTTCTGTTGCCAGCCTTCTGGGTAAGAACTTCAGATCCCTAATGTGGCTGTGTGACCTTCGGCTGGCAGGGGAACAGCAGCCCTCTAATCCAAAGTAGAGACATGACAATCCCGACCTCACATACCTGTTGCAAAACTCCACCAAGATCATGTATGTGAGAGGGTCACGTAATATGTACAGGCCATGCTATGTTTTTATGAGATCACTGGACACTCCCACTTCCTGTCTTCTAGGATGGTTGAGAACAAAGAAGACACCTTTGTTATCTGATGGGCAAAAAAAAAAAAAAAAAAGATATTTACAGAAGCCACAAAGAAGCCAAGGGACTTCAAGTGCAATTATCTGGTGACCTGGATCATGTCCACTGCTTACGTAAATGGTAGAAAGTCTGAATAATCCAGGACGGTGGTTTCTCACATGGCTTGTCAAAAATAAAACATTGCAGCAGTAAATCCCGAAGAGGCCAGACATTCCCAGCATTACTGCCCCTGCCTAATTTTCCTGGGAAGTTTCCTCACAGCAGCTCACAGCAGCTTGGCACAACTCTACGCAGTCACTAGAGAGGGGTGGTGTGGAGACAGAGACGCACAGAGAGAGGGAGGGAGGGAGAGTTGGAGACAGAAAAGAAAGAGAAAAAGAAAGCCCCAAAGCAAGGACTCCACACTCCAGTCCTGCAGGAACCCAGCAATCAAGGCATTAGCAGCCCAAAAGCTTTTCTTGTGGAGGGGGAGTTAATGGATTTATATTAGCGGTGGTTATCTGGATTTCAGATTGACACCATAAATATTCAAACTCTGAACTCAGCTGGAAGCAGCCGCCGCTGACTTTTCTGTGACCTAGCTGGAAACTTTAAATCAGCTGTCTCCTTGACTTTCAAGGGAATGACATGCTCCAAATCCAGGAGATAGCATCTCTCCTCAGTGTTTTATTACCTCCAGAGGACCTCAGCTCAGTATGGTCCGTAGCTACAGGCTCTCCTCTGAATGCCGAGCCTGGTTAAGATGGCTAAATCATAAAGTAGTCTGTACTGGAGTAGAGATGTCCTCACTGTGGACACAGACAGAGATTATTCTACACAACACACTCAGTGAACTTGATCCAATGCCAACCTTGCACACAGCGTTCATGGCCCGACATGGATCTCCGTCCATCGCTCCCTCAATTCGGGAGGTCTCGCCCAGGTTCTTTCTTCCTCATTTTCTTCTTGCATTTGTTGGTCCCTGGGAGACAGATTCATAGGGCTTCAACACAGGTACAGGGGACGTTGTCTTCTCAATGTATCGTGAGCTGCTTCTGGTTCCTATGCTCAACAGCTAGCAAAAGAGATACTCTTCCAGAAATAGAGTGCGACTCTCTCTCCGGTTCACTTCATAGGAGACATGAGGACTTTGATGATGGGGGGGGGGGCACAGTCTCTCCCCCCCCGCCCCCCCGCCCCAACACACAATATTTTAGGGATTGGAGAACCTTCCACCAGCAACAGGCATCCTTTTGCTCCATGACAAATTGTGCTGAAGGTTTGACAACACCAAATCCATCATAAGGATTGGGCCAGCTCCTTCTCTCTGTCAGCGTAACAGATGTGGCAGCAGCCACAATGTCAATAAAGGTTATGTCCTGCTTCAGAGAAAAAGAGGCCAAAACACCATTTAAGTAATTGCTTGGAGGAAAAAAAATCAAGCTAGCCTTCTAGGCAGGCAATGGCATTATCAGGAAGCCTCCACACATAGGCTGCTTCTCCCTTCCTTTCCCGAGTGAGTTGAAAGTCATTATCAGAGGAAGAAATGTGGATCCAGTACCAAGAGAAAGGGCAAGGCATGCAAGCCGTGGCTTCAGAGGTCCCATCTACTCAGTGTTTGGAAATCCACCAGGAGTCCCTACTGTACCTTGTGACCCAGATTATGATACACCCCAGATGTTATAACACTTTCTTTGGCTATTTGGTGTAATGGGGGGGTGGGGGGTGAATCTTTAAAGTGAAATCAGCACAACGTTAACATGCTTTCTATTTTAATACTACTACATTCTGAATTTTACATGAGATACCCTAATTTGTTTTCTACATGTAGGGCCTCTAAATATCTTAACCCCAGCCTGAGCAAAGAGTATTCGAGGAGAAAGGATAACATGAGAAGGGGGGACTGCAGGAGGATCAGTGCAGTTGGGGTGGAAACTTGGAGGCAGAGAGTGGCAGGTGTGGAGGTAGAAAGATACTCAGGAGCAACGAGGGACCAACCACTCTTAAGACAGAGCTGGCCAACCCACCACTAGGGTTCCCATGGTGATGGGGCTCTCCTGTGCAATTATCAACACGAAAATAACAGGATCGTACCTGCATCTCAGACAAATCACGCTGAGAGCTGTGTGAGAGATCAGGAAGAGAAGGACAAAAAAAAAATGGAGGCAGGCAAACCAGTTAAAAGGATGTTGAATTCGACTTGGTAAAATATAATGCATGTCCGAACCAAGATATTGGTAGTAAAAATGGAAAGAAACAATACGTGAGGGGTAAAATTAACTGAGATGTGGAGTAGTTGGACACCAGGGTAGAGGAAGAAAGACTCCATCCACGGACTATGTCATCTGTAGACTCCATCCATGACAAAGTCCTCATTTCTTAGTCTGGGTGACTGGAGATAAAGTGGTACCACTAGCTGAGATGAAGAATACTGGAAGAGGAGCCAGTTGGGGAGAGTGGATGATGAGCTTAGCCCTGGGAAGGTTCAGCTTGAATCTGGTGAACGGGACCAACCCCCGTTTCCCAGCCTGATTCTAATCAGTTGCCTCAGTTGCCTGTGTATGTCATTACTAAAAAGAAAGTTCCATGTCTACGGTGGAACTACACGTTTGGAGTAGGGTGTTGCCACTCAGTCTCTAGTCCATATTTCAGAAGATAATGTGTGCTTAGAATTCATTAGACAGTGCATTCCTATTGATGCCTATTGAATTCTAAACCATCCCTTTCTTTAAAAAATATTTATTTATTTATTTATTTATTTATTTTAAAGGAGAGAGGGATAGAGAGTAAGCAGGAGAGGGACAGAGAGAGAGAGAGAGAGAGAGAGAGAATCCCAAGCAGGCTCCACACTGTCAGCATGGAGCCTGAAGCAGGGCTCGAACCCACGAACCATGAGATCATGACCTGAGCTGAAACCAAGAGTCAGACACTTAACCTACTAAGTCACCCAGGGGCCCCGTGAATTCTAAACGATTCTTAACCCGGGACTCAGTTGTGACTTGCTGTAGCTTAATACACCCTAGAGTAGGAGCATGCTGGGAATCCTGGAACACTCTGGAAAATAAGACCTAACACCAGGTAACTGAATTCTGCAGAAACAGATCTCTCTTGTAGATTAGTGGTTTGATACCATACCTAGTCTTTATAATAGACTCTGGAAAAATGCTGGTGTTGACTCTCTTGGTCATCTAAATTATCTTGGATACAAAAGGCAAATACCTATTTAAATTAAGGCAACAAGTGAATGTTTCAGTTCTGTAATCAAACAGCAGGGAGTGTAGAGGACAGGGACACTCAGGGATAACAAGAGCCTGGGCTGCGGACTCCATTGGCTTCTCTCTCTTGCCTTCTTTCCCATTTGTTTCTTTTTGTCCCCACTTCATTTTCTCAGATCACCTTTCTCCAAAAGTTGGAAACATGTCCACTGGCAGATCCCAGGCTGGCATTTAAAGTCCTTCCACTCAAGAGGGACTTCTTATCTTCCCATGGTTTCAACCTGAAGAACACTGGGGTGCGGGTAGTACAGTGGTCTGACTGACCACACTTAGTAGAATCACACATTTGAAGAGCAGAGAATCACGATTTGCGTGTCCAAAGCGGGTGCTGTTCTCAGAAGAAAGGAGCTAAGCCTGTGGGATGCATGCATGCTGTGACATTGTTATAAACAATATGCAAAGCCTTGTGCATGCCATGCCTTCCCAAAGTTTTGCATAAGGGCAATGAGAGTTTATTATGCAGGCACTGAGCTAAACCTCACTCTGAGGATCTGAAATCGGTCAGGACCCATTACGGTACCCCCTACCCTGATTCATGACTCTCTCCCTTGTGCTCCTAGAGCATCAGATGTGTGCATCTGGTAAACCACTTAATACACTGCCTTGTAATTATTATTTATGTGCCTGTCTTCATCTCTAGACTGTGAGCTTTCTGAGATCAGTGACTGTGTCTTCATCACTTTTATACGCCTGGTTCCTGGCACAGATTTTGGCATATTATTTCAGTGGCATTCTAGCTCTTGTTAAAGAGAAGAAAAAAAAAAAAACCTATTTCTTGGTTTGAAAGCCTGTTCCCAAGTCATGGGAGCAGCACATCTTTCAAACAACAGTATGGAAACAAAAAAAGAAAAGTTTTGCCACGGCAATGCAGACAGATAATGCCATTGAAAAGTCAGATTACTTCTGAAGCTCACAGCCGTCCGCCCAAAGTGACCCTGAAGGGATGTTTGCTCATGGATTGGGAAAATGGAACGGGAGAAGGAGAGATAAGCGGTCGTCTTCTTATATGTTTCATTCAGGGATAATGATAATATCGTGTGTACATAAAGATATTAACAAATTACTACTTAGTACGGTGTTTGGAGTTGCGCAGTGGTGAAAGGAGGAGGAAAAGATTTGCGTGTTGTGCTGTTTACACTCTGCCCACGCCCTGCACCAAACAGCGTGCATGAGGTTGTGAATCTTTTGGCCGGTGTGGTTCAGGGTGAGGCTGGTGGGCACAGCGTATTAGTGAGGCTCCTCACACTGCCGATCGAACACACGAGTTTTCCTCCCCCGCGATGTCCCCATAATCCACACAGCCAATCGGCCACCCAATCCTGAAAGAAACCGCTACGTTCCAGCAATTTCCCTTGACTTTTAGCTATTTTCTGCCACTCCTGGCCCTCGCAGGTCTATACTGAGAAGAGGGTTTGGGGGAAAATGAGAGAACCTCTTCTGGGGCCTTTGCAATAGCATGGTCTTTTTTAAAGGGCCCACACACCTCCTTCTTTGTACCGCCAGAGCATCAGACGCTGGGAAATTGATTTTAATTGATCAATGGACTGGCTTCTCCTCCGCCAACGGGCTTGTCATATGTAAGAGCAACACTGAGGATGAAAAATCTAGCCATATGCAGATTCCTAGTTTTGTTCCCAAAATAACTCGTGGTGTTGTTGGCTCCTTTTCCTCTTCTAGTTACCATCTGGGGTTTGTGTATGTCTGTGTGTGCACGGGCGCAGGCAATAATGCCTCCTTCCCACAATCTGCCAGGCACGGACACCCTCCACCGACCTCTCCCACGCTCGCACACTCACTGAACCGGGGATGGGGCGAGGATTTCAGATGGAATGAAAAGGCCCAGTGTCTGCCTTCCTGCCTTCCTGCCTGCTTGCCTAAAAGAGAGAGAGAAAAAAAAGTGCCGAACTGCAAGCAGAGACCCAGGAGACTGCTGACGATGGGAATTCGTTTGCGAAGGACTCGGTCGTCTGTGGCTCCTCGGTGTTCAAGCCGGTGTGTGGCAGCCCTTAAGGACTTGGGGGCCGCAGACACTTTTGCGTAGGCTGAGCAACTGACTCAGAGGATGGCCTGTTTCCTTTTCACTTCAGGAACTTATTTATTCCACATCCCTTTGGTTTAGAAATGACCAGGGCATTGAACTAATTAAAAAAATAATTTAATATGGAGGAATAAATCCTACCCGAGCAGAGACCTTGTCAGCCAATTTCAATCTGGAGTGCAACCTTAGAACAGACTAGTAAATCTCCTATAATAGGGGCTTCCAGATCCAGTATATCACGGCATGCTTTGCATACTTGTCAGGAAGCACAATTCACCCCGCCGACCGTTCTCGCAAACTTCCTGAAACATGAGGGGCTCGGTGTGTTAGTGGGGAGCCGAAGGGCCCGGGGAAAAAGGGAGGCTGGATCCAGCACTGGCCATGCAAGGAAAGCGGGGCTTAGTCTCGGGAAGCCAAGGGGAGCTAGGGATTCATGGGGAGTGCAAAACGGAAGTTGGGGACGATGCAACCAGACAGCGCTCTGCCTGCTCCCTTTTCCCACGTGAAGCACGTGAACTCACACGGGAAGCAGCTAGCCTGGTCTGTGGGCCTTTACCCCCCCCCCCCCCAGAACAGGTCAAGGAGAGGACAAAGGACCCATCGAGCAAAGACCCGGAGGAGGACACCAGGAGAGGCTTCATGGTAAGTACTGCTACTTGGAGTGAAAAGTGTGAAACAGCAGCCTCCCTCCTGGCCGTGTTGGTGTGAAATGAACCATTTCTGCTTGGTTTTCCTGTGCCTCCTGAAAGAGAGCTCCGGAGGCTGATGCTCACGGCGCACCCCCGCTGGGCCACCCTTCCACCCTTCCGGAGACACTGGTGTGGGCAGTGGCTGTCGTGACTTAGGGCCGTAAACTCTGAGAAAGCCCCTGCGACCCTAAATTTCTGTTTGTAATGTGAAAGGTACCCCATTCCGGGGGCCCTGGGTGGCTCAGGTGGTGAAGCGTCCAACTCTTGATTTCAGCGCAGGTCGTGATCTCACTGGTCATGGGTTCGAGCCCCACGGTGGGATCCTTGCAGACTATGTGGAGCCTACTCGGACTCTTTCTCTCTGCCATTCCCCAGCTCTTTCTCTGTCTCAAAATAAAGAAATGAACTTAAAAACAAGTACTCCATTCTAGATTCAAGTCTTTTGGCGAAGTCTCTGTCCATGCTAAGGAAGGGGTAAGGAGAAAAGCCGAATAGTTAGTGAATTGATTATATTTAAACACTTTCCCTGATTTAGATAGTAATTCCTAGAAGAGAAGGGGAAAGGACATGCAATCCTGAGTGTCTGAGACAGAAGAAAGGGACATTCTTGACAGACCAGGTGGAATTAGATATTCGGTGTACTTCCCAGTTTCCCTTTGTGAAAGGATATGGATCTGGTGAGACAATGTGATTGGAATAAACATTTCCTGATTTCATTCTCATTCTGCTGATGATCCAAGGCACTCAAAGTTCTTTCCCGCATAATGCCTCAGTTTCCAGACTATGGGAAAGAAGGTCTCTCTCATTTTTATTTACCTCAAAGGAAGAGACCGGGACCGGCCTTAAAAGTTTAGGATGAAGGACTCTGGTTCCATTGATCTCTTATATAATCATAATCAGATTATAATCATAGGTACCGGGATTTTGTGCCAGGGCCATAAAAGTGCAGTAGTTTCAGATTTGAGCAGGTTTGCAGGGGTTTTCAGTCATACCAGCCATCACGTGACTAGCAAACATCCAATTTCCGAGGAAGTCACTGAGATGAAATAGGTTTCCAAATCCACACCATTATTCATTAAAATGTCATTTCTCCTTGGAAATTTCGAGTTCAAGGGAAAATGATGCATGGTCATAGGGTAAAGAAAGCAAAATCAGATACCGACTGCTCCTCCGAAGAGTGTTGTAGATGACTTCTGATGTGTTTGGCCTATCATTAGGATTTCAAGCTGATGGGGCAACAATGGTTTTATTGGGGGGAAAAAAATCTCTCTTTAATATTAACGGAGGGTGGTGCAATAAATCCTACAACTCACACTGAACATATGATTTAGCTTTGACCATAACCAAGAAATCACGAACATAGGGATTTATCTCCGTGATGTTTTGACCTCTTGCTCAGGGAGTCTCATATTATATGGATGGAGATGCCAGACCCCATGCTCCATGCAATGTACAAGGTCAAGATGGGCGTGACTCTTCAGTCACAAGGGCCTGCAGGTTTTCTAAGTGGCATATGTGTCCTCACATATTTTTCTCCTGGGTTCTATGGTCCTCATCTTATCCATTATTTTCTCTGAAGAATGCTAAAGAATGAGGCTCAAAGAGAAAAGATCAGAAGCTAATCATTTAGAGTAATTTGAAGAGCAGAGGAGGGTGAGTCTTTCCCATGAACTATGTGTAAATTTCTCACTACCAACACGATGCTTTTTTTAGGACAAAATTTTAAGTCCTTAAGGATGATGTAGAGAAAAGTTAAAAGGAAGAGGGGGAAATTAGGGAGTAAACAGGTACTTTGATGACATATTATTGAAATTAAATTAATAATTTTACTTCCACTATGTGCTAGGCACTGATTCAGTACCTTTAGGGAATATTAATACATTTACGATGAGTCACCTGTCCTCATGGAAGCTTCTGTCTTGTTGGGTAGAGATACTTACAAACATTAGGTAATATCCAACAATAAAGGATTTAAATAGCATTTCTAGGCAACAGGAGCAATGTTATTAAAGGGCATCTATGATTAATTACTGAACAAATTGTACAGACAATAATTGCTGAAATATTTAAGAGAAAGAAGAGATCCCTTTAGGCTAGACTTGGCAGGGACATTGTTAGGGAAGAAAAAAAAATGCTTTAATTGACTCTTGCCAGGATGGGAAGTGATTTGGATAAGTAAAGAGGAGTACTTTATCTCTTGATTATCAAAAGAAAGAGACATGAATGATTATTCATCTCACAGTTATATGCTATTTTACAATAATCCTGTGGAATACATATTATCATTCCCAATTTATAAAAGAGGAAACCAAGGCTCATAGAGGTGAATTACTTTGCCTAATGTAGCTATCTGAAATCAAAATACGGCATTTCACATCCAGCCAAGATGTAGTGATAGAGAACATATTTACCTTTCCAGCTTAAAAAGGCAGAAAATTAGAAAAACATATATGAAGCAAATTTTTAGTCATTAGCCAACAAACAATGCAGGACTGTGATCTCCGGTGAATGAGAAACAAACAAGTGAATCTCTATGCTACCCCCACCTTGTTACTTGGAGTTTCTAGGACACAGAATAGAGTAGAAGAATGCAAATAGAACCCAGTAGTCTTGAGGGGAAGCTCAGGTAGCTAGAATATTTGGAATAGAGTATCAGAGAAGAAAGAATTTTACAGGGAGAGCTCTGGAAATCTGCGGGGGTGGGGGGGTCTCTCTGAGTCATCGATTGTGTAGTAGTCTGTGGACACATGAGAAAAAAAATAAACTGTTTGCATACAGGCAAAGAACCATGGGCAAGTAGTATGCTGAACAATTCCTAGAGCTCACAGAGAGTAGGGAATAGTTTGTATTTTTAAGAGCCAGAGTGGAAAGACCTCATAAAACATGGATCATTTGGCAGAGTACTCACAAAGGTATTGCCTTGTTAGTGGGAATAAATTAGCTCTAAAGAATGCCCTTGGCCTGCCTTAACAAAGTGTAAAAGTGAGACTCAAAAGGATCAAACTAATAATAAGTAACTTAACTGCCTTCTAGGGCAAAGTCTAAAACTATTTAAAGGAACGACAACAACAAAATCCAGCACTAACAACATAAAATTCACGATGCCTGACATCCAAGCAAGAACGCGTAGGCACGCACATAAGCAGGACAATATCAATAGAAACATTCAGAAAACAGAGTGATAACGGAAGTAGCAGTAAAAGATATTAAAACAGGTATCATAAATATACCTCATCACCTGTTAAAGAAGGTGAATTAAACATGATAGGGAGAAAATGGAAATCTATAAGAAAGACCCAAATGAAAATCCTAGAGATAAAAAATACAATATTGAAATTAAAAATAAATTCAATTTAATGGATTAACACCATAGGAGGCATTGCAAAAGGAAATGTTAGGGGAGGTAAATGCATAGTAAAAGAAACTGATGAAAATGAAGCCCAGAGAGAAAGAGACCAAACAGAAGTAAAGAACAGGGCCTAGTAATTGTGTGACAATATCAAATAATCTAAAATAGGTATAAGTGGATTCCTAAAAGCGGAAGAGAGAGGGGACTTTTACCAATTTGATGAAAATTATAAACCCACATGTCTAAAACTTTGATGAAACTCATACAGTATTAACTTTTAAAAATTCACACCAAATGACTAAGGGTTAAAAACCCAGGATAAAGAGAAAAATAAAATGATTTAAATGTTAAAATAATATTGAAAGCAGCCAGAGGAAAAAAGATACATATATCCAAAGTGGAGCAGAGTAACGGTGATGAGAATGATAGCTAGCTTTTTGTTAGAAATAACGCAAGGCAGAAGGAAAGGAGGTTCAATTTTTAAGGAATTGTATGATTAAAAAAATCAACTTCGAATTCTATACTGAGTAAAAGTATCTTTCAACAAAGATATAAAAAATGAATATGGGAAGTTGGGGGGGGGGGAAGGGAAGAAGAAAGGGAAACCAACCACAGGAGCCTCTTCAATACAGAGAACAAAGTGAGGGTTGATGGAGGGAGGTGGGTGGGGGATGGGCTAGATGGGGGATGGGTACTAAGGAGGGCACTTGTGATGAGCACAGGGTGCTGTGTGTAAGCAATGACTCACAGAATTCTACTCCTGAAGTCAATATTGCACTGTATATTAACTAACTAAAATTTAAATTAAAAAAATTAAAATTAAAAAAAGAAAAAATGAAGATGTTGTAAGATACACAAAAGATAAAAGAATCCACCCTCAATGAATCTGTACCTCAAGGAAGGTTAAAAGAATTTCCTTCAGCAGAAAGAAAATAATGCCAGATGCAATTTACAGGTATACAAAGAAATAAATAGCACTGGATATGTTAACGTGCGAATAAATATAGAAGGCATTTTCAACTCATCTTAATCACTGCAAAAGATAATTGACTATGTAAACTAAAAATAATAACAATGAATTTGGAGGTTTATAATTTACATCAGAGTAAAATCTATAAAAGTAAGAGTTGGAAGAGGGTAAATTAAAATATTCTATTGTAAGCTTCTTACACTATATGCAAAGTGGCATAATATAACTTGAAAGTAATTTGATAAGCTACAGATATGTATTATAAACCCTAGAGCAACCACAATAAAAAACAAAAGAGGTGTAGCTAATCAGCCAATACTGGAGAAAAAATTTCCTACAATATACCCAATTTTTTCAAAGAACATAGGAACAGAGGAAAAGAGGAAGAAATAACTGATTTTAAAAATAGAAAACAAACTGAAAACTAGAAATCAGAAAAAGAAAACCAACTGTATTCCTAATTACACCAAATGTGAATGGCTGCAATTAAAAGAGATTGTCAGAATGGATTGAAAAAAAAAAAAAAAAAAAAAAAAACACACCCACCAGACCCAGGTAAATGCTGTTTATGAGAAAGTATATAGTATGACATAAAAAATGGTTTAAAAAATCATTAAAGAAATGTATAAAGGATGTTCTACCAGAAAATATTTAATTAATGCAAAATAAAGAAGTAAAGGGAGAACATCAGAGACAAAAAAAACAAAAACAAAAACAAAAACATGAGATTTGTAGAAACCAGTAAGTCACTTGACAGACTTACATACAACTGTGTCTATTACATTACATGTGAATGGCTTAACCAATCCAACCAAAAGATAAGATTATCAGACTGCATAAAAAAACACAAGATCCAGATTTGTGCTGTCCACGGGAAACATACTCTACATTCGAAGATACAAAAAGACTTGGAATAAGACAATGGGAAAATATGTACGATTATACATGAGGGATTGGGTGACAATACTAAAATCAGACAAAATAGGCTTTGAAACAAAAAGGTTACTAAAGATAAAGAGAGACAATTCATGATGATAAAAGGGCCAATCTGTTAGGGAGTTGTAACTATTTTAAGCATACACACACCTAACAACAGAGCCCCAAAATACATAAAGCAAAAATTGACAGAATCCAAAGGAGAAAGAGATCATTTTAACAGTAACAATTAGGGACTTCACTAATAGTTGGAGACCTCACTTTCAATAACAGATGGAAATACACATAAGATCGATAAGAAAATAGAAGGCTCGAACAAAACTAGAACCCTATTAGAACCATCAGACATTCACAGAACCCTCCAACCAACAAAGGCCGAACATACATTTTTCTCAAATGCACGTGAAACATTCTCTAGGACGAGACCACGTGCTAAAACAAGAGACATAAAACAAGAGACATAAAACAAGTCTCTTGAACACACATTATCTCATTTCTAATTTTAGTCCTCTCGATAATTGTGTGAGGTAAGCCTGGCATCACTAATTTCCTCACATTACAGAAAAGCAAACTGGGGCTCGGAGAAACCGCGGTGTGGTTTCCCATACCATTCCGAAGAGAGAGCGTAGACACTTGCTCTCACCTCTTCTAATTCGGTTCTCTGGACAGCCTTGACTTGTCCCAGGGGTGCGGAGGTAAGGAGGGCATGGAGGTGCCAGCCTCTCATCTTCCCTGCTGTCCCAGAATCCTAGAACGGTGGGATAAAAGAAGCAAATTTCTTCTGCACTAGCCGATTAATGATAATCCCTGCACTATTTCAAGCAAATAACCATAAGTATCGAAAACCTCAGAGCTACCACGGAAACTCTCGTTTGTTCACATCGATCTCCTGGCTACAGCTGCCATTCAAAGAGGGCCAGGCAGGATCTGGCTCAAAGACCAAAAAGACTCACAAGGTGTAGCACAAGGAGACTTCTGGGGAGATGATGCCGCTGGGGTCGGAGAGGGTGAGGAGATTTTGCTTCGTTATTCTTGCAGAGCATAGGGCTGGGTTGAATGTGTACTCTTCATTGCCACCTCTTGGTTAACTATGTCTTTGTTTTACATCCAAGAGCTGTGTGTGTGTGTGTGTGTGTGTGTGTGTGTTTAAGGGATTCCATGGCCAAATAAACCCAAGGGAGTCTCCCAGGGTGGCTCAGTCGGTTGAGCGTCCGACTTCAGCTCAGGTCACGATCTCACGGTTCGTGAGTTCGAGCCCCGCGTCGGGCTCTGGGCTGATGGCTCGGGGCCTGGAGCCTGCTTCCGATTCTGTGTCTCCCTCTCTCTCTGCCCCTCCCCCGTTCATGCTCTGTCTCTCTCTGTCCCAAAAATAATAAACGTTAAAAAAAAAATTAAAAAAAAAAAAAAAAAGACAAAACAAACAAAAAACCACCACCAACAAAACACACACAGATAAGTCCAGAAAACAGCGGGCTACTGAGGAGTATTAAGGGGGTGTTGGGCCTTCGGTACTTATTCCTGGTGCATTACTTACCACATTAAAGCACACTTGCCTAGTGATTGGCCACTGCCAATGTGAAGCTCCTACGATCTCAGGTTAGGTCTTTTACTGTCTGTGTCTATGCACCTAGTAAAGAAAAGGCACTGGGTAAATACTCGGTGGTGATAAAAATAATGATCTCCACTGAAACAGGAAGGAATGCCGTGGTCTCCGCCCTTGAGTCAAGATGTTCGCATCCTGTAGTCATCCATTCCTGCTCTGAACACCCAGGTGCTTATGAGCGCTGTTCCCACATCCCTCCTCCGCAGGCTCCCGGTCCAAACCCCCAAACTCCCAGTGGGCCTTTGGGCACCACTGTGGATGTGCTGCATGCTTGAATATTAAAGTCCTCTGCTCTCTCTCCAGCTTAACCCCGGCTTCTCAGAGCTGGCCCTCTGGGACCTCTCCAGCCTCTCAAACGACATCCAGGCAAACCAGGCTGAATTATGAAATCACACCATTACTAATATCAAATCCCAGGCCTCGTATTTTAATATCATCTATGAAGTTCTGTCGGAAGGCCAAGATTAATTTAATATGTAAAACAATAGATACCTCAAATTAATACAAAACATTGTAATACAAATGACTTTTATTCCGATTTGAATACAGCACACAAAGGCTATAAGTAAATTAGTTTTATTGATCTATATTCATAGAATTATTTAAATGTACCCTCTGGTACTGAGAGCCAGGGGTTTTTCTGATGCTTGCCATTAATGCATTTTTCATTAGTGGCTAGTGCTGGGAAGCCCAAATTTCATTTGGCTGCAAAAGATTAATTTCCTCTTGACAACCGTGGCCAGATTTAAAAAAAAAAAATGGGAGAGTTGAAACAGTGACTTGGAGGACAGTTCTCAGAACTATGAATTAGAAGACCAGGAAAACACAGATTATGTGTGTGTGTGTGTGTGTGTGTGTGTTTCTCGACTGTGTGTCTGTGGGGAAGAAACAGAATTTTGAAGAGAAATAAATCAGAATCTATGGTTCTTGGCCCTGTCTCAAAATCTGTGTATTTGCCACAATCATTTATAATTGACAATTGCCCTCTTTTCCACCGTGGAAATAGAAATAAAAAGGCACATAGACAATTAATTTCCAAATATTTTGGATCTATCATGTCCCTCATTTGCCTGTTGGTTTGTTTCTTTACAAGTCTGTCCTCATCAACCTCACAAAAGGAGCATATACAATAATAGTAACAATACAATTAAAGCTAATGAGAGCCCTGAAAATTAATTTTGTTTGGAGATTTATTGGAAAATTTGGAACTCCCATCGAGATAATTTATACACGCCAAGGAGTCACAAAATCAAGCCTCTGAATTTGACTGCCGCTTGGGTGTCACAACAGCTGAATGTTTCATGGCGTTTGCCCCCTCCCGAGGGCAGGGCGATCACGGTGCCAACTCTGTGGGGAGCGTCCCTGGTTTCTCCTCTAACTACCTCATGACTGGAGCCTGCCACTAACCTCTTTAGACTATGACAGTACATTACTGCTGGGATGGATCATGAAGACTTAAATGTGAAATATTTTTATAAGAAGGCAGAGCAAGCAGTCATTTTTAAGATGTGATTTGTGAACCGCTAAATGCCCCCTTGTTTATTTATTTATTTATTTATTTATTTTTTTCAACGTTTATTTATTTTTGGGACAGAGAGAGACAGAGCATGAACGGGGGAGGGGCAGAGAGAGAGGGAGACACAGAATCGGAAATAGGCTCCAGGCTCTGAGCCATCAGCCCAGAGCCCGACGCGGGGCTCGAACTCACGGACCGCGAGATCGTGACCTGGCTGAAGTCGGACGCTTAACCGACTGCGCCACCCAGGCGCCCCGGCCCCCTTGTTTAAAATATATCTCTCACAGACTTGCCCCAGTGCCAGAAGATTCCCCCATTTAGGAAGCAGTCCTTAGATATGAAAGTTCTGTGTATTTTGGAGAGCTCTCCACAGGGTCTAAATTCCCCCAGGAAGATGAACCCATTATCAGTTATTAGCACCTGGGCTTCAATGAGTCCTGCAGATTGTCTTGTAAACTTACACCTTTCACAAAGTGTGGTGGGCAGAAAAATAGCCCCCTCCCAATAATGTGCACATCCTAATCCCCACATGTCACATGGCTACATGACAAAGGGGAGAAGGTTTCAGATGGAATTATGATGGCTCATCAGCTGACTTTGAGATAAAGAGATTACCTTGCCTTTCCCAAGCGGGCTTGATGTAATCACGACAGCCCTTATAATTGGAAGAGGGAGGCAGAGATAGGGATGTGAGGAGGACCCAATAATGCTGGAGGAATGGGGTCATAATCCAAGGAACATGGGTGCCCAATGGAAGCTAGAAAAGGCAAGGCAGTGGATTCTCCCCAACAGCCTCTGGAAAGGAATATAGCCCTCCCCAAACCTTGGTTTTAGCCCAATGAGATCCATTTTGTATTTCTTATCTACAGAACTCTATGATGATAAATTATGTTGTTTTAAGCCAGTGGATTTGTGGTAATTTATTATAGAAGCAATAAAAATGAATACACAAAGGAATGGGAACAGGTGCATTTTGGTAAATGTGTAAGCAAGTAGAGATTAAATGGAAAGGGGGAAAGGTCGAGGCAAGTACTTCAAACAATAAAGCGTATTGAGGAATATATTGTGCGGTGACATTGTAAGGGAGGAGGATGGGGGTTACTGGGAAGATGAGTAATTCATGTAGACATTGGACAAATGCAAGAGGAGACACACAGAGAGAGAGTAAATGAAAGGCAGAAGGCACTGCATTCATTTTCTGATGCTGTTTAATAAAATTTCCACAAATTTAGTAGTAATAACATTTATTATCTCACTTCATAAATCTGGGAACAGCTGTGGGTCAGGAATTGGGGAACAACTTAGCTGAATCCTCTGCTTATGCTCTCACAAGCCTGGAAACAAGGCATCATTGAGGCTGTTCTCATCTGGAGGCTCAAGCGGGGAAGAATTCATTTCCTCATTTATTCACATTGTTGGCAGGATTTATTTCCTTGTGACTATAGGGCTTGTCTGGAGACTACTCTCAGGTGCTAGAGATCACCCACAGTTTCTTGCCACATGGCTTTCTCCAGGGTGATGGTTTACTTTATCAAGTTCACAAGGAGTATCTTTAGCTCCAATTTGCTAAGACTGAGTCTTATATATTATAAAGCAATCATGGGAGTGATGTCCCAACACTTTGCCACATTCTCTTTGTTAGGAGCAAGTCATAGCTTTCTCTCAAATTCAAGGGCAAGGGATTACACAAAAGTGTGAACACCAGGAAATTGGAGAGTTCTGTCCACCACTAGACCTATTCTGTTCACCACTTTGACCTATCTCACAAATTTGCCTGGATCATGTGTCTTGGGAAAGCTGTCACTGCTGCTAATGATTTGTCTGATCGTAAGATAATGGAATTGATCCTTTCATGGTCCCAAGTGGAAGTTATTGGATCTCCAAACAAGGTCTTTGAAGAAAAGTCATCTCCTTGCTTGGTGTTTGTTGGAGGTGATAAACCTCATACAATAATGAATAGAGTTTGACCCTGGAGTAGTTTTCCCTGGTCACTTACTTCTCCTGCTTCCTTGTTTCAGCTCCTTCATTACCTCTGGTTTCCCTAGGCTTCCTACCTCTTCCTTGCAGGCAGAAGTTTCCTGGATGAAACTCAAATATCTAAGGCAGTTTCTTGGGAGGTACCACCAGCCCCTGAGGCAGATGAGAGAGCACAGGATCTACCTCGTGGAGGCCATCAGTGGGAGGCTAGAACCACTGCTGCCATAGGGAGACGTGCCCAGCATTTCTGGAGGTTTCAGGTTTTCAGTGGAACCTGAAAACACAGATTTTTTTTGTTGTTGTTCATGTGAAATGGTCCAAGTCTGGCATGTTAGAAACAGATTCGATTGAAAGAAATTTAAGTGAGCGAAACAAAACAAATCTGTGGGCCAATGGGGTGTCTGTTTGCAATTGCTCCCCAAAGAAGCCCTCTGGTTGTTGATGGGAATTCTATAATGTGGCAGAAAAGGCAATGATGAAGGCAGAATGTGCCGGCAGAGAAGGCAATGGTGGAAGGCCAGGAGGACACTTCTGAGTGACTAGAGATAGTGGTCAGCAATATTTGTTGAATGAGTGATTGAAGAAATGATCCTCAATTTTGTAAATAGAGAGGACTTCTTAGGTTTTAGCAAGGAAATCAGTAGGTCTCTTAGTGTCTCCACAGAGCCTCTGTTATGGATGCATTTTATGTAATTTTACATTAGAAAAGACTTCAGTTTGCCTGCAGAAATCATAATTATTATATGGGAGATATTGGGGAGAGAAGAACAATATAGCTAGGTTGGACTAAGCTTATTCAAATTCTGAATGATTCTGCCTTGTTTTGGGCTAGTGGTGGCTAAATAACTCCTTCACTTTGGGAATGGGGAGGCTTGGTTTTCAGCATATGACTCTACTTTCTGGTGGTACTCTACAACTGGGCTGTGCCTTCCTCTAAGCATTGGAGGAATGAAATCACTCTTCCCAGAAACCTGAATTAACTTGGACAATTTCAGATGAGTCCTGGAAACCAATAAGTGAACAAGTCCAACCCAAGCCAGTCTGCAAGTAAATTAGATGATGTGTGTGTGTGTGTGTGCGCGTGTGTGTGTATTTTCTTGTTTTGTCAGAAACATGAGAAAGAACCCTAGGAAGTCCATGAATGAACCATAAGTGAAGAGGGAAGAGGTTCCTCCCAGGCTGTGCAAGAGTTGAACTTTCTTCTGTGCCGAGATTGGGTGATTCAGGATGGCAAGATGGCAAAAGTACAGAAGATTACGAGTATTAAGGCAACGCAAGAGAATTAACTGGTAAGATAATGCAAGACCAATCACATGGGCACAATTTTTGCGGAGTATTTGTAACCATTTCTGCACTTTATTAAAAGGAGATCCCACATTGGAGCTCCCTCACTGAGAAGCAAATAGCCTAGGAAAAGCACAATTCAAAGAGGTGCATATTTTTATATTTCTACCTGAGTATTTTTTCATTTCAAGTAATTTGGGCAAGAGTTGCTTCAGAACCAAGGGAGAAATAGAATGCTTATGATCAAGGCTGTAGGAAGCTTTCTATGCCCAACTCTGAGGAAGCGTGTCATAACCATCCTGGTCATGTCTCTCCCTTTCTCCCTGTGTTGACCAGAACCATACAGGCCTAGATCAAAGGCAGATAGAACGGCCCAACCTGATCTGAATTTAGCCTCCAGGGGAGCAGCCGGGATGATTTAATAGATCTCTGTTCATCTCCAGCTTCCACAGAGCTCAGCACGTCTCAGGCAATCATTGATTGCTTTAAGGAAATAACGTCTGGCTGGATCGTGGTTATTATTACAATTAGCCCACTGCTTTCTAGCAGTCTAATGACCATACCTTGCCAGCAAGGATTGAACACTACCAGCAGGTGCACATATAATGCCAGAATTCTAGGACTTTGGCACAGTTGTCTCTATCATGCTTCCTGTTATCTTTTACATATGACAAGCCGTCTTATAAGCACTTCACTATGCTGCAGATTTATTTTCACCATAGTGAATGGTGAAATCCTCTTTATCCTTCACAACCCAGATTAAGTGTTCTCTGCTTCCGGAAGCCTTTCCTGAGCACCTCTAGGTGAACTGAATGTCTCCCTCTTTAGCAGTTGTCTGCTCTTTAATTACAGCGTATCTCCTTACATTAATAGTGTAGTTGTGGGTTTTTTTCGTTTTTGACTCTGAGCAATTCGAGGGTAGAGACTGGCTGATCTCTAAATTCCCAGGGCCTAGCAGTGGACTGTTATAGTAGTCCGTTAAATATTTCTTCGAAGAATTGGAAAATAAATGAATGGCTCCTTTGTTCTAAAAGACACAAAAAAGTAGAGAAATGGGTACATCAGGTTTTTAAAAATCCAGTCAAAAAAATTTTTTTTGCACTAGAAGAAATTTTAAAAAAAGTTCTGCACTGTGTCCCAAAGTTTCACCTAAGGTTCTTTCCAGTCTTTCTTTTGACCTGGGTATCCTGAGCCCCTACTATGTGAGAAGCACAGTTCTGAGCCCTGGAGAGTCCAAGGTGGCGGAAACAGGTAAAGGGCTGCATTCCTAAAACTTACATTAAAATTGCAGGTTTGGTGACTGTAATTTTTCCCCCCAAAATGACTTTTAAAGAGTAGTCTCTGTGTATAATGTGTCACTGTTCCTCTGACTCACCTCCCTTGGGCTGTTCCCATGGTCCCTCCTCCCAAAATGCAGGAGCCAAGGAGGCAGGGTTTGAAAAAAACAACCTTAGTAGATCCAATAAAGTATTAGCTTTCCTCCGAAGGAATGTGTTTTATTTATTTATTTATTTATTTATTTATTTATTTATTTTTGTTACAAACGACCTATTTTTGAAAGAGTGATGTGTCTATAGCAGGCACTTTATATGGTCTATCTCATTTAAGGTAGACAACCATCCTAGGAGAGGAATAATAAATGTGCTCCCCTTGTATGACTTGCATTAGACATGCCACAGAAGGAGGGGGGATGGGGTGAACCAGGAAGAGGGGAGGGAAGGACAGAACCCTTGCAAATTTGATCCCTACCAACACTCTTTATTGCCGCAGCTACGGAGGAGATTGGGATGGGTCAAGCACTGCCTAAGAAGGGTTTCACACGGCCTGAAGATCCTTCTAGCTCTCGCACTGGGAGGGTTTTCTGATTTTGTTTTTCTTCCTGACACACGATCCAGTCTGTATTACTGGAGGAGTGTTTGATAACAGAAGCCATCTGTACCCATGCTTGCATTTGTACATTTTTTTCCCCTCCGCACAGCAACAGGCAAGAACTGAACGAATAATATCCTGAGTAAATACACTTTGTCTCTTATTATTCATAGCTAAAGTTGTTCAAGCATTTTTGTAAAAAAACAAAACAAAACAAAACAAAAACCCAACAAAGTAGCTTAGATCCATAAGACTGTCTCTTTAGGGAGAAAATACCAGGAGATGAAGTCATTTGGAAATGAATCTGTTTTGCATTGTTAGTGTTTATTTCTCTGTAGGACTGTTGGATTTAGAAGGCGTTGGCTATGAGATAAGCATGATTCAAAACTGTGCCCATAAATTGGGCTCCGTTTTATTCCCCATCTTCCACACCCCCCACATTTGCCTTCTGGCACTGTGAACACAAGAGGCACCACCCTTTGTGTCTTTCAGAGTTGCCTCTGCCTGGACAGAAGGCAGAGCTGGAAGCAGCCAGCCCTCTGGAAGGTAAGGCATAAGCGCGGATTTCTTGGTCCTGCCTGAGACCTCCGTGCAGGGCAGATGGGCTTGCCATGGAGACGCTGTAAGGCTGGTAGAGACACCCATGGACTAGGATGGTCTTCACTCTGTCCTGGCTTTAAACAGACACTGGAGAGCAAGTCTGCATGAGCACGTCTTAATGCAAGGTGCAGGTCTCATGGGAGCGGGGGGAGAGCCACGAGCAGTGAAGAATTCCTCTCATTCAGGAACTTCCAATTTTGTAGCTTACAGAGGGCTTGAACATAGATGCATAAAGAAACATCAAAGTCGGGAAACATCTTTGTGTGAAAATCTCTAATAGTACTTGCTCCCAGCACCATTTCACTCTGCTGTGTCTGCACGGTGACTCTAAGAGTCTCAGCTTATGACATCTGCAAAACGGGGACAATGAAAGTTACCTTACAAGACTCCTGTGCAACTAAATGAAAAGAAGTTTATTAAAGTGTTCGGTGGGAGGGGCACCTGGGTGGCTCAGTTGGATAAGCGTCGGACTTCAGCTCAGGTCGTGATCTCACGGTTCATGGGTTCGAGTCCCAGGTCGGGCTGTGTGCGGACAGCTCAGAGCCTGGAGCCTGCTCGGATTCTGTGTCTCCCTCTCTCTCTGCCCCTCCCCTGCTTGTACTCTGTCTGTCTGTCTCTCTCTCTCAAAAACAAATAAACATTAAAAAAAATTTTAAAAATAATAAGATAAAAAAGTGTTCGGGACAGTGCTCACCGTGTGGTGAGTACCCATCAAATGAGAGCGATTGTGACAGTCTGCCTATTCCCTACGGGACAAACGCTCTCCCTTCCATTCTGAGGAAGAGAATTCCCACTTGCTAAGAGCACCGATGCACTCAGGTTAAGTGGAAGAATAAATAAATAAGTAAATAAACAAATCCGCTGAGCCTATCTTTCCTAGCTTCTAGCTCAGATAATGATAGCTAATGAGATGTATGAAACCATTCGGTAGGCGTTCTGAGGAATCTCTACACGGGGATACCGATCTGAGGAATCTCTACATGGGGACCAACTCAACGGGTGAGTGTGCCCTTTGCCTCCTTCCTTCCTGCTGCTCAGAGTCTGTCAAGATGGCTGGCGCCCTAGGGGCCAGCTGGACCAGTGTGTTGGCTTTGAGGATGCAAGGCATGTGGTAAGGAAGTGAGAAACAACCGGTAGAAAGATTCTTGTGCAGAATTCCTTTGAAGCTGTCATCCCAGTCTTGGGTTGTCTATCTTTAGAACTCCTTAATGTGAGAGAAAAATAAGCCTCTATCTAAGTCACTATTATTTAGATGTTCTACGTTAGGCAAACCAACTTTCATTCTTTAAAAAAATTTTTTTTAATTTATTATTTTGAGAGAGAGAGAGAGAGAAAGAGCATGAGCAGGGGAGATGCAGAGGGCATGAGAGAGAGAGGGGTGGGGGGAAAAGAGAGAGAATCCCAAGCAGGCTCCGCAGTGCTGGCACAGAGTCTGACATAGGGTTTGATCTCATGAGCTGTGAAATCATGACCTGGGCTGAAATCAAGAGTCAGATGCTAATTGACTGAGCCACCCAGGTGCCCTGACACCAATTTTAATTCTAATTGATGCAGTTTATGGCAGTATTAGTAAACTACACACACACACACACACACACACACACACACACACACTCAACATGAGTGAACAGAAGGTCATCTTAACATGCCCACTGAACTGGTGTGTGACATGTGTTGAGCACACAGTGAGTGGAACAGATAGTGAAAGCTACAAGAAATAAATGGGAAGAGAGGTCATGGTAAGTCGCTGTCAATCTATGAACCCACAGGAAAAATCAGATCAAACCCATTCCACCTCAAGTTAAAATCCTGGATGTTTTCATTTTTTATATTGAATCCACATCTGACAGGTTACGTTTTAAAAAGCGAGCAAAAACTTATAATTCTTTAGCTATTTTAATACCGCAACTTAATAATATCTGGGGTCTGCCTGACACTCTTCCAGGGAACAAACCTGTATCTCTTGTTTGTCTATAGTTCTCCCTGTCCTAACAAATGGTGTCTTCACCACCCGCCTCTTCTCCATTTAACTGCACCTGCTTATCTTTTTTTTTTTTTTAAGTTTATTTATCTATTTTGAGAGAGAGTGGGAGAGAAAGCGTGAGCTGGGGAGGGACAGAGAGAGAAGGAGAGAGAGAATCCCAAGCAGGCTCTGCGCTCTCAGAGCAGAGCCCCATGCAGGGCTCGAACTCATGAACCAGGAAATCACCTCATCATTTAGATCTCAACTTCACATATCCTTTCTCAAGGAGGTCTTCCCTCATTTCCTTGTCAAATCAAACATCATTCTTGCTTTAAAAAAAAAAAAAGAAACAAACAAACAAAAAACTCTGCCCTCCTCTAGACTGTTGGTTCTTTGGAAGTTGGAGCCATGCTTGTCGTTTCCACAATTGTGTCCCCAGCACCTAGCACTGTGTCTGGTATTTGAAGAGCTCTTATAAATAAGTGACTGAGTGGAGAATGTTCTTCCCCTGGCTCTACAATAGTCGAATATTGAGACAGGTCACCTCGTGTGGGCAAAGTTTCAGCCTAAACTATCGCACGACTAAGAAACCAGTAAGTGATTATATGACTGTGCTCGATGGATTTTCACGTCAACATTACCCACTCTTGACTTTTCTGCCCAAAGAGATAACGACCTCCTTAATCTGTTTTGTTAAATGAAACAAAGGGAGATTTCTGTGAACACTAACACCTAGTGGGCAGAGAATTTCCTGCTTACCCATAAAGCAGACAGGTATCACAAACCATTGACAAGGAGAGAGAAGCAATTTATGTTTCCTGGCTGACAGCCTCTTTTTCCAACAGCCCCTGGCCAAATGAGCAGCCAGCAAAAAGGCAGTTGATTAGGATTGGCTATGCCTGTGAGGGATGATCATCTGGTGAGCAAAAAGAAATGTGTTCAAACTGGCCCCAGTTGGAGTAAAGGCTGGACGACTGGAGTCAATTTCCTATGGCCATTAGGATGCCCCTTATGCATGGCCATTTCAACGGTTTGTCCCTCTCGTATCTGACATTGCGTGGCGGGGTTCTCAAGAACAAAATGAGGCCACAAACAACAGATGGTTTTAGGATAATGTTCTCATTTCCTGTTAATCTCCTGTTCATTTAGCTTTTACTCATTTATTTTTATTTTATTTAAATATTCTTTAGTTGACACACAGTGCAATATTGGTTTCAGGAGTAGAATTCAACGATCCGTCTTATCACAAGACCCAGTGCTCATAACAAGTGTCCTCCTTAATGCCCATCACCCATCTAGCCCATCCTCCCACATGCCTCCCTCTGTCAACCCTCAGTTTGTTCTCCATTTTTAAAATTCTCATTCCTAAACTGGTGCAGTTGAACAATAACATCTTTTGATTAGGAAAGGTTAAGATTAAGCTACTCCAGGCTAGAGGTGAATAGGAGCAAAACCATCTCTATAATCACAACTGGAATTTCTCCTCTCGGGAAAAATCAACATGCCTTCCAAAGAATGAGTTTTCAGTTTTCTCAGTTTACGCTCAAGAACAAATTCTCGCCATATCCCATAAGCCAAACGGCCATCATCACTGGTCACTTGAATTGTAATCAGGATGTTTTCAATGTCACTGCTCGATCACTTTGCTAAGTGTCACTGCTCTAAACTATGCAATGTTCAGCCTTAAGTCTGTTTGCCACCCTGATTTTTTTTTTTAAAGTTTTATTGTAAAAATACCTAAGGTTACAAAAAAATACAAAACAGAAAAGCGGAGCGTGCAAGCCTCCAGCTTCAAGAACTGCCACCATTTTGTTTCATTTGTGCTTCCCATCCCTCTATCCTTATTGCTTTATCTTCTGTTAGGCCAATTTGAATCGAATGCTAGACTTGAGTTTTTTTTCCCCAAATGCTTTGGTTTGCATTTCAAAGGCAATAGTGTTTTACATAATCAAAATACCATTATTATACTTAACAAAATTAACAATAACTCCTAAATACCATTTAAAATCCAGTTCGTAATTAAGTGTTCCATTCGTCTAAAATATGAGTTTTTATAGTTGGCTTGTTCAGCCTTGTTTTATTTGATTATTATACTCATAAATACCTTCTAAATTTCTTTCAATCCAGAACTTAGTGTCCCTCGCTTTTTTATTTATATCTTTTGTTATTAATGTATTAATTGACTTGTTGGAGAAATTCGGCCAGAATGTTCCACATCCTGGATTTGTCTGTTTCTGCTGTCATTGAATTAGTTTCTCTACTCCTTATAGTTCTTATGGACTGAAAGTTAAATGTAATACTTTGATTGGATTCTGTTTCAATTTGTTTTTGGAATACTTCAGAGTTATTACTATGTTCTCTGTAATATCTCACATCAGGAAGTAAATAATGTTTGGTTAACCAAGTTTTAGTGAAGATAAAATCAATCAGGGGTCCAATTACTCTGATGTTTGGACTCAACCTGTCCTTTTCACAATGTGAGACTTTGTCTAGCTCTCTACTTCCCAACCTGCTGACTCAGTGTTGGTAGCGACTCAATAATGGATTCCTAAAAGTGATTTGAAAAACACCACCACAAGCCCCGCATATAACCAGGCACATATAATGGTTTCCTGGCTGGCGTATCACAGGATTCTGAATGGATCTCTAGGGTGCTTTTTAGGACAAAATACTCTCATCACTGCAGTCTAAAAATGGAGCCTAACTTTAGGAAGCATTAGAGAAATTTGACGGGGATTGATAAACCCACATGAAGCATATTCTCTACAGTTTGTAGGATAAAACACTGGATATATTACTCTCCATATCTATAAATAAAGGAGAAGAGTTGGATCAAGTGATGTCTTAAGACCTTTCTAGTTATCAGGTCTGCCATCAACCTCACTCTGTGTGCAGTGATCCTGGACAAATTGTGTCTGCACATGAGTACTGAATATTGCTCTGTGTATCCAGAATCAAAGGCTTATGTCTAAAGAAGTATATATTCAACGTTAAAAAGTGCTTCTGCTTCTTCAAAATGGAAGAGTACATTCTAGATTCTGGCATAAGGGATGGATGCATGAGTTATGTGTTAACCTCTGATTAACCTGTCAAAAGAGAATATAAGGATCACAGAAAGGGTGAGCATGGGCAAACCCAGCCACTGTGTCCTATAAGGGCAGCAAATAAAAACGAGAGACATCTTTTTACCCTCCTGGATCCTCTGAATGCCTCACTAATGCCTGGCTTTTCCAGACGTCCATCCCAGGGAAATGGGTGCTAGCTGACTGAAGAAAGACCACATCTCTCGATCCCCCTCTATCCCAACCCACTTTAAAGATTGTGGATTGACAGCTGTCAGAATAACTTGGGACGTTCTGATTGGAAAGGAGGAGACTTGGGGCTCTTCAAATACTTGAAAGTTTCTTCTGTGGAAGACAAACTGAGACCATTCTACGCAGTCCCAGAAACAGAAAGCACAGCCAGAGCTCAAGAATGAGAGAAAAAAGGGGGTAGCGTTCAGCTGAACATAGGGATGTCCTTTCTAAGAGTAAGTCTATGAGACAGTCGTGAGACACAGTTGGATGTTTCTCCTGACAGCAATTATCTCTGGAACTGTTGGGGTTGAAGCTAGGGGCCTGGCTATCCCAAACTTTGCAGAGAATCCTGGCTTTGGGTAGTGGGCTAGACTCTGTAATCAGTATTATTTTCCAGGGTTAATGATGGAATACCTTCTTATTCATCGTTGGCTCCATTTTCTTCACAAAGCCTTTACTTAGAAATTCTGTGAATACCAACTTCTCCTTCATCTGATGCCCCAGCGTGTCTTTGTTTGTCCCATCCATTCTGATGCTTCAGATTAACACTTTTGTTTTACATTGTGTTTAGATTTTCCTCCAACTGTTTCATATATATTGCCACCCATCTTCCCTTCTCTCTGCAAGATTGCATGCTCCTTTATATTGTGGGGACTGTGTAATATGTTCTTTTTTTATGTCCCCCACGGTGCCATGTTCATGACTGAACACATGGTTTGTATTCAATAAATACATGTGGAAATGGATTGAATTGATGTTCAGGGACTTTCATCCAAGAAAGCAAAGCTGTACTGCGAAGGCTCACTCTGAAGGGAAAAAAAAATCAAGTACATTCTCCATCATGGCGCCCCTTAATTCTTCCATAGCTGCTCAATACTTTTCTACTGGCTTCCACCCTCCTTCCCCTTCTCCGCACCTCTCCTCATTCTCTCCTTCCCATAACTCACTTCAGCCTAAGCAGAAAGCTGTCTTTGGCTTTAACTTTCCTTCTGGATGTGCGTCCATTTTTTTTTAGAAGGCTAAGGAAGGCATTTTGTATCAGAAGCCTTTCCTGGGTAGCTGAAACAAACAAACAAATTCTTCCCTCTCATTTCCTATTGGGATCAAGAGGGATAAAGTGGAATAAACACACACACACACACACACACACACACACACAGCTCTGAGTTTCGTGATTCTAGTTTTACCTCTACAAGTGTGCTAACAGTGCAATCTTGTACACGTTTTGTTACCTCTTTGTGTCTCAGTTAATGCAGCTATAAAATGGAGATGATTGGGGCGCCTGGGTGGCTCCGTCGGTTAAGTGTCTGACTTCAGCTTGGGTCATGATCTCACGGATCTCATGGTTCCTAGGTTCGAGTCACGTGTCGGGCTCTGTGCCGACAGCTCAGAGCCTGGAGCCTGCTTCCAATTCTGTGTCTCCCTCTCTCTCTGCCTCACCCCCACTCACACTCTGTCTCTCTCTCAAAAATAAACATTAATAAAAAAATTTTAAATGGAGATGATAATTCCTGCCCTAGTGACTTCACAGGGATTTTGTGGCAATGGAATAAGCAATTGGATGTGAAAACACCATGTAAATTATAAAGACGACGTAGATATCAGGGAGTGTTGGTGTTTTTATTAATATATCAAAAGCAAACCAGCCTTTCCCTATCTCTTTAAGATTTGTCATGTACCAATTGAAGGTAGGTAATCCTTCGCAGATGATGGAGATGTGTTTCTCTCTCAGTGTCTTGTGGGAAGAGAGGACTCACTCCCAGAGCAAAACTAAAATCAAATGATCTTATGTATTTCAAGTTTACAGAAAGCAGTGGTCACTGCATCGTTAAACATGTGGAATCAAGCATAGGGAAACCGGAAGATCAATTTGCTTCTGTTTGCTTGTTTCTGAAGAGCAGAGATCTCATTCAAAATTTAAGTGTGCCTGCTTTCATGCTTTGTTCTTATTCCTAATGCTTTCAAATTGTGATGCAAAATCCCAAAGCTGATAAAGTGATTTTTTTTTGTTTAAAAAAGGGTTCTCGGGTTCTCTTTCTTCCTGACAATATAGGGTCGTTTTTTAAAAGATACAGAGTGGTAGTTGAAACACTTAATGTGCCTATGTAATTTGCTAATGCTTTCAGGAATAAGAATGTAACATCAGTGGCAGAGGCATCATACAAATGAAAAAAATTAAATTATTTAAAAGTATAACTTCTTGTTAGGAGAGAAACATGAGACTCTGTTTAATTTAGATGTTCACTCTCTTTGGATTTACTGTAATGTGTACAATAAGCTTTTCACTGATTTGAGAATTTTTATTTTTTTTCTAATTCGTAGAATCAAATATAAAAGCATTAACATTCCTGTTTGCCAGCTCCAGCGTCCCCAGGCTCTCCCAGTGACAGCCACTGACGTGATTTCCAGATTTTCAGGAAGCTCAGGTTGTGAGATGGTCACGACCAGAGTTCGAGGTACGTTACCTGTCTACACCCATCAATGAGTAGAATCTGACCCTAGTTGATGGGTACAGAATGAGATTCTGGAACCTGATTAATAAGTCCTAATGAATGGTCTTTGTCCGTTGACTTTCAGCTTTTTGCCACCTTCTCGGCTGTGACTCCCTCATTTCTGTTGAAACAGTTCCTATGACCTGCCTTCTGCGTTGGTCTCCCTACTTAGCACTTTTGTATCTTACCAGACTAGAGTTTAAAGAGAAATCCCTGCAGCCCAGATAAAGCCCTAGCAAACTGCTCCATCTTTGAAATAGTCCCTCGCTGGAATCGTGGATAGCATCCTTCTTTTTCCTTATAAGCTATCTAAAGGGCATGGGCTCTGTTACCGTGTCATACACAGCACCAAGAGCCACAGGACCCAACTCCACCCCTCTTACTACAATGCGCCTCCCTTAACCTGGCATTCTGATATACCAGAGTGAAAAATGTGTAGATACGATGAGCACATTCACTAGCTCGATTAGGTTTTACATCGACCCCCACTGCCCCCACTGCCCCCAGTGAGACGTCCCTCTCTTACGGGTGGACATCTGACATGACTCATGTTGTCCTTCCTGATGTCGAGGCAAAACCGCTGCCTAGATTCCCATGGTCATATCCCACCTGCTAGCTTAGCCGGCCATCCTCAACTGTAAACACTCCCCTTCTCTCTCTGTGGTTGGCTTAGTATCCTTAACGCAGTTCTCTCTGCTCTTGGATTCCACTCTTCTTATCCCGGACTGTCTTTTGATAATCCCTTTATACTGTGCCCTGCAACCTTCAAAAGAAAAAAAAAGAAAGAATCTGTATAGATTTTAGTAGGAACTTTTTTATAATCACCCATAACATAATATATACCTCTTATATAATAGGGCAGAACAAAAAACAGTCCCGTGTTGGTTTCTTAAATGAGTTTTATTTTGTAGCTCCATAGAGAAGGATTCAGCTCCTTAAGAAGTAAGAATCATTTACATTTTTTTTTTAAATTTTTTTTCAACGTTTATTTATTTTTGGGACAGAGAGAGACAGAGCATGAACGGGGGAGGGGCAGAGAGAGAGGGAGACACAGAATCGGAAACAGGCTCCAGGCTCTGAGCCATCAGCCCAGAGCCTGACGCGGGGCTCGGACTCCCGGACCGCGAGATCGTGACCTGGCTGAAGTCGGACGCTTACCCGACTGCGCCACCCAGGCGCCCCAAGAATCATTTACATTTTGTTGGTGTCTCCTACATTAAGTCCTTCTCAAAGAATACATAAAACACAATAAAGAGCAAGAAAAGTGTTTTTAGGATTGGAAGACCCGTGTTCCCATGCCAACTCTGACGCGGTCTGTCTGACCACGGAGAAGCCACTCATTTCTTTGGTTTTTAGTCCGGAAAACAAAGGAGGTAGACCAAGTCATATGCAAAGCTCTTTAGAGCTCGAACGTTTAATGGTCTATTTTAATTTAAAATCCAGATAGTTGCAATAATCACTGTTGGCACTCAGGAGACTCGGTTTATTCTGAATTAAAGTTAAAGGCTAATATTGGTGGGTCAGCAGAGCTGAAATTCTTGTTATTGTATATTACTGAGACCTGTTTCACTAACAGTATGGCAATACAGAAACCAAAAGACAAGTACTTACTTATTTCTTACTCCTAGGGTTTTCAATCCGGATGCGATGCCCACAGCTGAGAAATGGGTGTAACTGTAGCCACATCACACATTTCGGGCACTTGTGAGGCCTGTAACTTATGAAAAAGTAACGGGTAGATCTTGTGCACTGATCAAATGTAAACTAAGGCCGACAAAATTAAATAACTTCTAAACTAATCAAATGTATTGTCATTATTACCTGAAGCAGGAGTAATCAGCTTCGTACCTCTAAGAACCAAATGTTGATATAAACTAGCGAGGCAGCTGGGTGTTAAATGATGAGTGTTAAATGATGGGTTAAATGACCCTCCGACATAGGGTCCTGGCTCGGCAGAAGCAGGATCAAGTGAGGACCTCTGAGGCAAGCTAAAAACTACATCCTCTGTCTAAAGAACTGGGGGCTACTAATCTCTAAGCAATTGTTGTCCAGGAGAAAGATAGACCTCATTGTGTGGGCAGGATTTCAAGTTTTTCTGTGGGGTGTGGAAACCCAAATCAGTGGGCACAATTTCCCAGCAAGTTCTATGTCGGCCACTCGTTCAAATTTCAAATACTATATGAATCCACATTGGATAGGTCACACAAAATATAACTTCAGGCCAATTACCAACTTCTGACCTAAGCTTTAACTACCCTTGTAGCTGAAATCTTTGCCGAATGCTCATATAAGATATCCCAGTTGCTGTGAGGGCAGCTTCTTCCACTTAGCAATGAGGATCACAGGGGATTTAATTTGGGATTTGGGTGAGCAAAGCCAGAGAGCCCTGGAGAAATATGGGATGACAGTTCTAAGAGATGGAAAGTGTGAGCTTGGTGAACAAATGTGCATTTTGCTTACCACCCGGAAAGGAGATTCCCTGGGTGCCTGTAAGGATGGTTACCAAAATGTTAGCTGGCAATGCACAGTCAGATTCTATTAGGCACACAATAGCAGATTCGGTTTCCAGGTCCCCAAGAAACCTTTGCTTTCATTGGTTCTACACTAGAGATCATTTCTGAAACTATCATGTTATCCTATTAGAGAGTAGACTGTATGCTTCATGAAGACTGAGCGAGTGTCTAATGTATCCTTCAGTCCTCCATGATGCTGAACACAGTATCTTATATGTGGTGTTCACTAAGTCTTGCTGAATATTGAACAGATTTGTGAGGTTTATATATGTCAGAACGCAATACATTTTTTGAACGCCATGTGGTCTAGCTCAAAACAAAACGAAACAAAATAAAGGAAGGGAAAGAATCTATGAACCTTGTTCTACTATAGGTGCTACAATTATGGAGTTGGATGACCTTGATCACGTCACTTAAAATCTCTAGGAGTCAATTTCAACAACTGTAACCCGAAAGAGGTGAATTAGGTAGTAAGTTTCCATCTACTTTCACAGTCTATGATTGTCTTCTGTCCTTGAAATCAACAGAGATGCCTAAAGAATGCAAATCTTTTTGGGAAAGCCAGGATTCGTTGCTTTGACCTCTAAGAGAGGCCGTGCCAGATCCCTTGGTCCTCAAGTTCATTTTCTGATGTTGGCTCCAAATGGAAAATACTTGCTCTGCCCTGCAACATGTATTTTTAAAAAGCCCCAAGGTATATTTCCCTCTGTTCTACCTGTGGACATGTTAATGATCTGATCAAACAACACCCCAACCCCATTCCAGCTACTCAAGAGGTCAAAGGAAGTGCAATGAAACAATCTTCTACTGGGAAATTCCAAGAAATAAAACCAGTTTCTGGAGCCGCTGAGATAAAGTCAAGGTTGAAATGCATTTCCTCACTTCTGCTCAGAGACACAAGAGAAGATCTACCCTCGAAGCCTGGAGACGGGTGCTCCAGGAATTTCGATAGATGCCTGACAGGCCTACATTCATCATTCAGTCCACCATGAGAAATGGTGATTGGGGGCTGATGTTATCAAACTGCTTAATCTCACTCTCATCACACTGCCTTTTCCTGAACCCTGCTACACAATGTTCTGGAAGAGAGACAGTTATACATTTGCCTCTGATGGCAGTTTCTGATTATCAGCCACCAGGACCAGCCTGGGTCTACTTGTGAAGTAGACATTTGTCTTTAGTGTTGCAGTCACTTTATTTTGGTCACTCATTTATTTACTTCAACATGTACTTATTCATTCATTCAACAAACATTCATTAGCCACCTTCTGCGGCCAAGCACAGTTCTGTTCCCTGGGATCTAAATATGAATCACACAGTAGATGAGTGAATAATGAGTGACTGAACAAACAAGAGACAGTTCCTGCTTCCAAGGCATCCCCAGTCCAGTGGAGAAGATACACCAGTGAAGAGGCCATTATAATTCATCATGGTTAGTGCTATAGCAGAGATGGGCAATGTATCATGGGTCCCACAAAGGAGACACTGATGCTCTCCAAGAGGCTCATGGATGACTATTCCAAGCGAATAGGCAGTTATGCCAAGCAGCCAGCCTCTCAGAATGGCAATTGGTTCTGGAAAATTCAAGACTCTTAGCTGGTAGATTGCTAGTTCAACCCTGAAGTGAATGAGACCACCAGGGATGGAGGAACAGAGTAGGGAACAGACATAGCCTGAAACCTGTCCCCTAGTCGGTGTGGTCTGAATTCCCAACTGTCATTATACGAGGCACCTTATGTCTTTAGTCTACATGCCTGCGACCCTGATGGAATCTCTTTGGATGTTTTTCATGTTCAGCTGAAAAAGGCTGATCCAGCTTACATTTCTAGTCTTAGGTGGCAGAGCTAGAGGAAGCTATAGAGAGTCGTGATATTAAATATGCAATCAAGCCTGAAATTCTAATGATGGAATTTCAAATATGAAGCAAAAGGGGAAGATTTTCAAGGGAATGAGTTTTCCCTGCTGGCTGTGAAATTATATCTCTTGTCTCTTCTGTCCATGGGTCAAAGCTGGCTCATCCATTGCATCTATGAAGTTTTTGGTGCATGTATTAAAAAATCTGGTGCTGCCACAGTGAACATATCATGGGGATAGTACCACTAGCTTCTTATTGGTATTTTATTAATCAGGCTTCTATTAAATCATGCATTATGATAGGTGATTTAGATACCTTGTCTCACTTCTCAAAACAAAGATTTAGGATAAAGGAGCAAGAAGGGTGGCTGACACTTTTAGCTTGGTTTATATAGGAAAACATTTGAAAAATGATACCCCAGGAATTGGGTCCTATATTAGAACTATCAGGTGAAAAAAATGCTTACTCGTGTATGAAAGTTATAAATTTATTTATTAATACAACTAATGAGATAGAGATTAATTTTCATAAAATGAACTGACTTATTACTGGAACGATTCAAGTCAACAGCAAATAGTTGGTATTCTCCTATCATGTCCTGGAAATAATGCCAATGACTTTCTTATTGTATTGCAAAGAGTGGCTCCTTGCCCTGAGAAAAAAAAAATTCTACTCTGATGCCTGTCCAAGATCATTTTTGTCATCTTAAAAGGATGTGTGGTTCATTGAATAAATCAAATAAATGAATTTTCATTTGGAAGTCCATCTGGCGTGCAGAAGAAACCAGGCAAGAATTGGGAGGTTCCTTGTCTTTCTGTGGGCACTGCCCCATGTGACCTTGTGCAAGTTCACTCACTCTGCTTGCACAGCAGCACCTGATACAGACATTTATTAGAGTGATGGATACTTCATAGACAAAGCCTCACACATCTGAGTCCTCCGGAGAATGTTGGAAGATTGAGCTCCGGTAACCCCCAGAGGAGAGGTCCTCAGGACCAGAAAGAGTGCATTAAGTGTGTTGTTCCTCTCTCTGCTCCCTCTCCTGCCCTCTCCCCTCTCCCGCCATTAGGCATTTCCTCTCTTCTGTCACGTAGGGGGGCTTTTCCAGCTGAATGCGTTCTTCCCCAGTGAGGACAATAATTGTAATTTATAATCTTCATTTAATAATCTTAATTTATTGAGTCCATACTGTGGTCCAGGCACTGTTCTAAATGATTTACATAGATCGAGTCATTTAATCCTCACAAAGCCCCTATGAATTGCACATATTATCACGTGCAATGTACAGAAAAGGGAAATGGGGGGGGGGGGAAAGGCACTTAAGTAACTTGCACAAAATCAGATTTGTTTTAAAAGGTGAAGGCAGGACTCAATCCCAGCCAGTTTGACTCTATATTCTACTTTTTAATATTACAGAGTCTGGGTTCTCCTTGGGTGACCTGCTGTCATAGTATCCAGAACATTTCATTGTACTCCACTCATTTTTGTCATGCACACCTCACTGTAAATCCTTGTAGGGGAAGAAATACATTTTATTCATCTCTCCTCGGGACTTAACACAGAATCTGACACACTGGAGGGCCCTGTGATGGTTGAGTGAAGGCACAGCCATGTTCCCTAAGAGCATCATGGTACAACTTTGGAGACCTCACTTAAGGCAGAGGGTTGAAATCCAAGAACCGCCAAAGGTCATTGGATGAGTTTTAGGGTGTCCATGACCCCCTCACTTCCAAGGATTGTAGGCGCTATATTATGGATAAACTTCCTTTCTTCCCCTAGGGAGAAGCCTTCTACAGCCTCTATAGCCTTCAACGGAACAAAAAGGGGCCCCGAAAACGTTTGGAGGGCAATTGGAAGCCTCATTGGCTATTGGGAGAATTGTAGAGACCATGATCACAGGAATTCAATGGCTAAATTGTCTTGTCCTTAGCGGTACTGAACTATAACAAAATGCCACCTTTAATCACACATAGAGAAAGTCGTTTGTTCTACCATCTTTATTATTAAAATAGGGACACTTAAAAATATCATAACAAAAAGTTACAGTAAGTAAAAGGCAGTGAATGGTGTATAATTAGATGATCTTTTCTTCAGGAATATTGTGTTGTATCTTTTATGCAAACCGATTTCCATGGATTTTTTTTGTCAATGTTAGTGATTAATTACAAAGGAATTAATGAAATTGATTAGGTTTCAATGTACATTAGTCTTTTAGTTGGGTAAAAAATCACGGGTAACTCTGAGATTACCATCTCCCTGGGCATACCTTATGTTCATAAACAATCTATTTTATCATGTCTCAGTCTTTTTTAAAAATTTTATTCATCCTTTATATGTTGTTTAGATTGATTTCTCACTTGGAAAATATTTGTTTTCTCAGATTAGAGAATTCCTTAAATGTCTAAGAAGATGATAGAGGAATGGTTCAGAAATATCTACTAGAGTCGACATACATTTACTGAGCACTTCTTGTTTGTGTAGGACTCAGCAGAGACTTTAGGAGGTATCTAACAGACCAGAAGATAGAGGCTTGCCCTGAAGAAACTTGTATTCCCGTAGGTAGTTCATAGGTGTCTCTAAATATTAGGCTTAGTGGTTTAGAGTTGATGTAAAGGCAAGAAATGTCTACAATGGATACTTGAACAGGGGAGGTAATGATCCAAACAGAAAGCCTAATATGGCATGGTTCTGAAAACTGAATAAAAATATAATGAAGTTGGATGAATGGAAGCCAATGTAGAAGACTTCTGTGTCATCTACGAAACCAAATAAACAATGGGCTGGTGCTATGGTGGTAGAAATGAAGATGAAAAGATGGGGATTGAGCTGCCTAGAGAAGATTTGGAGGCTTGAAGGACTATGTCATTGTAATCAGTCATGAGGCTAACCGGGTTCATAGCTCCTTCTAGGGGAAACTACTTCACTTAGGCTCTTACAACAAGGCATAGCCTTGTGTTTATCACAATATGGCCCCCCCTCCCCACACTTCTGCAGGTAGTTAATTCGTCCAATAATATACTTCCTCCACAAGGTCTGTTAATCTATATCCAGATTATGGATTGACCTGGTATGAGAGGATGAGCTAAATCAATCAAAGTCTTTCTGGAATTTAAACTTAAAAATGACAGAAGAGAACAATTGGATGCATAAATTGAAACTGAAAAGATACACCAAGATAGAAATAAGTAGAATGGGAGTCATGTTAGAATATTAGTCATATTACATGGGGGCATATTAGTTGGCTATATTTTGGCCAAGGTGATGATGGCACAAATTAATGTCCTTTCATTCATGTCATGCCAGGAATTAGCAATCTGGGGTAGTGTTTCAACCTATGTTCTCCCAAACACATACCTGTGACAAAGTTTTTTTTCAGGGAGTTTACTTAGGCTGTGATCACAGAGAATAAGATGAGAGACAGGGAAAGTGAGACATGGAAAGACACAAGCCATCAGAAGAACACATTATTGAGGTCACCATTGTGAGCGATGAGGCCTTGATTCCACAGGGACCACCTGAGAAACTTGCAAAATGCCTTCCAGAATTGTCTACCTGAAGAATGGAAGGTGGGATCATTTACCTACCAGTCCCCATTCCACATTATTTCAAGACTGCCCTCGAGGGAATTAACCCTCCAGCCTCTTAGAGAAAAACGCATGCTGGCAAAGCAAGTCCTGCCAGTGTCCTAGCTGTTTGGGAAACTCTAGAAGAAACCAAAACTATGTGGAGCATTCTTGAAGAGAAGCACTGTCAGCATGAAGTTACTTGAAGTCTGTATGGAACTGCCCACTGGCCGTTGTGTGGATGGAATCATATGTCTGTTGAGATGATGTAGGTTGGAGCACAGAGGCATCTCACACAGTCCAACCCTCACATTGTCCAAATTTTTTCATGCCTTCATCAAGCCCAATCTATCAATGACTCTTTAAGGTAGTGACTGGCTGCTCCCTTTGCAAGAGATTTAATAAGCAGAGGTGAGGGAAACAAACTACAATCTCATTGCTGGTCCAATGAGATTAGTAATCCAGAGAATTCAACTGATATATAAAATACCTTCCTTCTACCACACATTTTAGATTTCCCCTACTCTTGCCTGAGACTTCAGTTGATCCAAGTTGCTCGCTTGGATCTTCATTTTTGAGTAGTCTGGGTCCACAGTTTGCCTTGGCCTCATTAGACCATGGCTGCTGAAATTGTCCATTCTCCACTGTGATCGAGCATATGAACAGCACTTCTTGGCTCCAGAAGTCATGGCCTGACTCCAGAACCCTGAGGACGTGGGCTGCTTCCCTCACAACTGACAGCTTCATGAACCACTCAATAATTAGGTCAAAGCGATATTCGCAGGCATGGCATATGCTACTTCCAATTCCAAAGAGGCCCAAAGTGCAAAGCACACAAAAGGGATGCTCATTCATATGGTAGACTTTCAGATTCCTGAAAATATTACCAACGTGACAAGTCCTTAAACTTTTGAGAACTGATCTCCCACACTTGTGGCATGTATGTGTCTGGGATGTATGTCTGCGGATGCTAGAGTATCCAGACTATTTGCCACATTTTGTGCACCAGGTCCAATTAGCATCATCGTACTGGACTAGGATAGGTTCTAAGGAATGTCAAGATGATTGAGGTCACTGCATATTACACTGTGGTAGAGAGCAAGAGAGTTAACCTAGTGCTTGGACACAACAAAAATGTGAATTAGGTGTTGTCTCTAGGCAAATGTGAACAACTTCTGGTAGATGGAGAACGCATTTATGAGATTAATGGGGGACATATCAAGCTTCAACTACATTAAAGATACCACACTGAGCACAGCGGTTGCTCTTGGGCGACCAGTTGATTCAGCTTACAATGATTCATAATTACCTGCCTCCGATTAGGATTCCTCTGGTTTTTCACAGTGATCCAGCCAGTGACCTAAATGGGGATATAATGGGACGACACTCCTGCAAACTTTGAGTCTTTGAGAATGGCACTAATCTTTCCAATTCTTTCAAGGATGACTTATTAAGTCTGTTTTCTCTAATGGTAAGGTGGGGTTGAGGGGCTGTTTCAGGAGTTTCCCTTAGCCCTTGTTACCATCCAGGAAACCAATGTGAACATTCAGCTAGCCACTAAGTATACACATTTTAATTATGCTTTTGGAAAGTAACTACAGGGCTTATGAAGCCATATGTTTTGCTCCCTCCCCAAGTCTAACTCATTTAAGATCAACTTTCTATTTATATTTACTAATTCAAGTACTACAGTTCTTATGGTTGAATAAGCTATTTCCTCCTGGAACATGGGCTCTCCTTTCTCACTTGGGTCTAGTAAGCTCTGAGCCTAGTGTGGGGTTTAGGGTCAATGAGGATACGTAAGGGCAGATTTTAGAGATGATAACCCTCATCGTTTGCAGCATTTGCCTTAGTTGATGAATTTGCGTGGTTTCTTGACCAAAGGAGGCTGATCTCCAACTAGTGCCAGGGCACTTCTACTGGTTCAGAGGTTTCAAGGGAACATAAGGTTTCCAGACTCTCAGATCCATTCATCCACATGTCCCCATTCCAGGTCTTAGGGCCCCACTGCTTTCCCACCAGCTCTTGTCTCTAATGAAAGAGACACGTTATGGCTGCACATTCTGTATTTTTTGTACCCCTTACAAATCACACCCTCACAATACAATCCTGATTGTGATTTTTGAGCACTCTCTCCTATGGATGCAGGAGATGAGGGTCACTTTAATTATAGTCATGGAGGCCTCTTATTTTAAAAAAAAATTTTTTTTTCAATGTTTATTTATTTTTGGGGGACAGAGAGAGACAGAGCATGAACGGGGGAGGGGCAGAGAGAGAGGGAGACACAGAATCGGAAACAGGCTCCAGGTTCTGAGCCATCAGCCCAGAGCCTAATGCGGGGCTCGAACTCACGGACCGCGAGATCGTGACCTGGCTGAAGTCGGATGCTTAACCGACTGCGCCACCCAGGCGCCCCTGGAGGCCTCTTATTTTAACCCTGGACCCTGAGTTGGTTGCTTTTTTTTCTCTAAAGCATCCACAGCAGTTAATAAAAGTGAAGGGCCCTAAGGCTTGACTCCGCAGGACCTACTGAGAAGTGTTCAGAGTGTCTCTCAGAATTGTCTGCCCAAGAGGGGGAAGCAAGGAAATTTATCCAATGATTCCCATTTGCGATTGGTTGAAAGTTTTCTTCAGAGGATATGAACACCCTTACACCTCCCAAGTGTGCATGTGTCCTGGCTCAACAAGATTCTCTGGCCTTCAAATCAGCGGAGAAGCCAAGTGACAGATAGTGAGGACACGCGGAACACGCCTGATGCAGGACACAGTCGGCACGAAGGGCGGCAAGTCTCTTGTGGAACTTTCTACGGCAGCTGCAGCTGAATTCAGAGATCAAGAGACGTGACCCAGTAGACAGCAGTCTTGTATTCTGCACAACTTTTGGAAATTCTGAAGGACATCCAGGTATGTAGGAAAGTATTTTGTTGTTGTTGTTGTTGTTGTTGTAATTTTCTGAGTCTACAGCCTAACTCCATTTTCCATATAAATGGGCAATTGCAACATACGCTGTATTTTCTAGGAATGTATCCACTGGCTCAATTAAGGAAAAACTGTACTTTATTATATTTGTATCTTTACCCAGAGTTGTTTACCATTTCAGAAAAATAAGCCCATCATCTACAATAATGCAGCTCACAGCATTTAAGTCATCATTTGTAAGTCCCTGGTTGTAAGTACTACATTTGTCCTGGTTCATGTTTGGTGTAATCATCTCACTACATCATTGCATTTTCTAGTACCGTTATGCCTGAGTGTTTGCTTATGAAATTGTGTATCATTTTAAATTAATTAATTTCATTTAAATACCGTAATTATTTGTAATGAAGTAATGTAAATGTAAAAACTATTTTACTTTAAGTTACTTTATTTTCTGCATTTATTTTACGTTCCACTTCGGGCATTATTGATTCTTTTCGGAGTCTTTACATGGGAAAAAAACGTGCTCACAAATTTCAGGTCCGCCAAGGGTGGCTTGTAAACTATTCCGTGTGAAAACGAGGTGTCTAGTCTGATAGAGTTAAAGCCGCTACTTTGGAAGGAGAGAGCAGATACTGGAGACAAGGGGCCAACCACCTCTTCCACCAAGGGACATGGCAAGACAAACTAGGGAAACAGCAAGTAGGAGTAAAATTGAGACATCAGGAAACACGCATAACCGGAAGCTTCGAGACCAAAAAAAAAAGTATACAGCAAGCACACAAGTAGTCAGTTAGCTGTACGAAAATAATGGGGTTGACACTGAACATGCTAAAAGGGGAACACCACAGTCAAAATCCTTGAGCTTCTGTGCCGACGTCTGGAGGTGCCTGGATCCGAGTCTATCCCCACATCCCACGAGCCAGTTCTGTTCTAACCCCACCTCCACTGGTTTCCTCCTGCTTTTGCTGCCCTGCTCCTCCACTTTGCCTGGGTGCCTCTGTGGTTACTCGCAGGTGGCTGAATGCAAGGGAAACAGCATCACATCAGCGGAGATGGAGGCGGGGAACCAAAGGGAAGATGTTTAGGTCCCAGCGTCGGAGAGCAAGTTCACTGAATGAGACGAAGGAGAAGGTCGGAAAGAATAGTGCTGTCCTGATGGCAGCAGAGTGGTTTGGATCAGCGAGGAAGAAGGCGAGATGTTCATCTTTTTGTGCCGATCTCCATCTCATTTGAGCTTTAATTATTTGTCCTTACTGGTCTCTTAGCTCCTCACTCACCCCTCCAGTTCTCTCTCTCTCTTCTCAGGGTTTCCTTATGAAATCCCTTTTTATACTTTCCTCTTACTGCTGTGCAATTATAGAGTGGAATTGACTTCTGAAGTTTTGCTCCCTGGGCAAAATTAAATTAGTTAATTCTATCGCTCGAAACAGTCTATGCCAGAATATGCCAAAAATATAGATTATGGGTCACTTACTCTTGAGCATACCTGTGAGTACAAAGGAACTGATAAAAGTGAGAAGAAGCATAAATCTTGGTTCTCTTCATATGGCTAATAGGGTAGAGGACAGATACTCTGATCACTTTTGCATTAAAATATGAATTCCAGGGCGCCTGGGTGGCTCAGTGTGTAGAGTATCCAACTCTTGATTTCGGCTCAGGTCATGATCTCACGGTTTGTGGGATCCAACCCCACGTGGGGCTCTGTGCTGACACTGCGGACTCTGCTTAGGATTCTCTCTCTCCCTCTTTCTCTCTGCCCTTCCCCCACTCATGTGCATGCACATGCTCCCCCTCTGTCTCCCAAAACAAATAAACCTTTAAAAAAAATAGGAATCCCATCTTGCCAGTATGTACAAGGCACTACAGAACCACAGATAAAAGTACCGTTAACTTTGTCTGGAAGACCTGGGCAAAAGTAGAAAATACACAGAATGAATTTTACAAGTCAAAGTTCACAAGATAAAGGGAACATAAAGAAAGTGGTATACGTTGAGCCAGAGACATAGAGTCAAAATCTTGTCTACTCTTAGGTGTGGAAAATTAAGGAACAAACCTAGAGTATCTGAGGGTAGATGGGAGTGCCTTGAGAATTGAAGGTACACAAACGAAGATCCATAAACGCTAGGATAAGGCAATCACTCTATTTCTGGCTAAGAAGTTTGAGCCTTGTATGTTTTTCATCTGTTGCTTAATTGCTTATTGATACTGATGCTAATAGTAATGCAAATTACGTAGAAAGGCACTTTGCTAAGTAATAATATAATTTTCTTACCAACGTAAAGAATACAACGTGCCAATATGATAGTCATACAGGAACAACTTGTTGGCAGTTGGAAATACAGAGCTCGGGCGTGGGGTCAGAACCGAACATTAAGAGTAGCCAACTATTGGCGTCTGGGTCCTGGTTGAAATGACAGCAGGAACATTTAAAGCAAGCCGAGAAGAGGACAAAGGGGAACACCAGGGGGAAAGCCAATATTTAAGGAATGAGTACAGGAAGAGACCACAATGAAAGGACCTGGAAGCAGGTTTAAAGATGAACGAGGATCGAATGAGGTACCAAAGCTGAAATAAGCAAGAATTTCAAAAAGGGGGCTATTACTAAGCCAGATCCTACAGAGAACCTCCGTAAGATCAAGACTCAAATGTATCCATTGCGTGCGGATACATTTCTCTCATCCTGATATTAATTAAAATTTCTAGGAGTAACACAAATCCAGCAAGCCTCTGAATCATAGTTTCTAGCCTGGAAATATTCCTTTCTGAAGGGTTGGGGCAGAATCGATGCACTGAATCCACTTTGGAAAATCCCACACTGGCAGAACATTTCCCCCCAAGCATGGGTTGATCCCTGACGGCATCTGGAGGTGGGACGGCAAAATGGCTGCGTGTATGGGCTCTGCTTTAATAAAATACTTGGCCTGGGAAATAACTCCACCCCTTAAACAGGTAGAATGACCATTGGAAGCTACTTGAGCCGCTGAGACTCAATTTCCTCATTCATAAAAGAGAAACTATCCCAATTTCATAGGGGTGTAAGGGAGGATGAAATGAAATAATTGGATGTAAAGCACTTAATCTGGCACATGGTGAGGGTTCAATAAATAATGGCTGTTATTATTATCCAGGGCTCCTAGTGAGGAGAACCCTGCCATTGCTTGACTTTTCATTAACCATGCAGCACTGGGGAGTTTCTGGCAGCAACTACAAAGCAACTTGCTGGCACACAACCTTTCAATTATCTGCACTACTGATCCCCTCCATTAGCACGGATAAGAGAAAGTATACAGCATAGATAAACCAGGAGGGCAAAAACAGTCCAGCCATATATCTATATAAATCCCTATTAGGAATCTAGGAACAGTTCCTCATGGCCACAGATTTAGATTTTCAAAGAGAGGAGTCCAGGCTTCTCTGTACCTGAGTTGTTTACCGGGACCATGACGTATGTTAACTCTTCTCTGTTGTTGCTTTATTTTTACGTAACTATTTTTACATCACAAATTTCCATTTAAGGAAATATATACCAAGAGGCTTTTTTTTTTTTCTCTCTCTCTCTCTCTGTGTTGCAATGTTTCACCTCTGATTCTATTTCCAATGCTGTGCCTCAGTCTGGCTATACCAAGAATTACTCAAGTTATTTGAGAGTCAATGGAATGATAATAAAAGTTCCACCTTATGTGACACTGAATTCTCTGCCTTTGAAATATGGAGACAACTTTTTTTCTTTTTTTCCGCAAGGCTAAAGAAGCTTTACTTAGAGGTGGTAGCAATTTATAGGTTTTATTTTTGGCCACTGGAGGGCTCTCATATTTTTCCACTAATGAAACAGAAGCCTTGAGCCTGACTCAAAACTAGAAATCAAAGATGAAAGTTTACAGCCATTGAGTTTGTGGTTTCTGCCCAAATCTAGGTGCAGACAGAATTTGAGGACAGGTGAATCTAATGCTTTAGAGCAGTGATCTGGCCGCACGGAACAGATGCTGAGTTACTGACCATGACTCAGGTCTCTGACTTCAGGGAAAAGCAGACTGTACCCTTACAAGGTAGTGATTGTTCTTTGTCTCTTTTCCTTTCTGTCTGATTATCTCCCAGCTCCCTATTCATTCAAGATTTTGGGGGGGCAAGAAATTATGCTGACATTGGTTCTCTCGGACTGTATTCTCTCTCTTATCCCCAAACTGCGTCTACCGCCCAAAGTCTGTCCTCACTGGTGACCTTCCGTAACCAATTAATAAAGCACTTCTTTAGAGCCTTTTATGCACTCCAGCAATAAACACCTGCCCCCTGATCACACACACACACAACCATTTGTGCTGCCCTCAGGGCTTTCAGATCTACTCAGGTCAACCCCATGGTGCTAGATACTTGTGTTAGATGTTAGACTTTCCAACAATAGTCAGGTTGGTATGCAAAGAAGGCAGGTAGGAGTTTGGATAATAGCACCCAAATGGATATCATGACCTTAGGGCTGAGCTCAGCTCTTGTGGCTGACCAAGGAATAGGTAAGAAATGGCAGCAGGTATCTTCGGAAACAATAATACTCATAGTCAGGAAAATAATAGAATTGCCTCTCGGGCTTGAAATCGTTTCTCCCAAGCAGTAGCTACGGGTAGGAACAAAGTCTGGCTCTTTGGTGAGAAAAGCCCGTTACGTCATAAGTCAAGCAGACTGAGATTTTGATGGTGGGGGGGGGGGGAGTCAAAGAAATAAATCAGGAGGGCAAGGTTTAAGACTTGCGAAGGCCTTGGGGTGCCTGGGTGGCTCCGTTGGCTAAGCATGTGGCTTGATTTCAGCTCAGGACATGATCTCGCAGTTGGTGAGATCGAGCCCTGGGTGGGATCTGTGCTGACAGCACAGAGACTGCTTGGGATTCTCTCTCTCCCTCTCTCTCTCTGCCCCTCCCAGACTTGTGCGCCCTTTTGTTCTCTCTCTCTCAAAGTTTCTCAAAATAAATAAATAAAGTTAAAAAATGCTTCTCTTAAAAAAAAAAAGATTCGCAAAGGTCTTGGGTATTTGTGAAGAAAGCTAAAGTTTAGAAGATCCACAAGTACGCAGAGATTCACCTGAAACTGTCAAGTACCTAGCCTGGAGCCACCTGAGTCATCGTAGACACCACCTGTAGGACTAAGTTACTGAATTTGAATTCCTTGCTAAGCTTACAAGAGGCCCAGGGAACTGTAGAGCCAGCAGCTGAGAACAGATGACACAGTCTAACGTAGTCCTTACTGGTGACTAGGTTTCTCCCTCCCTCTCTCATTCCCTCCCTCCCTTCTTCCATTCTTTCTTTCCTTCCTACTTTCCTCCTTCTCTCCTTCCCTCTCTCCCCACCCCTCTCTCTGTTTTCCTTCCTTCCTTCCTTCCTTTTTTCGAGATATCATGGACTCAATCTTTTGATCGCCTTTAGTTTCATCCCACCTCACTGAGTTTGAGCTTTAGAGCATGATTGAGATAATACCCATTTTGGTCCTAGAGGCCCTTTCTGTGAGTGATTTTGTTGTCTGTCTACCAGAGAAAGGTTGCTCTGTGCTTTATATTGTAATTGCACTGATTCATAATCCCTTCTCTGCGCTTACAAATATATACTGTGCCCACATCCAATCTCTAAATCACACACAGAATTGGTCTTTAAAACTTGTCATCCAGTAGTTAGTAATCATGTAACACGGTGGTTCATTAAGGAAGACAAATGCACGGCACTAATGTAAGATGAAAATAATAGGGGAAAACGTAGGTGGGACATATGAGAACTTTCTACTATCTTCTCCGTTTTTCTATGAATCTAAAACTGTCCTAAAATACAAAGCTAAAATAAAAGAGTGGCCAGCCTTGCATCTACTCTAACCTCACTATCCATTAGAGCTGGAGGGGGAACGATAGTAGGAGACACATCAGGGAGGCAGAGACCAGCCATCAGGGCTGGCTTAATGCTTAGGTACAGAGTAGGGCTGCAGCCATGGGACAAGGGAGATGACTGTCTCCCTCATTCTGGATATTTCTGTTACAAGCATGGCAGATCCCCACTAGGACCACCAAGCTCTTCCCTGCTGCTGCTTCCCCGTAGATCATTTTTTTCTTTTCTGAGAAGCATCAGCCTGGCCTCTTTCACCCCAGAATCCTGAACTGAAATCAGTTCCAAGCAGTTTCTGATTATCCTTGCTTTTTCAGTTTCCCTTCATGATGACTCCTGATACCCGGACAGGACCTTCCAGCTCTTTTTTCAACCTCCCAGCTCTGGCCTGCCCCCTGCTGCTTCATCCCAACCTCCTTTGCTGGCTTACCCAGAATGCCTACTCCAGCACCTTCTCCATGTGTGAATTTTTGCTGAAAGCTGACCGTCAGATGTTGGCTTTCTGATGATGCTGAACATCACAACCTAACGTTGAAGACAAATGGCTTGATGCTTAAAGGTGAAAGGACCAAAGCTAGTGCCAGGTATGTGTTCTTCTTCCTTCCTTTTGGGTAGCTCCCTATTTTTGACACCTTGTCTTCTTCGAGGAGCTTGGGGCCACCCTATGTATCTATGTAACCCTGAACTCGTGATGGTGACTCATCAGATCTGCTCCTACTCTATACCAAACAGTTCCCCTCCCCTTCCCTAACCAAACCTTTCCATTAAAGCCTAATTTCTTTCTTCTCTGAGTTTTCATTTTAATCAGTGTGCCATGCACATGACACTTAATCAATAGCCACTTCCTCTTCTGGGCATGTGAGTGGTTTATCATTTCCTGCCTCCCTGGAAGCTAGAAGTGGTCATGAGATTTGCTTTGGCCAGTGCAATGGGAATAACAGTGACGCACTGAATCACGAGTCGGTCCATGACCCTCCTGTCTTTACCTTCTCCTGCCATGGTGATCGCGGGGCACGAGTCGATACAAAGGTGCCATAATATCAAGGCAGCCTGCAGTGCTGAGTCAACGCATGGAGGGCAGCTGCCCTGGAGGGTTGCCTGGACCTGCTGAGGACTTTGTGTGAGTAAGTTCAGTTGTACTAAAAGGAACTAAGATTGTGGGAATACTGTTTAGCACTGCGTAACCTAGGATACTTTGACTATTACGGCTGAAAAGTAATCTCAAGAGTATAACACATTGTTAGTAATTGATGATATCTTAATGTATTACTTTTTCCAGAGTATTTCCATTGTGATAGGAGGTCCCAGGGGACAATCTATTTTAACTGAGACGAATGAACTGCTAAGATGGAGTAGGAGACTCTTGGGCATCTTTTGATTAGAAAAGATGACATTTTGGAAGGAGACAGTCTTTCTTTGCTCTCTAATCATACCATGGTGGCATCTGGCCAGATGATTATCCACGTATACGTTTTAGGCAGCACCACTTGTGACAAATACAGAAACTGCGGAGTCTGGCCTCTTGTTATCAGTTTTTCCCCTCGAATCCATTCTGAATATCATGACCACGACGGTGGAAGTCAATCACTCTGCTCTCAGCATTCCTTGTGTCTTTAATTTCTACCCAGGTTTGAGGACATGGGCTTTTGGGGTGTGTCGTCACTCTTATTCTCTTCAACGACTCTGTGACATATTGGCCCCCAAAGACATGTAGTGAGAATGTGGTGGTAGAAGCAAGATTTGAACCCAGTTCCTCTTTGGGAATATATGCTCTTGAGAATATATGCTCACTTTACCATGAGTGCTCTCTCTCTCTCTCTCTCTCTCCTTAGGTGGAGCCCACATTTCCTCCAAGGCCCAACTAAAGCTTCACCTCACCAGCAAAGTGTCTTCTCTGGAGTCCTCTACGCCACGGCCATTCCCTCCCTTGCAATCCTTACTGTGTTTGGAACCATGAGAGCTTGTGTCCAAAGATGGACCTCCAGTGACCCGTGCCTGTCATGTTTAAGCCCTCAACGGGTTATCGCCATGACTTGCATTTTGACCCATAGTGTGTGATGGAAGCAATACTATGTGGCTTCTAAGGTTGGGTCCTAAGAAGCCCAGTGGCATCTTCCTCAGCTTCTGGAAACGCTCATTCTGGGAGCACAGGCTGTGAGGAAACTGAATACCACGTGAGATGTCTGAGACCCTCTGAGACTACTGCTTTAAGGAAGTAAAAGTGACCACATGAAGATGCCATGTGGGGGGGAGACAGATGCCTGGGTAGCACCTATCAGTGCCTGCCGCCCGGACAGAAGCACCACTTTTGCCTCAGAATCCTAGACATACAAAAGCATTCTGGATGTCTAGCTCAGTTGAGCCTGCAGATGATTCCAGCTCCAGTGGCCATCTACCAGCCACTACCTGAGAAACCCCAGAGGCCAACCACCCAGCTGAACCCGGTCAAACCACAGAACCATGAGTTACAATGCTAAAATGGTTTTTTGAAACAACTATAATTTGGGGAGGTTTATTTTCCCCCAGTAGCTACTTGGAACACGAACTTACCACATACTGTCCTCTCTCCCCACTACGGGCGTGTTGTAGGATCTGGTAGCCGCTTTTTCTATTCACTTTAAAATTTTTAATAATTTATATAATCGACCTACCACCGTCATCTTGATTGAAAGCCTTTTGGAGGCTTGTCTTACTCGAGACGAATCCCCAGCTTAGCACCTGGGACATGGTGAGACGTCAACAAGTGTTTACTGATTGACTGCTAAGCTCCTTCAGGTCAGAGACTGTGTTACATGGTATATTTCCTACCATGGCGAGCACAGAGTTATACATGTTACATGGTATATTTCCTACCATGGCGAGCACAGAGTTTTACTGTAGACCTTCAAGGGTATTTATCGGTGAGGCTTACGTCAATCAGCACGCTCCAACATGCTGTAGCTGACGAGGGCCTCCTCTGTGATCTGTTTTCCACAACCCCCCTCTCTGTTCTGTCTGCACCCCCTGGGCTCTCGCCTCATGGGGCCATGCTTCCTAATCTGTGTATTTAATCGCGCCGTCCCCTCTGCCTGGAATGTCCTCCCGCCCTCCACCCACCCAGTCTGCCTTGTGAAAACCTATTCATTCTGCAAAATCCAGCTCAAAGATTGCCTTCTCTTTCCACTTTTCCTGTCCCATTGTGGCACCATAATAATCCCCTTTCTGGAGTTCCTGGTACCTGTTGAGTACTTACCCCGTGGCATTCCAGCGACGCTTGTCCCTGTCTCTTTTGGCCAGCGAGCTTTTCAAGGACCGAGGCTGTGGCTTATTTAATGCTGACTCACCAGCACAATAAATGGCACAAAGCAGGTGGTCAATAAATGACTGTCAGATGAATGAACACATTTTTACAAGGAGACAACAACTGTGTGAGAGATAAGAAATCAACACGGGGCTGCGTGTTTTGTCACCACAAGGTGCTATTAACAGACACCTGGCACCCAGCTCCCTACCTGCTCTTGCTTCCGTCACGCCTTTAATCTCTCACCGCAAAGCCGACAGCCATCCCTTCACCAACGCTTTGCCTTTCTCCGAGCCCTCTCTGGTTTGTACATTTGTGTGTGCGTGTGTGTCCTGAGATGCCTGGAGCCTCTTCATATGCAGCCCAAAATAGCACTGACCTTTCGGCGGCTGTATCACCTGGCAGCTCCTATCGAATTTCCTTCTGCAAGAGTCTTGCTCCCTCGCATTTAGCATTTCTGCTTTCCAGGTTTCGCTCGCGGTGTCACTGATTCTGTTTTTCCCCCAGAGAATCTGGTTTCCATTTTTTTTTTTTTTTTCTAATTTGAACCCTACCTGGCTTTTTATTTCTTTTCCCACAGGCATTCGGTGGTCCAGGAAGGAGGAGGACTTGGGAGAGGGGGCCGGGGGGTTGGGGGGCGGCTGTGTGGTACGATTTCTCTTCTGGGCAAGGAACACCTACAACCTGGAAGACAGCCCTGCCCCAGCCCATCCTGCCCCTCACCCTGACTGCTGTCCCCACAGGACTTCCCAGCTTTTCCATGGGTTCAGAGGAAGCATTTCATTGGGTTGGGTTTTTTTTTTTTTATCTATTTTTTCCTTTATTTTTTTCTTACCTTTCCTTTTCTTTCTTTCTTTCTTTCTTTCTTTCTTTCTTTCTTTCTTCTTTTTCTTTTTAATTTGAATGATAGTTCTCCCAGATTATGTGTTAAGGAATTCTGGATGATATGTTAAGAAAATGCTTTCTCGGCGATTCTTAGAAGCCATCTTTCTCAAGGGCCAGCCCCAGATTCCAGCTGACATCATTCTTTGCAAAATGGCCTCCTATAGAGAACCAGAAAGATATCTCCATCACGGTCCCTCCTGGGAACCAAAACATGGAACTTTTTGTGAGTCCGAGAACCGACCCTGTAACTGAGTCAAATGAACAAAGACATTGCAAAAGTGAACAACACACGGGCTTATAAAATCCGCGTGTTAAAAATTACTAACACAACATTTCTGGAATATTCCCCACGTTCTTCTGCTTTTGTGCGTATATATGTGCTGTTTCCTCAGTTGAGAAGAGTCTTGCTCCCCTTCTTGCTTTATTGAAATCTGACTTGTCCTTCAAAGCACCCCTTTGAGGCCACTTTCTCTTTGGAGAGTTACCTTATCACCCCGAGGTAGGTTCTCACTCTCTCTTCCAAACTCCCGCTGCTGTTTGTTTATACCAGTGTTCCAGCTTCTAACACAGCCTGATATTTGAGCTGCCTATAGAGGCATTATTTCTCCCGCCAAACCGTAGACTCCGTGGGGGCAGGAAAACTGCCTTACCCCTCTAAAACATCTACCAAGAAAAGCTAAACCTTTTGAGACCGTGTCCTTGAATGGTCCATTGTCATTCTGCTTCCAGAGGAAAAAAGAATGCACACAGAGCTCAGTGGCACTGTGGTTCTGAGAATTCAGCCCCTTCCTAGTTTATTTATTCATTTGGAGAGAGAGACAGGCACAGTGTGGGTGGGGGAGGGGCAGAGAGAGAAGGAGAGAGAGGAACCCAGGCAGGCTCCATGCTGTCAGCACAGAGCCCGGCGCGGGGCTCGAGCTCACGAACTGTGAGATCATGACCTGAGCTAAAATCCAAGAACCGGGCGCTCAACCGACTGAGCCACCCAGGCGCCCCTCTGACAACAGTCTTGCAAACAGTTATTTTCACACTTAACATCTGAGGGTTTGTACATTCCAGGCACTGTGTCTTACATGCAGTATCGAATTTGATTCTCACAACAACCTTAGGAGACAGGCATTCGCAATCTCCTCATGGAACAGATGGGGAAACAGGTTCCAGCCAGAAAGGCTAAGCCATTTGCCCAAAGTCACACAGACAGAGAATGGCAATGTCGAATTCAAGCCCGCACTAGCTGAAGGCAGGCCCCCTGCTCTTAAGCAATGCTTCTCTCAGTCTGCGTCTCCACAGGTGCGGACAGCTCTCCCTTCCTTGTGACATGGATCCTCTCCTGCGATCATAAATGATGAATATTGCAGGGTTGTGAGCGTGGAAGTCACAGGATAAAAGGATTACAATCTACACCGCCAAGCGGAACAATAACTCTAATTGCTACTACGTACAAATGATTCTTACGCTACTCATAAGTGACTCCTACGTGTCAGGGATCCCTACACCCTCCCCACAACCTTCTCCACCCTTCACAACAGCCCTATGAGGAGCGTATAATTACCTTCATGAAACAGACAAGGAAACTCAAGGCCATCAAGGTGCTGCCACTTGCCCAAAGCCCAACAGTCAGCAGGTAATAAAGCCAGCATTTCCCCGCCGTGCTGTCCACACTGCTCTAGAGAAAAGGATGACAACGCATTCAGAAGTGATTCACTCGTGTCCCCCCCAATTCAAGGAAGGTTCTTACCAATATCATTATTGTTATTATTATTTCTTAAGGCCTCTTTATTTACTTTTTATCTGTTTATTTTGAGAGAGAGAGAGAGAACTAGAGAGAGCATGAGTGGGGAAGGGGGCAGAGACAGAGAGGGAGACAGAGAATCCCAAGCAGGCTCTGAGCTATCAGCGCAGAGCCCGACGCAGGGCTCGACCTCACGGCTGCGAGATCACAACCTGAGCTGAAACCAAGAGTCAGATGCTTAACCGACTCGGCCGCCCAGGCGTCCTTGTACCTTAAGTTCTCTTTAACCTTACGAAGTTTAGATGATTGCTTAGTGCCCTCTGATCCTATCCTACGTTTCCAGAATTTCCCAGGCCAGGCAGTGCTGAGTAGAAGTGCGCGGGGCGTTAAATTGAAATCTTCCATTTTTCTGCTCCCCTGTGAATGACTGAAAGGCAGGGCAGTTTCTTAGCTGCCTTTGACACCTCGATTCCTGGCAACTAGTAGGTGGTAAATAAACATCTAACTGCATTGTTGTTTCTTCGGTCATTTTCCCGCTTCATCCCCTTCCTTCTTCCTTTGCTACACCCAGATTACTGCACCAGCCTTGGGAGGGCAGCAGCACCCGTGGGCACGAAGGACCCCAGCGATAGCTCTTGGAATAAAAGTGTGGCTGTCCCCTCCTCAGGCGGCCGGCCGCGCCCGAGGGGACACAGCGAGGCCTCCCCTCTCTTCTCGCGTGGCACGCTGGCTCTTCGTATTCCTGTTTAGTAGCACTCATGTTCGGATTCATTAATTAATGAAGATTAATCAATAATTAAGTGTTCTATAGCCACCCAGAGGCCATTTCGTGGTGCGGTGATATATTTATTGCCTTCATCCCGTGGAAGGGCTGTCTGTGCGGCTCCCGGGTCCCTTTATTGTAGGATGTCTGGGCCACAGCCTCCGATTGGAAGCACCTCCCTCCTGGCACCTTCCCCTCTCGGGGACCGTCACCCAGCCTCCGGGCGCAGCTGCTGTCTGCACCGGCTCCGGCCTCTCAGTCTGTCCCTTGTAGATGGCAGGCTGGGCTCAGGTTCCTGGAGCTGATCTGCGCTGGGGCTGCACCGGGGGTAGAGCCAGGCGGCTCGGGAACAGTGCCCTGGGTGGTTTTGAATCCCGCAGGTTTGCCCCGGGAAAAGCAGCAGCTGGTGCTTGCTGCTCAGGAGAGGCAAGGCCGTCAAGTTCAAGGCTCTTTGCCCTGTTATTAGGAGAAGGTACCCCCTACGACCTTGAAACAGTGCAAGTGCAAGGTCGTGGAGAGTGGGGCCGTTGGCAAAGAGGCAGAGCGCCCTGCTCCCCGCCGGGGGGCGGGGGGCAGCATCTCTAGGGCTCCAGGAGGGCGAGTGTTCCCGCCGAGTCAGGTGCAGGACACAAGCACACGTACGTGCTCCAGTCCTGGGGTCACCTGCTAAGCAGCTGGCACTCGAGGCTTCCATCCCGGCACCGGTTAACGTGAGGCCCAAAGTGTGCCATCACTGTCCAAACCCCTGCTTTCCACTTCTGGCTAAATGTCACCCTTAGGGAAGAAGCATTGTTCCCTGGGCCCAGGGCAGCATCCGCTGGGGTAAAAACTGTGTGCAAATAAGACACGTTCAACCTCCAGTCTCCCCAGGCTCTCCTTTTAGGTGTATGTGGGGGGAAGGGGAGGCTGCCCAGAACCCCATCCCCTCAAACTGCCTACTTCGAGCAACACCAGCGCTCAGCTCCGCCATTCATATTGTTTAAGAGACCAATGACAGCTTAACCAAAGCCAGGTGGAACTTCCAAGCCCCTTCTGTATAAAGAAAAACGCCTGTGGTCTGGCATGTTGGGCTTTTAGTCGACAAGGACCTATTTACTCTGGTTCCCACTGACAATGACCCCGTTAATAAATATTAATAGCCATGACATAAATATAGACACTGTTGACTGAGTAGTTACTAAGTTCCAGTCTCTGTGTTAAACATTTCCCATCGAGCAACCAGAAGAGCTGCGGTCCGAGATCTAGAAATCATCATGGAAGGAATAGGGATTATACGTGAACTGGGCTGGAGCAAACACTTTCTTTCGATTCTCTCCTTTTTTTCTATTCCCTGCTGCCCTGCGGCACCAGGAAGAGCAGGGGACCTCCCTCTACTTCCCTCTACTTCCCTCTACTTCCGGTCAGACCTCCCGCTACTTCCGGTATTAGGGGAGCAGGAAAGCAGTTTTCGGAGCTCGTTCTAAGAGAGAAGTGACACACTAGGATATGATCGTTTGCATTTAATGAAGAAACTGAAGCTCAGAGAGGCTGGGGGACTTAGCTCTGGTCACGCAGCTCGTGAGTGGCTAGGATGAACTACAGCAGCTCAGTCTACTCCAAAGCTGTAGCTAGAGAAGAGCTAGGTAAATTTGATTTTCTTCCCATTTGTAAAGGGGGCATCCTTTTCTACGAAATGTATCCTATTTTGACAAAAGGTCAGGTGCTAACAGGTTTCACGTGGTGCTCGTTGTTCGTACATAAACAAATGAAGCAAGTACTTAGAATCTCACTTTTCGTTATTAAAGACCTGAGTTGTTTAGATGAGAAAATGGCGACCCTCAGTATTCACCTTATTGATTTATGTACAATCGACAAGCACCTTGCGGAAGTGCCATAGATTTGAAGCTATGATACAGACCAGGCTGCTTCTCTTGCCCTGAAATTAAACATTGTTGAGATCCAGAGTCTCCACCTTACCAAAAAAAAAAAAAAAAGGCCATCTCCTGGTTACCACACTTGGTGACTGGGCAAGCTATTGGTTCAGCCCTCTTTCTTTAGAGGACGTAGCTTCTAGAAGAGGAGAAGGCGAATAGCAGAGTCTCTCGATTCTAGGGAAGAAACTAGGGTACCATCTGCTCAATCTTGGATTTCCTATTTTTTTTTAATTTTCTAAATGTTTTGCATTCCCAACAGAGTTCCAAGATGGTCAGCAGTTAGTACTAAGAATTTTCATTATGATTTTTAAAAAATTGAGACGAAGGGAAGAAGGTACATGTGTTTTTTTAAAACTCAGCAGCAAAATGTCTTTCCTGTGTTCCTACCTCCTGGACAAAAGCACAGTCCTGGGGGGGGGGGGTAAGCTAGAAAGCAAGGTACATGCAGGGCAGTGGGCTTTGTCCATTGGCTTCATTTTGAAGCTTGTGGGGGTAATATTGGAGGCAGCATATGAGGAAATTGCCCAGTGAGAAAATGGCACATAACCAACGCGAAGATGCCATGCAGCGCAGCAGAGACTGGGTATGAATCTATGGGGAGGGCAGAGGAGAACTAGAAGGACAAGGCTGAAAGAGAGGGTAAGAGACTGTTAGGAAAGGTCTCATTGACTTTCTGTGAGAAGTCGCAATCTCAGGTGCCAGAAGAGAGAGAGTAGTTGAAAGGATTCGCCTAAAGGAGATTGTGACCGTGCAGGGGTGTCTCGTTGAGATGTTGCTGGAAATGAGGTCAGCCATTACCTGCCTCAACCCACCATCCCTTTGATATAAAGAGCAGTGCACAGTTCTTCTCTACTTTCTTCCTGTCTGAGGATGTCGTGCGGATCTCTCCCTACTCACAATATAACCGGACTACGTGTCAGTTCATTCGGTATCCCCAGCCCCCAAAGGAATCTTCTCTTTCCCTTTGTTGGCCTTGTCCTTAACCTATAGGCATTCCAACCACATTCTTTCTTTGACCCAAAGTCCTGTTAATCTATTGTCCAATCTCATGTCTTTCTTTCCCATCGCCGACCTTCCCATTCAGTTTACAGCCACTATTTCTGGTCTCCATTCCCCATTCACTCCTCAGCAAGCCAACTCTACCTGTGAATACATCTCTCAACCAAGTCCTAAAAGAACCATCATATTGCTTTTTTCTGCTTTTTTCCTGCTTTTTCACTCCTCATCTTACTGGATTTCTGTTCCTCCTTCTCCAACACCTTCAGTCTTTCTTGACGCTTTTAGGAGCTCTTGTAGCCCCAAGGTTCAGGTGCACAGATGTATCACTTTCTTCTGGGGGCAGACACTGGAAATTTATCAGTTCATAGAAATCATCCCTTTGGCTTAAAACCCTGAATTTTGATGGGGCGCCTGGGTGGCTCAGTCGGTTGGGCGTCCGACTTCGGCTCAGGTCACGATCTCACAGCTCGTGGGTTCGAGCCCCGTGTTGGGCTCTGTGCCGAGAGCTCAGAGCGTGGCGCCTGCTTAGGATTCTGTGTCTCCTTCTCTCTCTGCCCCTCCCCCAATCACACTCTGTGTCTCTCTCTCTCTCTCTCTCTCTCAAAAATAAATGAACATCAAAAAACTTTTACAAAACCCTGAATTTTGGTTAACTGCATGTTCAGTTTTCTGGGTTCTTTGCTTCCCCATTTCCTATTCTTTTCACCAGAGCAATCATGGCATTAGGGGAAGGACATGTGATTTGAAGGGTCACAGGAAGCTTGGTTTCTACTGTCGGTATCTATCCTCGCTGCAACCCGATGAACTTCCTGCATTTCCACCATGGCCAAGGGCCGAGTTTCCTGGATCTCCTCATCCACCCTGGGAAGCTCTTGCAGAACCCTCAGGCCGTTATCAGGCTCTTCTGTGGCTGCCTTGGGGACGTTTTCTTTCTGCTTTGCCAACCCTCTGCCAGTGTCCCGAGCAGTCTGAGTGCTGTCCCTCCCCCCAGCTGGGTATCAGCCCACTCACCACTCACACACACTGCACTCAGAGCTGCTTCGAGAGGCTTGGCATCACCAACGCTACAATCCTTTACTCCATTGTTAACATCCGAAAAAGCTGGAGACGCACACGAGCTGACCTCAGAAAACCCCACACCAGGATGTGCCTGTCCCTGTTGGTCAGGCCCTCCGTTCTCGTTTCATTTCGTCAAGGGCTCGACCATTCTGGACTGGTCTTTCTTCACGGTGATGCCGAAGGCAACGAAAGTACCAGAGCTGAAGGTATGCTCCATAATTCTTCAATCTACCGCCCTTGGCTTGACCTCCCTACCACATTCCCATCTCTCTTGGGAGAAGTGCCAAGCCAGGCGTTGTTTTCAGGATTAAGGCCCAGTTAGATTTATCACAAAAAAAGAAGAAAGGAATTTGGGCCACTTAGCGCCAGTTATCGAAAAGAAGAGGAGAGGAACTCTTGATCGAAAGAAGAAAACTAACATTCAGATCAAGAAGGCTTAGGCCATGAGGTAGTCTCAACCAGATGATGCAGAACCCCCTAATTTCACACTGACTCAGGCTAAGTATAGGCCTGAATGGCAACTATGTATTTGCAGTGAACCCAAACTCGGAAAAAGCTGCACTCTTCCTTAAATGTAAACACGGGTAACCCTCGCTTCACATGAAAATCCAGCGAGCAGAAACTGATAGGCTCTCGCAGGGATTTACACAAGCTAAGAAAGACGGTTGTGTTTTCCTTTTCATCAAACATGTTATTATCTGTATATACCTGGAAGTGCCCCAAATTCTTCTCTCTTAGAAGTAAAATCAGGCCTTGGTCTAGTAAATTCAGACATTCCTGAAGAAAAACATAATGTCTATCTCCTATCATGTCATGTCACAATTTGGAGAACAGTGTGCCTCCCGCTTTGCTATTTCTGTGCCTGACTGATCCCAGCGCCTAATTCGCGGAAATGTCCTGAGATGACACTATAAATCAAAGAGTCATCCTCTAGAAGCTGGACAGCTTTACCCCAAGGTGCTGAATCACCTGATCTCCGCCAGCAGAAACAGTGGAGGTCTTGGCTCCTCAGCCTCTGTCTTATTTGCGTCAGAAGTGAAAAATACAAAAGGGGAGAGAAAAATGGATCGGGTTGCCTCATCACCACCTCCACCACCACCGTCATCACCATCACCAACATCATCATCATCATCATGACCGTTGCCAATACAGGTTGGTTCTGTAACCCCAGCACGCTGTACTATATCAAGGCCTGGCCCGAGTAGGTCAGATCCTAAGGCACTCAAAAGGATTGGAAAGCGCCATCTTATGATGTGACACTTTGGCGTAAGGAGGATTTGAATTAAAGGCAATTAAGAGGCAGCAAATGCAGAAGGAGCTCTTTGGTCTCCACCCAGCTGACTAAAGGCAAGACATAAATTTCCTTTGGGGAAGGTGATTCCCTTCCCCTCGCCTGGAGCGGGGGAGCCCGTATCACTGGAGACAGAGCGGCACCAAGACGGGTCTGCACAAACAAACCCTACTGAAGTGACCTCACCTTCTGTTACTTTCCCGCAGGTGCCTACCTGCCCGCAGCTACTGCCCTGAGAAGCCTAGACCCCCCTTTCTCTGTCCTGTCATTTCTCTACGAACTTATTGTGCTTCATTAAGATGGGATGAAGGCTCCGACTGCTAACCTTCTCTCTGAATTACTCATCATTGCGTTCTCCACCGGGGCGCCTTGCACACGTATATAATCTGAGTTGTTTTCCTCTTGTGCATCTGTGTTTTGTCAGTCTACTGTGCAGATCCCAGCCTCTGAATCCAAGCAATTAACACCAAAGGGAGGACCAAACTGAGTATTTCTGCCAACATATGAAATGAAATACTGATGCCTGGGTCTCTGGTGAAGCTAAAATTCACTAAAAGCTGGTCAGGGCGTTGCCATTTTGGGTAGACTTCATCATGTTTGAGTGAATGGCTGCAAGGACGCAGATGGGTGGCTGACGACGTCGGGAAGTTTCGGGTGAAGTTATGCATCTGCCCCAGGTGGGGCAGGGGATGGAATGAATCTTTGACTCTATGGATGCCAGCTTCCTCCAAGTCCAGCCTACGTTCTTTTTCCCATGAAGCTATGGATCATTGTTGGCCTAGGAAGTCAGTTATTCGTTTAGTCTACAGCTGCAAAGTTCAACCAACATTTGGGTTTTCCGTGACTACGTTAGACTACGTGTATCTCCTTTGATGGTTTCAACATAAATTAAAAAAATAATAAATAGGGGGAGAAAAAAACCTGTATTCTTTTCCCATTTCATTCCTTCCCTTTACATCTTACGTGTCTATAAAATATCTACTTCAACTCAAAACTTTGGAAACTAAGAAAAAAAAAATAATAAATAGGGCACTTTTATTGTTGTAAATTAGAAGTTTATTCAAGGATGTTTTATTTAAATTTTTTAATGTTTATTTTTTTTGAGAGAGAGATATTGTTGTAAATTGGAAGTTCATTCAAAGATGCTATGTTTTAAATAAACTTATTTTGCAAAACTTGGGACACATACCAATAAAGCACATTATTATTATTTTACAGAATACAGTCTAAAGACATTATCAGACAGGAGCACAGCATGTGGTATAAAATAAAGGCACCTGGCAAAATACAGTGGTAAACGGTGTCCATCATCACGTGTAAAGACGTGAGGGAAAAGAAGATCCAGGGGTTTGTAGTTTACTGACAGGAGCAGGTCAGCGTGTCAGCTTCTGTGCTTAGTAGGCTGGTGGAGAGTTGGGAGTGTAGGGAAAAAGCGAATAAAACAAAAAGATGGGGTAGCAGAAGGCGGAGAACAAAGTTCCAAGAGTGCTGTTGAAAGTTCAATCAGGAATATTGATCTAAGCCACCATTCGGGTTCATTAAACCTACTATCGAATTTTATATTTTCAGTGATTACGTAATGAAACATGACGCAGAACACAATAACTCGGTATGTCTGATTTACTTTGCTTAAAACCACCTTGCCGGAACAGAGACCGGGGAGATGCACCAGCGTTCGAATTTCTCTGTGAGCCAGAATCCCGAAGCATAAATCTTAGGACAAATTGCCCTTATTGCAAAAGGTCAAAAGCCCTGCCACTCTCTCTTGTTTGACAGGAGGGGAAAAGGAGAAGATTATCGTGTGGATCTTCATTTCGTAGATTAGGAAGCCCGGCCCATGGTTAATCCGGCGTTCTTGCTTTGAAAAGCTAGCAGAGGGCCTTCAAGTGGGAGTCAGCTCGCTGCACTTCCCAGCTCCACGCCGGGTGTTTGTATGGAATAATGAGGCCCATAAGCTTGGGCCTGATAATGCTTTTATAATGTAAAGGAGGAAAGCCAAGTAAAGTGGATTTGTGCATCCCTCTAATGAAAAGTTGGCCTGTCTGTTTTTATCAGACTAATGAAGCCCCTACCCCATTCTCTGGGCCAGTGTAAGCCTCACAATGGAGACAGTGAGCTCTCTCCAACAGATGCTATCTGCTACTCTCTCCGCAGAAGAGTTCATTTTAAAGGGATCCTGGCTTGATTAAGGCTTTGTGAGCTTCCCAGCCTCATTACAAATCAATGGAGATGAACTGAGTGCTTAATACTCAAAAGCCAAGCTAACAAAAGCTGACTTATTACAAGCTAAGGGGCTGGGACTCTCCAGGGTGTCTCAGCTTTGTTTTATTTTGTATTTCAGCCCCCTGTCCCCTCCCCTTCTCTTCCTGGCCACCCCAACCCAATGGTTTTCAGTGGAAATATTCAAGCGCCTCTCAATATCTTATTCCTTCTTCCTTCTTTCCCTCTATCTAAAATTGCAACCTCTAGAAGAAGAATATTTCCCACGGGATATCATGCCCCACTGTGACCAGACGAGTCTTCTGAATGGCCGGGAAGAGGTCTCCCTCGGCCACACTGCGTAGCTTTTCTTTTTTATACAAGAATGAATGGTTCCAGTATCATTTGGAAAGCCTCCTGCTTACGATTTCCCATTTACTGACTTCCCACGGATACATTTAACAGACACACCAGTGTAGAATGGCAACAGGAAATTGGAAATACCTGACCATCCTTGAAGAAATGGCATGAGTTGGCATAAACCTACTTCCAGATCCTAGAGCGATTTCAGACACGTCTCTGCCTGTCTCCCTCTGTCTCTCTTTTCTGAGAAAATTGCACTTAGAGTGTTCTTCTCCTCCATATTCAGAGATAGGAAGGTGTCAGAACTGTAATGAGATAATGAGAGCCCCATATGGGAAGGGGGAAAAAACCCACTCCAAACGAAGGAAATTTCAAATATCACTGTAAAATCAAGCCTCATTGTCATAAAGTCAAGAGTGTGGGAATGCGCCTCTTCAAGAAAGATCCGAAGGATCCTTACAAGATACCACCCTCTTCACTTTCCCTGCAGAAATAAATAATAAAAGCAAACACCGCGCATCGACTCTGTCTTCGTCTCGATGTTAAGCATTTCACACGCAGTATTTCATTGAATTATCAGAATAATTCTGTGAGGAAGGCTTGGTTGATGTTTGCACTTTCCAAATATGGGAACGAGAGAAAAAGAAGTATAAATATACTTAGTAAGCAGGGACTGCATTGAAGCCCAAATCTTGTACTGATTTCCAGAGCCTGTGAGTTAAGTCATTGTACTAATCTGCCACAGTACAGGGTTGGGGGATAAAAAGTTTTAAAAAATGAAAACAAAGATTTTACTGGACCGAACCCAGTCAGGGTTTGAGATCCAACAACCACGTTCCGCAAATGGCCTGCCCCTCCCCATCGCACGGTCAGTGGTCCTCTGCTCTGCAGTTCCAAGGCTCTTAGCTTCCTCCGAAGGGAAGAGGCTGGACTTGGGAGTCAGATGCATCAGATTTAAACACCAGATCCTCCAGTTACCAGCTGAGTGTCCTTGGGCAATTTGCCTAATGTTTGTGAGTTCCCTCTTCCGCATCTGAAGCATGAAGCTCGGGTCATGTGAAGGTTAAACGTGAATACATGTAAAATGCATTTAAGAAGTGCTTCTTCTTTACCTCTTTCTTCTTTCTCAGGTCTTTCTCTTTCCCCCAAACCCTCCAGAAAAGTTCTGCTAGACTAATCTGCAGTAATGGCTTCTAAAGCTTAATATGCCATTTTCCCCGGGGTGGGGGGGGACAATTGCGTTTTAACAGACTTAAAATTCTGTAGGACACACACAAAAATGGGTTTTTAGTTAAGGGATTAGATTTATTTTGGGGTGGGGTGAATCTATACCTTTGAAATATTTCCAAGCAATAAACGCCCTCCTTCATTTGTGGGTAGATAATAGATCCACGATGAATCACAAATCTTTGAAATATTTACGTTGTTAATAAACATAACATAGCGACAACTATCGCCTACAGAGGCCAACAGGAAGAGTAGAGATACTTAGCAAATGTCCAACCGTGATTCCTTCATCTGGGAATCTGACCTGCGTTCCATACTCTCCGTCATTCAATTCTTTCCTCCCTCTTTTCCTTGCACAGGGTCAGAGATGCTTACTGTTGGCCCCACAAAAGAAGAGTAGCTTCAAAGTACAAGCTGCTCAGAAACAATTGGCAGTGGCAGGAATGATTGTAAATCGTCACATAATTATTGTCTCCAATAGCTTCTTTAACTGAAAAGATGTCAGGGAACAGGCCCATACAGCTCTTTGACAGTTGTGAGTTCCAAAGGAATTTCCTCCTGGAATTATGGCCCTTTGTCACCACCCTTCATTGCACACACACATGTATAAAGCCGCATGTATGCCACATCATGCCGTATAATGTGGTGTTTTGTGCCACATGCAACTTTCAACAGCCCGTTGACTTTCCGCAATTCAAGACAAGAACCGGGCTCCTTGAGAAATTCTTCCATTCTGACCCCAGAGGATGATGATTTCCTCCGGACAAAATTCGCCTCCTGGGAAGTTCACGGGCAAAGCAAATTCCATTCCTAACACAGGACAACACCCAGCAGTGAGTTATCGTACCGCAAGCCTAGGACATTGCTCAGGGACTAGGTCAGGAATGGCGTATCTGGCAGAACAGACCAGAGCAGCCGAGCCCTTTGGCCTGCTTCCACTCCCAGCTCTCTGTTCCATCTAATTTATTCACTCAGCTACATTTACTGAGCAAGTGCCATTTTCCAGGTCTTTGAGGTGGGGTCAAATTAGAATTCCACCGTGACTTGTTCTTACCAACGGGTCTGCAGCTGTCAGGAGAACTGGCCGTGTAGACCAAGACCCAAATAGCATCCGCAGCTGCTGTGTGAAGAAAACCGTGTCAGGGACTCTGGGTCCAGCCACCGAGGGGACCCTGACACGTGAATCCTGACCCCACTCAAGAACCAAAGGTCTTGTCCTTTCAGAACACTTGGTTTAGATAAAAAGGTGGAAGGGAAGCCAACTCTAGTGTTTTTAGTTTGCTTTTACTGCTTTTGGGTCTTTGTTTTGTTTGCTTTTTGTTTAAATATACATGTCTCCTATGCATGTATCATCGGTATCCACAGAACTGACTGCCTAATCTTTTGATCATTAATTTCTGCCTTTGGGAAAGACGAGAATCAAGATAAACCACTGAAATAAGAGGATAAATGTTGCCAAAGAGGAATCGTGAGGCAGGGACCGTAATGCTCACATTACGGTCCCTGCTTTGCATCACTTTTTAAACTAGACTTTTTGCTTTGAAATTAACTTTAGATTTACAGAAAAGTTGCAAAGATAGTGCAAAACTTTATCCACTTCCTCCTAATAACTATGGTGCAAATCTGAAAGCTAAGAAATTAACAGTGACACACATCACTAGTTCCCAAACAGCAGGCTTTATTTGGGTTTTGCCACTGGTTTCACTCATGTCCTTTTTTTAAAAAAAAAAAAATTGTTTATTACTATTTTTTTTTTTAATTTTCCAGGATCCAATCCACCACACCATATTGCATTTAGGACACCACGTGCCTTGCAATTTTTGTTGATATTACTAAACATTAAATTTCGATTTCAGACATCCCCATGAGCTCAGAAATATAAGCAACTCACTGTTAGCTTCCATCGAAGCTTTCTTTGTAACGAAGAATCAACAAGGTAATTATTTTTTTTTTTTTATCAGTTAAGCTGGTAGAGCCCAAAAGGGCAAGAAATCATGTCTGTGGTTAAAGATCACCTTGTAAAGTCTTGGCTCTATTTCCAAGGTAAAATCTTTTTCTCGTGTCTCTGAACCACGTGTTCGTATTTTGTGTTCCCAGCTTGATCTTCAAACTCCTCTTAAGGGCTTGGCTGAGAATCGATCTACTATTATTTATTATTACTAATTATTATTACTGGCACTTTGGGCTACTCAGTGTAGGAAACCTAGCATTACTGGGCTCTTAAGTCACCCGTTCCTGTCCCCAGTTTTCCGTGTTTTCATACTCACACTTGTCCAATGCCCCATGTTGATATCTGATAACCTATAGCGCAGCACTCTTTGGAATAACGCGTCAATGCTCTGTCATAATCCAAGCATAATTCCCAGAACTGGCAACATTTCTTACCACAAAGGAAAAGCCAACGTTACCACACGGTGTCTATCAATCTTACTAGTATAGCACCACTCTTACAGCCGGGAAGAAAATATTCAAATGGGTGTCCTTCATCTGTTTGTGAATTTGAAGGATTCCTCAAATGGCATCAGTGAAGATTAGAAAAATAAAATGGAAGATAAAACAAAACAGTGGTGGGAAGACAAAACAAGGAATTAACAATTTCCCCAGAACGGGACTCTGTTAATTTGAGCCACTGATATCTCAAAAATATAGTTTTGGGGGTGCCTGGGTGGCTCAGTCAGTTAAGCATCTGACCCGATTTCGGCTCAGGTCATGATTCCAGGGTCATGGGATTGAGTTCCGTGTCTGGCTCTGCACTGACAACAAGGAGGCTGCTTGGGGTTCTCCCTCTCTCTCTCTCTCTCTCTCTTTTTCTTTCTCTCTCTTTTTCTCTGCCCCCCCTCCAGCTCATGCATGCTCTCTCTCTTTCTCTCCCTCCCTCTCTCTCTCAAACTAAATAAACATTAAAAAAATATATAGGTCACGATCTCACAGTTCTTGGGTTTGAGTCCCACATCAGACTCCACAATCAAAGTGTGGAGCCTGCTTGGGATTCTCTCTCTATCCCTCTCTTTCTGTCCCTCCTCTGCCCCCATGCTCACTCTCGTGCTCTTTCTCTCCAAAGAAACAAACTTAAAAAAAGAAAGAAAATCCTATCAAGTACCTTTCCTAACCACAATGACATCAAACTAAAAGTCAATTAGAAGTACCAAACAAAAAACAAAACAAAACAAAAGTATCAAGTATGTGAAAACAAAACAAAAAGCAACGTTCGTAAAAGCCAAGACATGAAAAAAATGTGTGTGCACTGTCAGATGAATAGATAATGTGGTGCGTATATAAGGTATATGCTGGCTATATTAACCATACCGTATTGCCTATTTGAAAGATGCTGAAGGGAGTAGCTCCTAACACTTCTTATCACACCCAAGAAATTTCTAACTGTGAGGTGATGGATGTTAACTAGATTTATTGTAAATACTTTGCAATATATACATGTATCAAATCCTTAAGTCGCACACCTTAGTCTGATGTAATGTAATATGTCACTTATCTTTGAGTAAAAGTGGAAAAAATATATATAGTTTAAAAAATTAATATGGTTATCTTTTCTTTTTAGCTGTCGTGAGCCGAATTCCTTTGCCCATAAGTCAGCTAGTCATAAGTCTTGTGGGCCACATTCCTTGGTCCAGAAGTAGCCTTTCAGGCAGTCACAAGGACGTCTGTTAATGCCAGACATTCCCCGCCCCTACAAGAAGACTAAGTAGGCTACTTACTGGACACCATAAACCTCCGGAAACTGGTGACGGGAGATACTATCTGGGTCTTTGGGCAGAGGTGTTACAATGGAGGTTCTATTGATGAAGGCAGTGTTTTGACCTCAGGACACAGGCTGTCGGACAGACCCAGAAATGGGAGTAGCACTTGACAATTCTTGAAAATAGATGCATAGCAAAGCACCAAAACAAGAGACGTTGTGGCTGCAATCTAGAGGTCTGGGATAAAAAATGTTTGGGGCCAAAGTGGAGGAGATGGTTACAAATGGTTTTGTAGCATAAACACAGCTGGGGATATTTTATTTAAATGAACCGAAAGGGCAGCTTTTAAAAGCAAAGCTCATCTTGAGATTCATAAAACTGCACCCATTGCAAAAGCCTTGGCCAGCAAGCACAGTAAAACATTCAGGACAGCTGGGGTCAAAGAGTCTTTCACAAATATATTAAGGAAGAAAGGCATACTAGAGAGAGAGTGGTCGGCTAATAAATCAGAAAAGGGATGAAAATCATGATGGCTCAAACATGACTGAGTTACTGGACTGACGTATGGTCAAAGAAATAGATGTTAGCAACAAAGCTACGGAAAAAGCAGCCTGGGTTATTAGAAGGCAATGAATACTTTGTACATATAAAGCAGCTATTGATGGAAAGCACTATTAGAGAATATTTGAAAAATCTGAGACATAAATCAGTAGTCTGGGAGGAAATATTGCCCAGCTCAAGCTGAAGATGATCTGGTTCTCTACCACGCAATGTGGTATATACTGCAGACCTTACTAAAATGAAGGGGGGTGGGGGGAAGGATACCTGTAACTGTCACAGCATGAGCTATGGAACCAAAATGAAAAAAAAACAATCATGAAGAAAAGAGAGTAGGAGGGCGGACATGGAAAACAATTTTTTTTTTCATAAAATGGTAAAGGTTAATGTCATCGAAACATGGCACACTGGTTTCCCCCACTATCTGAAAGTAGAAGATTCCTATGAAACCATATTAAAGCGAAGAAGCAAAATTCTTATGAAATGACCATTTTGTGAAAACAAAGTCTTCTTCAGATTTCTTTCCATTAGGGAAAACAAGTCCTAACAGAGGTCATTGTAAAAGTGAGTGGATGCAAAGTGAACTTTCAGATAGCGGAGGGAAAACGTATCTGATGTGTGGCAGGAATAATTTCAGAGTTAGCTGGATGCTCGATAGAGGAAAAAATTGAGCAATAATTTTGGAATATGTACTTCAACATATAGGTTTCTTTTTGCTTGAGATCCCATACAAGTGGATTGGAGCTGGCTAGACAAGAGACCATTTCCACTGGGTAGAGCCAGATGATGGGATTTATACCAGGTAAAGCTGAAAGGGAAAATAAATTCAAGAACCTGAAGAGAGCCATGCCGAAGGTCATTGGTAAAAGATGGGCTTCAAATATGGAAAGGTGTAGTCTACACGAGAAGCTCTTGGTATCAGAGGCAACACAGAAGTAAAAGTCAAAGATGGAGTCTGATGTTCTGAGCTGGGTGGAGACAGACCAACTAATCCATGAACTCACCGTGGGCTCTTTCATCCACATAGACAAATCATGAAAAGTCGGAGTGTTGACATCAGCCACTTTGGACCCTTTCTTATTCATTTCTGTCATGCTCTCACATCGATCCTGTTTCCACTGAACCGAAGCCATCTTTCTAGAACCTTGAAACTCATTGCAATGTTTGGCTATATGCTAGCTTCCCAAGGCAAAGTTCACCCGACAGCCATAGTGTATGGCTGATATAAGCACACGTCTTTGGCAACAGCTATAGAGTATCTTGTAGATATCAACGCGTGGCCAGCAAGAATGGTCTACACGTCAGGATTGGTTTTTTGATCAGTGTATCAAGAGAAGGGAACCCAGCAAATGTTTCTCCCCAAAAGCCAATTAAATGTGAGGGGATCATCGTTAGGCAGAAAGATGAGCTAACAAGGTAGATAACAAGTTCACTTATAAATTTATTGATTATTTATTCTCCCTCCCACTCCTGGGATTAGTTCGCCTTTGCATTTGCAACAATAAAGAGAAAAGCACCATAATATTAAATACAAAGAAGCACTCCTAGAGATGTCATTGGTATTTACAATTCTCGGGGTGAGGCCTTTGTATCTTATAGTTCATTTATGCATCTTTTTGGTGGAGATTTCTCCTTACGAGGTTATGTTAAAGTCTCACTGTGCAAATACGTGGGTGTGTATGATGCATTTATTATTTTAAATCCCACTGGGACTTAACTGATTGTCTGTCTGTCCCTTCTCTTTTTCTTCACCTTTCTTTCATCTGTCGTGTGTGTTTTTTTTCTTCCTCCCTCCAGTATGTTTATGCATTCAGAGAAGAGTCTTCTGGGAAAATAATGGAAGGGAAAGCTTGTGATTTATCATTACACTGTAATGGGTGCCCTGCTTCCGCTGATGGAGGTCAGCGTCTCTTAGAGATACCACAGTCCCTCCTTATTAACGTTCTGTTCCCACTAATGGCTTGGGGTAGGGCGGCCAGGTCTTACAAGGAAGGCATTTAAGAAGGGCACTTTGTTTAATGGAAGCTGGGGTGTTTTACGGGGACACACATAGCACCAAGCTCCCTGGTGAGAGTGACACATTCACAGATAAAGAACACCCTCCCCCCAACCCAGGCGGGGGAAAAGAAATGAGCTTTCAAAAATTCTCAATGTGCCCTTTTCCCTCACGCCAATACTCAGCTGTCCCTCCGTCTGTCCTATCCTTACTCTGAAACACCTCTGCGGTTACTTCTTTCCACCCTCGCTGGCCTTCATCATTTCAGGTTCTCCATCATCTCCCTTTAGCTTTTCAATAAAACTCTTCTTTCCGTCTACCCTGTCGCCAGTCACCTTCCTAAGTCACTGGTTTCATCACGTCATTGACATAGGCAAACCCTTTATACTTACAAACCAAGAGTTGCGGTGCTCTGGCTTGAGGTCCTTTCCAAACTCGCCCCTGTCCCCCACTTCCCTGAGCTGCAGCCCCACAAGCTATCTGATGCTTCCAGAATCGGGAGCCCGAGAGATGCAACGTGACTGAAAAGTGTGACGTAGGACCGTGTGGAAGAACCCACATTTAATTATGCAACATGGCAGAGGGAATAAGAGCTTGCCCTTTCTGAATGCTTTTTGAGTGAAGTGGAGGGGCACACTACTTTAGAATATGGTCATCTTTGTGTTTCTACCCTGGGCTCCGAGCTTGGCCCATGGTGAGTTTTCAAAACATATGTAATGACCGACTGAATTGGAGTCAGTGAAGTTCTAAGGCAGAGAAAGAAAGAAAGAAAGAAAGAAGAAAAGAGAGAGGGAGGGAGGAAGGAAGGAAGGAAGGAAGGAAGGAAGGAAAAGAGAGTAAGAAAGAAAAAAAGAAAGAAAGAGAAGAGAGAGAGAGGGAGGGAAGGAGGGAGAAAGAAAGACAAAGAAAAGAGAAAGAGAGAGGGAGGAAGGAGAGAGAAAGAAAGAAAGAAAGAAAGAAAAGAGAGAGAGGGAGGGAAGGAGGGAGAAAGAAAGAAAGAAAAGAGAGAGAGAGGGAGGGAAGGAGGGAGAAAGAAAGAAAAAGAAAAGAGAGAGAGAGGGAGGGGAGGAGGGAGAAAGAAAGAAAGAAAGAAAGAAAGAAAGAAAGAAAGAAAAGAGAGAGGGAGGGAGGGAAGGAGAGAGAAAGAAAGAAAGAAAGAAAGAAAGAAAGAAAGAAAGAGCAAGGAAGGAAGGAAAAGAGAGTAAGAAAGAAAAAAAGAAAGAAAAAAGAAAGAAAGAAAAGAGAGAGAGAGGGGGAGGGAAGGAGGGAGAAAGAAAGAAAAGAGAGAGAGAGGGAGGGAAGGAGGGAGAAAGAAAGAAAGAAAAGAGAGAGAGAGGGAAGGAGGGAGAAAGAAAGAAAGAGAGAGAGGGAGGGAAGGAGGGAGAAAGAAAGAAAAAGAGAAGAGAGAGAGAGAGGGAAGGAGGGAGGGAGAAAGAAAGAAAAAGAAAAGAGAGAGAGGGGGAGGGAAGAAGGGAGAAAGAAAGAAAAAGAAAAGAGAGAGAGGGAGGGGAGGAGGGAAAAGAGAAAGAAAGAAAGAGAGGAAGAAAGAAAGAAAGAAAGAAAGAAAGAAAGAGAGAGAGGGAGGGAGGGAAGGAGGAAGAAAGAAAGAAAGAAAGAAAGAAAGAAAGAAAGGAGAGAGGGAGGAAGGAAGGAAGGAAAAGAGAGTAAGAAAGAAAGAAAGAAAGAAAGAAAAGAAAAGAGAGAGAGGGAGGGAAGGAGGGAGAAAGAAAGAAAGAAAGAAGAAAAGAGGGAGGGAGGAAGGAAGGCGGGAGGGAAAAGAGAGAAAGAAAGAAAGAAAGAAAGAAAAGAAAAGAGAGAGAGGGAGGGAAGGAGGGAGAAAGAAAGAAAGAAAGAAAGAAAGAAAGGAGAGAGGGAGGAAAGAAGGAAGGAAGGAAGGAAAAGAGAGTAAGAAAGAAAAAAGAAAGAAAAAAAGAAAGAAAAAAAGAAAGAAAGAAAAGAGGGGGGAGGGAAGGAGGGAGGGAAAAGAGAAAGAAAGAAAGAAAGAAAGAAAGAAAGAAAGAAAGAAGAGAGGGAGGAAGGAAGGAAGGAAGGAAGGAAAAGAGAGTAAGAAAGAAAAAAGAAAGAAAAAAGAAAGAAAGAAAAGAGAGAGGGAGGGAAGGAGGGAGAAAGAAAGAAAGAAAGAAGAAAAGAGAGAGGGAGGGAGGAAGGAGGGAGGGAAAAGAGAAAGAAAGAAAGAAAGAGAAAAGAAAGAGAGGGAGGGAAGGAGGGAGAAGGAAAGAAAGAAAGAAAGAAAGAGGAAAAGAGAGAGGGAGGGAGGGAGGAAGGAAGGAAGGAAAAGAGAGAAAGAGAGAGAGAAAGAAAGAAAGAAAGAAAGAAAGCAAGGGAGGAGGAAGGAAGGGGAAAGAAAGAAAGAAAGAGAAAGAAAGGAAGAAAGAAGACTTAACTTCAACGTATGGAACCTACAGGGAAGTAGTTACTTTTGATCTCATCCCCTAGGTAACGTGTGTTGCGAGCTTCAGAGCCTGGTGACCACGTCATTGTCCACTCCATACCCTGCACGTTCATGGTAGTTCTTGTCTTTATATAAATGATGCATTATGACTGCAAACTGGGTAGAGCTTCACGCAGGGATGTTTGTGATCTGATGTGATTTATTCTTCACTTTCCAGAAGGGGGTAAGGAGCCAGAGGCTTGCCAAGGTCACAGAGTAACAGGGCCAGTGTTTGTAGACGGGAAGTGGATTCGCCATCTTTGCGCTTTTTCCCCTCAATTATCAACCTTAAATGCTGCAATCAATCCAGTCACCTCTGTTGCTGTCTTAGTGGACTGCTAAGCAGAGAGAGAACATCGACGTCTTGTTTTCAGACTCGTGTTTATCATCGCATGAGTCAGACCTATTATTTCGCGAAGAGTCTGTCCTGGCGGGCTCTCAGTGTTCTGAATGTTTTTCAAATTCAACAAGCCTGTATGACTGAAGGACAGAAAATACTCTAAGCATCCTTCATGAGCAGCTTAGTTAAATAAATGGCACAGATACACAATAGAATATCATGCAGCTAAAAAGAATTAGGAGTTAAGGGGATCCTGGGTGGCTCAGTCGGTTAAGCATCTGACTTCGGCTCAGATCATGATCTTGCAGTGCAGCTCGTGAGTTCGAGCCCCGCGTCGGGCTCTGTGCTGACAGCTCAGAGCCCGGAGCCTGCTTCGAATTCTGTGTCTCCCTCTCTCTGCTCCTCCCCCACTCATGCTCTCTCTCTCCCTCAAAAATAAATAAACATAAAAAAATTTTGAAAAGAATTAGGAGTTAAGAAGACAAGCTGTATTTGGGGGTTAAAAAAGCAAATTGCAGAATATTATTTACTGATGGTTCTTTTGTGTAAATTTGTTACAACTGCTCTTACAGCCGCCTCCGCTCCCCCTCGAAAACTTCTAGAAAGCTAGATAAAAAGTTGCTGGTCTGTACCTCTGGGGAACAGGACTTGGTGGAGACGCGTTGGCTGATTATAACAGGCTATTTGTATTTTGATTTCTCACTATAAATACATTTTGCAGGGGCGCCTGGGTGGCGCAGTCGGTTAAGCGTCCGACTTCAGCCAGGTCACGATCTCGCGGTCCGTGAGTTCGAGCCCCGCGTCGGGCTCTGGGCTGATGGCTCAGAGCCTGGAGCCTGTTTCCGATTCTGTGTCTCCCTCTCTCTCTGCCCCTTCCCTGTTCATGCTCTGTCTCTCTCTGTCCCAACAATAAATAAACGTTGAAAAAAAAATTTTTTTTAATAAAAATAAAAAAAATAAATACATTTTGCAGACGAACTACTAATGAAAATCCAGAAGTCCAACAGCACGTTTTACTTTAGGTCTCAAAAATGTGAAATTTTCTTTGCCTGTGTTTGGCTGCTATAGTAATGATGGGCATAGGTTAGGAGGTGTTTTGTCATATAACCAATTGAATAATCCTACTGAAGACTAATCAATTGATCCATCCATCCAGACATTCATCCAGCCCTCTCTCTCTCTCTCTCTCTCTCTCTCATCAATATATACATATAGTTAATTTTCACCATGTATTTGGATATGCTCCACCAGTTCCAGATTTTTGTTTACCTTCCTCTCTTCCATTTCTGAAACTGCCTGCTTCTTCCTCTTATTTTTTTTTTTAACGTTTATTTTTTGAAGGAGGGAGAGAGACAGAGTGTGAGCACGGAGGGGCAGAGCGAGAGGGAGACGCAGAATCCGAAGCAGGCTCCAGGCTCTGAGCTGTCAGCACAGAGCCCAGTGTGGGGCTTGAACTCACAAACCGTGAGATCAGGACCTGAGCTGAAGTCGGACGCTTAACCGACTGAGCCACCCAAGCGCCCCTCTTACTTTTTTTCCTACCCTCTTCTCTAGGACATTTTCATCAGTTACCCAAGGAGTCAGTACTTGCTGCAATGAGTGGAGAAGATTGTGTGGCCACACTTGGTGCAGGGCAGGTGCATGGGGCCTTCACTGCGGCTAAGACCTCTCATCCTCCACGGACGCACAGGCACGTGAGCCCCAGGCATTGCACGGACAATGCCAAGGACGATGCATTGATTCACTTGGGAGACAACCCGCCTGGAAGAACTTCAGATCCATTCCAACTCCAGTGCTCTACGTACTAGTCTCAGTCCTACTGTTACCGAAGGTGTGATTGTTAGTGAAGGAAAGATGGATGTTTTTCCCAACAGCGACAAAAAGACAATTTTCCCGTAAGAATATCTCTCGTGACTGGGAATGTTTAAGGGAATGGTGTCTCAGCCTCTCTGGCTCATCAACAATAATTTATTATGAGTCCTATTATTTATAAGCCCTCCTCGGGCTTATGAAGGGTTTCAGCTTTTATGTCATTTTCTTTCCTTCACCCCTACGGGATGGGAAGCGTCCCTGTGTCCCTGCATAGAAAGGAGCCAGGCTGGGTTCATGTAAATATTTCAACTTTGTGTTCAGAAAAGAAATGATTACAGGCCAAAGTTATATTCTAACTCACTTAAAACAAGAGAGAAATTAATTTTAACAGAATCTATTGATGAAGAAGGATGAATATATGATTCATTCCCTTTCTTGATTTAATATGGATTTTTATTCCATGTAGTATTACTTCCTGAGTGCAAAGACTAAATTCATCTTTTACTTTTCAATCAGTTATCATCTTATCATCGAATAGAACACAATTAATTGGACACTTAGTTTATTCAATCATTGTAGTTGCCAAAAAAACAATAAACTATTCAATTTTTCTTTGTATGTAATTAACAATTGTATACAGCAGAAAATAATTTGACATTATTAAGCAATTACCACTTAATTATTTCAGTTAGCAAAATCCATTAAATGCCATTCAATCAGCTTTCTTTCTTACAATTATGTTATTGAGTAAATTATATCTAATTCACCATTAAAAGCAAGACAAATTTAAAAAAAAATAATGATTTTTCCAGCATATTTTTAAGAAAATGAAACAGTTCAACATGGTAAAGATATTTTTTGAAGACGGACGCTTCCGAGAAGGCAAAATTTGTCAAGTTTTACAAAATTGCAACTTCTAATAGACCCGCGTCACTCTTCACTTTTCATCCCAAGCTACCTGTGGTGATAAAATTATCGAATCTTCTTCAAGATGGCAGTGTTGAAAGATTATCAACTTCAGCTAATTTTAATTAAGCTTTTCTAGCTTTACCTTCTTCCCTCTCTGCTCCCCACAGAACTCGTCTTTACTCTCGACGTCTGCACTGAATCGTGTTCAATCTAGTGCTCGACCGTGGAATGTATTATTGCCCTGTAGTTTTTTTTTCATGTACGTAAGTCCTTTCTTCTATCAGAACGTTAACTTCCTTAAAAGCAGAAAACAGTGTGTGTGTGTGTGTGTGCACATGCACGTGCATGTGTGTGTGTGCATTCATATGTGTTTGTGTTCTCCATTTATTTAACAGATTACTGCACATATGGTGGGAACTGATTTTAATGGAAACAAAATAAACTGGGTTGACTCTTGGCATGAAGCTTTCACCAAGGCCTATGGGGTGTTTTCTGAAGAGGTTAAAGGATTTAAACAATTTTAACGATCCAATGACAAGATTCATAAAACCAACTCGATCCAATTTTCTGGATTAGTTGTTCAATCAGATCCCTGCCTCCCAAATCTGTTTTATATGTTTAAAAAAAATTGAATTAAAAAGTCAAAAGTCAGTGCTGCCACATCAGCCTCTTGAAAGGTCATTTAAGTGGCTCAGAGTCAACTGTTGTTGGATGAACAACTCAGAAAAGAAAGTGACCACATCGTGATTCTTTTGGTTAAGTTGAACAGATGTGACCTGTCTTTTATGTTACCTCTTTTAATTCTCCCCATGATTTTACTTTTTTTTAAGTTTATTTATTTTGAGAGAGATAGAGCACAAGCAGGGGAGGGGCAGAGAGGGAGAGAAAGAGAGTCCCAAGCAGGCTCTGCACTGTTAGAGTGGAGCCAGGTACAGGGCTCAAACTCATGAACGGTGACATCATGATCTAAGTGGAAACCAAGAGTGGGATGCTCAGCCGACTGAGCCACCCAGGCACCACCCCACATGATTTTACTTTTAAACACGGTTTTCTTTTTTTTTTAATTTTTCTTTTAATGTTTGTTTATTTTTGAGACAGAGAGAGAGCATGAATGGGGGAGGGTCAGAGAGAGAGAGGGAGACACAGAATCTGAAACAGGCTCCGGGCTCTGAGCTGTCAGCACAGAGCCCGACACGGGGCTCGAACTCACAGACCGTGAGATCATAACCTGAGCCGAAGTTGGACGCTTAACCGACTGAGCCACCCAGGCACCCCTTAAACACCATTTTCAAAGTACTTTGGACTGTGTCTTACTTCTTCAAATCCATCAGTCCAAAATTGACGTTTATTTCAAGATAATTAGCTCAAATATTTTGTCTTTGTGAGGACTTCACAGACACTTCCTTCCTAACCTGCCTCAGATACATTTTTCATCTCCACCCCGTTGGAGCTCACGTTGAGTCACTCTTTCGAAGCATTTATCACTTGGAAGGAAGCTGGCGAGGTCTATGTCTGTGTCTTCTTTGCCTTCTCAAATACACACTCTTTCAGGAGAACAACCTCTCCGTATCCATGTTTGTTTCTTCAGAGCATGAACATGGTAAAGACTTGGTAATTGCTGGAAGAATACAAAAGCCACTTCCAAGAAAAACAGGACGGGAAGACAGAAATAGAGAGACAACTGTACCCTGGTTGAGATGATGGGATCTCATCTCAACCCGTTATTGGCTACTGTCCCATTTACACATACTTGATGGTAACGGGGGGAGTAGGGGTGGAAGCAGGGTCTGGTAAAGCAGAGCACAGCACCCCAAAGCTTTCCACCTCTTACGCCATTTTCCCCCGTGACCTACTCTGCTCACTGCTCTCTTGAAACTCGGATGGTCACAGCCAACGCTCTCAGCTCCGTTCCTGGTTCTGCAGCTCCGGAGCCCATCACCTCAGAGAGTCATCGACCTCTCTGGTTTGCCCCAACACCCCGCGCACCCCAACCTGATGAAGTCGGGTGCAGAACTTTCCCCACAGCGGTGCAGGTCTGAAGAGTGCCCGCGGTCCTGCCTGTTTCAATATGAAAACTTGTTTTCTTTCTCTTTTCAAAACCTGTGTTGACTTGTCAACATTGATGAGGTTGGTTTGCTTCCTGCTTTTCAGCCAGCCGGTGAGGAGCCGGAAGTGAGTTGTTGGCTCCGGGCTAGCTCCTCTTGTGATTTCTAACACGGCTGTAATATGCTGGGGTGGAAACTGGAGGCAAAACTCAGTGGTTGGTAAAACTGAAATAAAACTCTCTCTACCCCCACTGAATTTTCCCTCCCAGTGTGAGAGGAACCGAGACTTCAAATCATTTGCATTTTAAATTCAGAATTCGTATTTAAAGCACTCAACAGGGTCTTTTGCATGTTGACAGCTTCCTTTTTAACTCATCCTGGACTAGGCTCTGTGATGGGCTGTGTCTTAATTTGTGGAATATGTGCACCGGCATAATATTTAATTAGGCTTTGGTGTCAACTTTGCATCAAACACCCTCAGCATCTAATGAAATGCCAGAAGCACGTGGCCCCTGCGTGCTAGATCTCTTGCAAGAAATCTACTTCCTCTGACTGAATCGCTTAAGAAGGGGGGGGGGCACCCAATGAGAAGAATATGGGAGCCCAGTTTCACCGAGGGGATGTTCCCACGGCTAGAACCACAAGACAGGAGAAAACGCGGCGGCGCTGTGACAAGAACTCTGATGCACCTTCCCTTATGTAATTAGTAGAATTCTCAACAGATGGGTGTAGATCAAGTTCATGCATATCAAATTATGTTCTCATTGGCTGACATCATGGTTTCAGGTGGGCTTCATTTTTATCTTTCTTTTCATCTGAACTCAGCGATATGGTGAGAATTGATTTGGAACACAGGAGGCTAAGATACAAACTTTGCCATTGAGAAGGCTGCCCCCCCACCCCGTAATTGGGGTAAGACAGGTCCAACACGGGAAAAACAGGCAGGTTATATTAGCTGGTGACCTTGGAGAAGTTACTTAGCCTTTATTAACCTCATTTTTCTTTTCAAGAAAATAGTCATACTAATATCAACCCCAAAAGGCTATCAGGCAGGTAAAATAAATAATGCATGTAAAATTAATTTGCTACCTATTATATAGTAAATGCTCAGTGTATTTTATTTTATTTTTAAAAATTTTTTATGTTTATTTATTTATTTTGGGGGGGTGCAGGCAGAGAGAGAATCCCAAGTAGGCTCCATACTGTCAGCACAGAACATGGCTGGGGCTCAATCCCATGAAACGTGAGGTCACGACCCGAGCCGAAATCAAGAGTCGGATGTTCAACTGACTGAGCCACCCAGGTGCCCCTCAATGTATTTTAGATATTATTGTGAATTACCTGTTTTTAGGAGAGTAAAAATCGATGAAACCTGTTTATATTAGTTTTTTCTGGATGCTAAGCAAATGACCCCATATGTGGTATCTTATAACACACAGGTTATCTTACAGTTCTGGAGGCTACAAGTCCAAAATTAGTTTCACTGGGCTAATGTCAAGGTGACGACAGGACTTTCTCCTTCTTGAGGTGCTGGGTGGTTCTGTTTCCTCGCCTTGTCTAGGGTCACCTGCATTCCTTGGGTCCTGACCCTTTCCTTGTACCACTCCGACCTCTTGCTTCTATTGTCATATCTCCTACTTCCTTTCAAAGACACTTGTTTACCTCTGGCCGACCTCGTGGTGCAACTGTCGTGCGTCTGACTCCAAAGGTATTTACCCTTTTATTTAGGGACCATCCGGATAATCCAGGATCATCTGTCCATCTCATGGGTCATTAATTTAGTCACCCCTGCAAGTTCCTTGTTCCACATGAGGTGACATTCACAGTTCCAGGGATTAGTCCCTGCATATCTTTAATGGTTGTTATTCAGCCTACCATGTGAGGTTTTGAGGAAGGTGGGGTATAGGATGCTTTCAACTTCGTTTCACATGTAGAGTCCCCCCATACCATATCATATCATATTCTTAGGAGGCTCCTAGGTGTACTGGTCTTTTCGGAGTGCTTAAATTTTTAATAATAAATTTCACTCATCCTTTAGAGCGACTACTGGAGTGAATGGAAGTTTATAAGCCTTACACAAAAGCAGTGAGCAGGAATGCTGTGGCACAGGATGGTTTGGTTTCCTGTGATCGAAATGACACCATCAGTACCCTTTGAAAAGAACAGATCATTCGCAGTATTCTTGGCAGTGTTCCAGTAATTCAATATCTACTGATGTAACTTCTATCTCTAAATTCTAGATCTCTGAACTTCAGAGAACCTACAGGCCTAAGGACTATAAAGTTGAGTTTTCTTCCTTATCTTTGGGCCCCATCCAAAGTAGTCAGTATTCTCTTCCTTCTAAAGTTGCCCCATACTGGGTAAGTTACACACGTTTATACAGGAGTCATTTATTTAGATAGGAGGAGCTTTTCCTACTTTAATTCATGAGAGATTCTCTCCTTCCACCGGAGAGGGTCATTGCTGGATTTCACACCTAAAGTAGAGTTTCCCAGTCTGTGTTCTATGAATGAGTTACTGAACTGTAAGTGCCCTGAAAACTTTAGGTGACCAGGAGGGACATTTATCTCCTCTGATCTGAGCAACAACCCAGTAAGGTAGCTACCATTATGATCCCATTTTATAGATAAGGACATGAAGCCTCAGAGAAGTTAAGTGATTTGTGAAAGTCAATGCCATACAAGTAGATTAGGGACTTGAATCTAAGTCTTTCGCTTTTTTGTTACACCTTATGTATCTTATATTCAGGCACTTAAGTGTTACTTTCCTAGGCCATGAAGACTTCAGATTTTTTTTTCTGAGAACCCAAGACTCAGGATAAGATACTTCAGTTCAGATGTATATATGTATTTAAACACTCTGGGAGAAAGCTCACATAGTAATTTAAGTTGGGGAAAGAATTGCATAATACACTGCCTCTATCAGTCCCTGTGCAACTTGGGTAATATACAGAAATTAAAGGGAAAAGTGTTCAGCTGCTAAAATTATAACTCCTCCAGTCCCTTGGGAGTCCCTGCAGCAACAGTCAGGACTGGGCCACCTTTTGCCAGCTGTCTTTGAGTGAAACTTGTGTTTGAAAAGCATGCACGTGCGCACGTGCACATGTGTGCAAGCACGTGCACGCACACACACACACACACACACACACACCCTCTATTCAGTTTCTGCCAGGTTCTTAGCACTCTCATTCACCATGCTACAGGGCTCACCTTAAATGTTCAGCCCATCTGCTCAGGGAATGATGCCTTCACCACAATTATCTAATCATATTACAACAAATATCAGATACAGCACGAATGACAAGGGTGAGGCTGCTCAAAGCAAAGGGGAACGGGAGGATTCCACACGAGGCTAACTGCCAAATAAGTGTCCTAACTGTAAAATATGCCTTTATACCTTTGGGAGACAATGGAAGAATAATAAAAAATCAATGCATGAACTGACCTGACATCCTAGTTTGACTGAAAGAAATCTTCGTTCTGAAAAAAACTGTGCAAAATAAGCAGGTGTCATGGGGAATAATCACGGATATGCAATAGCCTCCTGGATTATGTCAAAGCATGGCTCGCAAATTGGTGACCCACTTGTATATTCTGTCCGATACAGCCTAGCGTTTTACAATTGAATTTGAATGTCTTTATACAGGACATGCTCTTTCTGTTGGGCGATAGACAGCCTTGCCCTCGTATACCAGCCCTTTCCCACATTTCGATTGCCTGCCTAGAACCTGAATACATGTTGGCAACTGTAGATCCAATCTATCCTGTATCTTCTGGTTTTCTGCTATTTATAATCTCGCAACTCCAATAGCTCCTATGATCATTCCCAACTGTTTCCTCACAATGGGGAGGCCAGACTGTTAAATTCACTCTCCACTCTCTCAGCTGTAAGGGATTCATGCGCTATGTCAGGCAGGACTGACTACGTAATTTGCAGGACCTGGTGCAAAATGAAAACATAGGGTTCCTTGTTCAAAAATGATTGAGAATCTCAGGATGGTGACAACAGAGCATGAAATAAAGCACTGACTCCTTCTGAAGAGGAACACAAGGCAACTGTCCATATTGGAAATCCATGAAGCATGCCTTGACACCCAGGGGCAAGAGGACATCCCTGGTCCAGATGCCCCAGCTCAGCAAGGCTTCTCTACCATCTAGTTGTCCCAGTTCAAATGTAGCACCTGTAGAATGGGAGACATTGCGGGCTCTTCTGTATTTTTAATTTTTTTAGAGTTCATTTATTTTTTAAGAGAGAGACAGAGCATGATCAGGGGAGGGGCAGAGAGAGGAGACACAGAATCTGAAGCAGGCTCCAGGCTCTGAGCTGTCAGTACAGAGCCTGACTGGGGCTTGAACTCGGGAACAGCGAGATCATGGCCAATGCCGAAGTCAGATGCTCAACCACTGAGCCACCCAGGCATTCCTGTATTTTGTACCTGCTCAGAGGCTGGACAGATTTCATGAGCTGAGGTTTCACTTGAGAGTGAAAATAAGGAGAAGTAGTCTTTATTTTCAATGATATCTGGCAAACCACCTGACTTGTTGAGACCAAACCCTTAAATAGATTATCATCATCTGAAAGACAAGGGCTATATATAATATGCCATTTCTTTCTTGTCACTTTCGTAGCAATATAAAATCAAACCAACAAGCTTCATTTCTGTGGATTTTATATTTATTTTACATTTCTTATAATAATGAGGAGCCAAAATAAGCCCAAGGACAATGGGTTGTGCTATGAAGAGACGTTCAGCATGGCAGAGGAACTCAGCACCTGTTCATACAAAGACTTGCAAGAATAATCGGAAATCTTTACCCTGGAAAAGAGACGAACGGATCTCAGTGAAAGCTAAAAGATGGATTATCTCTGCTGCATCCTGAAACCCTCCTACAGTTCTACAGAATACTTTTTTTAATTTTTTTTTTTTGAGAGAGAGAGAGGCAGAGAGAGAGAGAGAGAGAGAGAGAGAATCTTAAGCAGGTTCCATGCACAGCATGGAGTGCGACATGGGGCTCGATGTCATGACCCTGGGATCATGACTTGATCCAAAATCACGAGTTGGACACTTGACCAACTGAGCCACCAGACACCCCTAGAATAACTTTAAATAAGATGTAAATCCACAAAATGAAAAGAAGAGAGAAGAACGTGATAGTGGACAAAGGATAAGATAACATTTGGGAAAAGAGAAAGCAAATGGACTTCTTATAACTCACTTAGCATAGCAAAAATATCCGAACCTAAGCCTCCAGAGCACGGGCCAGGAGAAAGGGACCCAATTCAAGGTCCAGAACACTAGAAAGCCACCCACTATCTCTGAAGGTGGGGATAAAAAGGGGTTAAGTAAAAGTGTTCACTCTGAACCACGAGACATTCCAGGCCCCACACTCTTTTCACCATTTAGAATGCACACAGCTTCTAGCAGGAGACTCAAAGTCCTTCAAGTCCTTCAAGCAGGAGACTCAAAGCTACCACTCTAGGGAAACTGAATGTCAAAAAGAAATGACTTACCAAAACTGGCATTTGGAGATCTTCCAATAAAAATACATGGTTCCTGCCCAATCACCATACAGTCAACAGGTTCTTCCTGGGCATATGAAGCTTCTCATTGGCTTTTTAAATACCCTACTCTTATAAATGGACCATCAAAAGTCACCCTAAGATTTATAAAAAAAAACACCTAACATTGCAGACAGGACCAAAATCAAGTTAAAGAAAACAAAAAGACTTCATAGAAAACAAAGACATTTGCAAAGAGGAGAAATCTTTAACAACCCGATTATAATTAATATCCTCAGAGGGATAAGGGATTTTATTCCATTAACAAATTTCAAATAGGATGATATAAAAAATTAAGATCAGGAAAAAAGAAAAAAAAACTCTTGAAAATTAAAAGCACAATAGTAGAAGCAGAAATTTAATGGAAGACTTGGAAGATAAAATTGAGGGGATTTTCAGTAAACTACACTTTCAAGTATTTACACACCAGCTTCTCAATGATGACCTCACAGAAGCCTAGACTGAATGTCGTTGGTGTTTTTCCAGTGTTCTCTTTTAATAAAATATCAGAGAATTCTCGCGTGTGCGTACTGGATTAACCCTTATCTGTTTTTGTCTCTTTCCAGTATTTCCGTAGGTCCTCATAATAAGTGCAGGACTTTAGCCTTCATTCTTTTCATTTCCCTTTGAAATATGTCGAATGCTATGGAGGGAATAAGGAACACAACTTATATGCAGTGAATGCTTGTATATCAGTGGTTCCTCTGAACAGGTGCCTGTCCTCACTATCTCTCCAATGTGCTCTTGGCCTCACTCCACTTCTGTGGGCCACTTAGCAATGTCTGTGCTCACCGAGGGCTATAACACACTGCACATCCTTCGTAAATGTAAACGTGTACAAAAAACTGTGAAAGGCTCTCAGTCACAATATAATCTTCGTCATTGTCAATGAATGTCAGTATCATGAGAGTGAAGACTTTTGTCCTGCCCACATTGTATTCCCAATATCTAGAAAGGTATGTGACACACAGTAAGTGCTCATTAAATATTTGTTAAACGAGTGAACGCTATGCTGAAAAGGACCCTAGTCAGAAGGACTCATCTTCCAGATATAGATATGGATCCCTTCCTCACTGGGCACCCACCCATACACACAGTAAAGAAGGATGACGGGGCACCAGGGGAAAGGTAAACACAATTGCTAACACGGGCACTGACATCACATTGGCAGTAGTTACGTATCAAGCGGCCATCCACAAGATTTTTTATTAGGGTGCCCATACTTTAGAATCCAAACTGGCTCATGTTTGTGAGTAGAGAGGAAAGTGACAAAAATAACTGTCAGGCATTAATTTATAAACCATAGGTAGACATAAACCATGAAGGTACACGGCAACCAGGATATATGATCCCCCTATTTAGGTGATCCTTGTGTTGATTATTCTTAGATTGACATCAAAATGATAACGTAAGACAATTTAAAAAATCCGTGTAGATTATTTCTTGTGTATAATCCACATCTGGCAAACAGAATTATAAAGGCTATTCCAGCATGAAAAGGAAAAATGGATGAGAAACCCTCTCGGAGATTTAATTATGCTGTGAGTGGGAAACTAGGGAAAAAAAAAAAGTGTACGTTTTTAGGAGCAGATTCTCAGGGAGGATATATATACTCAGCGATGAAATGATGCTCCCAGTGACATTTCCCTAATGCAGCTCATGATTTGTATAAATAATTCCGTGTCCGCATCTGCGTATCAGCTTGAGGCCAAGACCTTTCCCCTTTCCCACAGCCCATGAGTCCCAAGGATATATATATATTTTTTTCCTTTCTCGTGAGCTTTCATTTTTTTTTTAAAGGATAGTTTTCTCTCCCCCATCAAGCCCACTTCCTGCGCAAAGCTGGGCCGGAGGGGCTGCAGAGGGGCCAGTGCCTCCTAACAGGCCGGGTGAGGGGGCTCCCAGGTGATGAATGGAGGCATGTGGAGCAAGGTAATAAAACCAGCACCCCAGTCATGTAATCTTCCATTAAAATGAAATGCATACCAGGCATGCGGTGTTTCTGCAGCTTGTATCCTCTCCCATAGAAGATCATGAATAAAAGAGGGACGTGTACTGCTGACAGATGCCAGCACGCATAAAGGACACTTCCTATAAAGGCAAAGCTCCGGCTAACAGATGGACTAAAGATGTGCGATGCAGAAAGATTTACCAATCTAAATAATTCAAGGGAATGTCGCATGGCGAGCTCGCGCTTTCGGAGGGAGCCAGCAGAAAGTGCAGATGGAAAGGCAGGCCAAGCCTTTCCCATAAACCCATTAACAACAGTACTTGTCTGAGCGACAGGATGCTGCAGGAGGCCCAGGGAGAGGCCGGCAAATGGGAAATCTGCTACTCGGGTTTGTCCCGCAAGGTCAAGAGCGCATCTACCAGGAAAGGTTGTGGCGCGTAACGGGGACGCAAAAGGGTGTCCGGTGTCTCCTCGTTCGATCCTCCCGCCGTCTTCAAACCTCGGCACCTTGTGAGAACTGAAATGACCCGGGGTGGAGATGCCCGAAGCCCCACTGGGGGGTCTGGTGGAGCCTGCGCCCTAGCTGGGAGAGTCCCGGGTGAGTTCTGGGCCCAACAGCCAAGTTACCTGCGGCGACTCTGCTTCCTGTAAATGCTCCTCAGGAGCACGTGACTACTCTGCCTCCCAGGCCCCCGCTGATCTTTGCTGTTCGCCGACTCATGAGATGTTCAGTCCCGTGCTACTGAGCCCTGTGAGGTTTACTTTCATGCACTTGACCTGTCTTCCAGACTGCATTCTGCTCAACTCCAGGAAAAAGACTCTCTCTCTCTCCCCTGGGATTTTCTCTCAGCAGGTACCCAATAAATATACTTCTTGATAAAAACTCTTTCAACTTCAAGGAGATGGCCCTTGAGAGCCTCCACATTCTGCACGGCTGGGCCAGAACGTCAGCATCTCAGGCAAGCAGAGGAGTGAAAGGCAGCAATGTCAAGTGCATGGGACAGGAGAGCCGCCCCAAATCCCACTCAGGCCCCGGGAAGCTGGGCTGCCCTAGACATGACGAAGCCTCCGTTCCTTAGCTGAAAAACAAGTCGTTTAACAAAGCAGTTTCTAAGCCCCTTTCCAGCTCCAGGGCTCAGTTATGTTGGGATAAAATAGAAGACTTTCAGGGTCTGGCAAGGTCTGGATGAGTAGCTCACAGCTTTTCTCTACTAACTATCACCCCACCGTGCAGAGGCGTTTACCACCAGCACGTTCCATGATGGAAAGCGGAAAGACCATGGAGGAAACATTTTTACTTTAATTTATTTTAAGCTAATAAAGAACTGCCTTTCATTTTGAGACTTGTTTTTCCAGGTTTTTTTCCATTGTTTTTTCCAGGTTTTATTGTGTCTTTGAATGAAATGAGAGAAATACATAAGATAGCAGATGTCGCTTTGTTTAAAGTCTCTGTGATGAAAAAAATGGTGCGCCTGTCTAGGTCTGTTCTCCCTCCCCACCTGCAGACAAACCGGTTTTTGCTAGTTGTTTGAATTGTACTGATTATGGAATGTCAGAGTCTTGGAACTGCTGGTGTAAGCCAAGAAGAAAGACAAGGGTTCCCCTTCCTCTAACAAAGTATCATTGATGCTCACAGTCTAGAGCCTTTGAGAAATGTTGATTTCATGGGGATTTGTGGGTGTAGTTTGCCAATTACCCAAAATTAGGTTTCCAAAGAGCCACTCAAAAAATCTAATTGTTGGGAGTGACTTCTCAGTTTTCCAGTCCCCTTAAATTATCAACTCAAAGACTATTTTCTTTTTCTAATTAATTTCCACCTGGAAGGGTTGCCCACAGTCCTCTTCCCTCAAGCCTGACTCTCTGACAATTGCATCAGTTCGTAATCCAAAACCCATCAAAAACCTCAAAGAAAGCAGCTAAAGAAAGGAGCCCTGAGGTAGGTCCTTCCATGAAGCGGAGAATCTTCGTCAGGCATTTGTCCACTTTGTTTATAAATATCAACTATTTTGTAGAAAGCTCCATTATCTGGGATTATATTCGAAATGAGTTGTGAGTGCACCTGTTCACTCCTGTGCTACTCACCTTGAGTTCCATCTCTGTTATCGCTCAGGTGTGTGCGCGTGTGTGAGTGCATGTGTGTGTCCAGCAATGATCTGGAGGATGGTTGGTTTCCGTTTTGTTTTGTTTTGTTTTGTTTGTTTTTCAGTTTTTATCAAGGTTTTCTCAGATCCTTTCTGACCTTGTCCAATTTAGAGTATATTCCTTTGGGGTTTACGGTTTTGAAGTAGTGGCCGTAGGTGCGCTCTCTGTTTCCTCGGCACTGAAAATGGCACAGATAACTTCATCCATCCCTCGTGTGATGTATCACCTCTTTGGTGACCAGTGATGCGTTGTGCCGTGTTGTCGACTTGAGTTGATATCCACTTGTTTATCACATCCCACAAAAAGTTCTAGCTGGCCACAATGCGCCTTGGTCAATTTTTTAAACACTCTGACAGTTGTTAATATTATAAAAGGCTTTTGCTCCAACATCACCAAATCCTTGACGAGCTCTCGTTACCTGATACCCTAGTGAAGACGGAAATAGCGGATATCAATCTCAGGCCAGCTGTTAGGGGTGAGAAGCAAGTGTACCACTCATTGTTTTCTACCTCAGCTCTCCCTGTCTGAGATCACAAGGGCAGTCCCATTTAATAAATTACTAGAATTTGAACTCTGAGTGGTCTTGATTTCTAGGTTCTGAAGGGTCTCTCATGTACTGAGGAAGATGCTGGATTTTTGTTTGTTCGTTTGCTTTTCTCCTGCCCGTAATCCCCAGGGTCAAGGCACCAGGAAAGGGCTGTGTGTGTGCAGTTATTAGTGAGACTTTCCTGAGTGAGGCCAGGCCCAGCCCATGGTGGTCCCACACATCTTGCCAGTATTTATGAATCTTGCCAGTATTGTTTCATATTAAGCCCCCATGAATCACATGAGAAAACCACGAGGAACAAAACCAACCAGTCATCTCATGTAGAAATCCAGCTGTTACTGCCTTATGAGCAGCATTTTTTTTTTTTGTTAAAAGTTTCTGCCATGAAAGTTGTGATAAATTATAAATTTTCCCTTCTAGTTTTGCATTCAGGATATTTCCCCATCATGATTTCAAAACTAAATTTGTAAAGACCCATTGCTTTTAAATGTGATGGTAAAATTACACAAAATGTGTATAGATGCCAATATTATTTTATTCTTAAGGACTATGTTAAGGAGATATCAGAATTGTCTGAGGAAATGAAGACAAGAATGAGACATCCCGATCTCCATTTTGAAGGGACCCAAAATAACCTTCCTGAGAGGGCTATTAGTCTATCAGCCCTACCCACATACAAGCAGAGTTTTAGTGTCTCACTCTCAAACATAAAGGTATAACCAGAATCACCAAACACTGGAGGGAAACACTTAATGTGTAGGCTACGACCAATACATCCAAACAGAGGAAAAGGAAAAAGTGAAAGAAAGAAGGAAGGAAGTAGCTTGGAGAAAACCAGAAACTCACAGAATAGACCAAAAATACTATAATTAATATCTAAATAGATATGACCAAAATAAGGGCAGACTTCTACCTATAGGAACTTTCAAAGACTAAGAAGTCTCCCAAACACACATTCACACTCATTCACACACACACACACACACACACACACACACAGATAAAAATCAGGGAGAAATTATAAAATTCAAGGATAGTTGCATATGGTCTAATATCTGAAGAACAGGAGTTCTAGAAAGAGAATAAGACATTTCCAAAGTACTAACACTATATTTTCCCAGAGTCAAGGAGATAAATCTAAGTATTGCAAGGGCCCAGTAAGAGTTCACCACAGGGGAAGGAAACAGTTCTCCATCAAAGCCCACCATGGTGAAGCTGAGAACACCAGGAATGACCCAGACAGTTTTTAGAGAGAAAAAAAAAAATTGTTCTTGTACAGAGGATTAGGGAACAGGGTGACATTTTACATCATAGAAACACTGAAAGTCAGAAGCCAATGGAAAAGCTAGAAGGCAAAAGAGAAATGTCCTTAAATTCCCACCTACAATCGTTACTCAGCTGGACTAATCAGATCGTGGGGTAGAACGAAGATGCCCTCAAGAAGAGCAAGGTCTCAGCATTTCATTTTCCATGCATACTTTCTTAGGCACTACGGGAAGACACCCTACTTCCCCACAAGAAGGAAACAAAGAGAGAAGATGTGGGAAGGAACCAGGAAAAGGGGAATCTAACACAGGCAGGAGCAACCATCTCATAATGATGTCGATGCGATAAGCCTGGAGAACGTTGCTTCCATGGGAGCCAGAGGAGACGTGGTTACATAGAACTGTCCCCCAAACAGACACACAAGATAAAACAAATCATAACTGAGGGTTGCTTCCGGGCTTGGCCATTTGGGGGGCAGCTTTAGCGACCTGTCAGAAGTTTTACTACACATTCACCATAAGGTCACAGATGTAAACCAAGGCAATGATTATTGACAAACAAAATATCGTACAAAGTAGAAGTGCAATCACAATGCAGTCAGTGACTAGGCAACGATTATACAATCTTCATGACTATGGACTATAGACGCTGCCTATAGATTACACGAAAATGTGTGAAATGATTACATTGGGAACGACTGAGAATGGTAGGTGTGTGTATGGATGTGCGTCCGTAACAAAATGGCCTCAGTCTTCACCTCACATACGAGGAAGTCAAAAGGTAATGTCTACAAATGCACAATTCAGAAATTTTCCTGACAAGCATTAAGATGCATCCGTATGTCCACTATACATAACACCACAAAGGCCCATAATTGTACATACGCAAGTAAAATGAGGTAGAGAACGGAGATCTTTAAGTGACTCCCAGGTATATATTTCATCCATTTATTTACAAAAAAAAATTATCAAGCGAGTACTCTCTGCTTGGCACTGTGCTGCATACTATAGATTCTGAGATTAAAAAATACTTCCTCCATTGGGAGTCTGGGTGGCTCGGTCAGTTGAGCGTCCAACTCTCGATTTCAGCTCAGGTCATGACCTCGGTTTGTGGAATTGAGCCCCGCGTAGGGCTCTGCGCTGACGGTATGAAGCCTGTTAGGGATTCTCTCTCTCCCTCTCTCTGCTCCTGCCCTGCTCGCATGCGGGCAAATGCTTTCTCTCTCAAAATAAATAAATAAACTTAAGAAATATTCCCAACAATGTCTTTATAGCAAGAAAAAAAATACAGATGAGGGTGAGGGTCTTTGATTCTAAAGACTGAACCTTTGGAATTTGTGGCTAAGCCTGCTGAGAGGGGCAATCTTCAGTTTTCCAGAGCGAATGCCGCAAAGGAATGTGGTCTCCAGAAACAAATCTTTTTGTCTCTTCGTTTGTGGTCAGGGAGGAGGGTTGGAGAAGCTTAAATCGCTATTTACTTTGAAAATTAGAACTGATTATGTTTTCACAATTTCATTGAACTCACTTTCCCTGCCGTACCCCCCCCCCCCAACCAATTTGTTTGTGTGGGAGGGATCACAGTGAAATTCCTGAATGGGTAACAGGGAAGCCGGGCCTCACAGGTAACTAATATAATTAGCCCTGCCCCTGTAAGGTCAGATCGCATTTCCTCCCAAATTTTATTTAAACAACGGTCCCATCTTCCCTAAGCCTAATGCCCACAGTTGGGCTGACAGAGGACCAGCTTGATTTCTTTCTTTTTTTTTTATTATTTTTGAGAGAGACAGAGACAGAATGCAAGTGGGTTGGGGCAGAGAGAGAGGGAGGCACAGAATCCGAAGCAGGCCCCAGGCTCTGAACTGTCAGCACAGAGCCCGATGTGGGACTCGAACTCACAGAGCTGTGAGATCATGACCTGAGCTGAAGTCGGACGCTCAACCGACTGAGCCACCCAGGCGCCCCAACACGATTTCTCACAGCATTGCCCTTGGAGTCCACAGTGGTCAGGCACGTCAGCCCTCAGTTGAGCAGAAGGTACTCTTCCCAAGCTCCAAGAAACCTCAGTCTGTGCTCCACATTTTTATCATGTGTGTTAGAGGTATTGGGTTCCTTTGCTCCCGTGACAGCAGATGAGAGATTTTCAAGCCTTGCTTCCCCAAAGTGAGATTCTACCCAATTACACCGAACCCTACATCATGCTTTGTGCAAATAAATGTTTGTTGCTGCATTAAATTTTAACTTTGCACGAGGATTGTCGAAATTCGCTGCATCCCGATATGGTCAGAACGGTGTCGGAAGGTCCGGACTATGATGTGTAGAGCAGAATTGCCTGTGCCCAATATGTCATGAGCAAAAGTCATCTCTTAGACCCTTCCTCATACTGAGATTCTCCTCTGGAATCTCCTGGCGTGTGGGGAGACAGGAGTGGACAACATAGGAAACAAAGCAAGATGATGTTATAGGCACTTTCCTGTCATTGTAATTCAATTTCCCTTATTCCACACAATCCTATGACTTAAAGGCTATGATCCCATTGTGCACATAAGGACATCAATGATTAAGAGTCTTGGTGAAATCCTCAAGTTCCAGTGATATTCTGCAATCCAGTTCCCACTGGCTCTCGGATTCATCCAATTATCCACCATGGTCACATGGCAGAGAGCAGGACATTTATGCTAGATGTTGTCATAAGGCGAGGTTCTGAAGAAGACAGTGGGGCTGTATACACTCAAGTCTGGTCTGAAGATGTCACTAAGGACTTCACCCAGGGAAGTTTCTAGGTAAACTCTGAACATTATATAAGAAGGGAGATCTTGGTGGGTGGTTGAGAGGGGTAAGAGGGAAGCTGTGTCTTGCCAGAAGGTTTATTCTCCTATCTGTTCAGATTTGCCTGGTTAAAAAGAAACTTCCAAGCACACAGCAGGAGCAAAATACTGAAATTGACTTCCCCTCACAAGGCACCCCATCACTGTGCTAAACTTAAAATCTATGTAGAATATTTGAATGCAAACATTATTAAATACTGGCAGTTCCTTTGTTCCAGTCATACTTTCTCTTAAAACAAAAAACCACTAGGGAAATTATATGCAAAAAGCTATATTAATAAAGCACTCAGGTACAAATTTATACTTAAAAAAAAAGTTAGGAGATACAAAGCCTGAGAGACTCTTAGTCACGTACAAGCAAGCATATTTCTCATATTCTATATAAAGCTATTTTAACAGCTTAATGAGTAATCTGAAAAAATTATGTACAGTGTAAGTGAATTAATGTTACTGGAAAAATGTTAAGCTTTGATATTTCCAGAGTTTTTCATGCTTCCATCCATTAGCCAAATGTGACAGCTCAGCTTTTTGGGACCCTGTGTATTACAGCAATCACCTATCCTCAGGCTTTAAGATTGCATTTCCCCATCAAAGGCAAATGTCCTTCATTCTCCCTTCCAGGCTTACATTTGAGGTAGATTCTCAAATCAGCTGAGACAATTCCTCCCACAGGGATGGCTTTACAGTAGGTGGGGTCAGCAGCGTAGACAGGGTCGTTTGATGTGAGCTTCTAAGAAGGCAATGCCCTCAACTGTCTTCGGCTTGTTGGACCAGTCTCTGAAAAGCCAGCCTTGGGTTGGGAGTCATCTCTTCCAATGAGCTAACAACATTTATGAACCCAATACCCCAGAGAGGGTGACACTGGAAGCTGTTTCACTTCATTGCCAATCAGATCGTTCAAAATTTTACACTTGTTACCATATGCACAGAAATCCCCATCTGGATGAAAAAAGAAACGAATAGTCAGAGTGGGTTGAGCATTCAACTTGAGTCAAGTGCTTGTGGACTGTGCGTTCATTCCTTTTTCCTCTTGTCGCCAGCTCTTTGTAGCGCCCACAGTGCCGTGATGCCATTTTAGGGGAACCAAACTGGAAGAGGCCAAAGTTGCATAATTAACGACATTTAGTTTCAATTACAATCACTAATTGATCGCAGGCTGCTAAGAGGACACCTGGTGGCGCTGCACTTGGGGCAGGTGGACGTCCTGCCGGCTTGCTGATTTGGCATGGCTAGTGAAGTTTAAATCTGTTTATCCATATTTGTATCACTTTGAAAATATAGAATATGTGTTTGTCACTTTAACATCTTAGGCAGATGATAAGTTCAAATATATATATTACTTAAATTATTATATGTATACATAAAATGCATATAAATAGAATAATTCATTATATATTTATATAGAATCAATATATATAATATTATATATGTGTGTATATATATATACACACACATACACACATATATATATATGCACACAAGCGACTCTTGAACAACATGGGGATTGAGACACCAACTCTCATTGCAGTCGAAATTCTGTGTATCATTTTTGACTTTCCAGAAGCTACTAATGGACTACTGTTAACTGGAAACTTTACCAATAACATAAACAGCCAATGAACACATATTTTGTATGCTATATATATTATATATTACTCTTATAATAAAGGAAGCTAAGGAAAAGAAAATGTTACTGCAAAACTCATAAGGAAGAGAAAATACACTTTTTACCAAAAAAATCTGTGTATAAGTGAACCCACACAGTTGAAACCCATGTTGTTCAAGAGTCAACAGTACACACACACACACACACACACACACATATATATGTATGTATATATATGTATGTGTGTGTGTATATATATATATATATATATATATATACATATACATATGGCACTTTGAAGTTATAGGCAGGTGATAAAAGACAAAAGGAGGGTCACATTTCCACGGGGACCACCACCTGGGACATGACGGAGTGAGCATGAAGAATTTGAGAGGAGGTTACGTAGGGAGATGTCATCAGGCACAGTACAGGGAAGAGGGGCTCTATCAGTGTGTGTGTGTATGGAGAGAAGATTCTGGAAGACTGGGAGATGACAGTTTTTATCTTTGCCTTAGATGACTTTCTTGGCCACATTATATTCATATCGGATAGTTGGTCAACTTCCTTAGTAACATTTATTTTCTCTAAGAGTAATCCTAGATTTTCGAAGCTGTAAATGCTAAGCCACAGACCCTATGTGTATTTGTAAATGTGGACAGAGGACCAGGAAGTCACTGAGGAAAATGGTTCCGAGAGGAATTACCAGACCCACGGCAACAGGATCACCTGGGAACTTATTACAAATGCACATTTTTGGACCCAATTCTAGACTTAATCAGAACTCTGGGAGTAGGAAGCAGCTATCCACATTTTTTCAAGTTTTCCTGATAATTCTGATGCGAGATGATGTAAGACCAAGATTCCCACAACTAAGAAGGTTACAGTCAGGAATGAAACAAAAAAATCAGACTCCAGAGTTCTTGTTCTAGGCTTTCGAGACTCAGGCGCTTATGATGGTATCATCTTCCCAAGGGGAGTTACAGCAAACGCAGCTTTCCAAAAACCAAATGGCTAAAAATGAAACATTATTCTAAAGTTAAAATCGTACATTAACAAGCTATAGCAAGCATGGAGGAAATAGCCTCCTGCCACATCTACCTCCAGAAACAGGGAGTTACATCAAGCCTGGAAAATTGAGACACAACTCGTGTTCCCACTGCTGTGTTCCTCACATAACATTGCGTGTGTGTGTGTGTGTGTGTGTGTGTGTGTGTGCCATTCTGTTTGTATTCTTCCTCTCAGTCAGCGGAGGGACATTTTCCTCTTCGTTGCCTTTGTACATAAGGGTGTGATGGGAAAAGCTGGAATTCAGCCCAATGCTTTCGAATCTAGCCTCCAGTTCCCTCCGTTACAAACCCTCAGTGTGCTCTCCCCCCACCGGGGCTCCAGACTCAGGTACTGGTTTGGCATACAAGACAAAAAGGGGATTGGGGGTGGAAAGGAAGAGAGAATCATCATCACCAAAGATGGGTTTTGGAGAGGGGGGAGAAAACGTGAAAGAAAGAAAAAAAGCGAGAAGACCAAGTTAGAAGAGAAAAGGGAAAGGGAATGAGAAAGAGAGATGCCAGGAGTAAGGACCCTAAGGAAAGAGTAGGGAGGTGGAAGAGACAGGAACACCCAGCAGCTGTTTGGAATAGATTGCATGCACCATCCACTCCGAGTGGACTCTTTCCTGTGTTCGTCAGCCGTCTGCAATGTGGTGATTAATCATTCATGTCAGAATCCCTAATCCTATTCAATGAAAAACAAATGCCATGGCACCCAGCCCTTTGCTTACCCCATGCACTTCTCATGCTTGCCTGGGCGAGGCCGTCTGGGACAAAGATGGTTTTCAGGGGACCTTCAATGCAAATTCTGGGCAGCTCCCCATGTTGAAGATGCCCTATGATCTCCAGGGTCTTGCCTTTTACAAGAAGAAAAAAAAATCACTAGCGATAAAGGTCAAGTTGTGCTAGTTAAGCAAACAATCAACGTTTACTTAATTCTCTTTTAAAGAGAAAAGTAGCCTCAGCTATTTATAAAGCTCCTTCCTCCAAGGAACAGTGCAACTCGGACCAGCTACTTCATGAATGCTCCTGGTATCCCTCTGTGGTGGGGGTTAGCTGCCCTGCACCAGTCTGCAAATTCTTTCTAAGGTTGTGCAATCTTTCGTCCTGTCCATTTCGGCCTCTGGCTTCACTTTCTTCCATACTTTTTTTCTTCACCCATATAAATCTAGAAACAGTCTAGAAAAATAATTTATCCTAAGGCAGCCTCTTTGAGAAATGGTGCTGGGAAAACAAGACAGCTACATGCAAAACACTGATAGTGGACCACTCTTATACACCATACACAAAAAATAAATTCAAAATGACTTAGAAACTCGAATGGGAGACCTGGAACCATAAAACTCCTAGAAGAAACCATAGGCCATAAGCTCTCTGACATGGTCTTAACAATATTTTTTGGACCAGTCTCTTCAGACAAGGATAACAAAAGCTAATATAAACAAATGAGATTATATCAAATTAAAAAGCCTTTGCACGGTGATGAAGTCCATCAACAAAACAGAAAGTCAACCTACTGGATGGGAGAAGACATTTGCAAACCATGCATCTGATAAAAAGTTAATATCCAAAATATGTAAGGAACATACACAACTTAATATCAAAAAAAAAAAAAAAAACCAAGAAACTGGATAAAAAAATGGACAGAGGACTTGAATAGACATTTTTCCAAAGAAGACATACAGATGGCCAACAGACACGTGAAAAGATGCTCAACATCACTAGTCATCATGGAAACGCAAATCAAAACCATGATGAGATGTCACCTCACACCTGTCAGGCTGGCTATTATCAAGACAAAAAAACAACACGTGTTGGCGAAGTTGTGGAGAAAAGGAAATCTTGCTGCACTGTTGGTGGGAATGTAAATTGGTGCAGCCACAATGAAAAACAGTACAGACATTCCTCAAAAAATGAAAAATAGAACTACCATATGATCCAGCAATTCCATTTCTGGATGTTTGTCTCCATGAAATTAAAACACCAATTTGAAGAGATACAGGCACTCCTATGTTCCTTGCAGCATTATTTACCACAGCCGAGACAAGGCAGCAACCTAAGTGTCCATTGACAGACAAGTGAATAAAGATCATGTATATACCCATTATATACATATATATGTATGTAATATATATATATATATATATATATATATATATATATAATGGACTATTACTTGGGCACAAAAAACAATGAAATCTTGACATTTGTGACAATATGGATAGATCTAGAGGATGTTATGCTAAATGAAACAAGTCAGAGAAAGTCAAATAGTGTATGCTATTTCTTACATGTAGAATCTATAAAAGCAACACAAATTAACAAACAAAACAGAAACAGACTCACAGATATAGGATACTGTTGGCTTACCAGAGCGGGGAAGGATTGGGGGCCAACAAAATAGGTGAAGGGAATTGGGAAGTACAAACTCCCCCAAAAGTACATGACTTCCCCAAAATCATGGGGATAAAACATACAGCATAGGGAAGATAGTCAACAATATTGCAATAACTTTGTAAGGTGACAGATGGTCTGTCGCTAGACTTATCATGACGATCATTCTACGGTGTGTGGAAATACCAATCACTATGATGTGCCCCTGAAAGTGATAGGATATTGTATGTCAGATATAGTTCAATAAATAATAACTTGCCCTAAAATTCATTAATGCCGACTGCCTTGGAAATTTCCATTTAGGAAACCAGTGAGATGGTCTAGCGTAGGGTTGAAGCATTCAGGCCCTAGAATCAGAAAGGCTAGCTTCGAATCCCAGCCCTCCACCTGGGTAGCTGCATAGCTCAGCACACATGGCTTTACACCCAGAAGCATCAGTTTCTTCACAGGCTAAAGCTAGGATACTGGTAAGACCCAAGTGAAATGATCCATGTAAACAGCATAGTCTATAGTAAATGCTCAATAGCTTTTGGCATTTTTATCTAGTAAAAGTCAGAGAACCGAGTCTTTTCACTGTTGCTGGGCTACCCTCTTGGAGGGAGAACCTGAGCAGGTAGAACTGTACTCTGTGGATGGACATTACTTACAGCACTTAACTGTGATGCAAAATTTCTAGTTGTCTGCTAAGCAAACCTAAGGCCTTTAGCAGTCATAAATATATAAAAGATACGGCTGCTCCCAATCTCACACATGCCTAAGTCAACGTAAGATAAAGGTGAAGAAGTCCATCAAAATTCTACTTTTTTTCCCACGATAACTACCATGTTTTTAAAATATATAGGGGTGCCTGGGTGGCTCCGTTGGTTAAGCATTCGACTTTGGCTCAGGTGGTTCATGAGTGTGAGCCCCATGTGGGGCTCTGTATTGACAACTCAGAGCCTGGACCCTCCTTCAGATTCTGTCCCCCCCCCCCCCGCCCCGCTCGCACTCTGTCTCTCCCTCTCACTTAAAAATAAATATACAAAAAATTTTAAATATACACATTTTTTCTAGAACTTTCCCTCATTGTTTGGTGGTGTGCCTTCTTCGCTGGTGCCTCAATTACGTGTATATGCTGCCTACCATGCATGACGGTATTCTCACATAAGAAGAAGCTAGAACTTGTTTCTAACTGGGTTCTGAAATACATTTGTATATTGAAGATGAACTACGATCCAGATCCATGCAGGGTTTTACATCACTAGACATATCTAAGCTTCATTTTAATAGCAACTTTACATGGTAAGTGTTACTATCTCCAATTTTCAGGGAGGAAAAGGAACTTCAGGAAGTTAAGTGGCTTACTCACTATCACTGGTTAGTTGGTTAGCCACAGAGTAAAATTAATAAAACCTATTACCCTTAATCTCCATAATCTATCTCATATGGGGAAAATAGGAAAGTGGGTCAAGAAGAAGGTATATAGGAGGTTCAAGAACATTCAATTGTAAAAATTAGGATTGGTTCAAGTTCACTAACAGAAAGCAAGACAAGAAGTTATAACATTAAGCCACTGGGGACACTCAATACAGGGTCGGTTGTTCTTTGAAAGCCTTTATGGTGTTCCACATTCACAAGAGTACAGGCTTGTATGGTGATGGGGTGAACTAGAGACAGAAAAGGAGGACTGGGGAGTATCTATATAAGTCCTGGGACATAGTAAACCCTTAATAAATATTTATTTGATGGATGTATGGATAAAAATAGCTGACCATCAGGTGGGCTTTTGAGAGGAGGATGTTCTCCTGAGCCTGGTAATTATCAGAAAGCCCAGAACATCCAGGGCCGGGGGTTGTACCAGAGAAGGTAAGGGAAATACTACGAAAGGCCAGGAGGGGATACCAAAGTAGGATTGCAACCTTTTTTTTTTCTTTTTAATATGGAAGATATTTGTTCCCTAGCTTCCTCTTCATCTGCTAGAAGAAATGTAAAATCACAGATACACTGACTTTATTTAATATTCATATAAAATAGGTTTTATTACATATTTATAGAGTGCAAAATTCAGATCAATTATAAAGTTAAAACATATATCCCGTACTGCAGAAGACCCCAGATTTTGGTGGGGTTGGGTTCTATCTTGTTGGAATACTTCAGTGGAAAATGTTAAAAGAGGAGATTCAAGGATCAGATGCTCCTTGGATTAAATGACTCTTCTGTCTTCCACACACACCTTTTGTTTTGTTTTTTTTTTTACTCACACTTCTAAGAAAGCTTGTCATGCAGTGAGTTACAATCAAATTCCCAGAGAACACCTTGTGGTGTGATTCTAATTCTTCACTTTTGTTTAATTTTAAAACCTAAGATATATAAGCAAGGTCTTTATTCTTACTCTAATGGGTTATTTGTGGAAAAGCAGGAATAGGAGGGCGCCATGTTGCTCTGTGTGTGTGTGTGTGTGTGTGTGTGTGTGTGTGTGTGTGTGTGCACATCAGCGTAAGGAGAATTTGCTGCTTTCCTCAGCCCCTCCCTTGCCAGCTAAAGGGAATCTGGGTGGTGGATTTATTCCTCTCAGAACTGCAGTTTATCATTGCTGGGTGCTCTCTAAATCCACTTTTAATTCACTCTTGTGTCTTGGAGGGCGTGTCTACATGCCTAAAACGTCCTCCCACGGAAGAATGAACAAACCAAACGTGCTCAGTTCTGATGGTGTGCGGTGGCTTAGCCCTGATTGTCAAGCATCTTATGCTGGTGCCAAAGGAGCTGGAAACCAAAAGATAAGAGATCCAAACCATTTTAATTTCCCTCCCGTATCCCTGAAGGAGTTTAATCTCAAACCATAGAAGCAACCGAATTTCATCTCAATCTTCTTTTATAAGAAAATATAGTGGCTCTTAGGTGGGCATCTAAATTCCAGGAACGCTTAGAACGGCAAAAGTGGGGGCTCAGCAAACGTGTCATTGTTCAATTTCAGGATTTAATTTGTCCCCGTGACTTCTCTTGGTTAGTGTTTTACCAACACCATCTTAATAGTTTTACTACTTTGTCTAATGTCCTTCATACAAATACCTTCCTGTTTGTTGTACTAGTAACGTTCTTTTAAAGAGATAAACAGTCAGATTAATTTTGACAACTCCCCTGTTTTTCTGCTCTTAGGCAGGACTGATCAAAACTGCAGTGTTCTGTTTTTCTACTGGTTTTCTGTATGGACACCAGAATGAAGAATGAATAAATGTTCTCTGTAGTTATTTCTTTGCTGGGTGTTCACTGTGGGGAAACTGATGTGCATCAGCCACTGTGTTATTTGTAATATAATAATAGGCAATCCATTTCTTAGTGACTCCAAAATTATTCATTGAACATCTACTATGTTTTAGGCATTTTGCTGGGGATAAAATCGTCACAAAATGGACACAGTCCTTGTATTTACAAAACAAATGGATTAGTGAGCATCAAAGGTAAATAAATAGTGTAATAAATATTACAATAAGGCCAAAGCACACCGGAGGAACATCTAATCCACACCTAGTGGGCCTTTGAAGGTTTTCATATGAAAGTGTCTGCCATCTAAGCTGAAAAGTGGAGAAGGATGATAAAGAGGAGGGGCAGGAGTATACTAGGAGAGAAGGATGGGAAGGGAGGGGAAAAGTGTTACCGGCCTAGAGACCACTATGAATAAGCATCCAGAAGCAAGAGAAGGCATCTAGTACACCCAGATCACAGTGTGTGTGTGTGTGGGGGGGGGGGGGTTGGTAAATGGCAAAATGTAAAATTAGACAAGTAATCAAAGGACAAATCCTCTAAATCACCCTAATGGCCTTATAGAACTGCTGAGGTTTAATCAGGGAAGTGATCTAACCAGATTTGCATTTATAAGAAGTTTTTTAGCGACAGTATTGGTAGGGGATTGAAAGGCTTCGAGACCGGAAGACTTAGGAGGAACCTGCAGTCATCTGGATTGCAAGGAAAAATGACCTGGGCTAAGAAGTGGTGATGGGTAGGGAAGAAGAGGTCCGATTCTAGAACTAATTAAGAGGTGGAATTGCTGGATTTGGTAATTAGTGCAGATGTGAGGGGGAGCGAGACAACCAAGGACGTGCCCACCTTGGTGGGCAGTTGGGTAGTTGGGTGGTTGGTTGGTCACTGAGACGGGACAATGGTTATCACAGTGCCTTTTGCCCATTCAAAGTAGTATTTCCAAGGAAGAAATATGGAAAAGAGTAGGTAGTAAATATGTGTAAGGCAATAAATGGTCTCCACATTGGCTGCATAATAGAATTATCTGACAAGCTTTAAAAAATATATACGGGTACTAGGATCCCAACCCCTGAGATTCTGATTTCATTGGTTGGAGTGCAATCCAGGCTAGGGATTTTTAGAGTCCCCTAACCCAGGTGACCCTAAAGTCTGCCACTGTGGACAGCAGCTGCTATAAGGGCAGTGTAGGGTGGGACATTAGCACAGTGAGGCCGGGCCAGAAATCAGAGGTCTCTGACTATCACGTTAAGTAGCAAGGAGGTGATTCCACAAATCTGTTCAAAACCCATTACAACACTCTTCTCTGATCACTGCTTCCTTCCCTCAGACAACAGTAGACCCTTCTAGGTCTTCAGCCTTCAAACTCTTCTGTTAATGATAAAACTCACACATTCAAAATCTCTGAATTGTCTTTGACTCTCTTCCGGCTTCATGCCGAATCAGTCATTGAATCCCACCGGTTTCCTCTTCACAATGCACTCAAAAATAGTTCTTCTCGGGGCGCCTGGGTGGCGCAGTCGGTTAAGCGTCCGACTTCAGCCAGGTCACGATCTCGCGGTCCGTGAGTTCGAGCCCCGCGTCGGGCTCTGGGCTGATGGCTCAGAGCCTGGAGCCTGTTTCCGATTCTGTGTCTCCCTCTCTCTCTGCCCCTCCCCCGTTCATGCTCTGTCTCTCTCTGTCCCAAAAATGAATAAACGTTGAAAAAAAAAAAATTAAAAGAAAAAAATAGTTCTTCTCTATTTCTCTAATTCCACAGTCTTAAACCTCCCACCTGGCTTATTACAAAATCCTGTTGATGGGGATCTCCCCTCTACCCATCTGCCTCCACCAATGCTGGCCATTCCCATTCCATGCTCTTTCTTTTTTTAATATTTATTTATTTATTTTTAGAGAGAGCGAGCAGGGAAGTGGCAGAGACAGAGGGAGAGAGAGAGAGGATCCCAAGCAGTCTCCACACTATAAGCGCAGAGCCCATCATGGAGCTCGATTTTACGAACCTTGAGATCATGACCTGAGCTGAAGTCAAGAGTCTGACTCTCAACCAGCTGAGCCACCCAGGTGCCTCCCGTGTTCTTTCTAAACATAATTTCCAACATGTTATTTTCCTGATCAAAATGTTTCTCTTTAGCCTGATATTCATATCCTCCATAATCTATATTTCCATGTTAATGCTTTCACTGATTATTTTTGAAAACGGTTGGCTTCAATTAAGTTGGGCCTACTCATAACTCACTGATGATACACTCATTCTTCCTCTGCACTTTTGACATGTTTTCCCACCTCTAAGACGCCTCGTGCTTCTTTATCCATTTCCAACTCAACTGAACACTCACCTTTTCAATATAGCCTACCCTAATCATTCCAAAGTGTACTCTTTCCATGAACTCATAGCAATTATTGTTTATACCACTCATTGGGGACTTAAGATTAAACCCCTCTGTGAAATTCTCTTAATTTATGCTGCAATATAATTTTCCCAAATCTCTCATAAGCTATTGGTACAGGGAGAAAATATTGTCCCTCTAAAGTTCCTTGAACATAGTAAGTGTTCAAATTTATTATTTAAAGGAATGAATTACTGAATGAACAATGATTTAGCCTTAACATAGCACAGTGACTACCTGTCTTACTTTGGATACTGATGGAAAGACCTTTCTTCATCTCCCTCTCCATGCAAGTATTTCCTATGCCCATAATCTTTGGAGGATTGTTGTTATCCAGGCCTATTACTGCAGTGCCTGACTGTGACAGCCAAGTGCATGAACAAAGTCTAGAAGATAATGCGGAAGGGTCCACTTCTTCCTCCTTCAATTAGAATTTCAGTTCATAGTGACTCTACTCAGGGCATGAATCCAAGAGTCCCTCCTCTCCAACCGCACACAGTTTTCCCCTCAAAACTCTCTTTGTTTTTCCTTTTTCCTTGTTTGTTTGTTTGTTTGAACTCCTCTGCTTCTTTTGCATTCGCTGCGTTAGGGTCTTCTTTTTCTGCCTCTCAGCCTCCGGCCAGATTTTCCCCCAATTGAGCCAACAGGAAGTAAGGGAGCCTGAGACGCTGTGCAAGAGATGGGGTAGGAAAAGAAAAGGCCTCCTCCTAGAGCAGGCCTGCAGCAAAGAAGCACCCTTAACAACCCTTCTATAAAAATAGGGTGTGTTCTTGTGCTCAAGGAAGGTCTGTCTCCTTTCTTGGCCTTACAAAAACCCCATTCAATGATCCTACTTTGGTAGGAGTCAGGGTGCTATAAACAGTGGGTGAGGATGTGGGGTTGTGTCTCCAGGAAAAAAAGAGGGAAGAGGCAGAGACAGGAGGAAAAGTGGTTCTGCACCTGAGGAATATCCTGAGCGACCTTGGCCACCATCTTCTGTCCCATGTGAAGGGCAACATCCTCTTCTTAGCTGGCATAAAATGAAATGTTTTCTCAGGAACAGTGTCATAGCTCTCTCCAAATTGTGACTTCTTATTAATCCCAGAAACCATCTGGAGCAACCTGTTGTGCAGACCAGTGCCAAGAATCATGAATGAGTTAGACATCTAAAAGAGGCCATGAATATGTTTGCTGTGGCTCTAAATGGTGGGCAGTAAGTGAAAGCACAATTTAAGGGAAAAACTAAAATGTGTAGCTTTACAAAAATAAAACTGCTTCTTTCTGAATTGAGTGAGTTTTCTACACTGGAAGTATGAGTCAGCTCAGCTGCATTGTTCACGTTGTAAGAATGTTCCAGAACGAGATGAGCATTGGATGGGCAGCCAGACTTAGTGACCAGTAAGGTCTCTTCCCTCAAGGATTCCACCTGTAGTGAAGTTAGTGGGAGCTTCACAGCTGCGGGGACAAAGAACCCAGGATTTGCCTTCAGAAGATCCAGGCTCCAACCCCTGCCCAGATTGGCTGCTCCTCTCTTCCTCGGTGTTCCAACCAAGTGAGTTCCTTGCCCACTGCTGGCATTCCACGTTTGTGACCATCAGATTGCAAATAACATCAGGGAGCGAACCTGTCACAGCACAGAAGACTCAGTGCCTCAGAAAATGAACTATTTCAATCCACTCATTTCACAGATGAGAAAAATGAGGTCCAGAACAGTTGAGTCTCGTGCATCCTCTTTGGTTCCCACAGCATTTAGCAAACCATAGGTGCTACAACATGCAAATAAGGACACTTCCCAAATCGAATTTGCAAAGGATGGGCTTTATGTTTCACAAGGATCAGACGGTTCGTTGGAACCAGTCTGATATTTTTGGTTTCTCCTTCGTCCCAGAATTTGTCTTCCTATGTTCGGAGAGCCGGCCCCCACGCCTTGCCCATATGGCAGCGTCTGCTGTTGGATTCAGCCAAGCATGGCTGTGGATGCCTGCAGCGACTCCTGCTGTAACCCTCCACCTCCTGAGTCTTCTTGGAGACACCCCGGTGCCCGGGCGTCATTGGAACCATCACCTCCCCATCTTGCCCTGGCATGGTCCATACATTAAGGAGGCCTCCAGAGACCCTCCCACATGCCTCCAAATCCCACGCTTTGTCTCTCACCCCGGGCCCCAGGTCCACAAGATAGGCTCCCATAGGTGGCCCTGAACTTGAAATCAGAAAACGGGAAATGTCAATCCTGGCTCAGTCGCAACAATCTGGGTAGCTTTAAGCAGGTAACTAAAACTCAGGGTGATTCAAAGGAAAAAAAAAAAAGGCAAAGGACTTGAAAATGCCATATGTACCAAATGTGTCACATATTTGCCTCTTATCCTGCTCCTTGTGATATTCTGTTCTGTGGTTTTGGTTTTTAAATGTTTACTGATTTATTTTTGAGAGAGAGAGAGAGTGAGAGCAAGAGAGCACAAGTGGAGGAGGGACACACACACACACACACACACACAGAATTGGAAGCAGGCTCCAGGCTCCAAGCTGTCAGCACAGAGCCTGACGCAGGGCTCGAACCCATGAACTGTGAGATCACGACCTGAGCTGAGGTTGGATGCTCTACCGATTGAGCCACCCAGGCGCTCCAGTTTTGTTTTTGAGAACTAAATACTTCTCTGCATGGTGAAGCAGAATGGCCCTGGCCTTGTCAATCAAATAAGCTGCATGTTCTGGGACATGGGTGTCTTCGTTCTCCTGTGGGATATTACCCTCTTGCCCTGCCTACTTCAGGGCTACTGTGAAAATCAGAGGGGAGAGTTTAAGGAAAAACGCTTTGTATCGTAAAGAAAAAAGTTCCCCAAGTGTATGATATGGTTATTCCTATTGCTCTCTTATTTACCTTATAACCTTATCGTAACCTGAAACTTGATCTTACAACCTGCATCATGTAACCTCAGCTGCATTTTCTGCATCTAGACTACATTCCTCGGCTGATGCACAAGGTTCTTCCACCACTGATAAGAACCTGTCTCTCCCACATACACATCTTCACAGAGAAGTGAAGTAATTAATTAAAAAGTGTGAAAAAAATCCATCTTGCTCTCCAAAAGACATTCACACAATCCACGTTTGAGAAACGAACTTGCATTTACCGAGTGTTTCTTGACACGCTTCTATTACCATCTCTTATTTGGGGATATTTTCCCATTCATGTCTTCATCTGAGTGTCCCTGCAGACCAGAGAGGTAGGGAGGGCATCTGAAAATGCAAGTGAAGTGAGAAAACCAGGGGCGCCTGGGTGGCTCAGTCGGTTGAGCATCCAACTTCAGCTCAGGTCATGATCTTGCAGTTCGTAAGTTCGAGCCCCGCGTCGGGCTCTGTGCTGACAGCTCCGAGCCTGGAGCCTGCTTCGGCTTCTGTGTCTCCCTCTCTCTCTGCCCCTTCCCCGCTCATGCTCTGTCTCTCTCTGTCTCTCAAAAACGAATAAATATTAAAAAGATTTTTTTTTATAAAAAAAAGAAATGAGAAAACCAAAGCTTATGGGAGAGGCGGCTCCAGGCCACCCAGCAGGTAAAAGGCAGCCCTGTGCAGGCAAGGTGGGGACGTGATGGCTCAGATGATGTGCCTGGTATGAAAACCACCGGCTCTGAAGTCACACAGACCTGTGTCCAAAGTCCTTCTTACTCCTTACGCATTTGTTATGTGAGTTTGGGGGAATGGCTTCTCTGGATTCTTCTTTGCTTTTTGGTTTTGTTTCTGTTCCTCAACATGGGAAGAAGAATACCTATTTCATAGATGTTTCCTAAGATGGAAATAAGAAAATGGAAGGGAAATGCTGATCACAATGCCTTTTGCACATAGTAAATGCTTAACAATAGCAATTATGTTTATTAATGAAAACCTGAACGTGTTCCGTGTCCAATGCTTTTTTTGCATTCAGCGAAGTCCTTAATTTTTTACAACACAGACATTTTCACTCGTACATTGTTAGACCCAGATTGTCTCACTGAAACGGAACTTCTTTACATTAGGTGAGAATTGACTGTTTTGAATGACTATACAATCTGCCAGCCAAGGGTCTAGCTTTAACTGCACGGCTACCTTTGTTTGGAAAAACGTGTAATTATTTGAGCATTCCCTTTGTGCTTTTCTTTTATTATTTTATGAAAATGAGTGGGGAACAGAAAAATGAATGTGCTCCTACTGGTAGCAGGAAACACAGGTCCCATAAATTTGCTGTAGTTGAGACAAAGATGGCAGTCCCTAGGCATTCTAGAATTGATGAATCTTTGTTGAGGCCTTAAGCAGATCAGCTGGGCACATACTTGCAAAGAAGAACAGGAAAGCCTGGAAATACACCTCTTATAACCACATCTAACTGGCGAAGTTTATTTAGGAATTGCTTTTATGCTGTTTGCGTTTCAGGGACCGGAAACTCCTTATAAGCATTAAGTCAATGGTGTGAATTTCTCACGTTTGATTTCCATGTGAGAGAGGTTAGAGATTCCGTACAAGGAGGGCATTTGTTGGCGAGAGCACTGGGCGTCCTGTGTAAGCAGCGAATCACTGGGTTCTACTCCTGAAGCCAATCTTACGCTGTATGTTGACGAACTTGAATTCAATAAATAATTTTCAAAAAATAAATTCAGTACCTAAGAAGATAGGGACCTGCTTCTGTGGACGAGGCTGATGTGGAGAAATGACTGGAAGCGATATTGTTCTTCCCCAGAGTAGGTCTGTCCTAGTCTTTGGTCGAATGCAGAGAACATCCAACAGTGCAAGGTAACTTTCCTAAAAAAAAGCAACACAGGCATTGCCGCCTAGTGCCAAAGAGAGACCGTAATATTGTGGTAAGTGTGTTCTTGTTTCTATGCTTGCAGAACATTTTTAAAGATGGACGTGAGCCTCGTCTTACGGAACCAGGATACTGCTAGGTATCTGCCCTGACAATAGATGGGACAGAAGATCTATTTCTTTGAGCCTCTGTAAGAAGTGTCTGCTGATACCTTTCTGCATTTCTATATGTTAAAAAAAAGTATATTTTCTTTAATAGCCTTTACTTCACTCATTTTTGAATAAAGATGGTTAAGGGAAGCCACTGGGGAAGCTTGATATCCAGACCATGTTCCTTTAAACAAAATGACATTTCTTAGTAAAGAGGTTCCCAGTGTCCCCTGCAGAAATATATCTGATTTCAGAAAAGGATTGATTCAAATAAAAATGTGTTTGTATAAGAAAAATTATTTTCTGCTGAGAAAACACATAGTTTGGGGTAAATTTATAGTTCTGGCCAGGTCATTAATATCTGGTTGTCAAAAAGTATTGGTTTGAACAAAAATATGTTGTAATAAAAATGCATTGTTTTGAAGAAATTTATTGGCCCCATGAAAACCTATTCGATTCAGAAAGATATGTTGATTTCAATGAAAAATCTATTTGTTTTAGGGGAGAGAGTGCCGGGCTCTCGGCTCTTCTATAGGAAATCCTCTCTGTGACATTGATGTTCACTTAGAAAAATGAAACATGGACATAATTAGTGGAAAGACTGTGAAGAGAGAGCAGAAGTTTTGCTTAATCAATAATACTTAACACAGACATAATGAAATTCCGTCTTCGGAGCTCATCGACAAACATTTGCCAGTGAATCCTTCCCAACAGCCCAAAGAGGGGTGTGGCTGGCTTCAAATTTAAAGGATACACCCTGAGTGCAAGAAAAGTGATAAGCAAGAATATATGGAATCTTCAAAAATCCAACAGAGAAAAGATTGATGGCGGCCGGAGGCATGGCTGGCGGTGGGGAGAAGGAGGAAGCGGGTGAAGGCAGTCAAAGGGTTCAGACTTGCAGTGTGAGGCATCCTTACCGTACAGCATGGTGACTCTAGTTAGCAAGATTGTATTGCACATGTAAAACTTGTGCCATTAGATCTTCAAAGTTGTCATCAAAAGAAAGAATTGTACGTGTGAAGGTGGATGTTAACTAAATTTATTGTGGTTATTACCATTCTGCCACACACAAGATAGCAAGCCATTATGCTGTACACGTTAAACCGATGCAATTATATGTCATATCTCAATTATATCTCAATAAAACTGGGCGGGGGAAAGTCATAGAACGTTGGGAAGAGCCGTACGTTGAACACCAGAAATAGATCCTCAAGAAAACCACTGCTCTCGAAAAGAAGCTCTTTTTTTAAAAAAATGTTTATTTATTTATTTACTTTTGAAAGAGGGAGAAAGAGAGAGAGACAGAGAATCTCAAGCAGGCTCTGTGCTGACAGTGCAATGTGGGACCCGAACCCACAAACCACGAGATCATGACCCGAGCCAAAATCAACCGTCAGACAGCTACCCGGCTGAGCCCCCCAGGCGCCCTGAAAAGGAGCTGTTTATAGAGTGATTTCAGCTGGCTGCCTGGCCCTTCTCTTCCACCACTGCCTACGACAGAACAGAATCTTGAACCAGCTAAGACCAGGTTGCCAGATCAAATCCTGCTGAAAAATATGTTCAGTTTTGTTAGAGGGAGTTATTAAAACGGTATCTGGGCTTAGGGGTGCTCCAGGTGGGCAAGGTTATCTGTATCTTTTACCTAAAACAAACAATCTGTGGCTGGAAATATTGGTGAAAAACACGGATTCCGAAAGTGGTTGGTTTCTTTTTTCTGTTAAGGGCCAGAGGATAAATATTGTAGGCTTTGCAGGGGCATCCATGCTCTGTCACAACTTCTCAGCTGTGCCACTGCAGTGTGAAAGAAGCCATAGATGAAAGTAAGTGAATGAGCATGGCTGTGTTCCAATAAAACTTTATTTGCAAAAACAGGTGGCGGACCAGACATGGTCTATGGGCCATCGTACGCTTAAAGAATCAACTTCACCGCGTAGCTTACCCATGTAATTGTGCAGAAATATGCCATGAAGAAAGCTAGCATACAGGGAGCAGGCTTGCATAACTTACGAAAAATAACACAGGCATAGTTCCCAGGAGATGTTGATTGACGCAGAGAGAATCAAAAGAGGGGAATGTCTTGTCTCGCTTCAAGGAATCAAATGAAATTCCAGAGGCCAGTCTCTTTCCTTCACCCTAAGTAAAAGGCCCTTGCATAACGTCCTTTGCCCTTAGTATCTATCTTTAGCAAATAGCAGGAGCAGATTTTTAGGTGCGAGCTTTCTTTTGCAAAGCACTAGAAGTGAGTTTCGGTGAAAGATATGTTTTTTATTCTAATGGAGGGTAGCTGCTAGGTGCCACAATAAATATATTATAGAAGAAGCAGAGCCTGTGGTCAGGTAGCCACTGGAACATCTCCTTTGCTTTAAAGTGTTTGCCTTTGCCCAGTGTGGTGTTGTTCACGATTCCATAATGATAGAATAAACATTCTAGAAGTCCGTGATCATTAGGTATCGGCTGGGGCCCTGCGGGTAGGATGAGCACACCCACATCCAGAATATGTGTTGATTCCATTCAGTATAAGTCTCATTAATCACTTCTCTGGGAAAAGCAGTGAACTGTAGTCAACTTCCTGCCAAGTGGCTATTTGTCCCCTTAAGAGATGATGCCGCAGGAAGGGCTAAGCCTAATTTCTGTTGCTGTTACGTTAGATGATCCCCAGCAGCCATACCTCAGTCAGCCTTGTAAGTGGGAACCCATGCTCTTGACCATATATCACCTCCGTCCCTGCCACCATGGCCACCCCGTTCTTGTACCTATTGTGCTATCACTGGAATGACCAAAGACAGAGAGGCTAGCTGAGTTCAGTTGTCTGACTCATTCTGTTTGCTTTTTATTCAGTGTCCCTTTTGTGGTGAACCCTTTCTAGTGCATGTCATAAATGATTCAAAGATAGTCACGCTTGCCCCCTCCTATAGGCTTTCCACAAATCCCAAGCAGCACCTTTTATCACTGTAGATTCCTCTAACATCTCGGGACCTGCAGGCCACGTGGCCCAAGTAGCAGGTCAGTCTGGACATGCTGCAAACCTTTTCTCAATATATATTTTTACTTACTCTCTTGGTCTGGGGTGGAGGAAATTTCAGAGGCTTTCAACTGGTCTTCCCATGATGATAGTTCAAATCCCATAGCAAGGAAACCAATATGGGAGTTCTGGTAAATACCAAGAAAGGGGTGGGGTGGGGAATGACCAATGGTAGGTGTGTAGATCCACTCTGATTTAGGCTTGGGCCAGGACCATATTTATTGCTTGGCTCCCATACTGCCTGGTCTAAAGGAAGGGGGTATAATCATGCTTCAAGTTCCTAGGTACCAATGTGATCCTGGACCCTATGCTCAAGGGCTTTATAAATACTTAACTATTCCCCTGTGTATAATCTCCTAAGTGAATGGCCATAGCTCCCTTGCTTTGTTGGTAGTGCCATAGAAAGGACTAAGGGAATTATTACTTGATCACTCTTCATGATATTCCAGTCTTTTTTCTTGGGGAACTCATCCATCCCCCAGTCAGTAGATTCCTGATTTGAATGCTGTCTCAGATCTGGAAACTAGGCAAGGGATTATGAAATTTTATTGGGACAGCTGACCTCAGAGTCTTGTTTTTATATCATTTGTTTTATAGATACAACATTACTTTTATTGGCCCCCAACTACAATTCTAGTCTTGTCACTCCTGATAATTCTTCCCATCTTGCTTTTGATGGTTTAGAACTACCACATATTCTCTCTTTGAGGTTTTACCATTTCTTTTATATCCAGGGTCCTTTTCTCAAATGACATCTCCTACCATCATCCTTGGCCCATGGAGAACACCCTCTCCATGATGCTGGTGCTTGCCTCATCAGCACGTTCCCTTATTGCCTTGATAAACTGTGAGTTTTCCAGGATTTCATGAGCTGAGTCTTGAAGAACAGATAGAAGTGAGACACATAATGACTGCTGGGATTGTGTAGAACATTCCAGGCATGGAAGCGAGAAGCAAAATAAAAGACTAAAGAATGGGGGGGGGGGGCGGTATTTCATTGGTCTCAGGGGAGTACAGTACACAGGAAGGAGAATAGTGAGGTCAAGGTATATTTGTAGGATAAACGAGACCTGTAAGTTGGGCTTATGAGTAAGGACTTGTTTTGTTGGGAATAGCAAAGGTAAATAAATAGATAGATAGATGATAGATAGATAGATAGATAAAGAGAGAGACAGAGAGAGAGTCAAATGGAGCCTAGAAAGAGCAAAGGACAGAAACCATTCCTCACTGACTCTGGTAGACATGATGTGAACACCAAAGAAAGTAGAAGCTGGGGAACAGGGGAGGAGAAGGTGGCAGTGGCCCAAGGACTCCTGACATGTGTAAGGTAAAAGTTTAATGTGCCCTGGGCACACAGAGCTGCCAGCCTCATGACACGCAAATGAGCTGGTTCCACTCCAGCAGATAACCATATTATCTGCTGGCCCTGGGCTATGAGACCTCACCCGCAGCAACTCAGGCAAGGCTCTGATAATTTTCTTCAGGAACCAGGCCTTTTTGCTTCTGTTGCAAAAAAATTTCACGAAGACTCTTGGCACAAATATACTTGAGAAATGTAGGCATTTTGCTTTGAGAATCCCTTGCTGGGTTGTGAAAAAAGATGAAGCTGAGTTTAACAGAATTTATCTTTTGTTTCTCATTTTTCTCCTTCTTATCATATACTTGGCCCCATATGGATACTTAAGACACATCAAAAAGGCAGCTTTTGAGAGTAAGAATAGTCTAGAATTACAAAGGCAAAGTATATACATGGAAGACAAGGAGTTGGTGAGGAAAATATAACTCTTATCTAGCAGATAGGCACGTAGTTGGCCTCAGATTGTAATGTCACTGTTGGAAGGGGCCTTGAGGATCATAAAGTCCAACTGTTCATCCAAACAGAATGTCCAGAGGTTCAACCAGCTCTAGGACAGCGACACCATGTGGAATCTCATTCATGCTTCCATGAACTTGCAGCACGGAAAAGTCACTAGATCTAGAGGGTACCCATCCTGTGTTGTAAAGTTCTGTGTTTTAAAGGTTTTCCTTGGTTTGAACTTGCACCCATTCCCCACAACCTAGAGCCATAGAGAATATATCTACAGCTTCTTCCAGATAGTTCTTGTACTTGCCGAGATGTCCAGGATCTTTATGTTACTTTGGGCTTCTCAATCAGTCCCAGCCACAAGTCAAAATTGGTTTATTTCTTATTTGTTTCAAGAATTCATTTTAATTTCCCAGTTTCTTACTCATTGTCCAGATTCCCCAAAAGCTTCTTGGCCACAAAATTGCTAAATTCCAGAGCTATAAGTAATAAATAATCAGACACACATATGTATATGTTCCAGGAGGGAGGAAGGGTCTTCAGAAGATGGAGAACTTTAGAGGAAAAGCAGAATTTGCAGAGGAGAAAGTCAGAGTCTGTAGGACCACATACAGAAGGACTGAGGTATTAAAAAGGAAATAATACTTGCAGAAAGAAATAACTACAATATAAGAGTATGTCTGAATAATCTTGGCAGTTGGGCTCTAAAAAGGAGGGAAGGAGGTAGAAACCACGTGCCCAATGCAAAGATAGATTTTGGATTCTGGGAATAAGAGAAGGGCCTTGAGGCATTTTTGTGTGTGTGATATTGTTATACTCATTTTTTTTTAAGTGAAACTTTGCAGCATCTGACTGAATAACTCATATCTGGGAGTCTTTAAAAAAACATATTTGTTGAATGAATGCATAAAATTCTAACTTCTAGGGCAAATAACAGATCTCCTACATCCTAAGAAAGAAAACAGTCTGATTTCAGACCTGGATGGTTTTAAATTCCCTCTAGTGCACTTGAACTTCAAAGATTCAGTCTGAAGCCTGGGATTCCCAATGATGGCATTTCATCTGACCCTGATCTGCATCATCTTACATACAGAGCATTTTCAGGAAGAGAAAGGATGACTTTGACTCTTATTGGAATGTCAAAGTACTTTTTCTACTATATTTTCATTGTCTTTTATTGTAATAAAACTTTCTAGGACTAATGATGCATAATCCCTACAAGGCAATTCTAAGATGAAGGGTGGGAAGATTGTGCAAGCATCTATTGATTGAGAGTTATGAACAGTCCCACTTGGAAATGGACAGAGTCAACGGATCTACTGTGAGTTTCTTATCTCACTGAAGAGAAGAGTCATATGCCCATCTGTGCAATAGGTTAGGGTAGGATAGCCAAATATGAATCTTATCTCTGACACTATGAAGCTTTCAGTCCTCAGGCAAATTATGTATCCTTTTGATTTCTAGTCTCATCATCTGCAAGATGGAAATGATGAAACCTGTCTTATATGGTCACTGGAAGGCTCATACCATGATAACATGCAAATGTACCTAGAAAAGAATAGACTTCGTTTTTTGAGGGCGTTTTTCCTCATCTCTTTGTAGAGATCATTTTGAGAACCGAGGGGTTTTGGCCGTCAGGATCCAATGAGAAAAGCACTGGATATTTCAAACAGAAGTGTTTTAATGCAGAAAATTAGTTATGCAGGTGGTGAAAGAATAAAGAAACCAAAAGACAGTGGGGGCAACCCAGAGACAGCAGAAACAGAAAATCACTACCACCCCTGGGAATGAAGTCTCAAATCTAAGATAGAGTATAACCAGAGCTCAGTCTCCAGGGTCACTGGACCAAGCTACAACTGTGGTATGCCTTCTTGGCCGAAGCTACGATTGTGGAGAAAGCAGTTCTCTGGGGCAGGCATAGTGGAGACACAGCCCCGGCCAGAGATACCATACGAAGTAAAGAGAGAAGAGACAAGATGTCCTGGATTTTCCCTCCCACCCACGCTCCAATCTCTTATCTGTCCTGCCTACTAGCCAAACCCACCTTGAAGCCAGAGGGTAAAAGAGTCTAGGGATTATAGTTTCCTAGGACTTGAAGCAAGAAATGAAGGAAGAATGAATTTAAGCGAGAAAAAAAAAAAAAGTCAGTTTAGCGTCCAAATAACCCATGGTGTTTTTCTAGCAGGTGAAGGTCTTTCTTGCTTCTTTATTTTCTTTCAGTACAAAGCAAACAACTACCTCTGCCCAACATAGTTGTTTATATATCCTGAGCAAGGCTACTTACTGGTGGTTTCATAAAATGACTAAGGTCTCATATGATCCTGCTCAAAGATTCTTCAAGAAGTCAAGCAGGAAGTAGGAGCCTGAGCTTCCTTCTGAAGAGTAGAGAATCTGAACTCCCTGGAGTTAAGTCCGCAAAATTCTTGTGCACATTTAAAATGAATGGTCCAGTAGCTATACTATCACTTTGATTCCAAGTTTTAGATTTTTATGAACTAAAATGAATTTCATTTATTTTTTACTGTCTCGATTTATGCAATAGGTATGTGCCCTACAGAGTTCAGTTAAATTTAACTGTGATAAATCAAATAATATGCAGGGCATTAAAAGCATTTGAAATTTCAAGGAATTTCACAGCAAATTATCTTGTCAGCCTAAGAATCTTCTTGCTATGAAAATAATAATTTCCTTGTGAATGTGTTTTATAAGTTCTGAGTTTTCATATATTGGCTTTCCTTTAAGCAGATGACAATTCTATTTATCAGCCCTCTGATATCAGCTATTCTATAAGACAAGTGTGTTAAATGCCACAAAAGAGGTACCAACAAAATATTGTAAAAACACAGGTAAGGTTAGGGAAGGAGGAATTAATTCACATTAGAAGAGATAGATTCACCAAGAAAGTAGCATTTGACTCCCACTTTAAGAATTGGTAGATTTTTTTGATAAAAAGAATGAGCAAAGGGCATGTCAGTGGGAAAGTGTGAAGTGTGTTGAATGAATGACAGTAGTATTTGACTGGAAACTACTAGAATTACTGGGTAAAGGATGACTTATATACTGGGTGTGGTCAGATTATGAAGGATCTTGAATGTCAAGCTGAGATATTTGCACTTTAATTAATAGACAGCAGAGACTCATTAAAGATGAGTGATACGGTTGGGATTCAATAAATTGATGATTGTTTTTACGTCTAAGAATATTTTTCAGATGATTTGTGAAAATTAGTTTTACTCTAGAGAATGATACCATGGGCCATTTATATATGCGGTTATAGTATGAGAGATATATATAAAGAAACTATGTTTTCTGATTTCCAAATTAATTATGCTGTTTCAATTTTCTTTTATAATGGTAGTTACATTTGCTGTGTATTTGACCTTTTTCTGGAGAATAAGAAGTGGGAGCATTTTAAGCTAAACCAGAAATTAACCTAAATAACCCATCCACCAATACAGATATAGATAAAGATATAGAACTGCTGACCTCAAATAAAACTGTTAACTGAAATCTACAATGATTCTTCCAAATTTTGTTCAGAGATTTCTTGATCTCTCGAGAAAGTCAAAAGATAACACATCACTCACATCAATAGTCTCATATATAATTTGACCCATATTATTAAAAGCAAACAGTTTATTTTAAAAAAAAATTTTTTTTTAACATTTATTTATTTTTGAGACAGAGAGAGACAGAGCATGAACGGGGGAGGGGCAGAGAGAGAGGGAGACACAGAACCGGAAGCAGGCTCCAGGCTCCGAGCCATCAGCCCAGAGCCGGATGCGGGGCTCGAACTCACAGAGCTCGAACTCACGGAGCTCGAACTCACGGACCGCGAGATCGTGACCTGAGCCGAAGTCGGACGCTCAACCGACTGAGCCACTCAGGCGCCCCTAAAAGCAAACAGTTTAAACCAGAATTTGAATTTGTATCATCCCCAAAGTATTACGTTTTCATCCAAAATGAAAAAATATATATATTTCTTTATGTCTAGGGCTCTGTTTCACATGCTTATGAAAAGTCAATAAATTAAATAAGAACCAAAGACCAAAACTGTGTTGTAGAACACAAATAACATCACATATGCAATGAACTGGCTGGTTGTTTCTATCTTATAGAATTTTGAAGATGAGATGAGCCTCTTGAATCACTGGTACCAGTATTTCATCTCACCTCTAGGAGGACTGAGAATAGAGAAGTGAAATGGCTGATCTCAGATCACACAACTAATTAATGGTAGATCCAGATTTATTTACTCTTATCCCACTTAGCTTAAATTCTTCTCCCCCAGTTAGGTTACCAAAGCATTTATTAACACCTTGGCGTTGGCCCTCCCAGTTCACAGTTGAAGGGCTGATATATGATGGGGTCAATAGGGAAGGCGAAGGGAAGGATTTTAACTGCCTTACAAGAAGGTGGAATCTATTGGTCATTTAAAGATCAAACCCAGAAACTAAATCTCCTTGACTTTTTTTGGAATTTATAGTGTGAGTAGTTGTGCGTGGTTGACTCATGAGTTAAAGCCTTCACACTCTAAAGAGAGTACGTTCAAACAAAGCAAACAGCTCAAAGTAAATGCTAAGCCCGGTGAAGACGTCACAGTCTCAGTCTCGGCCCAAATCCAGTGACAGCCGATACATAATGCATGACCAACAAAATTTCTTTCTGCTCTTCTGTCTTGGCCGTTGCACAAGCACAAACCCCAATGGAACCAAGTAATCAAATACAGATTTGGAGTCATTAAATCTTCAAGGGGAAAGTTTTTTAAACATTTGGTTTGAGCAGTGCTCACAAGCTGGAGAAGCAACATGAGAAAAATCAATTAGAAATGGGAAGTTGGCTGGCGTAATATGAGAAATTATTGTAAATTTTCATCATAACCTTGAATTTTATTCCTGCTGTCCTACAAATGAAAGAGTTTAGAAAGAGGGATTTTCTGTCCACACTTCTTCCTAGGTTCTTTCTGAGAAACAAAACTGTTAAAAAGGGCATCCTGAACTTTGTCATTATTTCCTAGTTATGTAGTTGTGGGAAAAATCCCTTAATGTCTTCGAGTCTCCATTCTTTATCGGCAAAATGGGAATAATAATACAAGACCTTCAGTGTTCTCCTAAGATCTAAATAAGATTTTTACAGGAACTGCTTTGCAGCTTACAATGAACTAAACAAATGTAAAATGTTGTCGCTATCATTTTCTAAGACAGAGGCTCTTAAAGGGAGAAAAATACCTGTCCCTACCTCATCTTGAAATACGTTGCATCGATGACATTTTGCATTGTTCATTTTCTGAAGAATGGGTTCATAACCATGGATATGAAGAATAGGCCCAAAAGAAAGTGAGGGAAACCAACTCAAACTAGCCTAAGCATATAACTTTCAAAAAAAAAAAAAAAAAGTGGAGGGGAAGGGGATGGAGACAGTTTATAGACTCCTGTAACTAGACCTTTGAGGAGGGAAGTTGGTTGGATTTATTGCTTTAATAGTATCAGCTTATTGCCCCCCCTTTCCTATCTCTCTCTGTACCCATTTTCATTTTGTGATGCTTTATGTGATTATCTCATTGTTTCTTGCTATAGTCACGCCTTCCGTCTTCTCCACACATTGGGAAGATTGAAGCAGCCTACAAAAAAAAAAAATGGTGCCAATTCTCTGTCCAATTCATAAAATTTTTTGGAGAGACTATGATTGGTCTTTGTGTGACACATGTCCATCCCTTGGACCAATTCCTGGCCCTAGAGAACTGTAATATTATGATTAGCCTAGGCGAGGCCATATGCTTCCTTCTCTCCCGCTAGGACCATGTGGAATTGGGGAGAAGATTCCCAAAGGAAAGGGTAATGGGCAGACAGATCAAAGAATGTCTACTACAGTAACTCTTATCAGATTCCCAAAGGAGTCCACAATTACAAGACATTTACAAATTAGCTCTATAGAATCACATCAAGAAATGTGCCTTATTAGAGACTCATGGAATTACTGAAACTGAAGGATTTTGGACAGTTTCACATCGTTGCTCTCATTTTTGAAATGGGAAAATGGAGGCTAAGAAAGGAAAAATAACTTGGCAATAAAGCAGTGTAAGAAGTAGAAATATATTGAAGTAGAAGTAGAAGATATTGAAATCTGATTTTTGGTGCATAGGTCTATCCACCTTAGTGACCTGATTGGAAACTGTAAAGGACAATCCCAGCATGTTCATAAGATAATGCTTATTAAAGGATCTAGCATAATTACATGACTAGAGGAGAAACAAAATCCATACTATTTTCCATTCTTCTTCTCTGCCCCCTCCCCAGTTTATCACAAACTCACTGATCATAAGAGTTTTCTTTTTTTAACTTATTATTTTTTTTTAATTTTAGAGAGAGAAAGCACATGTGAGTGGGGGAAAAGGGCAGAGGGGGAGAGACAGAGAGACAGAGAGAATCTTGAGCAGGCTACACACTCAGCATAGAACCCAAGACGGGGCTCACTCCCGTGACCCTGGGATCATGACCTGAGCCAAAATCAAAACTTGGAGTCTCCATCAACTGAATCACCAGCTGCCCCTGATCATAAGATTTTTCAATCAGCAGTGTTCAGATTTTGGTGGGTGTTTATTTACTCACTTAGCTCTTTTAGCTAGATTTTCAGAGATAATATTTTAGCTATGCAGGTTCCCTCTAATATTTTAAGTGACTTTGCCTGAGCTCCTTCAAACATGTAGGCCAGGAAATAAGAAAAGCCTAGAGATCTGGGATGGTGTACATGAAAGGTAAAAAGCGAGGCAAAGCCCAAGCAAAGAGTCCCAGGCGTTGACCACAAAAAGTGTGTTTGCCTGACATTTCCCTTTCATTGCATACCTGTCACTTAGTATGAGGTAGACCAGCCTGGGTTTAAAGCACAAAGTCTAACACAAACACATGCCGGTTGTGCCCAGGCATAATGAGATAATATTCAACGTTTCTCACTTGCTATAACGGGTGGGCTGGAGATGGAAACCTCCAAAATAAAACACCTTGCCCTTGACTTTGCTAATGTTGTGAGTTGGAATCCTGGCACCTCTTAATACTCAGGGAAAATGTGTTTTCAGCCCATGTCACGCTGCCCGCATTACGTAAAGAAGCCTGGGAGATTTCAGGACCTTCATGAGTTAACACAATTTTCCAAAGCAGAGGTTACCATCAGCAGCTTCTTTCTCTCAGCTTGTAATATTAATAACAATATTGTCAGATGCCAAAGAAGAAGGCATGTGGCGCTTGGCTCATGGGCCAGCCAGCAGGGACTTGTTGAAATCCAGCTCCATTTTGTAAGCCAAATGAAAAACCACATGGCAGCCTCAGTCGGGATTAGAGTAACTGCTGAGCTATCACCTGAAATCCACCCTCTCACACATTTGATTTAAAACAATCACTACATATTTGCTATGGACTTTTCCTTCATTATGGTCCAACCCTGATATTTAATCAGTCTCCGCTCCTTTTTGTTTGAACAAGTTGATGCTAAACCATCAAAAAAAAAAAAAAAAAAAAAAAAAAAAGACCCAAGAAATGGCCTCACCATCATATTATCCCCTCTCTGTGAACACATTCATAATGCATTATGGCTTCAGCAGAAAGGTTGCTTATGATTAAAATTAATAAAGAATTAATGCTGTATTTGAGGCGATGGCCTCCTTTAATTCGGCTTCATCAGTTGGGCCAGAAAATTGGAAAGTTGGGGGATGGAGAATGAACTGCGAGTTAACAATATATATTAGATTCACTAATTATTGCATAAGAGAAGGTTTCAGAGTCTGTTTCTTATTTAGCTAACACTTCATACTAATATAGCATTATATTTACTAAGAGAGTGGGTTTATCTCCTTTATCAAGAGTAGTTAGTAATAGTGAATGAAGTCCAGGAGGAAAAAATATCAATCAGGGTATTGTGCCTTCCATGTGGACAGGGACTTCTGAATCCATTGTACTCTGGTTAATAGCCTCTTTTTTTTTTCCAGCTAATGCATCCCATCATTGGTACATCATCACTTCTAAGGAGTCTTCAATCCCATTTTCCAGTATGTTGCAAGAGGTTAAAAAGAAACATGATAGAGAAAGAGAATGGGTGTGGGTGATTATCTGATGTATGTTCGACAATAAATCTATAATTTATGCGTGTAACACTCAAATTATTTAACAACATATATTACAATTAGAGTGGATGCTAGCCAGAAACAATCACTCCGTTATACTTCCTGTATCATCTGAACACCAGCTCTCCCCATATAAATGTGAAAAACTGTCCCAAATGGCATCAAAGAAGCTGGTTTGTGACATGTAACAGTGCAGATCTTGCTAGAAAGATAGAACTACTAAAAGTGACTCAAGAAGAAAGAAACAACATGAATAGATAAATAAAAAGATTGAATTTGTAATTAAATTAAAAAAAAAAAAAGAACAGCCCAAGCACAGATGACTTCACCAAGTTCTACCAAACATTTAGAGAATTAATACCAATCGTTTGTAAACTTTCCCAAAAATAAAAAGAGAGGGAACATTTCTTGTTTCATTCTATTATTCTATTCTATTATTATCCAGATATCAAAATCGAAGACATCACAGAAAATTGCTGACCAATATCTCTTATGAATATGGATGTAAACATCTTCAGCAAAATATGAGCAAATGAAATCCATCAAAATAAGAATTATACATCACAAATAAGTGGGATTTACCCCAGGAATGGAAATATTTTATTTAAAAATCCAAAAACAAATTAGTACAATACAGCCTAACAATGGGATGAAAAACAAAAAATCACATGATTATCTCAATATATGCAGAAAATTCATGTGACAAAATCCAATATATTTTTCATGATAGAAATAACAAACTAAGAATTGAAGGAAACTTCCTCAACTGGATAAAGGACACCAATGAAAAATCCACACCTAACATAATCAACAGTGGAAGGTTGGATAAATTCCCCCTAATATTAAGAATAAGACAGGGATGTCCTCATCATTTCAGTTCAACATTGCAATTAGGCAAGAGACAGAAGAAATAAACAGCACCCAGATTGGAAAAGAAGTAAAACTATTTCTATTTACTGATGATATAATATTGTACATAGAAAGTCTCAAGTTATACACTAAAAGACTGTAAGAACTAAAAATGAGCTCGGCAAGGTTGTAAAATACAAGATCAACTTACAAAATCAATTCTATGTCTCTCACTTGCAATGTACAATCTGAAAATAAAATTAAGAAAACAACAGTTGGGCTCTCCCTACATATGGAATTGGAAGGGATCCAGAATAGCCAAAACAATCTTGAAAAACAAAAATACAGGAGAACTCACATTTCTTGATTTCAAAATTTATACAGTAAGTAAAACAGGAGGGTACTGACACAGGATTGACAGATTTATCTATGAAATAGAATTGATATTCCAGAAAAACCCTTACACTTCCAAAACTAATTTTAAACAAGGGTTCTCAATTCTTCCAATGGGAAAACATAGTCTTTTTTACATATGATGCTGAGATAACTGGGTAGCCACATGCAAAACAATGAAGTTGGATCCTTTCCTCACACCATATACAAAAATTTATTCAAAATATGGATACAGACCTAAATGAAAGAGCTAACACTAAAACTCTTAGAAGAAAACACAAGAGTAAATCTTCATGACCTTGGAGTCTTAGATAAGACACCAAAATTTAGGCAGCAACAACAACAAACATAGATAAATAGGATTCTATCAAAATTTAAAACTTTGGTGTTTTACAGGACACCATCAAGAAAGTGAAAATACAACCCACAGAATCAGAAAAAATATTTGCAACTCTTATAAAGGTCTTATATCAAAAATAGATAAAGAACTCTTGCAACTCAGTAATAAAAAGACAGTTCAAACAAAAATGGGCAAACAAGGTGAACAGATGTTTCTCCAAGAAAGATATATAAATGGCTAATAAACACATGAAAAGAAGTTCAATGCCGGGGTGCTTGGGTGCCTCAGTTGATTGCGCATCTGACTTTGGCTCAGGTCATGATCTCACAGTCCGTGAGTTCGAGCCCCGCATTGGGCTCTGTGCTGACAGCTCGGAGCCTGTAGCCAGCTTCAGATTCTGTGTCTCCCTCTCTCTGTGTCCCTCCCCTTGCTCGCACTCAGTGTCTCTCTCTCTCTCTCTCAAAAGTAAATTTAAAAAGAAAAAGAAAAAGAAAACGTTCAATGTCATTTGTCATTAGGGGAATGCAAATCCATACCACAATAAGATACCATTTCATATCCAGTAGAATAGCTAGAATATTATGTACATATATAATAGTGGAGGAAGCATTACAAAGATATGGCTAACACAAATTATCAGATAGATTTTAAAATTTTCCTTTGGTTTGGTCAATATTTTTATCTTTATATTTGATTATAAGTATTCTAGACATTCTCAGCACTTGTTAAGAGTAAGTCAAAGACTTCAAAGGTAACCCAAACTTCTGATATGTCTGCATCTAACATTAGGAAAACAATCTCCATCATTCTTAAGAATATCCTGTTAACCAGTGTGGATGTTCCTCAAAAAATTAAAAATAGACCTATCCTATGACCCAGCAGTAGCACTACTAGGAATTTACCCAAGGATACAGGAGTACTGATGCATAGGGGCACTTGTACCCCAATGTTTATAGCAGCACTTTCAACAATAGCCAAATTATGGAAAGAGCCTAAATGTCCATCAACTGATGAATGGATAAAGAAATTGTGGTTTATATACACAATGGAGTACTATGTGGCAATGAGAAAGAATGAAATATGGCCCTTTGTAGCAACGTGGATGGAACTGGAGAGTGTTATGCTAAGTGAAATAAACCATACAGAGAAAGACAGATACCATATGTTTTCACTCTTATGTGGATCCTGAGAAACTTAACAAGAACCCATGGGGAAGGGGAAGGAAAAAAAAAAAGAGATTAGAGTGGGAGAGAGCCAAAGCATAAGAGACTCTTAAAAACTGAGAACAAACTGAGGGCTGATGGGAGGTGGGAGGGAGGGGAGGGTGGGTGATGGGTATTGAAGAGGGAATCTTTTGGGATGAGCACTGGGTGTTGTATAGAAACCAATTTGACAATAAATTTCATATATTAAAAAAAAATATCCTGTTAACTAACAATAGCCAAATTATGGAAAGAACCCAAATGTCCATCGACTGATGAACAGATAAAAAAGATGTGGTATATATATACAATGGAATACTACTTGGTGATCAAAAAGAATGAAATCTTGCCACTTGCACTAGCATGGATGGAACTAGAGTGTATTATCCTAAGGGAAATAAGTCAGGCAGAGAAAGACAAATATCACATGATTTCACTCACATGTGGAATTTAAGAAACACAACAGATGAACAGAGGGGAAAGGAAGGAAAAATAAGATAAAAACAGAGAGGGAGGCAAACGTAAGAGACTCTCAAATATAGATAACAGACTGGAGGTTGCTAGATGATGGGAGATGGGTGGGGGATGGGCTAAATGAGTGATGGGCAGTAAGGAGGGCACTTGTTGGGATGAGCACTAGTTGTCATATGTAAGTGATGAATCATTCAGTTCCACTCCTGAAACCCATACTATACTGTACGGTGACTAACTTGAATTAAAAAAAATAAATTTAATAAAATAAATAAATAATTTTTATTGAATTTATTTTAATTAAATAATTAATTTAAAAAAGAAAGCATTTGGCTCAGATGGTTTCACTAATACACACATATATATATATACCCTATATATATATATATATATATATATATATATATATATATATCCTATATATCCTATATATATCCTAGAGGTTGTTAATAGGGTATATATCCTATATATCCTATTAACAACCTCTAGCTAGCTGTCAGAGCACAGAAGTCCAAATTCCAGCAAGTTTCTCTCTAACTGTTCATTGGCTCTGCAGTTTTTTTTTTTTTTATGTTTTTATTTTATTTTTGAGGGAAAGAGACAGAGTGCAGGCAGGAGAGGGGCATAGAGAGAGAGGGAGACACAGAATCTGAAGCAGGCTCCAGGCTCTGAGCTGTCAGCACAGAGCCCAACGCGGGGTTCAAACCCATGGACCACGAGATCATGACCTGAGCTGAAGTCGGACGCTTAACCAACTGAGCCACCCAGGCGCCCCAGCTCTGCAGTTGTAATAGAAGTGCAGGGGCGCCTGGGTGGCGCAGTCGGTTAGGCGGCCGACTTCAGCCAGGTCACGATCTCGCGGTCCGTGAGTTCGAGCCCCGCGTCGGGCTCTGGGCTGATGGCTCAGAGCCTGGAGCCTGTTTCCGATTCTGTGTCTCCCTCTCTCTCTGCCCCTCCCCCGTTCATGCTCTGTCTCTCTCTGTCCCCAAAATAAATAAACGTTGAAAAAAAAAATTAAAAAAAAAAAAAAAAAAGAAGTGCAGAAGACTGGACCATTTCTCATTTCCACTGACAAAGAATGAGAGTTCGTGTTGTTCATTATCCCCAGTATTCGGTGTCATTGGTGTTATGAATTCTGGCCATTCTAATGGGCTTGCGATTATATTTCATTAGTGTTTCAATGTCCAATTTCCTAATAACATTTGGCGGTGAATATCTTTTCGTATGCCTGTTTGCCACCTGTGTGTCTTCTTTGGTGTGGTATCTGTTAAGGTCTTTGGACCATTCTTAAGTCAGTTTGTTTGTTTCCTTGTTGAGTTTTAGGATTTGTTTCTATATTTTGGATAATAGTCCCTTATCAGGTATGTCTTCTGCAAATACTTCCTTCCAGTCTGTGACTTGTCTTTTTTTTTTTTTTTTTTTTTTTTTTAAACTACTTACTTACTTATTCACTTATTTGCTTTTCCAGCTTTATTGAAGTTTAAGAAACAAATCTGTAGATATTTAAAGTATTCAAAATAATTATTTGGTACACGTATACATTGTGAGACAATTGCCCCAAGTAAGTTAATTCACACATATACCACCTCACAAAGTTACCATTGTGTGTGTGGATAGTGAGAATGATTAAGATCTACTGTCCTAACAAATTTCAAATAGACAACAGGGTACTTAAGTATGGTCACCAAACTGTCCATTAGATCCCTAGAGGTCATTCATCTTATCACTGAAACTTTGTACCATCGGACCAACATCTCCCTATTTCTGCCATTGTCCCAAACCCTGGCAATCAGCACCATTCCACTCTCTATCTCTGGGAGCTAGACATTTTTTTTTTTGAGACTTTACATGGGTGAGATCATACAATATTTGTCTTTCTTTATCTGGCTTATTTCACTTAGTATGCTGTCTTCCATTTCATCCGTGTTGTCACCAATGGCAAGGTTTCCTTTTTTCTTCATGGCTGAATAATATTCAGATGTGTATGAATATATAATACATATATACAAATATATAATACATATAATGGGGTATATAACATATATAACATATTCCATTTTGTATTGCATATAATTTTATTTATACATGGGTAATGTTTATATATATATGTGATATATATTATAATTATATCATAAGTATAATGATACATATAATTGAGTAATGATGCAATGAACGTGGGATAGCAGACATCTCTTCAAAATACTGATTTCATTTTCTTCGGATATATAGCCAGAAGCTGGCTGAATCATATGGTAGTTCTATTTTTAATTTTTTGAGAAACCTGCAAATTTCTTTCCAGAGTGGCTGTACCCATTTACATTTCTACTAACAGTGTAACAGGTTTTCCTTTTTTCCACATCCACACCAACATTTGTTGTCTCCTGTCTTTTGGAAAACAGCCATTCTAACAAGTGTGAAGTGATATCTCACTGCGGTTTGGATCCGCATTTCCCGATGGTTAGTGATGTTGGGCACATTCTCATGCACCTCTTGGCCACTTCTATTCTTCTTTGGAAAAATATCTATTCGGGCCCTGTGTCCATTTTTACTTGGAATATTTGGTATTTTGCTATTGAATTATATGAGTTCCTTATACATTTTGAATACTGATTCCTTCCTAGGTAGATGGTTTGCGAATTTTTTCTCCCACCCTCTATGTTGCCTTTTCACGTTGTTAATTGTTTCTTTTGCTGTGCAGAAGCTTTGGGGTTTGATGTCCTCCCGCTCTTCCTTCTACTTCTGGAACCTAGCTCAAGTGTTCCCTCCTCTGTGCCATCCCTATACCTGGCATCTGCCCGTGCAACATCTGGAAACTCGAATATGAAAGCAGGTGTAACACGGTAAAGCATTCTTTACCAATAAACGGAATTAACAAGATGAAGATGAAGAAAATGAAGAACAGCCCAGTTGACTATTTACATTTTCTCCATTTGTCTGGACCAGGTCATGGTGACCCTAAATAATATCTATTCCAATTGAGATGAAAGGAGTCAAGACTAACCGTGAGTCATGTGCCTGGTAAAGTGACTTTGCTCTTGAGACTCCAGATAATGCACAGGGTCAGCTTTCTGAGCCATTCCGCCCCTGCTTTCCCATCCCTTAAAAACTCCCTCCTTCAGGGCACTGAAGTGTTGGGGATAAGGAAGTGGAGGAGGAGGAGGGAAGGGATAGAATCCTGTTTCAGAGGTTCTCTGCTGGATTGATCCGGTGTGATTCTCTTGCTGACAGTGACAGCTGTGCAGCCCAAGGCGATGCGGATTCATTCTCAAATTAAAACAATAAAATTTACTAACAACTCTCCAAATCCTCAAGCTAAGAGGTCTATAAACTGTATCCTCTTTTCCTAAACTCCCCGAAATTACTTCTTCGTCTCTTTTTCCTTTTTAACTACAGAATTTAAGTACTGTTCTTAAAACCTTAGAACTCTATTTCTTCTCCCAGTTGGCTCTTAGCCTGGGTCTTGCGCGGTGTTATTCCCTTTCTTTTTTCCAACTACCTGGTTCTCCGAAAAGAGCAGAGGTCAGACAGACACAGACTCTGATCCTTGCTCCCTCACTTACCAGCAGTGAGCTAGTCCGGGGTTCTCTCGTGGTTTCAACGTTGTCATCCCTACAAATGGACTTATTATACTGTTGCAGAAATTTTCTGGCAATGCTGTCGTCAGGCACACACAGAGTGGACCGGACCACTTAAAACTGGTTTCAGGCTGAGGCTACGGTTCTTCACTTCTTTCAAACTCCCATGCAAGTCTGCCTCAAGAACAGAGGAGAAACATCAGTACACTGGATTTTTTGCCTCAAGGTCAGAGCTTGAAACTAGCGGCAATGGAGGCACTGGCCAATGAACAAAATTCTTGGGGGTGCTAGAGAGGATGCAACGCCAGGAAGAGGTTAGGGATTTGCCTTTGACAAAAAGAAGCACCCTAACAGATGGGAAAGAGAATAGGAGAGTTGGAGGACGTGTGTGGAATAGTAAATCTCGTGTCAGGAAGTATAGGGGTCCTGTAGGTTGGTAAGGAGGGGAGGTCTTTGTTAAGAGTGAGGGAACATCGGTAAGGCAGAAACATTTGAAGGGCCTGGGAAGGTTGGAAACAGCCACAAGGGTTTAGACCACCGAAGAAAGTTGATCAGGGGTAGACTTTCCCAGCATTGCAAGATCCAAAAGTGTCTCCAGTCTCCAGGTCATATATGTATTTTGTGTTTTCTGGTAGCACTTGGCATCGTAGATACAGACTCAAATAAAGTAGATCATTAAGTTCGCTTGGTGTAGGGTTTTTGCCAAGACGGATGTAACGGAAGGACAAAGGAGTAGGAGAGTTTATTCCCCGAAAGTCTGACTTTTGTATGCTGGTTAAAGAAAGAAGTGGGAAGAGCCCTCTGTCTTAATGTCATGTCCACCGTTGAAAAGAAACATTAAGATTTTAATTTTCCACCATTTGTAAACTGCTTAGATAATAATGAGTAAAGCCATTCACTAGTAGGAAAAACTATATAAATTGTGACTTTTGTAGTACATTAAAGTGAAACTTCGCTCCGCATTTTAAATTCCTGTTATCAGGAACAACTATTAGAAGAATAATGAAATAAGTCATTTTCATATATTTATAGCACATATTCGTTATTCTCAATCTCTTAGAAAGAGCGGCCTATACAAATGAATTTAAGTGCTTTTTCATTAGTATAAATAAAATGGAAAGTAGAGTAAGGAATTGCTGTAAATACTGTAGGCTAAAGTACTTTCCGTAATCTTTTTCTTGAACGATGGTGGCAGTTAAAAGAACATTTCAATACTTGTTCTTGGTAATGAACAACATAAACCCGAAGAAGGAAAATCTCTTTTCTTGGAAAGCACATGACAGCCACAGTTGGAAGGTAGGATCTGAAAACGAATTTCTTCTCCCCATCTGGTGCCCACAGGGCCGACGCATTTTACATGGAGAAAGGAGAGCTAACGTTTCCACAGCTGCTCTCTACTCCCCTCTCGGTCAACAACACGTCAAGGCACTTTGTATGCTTTCGGGGCATCATGTCTTCAGAGAATTACTTCCAAAAGCCTTATTAAGGCCTTCAAGGCCTTCCATGATCTATGCCCAAGCAACTTCCCTTCCCTTCCATTAACTGTGAAAACAACACAGACCTCCTTCCTCAAAACAGCCAAGCCTCTTGAGCTTTCTCTTGTCTCTGGGTACTTGCACTTTGGATTCCCTCTGTCTGGAATACGCTTCCCTCAGAGAGTCACATGGCTCACTCCTTCAATTCATTCGGACCTTACTTGAAAATGCAGCCCCTCAACGCTAGCGTCCTTCATGGTCCTATCTGAAAATCAGCCCCCATCTCTAAATAAAATCCTTTGTCCTCCTTCTTTTTGCAAAACTCAAGCCTTTCCTTTCCCTGAGGAATTAGAGTGGGCCCAGCTACACTGTCAAACCTCTCCCTCCCCCTGCAGTTAGTGACCTTTCCTTAAGTTGTTCCCCATGGAACGTAGATGCATGTTGGTAGTACCCCCACCCCCCACCTTCAGGCCAGCTCCTTGGGCCCTGGGCCTGCCTTCCTTTTGCTCCCTTTCCTCTGTCTGCTGTCTGAGGCTGAATGGCCACCCAGTCACAGTCACGCAGAGAACAACAGGGCCCTAGAGAATTATAAAGCACCCCAGGGAGAAACCGGACCCATAGGGAGCACAGTTGTCCAACCTAGAATTCTCATCTCACACTGTAAGAGGGAGAGAAGCAAACTTCTGTTCTCTTGAAGCCACTGGCTTTGTATTAGATTTCTTTGTTACAGCAGCTTAGTCTGGCCCCAACTGACCCTTCGACATTTCTCCTCAACGCGCTTACCACCACTTGGCGTTGGCTTACGTGTGTTTTTCTTTGGTTTTCTCTGGCTTATTGTCTGTTTTCCTCACTAACGTGCTGCTTCATGAGGGGAGCCGGAGGAGGCACTCGAAAACTTCGGTGCGCGAGCGAGGAGCACGTGAACGAGTGTCGAATGGATTATACCCTCACCTGGGGCTCTGCTTCCAGACCTGCTCTTCCGACCCCCCACTCTGCACCCCCTGCCCTCCCACACGTGCTCCACAGCGTGGGTACATGAGCTGTACATGTGCCGGGGCTGAGTCAACACAGTGTCTGGGCTCAGTTGCAGGGGCCCCAGGCTGCACTCACTGTTCATAATCAGCAGCAGCCCAGTGGCCCTCCTCCCACAAGGAGAGCTGAGCTCTCTGGAAATGTAGCTCAGCAACTTGGCTTTCAGGGAGTGTATACCTCTGTCAGGTACCTTTACCCTAACGGCCATTTCAGAAAGTAGACAGGTTGGCAAAGCAAAAGGAATTGAGCCCTGCAAAGAACTCATCTCCAAGATTAAATCTTTGAAGATCCTCAGATAGCCATTATTACCCTGGCTCCCTTCCAACTGAGAGAGTCAGCAAAATGATCAGTGTCTTATCTCCCAGGTAAAGGAAGATACTCAGAGCCCATTTCTTTTTGAGTGTATAAAATAAAAAATTCTACTGAGTGGTTACTTCCTGTGTTTGGCAGTTTTAAGATAGACAGTACGTTTCTGGAACCGAAAGGGATTTGGCAACAGCAAGTTTTCACATGCTAAAATAGCTCATCAGCTTCCCCTGGCATGATTGTTAAGTGGGTTTAAGTGCTGCATTTTTTTTTTAGTATAATTTACAGAATTGTTGATTAAATATATATTGTATTTCATTTTCGAAGCTAGCCCGGGTTTCCAGCTAATTCAAAGCAAATGTGAGTTAATAGACAAGAAGTGTTGCAGATTCCTTTGCAATTTCACCTTTGGACTGAATGACTTGAAAAATTAAATTGCCTACACACACGCGCGTGCACACACACACACACACACTGGAATTAACTGTATAAAATAATCTTTTCTCGTAGCCAAGCCTGGACTTCTACTTATTTTATTAGTCTTTCCTGTCTTGTTTTTCCTACATAGATTATAAGTTCCTTGAAAGCAAGGTCTGGGTTTAATATTTTCCTGGTTCTAATCAAGGAGTTTAGAATCATGCCGTAAATGTGATACACTCTCAACAAGCACTTGATGAAATAATTAGGAATTGAAGTTAATTTGTTGTTGCAATATATGAAAACCTCCAAGTAACTCTAAATTCTATCTATTCAGACATGAAACCCCAAGTAATTAACGCTGATCCACACGCTGAAGATCCAAATTGAATTAGGCTGTTTTGGAGGAATCATGCCGTGGTCACATTCATTTTCAACTTTCAACTGAACACTGAACATTTTACCGGAAATTAAAAATATATCCTCCCCCATAGCAATATATTTTACTACTTCAGTTAGTGAATACTGCCCTCAGACCCAGATACGCAGAGCCCTTGACCCAGGCCCTGTGTCCAACCTCTGGAACTCCGGAGTACATTTCTTGAAAATTTCCAAGTCCTCTTCCAGTTCCTGGGACAAGCTAGGACTGTAACTGTCATCCTCACAAGGTGCCCCAAAGCCAGACTAGAAACCACCTGGGCCCTGGTCTCCTCTTCTCCCACCTGGGGCCCCCTCTGACCCTTTATCTGATGTGTGGAGTTGACCAAGTGTCCCAAGTAACTTTAAGATTCATCTCAATGGGTTGTCTCTGGGTGCCATGCCCAGGAGCTGGTTTCCAAAGGATAGTCTACCAAGCAGGTTACTTTTTCGGCACATGAGGTACTTTTTTCAAACTTTTGTGCAAGAAATGGCTACAAGAATGGCCTTCACACACCAGTCTGGGGCAGCACTCACTCTCACGGGAACATGAGTTCAGGGATCTGAGCTATCAGTTGTCCCTCTTTGACCACTGAGCTTTACCTGAATCTGGAGACCTTTGTGTCAGTCCTGGCCCCTTTGTATTTTGGCAATAGTGCTGCCTCGGCCTCTAGAACCAGAGGGAGCTGAGAAGGATGGCAGAATTTTTTTACCCTGTTCACTTCTTACCTGCAGTATCTTTGCTTCGTGTTAGGAATACTCTGTAGGTGGTCGTGCCTGTACCCTCCCAGGGATTTCAAAACGGTTGCTCCATAATGCAGTGGTTTCTTTCAATCAATAACCCATCTTAACTCAAACCAATGTGGTAACATCCTGCTTTCCTGGGTCAGTCTTTTTGTTTTAAAATTTTTTTAATGTTTATTTATTTCTGATAGAGCACAAGTAGGGGAGAAGCAGAGACAGAGAGAGACCCAGAAGCTGAAGCAGGCTCCAGGCTCTGAGCTGTCAGCACAGACCCCGACAGAGGGCTCGAACACATGAACCGTGAGATCATGACCTGAGCCAAAGTCAGACACTTAACGGACAGAGCCACCCAGGCGCCCCTTTCCTGGGTCAGTCTTAAGCCGCGTTAGATGTATTGGCTAAAACTGTTTTAACAATACCACAAACTTGATGGCATGAAACAACATAAATTGATTCTTTTATGGCTTTTGGAGGCCAAAAGTCCAAAATCAGATTCCCTGGGCTGAAATCAAGGTGTCAGCAGTTAGAGACACCTGATAACTACAGAAGCTCTAGGAGAGAATCTATTCCTTGAATTTTCCAACTACTGGTGGCCTGCCAACATTCCTGGGCTTACAGCTCCATCACCCAATCTCTGCCTCCAAACTCATATAACCTTTCCCTCTTCGGAGTCAAATCTCCCTCTGCTTTCTTGTTATAAGTACACGTGCGATGGCATCCAGGGCCAACCTGGCTAATCTAGGGTAATATTCTCATTTCAAACCCCATACTTTAATCCCATGTGTAAAACTTCTTTTGCCAGAGAAGGTAAAATTCACATTCACGAAGTTTAAAGATTAGGACCTTGATCTATTTATGGGCCATTATTCAGCCCACTACAGTGGACAAGGGATGAAAATCCCATGAAGAAATACGCCACTCTCTTTGTTCCCTTTGCCTATCTTCTCCAATGGTGGTGACATTTGGAGAGCTGAGGTGTGACCAACACTTCAAGAGATCTCCAAGAATGCTGTGATGCCTACCTAAAAGGGTTCAAGAGAAGACACAGTTGTTCAGATCTGTTTTTATACTATAAAATGCTGAGCGGTGAATTAAGGAAAACCGCACGTTTTCCTTCATACCCTAAATAAGATTCGCATTGTAGTTATCAATGAAAGACACTATTCACAGGTGACATGACAAGGGATGCATCATCATCTATAACGAGATAACTGGCCTTAAGTATATGGCATTGGGGGAAATGCATAGGCAAGGAGACACATATTGTCTCAATAAAAACACATTTCAAGGATTCATTTCTCTCACCTCTTCTTCATGGTGGGAGATACGAAAATAGGAGTGGCATATTTGACAATAAAGAACACAAAGAATGAACAGGAAAATATGCGGCTTGGATGATACACATCTCTATGTACTGTTTCCGGAAAGGGGAGAGCGTGACCAACGTTGGAAATTTAGACACAACAGTCTTACTCACCTCCTGGATTATTTGGCCAATTGTGTGAGCACCTGCTGTTGGCTTCGGATTCATACTGAAATTTATGGAATTTTTGGAAGGACAAGAGTTTTTAGCATTCTAGGTATGCTTTATCTCCCCAACTGAGTAGGACACTCCATGAGGCCAGAAAGTGACTGTTTCACTTCTCTAACCTACGGCATTGAACACATAGCAGGCAATCACGATATCTGGCCAGTGAATAAGTGAATAACTCCATCTCTGAAAGTTTCCAAGACAGCACCACTCCCATTCTGGAATTCAGATACCTTATGTTGAGAAAATAGAATAAAATGGCAACTGAACTGAACTGACCCACCACTCAAGTTTCCCTGTTCATCACATTCCATCTCGCCATCATGTTTGGCCATAACCTAGCAATAATACCATATTTGGATTCAAATATTATATTTGATTTTCCAATCGCAAACATCAAGCCTTTGATCCATTTTTTTTTCTAAGAAAAGTTTCTTTCTTTACACAGTTGCAGACAGACTAGTCGCAAACATCCCCAGCAGTGGCCATTAACAGGGGGTGATATTGCTTCTTAGAATTTGTTTTAAAAATATGCAATAGTTTTCTTAGCTGCCACAATGATCGTGGAGAAGGTTGAACATTTAGAGGGCAGGGGGCTGCAATCTGTAGCAAAGTCTAGCACAATAACAAAGAAGGATGATCCTGTGACTGAAAAATCTGCTTTAAATGATCTGAATTGTAAACCTAAATCCACATTACATGTAAAATATTATATCCTTTTTACATAATTTTAGTATACACTGAATTTTCCAGGACTGTAACTTCCATGCCAATTGAAGAAAGAGTCTACTTCATTTGGTTGGAAATTTTACATAATCTGGTAATAATTTTGGAAAATCATATAATTGCAGGAAAAACTACTTGTGGTATTAAGTACCCAACACAACACATATGTTACAGTTTGCATCGGTAGCTGTCACACTCCCAGTAAATCTACAGACAGAGGTAAACATCTAGCGACTTAATTATGGCTTCTCCTACAGCATTCCCAAGCATCTCTATATTGAAATGTATGTCTGATTATAAATTAATTTCCTTTGGTTTCTCATTTATATTGAAATTAGGGAATTGCATTGATTTTTAAAAATCATGTCTGTGAGTCAGTTGTGTTAAAAAAGGAACTTCATTTTAAGATACAAAACAGAGCATTACAGATGATTTCTGAGAACCACTTGTATAAGACATTTCAATGCAGCCCTCTCTCTGCAGAACTAGAGTATCGATGAGAGAGATTGAGGGCGCTGGGAATAGTTAGATGTACAATGGAAGAACGACGGGGTCTCGTGTTCAACTATTCAGTCTTAGTTGAAATTCTTTGCATCCCTTTGATGTTATTTCCAGATAAGAGATATCCAAAGAGAAGAGCAGAGCAAAAACAGACCATACATAAAAGCAATATTCTGAGAGCCATGGGGGAACAAATGGAGGAAATGAGAATTATACCCAGTAGCCAAAACTCAACTGGATGTTCTATACAAGTAAGTTTAGTCAATAAAAGACAGAAACGGTACAGTTGTCATGGAACAATTCTACTTGACCCGAGTTTATTTGCACCATTTTAAGCACAAGGCAAAGATTATGTTTTCTTAAAGAAAGATCTCAGGACAAATAAACAAATGCATTTTAGCAAGACTGGAACAGAAACTCCATGAAGAGAGAGATTTCGTATTTTGTGTACATATCGTTTCCCTAGTTCCCAGAACCATGCTTAAACAAAGTAGGCGTTGCATGCATTTTTCTATGTTCTAGGGATGTGTAAAGAAACACCAGCCTTGGTACCTTGGCTTTCTGGACACTACTATGTTATTATTACTAATTATTTTTGTAGGACGAGCACCTAAATCCGACATCGGGAAGACTACCTTGTGATGATACCACAGCTCAGAAAACCACCCACAAAATGAAAAGCCAACCTATTGAATGGGAGACGATATTTGCAAGTGATATGACCAATCAGGGGGTATTAGGCAAAACATATAAAGAACTCACACAACTCAATATGAAAGAAAAAAATTCAATTAAAAATGGGCAAAAGGCATACAGCTGGCCAACAGTCACATGAAAAGATGCTCAACATCACTAATTATCACCAAAATACAAATCAAAATCACCCTGAGATATCAGCTTACACCTGTCAGACTGGCTATTGTCAAAAAGACAAGAAATAACAAGTATTAGAAACAATATGGGGAAGAGGGAACACTTGTATACTGCTGGTGGTACATAAATTGGTGTAGCCACTATGGAAAGCAGTATAGAGTCTCCTCAAAAAATTAAAAGTGGGTAACTGCTGTATAACCCGGCAATCCCACTCCTGGCTACTAATCCAAAGCAAACAAAAACACTAGTTTGAAACGAAATATGCACCCTTATATTCATGGCAGAATTATTTACAATAGCCAAGATATGGCAGCAACTTAAATGTCTATTGATGGATGAATGGATAAAGAAGATGCGCGCGCGCACACACACACACACACACACACACACACACACACTGGAATATTATTCAGCCACAAAAATGAAATCCTGCCATTTGCAACAGCATGGATGAACCTAGAGAGGATTATGCTAGTACAATAGGTCAAAGATAAATGCCATATGATTTCACTTACATGTGAGATATAAAAACAAAACCAAACAAATTTTAAATGTATTTTTATAATGAAATATGAAAGATTTTCATGGGTAGTGGGATTAATCTTCCACCCTGAACTATGAATTGAAAAGCATGTAGAAAAAGGAAACCCCTTCAGAATCTGCCTCAGTGACGTGAATTCCTATAGGGAAGTCTTCGCTGGCTAGAAATTTGCCTCAGTTGGTTTTTACTGGAAGTTTATTTTGAAGCTGCTTATTATTCAAATATAAGAAGAATTCAGCAAAATCATGAATTGCTATCATTAATTATTCACTGGGATTAAGGAGTCGGTTATAACCATGTCTCCTTTTAATCCTGTTTTATTAATTTATATTCTTGGCAAACTCCTCTACTAAACGGATTCAAGCTTACTATGGGGACCCAGAGAAAGAATGGAAGGTCCCTGGGGTCAAAGAGCAGCATTTGCTTTAATTTGATAAAATAAATTAGCATGGGATTATGGGTGCTATTAGCATAAAATCCCCCACTGCTGCCTCTCTGGCCTTTGGGAGAATGTTGAGTGATTATGTTGACTCTGGCCTGATTTTCTATCAAATCAGAGTTTCCCAAGTAGCTTTACTAAAATAGTTAAGACAAGTTACTGCTCTTTGTGAATATGTCAGAGTGTGTGTGTGTGTGTGTGTGTGTGTGCACATGCTGGCATATGGGGAAAAAAAAATCAAGGCGGCTTTGAACCTCAGAAAAGACCTCCAGGTCACGAGTGGTCCATCCAGCATTATTTATCTACTCTGGTAGTCGAACAAAGAGGAACAGAATATTTCCCCTGAGATATCACTTCCAAAGGTTAGAACTGAGCAAAGACGTCTGTAACTTTTCTTTCTTCTATGACTCGGGCTATGAATTCCAGCACCTGAATCATCAGCATGATTTAGCCTTAGGTTTCCTTCCCTCAAGAAAAACAGAGGTTTATAAGCCTTTGACATACACGATTGGTCAAAGTTCTGCTTCTTCGTTTGTTTTAGAATGAGCTCATCTGGAGATTAAAATAGTGTTCAGAGTTTTCTGGTTTTTATTGAGCACACCTATATTTTCCTTTGTGTGCTCTCTTCATTGTTTTAGATTCCAGTGCTATTTACAAAAGAGCTTCAATTTCCCAGCCAAAGGCTGAGTGTGTAGAGTTTCACCTTCAAAGAGAGTGGAGCCCAGCATTTCTGCTACATGGGTCCTCTTACCATGTTCCATCAGCTCTACCCTCAGTGTCTTTCTTTGCATTTTATATACAGAACCCAGAAATCACGCGTTCTTCCAAAGACAAAAGGTAGAAACATGCATGCACCTTACTTTATTAAATAGGTTCCTGGATTTGCAAATCAGTTGCATTTTAAATCAATTAAATCTATTTCTAAATTTACTGATAACTAATTTTGGAATATTTTTGTGTTGTTAAAAGTCAGCTCTGTTTTTTTCTAGTTCATCAACTCCAGTCTAAGCATCAGTCTTCCTTTTTATAAAAAATATTGAAGTCTAGGTTCCCTTTCCAATTTTATCACTTGTTACCAGATGACCTTGGTGTCGCGGGGGATTCAGAGAAGACTGAAGCTTAGCCCCACCCTCAGAAAACTGGCAATTAGATGAGGAAGGGCCTTGCCAGATGCTTACATTCCAGCCCTGCCCGTCTATGGTTCGAGTATGGCACTGGGTTTGAACACATCCTCTTTCCTCTAGTAATCGAGTGAATTTGAACAGCAAGGGTTTTAAACTTCTAGAGCCTCTATTTTCCATGTTAAAATGGATATAATCATATATGTGTCATAGTTTTTAAGGATCGCCTAAGACACTGAACGCACATTTCCCACCACAGGGCTAGATGATGCACTGAAGATACTTAACACACGGCCATCACCTCCAGTGCCATAATCCTACTTGGGACCAGTCATTTTGTTCTCAAGACAAACTGAGTTGCTATCCTTCAACTTTGTACAGCACCAGGAAAACGTGTAGCCCACAACGTAGACGAGGGTTTCACGACACTTGAGATCTCGTGAAACACATATAAACTTATAGTATTTGTAAGGCACATGGGAGCCTGTCGGAATGTGGCCCAACTTCTCTGCCTATCCCTGCCCCCACCACACACATACACACCGGCCCCCTGGGGGGCTGAAGGAATCAATAAACCTGCATGCTCGACCCAAGAAGTATGGAAAGCCACGATCTAGGATTCCGAACAACATCCTACGGATATTTGAGGAGTGCTGTTCGGAAAACGAGGTCACAGGGGGCGCCTGGGTGGCTCAGTCGGTTGAGCGTCTGACTTCAGCTCAGGTCATGATCTCGTGGTTCATGAGTTCCAGCCCCGCGTCGGGCTCTGTGGTGACAGCTCAGAGCCTGGAGCCTGCTTCCGATTCTGTGTCTCCCTCTCTCTCTTCCCCTTCCCTGCTCATGCTCTGTCTCTATCTCTCAAAAATAAATAAACATTAAAAAAAAAAAAAAGAAAATGAGGTCACAAGAGTTTAACAAACCAGCATATCGCTCACCATACGTGTTAAGCAGAGTATCATTGAAGACTGTTCTAGATCGAAAATCAGAGGGTATAGTTCCTTGGTACTGTAAGACAAACCCTTATAAAAAAAAAGGAAGTAACTGATATTCTAATCGGAGATACCGTTCAGCCATTCTTTCTTGACTGCCGTGTCGGTAAAACCAAGTTCCCATCCTGGTTAAAACAGTATGGGCAACTCTTGCATTTCCAAATCCCACTGGACCCAGATGACATCACTAACAGATCATCAAGAGATGAAAACCTGGCTCCTCTCCTCTTTTCGCTTTGCTTTGTGGCTTTCCTCCCCCACCGCAATATAGATGAGAAGACCTTGACTATCTCACCCTTAGACAATAGTGCCTAGACGCCCTCCAGCTCACCGACACCGAATGAACAATCTGCTAGGCGAGGGCTAAGGCTCTTTACCCATGTTTCATTACCCTGGCGCTACCGCGATCAGTTAGCAAATGAAAATCCTGAGATTGCTTTGCAAAAATGAGTTATTTGATTTTATGAAATTTGTATATGGGCTGTTCAAAGTTATTTGATATTAAATATGGGAGAGGGAAACTCCACTGGGAGTCACAGAGCAGCAATAACATTTAAATAAATTACTAAGCCTGACATCCAAATAGTTTATTTTTCAATACCCACCACTCTTCATGATAATTCCCAGCCATAACCATAATGCTTTCGGTGCCAGCCTTGTTTATCACACCCCGGGAAATGCTACCTGTTTTTGCCTTTAATCCGATTCTAAGTGCTTTATCTTAAGAACGCACTGGACTACTTGCACACATAAATAGAGGGGCAGGAAATGCTCCTGGGCAGGAGATGCTCCTGGCCCGCGTTGCCTCCTCGCGGCTCTACTGCGGAGGGATGCGGCTGGAAGTGTTACCCAGCCAGAGTCAAGGTCTCTGAAGGAGGAGATGTTTTCAGCGGTCAGTCCCATAGCCAAGAGAACTCATTTCATTTTTTTTTTTTTTTTCCTATTACAGCTTGACTCCTCTGAGTGTTTATCCAGAGACAGGCAATTGGTTTTAAGGACTACATTTGCCGTCAACAGTAGCTTTGATTTCTTAGGTTCTTTGTCGAAGAAACCCAGAGTAAAACGGTCACCAGGTCTGAATTTCAGTGAGTGGTGGTTTGGGCAACCACATCTGTTGATCTCGACCCTGCTCCCTATGATGTCTTCCTGTTTGGCAGGCCCGGGGGTGAAAATCGGGTCAAAAATGAAGGGGCCACTGTGTCTGTATGCCATCCCATCGTGTTCAACGCGGAGGCTGTGTGCCAGGAGAGGGCTTCGGGCCCCAGTGTGCCATATTCTGCCCATTCAGACTTGCCCCCTCAGGGTCGGGATAGGGAAGCAGAGTCAAGATAGGTAAAACAGCGACATGAGAACCCCCAAATCAGGCCCTGTTCCTCAATCCTGCCAGGGAATCGTGGTGTGCCTTCCTCCTGCTCTCCTCTTAAGCCTCCCCTTGCTCACTTGTAACCTGTGAATATTGGACTGCAACATACGTTCCCAGTGAGGGTCCTACCACCCCCAGACAGACAAAAATTGGCTCTTGAAGCATTGAAAAAATTCTTGACTATTATACTGGTCGATGATCGTTCACAGTTCAACCCGACCCAACCCAATAAATTTATATTCTTTACTATGGAACCCTCTCTTGTGAGGGAGAATTTAAGTATAATTTAATTTTTATCCACAGGGGTATGATAATAGAAAAAGTTTGAGAAACAATGTGCTAGATGGGTTGTAATGTCTTTAAAATTCTAAAATTTGGGGATTTGATGAAATACAGAAATCCCCATGAGATGATGAGACATGGAAAAAGAACTTATTAAAGCAATTTTCTGTACTCATAAGTTTAGATTTGCAATATTGAAACTGGAGTTTATTTCTTTATAAACGGTGTCTGTTACAAGATAAAGAGTGGTACCTAACTATACCTATGTTACATCATTTTCAGGCACAAATAACTTAGAAAAACAGGACTTTCTGGAAAACTATGATTTTGCTATTGAAAGATCATGTGAAAATAGCGTAAGTATTTACCTATCATTAATAGAAAAGCATATGCAATTTAGAGCAAGATATACGTAAATAACCATTATCTAGAATTCAGTACCTACTGTAAGTTTCCAACTTTTAGCAAGCACTGCTTCCCTTTTTTTAATGTTTATTTATTTTTGCGAGAGCACAGGTGGGAGGGACATAGAGAGGGGGACAGAGGATCCAAAGCGGGCTCTGCGCTGACAGGCTGACAACAGTGAGCCCGGTGTGGGTTCGAACTCATGAACCATGAGATTGTGATCTGAGCCAACCACCGACGCTCAACCCACTAAGCCACCCACGTGCCTCAAGCACTGCTTCATTTAATCTTTGTTCCGATTCTTCTTCAAAAACATGGTCAACTATTTTTCTCACTGTTTCTCCTTGCAAAAACCAGAGTCTTTCTGTTCTGGTTTAACTCTCAGATGCTTCAATTTTACAGAGATGCCTTAATCGTTTAAGGGTCAAAAGATCTTACTGCCAGTTTTAGTCAGCAGATATTAACTTAGCTTTCTTCAAATTTCGAATTAGTTTTCTAGGTGTTCCCTATATATTTTCTTCTTTGATCCTTCTTCACGCAGAGAAAAAGCAGTGTCCTTGAATGAACGAAACAAAGTGGAAACGGGTTCTAGGAAAAGCACTGGGCATTACGATAAAAGTGTGGGTTTTAAAGATGGGTTCAAATGATGTACCCTGGGAAATGTCATGATGTTGTGAGCCTCAATTTCTTTGTATAAATATCTGCCCTAGGGATATTGCAGGAACTCAATGGATAAGTAGAGAGAGAGCCATTATAGAATGTGCACAAATTGGGCACCTCTTTAATGATGGTTATTGTTACAGTTAAACAGGCTTTCAAATTATAAAGCAAGCTTCTTTGTATTTCAACCCTCCTAAATATTTGGATGTCTTATGTGTCTCCTCCCTTTTCTCAGGATATCCCAACGCGCATTAATCAAGGTAGAGAAGTAATTAATCTGCAGTCTTCTAAAGAACTTTCCCAGTGTGTACCATTCAGAATGTAAGATAAAGCCAGCAGGAATGATGGAGACGGCCGCACAGGAATTTGTTGGCTTTTGGACTGGCAACCTTCTACGTTAGTCAAAACAGAAGGCCCATCCACTTCTAGAGCTTTTATTTCAAAGTCTCCTGAGCCTTGCATCCTGCCATCTAATGCAAAAATGGCGCCCTCTTTGAAACTCTTACGCATGCATTTTCCAATGGTAATGTTTGGCCTCTTCTCACTTGAGCAACTACTGCTTTAAGACAGATACACATCTGGCCAAGAGCTGTTACCAAGTTTAATGCCCTCTGGAAAATTAGGCATTTTGTAGGAGTAATTACCGTGTCAGGCAGCTGGTGGTCAGATGCAACGGTAGGGTTGATCCATTGGCGGCACACCCCACCCATAGGCAGAAGGTCTGCGTGGGCGTTTGCACACTCAAGTCGAAGCAGTGGTTGTCAACCACTGCTTTACCCAGGTGGACCTGAAGACCGAGCCTCAGGTCACAAATATGCTGAATCTCTTTGTAGGGGTATCGGTCCATCCTGTCGGCACCTAACCCTGAATATGAAGTATGCGATGGCTTGTGAAGTGATAGATTGCTTTTGTGTCTCTTCTCACTCAACCCTTCAAAAGCGTAGACCTCTCAATTTACTATATGTGGTATTTGTACTATCTGTCTCCGAGGGAAAGGGGTCTGGTCTGCTACTTCTGAAGATCACTGAGTTAGACAGATGATTCATTAGCTACGAAAGTCTTTTTACCCCTCGCTCCCTGATTTTGGAAGAATGCGTTTTGTCATCAGAGGGATAAGGAAGGAGTGGAAATTAGCAGTAGAGGAAAGCTGAGACCTCATCCATTCAACTCTGAGAAAGAAGGGAAACACGGCCCAGAAACATCTTGACGGGTGAGTGAGCATGGGTGAGGGAGGCCAGACCTAGGGGCTAATGTCCAGCCAGTACTTACCATGGCTCTTTGCTGCCTCTGGAGATTTTTTACCAAGGCTAACGCAGAAGGTCACTGAGATGTGTGAGTGGCATACAATCTACTTTGCATAGAGGGAGATTCGGATCCTTTTGAAAGATCATTAATGGATCTTCCCCACTACAGCTGACTCTGCTTTATTTATGCCCAGAAAATCGCTTAATAAATGCTATGAGATTGAGTTTAAGTCAGGCATGGGCGCTTCTTAACAATCAAACTGAGCCAACAGCTTACAAACTGGAATATCTATAACATATAATCATGTTCCATATTAACATGTTGTAAAATGTCCTCAATTTATATGGTATCGTCATCACAAACATAATTCAAAAAAGATTTTCTTCTGGGGTGTGTATCTGAAGAAACAGAATACAGGTATAAATTGAAACTTAAAAAAAATCCTAGGAATCTAGGAGGAAAATAGTCATTAAATAAATATTTAAAAAATTTATTTGAATTATGGAAAAGCGCTGTGGTCAGCAGTCCCCCCAAAATTCTTGCTCATCCTTCTATGGTAATGAATTGTGAATGAGATACAGGGACCCCCACTGATCCCTCTACCTGCTGCTGCCTTTACCCCCAGCTGAGATCACATGACTAGTTCTCATGAATGTGAGGGAGGAGTGATGTGTGTCACATCAGGGCAAGCACCTTTGAGAAGCAGCTTAACTATCTCTCATTTTCTTTCTGAGTCTACTAACTGAATTCAGAACACTCCCAGGCCCTGGGGGTGGGGGGGCAGGTCTGCAAGACGGAGGCACCAGAGTTCCTGAATCTCCATGTGGATGACAGCCACTGGCAAACCAGGGGTACCATCTTTGATTATTACCCGAGTAGCAATAAACGTTGACTGTGTTAGCCGCTGATATTGAAGACTCTATATATTACAGCAGCCAGAGTCAGCTTAATCCACAGGTCAAAGTAAAAAGGACCAGGTTTGATCCTAAGAAAATTTACTTTAAAAGGAGACTACAATTCTACAAAAGAGACATCCAATTGTACTGAGTGTTGTCGGTATCCAACAAAGAGTTGTGTATCTCACACTCCATCTCTGAGATATATACACTTAGAGTCATGAACTGGGGATAGTAATTGAAGGGTCAGATTGATGAGACTGGCTCCAGAGATAAGATTTCTATGACAGGTTGATGGATACTCCACTATCAAGGTGTACTTTTAATCATAATCTCATTACTTCACTTCTGATGGTTGGACTCACCTTGCGAGAAGACTTTGGTTGTGTTTCCAAACTAGACTGGCCTTCAAGGCCAGGGAGAAAGTGACCAAAGTCACGGGAAAAAAAGGGAGACATGGAAAGAGGGAGAGGAGAGAGCAAAGAAAGAGAGAGATCGACAGAGGTAAGAGAGACACACAAGGATACGTGAGTGGAGAGACTCAGCCAAGTACCTTGGGTTGGTAGACGGGATGGAGGGTGAACACAGCGTCTGCAGATGGCTCCGTGGGACCAGGAGGAAGTTATCTCAAGCCAATAAGCGTGTCATGGGGAGAAATGAGGATTTAAACTTAATAGCAAATAGATCCGGTGATGCAGCTTTGTAGAGCTGTGGGGGAGTTTGGTTCTTAGCCCAGAGAGAGCTTAATAGAAGTCAATAATGAAATCATCAAGATGCAAGCATTAAATGCTTAAATGTGCTGTCTTTGCCTTTGATTACAAAGCCTTTGTTTCTCTCCAAGCACAACCTCAAAGTACACCAGACAATCTTCACTCAAAAGAAAACAAAGTACTCACTCTACAAAAATACAAGTCCTGTTGTCTTCGTTCATTATCTCTTTCTTTCTGGAGGGAGAATCAAAACCAAGGAAATAGAAATAGTTAAGGGAGAGAGGCCAGGGAAAGCCTCAAACATAAATGGAAATGCACGGTCAAATAGCTTTTCTGTTAACAGCCATTCAGTTAAAAATACTGCTTTTTAGATGATCCTTCCCGCCCCCCCCCCTCCCCAATTCAACAGCAGTGATGACCAGTGCTTTAGCACGTGTCAATTCTTTGTCACCATTCATTCATTAGACTTCACGGCGCTCCAGATAGGAATGTGAATACATTGCACGTGCACAAAGCAGAGGCCCAGGGTAATGTGTAGTGACACCACACCTTATACCAGTGGAGGCACTAGGAACAAGACCGGTGGTAATTCTCCAGGGAGAATCATAGAGAAACTCTCCCTGTAAAAATCAGAGATACTAACATCCTTCAGCTCAGGTCACGATCTCACCTTTGGTGAGTTTGAGCCCCGCGTCAGGCTCTGTGCTGACAGCTCAGAGCCTGGAGCCTGCTTCGGATTCTGTGTCTCCCTTTCTCTCTCTGCCCCTCCCCCACTCCCTTCTCTCTCTTTCTCTCTCTCTCTAAATTTTTTTTAAAAATTAAAAAAAAAAGAAAATGTAACCAGGAAAAACAACAACATACTGGTGATAGTATCAATATCTTGGAAAGAGATACAATTATGAGGTATTAATTAGAGCTAAAAGTCCTCTAGATAGACTTCTTTCCAAATCAAGAATTAACTACGGGCATATTTTATTGACATTTAATATATTAATTCACCTCAGACTGCTAAAGTAGGTGTCCAGGGCAATTTGCTTTTGTTCTAAACAAATTTTACTACACAATGTGTTAATTCCTGTGAGACTATGCCATGATATACATTTTCCCTGCATGTCAACTTTTACCCAGTTTATCTGTAACAACTTTACCACTACCCCATGCCTTATTGTTTTTTTCTTTATTTTCTTGGGCAAAAACATGGCAAGTAAGTTGGTAGGGGATCCTCCAGCCTGTTAAGCCATCTTCCCGAAATTACTAAGAACCCTACAAATAAGGAATTTTAAAAATCTGCCAAGTTTCCCCAAATGGGATTCTTGTAATTGTTATTTATTCATGCTTAAATAAATTGGGAGCGTCGATTAAATAGAGGTAAGTAGGTTTTTACTTTAGAACGTCTCAGGTACATCAACATGAAAATATGTATTATGAACATGTTACGCTTCTCACATATGTTTGCTAACAGCACACGTTATTAACATCTTCTGGAATAGAACCCAATTCACGTTTTCTGGAATAGTGTGCTCTGGAACACAGCTGGAGAAAGGATGTTCTGGTCTAGACCAACCTGTCACGTGAACCACCACCTCTTGTAACCCGTGATGCCCACAGAAATTTTTATTCTCCCTGATATACTTTTTAAGCCATCATATATGACACTAATGAGGAAAGACACAGTAAAATTTGATGGTTTTGTACTAAAATTCGGTGGGCCTCACACCGGCCTGTAGCAGACTTCTCTGTTCAAATCCCATCCAGTAGCCCCTTGCCTAATAGCTTGTCAAACCACAATGTAATTCATTCTTTTTTTTTCCTCCTTGAACCTGCTGGAAGAGTTAGTATGTAAATTTCAACCTATTTTTAAGGGTTATTTTCACTCAAGTGAAATCTATCAAGGAAGGAGGGTTATTTTTACAGCATACAGCCACCGCTGATCACCATGGCAACCGGCCTGGTGAAATGCAATAAAGCATCCCTCTGTTATCGTAAACACAAAAGGGAAACACTGAAATCTAAAAGAAAGGCAATTATTGTAGAGGAAAGAAACAACACGCCAATGGAACATTTGCAATAGCGGGTGACTTCACGGAGCCGAACAATATTTCCAGAGCTCGCCCTGTCCAGCCTTTGGGCCGGGCTAGTTGGGACTGAGCAAGGGTTGGGTGAAGCGTCCTCGGAACAACCAGGGCTGCTTTCGCTTCTAAATGACAAAACCACACACATGATTTCAAACCAATATAAACTTTTTTTTTTTCCTTTTCTCATTTCTTAAAACATGAAGTGGGCTTGGAAAATATAGACATTAGGGAGGAGGAAAAAAATACCCATATCAATCTGGTTTTCTTTAGGGGCATATTTTCTTCTTGGCTGTGGAATTGTGGATAGAAAAAAAAAAAAAAAAAAAGAACAACCTGCATGGATCGTAGCAATTGTTTTATATAGCTTCTCTCCTCTTAATTGTCTTTTACTAGGGATGTTGGTAAACTCCAAGCAGATGAGAGCAGAGCCATGCTAACAATTACTAGAATTTAGATTCAGAAAGCTCCAGGATTCATGTAAAATCCAGTAAGCCGAGAGTATCGGAAGACAGATAAATTGACACATAAATTGAGATAAGTTAAAGTGTAAGAATTTTTGTGCCTATATTGTAGATGAGGGAATTGGGGTCCATAAATGTTTGAGTTAAAGATGAGCTGAATACAAAGAGTGGCTTGGAATTATAGAAAAAGCACTAAGGAAACTTAACAAGTCATTCTATTTCTTGAGGATTTGTTTCTGCACCTACGCGTATCTTGAATATCAGCGTTTCCCTCCCCAAGAGAATCACTGCCAACGAGTACATTTAAGATTGAGGGAAGATGGTCTTCTGTCTGCTCTCAGACTCTGACCTTGATCACGACTCCAGAGCTCTGCCCTGCACTCCGTTGCCTTGGCCACACTCGTGGCCTGCACATCACAGCACACACTCTCGCCTGACGCAAGTCTGCCCCCTCAACGTGGAGCTCTGTGGAGGTAGGCCGGGTGTTTCCCCTCAAACAGCTACCACGTTAAGTTTGGTTTTATAGACTTTACTGTGTTTGCGTAAAACTTAAGGGAATTACATCATATGAAGCAAGACAATAAAACTCACAAGTCATATATAACATTTATAGTCCAAAGGGAAAGTGCCCGAGGTTAAAAGCTTCATGTGTACAGTTCAGTTACAAAACTTGCCGTTTGGACAGTAATTCACTCTGAAAAAAAAAGCACCTCCCTTTGGCCTTTGTCTGAGAACTTTCTCCAGCCACTTTGGAGAACTCTACTCCTACTCACCAAGGCTGGACTCATTCCAAGATCCACGTTCCTGCCTCCATCAATACGGTTCATTATTCATTCAATAAACGCTTATTAAGTGCTTACCATGTGCCAAATCATGATCGACACCTTGGTGACATAGGAGCGAGGACAAGATACAATCCAGGCCACGTAGAGCTTATGTGATAATGGGGGCAAATGGACAATAAAAAAAAAACACAAATATGTAGTCTGCCAGATGGAAATAAAGTTCTCTGAAGTAAAATAAAGCACAAAGAAGGCTGGTGAATATAGGGGTGATGCAGGAGGGATACAAATTTTAGGATATTTAAGAAAGACCATAGCGAGAAGCTGACGTTTGAGTGAAGATTCAAAGAAGGCAAGGAAATAAAGCACATAAATATAGGGAGAGATGGCTATTCTAGCTCGAATGAGTGAAATTGCAAGGGTGCTGAGACAGGAGAATTTCCAGAATGTTCTGGAACGCCAGTGTGGCTGGAGCCCCGGGAGCAAAGGGAAAAAGAGTAGGTAATGGGGTGGGGGAAGATTATATATTTATATCATGTGAAGCACTATTTTATATATTCATACTCAACTCCTGTTGATTGTGTGAGTGTGTGTGTGTGTGTGTGTGTGTGTGTGTGTGTGTATGCCATCATGAAGGTTTATATATGCCACTGTATGGATTTTGGTTTTATAAAGAGATGTCCTACATCATAAGATGTCCTACATCATAATAGGACAGTTTTGACTTCTCTGTTGAGAATACACCATAGAGAGGCAGAAAGTGGACATCTTGGGGCGCCTGGGTGGCTCAGTCGGTTGAGCATCCAACCTCGGCTCAGGTCATGATCTCACAGTTTGTGAGTTCAAGCCCCGCATCGGGCTCTGTGCTGACAGCTCAGAGCCTGGAGCCTGCTTCAGATTCTCTCTCTCTCTCTCTCTCTCTCTCTCTGCCCCTCCCCTACTCACACTCTGTCTCTCTCTTCTTCAAAAATAAATAAACATTTTTAAAAAAGCGGAGATCTTAATTTGCAAACCATTGCAATAATCAAGGAGAGAGACCAGTGGTGGCTGGATAAAGATGGTAGGGAAGTGAGAATGTGGCCATTTTTTCCTACCTGTATATTTGTCTACACTTCTATATCTAAGACCTAGATTACAGGATTTTCTGATGGCTTTCTCAACCTGTATTATTATACCTAAATTGTGTTTCAGTGGTTTAGGCACAACAGTTTATTTTGACCTGCTTATCCAAGTTCTAGAAGGGTGAGAGACGGTATTTCTTACTACTTGCCCTTGAAGGTATCTCACCAGCGGGAGTTAAGAATACATCTCTTTAGTCTTCTTATGGTCCAAGACATAAAAGGTGGATCTCTCTCTTACCTACACACCAATCTACTGACCTGCTTGCACCACAAATACACCCGCACATGCACACACTGTGGGAGAACAAACAATACCACTTAGAGATATTTACTATAAACTAGTGCTTCACAAAATGTGGCCGCTGGTCACTGACGGCCTCCAGAATGTGGCCTGCCGTTTGAGAGATGCAGATGAAAAAAGCAGCTACGTAATTTTCTTCATTTCCATTTTGCAAATGTGATACCGTGATTTTCAAAGAAATGTGGTAGCATTCTTAAAACGGACGCATTTTTAAGGGTGTGAATGTGCATTCAGGGTCTGTTTGGGAAAGTTTGATCGCACTGACATTCAGTTATCAGAGTACAAGTTCATTTCAGCCAACATATTCTCTTTGTGTTTCTGTGTGAAGGCTTATTTCTGTTAAATTTGCAATCCTTCTGGGGTGCACTATGGCCAAAATTCTCAAAAGTGGACAAAAGCCTCAAAAGTGGCTTTTGAAAACATGAGACTTTGATTTAAAAAAAAAAAAAAAGTAACCATAGCGGCACCTGGGCGGCTCTGTCAGTTAAGCGTCTGACTTTGGCTCAGGTCATGATGCCATGGTTCACAGGTTCGAGCCCTGCAGTGGGCTCTGGGCTGACAGCTCAGAACCTGGAGCCTGTTTCAGATTCTGTGTCTCCCTCTCTCTCTGCCCCTCCCCTGCTCACACTCTGTCTGTTTCTCTCTCTCTCTCTCTCTCTCTGTCTCTCAGTCTCTCTCTCCAAAAATAAATAAACATTAAAAAAATTTTTAAGTAATAAATACCAGAAACCAAAATCATACTAACACCAGAACAATAAAAACCGTAAGAACTTGAACAGGACTGCAAATAACATCTGTCAGTGATTTGACCAAAGAGCTTCCAAATAAAAGAGCTAATAAAAAGCATGGAGATGAATTTCTGCGAACCGGATCTCACAGGACTGCGGAAACATTCACCTTTAGTCTCTGATGACTGGTATGTTATTCTCAAACCACAGCGTGAATTCACTGAAGGTTCTGCATTGTTACGGAACTAAGCATAGCAACATTTCGAGTTAGTAATTGATTGTTTCCCCCTGATGAAATTAAAATAATGCTTTGTCCGGTAAAAAAAAAAAGAGAGAGAGAGAGAGAGAAGAAGAGAAAAGGAAAGGAAAAGAAGAGAAAAGAAAGGAAAAGAAAAGAAAAAAGAAAAGAAAAAAATTTTTTATTATCAAAAATAGGGAAAAGAAAAAATTCCACAGGTATGAATCTAAGTTATACCGTTTGGATGAATGTACATCCACACACCTGCTGTGGGCCCAGGTCATGCTCTTCCTGTGAAACATGCATGACATTAGGGACAAAGGGATTATTATTATTATTTTTTTTTTTTTTTTTGGAGAGAGAGAGGGAGAACACAAGTGAGAGGGGCAGAGGGAGAGAGAGACAGACAGAGAGAGACAGAGACAGAGAGAGAGAGAGAGAGAGAGAGAGAGAGAGGGAGAGAGGGAATCTTAAGCAGGTTCCATGCTCCGCATGGAGCCCAACATGGGGCTCGATCCCACAACCCTGGGATCATGACTTGAGCCAAAATCAAGGGTCAGATGCTCAACCGATTGAGCCACTCAGGTGCTCCATAACAAAGGGATTTTTTAGAGATAGCTCTCAATAGGACACTAGCAATCTTGAAATGGAAAGACAAGGTCTGGACATTATGAAACATCCATGGCACAAAGTGAAAAAAAGGCAAATGCTATCATTTAAGTCTAGGGGCAGGTGTCTGGCTTTTATATGGGGACGCAATGACAGGTGTGCAGAGTCTGAAACAGCTCCTGACACAAATGTAGTGAGGGAGAAGGATATGAAGACAATTCTGTGAATCACTAAGGAGCCATGATGCAGGACTTATAATATTCTTAATCACTTTGGGAGATACAATATAAACTAAAAATGATACACCATGGGCGAGGCTGGGTGGCTCAGTCGGTTAAGCGTCCGACTCTGGATTTTGGCTCAGGTCATCATCTCAGGTTTGTGAGTTCGAGTCCCACGTTGGGCTCTGTAATGACAGTGTGGAGCCTGCTGGCGATTCTCTCTCTCTTTCTCTCTCTCTCTCTCTCTCAAGTTAAAAAATAAACTTAAATAAATGATACACTGTGATCAAGAGTAGCACAAAAACAGGTATGCGAATAAAAGAAGATATATTGGAAGGCCAATCTCTACAACTCGATTCCCTGAGACTACTTGTTGGTCAAGCTGGGACTCATTATCCTAACTCACTACTGAAGGAAACAGTGAATTATGAACCATGATCCAGTCATCCACACTTCTGTTTTCCCCGCGTGCCGGCCCGGACCATTTCTAAGATTGCATGTGGCTTGACCTAACTTGGTGATCCACTGTGTGTCTGTCACTTTGGGGGACAATATTCTAGTTTTTTTAAGCGTTGAGGTTAAACTATGAACCTCAAGTATTTTAGACATCCAATCTATGTGCAAACATTTAACTCACCACAATTTTATTTGCGTCATTGCTTTATGGTTACCACTTGAAGAAGAGGTCAGTCAGCCCTTATTTGTAATATTTTAGAACCACATCGAAATACTGCAATAATAATATGAAGAAACACTTTCCAGAGGTCAATGAAAAGGAAGGCTGAAGAGGTCAATGAGAAGGAAAAGGAAGGCTGAAACATTAAACCTGCCAGCCTATCGGCGTCCTGCTTCTCTACCTTGAGTGTGATGGGTCTTTCTCCTTCCCCGCCATGGTTTTCTTTTTTTCTTTTTTTTAAATTTTTTTTTCAACGTTTATTTATTTTTTTGGGGGGGGGACAGAGAGAGACAGAGCATGAACGGGGGAGGGGCAGAGAGAGAGGGAGACACAGAATCGGAAACAGGCTGCAGGCTCTGAGCCATCAGCCCAGAGCCCCACGCGGGACTCGAACTCACGGACCGCGAGATCGTGACCTGGCTGAAGTCGGACGCTCAGCCGACTGCGCCACCCAGGCGCCCCCCGCCATGTTTTTCAAGTGCTGTAAAAAAGTCTGTCAATTTCTGGGTCTTTGTTTGATCCGAACGTCCAGAACTCTCTGAAGGAAACCTCAATCCTTGCTTACTCTTCACAATGATTTCTATGTGCGGATTAGCACTTTTTACATTAATAAAAGAGGATGAAAAGAAGTTAAAAGACGTGAAAATTGTATAAACTAATATATTGAAGAAGCCATAGTTCTGTCTTGATCTACCACCTTGACTGTAAGATGTACTGTGCAAGGAAAAGCTCTCCCTGACGCTGGATTTTTATTTTTAATGTTTATCTGTTGTGAAGGAGAGAGAGGGAGAGAGAGCGAGAGAGAGAGAGAAAGAGAGAGAGAGAATGAGTGGGGGAGGGGCAGAGAGAGAGGGAGACACAGAATCGGAAGCAGGCTCCAGGCTCTGAGCTGTCAGCACGGAGCCCGACGTGGGGCTCAAACTCATGAGCCGTGAGATCATGACCTGAGCTGAAGTTGGACGCTTAAACCAACTGAGCCACCCAGGCGCCCCTGGGATGGGGCTTTTTGTCTGTAGCTCCCTTAACATGGATAGGACATCCCTTGAGGTGGCCATTCTCCCCTCATCCCCCTGGTTCACTCCACACCCACGGTCTCTCGGGTGAAACTTCACTGTCATTCGCAGGCGATTTTGAGTGGGACATAAAGTCTCCAAGCTGGCCTTTCTTTCCACTGTGGGCCGCATCTGTCCCACCGAAAACACTCATGCATTACAGCCACTTATTTTGAAGGTTTGCATTTTCTTCTGGCCCCTCACTTTGGTTGTCTGCATCTGTCACATCCTGGCTTCTTGGCAAAGCTTCCCTTTTACCACCTCCTACAATTTCACACGATACCTTTCCTTCAATTCATGACCCCTGGCCTCAAGCAGACTGTTAGGGCTGCCTGGCTCTCCTTCTACATTTCTCTGTCCACCTCACTCCTCAGTCTTCCAAATTAATATTTCAGACCCCCGGCACACATCTCCAACCCCTCCAATTTCTCTCCACCTCATTCTCAACCGAGGACACTTCCCTCGTCACCGAGAAACTAGAAACAACCGTACGCGAACTTCTACGTTCCCACCGCCAAATATGTAGCAGACATTCTTCTAGACCTAGACGTCACTTCTTCCACCCCCCCCACCCCCCCACCCCCCCCCCCCCCCCGCCCAGGGAATGCATGCACTTACCCCGCCCTTACCTGACACCGATCCCTCTGCTTACTACCTGGACGTCCACCTGTCTCCTTCTACAACGACACTCCTCCTCCATTTCTTACCCCCGCTCCGGTGTCATCCAAATTTCCCACTTAATTTAGTCATTCTTACCAATATACAAACGTGCTATTTACGTCCTTCTGCACTGCCCTATTTTTTATTCCCCTTTACAGCAACCCTCCTTAAGAATGTTTTTCTTCGCTGCCTATCTGTACTTTTGTTCCTCCCGTTCTTTCTTGAATCAACTCCAATTAGGCTTTTAGCACCCCACTCCAATAAAACCGATCTCAGAAAGGTCACCCACGGCCATGCCTGTAAATTATTTTAACTTGACCTGAGAGCATTTGACACCAGACGTTTCCTGTCTTCATGAATCACTCTCCTCACTCGGCCCCGTGACATCACTCTGCCTGGGCTCCCCTCGCTCACTGGCGGTTCCTTCTGCGTCTCCTCCGTCGGTTCCTCCTGGTCTTATTAACTGTGACCTTGTGCAAGTTACTTAACCTTTCTGAGTTTCCGCGTTTGTGAAACAGAATTAATAGTCATGGCTGACTCAAGATTGTTTGGGTGATTAAATGAACTAATATAAACAGTGTTTGGTACAAAGGACATACTACATGGGTGTTAGCATTTGTCCCCATCGCTACCATCACCATCGCCATCACCCTGACCACTTAATGTCGTGATGCCCCCAGGGCTCGGTTCCCGAAAACACTCCTTTTTTTCTCCTTACGTCATTCCTGCAGCGACTTCGTCACTTCTATATCCTGAACCACCATGAAGGGTCCTATAAAACCCAAGTTTGTATCCCCAGTCTTATTTCTAGCCTGAGCTCTAGACTCCCATATTTAACTTCTTGCTGTCTTCATTGGATGTTCAGTAGTTATTTCAAGCAAATTTCTGATTTTTGCTCCTAAACTTAAAACTCCCATTGGGAGAGTTGTAACTTCTCCCTTAAATACGACCCCGTTCCATCGCTCAGGCCGAAACTTTGACCTCTTCTTTGTGGCCTCTCCATCTATAATCGACTTTAGAATGTACAGGGTAGTCAGTAGGATAGTATCAGTGTTCTAGTTAGGTTACGTGTGAAGGTCGGGGGAGGTCAGCTGGCTTGCTGTCAAGAACCCCCACTACCTGGCACCTCATCAGTTGGAGGTCTGGCAGATCTCATTCCAGATCCGGCCATGGCAAGCGCTTCCATTCTCCCTGTCTCACCGGACACCCAACATTTGCTGATTAGCATACTGGATGTCAAATGTGATCTTTATTGGTGAAACTAGCACCCTATTAATTAGCATGGTAATGTTAGAAATGGGCTGTCTTTTGTGAAATTAAGGCATTTAACATACAAAGATTGGCTTAAGCAGCTTAGAGATGCATGCAAATATTCCTAGGAGGCCTATATTCTGCAGCTCTTAGGAATGGGTCCCTGGGGTGGGATTGCTAAGTAGCCTCTGTCCAGCCAGGAATGGTGGATTTCTGATCACAAGATTCCGACTATTGGGCATAGAAGCTTGCCGCCTGCCTCGGAAAAGTTGCCACTTCTACCTAGAGTTCATTATTCTTCCCGCATGTGAGAGCTTGCAAACTGAATGGGTCTAGGTGAATCTGAGGAATATTTTGGGCCTCTTGGCAAAGAGCGTCCGGCCAGGACATACTGTGTCGCAGCATTTGGTCTGAGGTCTGTGCTCGTTATAACCAGATATTTTGTTGGGAGGCTGGGAGGAAATAGCTCTTCCCTCCCAATGTCAGACTTCTTCAGTGGCTAAATTACTTCCCGAGAATAATCTCAGTAATGCACATGGCCAACCTGATTTAGATCTTCCTATCTTGCATCCCGCACTCTGTCCATCGGTGAGCCCCCCACCCCCTCCCCCAAGCACCATGAAGCAGGCACCCTATAGTTTCCAACTGGATCTCCAGCACAGGGAACTGTGTCAGGCACATCATAAGTTCTCAGTAAATTTTCTCGTCAAATAAATACTTAACACTCGTGTGGAATCAAATGAGAAGTCGAAGTACCGTTTTCATTAATTTAAAAAGTTGTCTTGAACCATTTTAAAAAGCATTTTCTCAAATTGTTATTCTGCGTGCGTACCAGACAGGTAGTCCTGGGGACCCCGCGCCTCGGAAGCGCTCACCTGATGCTGAGAGTAGAAAAGAAATAATCTTGCAAATGAACCGACAGCTTGCAAGGCTTTGCCGCTCACCTGCCAGGCTGGTGTTTTCCATTCCCAAATAAAGCGCGGGTAATTGCGTTCATTCATGCCCTTCCGGCTCTGTGCTGTGCCCCCTTGAGTGCCCAAGTGAGGAATAGGGTTCTGCCAGACCATGTACCTCTTAACGGCTGTTCACCCGGCTACACAGAGACCCCACCGAAATCTTGGAATTACTTCTTGTAAGGGCCTGATTACTTTCTGGGGCAGGACTTTGTAGGTTGCAGGGCAAGAGGGAGCAAATAACCCGGAAGAGGGGGACTGTTTCGCTTCTCTGTTACTTTAAACCGAGGCTGCTGAGCCCTCTCTCCGGTGTCCTCTATCTTCTCCCCAGCTGGCAAAAATGGTCGTCAGAAGTCTCGCCCAGTCAAATCCTGTGATTTAGAAATTAGGGATGAAATTAGTGGAAATCAGGAAGACCGAAGCAGATTGCATCTGCCCCGCTCCCACGGCCTTGGGAGGGGGGAGGGGAGGAGAACTGGGGAGGTGGGGGGAGGGGCAGTTTGGGAACGGAATTGATGGGGGTTTCGCAGTCCCTGGCAGGTCTCAGGACGCAAGCAAAAGATACAAACGGAGAAGAAAACTGAGATGAGGAATGTGGGTGGAGGGTGCAAAAGAAAAAAAACAAAAGGAAAGGGTTTGAGACAGAAGAGGAGCCTAGGTCACCTTGGAATTTGTCAAGCTGAACAAAGGAAACATCATTTAAATGAGTCAAGGCCAGAAGGGGAGCTTCACGCCCCACCACTCCTGGTCAGTTGCAGACCCAGCAGGACAGACGCTGCTTTGGCTACTGTGTTACTAATTCCAGCAGGAAGAAGGAAGAACTTCTCCTTGCCCAGCAACGAGCAGTAAGAAAACACCGCAATTCAGCCAGTGACAAACCCTCAACCACCTGGAACCACCTGGAACTCTCACTTTCCTCCAATCGACTTCAAAGCAGCCCCTCCCAACTTCCTCCTTCTCGCTCTCAGGTTCCTTCTTTTTGACCTCCTGACTTGCCTGTGGTCAGCCAGCAGGTCCTAAATTGCAATTCCTCTGATATTCCCGCATAAACCCATTTTGCTGGTAACATAAGTGGCTGTTTTACTTTTAAAGGTCAACAAAGGGTAATTCCACCCTCTGAGCCCTGAGCAGGTTTTAACAACTACAAAGGGTCCACTTTTGTTTGCGCCTCTCCTTTTCCCTCCTCCTCCCGATTTCTCTACTTTTCTTTCCCTCCTCTCTGCCAAAGTCCAAAGCAGTGATGAGGCATCAGTGAGAGAGGCAGGACATTCTTGAACCCTCGTGGTTTTCAACTCCAAACTTGATTTTTTTTTTTAATTTTTTTTTTTCAGCGTTTATTTATTTTTGGGACAGAGAGAGACAGAGCATGAACGGGGGAGGGGCAGAGAGAGAGGGAGACACAGAATCGGAAACAGGCTCCAGGCTCTGAGCCATCAGCCCAGAGCCTGATGCGGGGCTCGAACTCACGGACTGCGAGATCGTGACCTGGCTGAAGTCGGACGCTTAACCGACTGCGCCACCCAGGCGCCCCTCCAAACTTGATTTTTTAAAAGAGAATATATGGTCACGGGGCGCCTGGGTGGCTCAGTCGGTTGAGCGGCTGACTTCAGCTCAGGTCATGATCTCGCAGTTCGTGAGTTCAAGCCCCGTTTCAGGCTCTGTGCTGACAGCTCAGAGCCTGGAGGCCGCTTGGGATTGTGTCTCCCTCTCTGTCTCTGCCCCTCTCCCACTTGCACTCTGTGTCTCTCTCAAAAACAAATAAACATTAAAATTTTTAAAAAAGGCTATATGGTCAGGAATAATGTCACATAGAGAATGAGGTCCTCTTGTATGAACAGGATAACTGCATAAGAGATATTCCCCTCAAAGCTGATTGCTATCTATCCCCTGCTTCTACATTTGACCCATGCAAATCTGCCTACTTTCCTCTACCCCCCAGTATTGTATTCTAAATCCTAGAGGGAGAGTTTACGGGACAGAAACTCCGAAGCGTAGTCCTTGGTTCTGGTCCCAGTTCGGTGCAAGTCACCTGCCGGAAGTCATAATTACTACTCCCCGTCTTTTGTCCATTGAGTTTCTACCTTAGCCTCCCATTTTGGTTATTCTAACAGAGAACGTTCAGGGTAACTGGATGATTATATATGGAAGTGGCTTACGTATGGGCGGGGGTCCCCCCTCACAGTATTTTATCCAAATCACATATGATAATGTGTTTTAAGTACTTTGAAAACCGTAAAGCCCTACACAAATGTTATTATTCATTCATCTCTCCCTCCTCCCTGCTTTTTCTCCCCTTGTCCTTCGTGCACAGACACGCCCTAGAGGATGTGACTTCCGTGATTACATGTAAGTTCCTCTCCAGAAATGCCCCTGCAAGTGGTAGTTATAATGTCAAATTTCAGCAGCTGGCTCTCCAATGCGGACTTGTTTAACCCAATTGTCATTCAGCTGGTAATCACCTTTCTTTCCTGGAAAAACCGCAGAGTGGTGCTGCATCAGCAGCGAGATGGATAATAAAAGAGAGCAACTTGGAGACGGAAGGAGAGAGAGCGGGGCCCTGCGCATTAATGGACAATGAAAGCAAATTTGGCTCACGGTACGGTTGGCTTCAAGCTGTAGATCAGCTGTCTACTCTCCGCTCACCCTCCTAACTGAGGGCGGCAGTGTCTCCAGGACAAGGGAAGCCATCAGGTCAAGCAAGATCTTACCTGGGGGACAGGTGGCCATAGTCAATCATTAGGTGACTCACTCAATGAGGTGAGGGAATGAGCTACTGGTTCTAAAATGTCTTACCTGAGGTCTTGCCTGTTCTCCAGAGAATTTGTAGCTGAATCTAGAAAGCGCTCATTCCCACGAAGACCCATTCGAAGATTCAGTGTAACTTTTCACGCTAGAGAATCTGAAGATATACCATGCTTCCCTGAGATCCGAGCTTAAAATACTGAAATTGCAATCTTGACACTTGCTTAACCCAGCCCGTTGGGTCAGTCGAGTGCCAATGGCTTCAGTCTCATCTTCCCTACTCCAGTCTTGTAAGTAAATATTCAATTGGCCTTACGGAGACTAGAAAAGGGCAGACTTAAATGTTTTAGGAAAGGATTTCACCTGAAGACTTAACATTTCATGCCAAACATCTTGGAGAATTTCTATCTGTGTAATCAGTCTACCCAGAGGTGCAGTCTCTTCGGAAGGATTGCACAGAACTCCAGCAAGCCCTTATCTGCTATTGCCCAGGGGAGTAAAATGCCTGCTTCTCCATAGTACTTAGGTTGAAAGGACGAATGTCTTTATGTTGCTAGTTGAATGTTCCTGTCCTCTACCTTCTCCACATCCAACTCAATATCCCCAATGTGGAAAGAGTCATCATTCTTAATGCAGGGCTTTTTGGAGATGGCCTTAACATCTATACAGTTATTAAGAAATTTATGGGAATATTTACATGTCTAGTTTCCATAGATAATAGATAAGCCCTTGAAGGTTGGGAACATATTTTATTCCACTCATTCCTGAGCTCCCCATGGTGCTGTATTTTGCAAGTGCTCAATGTGTATATGTTAATTGATTTCAAAGTCCTTGTGGTTAAATGTTATGTTGGACTGTCTAAATCAGGAGACAGCAAACTACTGCCCATGGGCTGAATCCGGCCCCCCCATCTGTTTTTGTAAACTTTTATTGGGAAGACACCCGTACTTGTTTGTCTGCATGCTGTCTATGACTGTGCTCCCCTCTAGCTGCAGGTTTGAGTAGATAGGGTGATGGTAGTCTATCCTCCAAGCCTATAATATTCACTAGTTAGTCCTTTACCCAAAAAGTTTGCTGATCCCTGGTCTATATAAATAGTGGTGCCATAATATAAAAGAATTATCATTAGCCTGAAGACACCGGGACCCAACTGAACAGAATCCATTGAAAGGCGAGCAGAGTTGAAAACAAGTCGCCATCACTTTATTCATTAATCATCCACGAATCTTGCCTGGCATTCAGTATCTGTCAGTCACTATTCTAATGCCTGAAATACAGCAGAGAGCACAACAAGGTCCCAATCCTCCTGGAGCTTTCATGTTTGTGGTAGAGTCTGGAACCAAATGCAAAAGTAACATAATTTCAGAGAGTCACAAATGCTTACTAAGAAAATTAAAGAGTAATGGTGGAGATCAGTCTTGTCCAGTAGAAATAACACATGCCACATATGTGATTTTAAGGAACCCTAATCAAATGCTTAAAAACTGAAATAAATTTTTGTACTATGTTTTATTTGGTTCCATGGAGACCAAATGTCACCACATCAACAGGTAATATTAATGAGATATTTTGTATTCTTTTTTTCATACTAGGCCTTTGAAATTCGGTTTCTTTTTCACACTTATATTTGCAGCCCATTTCAATTCAGACCAGCCGCATTTCAAATGCTCAGTAGCCACACATGGCTGATGTCTACTGTGTTGGACAGTGTGGGTCTAGAGAAGGACTGGAGAAGCTTCTCTGATGAAGGTGACATTTGATCTAACACCTGAGTCACGAGAAGAAGGCAGCCAGACGGGGGGATCAGCCAGTGCAAGAGGAGTAAACCAAATTTGAAGATTCAAGGAGAGGGAGAGGCTGAAGTTTTAGAATAAGGCGACACTGGGAGAAAATGCGGTAGAAAGGTAAACAGGGACTAGAGCCCCCGGGGCATTATGGATATCCAGGCAGCCTGAAACTAATTCTAAATGGATGGGCACCCATTGGATGGTTTTGAGCAGAAGATTAGCGGAACTTGGTAATTCTCTTTAAACTTTTCTCTCCTTGATGTGACTTCTCTACAGTGTATAGTAGGACAAGAATGCAGACAGGGAAACCAAGTAGAAGGCTGTTTTGGTGGTCCATTTATAAGAAAACAGTGATTTGAATATTTATATAACATTTTATGGGTTTCAGAATACATATATATATATATATATATATATATATATATATACACACACATATATATATATATATACACACATCTCCTAGTGTTGTTAGCTGACGTATATAAGTGATTAGCATCGTGCTTGATGTATAGTAAGTGCTGGAAGGTCCTTCTACCTAAGCTGGAGCAGTATTTTAACAATCAGACAAAAATGATCTGCTTCACCTTAGGTTGCTTCATTTAGGCAAGGAGCAGGGACTTTACACCTTCTGCAATGTAGAAGGATGTATTATGAGGTCACACATAATAGTGGGAAAGATGGGAATCTCAAGGAACTCTAGAAACTTCGCACAGCCTCATTCCTCTCTCAAAAGCAACCGTCCCTTGCCCTCATTCCTGGGGCATTTACATTCACAGGATCTGGTTGCTTTCTTCCCCCCCCCCCCCCACCCCGCTTCGTACTCCTGAGAAACTCTTAGTTCCTACTTCAGATTCCTAAGAGAGAAACTCTTAGCAACCTAGCTAATCATTGCCATTCCTGTTAGGTTAGAGCTCTTTCTTCCAGACCATGAAGCAGTCTCTGGGCTGATTGCCCTTGAGTCATGTGCCCACCCCGGGTTCAATCAGCTAATGCAGAATTACAAGAGGGTAAAACACAGAATTCTATGGTACAGATCATGACCCCTGCTGAAGAGAAAAAAAACCAGCCTTCTTGCAGCAAGAACTGGGGATAACACTTTTTATGCTAAAAAGAGGATTGTGTGTATGGCAGGCACTGTGATTAATCTGTCCGATAACTTGTGTTCATTCAAAACATATTGCTTACTGGAATATCAGGCCCTGCTCTGGGCACTGAGGATATGGGAGGGAATAAAACACAAATTATCCTGCCCTCCTGGAGCATGCATTCGCCAAAGAAGACATAAACAAGAAAACAATAAATCAGTAAAATAGGCATGCCAGAGAGTAACAGGTATTACAGGCAAAAACAAAAACAAAAGCAAAAGCAAAACAGAAAACAAGAAACAAACGCAGGCCGAGTGATAGGCAGCAACCTGGAGAAGGGTGCTGTGATTTTATGTAAGGCGGTCAGATCAGGCTTGAAGGAAGTGCAATGTTAGTTATGCGGTTATCTAAGATAGGGCTGGGGTAAGAACCATCCAGGCAAAACTGGACCAGTCAGCGCAAAGGCCCTGGAATGTTTGAGGCTCCATAGGGAGGCTGGCTGCCTGGAAGGAGGAACAGAATAATAAAAATGAGATCAGAGAGACAATGGGAGCTAAGCTGCATGGGGCCTTATAGGTACTTGTAAGAACTTTGGCATCTACTCGGAAGGAAATGGGAAGCCCCTGGGGAGTTCTGTGCAATAGAATGACTTGAACTGTCTTCTATTATTAAAAAGAACACACACACACACACACACACACACACACACACACACTCCACATTATCATGGGGAAAATACAAAGAGATACGAAGGCAGAAACTGGGAAACCAGTTGAGAGGCTATTGCGATACCCAGGAAACAATACTGGTGGCTTGGAAGCATTGAGAATGGTCAGATACGTCAGAGAAGACTCCAGATTGGGAAGAGCTTGATCAGCCCCTCTGAGAGCTCTCCTGAGCTGGAGAAGCTGGCCTGTCTACCTCCTTTGTTTACCTGTAATTGCCCATCTGGACACGGACCGTGGCGTATGGACCATGCATATCAGACTCCACCACCTAGGGAGAAGTTGGTAGCACTCCAGACAACTGACTCAGTAAGGCACTGTGGTTCTTGATGACTTATTTCTCAAGCTGGATATGGGACGGAAGCGAAAGGTATCTGAGGAAGAAGCCAAGCCCTTAGGCGCCGATAATGGAAATGACCTGTAGAAGGAGGGACCAGTTATTTCAGGTCAACAACGTAATACCCCCCTAAGCTGGGTCAACCTCGGTGTTGGAATTATGGCAGCTCCTGTTTGCTGCCTGTACCTCAGTGAGTCACCCATTTGGCTTCTGGTTGCAGCCATCTTGACAGAGGCCACCTGCCCACCCATGGTGAGTGCAATCAGATGGAAGGTGCGTTCCCCATCCAGCTGCCCAAAGCCCATGCCAACCATCTGGTGTCACTAGAGCATGACTGCTCCAGCTGGGGTGGGTGAGGAAGCACTCTGAAGAGAGCTGGAGACTTAAGGAATCTGTGCAGTTCAATAAAGAGAACCGGGCTCCAGCATCCATCAGGAGGTCTAAAATCTGTTCTCTACTCTCTTGCAAGAACAAGATGAGAATATAACAGAAATTCGTTTTAATAAATGTATATTAACAATGTGTCTGGCATAGATGGAGGTGATACATAACACACACCCCTAACTTTAAAAAGTCCATGTTATGCCCGAGGAAATGAAGGCATAACGTTTAAAAAGGCAAATATTGTTTGCAAATGTATGGAAAACCTGTAGTGGGGACACAGATTGGAGTGGACTGAGGCTAGCAAGAGGAAGTCAACAACGTCCTATATTTTGAAGAAAAAGGAAGAGTTTCTCACTGGACAAGAGAAAGAAAGACATTCCAAGTTGAAAACGCACTTACAAGCATACATGAAGAGGTATGAAAATAGGTACCATATTTGGCAAATTATGAATAAAAGGTTTTAACCAGAAAATAGTACGTGGGGCAGAGTGCCTAGAGATCTGGAAATGTAGGTTGTAAACAGGTTGTAAATAGCTACTTTATTGGGTAGGAAATAGAAGCCCATAAAACATTCCTTGTTTCCTCTTTATCAGGAGAGTAAAATGATGATTTTACAAAATGGGGCATAAATGTCTTCAAAATCTGAACTTGACATTGACTCTTCTCTTATTCCTATCTCTTCATTTTTCTTTTTCCTTTTTTAAAATGTTTACTTATTTATTTTTGAGAGAGAGAGAGAGAGAGAGAGGAGTCGAGAGAGAGGGAAAGAGAGAATCCCAGTGCAGACCCCAATATAGGGCCTGATCCCCCAACCATGAGATCACAACCGGAACTAAAATCAGTAGTCGGATGCTTAACCCACTGAACCATCCAGACGCTCCATTTTGCTTTTTCTCACTTCCTTATCTGTTTATTCTACACACCACTCTTGATTTTCTTTCTTACAGCTCTCTCCACATTTTTCTCGATGCTCGCCTACCCAGATGAAAATAAATAGACGGTGGGCATCAATAAAACTAATAAATTATTGAATACAAAAAACTAGAAAATATCCCTTCTGCGTGTTTGACCCACATGCCTATTTGATAGGCATGTAAGAATTAGGTCTCCACAAACAAATGGAGTGACACTAAAATGTTTCTCTGATTCGAGATGCAATCTATAAACCAAATGATTTGTTTGCATTTTAATCTGGTCACTTGAAAATATCAGTTAATTTCCTTGAAAACTAATGCCTCTGTGTTTCTCCTCCCCAGAGGTGAAATTTATAGGCTCTCATTACTTTTTTTTAACTTTTTGTTCCTTTCCAAGGTAGTTTTCTGGGTTGAAGAAATTCTGATTTTGGTTTGTTCTATTTTTTTTTTTTATTGTTTTGGCTATTCAATTGGCAGTAGCAAAGGATACTACGCATCTAAACATCTAAACAACCAGTGATCTCTTTTTTGAGGGACACTTCTAATCAACGTTATTACAATTTTATTGACTATGTTCCGTCTGTTATACTTTTTAGCTCTGCGACTTATTTATTTTATAACTAGAAGTTTGTAGCTCTGAATCCCCTTCCCCTATTTCACCCATGCCCCCATGCCCTCTCCTCTGGTACCAACTAGTTTACTGTCTATTTATGAGTCTGTTTCTGTGTTTTTGTTTGTGTGTGCGTCATGATCATCCTAAGAGTGCTGGGGAAAAGTCCATCCAGATTCCTTTGAATCAGGGAAATAAGAGCGATTTTTCTTCTGGTGTGGCATTATGGTATCCTGAGAGGAGCCGTAAATGAAGTATCAGGAGACCTGGTCTGCCACCAACTAGATTTGTGACAGTTGACGAGGTGCTTCAGTCTTCCTGACACGTTATCTTCACTGAAAATGAAGGATCTGGATTTCATTCTACCTAACTGTTCTTACACTAACTTCAAAACGCAATGACAATAACCTTCCTCGGGTTTCTTTATTTGTCAAATTTTTAGCTACTGAGTACACTTCCCTGAAGCTGCCAGTTGATTCAGTAGGTCCCCAAAGCACACTTACCCACTGACTTTCCTAGGCATGTCCCTGTTCATCCAGATCACAAAACACCAAGTCTGGCCATTATAAGAGACTTAAATAATTTTTGGATCATTTACCAGCTTACATAAGCAAACCCTGTAAATCACCAAGCGTGAATTCCCACTCATCTGGATTACAGTTTTGAAAAGCTAGCTAAAGGGCAAAGGGGACGGGGCGGGGGGAAAGAAAGAGAAGGGAGATAGGTGATAGAGAATTTGAGATCCAAAAAGGGATAATCCCTGTTTCAGGACGGAAGTTTGCTTCTTCATAATTTGCCCTAATGGCTCACCCAAGCAGTGAAAGGTCAGAGATTCTTATCTCTCAGAGAGGTGACACATCCATTTATCACACTCAGGCTAATGTAAATGCTTTGGATAACTCCAAAGGAGGTGGGGGTATTCTTTATTCGAGCCTCTATGTTCTTTCTTCTTCTTTTTCTTTTTCTTCTTCTTTTTTTTTTTTTGTTAATAAGTTTTTGTTGAACAGAGAAAATGTATATGTTCATGTTCATCTTGAATTGTAAGTCATTTAAAAGGATTTCTAATGATCACTTTCATATTGAATTATTAGACCGTCAATTAACAGACACAGAGCCAATCTCTACCATCTCTTACTGGAGAGAGATGAATTACAGGGCGGTTCAGCAAGCAGACAAGATTCACCAAGTAGTAGGAGTCAGAGCAGTCTGGTCCCTCAATATGAGACAGGAAATTCTCCAAATAACATTTCCTGTATGTTTCCAGATAGTTTCTTTAACAGGACTTTGTTTTCCCCCTTAAAATAGTATTCATGGGTACCTGAGTCATCATGACCCTCACATGATAAGGTTTTTAAAACACTGGGGGTCCAGTGTCTTTAAAAAAATCAGCCAACTTTTTCCTTCAAAGAGTATTCAAAAACATATGACCATCCTCAAACTAGTGAAATTGAACCCTCCTCACTGAATACACATTCTTTTCCTTTTCCCTTGATAATGAGATTTTTAAATCATAAGGTTGTGCTAGATTGTCCACACTTTTCTTTAACAGAAAAAAGGAAAGAGAGACAGACTATCTCTGCAGATAAGGTGTGTGACCGCTTCTATGTCATATACTCCCCAAGGCAGGGTCATGCTTATTCTCATAACCCGTTTCCTCTCTCCCCTGTGTAAGTAACGTAGACATAGCGTAACGACCAACATCTACGTAACTGGACCATCCCTGCGTGTTTACTGAGCACTTGATCTTGTGTTATACCACAAGTAAGGGAATGCATTCCTCACCTGCACACCATAATCATGTCTAAACAATAACAATGCTATTACTGCTACTCATAATAATAGCTGCCCTTTGGCAAACATTTTCCACGTACCCGGACTGTGCTGAGAACTTCACAGATATTACAACATTTAATCCTTACAACTAGCCTTTGAAATGGGTGCAAGTATCTCAATTTTAGTTAAAGAAACTGAGACTAAGAATGGTTATATAAACTTCCATCACCAAAAAGCCAATTAACCATGGATTTGGGCACATAATGCAGGTGTCTGACTCCAAATCCTCTGTGTGTGTGTGTGTGTGTGTGTGTGTGTGTGTGTGTGTGTGTTTTATTATTATTATAACAGAGTCTTTCAACACTTGGTTTGTGACTTATTCGTGACTCACAAAATTAATTTTAAAAATTCAGAGAGTATTAAATACAGTACTGTCTTGTGAAACTTCTGGTTTTCATAATTGTGTGTGTGTGTGTGTGTGTGTGCATGTGAGTGCTAGGATACAGTGTAAACTGTATTTTTCAGTCAAAAGGAAAGCCACTGTATTATATTATGCTTTTTCTACATTGTATTAACACCTTGAGGGAGGGATTCAGTCTTGTCAACTACTGTAGCTCATTCTTATAGCTGATGGTAAGTAAGTATTTTGTTGTTGTTGTTGGCTATGGCTATTTCATATTCAAAACACTATTCTACTATTAAATTTGTGGGTTGGGGCAGGGTCTCATCTGAATGGTGAAGTGGCAGTTATGAAATGTGTCTTCCAAAAAGATAAATAATAAATAAATAAATAAATAAATAAATAAATAAATAAATGGGTACCTGGGCGGCTCAGTCAGTTGAGCGTCTGACTCTTGATTTTGACTTAGGTCATGATCCCAGGGTCGTGGAATTGAGCCCCACGTTGGCCTCTGTAATGAGTGTGGTACCTGCTTGGGAATCTGTCTCTCTCTCTCTCTCTCTCTCTCTCTCTCTCTCCCCCCTCCCCTGCTCTCTCTCTCTCTCACTGTCTCTAAAAGAAAAAAAAAAATGAAATGTGTCTCCTGACCGGGAAGTAAAAGTGAAGGAGAAGCCCAAGAGTGCTAGGGACTGAGGCTTTCTTCCCATGATATTGACCTTGAAGGAATCCAAGGCTTCCCAGCTGGGCTCCTGGACTGGACTGGAAATTCACAACCTGCATCCTTCACGTGGAGGCAGGCTTCCAGCTGGCAAATATAAAATCGAGGAGGGAAATGTAAGGTATACCGACTATTTGAGGATAGAACATAAATATCTCAGAACAGTAACAAACTAGAAAGGACCTACCAGCCCTAAGAGCAAAGCCCCTATACTTTATTAACCGGTCTGTATTTCTGTGATTCTTTTATTTTCTATGTTCTCTGTTATTTTCCCATTGCACTTTGTCCGCTATTGGAAATTTCCAGTATTTCAACTCTGCCTGTCAAAGGCAAGGGAAGGGAAGGAAGAAATTGTTGTTCCCATTGTTAGTTTGCTCTCAAAACAGCATCAATTGTTTCTTTTCCTATTTTTTTTAAATGTGTTCTTGTAAGAAAGTAAGAAAATGCAAAAAAAGTTGTTAAAAAGCTATAAAAGTTACTAGAATTTATACACCCAGAGAGCACTACTGTTAACTTGTTGGCATATTTATTTCCAGGTTTATTTTTACTTCCTTGTGAGAAAATATTTTTAAATGTGGTCATATTCTATATATAGCTTTGTATCCTGCTTTTTTCTACTCACTTTGACTTTCAACTATTTTCAAGTGTTATCTTTTGACTTCAAACCGTCTTTTAAAATGTGATTTTATTTTAGTGTATGGCTATATCACAACCTTTTTTTTTTTTTTTTAACAAATCCACTTTTGTTTAACACATATTGCTTTTGATTGTAAGGAAGGGGATCTTGCCAGTCTTTGTTTTCTGTTTGCTCTTATGCTTTTTCAGATAGACATCTAGTATTGTCTCCTCTCTCCTGAAACCTTCAACACTTTTTCCCCGCTCCTCACTCTCAATTGATGACCTTGCTTTTTATTTCATTAAAAGTATAAACATTATCAGATAAGAATCTAGCAGTTCCTTCTACCATACGTACGCAGGTATTTATTTGTTGGTATCTTTTGCCTGTTACTATCAAACTGAATTTATTTTCACGTCGGACTCCCCTCCACTTGTAAGCAAGGCTGCACCCCCTTTTGCCTGCCCGAGGATATCCCTCCGGCAATTCCCCACTGACCATTCAGCATCATGCCCATTGCCTCCATCCCGAATCGTTCTCATCCTGCTTCACAACAAATCTGGGAATATAAAATTATTTATGTTTTACAGACATGGACACTGAGCCTGGTGAATGCTCGTTGTGGTCTCCCCCTGTGTCACTGTCTCTTGCCCCACAGTATCAGTTAGCTTTTGCTGGATAAGAAATACCCCCCACGATTTGGAGGCTTGAAGCAACGTTCATTCACGTAGCTCACGGTTCTGTGCGCTGGCTGGACAGGTCTTCGTCTAGGTCAGCTCGGCGCTTTTCTGCTGGGTTTGCTCAAGCATCGGCGGCAGTCAGCTAGCAGGTCAGACGGAGGCTGGATGATCCGAGATACCCCCACTAGTATATTTGCCTATTGGCAGGATGTTGGCCAGGGCATTTCAGTTCTTCTCCATACTAGCCTCCCACTCTCCTTGGGCTTTTCCACATGGTAATGGTCTCAGGGCTCTGAGCACCCTAGAAAGGGCTGGTCCCCAAAGCAGAAGGGCTGTTCAAGCCTCTGCTTGTTCACCTTTGCCACTGTGCCCTTGACCAAACTAAGCCAAGCTATGAAATGTAATGTATGTTGTACGGAGAAACAAAATGGACGAAATAGACAAGCAAGAGATCCCAGCACCCATTCTATGTACGGGGCAGCACATATAGAAACATCACCTAATTCAGACCTTTCCTTCATAGATGTTAGGAAAATGTCTGAATACGCAATAGATGTTCTGCATATTAGTTTTTTATCCTTCTGAGATGGAGGTAAACTGAGACGACTAGCGGACTAGAGAGCTATGAGTGAGTCCAACAGAAAGCAACCAGGTGCCTACAGTAGCTGTGACTTGTTACCATCAATATCAGAGATGGGGATGGGCGGCACAGTATTGATCGTAATATCACTTACTGAACTTAGGAAGGAGAAACACACAAACACCTGGTAATAGTTGTTTCCCAAGGATAAGGACTGTTGGTAGAGAATTTTTTTTATATAAATGTAACTGACTTCATGCAGCATCAGCATCATGGGAACAAAGAATGCATCTCAATTCTACTTCACATTATGTTTTGGTCAAGGCTTATATAAACAAAAATCTCCTTTTTCCGAACCAGTCAATTGCGTAAACCCTCCTTACTAACCCAGGAGAAGATGAAGACAAGCCAAGGCAAGAGGGAGAACAGGTTATATTAGCTGGCTCCGTGGATTTGAATTTTTCCAAAAAAAAAAAAAATGTGCAGAGAAAAAGGTTCTAACAGTTCAAAGTCTTAGAGAGTAAAATGAGAGGACACATAGATGGTAAATAATCTGTAATACGGTGAGGGTGTTGGGATGTCAAAGTTGGGCTTAACATATGGAAAGGGATGGCATTCACAGGGAGGGCCAAGCATGACAAGGTCAGGAGCCACAGTTGAGGATCAAGATCAGGAATAAGGTGGGAAATTTGTGCCACAAGAGGTCGGTGGTAGAAATTTACTTCCCATCACCCCTCAAGTAAAGGCAGAAAACCAGAGAGAGTTGTGTCTTTAGGACACTATTCAAATGTTTATAATTTTAGCTTTGACTTCTCCATAGCAAATATGTCACCATGCAGGGCCCTTCATACCAGGCGATGAAAGGCACCCAGACTCTGAGGTCAGAGGTGCTGAGTCATAGTGAAAAATGGTTGGATCTTTGAGTCACATACATCTGGCGCCAAATCCAGTTTCTAGCCCTTACTAGTTGTGTGACCAGGAGTAATTTACATAATACTTCTCCGAGCCTGTTCTCTTTTCTATGAAAGAGAGATAGTAAGACATCCTTTTCCGGATGATCACAGGCATTAAATGAGGCTGTGTATGTAAAGGGCGGCCAACAGATTAATTGTTCAGTACGTAGTGTAATTAGTATTGTCATACAGAACGTATCCAACTTCTCTTTCAGTTACCTATTTTGTGACTTGTGTAAGTTACTAATGTCCATAGACGTCAGTTCTCTTTTCAGTGTAATGAGGATCCTGTCCATGTGTGAGGTTCCAGGAATCCCCCAAATCTTTTCAAATTCAATACAAATATGGTAATTAGGGTCTACAGCACATCTTTTTCCCGCGCCCTTGAGCAGGTTTGGAATCGGTTATTAATGCATCTGTCCTTTCCTTAGATGGTGGTGAATAATTCCACTTGAAACTAACTGGAGCTTTTGGACTGGGGTGAAGAGGGGAGAGGGTGTACAGCTGGAATGCATTGCTCATGTACAGTACCTGCCCCTTGTGAATATGCTAGCATACTTTGCACAGATGTCTCTTTGTTTCCAAAGAGGAAACTAATTGCCTTTCTTGTTTGAGTCTGAGAAGTTTTCCTACGTTGTTCTGCAATAATGGGAGACATCTCTCAAACTTTGCGGAGCCCTTCCCCAATAGCATCTCCCATCAGATGCCGCTCGGGTGTCCCACATCTCAAGAGGCAACCTTCATCTTTTCAGCGGTAAATCCCGTTCGTTTAGTTGTCTTATCATTATTGTCTGCCAATCACTTACACACACACGTACGTGCACACACACACACACACACACACACAATCTGACGGAGGAAAGGTGAGTGGAGAGAAAATGCTTTCAGGCTTCATTCTAAAACCAAGAATCTTTGGCTTGTAATTGCTCGTAACTGGTGATTCCAGGGAGAATGAAATGTGCCAGACTGAGATCTCAGTAGTTGGAAATTTCCTCCCACAGGATGTGTACCTCACCAGCAGCAGCTACCAGCCCTGCCTAGCTTCCCCAGTGCCCCCTGCTGTTGTTTCCCTAGCAACCAAGCAGAGCCCCGTGTATCCCTCAAAGCCCCTCACAGTTGCTAGGGAAACCCCAGGGTTTTGCTAATTAGAGCCAGGTTGAGCTGTAGCTAGTGGGGGTGGGCAGATCTGTGAGCTTTGGGTAAACCCTCCTTGAAAGGCAAACCAGAGCACCCCTCATCCATCCACGTTTTACCTCTTCCCCCTGGTGAGTTCATGCACATGTGATTCCCCTCGTTCTGTGGATGAACAGCATTGGGCCTCGGGGCATTGAAACAGTCTTCGACATCTTTGGGGGGACAGAGTCCCATAGCCAGAGAAAGTGTAGCTTCCCAGATGTTCTGGGACAGACCTAGTTTCAAATACTCTGACTCCAGGGGCATGGATATAGTTGACAGATTGTCATGTGACCTGATTTTCGTATGTTATTAAGGGTGGCAACAGTGTGACGATTTTCGGAGAGCTGGTTGGTCGGTGAAGAAGATCTGGTGTGAAGGGAAACTCTTTGTCCCCTCCCCTCAAACTACGACAACAATGGTGGCAACTCGCTCTTCCCAGAGGTTCAATGAGCTCTCCACTACTGAATCGACTTTTCAACACCATAGACTCTCCATTTTCTTGGTCACTCAAGAAAGTTGTCTCCATCAACTGGGATTCCGAGTTGGGTCACTGGAACCTCTCTCTCACTAATACTTTCAACCCCCCGTGGCTTTCTTCCTGAGCTCCTTCCCAGAGGAGCCCAAAGTCTCCATCCCACCTGGAGTCTCTGTGCCTTTCTTTTAGCAATGGGCACTGCTAAGAAAAACCAGAAATCATGTGGTTTGGGGCTGCAACCAGTCCATGGCCTCCAAACTTAGCTGCACTCTGCCCACTTGTCCTTGACCCATCTCCTTGCCCGTTTTCCTCAGTGACCGCTCCCCACCTTCACCTCTTTCCTCCAGTCTTTGCTCATCCATCACTCTCTTCACTTTCAGGAGATGGGCTCTTGCACAACGTCATCCAGAGACTTGAAGCCATCTTAAATGAACAGCTTTGACTTCTGAGCAGTTACCTGCAAATTACCGAAATAAGCACACCTACATATTCCCTCCTTGCAGTGTTCTTTTTATTTTTAATTGCGGTATAATTGACATACAGCATGCTATTAGTTTCAGGTGTATAACATAGCGATTTGACATTTGTTTATATTGTGAAGTGAGCACCCCAATAAGTCTAGTTAACAGTCTTCTCATCCTACCTCTTAAAACAAAATGTGCCACTTTGGGGCACCTGGGTGGCTCAATCGGTTGGGCGGCCACCTCCAGCTCAGGTCATGATCTCGCGGTCCGTGAGTTCGAGCCCCGCATCAGGCTCTGTGCTGGCAGCTCGGAACCTGAAGCCTGCTTTGGATTCTCTCTCTCTCTCTCTCTCTCTCTCTCTCTCTCTCTGCCCCTTCCCTGCTCTCTGTCTCTATCTCAAAAATAATAAACATGAAAAAAATTTTTTTTAAATGTGTCACTTTTCCAAAGTTCTTCTGCCTCCATATAGACACCAATTATTACCCACCCTGTCATATATCTTCGACCTCTCTTGAAATACTAGTTCTATCACCTCAGACTATTAGCATATTCATCAAGAATGACTGCAACATAAATAAAACCAAAAATCTTAATCTCCTAACTACCACCCTATCTCTCTCCCTTTCCTTAGTCAAGCATCTTCAAATATGAAAGGGCATAGAAAATAACAAAATAGTGTGTTCCAGGGTAAAATTAAAGCAGGGAAGAGACAATACAAAAGTGAAATATTTTTAAAACTGAACAAATAAACAAAAAGGCAAACAGACTCCTTTTTATTTATTATTTTTTTAATATGAAATTTATTGTCAAACTGGTTTCCATACAACACCCAGTGCTCATCCCAAAAGGTGCCCTCCTCAATACCCATCACCCACCTTCCCCTCCCTCCCACCCCCCATCACACAGAGGACCAAATGGTAGTTGTCAGGGGAGGGAGGATGGGTAAAATAGGTGAAGAGGTCCGAACTTCAAGTTATAAAATAAAAGTCATAGAGATGAAAAGCACAGCAGAGGGAATATAATCAATAATGTTGTGTTAACATTATATGGTGACAGGTGGTGACTACATGTATTGTGGCAAGCACTGAGTAATGTATAGAAATGTCGCATCAGTATGTTGCACCCCCGAAACTGATGATGTTGTATGTCGATTATACTTCAATAACACATTTTTTAAATTCCCAAAAAATTACAATTGAAAATAACACCCCAAATTGAATCCTTAGAGATAATTACAAGAGGTTATGTGAAACCTCTATGGAGAAAACTATGAAATGTTACTGAGAAAAATAAAGACATAAAGGTGTGTATTAAGTTCTTATATTAGAAATTTCAATATTATAAAAATATCATTTTGCTTCAAGTTGATCTATACATTCAGTATCGTATCAATCAAATTCCACCTGAAAATGAAAAGGACCAAGACAACTCAAGCAATCATGAGGAAGAACAAAATGGGAGAACTTACAATAATTCAGATGGTGTGATATTGGCATGAGAATAAGCAAATCAATAGAACAAGAAAGAGAATCCACACACATACCTATAAAGATGGCCCTATATAGTAGTGGAGAAAAGTTGAGTGTTTCAATCATGGTTGTAGGGCCAACTGGAGATATACCTATATATCCGAACACCTATAGATATAAATACATCTTTATATGGATATATAATACATAGATTTACATACAAGAATATAATGTATATATATGTACACACACACACACACGCACACACACACACACACACACATAGAGAGAGAGGATATCCATACAGAAAGAAAATAAACTTGACTCCTGCTTCGCAGCGTATATAAAATTTATTTGAGATAGATAAGAGAAGCGTAATGCTAAAAATTTAAAGCTTATGGAAGAAAACATAGGATTATACCCTCAAAACTCGAAGTATGAAAATGTCCTTTGAAGGATATAATAGATTAAATAAAAAGTTGATGAACAGAACTTCATCTAATTTGAAAACTTCCGTTCATCCAAAAATACAATAAGAAAATGAAAAAAAAAAAAAAAACAAGTCACAGGCTTGAAGAAAATATTTACAGTACACGTATCTGATAAAGGATTTGTATCCAGAATACATAAAAAATTCCAACAAATCAATTAAAAAAGAAAAGACACATTACCCAGTTTGAAAGACACTTCATAAAAGAAAATATATGAATGGTCCGAAATCACATAAATTAGCATAAATCACATCATTAGCCATAGAGGAAATGCTAGTTAAAGCCACAATGACATATCACTGCACACTCACTAGAAAGGCCAAAATTTAACTCTAACAATATCAAATATTAATGCGAACATGCAGCTACTGAAATTTCCATATACTGCTGTTAAAACCCTAAATGGTAGAACCATCTTAAAATCTTTTGGTAGTTTCTTATAAACGTAAGCATCACCTATGTTATAATCAATTCTTCTAAGTAATTTAGCCAAGATAAATGAAAGCCCAGGTCCACACGAGGATCTTCATTCATAGTAGCCCCAAACTGAAATCCCAGATGTGCCATCTATAGGAAAATGGATAAACAAATTGTGGTTTGTTTTCATACAGTGGGACGCGATTCAGCAATAAAGAGTAATGAACTGTATGTTGCATGTTCCTTATTTGCAACAACATGAATTAACTTCTAAAGCATTATATTGAAATAAGAAAGCCAGATAGAAAACGATAATATATTATGCCATTTATATGAAGCCAAAAATCAGGGAAAACTGATGTCTATGGCTAAAAAAGCAGCACAATGTTTATTTCTGTGAGTCTGGAGTGAAATGTTAACTGGAAAATAATGTAGGAAGTTTCTGGAATGATGGAAATAATATGTTGATTTGGGTATTGATTTCAAGCATGTGTAAATTTGTCAAAACTCATTATTGGACCATACATTTCAGATCTGTGCATTTTCCTATGTGCAAAGCACATGCCAATAAGGGAAAAAATATGTCAATGTAAACAAGTAAAAGGGGCCTGAGTCTCTGAAATCTCAAACTACATAGTAGCTCAACACTCCTTACCCTGCTTTCACATGAGAGAAAATTAAACTTGCAGTTTCTTTGTAAAAATAATTAGCCAATCATGGCAAATACAGAAAAAGTCATGTCTTAATCATCTTATTTTCTTAATACCTAGTATGAGGAGCAAAAGAAATATTTGCTGAATTAAAATGAACATGTATATACAGAGGACCCCCTAAGATATTTCTGAATTAAGTGACTCATTGGGTTCAACCTAATCCAGAAGCCCCGGGGCGGTGCCCTGAGCCATCTCACCCAGATTAATAAAATATCTCTATGTGCAGTACACATAAGCTGGCACTGGTGTGCAGAAAAAGAGTCCCTTTCATTATGATCTATTTTGTATATTTCCAGTTTAGTTCTTTTCTTTGAAAGTTGGGGGAGTAATTCAGAGCCCCTTTGAGGAAATGTGGAAATCTGCTGAATGTGCCATCAGGAAGGGAAGCTTTCAAAGCATGATTTATTGTATATTGTTGAATATTGGAAAATTCCTGAGCTCACCACCTCTCCAGGATACTTCTGTACAATTACAAAATTACCAGTCAGTTCCCCCCGGAATGTGTGCCACAATAAGGTTGAATGGCTGAACTTGGGGGTTGTGTCTGATCCTTACACACACGTGAAGATTTGGGGGCCTATATTCATTGAATCATAAGTGTCTCTGAAAGAGAATAATGTTAATGAAACCAGAACAGGAGATCTGAAAAGAGAGGGGTCCTATTCGACCGAGGAAAGAGAATAATGGTCTTGCTTACCTGCTCTCCCTGCCAGTGAGGCCAGCCCCGCCCATCCAGTGCTTACCTCAGGCAGGAGGTATTTTACAAACGCAAATCACATCTTTTGGATCAAGTACTCTCCAGCCTCATCCTGTTCTATGCCTCCCCCTTAGGTCTTGGCCTCATCAACTAACGCCCATTTCCTGACATCGCGCCCGAACCCATTTCTGGAGCTTCGCTTATCTTGCACACCGCTCTCTCCTTATTTTCGGATTCTGCCTCCTCATTATAGTTTAGAGCTGATCCTGAAAATGTTTTTCATAGCTCAGACCTGAACTTCACTAAAATCAATAATAAACCTCCGACTTAAGGTCACTGTCTCTAGCTACTGGGAGTCCGTTTCTATGATAGTGGACATCAGACAGCATGAAGTTATCTTTTTTGATAGTCTCGCTCTGGGATTGTTCGTGGGACTGAGAGTATAATGCAGTGGTTAAAAGCGAGGGTTCTGGGGCACCTGGGTGGCTCAGTCGGTTAAGCATCTGACTTCGGCTCAGGTCATGATCTCACGGTCCGTGAGTTCGAGCCCCGCGTCAGGCTCTGTGCTGACAGCTCAGAGCCTGGGGCCTGTTTCGGATTCTGTGTCTCCCTCTCTCTCTGACCCTCCTCCATTCATGTTCTGTCTCTCTCTGTCTCAAAAATAAATAAAACGTTAAAAAAAAAATTAAAAAAAAAAAAAAGCTAGGGTTCTGGAACCCGATGGCTGGATAAGAATGTTTTTCTTACCTTGACCATGTTGTTTGATGTATCTGTGCCTCAATTTCCTCATCTATAAAATAGTGGTGATAATAAGACTCACCTCTAGGGGTTTACTAGAAAGTTCACAAAATTACGTATGTATCCCAACTAGGTATCTGAGACCTTGTCAACTACCGTAGACATAACTGACTTGACTTTACAGATCCTGTCTCCTCTTTGTTAACCCATCGCCATGGATCAGATGCCAGGGGATACACCCTGGCACACCAGCTGAATCTTCCTCATGCCAATGGTTCGGTAGGAGTGCCACCTATTATGTACCACCATGACCTTTGACAAGACTTCCTTCCAGCTCCGATAGATCTGTTCCCCAGCATCTGCACTGACTTCTGATTCCAAGGAGTGGCCTCTTTGAACTTACCTCATTGCACTTAAAAAGAACATGGCTTCCCATGTTTTTTGATAAATGTCATGGCTACAGAATTCATATTTAAGTGCTTGTGTGTTGGTTTACCTCATGAAGAAAACAAAGATTAAATGACTCAAGGCCTCTTTGAAGACAATCTTTCAGCATTTACTTTGGACTCTTTTTTTACTCTAAAATACATACTTGACATTGTTCATCTTATAAAATAATGTTAACTTTTATTTGTGGAATATTTTAATTTGTCAGTCAATTTTCTAGCCTTAGTTCATTTCGTTTTCATAACCAGGCTTTAAAAAATTTGAACTTGTGTGTGTATATATATATATATATATATACACACACACACACAAGTTGTATAAACTTACTGATATATATATTTATATATATAAATTATATATATATTATATTTATATATATATTTATATATATAAATTATATATATATTATATTTATATATATATTTATATATATAAATTATATATATATTATATTTATATATATATATATATAAAATAAAACCTTGGATTGTGAGTAACCTGTTCTACAAGTGTCCCACAAGACATGCAAACTTTTCTAATAAATTTAAACTTGATAAACGAGCGATGTCTTTGCAATACGAGTAGTACATGATGCCGAATGTCATGTGATCACGACTGAGCCAATGGTTTGTCTCTCTCTCTCTCTCGCTCACTGAAGGATTGTGGGTGATCATCAGTGAAATGTTCACATTTCTGCAACATTCTCAAAAGGAGGCAAAAGCAAGCGTCATTGGGTAGGTTCCTTGTTAAAGTTGCATGAAAAGAAAAAGATTCCATTGAGTCTATAGATTGCGGAGATTCTGCTAGTGAGAGTAGAAGTCGTTTTACACAATAACCCTCCTCTCTCTTGTCTCCCTCCCACCAGCCATGAATGTTTTCAAAGGTAAGGGTAGGTTAATTTGTTTACTTTTCTTTACACTTTGTATTTTCTTTATTATTCTGTATTATGTTAGACTGCAGTATTGTGATCATTTTTGTATGAATATTTTTGGGTTGTGGAACAAATCATCTGAGTTTCCATTATTTCATAGGGAGAAATTCACTTTGAGATACAAGTGCGTTGGATTACAAGCATGTTTCTGGAAAGAATTATGCTCGCAAACCAAGGTTTTACTGTATATTGTATGCGTGTGTGTGTGTGTGTGTGTGTGTGTGTATTTGTGTATAAATACATACAAAGAATTTGAAACTAGTCAAAGTCTCTTCAGTTTAAGGTGAGTTCTTTGTTAGAGAAATCAAATTCTGTCCCAGGCATTAAGTTGTGATAGACACAGAAATGAACGTAAAAATCACTTTATTCTTTGTTATTTGGTCAAAATGAACAAAATGATATTTTGGGTCCATTCAAGAGTTTCTTATGATATGGACTTCATTTAGGCAGAGCAAAGCTAGGACCTCAGTGATGTGCCCTGGGTCTTGGTTAAATGTGCGAGGTACTCTTTCCTCCCAAGAAGCTCCCTCTGTTATAGGTCTCATGCACCAGGAAAGATTATGATGGCCATTCGTCTCCCTAACTAGAAGTGTTTATTAGTAAAGCCAAGTGGCAACCAACAGGCTGCAGTCTCTACTTCCCGAACATGACATTGAAGGAGTGGTCCCTTTGTGCCTAATGTAGTTGTTCTCAGCACCTGCAATGGAGTCACAATAACATAGCATTTAGTTTTCCAAGCAACTCGTGTCATTACCAGGCCATGGCGATTGGGATGCAGCACCAGTCAGAAGGTGTCAGAAGGAAAGAAAGTTAGTTAGGAAGATGTAAGTGGTTTGTAATATTATTGTAACAATAGGACCATCTGGGAAGTGTATATTATGGATAGCACATTCTGAAAATGGAGAATATAGCCATTAAATGTCGCACAGAGAAAATTAGATTTGGTCAAATGATCTGAAGGAACAGGATACCAAGGAAATGTGACCCTCCCTGAGGATTTTGCTAGCTAGAACATTTTTGAGTAACCTCTTAGACACTGAATCCTGTATTATGACTGCCCAGGACACAGTCCGCAGAAATTAAAAATAGCAATGCTAGCCTTCAATTTATGTTAGGAAAATGTATACTTAAAACAACATAATTATACGTACATATGATAAATATTAGTTATATTTGTGATAGATACATTATCTGTAAGTGAATAACAGTTGTTATGCACAGTGATACGTCAACCGCAGAGCTCACGTTGAATGCACATAAGCTGAATGAGAGGTGTAGTGATCCGAGCTCAAGAGGAGTAATTGTGGAAGGTTCCCAGAGAAATGTGTTTCAAACTGGGCCTCAAAATATAGTAGAGGGCAGGCAAAAGCAAGTTCCAATTGGGGTGAATTGAATTAGGAAAGATATACACAGTTTAAATATGAAAAATGGCAAAGCAGTAAGCTTGTTTCCTGTAGAAGGGATGTATTGACCAAAAAAAAAAAAAAAAAGAGAGAAAGAGAGAGAGAGAAATAATGTTGGCATATAATGATGGTGTTTTAAAATGCAAGAATGATATGTGTCTAAACTAAAAATCCCACCATGCCAAAATGAATCTTCTTACAGCACTGTTGGGATCGCATTACTCTCCTGCTCAGAAGTTTTCATTGATTCCCATTATTCATTAAGCAGAGTGACGTCATCAGAGTGCGCTCCACGGGCAGACATTTGTCTGCGTTCTGCATTTCTAATTTACTTTCTCACTAGGCATCGCCCGCCCCCAGCACACACTCATCATCTTCTCCAGCCGGTTGCACAACCTGCCATTCCCTGAAATCGTTTTATACAATCCCAGCTCTCTGCTTACCTTTATGATTTTCCACTAACCTGAGTATTTTCTTTTTTTCACCATCTTGGCGGTATAATTCGCATTGCACAGAAACCACGCGTCTAAAATGTATAAGGCAGTAGTTTTAGTATATTCAGGGAGTCATGCGACCATCACCATAATCTGTTTAGAATATTTGCCTCACCCCCGCTCCCCCCCCCCCCGAGAAACTCCTAGACACTAGCAATCACTCCCCATTCCTATCCTTCCCCACCCCTGCCTTAAACAACTGCTAATCTACTCCCAGTCTGCAAATTTGCCTCTTCAGAACTTTTTATATAAACAGAATCAGAAAATATATGGCCTTTTGTGACTGGGTGTCTTTATGCAACATGTTTTCGTGAATGTGTTCACGTGGATCTGGTTCCTTTTTATTACCAAATAACGTTGCATTTTATGTATACACCACATTTTAGTTACCAGTCCTCAGGTGATGGACTTTTAGGTTGTTTCTACTTTATGGCTATTATGAATGATGCTGCTATAAACATTGGTACACAAGTCTTTGTGTGGACGTATGTTTTCAATTTTCATGAGTATATTCTTAGTTGTGGAATTCCTGGATCATATGGTAACTATGTTTAACATTTTAAAGAAATGCCAAACTATATTCCAAAATAGTTTTACATTTCAAGAGCACTAATACAAAGTTACCGATTTCTCTACATCCTTGCCAATATTTGTTATTTTCTGTGTGTGTGTGTGTGCGCGGCGCATGTGTGTGTGTAATAGTAACCATTCTAATGGGTGTAGTACTATCTGGTATCTATTGTGTTTTTGATTTGCATTTTCCTAATAGCTAACTGTGTTGAGCATTTTTTCATATACTTATTGGCCATTTGTGTATGTCTTCTTGGAGAAATGTCTACACAAATCCTTTGCCCATTTCTAAATTAGCTTATTTAATTTTTTATTGAGTTGTATGAGTTTTAAATACATTTTGTAGGTGAATCCCCCATCAGATATGTGATTTCCAAATATTTCCCACACTCTGAGGGTTGTCTTTTCACTTCCTTGAAGATATTATTTGCACCACACAATTTTTTGTTTTGGCGTAGTCCAATTTTTACACTTTTTTCTTTTTTCACTTGTTCTCTTGGATATAGCCTCACTATATCTAAGAAGGCATTGCCTAATCCAAAGCCACAAAGATTTTCTCCTATATTTTCTTCCAAGGATTTTATAATTTTAGCTTTTACATTTAAGTCTATGACCCATGTTGAGTTCATTTTTGTATCCGGTGTAAAGCGGGGGGGGGGGGGACAAAATTGCTTCTTTTGCATGTGCATACCCATTTGTCCCATCATCATGTCACTATAAAGACTGTCTTTCCCCCATTGAAATGCCTTGGTTCCTACATCAAAACTCAATTGACTATAAATGTAAAGATATATCTTTGCACTCTCAATTGTAGTCCATGGATCAATGTGTCTATTCCTATGCTGGTACCACATTCACCCTTGCTCTACGGACAGGCACTCGGGGGGCTGATGGCAGTGGTGTTCTTGGCTTGCCCCTCTCAACATGGAACGTCTGCCATATGAGTGATCTGGAGGAGGTAGGATCAGAGCCCAGTGCTCTCAACCTGCTGCACCTGAATTAAGCTTCTGCCCTACTAGTGGAGACTGCGTGGAAGAAGAGAGCCCTGTCTTCCTGCTTATGTGGAATAGAGCTTCTGCAACAGTGGGACTGGGAGAGATGGCAACGCTAGTGGCTTGTCCCTCCCAGAGCAAATCCGAGGTCCCAGACTGGGAGCTGGAATAACGGGGAGTTCCCTTTTTGTTGACCACACTCATCTGGATTGAAGTTCTCCAAGCAGTTTCCATAAATGCTAGCTCGGTGTAGGAGGGAAGACGGTCCTGGCTCAAATGCCATGGAATCTTGCTGCTGTCTGGGAGATTTAACAGATTTTCTTAAGAATAGGCCTCCATTTGCTATATGCTCTCAGGACAATTTCTAGAGATGTTAAATGATAGCATCTTTTTTTTTTTTATTTGAAATAATTTTGTCCAGTTAAATGGCTATTTGCTGAGGAAGGGTTTACCACATCCCCCATTCCTCCATTCTGTGAGAAATCTTACCATTTTCTCTTCAAGATAACCTGTCCTTTCATCTAATAATTTCTTTAATTTTTTTTGTTGGTGTTTTATTTATTTTTGAGAAAAAGAGAGAGAGAGAGAGAGAGAGAGAGAGACACAGCACATGAGCAAGGGAGGGGCAGAGAGAGAGGGAGACACAGAATCTGAAACAGGCTTCAGGCTCTGAGCTGTCAGCATAGAGCCCGACGCGGGGCTCAAACTCATGAACCTCGAGATCATGACCTGAGCTGAAGTTGGATGCTTAATTGACTAAGCTACCCAGGCACCCCTCATCTAATAATTTCTAAACTTACCATCCTACCTGTGACCCTCACCCCCTACCTGCCACCCCCCCCACCCCCCCCCCCCCCCCCCCCCGCCTCACACACACCCACACATACAGTCAATCCAGGCTACATTTCTTTCTGGCTATATATTTCCCTGTCAAACAATATCTCAAAGATTAAACTGTTGCCACTAGGTAACACAAACCATTGTTTAAACTTTCTTTCCTTTTGCTTTATTTTAATCTCATGAATCTCTCTATTTTTCCAAAACACAGTTTTACATAGAAATAAATTCAAAAAGGGTATTTTAATGCTTCTGTGTCCCATTGTGATAGCTATTTGGGGTACAAAGTTGAATAAAATGTGTTCCTTAACTTTGATGAGCTCACAGTGGAGTGTAGATAGTAGGCTTTGAAGCAATGATTATAATTCAATGTATTTAGTGCCACAGTGCCAACGGGGATGAATTTATTCATTTATAGGGTTTATATTTAAACAATAACAACACTTCCTTTCTAAACCCCTCCCCCACCTCCTTCGGCTATGTTTCTTCTTCCTCTCACAGCCTTCATATCAGACCTTCTTGAGAGTTATTTGCCTATGTTGACTCCACGCCTTACCTCCTGTCCTCTCTTCAAACCAATGCGATACGATGGCTGCTCTCACCGTTCCACTGAGGTTGCTTTTCCAAAGTCATCAGTGACCTCACATTGCTGGGCCCCGAAGGGTGTATCATGGGCCCACTGTGGCCTTATTACTTGTCCGCTTGGCGGTCTTCAAGGGCCCCGAGATGACGGCCATGCTTCGCTTCTCTCTGTGTCACTCTGTACCTGGCACTGTTCTTATTACACACTTGGCATCCGGCGAACACACACAGAATGAGTAAATTAACGTGCACACACACAAATGGCACAAATAAGAGTCGATAATGTTGAGCTACTTGAAGGGGAATCTGTACACTTTTTCATATTGTGTCTAGGAAGTGATACAAACAAGTAACTGCTTAATAAACGACTCAAAATTATGATGATAAAACATGCAGAAAAAAGTGCCTGTGAAAGCTTGATAACTCCGCTAAAACCACAGCTGAAGCCATTATCCTTATGTCGTTCATCTCTTGAACCATTTTAATTTCCATGAGGCTGAACTCTTTTTTTTTCCTTCATTTTCTAGAAACAATTGACTCTGGTTGCCTGGCCCGCAGAAGGCTCCTGGGTATCATCGCTCTGGCAGGTGGTTTTCATTTGCCTGTCCAGAGATGCTGGAACTCCTGGAAACATAGCTCCGATCTCACCCGCTCCCAGCCAGGTTCCCAGTGCTGTTTGCATCTGATACAATGGCTCGTTACATCCCAGAATTGGAGGTTGTGGCATCTCTTCCTTTAGCAAGTCTCAGGGAAATTCAAAAGGGTTTGCTGCACTATTACATTGCAAAATATGTATTTTAAATTGAAGTTAAATACGCTGTTAAAAAAAAATAGTTCTTCTGAAAGAGTAACGGTTGTCCATTTAACCTCTGACAAAGGATGCTGAATTGGATTGGGACCTCATTGTTAAGCCTTGGCAGCTGCTGCCTAGGTTTAGTTTCCTAAGCAACCTGGAAACTTAATTATACCCAAACAACAAGGACAAGTGTTTAGAGGAAGAAGATTAAGTGGAATCACTATCATCAAGCATCTAAGAACTGAGATTATCGAGGGCAGGAAAAGTAAAAATTAAAACAAAATGCTATCTGGTGATCAGAAAAATCAGCTGCAGAGCTTTTAAAACAACAGTACTTGAGTATTTTACATCTTTATTAAATAATCTTCAGGTTTTCAGGGAAAATCAGACTGCAACTGAAATAGCATTGCCTGGAATGGTGTTTGTTCCTAGGAGCTGCTAAAGGTTAGGCAGGTATTCCTTAAGGGAATATTTCATCTAGGCTTTGAACTAGACCTTAAAAAATGGGTAGGATTTGGATACGCAGATGGTTGATGTATGCTAATGATTACAATTTGTCTATTTATTCAAATCCCTCATGTGTTGCTATCACCGTTCACTGTAACCCTTCCTGGTGTCCCCTGGATCATTTCACTCTTCCCCACCTCCCCCATAAACACTGGCTCTGGGCAGGGTAAGAAATTGTGAAGAGTGTAGTTTCTCCTATGATTACACATTGTTGTCAATGCAATCTCAGACGATTGCTCTTACTAGGTTGGGAGTCTTAAAATCAAAAGACCCACAGAGAACATATTTTGGAACAAGCTTCCAAGTAATTTACCGATCCTTTTATCAGCACTTATACAGATGGTAAGAGATTTGCTTCTACACATCTTCTTGAATTCATTCAGCAGCCTATTGTGGTGTTGGAGATTTCTAACTGAAAGTCTTCCTGCTATTAAATTAAAATCCGCCTCCCTATCTCTTCTAGCCATTGGTCCTAGTTATATCGTCTGGCCAAAACTACACCCATTTCTACTTTATGGGACTTTTTCGTATTTGAAGTAGATGCTATATTCCTCTGTTTGTCCCTTTCCCCAGACTCATTATCTCTGTTTCTTCCAGTCGATGTCCAATTTCTGAAGAATAAACGATTGGGAAATCAGAGGCATATTTCTTCCGTTATCAGAGTCAATACTTTCCCTTTCATCCATTTGTAAATTCTTTTCTCAATTTGCTTCCTGGTCTGGACTAAAGCTGTTCACTCTCTTCTATCTGACAAGACTCTAAGATGGAAAAACTTCATTCACTGTTCTCATGCTTAATGGCCAACCCCATAGCCTTAACTTCCATTCTAAACAATTCTCTTCACTGCCCTAAGAGGTGGTGGATGAGCTTTCAGACTAGGCTACCTTGGAGAGTGCCCAAACACGTTGCCAATGTGTTCCCATTTATTTGTGCAAGTAGATTGAACATTCTTCAAATTTAAGTACCATTTCTTTCACTTTTCTTCTTTGCAGCCCTAATCTTTTCAAAAATTTTTTTTCAATGTTTATTTTTTTTTACTTTTTTTTTATTTTTCAATATATGAAATTTATTGTCAAATTGGTTTCCATACAACACCCAGTGCTCATCTCAACAGGTGCCCTCCTCAATACCCATCACCCACCCTCCCCTCCCTCCCACCCCCATCAACCCTCAGTTTGTTCTCAGTTTTTAAGAGTCTCTTATGCTCTGGCTCTCTCCCACTCTAACCTCGTTTTTTTTTTTTTAATGTTTATTTTATTTTTGAGAGAGAGAGACAGAGTACCAGAGGCCGGGGGCGAGGGCAGAGAGAGAGGGAGACACAGAATCCGAAGCAGGCTCCAGGCTCTGAGCTGTCAGCACAGAGCCCGACACGGGGCTCGAACTCACGGACCGAGAGATCATGACCTGAGTCAAAGTTACATGCTCAACAGACTGAGCCACCCAGGTGCCCCTTTCCAGCCCTAATCTTATCCAGAACTTCTTGGTGCCCACCACACGCTTGAAGAAAAGAACCAAAGGGGTGCCTGGGTGGCCCAGTCAGTTAAATGTCGGACTCTTGATTTCAGCTCAGGTCATGATCCCGGGATCGTGGGATGGAGCCCACATGGGGCTCTGCGCTGAGTGTGGAGCCTGCTTAAGATTCTCTCTCTATTCCTCTGCCCCTGCCCACTTTCACACACACAAATAAGTAGTTCTCTCGCTCCCTCTCTCTATTAAAAGATAAAAAAAGAAAAGAGTTAGATTTTTTTTAAGTTTTAAACTTTATTCTTAAATCAAATACATAGGAGATTTAAATAGTTCTATTTATAGTGACAAAAATATCTTTGAAGCAAAACTATGATAAATATGTAAAAATAAATACAGATGTAGAGAAAATGCTGTGTGTATAAATTTAGTATAAAGTAGCACATTTAGAACCAGAAAGCTAAAAAAAATGGATTGAAGGTCCTAATCCTATGCATTAAACCATTTAAGCAGCTGAATTTCTATTCAAATTTTAAGAGATAAATATAAATATGCCTTCAGTTTGATGTTTAATAAATCATTAACACAAAGTCCTTCTGCTTGTGCTGAGATATACAATTCCCCTCTCGTTTCAGTTTTTAAAGCGTTATGAAAACACAGCGTCTCTTCCTGTAAGTGTGGAGAGTCACAAAAACCAGTCTCACGTTATGTGGGTGGCTGCTGAGACCTCTGAAGATCTCCCTGATTTGTGACCCCTCGATTTTAGCAGAAGCAGTGCATGATAGTCACTTTCTTGTGATAGTCAAGTTGCCAGGAGCTGTTCTCCTGTCTGGATGGTTACAAGGAGTCTATACAGTGTCAAAACATTTATCAAGTTGTTTTTACCAGAGTTTCCTCTGATGACTTTGAGCTTCAGGGTTTTTAGATCACTCCCGAACGGAGCCCTGGACTGTGAAACAGCCCCCCCCCCCCATACACACACACCACTGCCCTTCTCAAGGAGCCAAGTCTTGGCATTCACCATCTCTCATTGGCTCACAGTGGAGGAAGGGAGCCTTAAGATGCTTTGTTCTCCTTTGATAAGGTCTAAGTCCAAAACTGTGGATTTTTTTTTATTGGTAAGAACCTCTTTGCGTAGTCATAAATCCAAACCATCTACGGAACAAGTTAACCACACATCCTTATACCTGGTCTTCGCAAAACTGGGCAATACAAAAAGGTTCTATAGTTGGAGTCAACAAATTCATGGGCATATAAAATGCAGGTCACTCCAGAGCGATTGTGAGATCTACCGAGTATAAGCAAGAAGTAACCGTAGATGAGCAATCTCTTGACCAACAGGAGAAGACTTTCTACAGCAATATTATTCTTAAGGCTTTCTCTTCTTGCAAAATATTGGAGTAGCATATGAGGGCTGCTTTGCATAGCAGATGGACAAAGAAATAAGCTAGCTGTTCCCAGGCATTTACGTTAGGCATATTTAACAAGTACACTCTAGAGGGAAGTAGAAAGAGGTCTGATGTGCCATTCATGATAGTGTTGTAAATCAGGACTAAAATAAGTAGATTTAGAGCCACTCAACTTATGAAGAAGTTAGACCATTAGATACTGAGCCGTGGTCAATGACTGGCAAAGTAAACAAGAATCTGAGTTTTCATAGCATAAGATAGAGATTAGGATATCCAAATGGTCTGGCAAACAGCAGAGAACCAGTGTGTGAAAGAAAAAGAAAAGGAGTTAAAAGCTGGGATGTATGTAAAACAACTATAGAACCACGTTATAGGTGCGTAACTATATTAATTTAGTTAAATACTCTTTTTTATTATACTATCTGTATAATAAACTGTATACAGTACATTTAAAAAAGCTTCCATTCTCTCCAACTTATTCTTTTTTAAGATGATCTTTTCATACTGAGTCCCAGTAAAAGAACACCTTTGAGAACTGCTATAGTTTTGCCTCTTGAAAAGAGCTCTTTGAAATAAAAGGACAAAATTGTCAACGGCAGTCAAGATTTGCTGCTTAAGTGAGAAGACAGTACAATGGAGTGGGGGGAAAAAACCTATTTGCACTTGAGTCTTCCCAAGTAGAAATTGGAAAATGGTGAACACATCGGGATGGCAACTAAAACGCAGCCTCTGGATACCTCAGAGTGGTTATCACATGGTTCACTGTTTTCCTCCTCCACCTCTCCCCCACCCATCCTGATAAAACCCCCAGCCTTTATCTCCTTCACTTTGTCTGCAGTATGCCGAAAACAGCTCGTTTCAAAATTGTCTTTTGGACAATCAGAAGCAGTCTATAAAAGTATTGAGACATGTGGTCATGAGTCCAAAATGCCGCATTCAGTTGACAGATATAATGATGTTCCATTATATGATTATTACTAAGTGAGAATAATGTCTTCCCTGTATTATTACCAGGATTAGAGAGATTCTGAATAGACCCAAGTTAGTTGAGTTTGAAATGTCACAATTTAAGATTGGAAGATATTATATTAGACCTCGTCTGGTTCACATCCACATTAGTTAACGTTAGGGGAAAAGATCTATCCAGATGGATCCATACTCCATATCTTCAGCTTACCAACCTTTTTGCTATACCAGATTTGCCTCACAAGTGTAAAACAGCTACAAAGTGGCTGACCGTGTCTGTCTGTCTGTCTGTCTCCCTCTTTCAATTTCTCCCTTTTTCTTTTTCATTAAATATGGTAGGTAGTAGTAAAAGAATGGGTTCTGGGTTCACATGGACTCACAGATCGAATCCTGTCCCTCCTGTATTAACCTCAGGAATGTTAATACATTTCTTTAAACTATAGCTTCCTAATTTATAAAGTAAGGATAGTATCCAAATTACAGGGTCGTGGTGATATTTCATGAGATGGGATATTTTATGTAATGATTTCAGCACAGTATCACTCGTAAGTGCTCAAAGAATGTTAAACATTACTTTAAGTAATTCACACTTAACAAAAATATGGAAAGGCTAGGAAAGATAAGGGAGAATTTTAAAATAGCCAATAATCACTTAATTTAAAGATAACCACTGTTATTTTTTTTCTTTTTTTAATGTTTATTTATTTTTCAGAGAGGGAGAGACAAGAGTGGAAGTTGGGGAGGGGCAGAGAGAGAGGGAGACACAGAATCCGAAGCAGGCTCCAGGTTCTGAGCTGTCCGCACAGAGCCTGACGTGGGGCTCGAACTCACGAACCGTGAAATCATGACCTGAGCCAAAGTCAGATGCTCAACCGACTGAGCCACCCAGGCGCCCCAGATAACCACTGTTAATACACACACACACACACACACGGAGAGAAAATACCACACGTACTTTTAAGTTCAAACACATATTTTTGTATATATATTTTAGTATATTATATTACTATTTATGTCATTGAAGTCACAAAATAGAATGAAATTGACTTGCTAATCACAAAGTTTTTTGCAAGTCATTCTAAACTTGATAGTTTCTAGTGGTACCTTCATCCCGAAAATCTAAAAATGAATACAGGCGCCTCAAGCTCAGTGGATTTTGTTATCAACTTCAGGCTGACAGTAATGTAGAAAATAATAAACTGAGCAATACTCATTTACCTTTAAATTGTACTTTTTGTAAAGATTTTCAAGAATTTTATAATTGCAATGTCTCATTAACCTTTCAAAGAGATCCGTGGTACAGTATATAGCACGGTGAATCTACTGTAATGTAAAATCACGCTAATCCAAGAAGAACCACTAAAATTAAATGTCTCTATCTAGGAAACCACACTACACAAGGCAACGATGAGGGCTAAGAGGTTGCGTAGTTTGGTGGTTCTTGGACTCTTTCCTGATCACCTCTAGTGGGTTTGGTTCCTTAAGACAGTCACCGTGTCTTATTAATCTTTGCTGTACTCATTTATTCATTCATTCATTCGTTGTTCATTTGCCTTCTTTAATGTTGAATGAGATCCCACTACACGTCCAATGATATGCTGAAGGGTCTGTAGCTACTAAAACTACTAAGATCACATCATTGTTTTGAGAGGTTAGAATTGAACCAAGGTCAACATGAGAAAGTTTCAGCACACTGTGATTAGCACGACAACACAGGGAAGGGCACACACAAGACACTCTAGAAACAGAGATCCACATTCAGGGCCGAAGCAGTCAACGAAGTACTCTTGAAGACTACGACATCAAAGTTAACTGAATCTTCCTGAATCAAAGTTAACTTGAAGAATACGACATCAAAGTTAACTGTCTAGGAAGTGTGCCCTTACTAGTGGTCTGTGTGACCTTGAATACTTTTGCTTAATACTTAAGCTTTCTTAGTCTCAACTTCCATATAAGTTTGTTGTTGGAGTTACCATAGACTATGTGCCAAAATTACTGACCACGATGCCTATCAATAGTAAATATTCTGTAAAAGTTTGTTCTTTTTTTACTCTTGACTTGTGTTGCTTCCCCATGTCATTTTGTGCCTAAGAATACTATTTGTTCTGCACCTAACTGATAAGTAATGTTCCTTCCCGAAAATATCTTATAACTTTGGAGCTGGATCCTACCTTTTGATAGGACGCAAATTTATTTATCCCTGAAATGTCCACAGAATATTGATAGGGAAGTAGACAAGAAGACTAGCATGTCACACAATCGAGATGTTCCACGGTGGTTATATAGTCATCTTTCACTTCCCTTTGCCATAACTTGCCCCTAAGTTGAAAGATAATTGCATTCAAAGTTATCATTTTCAGATATATTTTTCTCTTAAAAATCCCTTAAATCAGTCACTTGGATGCTTTGAGAAGGATGTGCCTACTATAATAGAAATAACGTTTTAATAGACAAAAAAGGGAGTTGAGAAAGCCTTCGGGATTTAAGAACAACAGGCTATGTGGTATTCAAAAATATAAGAAAATTATAATATAAAGAGTGCAGGAAAATAATTGACTGATAACCCGGTTTGATCTCCCATCTTTGCAAATGGCTGCTCCAAGTTCTGTTCCAAAAAGGTGTTAGGGCTTTCGCTGCTGTCATCAGTCGCCATCAGCACTGCCTTTAACTGACATAATCACTGATTGTTACAATTAGTGCCCATTAGTATAGAGTAAAATTAGAGTCTCAGTCATATAGAATTGCCCATTATGTCCATAGAATACACAAAGTTCATCACTTATGATTAACATTACCAGAATGAATTCAAAAGAAATTATGAAAGACCTGTCACTTCATAATGCCGCCAGATGCGAATATCAGAGATGATGTACCAACTGTCAAAACCCAATGTTCTGCTATGGAACACCCAGATTTTAGATATGAAAGTATGGGGAATTATAGGAACAATGTGTTTAGTGAATAGGAATTTTGAGGGGAACGATAGACAAGGAATATCGCTGAATAGCAGAAAAATGTATGAAATGCATTTTTTCGTAAGCCAAAAGTGTTGCCAAACCATTGGCGGAAAAGGCCAATGTGAACATCACTATTAACCCTTGACATTACAGTTACGATAGAAATCAGATGGTTGTAATCTTCTTGTGATAGTGATTATTAACACTCCACTCTGAATGAACATGTTTTAACAGAAGACTCTGGAATTAAGAAGAAAACATGTGATGCCTAGGGCTCCAGGCTCCGTCTTGGGTCATGCCAATGACCTTAAGCCTGGGATCTGCAAGGATGGTAATCCCAAAAGACATAAGGAGCCTGAGTCAGCAATAACTGTGGAGTTACCATTCCACTGCCATAAAGCTTATCAAATGCAAATTATATGATCAAATATTGGGAATATCAAGAGAAAAGAATTTTCACTTTGTAGACATCAATAGCTATGGCAAATCATTTATATTTCGACTAGGTGGCACCAATCCAATACAAATTTCAAATATTTTAATAAAATATTTTCTATATAATTATAAGCCTACATGTGTATACAGTAAATAAGGTTTCCATCCCACCCCCAGAAGTACCAGCCTTTAACTGATACGTGTGTATTTTTTCAGACATTTTCTATGCATATAAAAGCATTCGTTTAACACATAACATTCACTTTATATCACAAATGATAGACCGTTCTGTTGCAACTTGATTTTGTTGCCACTTTTACATCATATTTTGTATCATTATTATAGATCTTTTATATGTAATGCCTGCAGAGTATATTTATTCTATGAACAAATATTACGTATTTAAACTATATACTATTATCAGTATTTATCTTATATCTATTTTGTCACTATCCAAAACAACAGAGCATTAAATATTCTTGCATATTTGTCTATTTGTAGATATTTAGGATAAATTCCTAGAAACAGACTTGCTGGGTTAATATACATATGAATTTGCAAATGTTGAGATATTTTTATATGTAAACATAAATCTACATCTTATCTAACTATTCAAATCCTTCCAAAATGTTTGCTTCAATTTACATTCTCGTTACTATGTAACAGAGCATTAATGAACTTTTAAGTTCTTGTAAAAATAAATGGAAATGGCATTTTATTTTAATTTATTTTTTAATCATAAAGATAGTTCATCATCTCTGTTAACAGTTATTAGCAATTGATATTTCTTTATCCCTATTCTTAAATTTGTACAAAAAATGTCTCCTATTGAATAGATGATACCTGTCTTCTTTTAACAGCTTTACTGATATATATTTCACATGTCATAAAATTCTCCTATTTAAGACATGCAGTTCAATGGTTTTTAGTAAATTCACAGAGCTATGTTAACATCACCACAATTTAATGTTAGAAAATTTTTAGCACCCCCAAAAGAACCACACACCCATTAACAGCCATTTCTTGTTCCCTCTCCCCCCACCCCAGCCCCAGTAACAGGTAAACATAAATTTACTTTCTGTATCTGTGGATTGCATGTTCTGGATATTTCACATAAATGGAATCACACCATAGGAAGTCTTTATGACTTTTTTTTTCACTTAGCATGATATGTTCAAGATTAACACATTAGCTTCCTCACAGTGAAGGATACAATCAGCAAAACTGAAAGGCAGCTGAAGGAATGGGAGAAGATATTTGCAAATGACATGGCGGATAAAGGGTTAGTATCCAAAATCTATATAGAACTTACCAAACTCAACATCCTCCTTCAAAAAAACCAAATAATCCAGTGAAGAAATGGGCAGAAGACATGAATAGACACTTTTCCAAAGAAGACATCCAGATGGCGAACAGACCCATGAAAAGATGCTGAACATAACTCATCATCAGATAAACACAAATCAAAACGACAATGAGATACCATCTCACTCCTGTCAGAGTGGCTAAAATTAACAACTCAAGAAACAACAGATGTTGGTGAGGATGTGGAGAAAGGGGAACCCTCTTGCACTGTTGGTGGGATTGCAGCACTACAAACAATAGCCAAATTATGGAAAGAGCCCAAATGTCTAAAGGCTGATGAATGGATAAAGAAGATGTGGTATATATATACAATGGAATATTGCTCAGTGGTCAAAAAGTATGAAATCTTGCCATTTGCAACAACATAGATGGAACTAGAGTGTATTATGCTAAGCAAAACAAGCCAGTCAGAAAAAGGCAAATATCACATGATTTCACTCACATGTGGAATTTAAGAGACAAAACACATGAACATTGGGGAAGGGAAGGAAACAAAATAAGATAAAAACAGAGAGGGAGGCAAACCATAACAGACTCTTAAATACAGAGAACAAACTGAGGGTTGCTGGAGAGGAGGTGGTTGGGGGGATGGGCTAAATGGGTGATGGACACAAAGGAGGGAACTTACTGGGATGAGCACTGGGTGTCATAGGTAAGTGATGAATCACTGGGTTCTATTCCTGAAACCAATATTACCCTGTATATTAACTAACTTAAATTTAAATAAATAAATTTTTAAAAGATTAATACATTAGCATGAATCAATACTTCATTTCTTTTTTATTGCTGAATAAAATTTCATTGCACGGATATGCGATTTTTGGTTATTTATTCATTATGGTTCATGATTTATCACCCATGATTTTTCATGGTAGACATCCACCATAGATATCTACTGATGGACATTTAGATGGTTGTACTCTTAGGCTGTTGTGAATAATGTTGCTGCGAACGATCGTGTGCAAGTTCTCATATGGACATATGTTTTCCTTTTCCTTCAGTATCCCTACTAAGAATTACCCAGTCACAAGGTTACTCTATGTTTAACATTATGACAAACTACCAAACTGCTTTTCCAAAGTGACTGCAACATTTTTCATTGCCACCAGCGATGTATGTATGCCACCAATTTTTCCACATTTGTATCAAGACTAGCTCTTGTCGGGCGCCTGGGTGGCGCAGTCGGTTAAGCGTCCGACTTCAGCCAGGTCACGATCTCGCGGTCCGTGAGTTCGAGCCCCGTGTCGGGCTCTGGGCTGATGGCTCGGAGCCTGGAGCCTGTTTCCGATTCTGTGTCTCCCTCTCTCTCTGCCCCTCCCCCGTTCATGCTCTGTCTCTCTCTGTCCCAAAAATAAATAAACGTTGAAAAAAAAAATTAAAAAAATTAAAAAAAAAAAAAAGACTAGCTCTTGTCTATTTTTTAATTTTAACTATGGTAGTGGGTTTAGAGTGGTTTTTATTTACCTTTCCCTAAAGACTAATGAAGATGAGCATATTTTCATGTGTTTATTGGTCATTTGTAGATCTCCATTAAATAAATGGCTATTCAAATCGTTCATCATTTTTAATTGAATTATTTATCTTTTTAATATTGAGTCATAAGTGTTCACATATATGAACAAAGTTCTTCATCAGATACATGATCTGCAAATATATGCTCCCATTCTGTGGGCTGTCTTTTCACACTCTTGATGGCATCCTTACACACATAAAAGTTTTTGATTTTGTGGAAGATCAATTTTTACCAATTTGTCTTTTTGTCACTAATGTTTTTTGTGTCATGTCTTAAAAACTATGGACTAACCAAATGTCATTCCTGTGTTTGCTTCAAAGAATTTCATAGTTTTCTTACATTTAGATCTATGATTCATTTGCGTTAATTATCGGTATTGACGGGAGGTAAGAAACAAGATCCTTTCTTTAACACACAGATTTCCAGCTGTCTCAAACCATTTGTTGAGAAGACTATATTTCCCTATCAAATTGTCTTCTTGACAAACTTGTTGAAAGTTGATTGATTTTAAACATAAGGGTTTATTTCTACATTCAATTCCATACCATTTGTGTATGTCTTTCCTTATGACAGTACTCTACTGTATTAATTACTGTAGCTTTGTAGTATGCTTAAAATTGAGAAATATGACACTTTATTCTTTTTCTTTATTTCTTCTTCTTGGGTCCTTTGCATTTCCATATAAATTTTAGCATCAGTTGGTCGATGTCGCCAAAAAAAGTCTAGGATTTTTAGAAGGATTTCACTGAATCTACAAATCCATTTTGGGAGTACTGCCATCTTTTTTTTTTTTTTTTTAATTTTTTTTTCAACGTTTATTTATTTTTGGGACAGAGAGAGACAGAGCATGAACGGGGGAGGGGCAGAGAGAGAGGGAGACACAGAATCGGAAACAGGCTCCAGGCTCTGAGCCATCAGCCCAGAGCCTGACGCGGGGCTCGAACTCACAGACTGCGAGATTGTGACCTGGCTGAAGTCGGATGCTCAACCGACTGCGCCACCCAGGCGCCCCGGGAGTACTGCCATCTTAACAATATCTCATAAACATGGATAATCTTCCCATTGATTTAGCTATCTTTCCTAGTTTATTTCAAAATGTTTTGTAGTTTTCAATGTACACGTTCTTCACTACTTGGGTTAAATTTATTACTATTTTATTGTTTGGGATGTTATTGTAAAAGGAATTCTTTTCTTCACTTTGTTTTTGGATTGTTTATTGCTTGTTTTTACAAATATAATGGACTTTTTGTACGTTGCTCTTGTATCCTACCACACTGATAACCTTATTTATTCATTCTAATAGAGTTTTTGTGGAATTCTCAAGCCTCATGCTTTTCTCTATAAAAGAGCATGTCATGTGTGAATAAGTTTACTTCTTCCTTTCCAATCAGATGTCATTCATTTATTCATCCATCCATTCATTTATTTAGCTTATAGCCTAGAAACTCCAGTACAATGTTGAGTAGAAGCTTCAAAACAAACACCCTTGTTGGTCTTTGATTTTAGGGAGAAAGCATTCAATTATTCTCCATTAATTATGTTAGCTGTGTGACTTTTAAAGATGCTCCTTATCAGGTTACCTTCTATTCCTATTTTGTTCTTTTAATCATGAAACTATGCTGAATTTTGTCAAAAGCTTTGTCCACATCTATTGAAATGATTGTGTAGAGTTTGACCTTTATATTATTAACATGATATTACACTGATTTTTGGATGTTAAACCAATCTTGCACATCTGGGATATGTCTCACTTTTTGTGTGCTACTGTATTTAGTTTACCAATAATTTATTAAAGTTTGTGGCAATGTGTATTCATGAGGGGTAATGATATAGAATTCTATAGTGATATCTTTGTCTGGTTTTGTTGTCTGGGTGATCCTGGTCACATACAGTGAACTGAGAACTGTCCCATCCTCTTCTATCTTTTGGACAACTTTGTGAAGGGTTGACATAATTTTTCTTTAAATATTTGGTAAGCAGAATTCATGATTACAGCCATCTTCACCTGGGCTTTTCTTGTAAGCTTTTAAATTATTACTCATTCTCTTTACTTGTTGTAGATCTAATTAGGGTATCGGTTTTTTCTTGAGTCAGTTTTGGTAGTCTGTCTAAAAATTGTCCATGTTATTTAACTGACTGGCATACAGTTGTTCATAGTATTTTCTTGTTATTCTTGCTTACTTCTGTGAGGTCAGCGGTGAGGTACCCCACTGCCACTCTTGAACTTGGTAACTCATGTCTTCTCTTTATTCTTGATCAGTCAACTTAAAGGTTTGTCGAATTTGTTGATCTTAAAAAACAACAACATAACTTTAGTAATTTTCTCTGTTGTTTCTCTAATCTCTATTTCATGAATCTCACTTATTTTCACTCTGGCATCTATTATTTTTCAACCATCTTACCTTTTATTTCATTGGTTTTACTTTGCTCTTCTTTTTCTAGTTTTGTAAGGTGGGAGTTTAGATTATAGACTTGAGATCTTCCTTTTTTTTTTTTAAGTTTATATATTTATTTGTACTAATCTCTACACCCACCATGACTCATGACTCCTAGATCAAGAGTCACATGCTTTTCCGACTGAGCCAGCCAGGTTCCCATTGGTTTTTCTTGTTTTTAATGCAAGCATTTCCAGCGATATTTTTCCTCAGTACACTGTTTCCGCTATCTATGTACCCCATAAGTTGTCGTTGTTGTTCTTTTGTCTTAGTGTATATTCAGTTTCCTTTATGATTTCCTTTTTGAACCATTGGTTATTTAAAAGCGTGTTGGTTAGTTTTGCCGTATTTATGAATTCTCAAATTTTCTTCTGCTGTTGATTTGGAATTGAATCCATTGGACTTAAAGTAACATACTTCATATGATTTTAAACTTTATGAACTTATTGAGGTTTGTTTAGTGGCCTACCATATTGTTTATTCTGGAGAATGCCCCATGGCTCTTGAGATGAATGTATCTTCTGCTGTTATTAGCTGGAGTGTTCTATAGATGTGGCTTAGACCTGCCTGGATTTTGTTTTTCACTAAATGGACACTGAAGTATCCAACTTCAGCTGTTAAATTGTCTATTTCTCCCTTTAATTTGGTCAGTTTTTGCATCATGCATTTTGGGCTCTGTTGTTAGGTATGTGTATGTTTATAATCATCCTATCTTCCTGATGAATTAACCTTCATTTCAATATAAAACATTCTCCATTGTCTCTAGTAACGATTTTTGTTTTAAAATCTTTTTTGTCTGATATTAGTACAACCACTCTGGCTCTCTTTTTGTTAGGGTTTTCATGGTATATCTTTTTACATTCTTTTACTTTCTCTTTGCATTCTTTTACCTTTTTTTTTAATTTTGAAGAATATCTTTTGTAAATACATCTATATAGAGCTGAATTATAATATTTTTAAACTTTGTTTTGCCAATCTCTGCCTTTTGAATTTTTATTCATTTATATGTACTATAACTCCTCATGAAGTAGGATTTATATCTAGCATTTTGTCATTGTTTTCAATATTTTTTTTTATCTTTTTTGTTCCTTAATTTGTGTCTTCTTTGGTGCTAAATAGATATATTTTAGTGTACCTATAGGGGTTAGACTAGTGACCCCCCCAAAGTTCATATCTGCCTGCAACCTCAGAATGTGATCTTATTTAGATATAGGATCTTTGCAGATGTAATCAAGGAAGGATTCAAGGTAAGATCCTGCTGGATCAGTAGATTAGTAAGAATATTATGTGAAGACGTAGGTAGAAATTGGAGGTATGCTACTACATGCTGAAAACACCAGAAGCCACCAGGCTGGGGAAGGCGAGAAATGATTTGCCCTAGAGCTTCCAGAGGTAGTTGACTCTCTCGATGTCTTGATTTGGGGCTTCTGGAATCCTGAACTGTGAGAAAATAAATCTTTATTTATTCTTTTAAGCCACTCAGTTTATGAGCGTTATGGAAGCCCTAGGAAACTAAGAGAGTGCCCTTTTAATCACCTTATTGTTGCTTTTGCTGTATTTTCGAGTGATACACCTGGCCAGGATATTGTTTGTCCCAAATGAAATTCCCCTGAGAGGTCACCAACAGTTTGCAATTATTTCAAGTAAGTCTTGGAAGTAGGCATTTCCCCACTCTTCCACTAGAGATAATGCTTTCAACAGAGTTCTAAGAACCATTAGATCTTTCCGTTGTCTGCAGTGCACCCAGCCTTTCGCTGCCATGCCGCCAAGCTAGGAAGAGAGGAAAGAGATAAATAGCCCCAAGATAAAGCATCCTATGCTCTGATGTATTAGTGAGATTTAATAATGTCTCTCAGAGATATGATTTTCAGTTTATTCTACAGCTTTGGTTAATAGCCAGAGTTCGAAAGGGTTGGCTTATTCTTTGTTCACATTTTCATTGTTTTACCAGGAGAACAAGCCCATGGAAGATCTCACTCTGCTACTCCACTTATTGGTTTTTAACTACTCTTTTCATCTGAAGGAAATCAGCCTTTTGTCATTCATATATTAAAAATCTTTTTTTTTTCCAAATGCATCATTGTCTTTTGATTTTATTGATAGGAATTTTTTTTACCACTAAGAATTTTCTCTTTAAGTGTTTTATCGTCAAATATAACAATACTTTTAACTATCTTCGTGCTACTTTTATTATTTCATTTTTACATATAAATCTATGATTTGTGTAGATCTTTCAAATGGCTAGCCAGTTATCCCATTAAAAAAAATGTTGAATACCTTTTCCCTCATTTATTTGAAAAGAATTTTTCTCATACTACATTCACATATGAACTTATATATTTTTAAATGTATTTATTTTGAGAGAGACAGAGAGCAGGGGAGGGGCAGAGAGAGAGAGAGAAAGAGAATCCCAAACAGACTCCATGCTATTAGCACAGAACTCCAAAGTAGGGTTCAATCTCAAGAGCCATGAGATCATGACCTAAGCCAAAATCAAGAGTCCAATGCTCACTCAACTGACAGAGCCACCCAGGCACCCCTGAATTTATATTTATTTTTGTCCCAATGCTCTGTCTTTTTCTGCACTAGGGGCATACTGTTTTTTAACTATTATACCTGAAAATGATTTTTAATGCCTGGTAGGAGTAATCCTTCTTTTATAATCTTTATTTTCATATTTTTAAAAGCTATTCTAGCAAGTTTTATTCTTTCAGGGAGCACTAGAATAATTTTGACAAGTTAAAAAAAGTCCTGTTGAGGTTTTGATCAGGATCATATTGAATTTATGGGTCAACTGGGGGAAAATCAACATTATTCAACAATGGGTGTTCCTACCCCCAAAAAAGATACTGCTTTCCAAATTGTACATTTTTTAATGCTCTCACTAGTTTTAACTTTTCTTCTTTTAAGTCCTTCACCATTCCTTAGTTTACTTAGCTGCGTTTTTCCCTTTTTATGAATGGAATCTTCCATTTCACTATCTTTTTACATAGTTACTTTTTGTAACCACATATGCTCCATATTCTTTAACCTTCATGGGTTTCCCATTCCTCAAAAGTTTAAACGAATTTCTCAAGCATCCATGCCATATAGTAATGGTAGGTCAACTGCTTTTCCCCCATATGCTTATGTATTTTTTCCTGGTATATTTGAGATGAGTATTTTTTTTTTTTTCATATTAGCTCCAGAGATGGGTCTACTCTGCACCTCACTCTTCCCTCCATCCCATGAAGACTCTGCTCATTTTTATGCTTCTCATGCTTGAAATTCTGAGACTATAACCCTTTTTGCTTCTTTCTTTATAACAACACTAAATCAATGCTGCTAATTATACAGATTTTATTGAAGAATTGTGGTGAACTGTAGGCAATTAGAGTTCAGGCATAAAATAATTCCAATTTGAATTTCAGATAGACTTCCTATAAATTCTGTGGATCAGAATATCTGACTTTAAAAACTGGTCCCATTGCTTATTTTCTGTGGAGTGTTAAATAATCATGGTGGTAATGAACATTTTTTTTTTTGTTACTGTCTTCAATGGGATTGCTTCTGCGGTGTTACCATTAAACACAGTATTAGATTTTGGTTTGATATATTGTCAAGGATTTTTTTGTGGGGGGAAGGGTATTTTTTTTTGACAACCTAGTTTTGCTTTGATATTGCAGGAGTTCCTTCTTGGTCTTTGAATGTCATTCAGTAACTTCCCCTTAAACTGTGCCCTTGAAATTTTCAACAATTTGTCTTAATTTAACTCATATCCCTTTGATCTATGCTTTCTTCCAGGAAATTATTATTTTATTACATCTTTGAGTATTTTACTTTTCCATTTAATTATTTTCTTCAGGAATGTGGATTATGAACATATTGGATCTCCATTTTCTCTCTTCTGATAATATCATCTCATGACTTTTTGCTTTTCTCAGTTTTGTTGTACATTATTTACCAGGCCATATTTCATAACACTGACTTTTTTTTTTTAAGTTTATCTATTTTGAGAGGGAGGGAGTGTGAGCAAGGTAGGGGGAGAGACAGAGAGAGAGATTCCCAAGCAGGTTCTGTGCTGTCAGCACAGAGCCCGATGCGGGGCCTGATCTCATGAACCATGAGATCATGACCTGAGCCAAAATTAAGAGTTAGACGCTTAGCTGACTCAGCCTTCCAGGCGCGCCAACACCAACTTTGTTTTAAGCAGTGTCTATTTTAAATTTTTTTTTAATGTTTATTTATTTTTGAGACAGAGAGAGACAGAGCATGAACGGGGGAGGGTCAGAGAGAGAGGGAGATACAGAATCTGAAGCAGGCTCCAGGCTCTGAGCTGTCAGCACAGAGCCCGACGTGGGGCTCGAACTCACAGACCGTGAGATCATGACCTGGGCCGAAGTCGGAAGCTTACCCGACTGAGCCACCCAGGCGCCCCAAGCAGTATCTATTTTAATTATGAATACTCTAATTCTGAATAGTGGGCTTTTAGCAACATGAGCTTGGGCTGCAGTGGTCCACTTATATGTGGCTTTTTTTTCTAAACATAATACAGTACTGCAAATATATTTTCTTTTCTTTATGATTTTCTTAGTAAGATTTTTTCTCCAGCTTACTTAATTGTAAGAATATAGTATATAATACATATACCATACAAAATATGTATGAATTGACTGTTTATATTATTGGTAAGGCTGTTAGTAGTTAAGTTTTGTGGAACCAAAAGACAAATTGGTGACTGTGCAGGGGGTTGATGCCCTAACTCCTGCATTGTTGAAAGGTCAACTGTGTCTGTTTCTTGAGCTCAGCCAAGTCACCTTTAAACAACTCCTATTGTTAACCTATTTTTTCTTAAGTGCTTACATTTCTTTTTTGAATGAGACAGTATTCTCTATAATTCATGGGTGTAAAAGAAACTCATATATTTTCTCCCATAATTCATCTTATAAAATGTGACTTCGACTCATCTATTATGCTTTTCCTTGTTTAAAATATTTGCTTTGTAGAGGAAAACTACCGGATACTTTTTTCCCTGCATATTAATTGTCTTCAAAAGGGAGAATTCTTTCTAAGCCCACTCATAGAAATGAGTTGAGAAAACGAGTTGAGGAAATCAGCATCTCTTTAGTTCAAGTATGTTGCCTTCAAACACTCTTTCCTCAGATCTGCTGAATTCTCCAATCTGGGTGAAGGATTCTGAATATGGCACGTTTGCTTCTTGATATGAATAGATTTACCTTGATAAGAAGACTGCATGACCACCCGGAGGAAATTTTCTTTGTTCTATTAGTTTTTATCAATCTCTGTTTAGTTGACTCTTTGCTGGCAACTTCTGGGTTGCTTACTGCACAGTTCTCTCTACAAGTTTCACCCATTATGTTTTTCGCAGGGAGAGTGGGGTGAATGAAGTTGGCAAATGTGGACAAATCCTTCTATTAATATCTTTCTGCCCTACATTTCTCTGAGTAGAACTTAGTTGCTCTAAGAATACCTTCTGTCCCTCTTCGACCCACCTTCCTTCACCACACATACACCTGTCTCTCATCACTCCAAGTAAACCCTCATTGCTTGGATCTTTCGTGACTCTAACTTATTACAGAAAACTATGCACTCTGAGTAGTAAGTGTAAGTTTGCAATACGCCTTAATTTTATAATCTTCACTCTATTTGACAGATAGTCTTGCTATCTTGAAAGTGGGATTTTTCTCTTAAAAAAAAATGTCTTTGCTTTTGTGGAGCAAAAGCATCTCCAGAGGATGGTATGGAATCAACATTTTACTCCACTGTCTTTTACCGGCAATCTTAAAAACAGAACATTTTAATATAATATCACACAGAAATAAAATCATTCTTCCATTACCTCGATTGTCAAGCAAAAATTGAGATATATATTGGAATGTATTTTAAATGAGAAATTTTAAGAGTTTTCCATTTCATTGGAGAGAAGGAATTTCTCCAAGGAGAATCCTTCACGGACTGGATTTTCTGCCCCCCCCACTCCCCCCCCCATCCCCTGCAATTGAAAACATAGTGTTTGAGAGAGCTGGTATATACCTCATCTTGTAAGATGGCTTTGATGAGAAGTCTGGGGTAGTTATAATACACATGCAGGCACGCAGCTTGCCCTTGACCCTCTGGGTTCCAGCCTTATCAAAAGCAAACCCCAATCTGTTCTGAGAATAGATCTGCTTTATAATTTGATTCATCTGCCATCGTGTGAGCTTAATATTCCAGGCTTGGTTTGTGGTAGGTCTTCATTTCTTGACTTTTGTGAGGTTTGGCCACCACTAACTCTCACAGGCTTTCCCGGAGTGGGGGCTGGGGGGGGGGGGTGCGTCAGGCCTTATTTCCTCATGACCTTCTGTTCTTTTGTCAGCTACTTCTTTTCAGTCAGTATTCATCCACGACGTTGGTGCAGAAGGGTCACCAGCCCAAATCTTTATCTGTTTGACCCAAGCCAGGGAGTTGTCAGATCAGAGAAAGCCGCCACAACCTCTCGCCACTGCTCTGGTCAGAAGTTTAGAGTTCAGGCTTCTCTTCGCCAAGGATCATCAACATCAACTTGTTGTTTCCAGGGTCATAAATTTGCAATGTGATGAGACATAACCAGATGTTGCCAAACGTGAACTGACTCTCAAAGCAGTCTATTTCCTGCTCTGTCTTGCTTCCCAGCTCATAGAAGCTGGTGGGCCATGTAGCTCTTCATTCTAAGCTGAGAGGCTTGCTTGTCCAGATTGAAGTCAATCGTTTTCTAGAGCAATTATATTTTTCAAGCTGAATAACAGAGTGGTCATTATCATCGACTCCACAGATACGTTCTGTTAGATGATGCTGCTGTGCGGGGTTTATTGCCATTCTTTGGACACACTTCTGTTTTTCCTTTTAGTTGTTGTGGGGGAGGGTAGCTGTTGTTGTGCTGTGTTATGTTGTGATATTGTCCCCTGTATATACTCCCACCCCTGGAACTACAGTCTGATTTCATACACGATTCCAATTCATTCAAATGTGTTAGGATTTGTTCAATGCCCAGGATTTAGTTGAGTGTAATAAATGCTCCAAAGTGTAGTCCTATATGCAGTAAAGTTTTGAGGTCCTTTGGGCTTTGGAACATTCTCTTTACTCCAGTTAAAGCAATGGAAGACAAGGAAGTTAAGCAAATTATCCAAGATTACACAGTCTGTTATTCAAACCCAAGGTTCCAGCCTCCTGTTTGGGCACACTGCTGCATTTCTCAGGAAATCAAGAGTTTATCATCTGGACATAATGTGAATACAGCACCAGAATCTGAGCCCTTTAGACTTGAAGCCAGGCTACATTGAAAGCAAAAGTCAATGGAAATAAAAACCGATTTTAAGTATCAGATACCATAATCCTCCATGATAGGCCATCCCTTTACAGAATTCTGCTTTTCTCTTTTACAAAACTTGGGCAATAGTAAGACTATACCATGCTCTCATGATATTGTTGGTAAGGAATATCGACTAAGGGTCCTCATGAAAAAGTTCCACAATGTAATCTATGTCATCACAGTTTTATGTCTCAAGTTTTTTCTTTCCTGTTTGCTCTTGATTCTGATTGTTTTGTTAGCTGATATTATGGGGCAAATGGTATTCTTCTATGACTGGGAAAGCCAGAGAAACATAAGAAATACAGCTAACTTGAGAATCAAGCAACTTTTAGTGCATAAAAAATTCTATAAGCCCCTTCAGTTTTTGGGGAAAGAGATACTACCAAATGTTTACATATGCTGTCTATGTTGTTGTTGTTTTTAATTTAATATTGCTTGTGTTATTCTTAATTTATGTGGCTTTAATTACTTCAAGTGTGCCTTCTTCAGCTAACGCATTGATTTTTTTTAATTTCCTTTTTTTCAGTTTGAAATCTAAAAATACTCTGTATTCTGTAATTTTAGTTCTTAACATCTGAAGAAATTAAAGTCAAATCAGGAATTATTCTTAATAGCAGTTTAGCATAAAGTAAAAAAAAAAAATACTATCTTTTTGTTTGTTTCTATTGCCGCAAGCAACTTTCAAAATCATTTAGGAAACTGGCTTTCGGCGCATTAGATGAAACTAATTTGAAAGAATTTGCGAGCCTGTGCCTATTTCTAGTGATTTTGATTGAATTCTTTGAGGATTGGGCGCCTGTGGTGTTTTTCGAAGGACACAGGTGATTGTCACGTGTCGCCAGGGCTGAGATCAGTTAATACAGTGCAACTTTTTCTCAAGGAAACTCAAGTTCATTGAGGTTCTGTGATTTCCCAAAGCGCTCAGTGACCAAGCTGGCTCTAGAACTCAGCACTCCTGTCACTTATTCCAGGTGACAGAACACAGAACCTGCGACATTTCTCAACGCCTCCCGGTGCCTTGCACAATATTGGCACATTAAAAGTATTCAGGAAGACATTTGCTAAGTGTTGAATGAATAGATTATCGAATGAGGGTCCGATAGCTCCCTGCGCGACATATATTGTGTAACTTCACCGAAACAATAACGATACTTGCTGCTGAACGTTCAGGCAAGGAAAGAGTGTCCCGACTTGGTGAATTCCAGCAGCCTCTCATATGGAACACTGTCACAGGGTGAGGTCACGGACGAATTTTCAGTTAGCTAAGGAGGTAAGAAGACCGAAACGTACAGCGAAGGGAGGTCAGCACAACACTGAGGGTGGTGCTCAGAGGAGCAGAGCGACTCTTGAGAACGCTTTGGATCCCAGAAGGGATGCCGTAGCAGGTGCCACAACTGATCACTAAAATGCAGGAAAGTGTATCAATCTGAACGTCAAGAATTCAGAAAGGAAGGCGCTGAAGGCTCTCAGAGACCAAGGCCTGTCTATGGTGACTGCTAATCCAAGTGGGTTTGGGTTAAAAGGGGTTAACAGCCCTCTGCTGTAACACATGATTGGTCTTTATGAGGTTGAAGCTCTTGTCTGTTTGAGGCCTACAGATGATGCTAAAGAGCCAATAATGACAGCAATTCAAAGCAATCTAATTATGCAAACGGGAGGCTAAACAATTTCATCATCCTTAAATTAGATTGTCCTAATGAGATAAAGACACCAATTAATCCTGAATTAATTTCAATAGCCTATTTCAGGCAAACACTTTAATATGCAAATGTAAATGAGAAACAAAGCCTACTGTAGAATGCCAGAGTTCAGAACCTCTCTCTTCGCAGCTGCAGCGGGTGTAAATAGTGCCTAATGAGTTTGCACGGAGAGATACAACCAGTTGAAAATTTTAGACTTCATAAAGCACAGCCGGTGCCTCAGGTACACTGGATGTGGGCTGGAGCCAGACGTGAGAGGAGGGGGAGTTTTGCAGGGGACCGGGCTCCTGGAAGCGCGCACCGCTGAGTTACGCACACCTTTCTCTAAGCAACCACTGGGCAGTCCTTCCAGCTCAGCCCTCACCTGTGTGTGTGTGTGTGTGTGTGTGTGTGTGTGTGTGTAGGGGAGGCAGGGAGTGGACATGGTGAGGTAAAAGGAGCGACGTGGAGACACTTTAATGAGTTGGTATTTGGAGAGCCAAGTTGTCATAACACACACCTGGACAGAAGTCTCTTCTGGACATAAAGTTGATTTTAATTAGTGACCACTTAATCGTTTTAAATTAGCCATTCCCAACTCATTTAATATTTCTAAATAATTAATTTCCCAAATAAGACATGGGAACGGATTCAGAATCTTAGGTGCCTATGCTGAATCCAAAGATCTGTGATTTTAATGATATTTGGCTGGAGGGCTCTTCAATGGGCTAATTCCTTTTTTATACCTACCAAAATAACCCCACAGGTAATAGCTTGGGTAATAATCTCTTCTGTCTAGAAAAGCGAGTGATTTCTGATATCAGGAGTGGGTCCAAACTGAAATTGGGAGAGAGAATACTACTCTTCAAGGCTGTCCCCATCAAATTAAACTGGCTGGGTTGAGTTATAAATGACTAGGTAAGAGCGGTGACCAGTTTCCTTATTCTTCATGACGCTACAACCCCACGGGTACCAGAGAATGCCTACGGTTGCCATGGAAAATACAGGATGCCCATGCAGTATTTCGGACACACTTACACTTTTCAAAATGCCCATCCGAAATTGGCATTTAGCTGGCTGTCCCGTATTTTAATTTGCTAAGTTGGGGCAATAACAGGCGCTCAATCAGCATTTGTTGCATAGCATCAACGTGACTTATAATCAGAGGTTTGCGGTGCCATTCGCAGAAGAGCATAACAGATACATTTTGGGGTGTGAATCTCTGTTTTCCGGAAGCGGGCCATTTCTTGGACCAAGATCCTCTGGTTATAGGGATTGCATCTTCAGCTGGCAAGTTTATAAAGCATGACCATCCCCATCAGAAATGCCCATTTGCTCAACGTACACCAAGGAGATACGGTCCCTCAAGGACTCATCGCTGGGCCTGAGGAACTAGAGTTATACCTTTCCAGTATATTGGCCTCTAACGTGTAAATCTGAGATCTATAAAGAGCGCCAACTACCACAGGAAATGTGCCATAGCGGTTCCTAGTTACTCCTGGAGTCAAACCTATTTTCAGTACTTGGTTTTATAAATTAAGCGTTTGGAAAAGGAACCTAACTTCTCTGAGCCTTAATCCCTTCATTTGCAAAATGGGATTATGTCATAAAATTGTAGTGGGCCTGAAATTCGCTGCACGCAGCACTGAGCGAATGCTCAGTAACTGTTGACTAGTGGTGGTCCTGTTTTGTGACTATTAGGGAAAGATAATCTGCTTTTTCTGAACTGCCAAACCATTTTTTCCTCATCATCTCTTTCGAGCTCTTCAGGTATAATATCTGAAAACCTTCGGACTGTTTCCAAATTTCGGAGCTGTCTTTAGACGGAGTGACTATATTTAACCACAAAAAATGGAACATGTGGTTTGACAGCATGAGTATACTTATGGGGGACAACAGGACAGGCTATTTGATATCGGCGCTCTCCTGGAAAATCTGAGACATACAGTTCCTTACTTCTCGGCCCTTTGCTAGCCACCTTTTACTTCTGCTGAAATCCCACATGTACTCTGGTTTTCAGGCAAAAAGCATTCCCCTACCGTATCCCAATGTTTGGCAGTCAAAGTGTGCGGACTTCTGGGAGAAATCCCCTTCAAAATCTTTTTCTCCAGTCTATTTTCTTGATCTGTTTCAGGGCAAAAGGAATTGCAGATGACCTGATTTACAGAAACTTCCTTGTAAATTCTATGCAGGATTGGTGGGAAGGCGGTGGGAAGGACCTTTCTTACAATCACTGTAGTACGTTACTTCTACCATTTTGTTTCTGGGGACAAAGTTGGGTTAGGAATTCCGTGTTAACATTCCATTACACTGGGCTAACCATGTTTAGGCTATATCTGAAAGATACTTTGTGCCAAGTCACCAGGCGTTTACATATCTAGGATTTAATCATAAATAAGAAAGTCATCAAGAATTTCAGAGTCTAATGGAAGAAGAAAAAAATCCCACTCACAATGATTTCTTGCACAACAGTGTGATGCCTGCAATGACGCAGGTCCATAGAAGAGGTGATGTTAACACGAGAGAAGGGATTAGACTGGGAGCAATATGGAAGCCTTCTCTAGGAAAAAGCTGTCGTTTGTCAGGCTAGACAAAATATTTTGTGATTTCCGGGCATAAAATTGAGGTGGTATGGTTAGAAGTTGCGTCAAACACAAATGTCAGCAACGGGTAGGTAAAGCTGATGACTAGTTGGTGTTTCTGGCCTTTCACATACAATTAGGGAAAATACGTAACTGGAGAAAAGGTAGTGGTTTAGGACCACGTGTCTTTTTTCCATTCCTCTTCTTTCTCCCCAGTGATCCAGTGGAAAAAAAACGGCCTTCATGTTGGCATTTGTTGAAGCTGAATGTCAAGGTGAGACGGCATCCACCAATAGCCATGGCACATATTCAGGGAAAAATTGTGTTGCATTAGAAAGGAGAGCAAATGAATGAACAGTATGCTACAATTGTTGCTGTGAGTTATGCCCCTAAGTATAATACTGCTACTAAGATGATACCTAACTGCTCTCATTTTAGCAAATGAATTGGTGAACACCTTGAGCAGTTCTCCTCCTGTAAAAGTAGCTTAACACTGGGGCAAACTTAAGCTGTTGGTAAAATCAAGTAAAATGAAAAATATGAAAACTGTTCGTAAAATATAAGACAATACACAAATGCAGGTAGGTTCTGTTCCTCTACCGCAGCCAGGAAATATAGTAGCGGTTTCTCTAGAAAAGAGGCAAAGCCCTTAGAACTTAATTTTATTACCGCTAACAGAGGACGAAAGCCTGATCTATTTCCTTTCCTATGTACAAGTCACTGCCCTGCTTCTCTTGCGCTTTGAATGGACTCTCTACAGCTTTAATGGAATGCCAGTCATATTTTAAGCATGAATGTGAGATGCGATTCACAGACCACTGTGTGAGATAAAGTGGGATAGAGTTACGATAACAGATAGGCACATCCTGGCCAGCAGAGCAGATAGACTGCTGTTTGATAAACCTAATAAAACAGTAGAGCTTATTGATATGGCCACTCTACGAGGCTGACGCCGCCTGAGACTGCCTGTCCTCTGGCATTGAAGCTGAGCTCAAGGTGGAATGGCGTGACAGCCTAGGGAAGCCAGCTGTCTCAGCAGCTAGGGTGGCTCTGGGCCCTCGATTCAACAGTGTCACAAATTCGTTGTACTCTGGTATTTATGCTGCAGATAAGGATAACTTCTTGATAGATGTCCTGTGTTAATGGCAGTGATTTGTGGCCTTGATTCCTCGGAGCTTATATGGTGTTGTTCTTGGCTGGACCTTACAGAGCGGGGTAAGGCTCGATCTCTGAGACGCCAGCCTACTCCAACCTACTCAAAGCCCAGGCCATACGATGACAGTCGGAAACATCCCATAGATGTACTTCCAAAGTACTGCCTATCATTTACTGGGATGGTGAGAGAAATTTGGGGTGTCCCAATGAATAAAAAGTCAATTTCCATTTTTTACCCGAGGGTACGAAATAGCCTCTTAACTTGGTCCTGCACACTACCCTTTTTGTTTGTTTGTTTGACATAAAAGCCAAAGTATTCTCCTTAAACACACTGACCAGAAGGCATCGAAAAATCTTATAAAGATATCCATTAGAATAAAGTCCAAATTTATCCCTTCCCCCAATACGATAAGGTGTCTTGACTATGAGAATGAGTTAAGGGAGAGCACTTGAGAGTCTCTTGTTCACATTGTTCTGGAATTTAAATAAAGAACAAAGTTTGGACTGACCCATTTGATGGGCCAACTCTGACATCAGAATGTCAAAACTTGCCTTATTCAAGAAATTCCCCCATCATGAATATCCAGTCTTAGAATGGTTGAGTCTGCAATTCCTCTGTGAACATGGCTCACACATATTTGTCCGCTTTTCATCACTAACTGTTGTTTCTATTTAAACAATGTGTATTTTGGGGGTGCCTGGGTGGCTCAGTCAGTTAAGCGTCCAACTTCGGCTCAGGTCATGATGTCGTGGTTTGTGAGTTCAAGCCCCATGTCGAGCTCTGTGCTGACACCTCAGAGCCTGGAGCCTGCTTCGGATTCTGTGTTTCCCTCTCTCGCTCTGCCCCTCCACCACTCATGCTCTGCCTCTCTCTTTCTCAAAAGCAAATAAACATTAAAACAATTAAAAAACAACTAGTGTACATTTTTAGTCATATTTATGCTCATGTAAGCTTAGATTTCTTTGTTAACTAATAGAAAAAATCAAAAGTAGAAATCATTCTACTTTGGATCTTACTGAAGGATCTCTATTGATACTCTCTTGGCCTGTTTAAAATAATGAAATTTTCAGGGGCTCCTGGGTGCCTCGGTCCAACACTTGGTTTCAGCTCAGACCATGATCCTATGGTTCATGGGATCAGGCATCTGGTTCTGCACTGAGACCATGGAGCCTGCTTGGGATTCTCTCTCTCCTCTCTCTCTCTCTCTCTCTGCCCCTGCCCCCACTCACTTGTGTGCATGCTCTCTCTCTCAAGATAAACATTTATTTAAATAAATTAATTAAATAATGAAAATTTCAGAGTTGAAACTATATTAACAAATTGAAGCATTCTATAGCTTATTGGCATGATAGGGAAAATATTTTGGACCCAATGCATTGACCTCAGTCAGCATATTTAACTGCTTAGATAATTGTGGTATCACCTGAAATAAAAAAAATGACAGTATGACATAGAACAACTCAGGAATAAAGAGTTTCAAAACCACATCACATCATACAAAGTTGGAAATAATACAATTCCCCAAGACATGCACTTTCTTGAAATCAGGTGTTTAAAAAGAAAGTAAAAAGACTTGGGAGGAGAAACCACATGTCAAGGACCCAAATTATTGACGAATTTGTGTATGTTAGGCAATGTCTTAGGGATCTCATCATAGCCCTCTCACACAGGTGCTGTTCCTTTTTTTATTTTATAGATTAAACAACAAAACCAACAACCAGTGGACCAAGATATTAAGTATCTTGTCTGAGGTCACACTGTCACACCAGACCGCTCTAGAGCCCTCACTGTACCAGTGCCCCATGTGGCCTTGTTCTACGAAAGATTGACCCATAATGTGACAGAATAGAAGGAAGATGTTAAGAGAATGAACCAAGCCTAAGAAAATTGGAAAGGACCACCAAAGGGACATTATTACTAAGCTAAATGAAGATATTTGACTATCAATGTACTGTTTTGTCCATATCATATTTTACATTTCAAGCTATTTTCATTTTGATATAATTTCAGACTTTAAGAGAAGTATCAAGGGAGCAAGATTAACAAAAGGAATCCTGTATACCCTTTGAAGAGTTAAACCAGGGTGCCTGGGTGACTCAGTCGGTTGAGTGTCCAACTTCGGCTCAGGTCATGATCTCATGGTTTGTGGGTTCAAGCCCCGCGTCGGGCTCTGTGCGGACAGCTCAGAGCCTGGAGCCTGCTTTGGATTCTGTGTCTCCTTCTCTCTCTGTCCCTCCCCTGCTCGCACTGTCTCTCTGTCTCTCAAAACTAAATAACATAGGGGCGCCTGGGTGGCGCAGTCGGTTAAGCGTCCGACTTCAGCCAGGTCACGATCTCACGGTCCGTGAGTTCGAGCCCCATGTCAGGCTCTGGGCTGATGGCTCGGAGCCTGGAGCCTGTTTCCGGTTCTGTGTCTCCCTCTCTCTCTGCCCCTCCCCCGTTCATGCTCTGTCTCTCTCTGTCCCAAAAATAAATAAACGTTGAAAAAAAAAAAAATTTTTAAAAAAAACTAAATAACACATTTAAAAAATTATAAAGAGTTAAACCAATTATTTACATTATGGACAATTTGCTGTATCATTATCTATCTGTCTATCTAATCTCCTTATTTTTCTGAACCATTTAAGGATACATCAGAAACAACATGCTTCTTTGTCCCTAAATACTATTGTGAATTATTGTCTAATTCACTGTCTATCTTCAAGTTTCATCAGTTGTCACTTTGAGAGACTTTTTTTTTTTTTTTTCCTTCTGGTCCGGGATCCAATGCAAGATTAAGCATTTTCATAGTTGTCATGCCTCTGTAGTCTCCCGTATTATGGAATGGTCCCTGAGGTTTTTGTTCTTTTGTTTTTATTGATCTTAACATTTAAACAGTACAGGCTAAATATTTTATAGAATTCCCTCACTGGGGTTTTTCTGAAGCTTCTTTATGATTAGACTCAGGTTGTGCATTTTCTACAAGAACGTTAGGGACGTGCTGTGATGTCTGTGTCACTGCACCATATCAAGAGGCATTCAATGTTGGTTGGTCCCAATATTGGTGTTCCAAACTCAGATGACCTGGTTAAGATAGGGTTCACCAGATTTGCCACTGTGTGGTTACTGTTTTCTCTTTGTGGTAAATAAGTAAATTGTTGAGAGGTACTTGGGGACTATGTAATATCTTGTTCCTCGTCAAACTTTACCCATTAATTTTATTTCATTTCTTATGTATTTATTAGCTGACATTCTATGGTAAGAAAAATACTTACCTTTCTTTATATCACTTCTTTCCTCCTTCCTCCTCTATCCCTCCCTCCTTCCTTCCTTACATCTTCCTTCCTTCCTTCCTTCCTTCTTCCTTCCTTCCTTCCTTCCTTCCTTCCTTCCTTCCTTCCTGTCATGGCTTATGTTCCTTCAAATAGCACTTAGAAACTGTAGTATCTCTGAAATCCAATTCTGGACCTGATCATGTTCTACATACATTCCCTGGTTGACTTTATCTACTCTCACGGCTTGAGGTACCATATGTGTGTGATGACTTCCAAACTTCTACCTATAGCCTAGATTTCCCTGTTAAGCTTCAGAAGTCTATGTGCTACCAAACACTTCCATTTAAATGTTCTGTGGACATTTCAACTTCCTCAGGTATAAAACTTACTTCATTGTGCTTCCTTCAAACCCGTTTCTCCTCATCTATGTCTTTTCTCGGTGGAAGACATCACCATACATCCAATCATGGAAATCAGAAACCTGGGAATTCATCATAGATTTCTCTCTTCCTCCCACTCACTCTACCCACAAATACAGTTACTCTCCAGCACCTGTAATTCTGCCAGGTAAATGTCTTTCAAATCTGTTGTTACTTCTCTATTTGTACAATCAAGGCCTTAGTTCAGGCTCTTGACATATTTGTCCTAGATTGCTATTACATTCTAATGACTTTCTCAGTCTTGCCTGCTTAGACCCCATTCTCTATATTTCTACCAAAGTGATCTTTCTTCGATGCCTGTGTATTCATGCCACTTGTCTGCTAAAATCACTCAGTGGTCCCCACTGTTTCCAGGATTATGTCCCAATTCTTTAGCACAACACCCAAGCAGGGTTCTTTCATAGTCGAGTTTAAACCTACTTCTATGGGCTCATCTCCTATGTATTTTCAACATATAATTTCTGCTCCAGTCATTCAGAATTTTGTGGCCATGCATTTTCTGCCTCAGCAGACTCCCCCCATACTCCAATGTCACCTCATCTAGGATAGTTTCCTAACCTTACTGATACCCTGTTCATTTAAAGGATGCAACTCTACTTCTCTGGCCTTAGGTACACTTCCAGGCATATTTTGATTTATCCCTTTATTTGTCTGTCTGCCCCATAAGACTGAAATCCAGAGTTTTCCCTGGATTTGTATTCCAAGTGCCCAACATGGTTCCTGGCAAAAAGTAGGTAGGCAATAAAGTCTTGTGAATGAATGAATGAATATGCAAATATGAATAAAGTATTTTGGATCCAAAGGTGGACCTGATGAATAACATTATTCATAGTATTTGCAAAATGGAAGAATATCTCAATGTTGTTCCAATAGACCCGTCACAACTGAGCTCTAGATAATGGTGGGAAAGCTAAAACATGACATCCAAATAGAACTGGAGAGCCTGGAAAAGACTGGATTCGAGAATATTTAAACAAGGTCATGTGTTGGTTATTTGAGAAATATCTAAAAATAAGGATGGAACTCCTGGGTGGCTCAGTCAATTGAGTGTCTGACTTCAGCTCAGGCCATGATCTTGCAGTCCAGTCTGTGGGTTTGAGCCCTGTGTTGTGCTCTGTGCTTACAGCTTGATGGAGCCTGGAGCCTGCTTCAAATTCTGTGTCTCCCTCTCTCTCTGCCCCTCCTCCGCTCATGCACTCTCTCTCCACTCCCCCCCAAAATAAATAAACATTAAAAAAATTTTTAATAGGGATAATCGCTTAAAGACAAATGCAAGTCTGGAAAAAGAGTCTTGGTGGTAAAGGAAAGCTGGACAGATAAATCTATCATTGGCCAAATAATTTCATCCAATCTAAGATACGAGGAGCCTATTCAAAGCAGGAATAGGCATGTAGTTTCCTTTTTTTACAATTGTGGTGCCTTTCACACAAAGAGAAATCAAGGATGGCAGCAAATCCAGTAATGAATAGTGTAAATTTTGTTTGTAGTATGTAGGATTTGCTATGATAACAGGATGTCAAGGAAAACATTTGGAAATTCATAATCAGCTTTCAAGGAAGTGGGCAGGGCTGGTGGTGTAAGTTTGATATTCTTTCCCATAGGCATAGAATTGGTACCTGTCCAATCTCTCTTTTATTGCTAAGACTGTTCTTCACAGTCTCGCATTTGCCTTCAGACTCTCATCGATTTTTCTCATGTCCTGAATCCCCACCTAAGCATCTTGCTAAATATTCTAAAATATTGTCACTGCTTGGCTTTGTGGATCTACTCCAGCTCGGTAGAGTTTGTATTTCATCTTTCCCAAGACCTGCATAAAGACCAGATATGGGGAAGCCTAACAGGGCGCAAATGGCACAACGGCATTTACTCAAAGGAAGAAAACCCAATTCATCCTATGGGATTTTACAGAAAGAGAAGTGGGAGCTACGGACTAAGAGTCATCATCATCAGAGAGGGGCTGGTGGTCAGGTCACATCACAAGGGTTCTTAAGGGCCCAGGAGGACAGTGCCCACCCAGGTAGCATGGGTGTATGGGGGTAGGAGGATTGGGCTTAATCTGGAATAAACCAGTTGAGGTGTTTTATGGACAAAGTGTCAGAAAAATCCCAACCTCAACCGGGAGACGACCCAAGGAAGAGCTGCACTATTAAGAAGAAAGTTTGGAACTAGAGTGTATCATGCCAAGCAAAATAAGTCAGAGCAAGACAAACATCATATGATTTCACTCATATGTGGAATTTAAGAAACCCAACAGATGAACATAAGGGAAAGGAAGGAAAAATAAGAGAAAAATAGACAGCGAGGCAAACCATAAAAGACTCTTAAATACAGTGAACAAACTGAGGGTCGTTGGAGGGAAGGCAGGTGGGGAGGTGGCCTAAATGGGTGGCGGACACTAAGAAGGGAACTTCTTGGGATGAACACTGGGTGTCATAGATAAGTGACGAATCACTGGGTTCGATTCCTGGAACCAATACTACTGTGTATATGAATTCACTTGAATTTAAATAAATAAATTTTAAAAAGAAGAAGAAAGCATGGAGAGCACATTATCATGGAACATTAAAAAAAAAAAAAACCAAGACTTTTGTTTCAGAAGCTGAGGAAATGTAGCAACCGTGAAAACTGAGGAAACGTCACAGATTTTTGTTAACCAGAGGATTAGTGATGACCTTCAAGAAAGCATCTTGTACTTCTCAACTTGGTGATTGAGTTTGATTGCTAGCCTCTTCAGGTGGCTGTAAAAGATTTGTATGTGACCCAAAGTATCACCAAGATCAATTGGAGAAAAGTGTTGTCATAGAGTATTACCACAAAGGGTCAATTCCTCAATGCCCTTAGACATTTTATTGTCAAGATGAAATACAGTAACTGTTGCTTAATGGGCATTTGGTTTGAGTCTCCATTTCTGAATGCATTAATCCATGACTTTTAGCTTCTTTCTCGAAGTAGCTTCTTTTTAATTAAGGCAGATATTTGATTTTGATAAACCACTTATGCAGATAATTTTGTTGTGATATAACCGTTGTAAAGATACCAATGTTCTGAATGCAACAGATTTGACCACTCATTTTTATTAACTGGATATAAATAAATACGCTGCTCGAATCAGCATTCAGCCTTTCTAGTCAACTTCAGGGGGCAGTGGACCCATGCACACACACACACAATACACATGAGGAGCTTTAGTTCAGTGTGTATTACGAGCCATTGTTTCACCCACAAATCTACACAGCTTCCGGTTTTCTGGAACACGACTATTCTCGTTGTGTGTGATCCAAGTGCCCAGGTTTGGTTACAAGCACCCAAATTCTGGAACCTGAGTGAATTGGATGAAGAGACGGTCCCAATTTCATTTAGAAAAATGATACACACTCCAGCTTGGAAGGATGGCCCTTGGGAAACAGGAAGTGACCCAGAAACATTATCTTCTTCATTTCATCCTAGACATCTCTAAAGCAGAAGATTTGTAACTCCCTCTTTCTGAAACCCAGTCACACGCAGAATGCTGCAAAGAATGAATTTTCCCTTTTGAAAATGTCACAGGGCATCCAGGAAATCTCTTTTAGTTTTATCTTGGCAAACAAATGTCCACTGATCAATATAAATGAGGAACAGACACATCAACATCAATAGGAAATGACTTTTGTGAAGTATGATTTGATTCATGGCACGGAGTGGCCCTTACCAAGTTCTGTTCTATTATCAGCTTGAAAGAAGAAGATATCATAAAAGGGGCCTCCAGATGACTGTCATTTTCAAGTGGGGTGTTCTTAAGTTATAGACTTCTGCTACCTCCGAGATAAATGACTGGCTGCCCTTGGCTGACCCTGTCTTTAAAGAAGGGAAGGCTGTCTTTACAGACGCGGGGATGTATCCTGGAAAACTTTGAAAGACACAGCATTTAGAGACAATTTTATTTCTTTATCAACTGATAGTTCTCTATTTCACTTCTCAGGTTTTTATCACTTGCTGGCATACGTGTTGAGATGAGATCATGAGGTCTTAGCCCTCTTTGCCTGGGCTCTTAAAGACTCGCTCTGTTGAAAGTGCAATCTTGTACTTAACGGAGGTAGCAAGTATGATGATGTCACATCCCCAAGGGCAATGCCTGACTTTGTGCTTGACAAGCAGTCTGAAATTATTAATTATTTAACGAACACATCCTGTTTTCTTCATGGTATTCTTGAGAGCAAGAGAGTGGAATCACCCTTGTATGATATGCAGTCACTGATGGGATTATTTAGAACATTCTGCCACGGAAGGACGAATAGCTCGTGGAAATCTAGTCCAGAGAGTTGGAAAGGTACTTACCGATCCAAGCCAGTTGCCATGAGATCAAAATGACTTTCTAATTAGGTTTGAGAGGCAGAATAGAAGAGTAGTCGGCACCTAGAGCCTGAAAGCCAGAGTGGCTGGATTAAACTCCGAAGTCCAACCCTCACTCCCTAGGTGACCTTGGGGAACGGCTCTGTGCACAGTGAGGACGATGGCGGGACCCATTCATAATGTCGTTGTGAGAGTAAATGCAAAGTACTTTGAATCATGTCTTGAACATATATAAATGCTCAATTCCTGTTAGCTATTCATCATCTCTCTTGTTCTTCTCCTCCTGGTCCTCCTCCTTCTCATTACTGCTATTTATTATTACTATTACTTCAGGAATTTCAGGTACATTTTATTTATTTTTTTATTGTTTTAACGTTTTTGTTGATTTTTGAGAGACAGAGAGACAGAGCGTGAGCAGGGGTGGGACAGACAGAGAGGGAGACACAGAATCCGAAGCAGCCTCCAGGCTCTGAGCTGTCCCACAGAGCCCGACCTGGGGCTTGAACTCACGAACCGTGAGACCAGGACTTGAGCCAAAGTCGGATGCTTAACCGACTGAGCCACCCAGGTGCCCCCTTTATTATTTTAAAACATATAACTTCCTGTTGATGATATGGTTTGGGGAGGCTTTTTTAAAAAATCTCTTTAGGGGCGCCTGGGTGGCTCAGTCGGTTAAGCATCCGACTTCCGCTCAGGTCATGATCTCACGGTTGGTGGGTTTGAGCCCCACAGCAGGATCTGTGTTGAAGCCTCAGAGCTTGGAGCCTGCTTCAGATTCCGCGTGTGTGTCTCTCTCTCCCTCTCTTTCTCCCTCCCCCCCCCCTCAAAAATAAAATAGACGTTAAAAATTAAAAAACTCTCTTTAGACTAGAGCCCACAATAAGGCATATATTTCACATCGTGATCTGTCACACACACATGCGTGTGCACAGAGGCACTGCTAGTTTTTATGGTGACTTTGTGAAAATTAGACAAAGGTGCTCCCTCTGGGTGGGTAAATTAGGAACAGATGCCGTCTCTTGCAGACTCGGTCCCTGGGGCACATATTTGGCCCATGCGAAGGTAGCTGCGTGTATCCTCCCTGACCCCAGAGCTGGGTGCTCTGTAAAGTGCCCAAACTGTACAAGCAAGCCAGGGAAACTCAGTGACATTTATACGTTTCTGAAATAAATGTTTGACACCCCCCCCCAAAATCCCTGTTACTCTGTGGAATGCATCCTAATATTTTCTACCTTCTTAAATGTAAGGTATGACCCTGAACTATTTGGCAACTCACTACAGTCACTATGTGAAATTTGGAAAACATTGCAAAGGGTTTAAAACCGTGGGCTCTAAAACCAGGGAGCCTGGCTATGATTCCTGGCTCTACCATTCACTGCCTGTGTCCTTGGGCGAGTTCCTTAGTCTTCCTTGGCCTTGGTTTCCTTCTCCATCAAAATGAATATACGGTATAAGGGTATGACCTTTACACAGCTGATGTGAGAGTAAATGAGTTAATATACATAAGACACTTAAAATGTGGCCTGAAACGTGGAAGCTATGTTAGCTATGATTAGTATTAGTGATTGACAATTACACGTTCACTGAACATCCTCTTGCAACCCAATTGTTTCTGTACCACGACAGCACTGAGAGGGACAAGGGAAAACAGGGTAAGGGGATGTGTGAATGGGATGGCAGCATCTGGTTGGAAAAAGGCTACACTTTTGCAGGTAGGATCTCCTTTTTGTCATAAGGAAGCTTCCACGATTGTAAGACTTTATAGGTGATTGTAGAGCAATCTACAAACATTTACAATTACTATTCAACAAGCATTTATTAAGTGATCACTTGGGTCAAGCATTGGGAGAGGAAGAGGCTGTGTTCTGGAGAAGTCCAGGAGGAGCTGGATTTGTAAGTAATTATAACAATAAGATGACTGAAATATAAAGGCGTGAATGAGGCTTAGTAGACCAGAGAAAGGAAAGAAGGCTGGAGAAATTGATGTTCAGCTGGATCTAGAGTAGACCAGCGCCTTCCAGCCAGATAAATGTGGGACTTAGGACTGCTTACAGTCAGGTTACCCATCGCTATTATGATTGTAAAAAGTGCTGACAGGAGACAATGCCTCATTCATGGCGCCCTGTGGACTCCTATAGAACTGAATACGGCCGGATATTAGATGTGTGAGGTATTACGGATTGGGAGGGGGAGGAAGGAAAGGTAAATAGGGGTTGCATCACAAAACAGTCAATTATAACATTATATTGTCTCAAGGTTGGCGTGCCACCTACTGAGATATTATTTTCCTTAATTTTCATCCCTTTCTGCCTCTGTTTTAATTTCTCGTGCTGAAGACGGAAATCATTATTGGGCGAGCAGTTAGTTAGTGAATGGAAAGAGTTAAAATTCAGTTGCCTTAAAAGGAGTTTGGGAATTTAGGGTGGGAGTAAAACGGATAACAAGGGTGGTGCAAAGTACACATTGGCTGTCTGATTACTTTTTGTGTGAAATCGAGTAGCATACTCTATTCCATTAATTACTTCTAGTTATTTTTGAAGTGGTATATGTCCAACAGAAAACATTCTTTTTAGAAGAAAAGGCAAATACACATTTAAGTATCTTTTATACCAAAAGTCACATGTAAACACCAAAAAGTACTCCATGAAATTTGGTCTACAAGACAGATTAATATATACACACACATACACACACACACACAGATGCATATCCTTATCAGTGTGTATATATTTGTAATGGGTATTATATAATGGGTATTAGACCTATATCCATAGTACGTGTTGTAAATATGTTCTCCCAAGCAATCACTTGTCTTCTGACATTACTTACAGTGTCGTCTGCCCTGCACAGCTATTTATTTTTGTGGAGTCAAATTTATCAGCCTTTTCTTGTATTGCACCTAAATCCTGAGTCCTGGTTAAAATGCCCTCTCCTTCACCCAAGTTATAAAGGAACTCAGGCACATTATCTTTTAGTACATTTATAGTTGCATTTTATAAATCAAGATCTCTGATCCTTTTAAAGCTTATTTCTGTGTTTAGTTTCATAAACACAGCTCTCTCTTATCTTTCCCAAATGGCTATCCAGTTGTCCCAAAACACTTAAGAAAAGATTCCAGCATTACCCCAGTGATTCAAGACGCCATCTTTATGGTACATCAATGGTCCTTAAGTACTTGGGTCTACTTATGGACCCTCTGTGTTCTATTCTACTGGTTGTTCATTGAGCTGCTGAGTACCATACTGTTTTAATTATTAAGACTTTGCAGCATGTTTTAATATTCTGATATCTCTTTTTTCCAAGTGTTTTTCCAGCTTTTTTTGCGTCTATTTTTCCACCAGGACTTTCATATCTGTTCCCTAGCTTCATCAGGTCAGCAGTGGTATTTCATATTGGGGTCATCTTAATCTCATATGTTAATTTACAGAAAACTAACATCCTGATCCTGCTCTTCATCCCAAGGAGAACCGATGCTTTTCCATTTATGCATTCAGGAGTGGTTTAAATTTTCTTAAAACAGGCTTTGAACATTTTTTTGTTAAGTATATTCTTAAGCATGTTAACTTTTCGTTGTTATTGTTACTACCGTATACCAGGTTTTCTCTTCGATTACATCTTGCGGATGGCAAATGATTTTTACATGTAAAAATACCCTCATCTCTTGCTCAATTGTTTGTTTATTTGTTTATTGGAATTTAATTTTTAACCGCTGATCCTCAAGGTCTGTTTTTTTTTTTTTTTTTTTTCCAGCTAATATGAAGTCACCTGCAAATAGAGATCGTTTCTCTTCTTTTGCAATCCTTACGCCTCTAATGGCTCTCTCTTTCCCTGGTATATTAGTTAAGTCCTCCAATAGGCTGTTAACTAGTGACAGAGATAGTAGATATCTTTGCCTTCTTCCTGACCTTAGTGGTAATATTCTTGTTGTATTTTTTTTTTCATTAAGTAAGATGCCAGCTTTTGGATTAAAGAAGTTATCTATACATGCCTTTTACCTCGAGTGTTTTTATAAGGAATATGTTGAATTATTCCAAGGTTTTTTCAGTGTTTGCAGGAGATAGTCATGATTTTGTTTTGTTTTGTTTTCCTTCGATGTTAAAATGATATATTATATAATTTCCGAATTTCCGAATTCTGATTTCCGAATGCTGAGCCAGGTTTACATTTCTGGTATAAATTCTATTTAGCCATGGTATATTATTTACTTAATTTGGTGTTGGGGTTGGTTCACTTACACTTTTATTTAGATTTTGCATCATTTCTCTGAGCGCTACTCTCCTATAATTTTCTTTTACTTAGCCATGTTTATCCAGTTAGGTGTGTCAATGTTGTATTTGCTTCATAAAAAGACATTGAAATGTTTTCTCCATTTTTTATGTTTTGAAACAATTTAGGCAGCATTAAGACAATCTGGTCTCTAAATGTCGGAAGTAATTCCCCTTTGCTGTTCTTTTTTCTAGGTTTATGAATTGACAAGTTAATTTTTAATTTCTATTGTTTTATTTGTACTGATACAGGTACTCAAGTCTATAAACTTTCCTCTGATCATGGTTTGAAATATTATAAATTCTGACTTATAGCGTCTGCATCATTGTTATTTTTCAAACACTTTTTAATTTGTTTGTACTTTCCGCTTAATTTCTGTTTGTACTTTTAAAAGATTTTTATTTTTTTATTTTTTCAATATATGAATTTTATTGTCAGATTGGTTTCCATACAACACCCAGTGCTCATCCCAAAAGGTGCCCTCCTCAATATTAAAAGATTTTTAACTTTCCAGATGGAGGTGGTCTTCTTCAACTTAATGTTTTCCATTTCCAGTTTTGTTGCATTGTGATCAGAAATTGTCTTCAGCAATAGTTTTATTTCATGAGAATTACTGATATTATCTTTGTGGTCAATCTTCATGATCGCTCCGTGGGCAAGTGGAAAAAAGCGAATCCCTTGTTTTCAGTGTTTTATACGCACAAACTCGCACATCCATAAGGTTAATCTGATTGATGACGTCATGTATATCTTCAGTATCCTTAATTCGAGTTTTGCCCATTTGACTGTGTTATGCGGCCAGTGGTGTTCAAGTCCACTTTTATTCATGTGTCTCTCTTGTTCTCTCCTTTAATCTCGTGTGCTTCCTGCTTTAGGTTGCTACGATGTTATATGGTGCAGAAATATTCACAACTATTATATCTTCACCGGGAAGTATGGATTTTAGCAGTTAAAATGTTCGATTTTATCTCAAGTCATACTTTCTGATTGGAAGTCTACCTTGTCTGATAATAGTATTACATGAAATTTGCTTTCATTTTTTTTTTCTGTCCTTTGCCCCATGTATCTTCACACATCCCCTTAAATTTAGTCTTTGTGAACCACTTGATTTTAGGTGTGCCTCTACACGACATAAAATCTGGTTTCGCTCTATGTGCCAATTTGAAAATCATTTTCTTTTTACTATGCTAGTTAAGCTCATTTAGTTTTATTGATGAAGTTAATATGTTTGGTCTCAATTCTGCTCATATTATCTTATATTATAATTACTGTGTATATTGCATTATATGATATCATATTAACTGTGTCTCTAAGTCATGTGTTGTCTCCACTCTCTTTTCTTCTTGTTTTTTCTTTGTATTTAAAGCTTGCATGTTGATTCTAGTGGTTACATTTGCACATTTTACAATGTCCTACCCACCACCCTTCTTTTCCTTATTAATCTTTTACTAACCGGCTTGTCAGTTTTTACATAGCATTCTTGGATGCCCACTCACTGCCTTTAAACTAATAAATGATTTTATTCTCCTTTCTTCTTTCTCCTCTCCTCCCATTTCTGGTTGTATTATTTCTAGAGTGTCGGGACATACAATGTCAACATACTACTCTTTTTTTTTTTTATTTTTTTTAATGTTTATTTATTTTTGAGACAGAGAGAGACAGAGCATGAACAGGGGAAGGTCAGAGGGAGAGAGGGAGACACAGAATCCGAAGCAGGCTCCAGGCTCTGAGCTGTCAGCACAGAGCCCAACGTGGGGCTCCAACTCACAGACTGCAAGATCATGACCTGAGCTGAAGTCGGCTGCTTAACCGACTAAGCCACCCAGGTGCCCCTACATACTACTCTTGAACCCTGTCTTCGCCCTGGCTTGGGTGTTAGATCTCTAATTACATAGGGTAAATGCTCACCATCACATTTGTTTCGCCATTGATTTCTTGGTTGGGTGAGGCTCATCCTTTAGTGGTTGGGTGGGGTGAAGTGTTCATGAATATGGTATCTCTTGAGCCCTGTGTTTAAAATTGTTTATATCTTTGATCCCTGAAGGGTAAATTGACTGGATATAAAGTTTTGACTCATACTATTTTTTTTTCTTTGAGTTTCTTGAAAATGTTTTCTACAGTCACTTTATACCATATGCTACTATTGACGAGTCTAGTGCCAATCATATTTTCTTACCCTTTGAAGTACTTTTCTACTTTGATTCTTGGACACCTAGATGGTTTTTCTTTTGTGTAGTAGTTTACTAAAATATGTCCCAGAGTTGACCATTCGGTGTCAGTTTTCTCAGGTACTTAGTTGACCTTTGTTAATATGCGTGCTGTGATTTTTGTCTTATCTCAAGAACATTTCCTTGGATGTTAACCATAAATACCTGTTTTCTTTTATTGCATTATGTTCCCTCTTCAGGAAATCCAAGTAAAAATATGTTATGTATATTTTTCCTGTTTTTTTAATTGACTTGGAACTAATCTCATTGCATTTCATTCTATTTTTGTCTATTTCTCTTAGTTTTTGAAGTTCCAGTTCTAGGTGTATTAGCTTTCTATGCTGCACAATAACTTATCTTGATTTCATTCCCTTAACATCCATTCACATGAAAATTAGGGATATTCCATGCCAGTGAAATTTCTAGGTGTTTAGCGACCTGAGGCATGTCAAAGTATCCCTTCCAAGATGACAGATGAATTGTTACATTTGGCCCCTCCCCCTCTTGCAGCAGGTCTCCTTGGATTTGGGATATACCTCATATGGATGTACTTCCTCTCACCCATTTACTAAGTGACTTGGAAGCTGCTAGTTTTGAGAGTGGTCTGGAACAAGAGAAGACTCTTCAACAGGTCTGGCCTGCCATGCAAGCCACCTTGACACTTGGGCCATATGATCCAGCAGATATAATGGTGCCTGAAGGGTCAATGGTGGATAGAGATGCTGCTTGGAGGCTTTGGCAGCTACCTCTAAGTAAATTGCAACACAGATCCTTAGGATTTTGGAGCAAAGCCATGCCATCTGTGAATAACTACTCTCCTTTTGCAAAACAGCTTTTTAAATTGTTATTGGCCCCTAGGAGAGACTGAATATTTAACCACAGGCCACCAAGTTGTCATACAACCTGAGCTGCTCGTCATGAACTGGATGTTGTCTGATTCACCAAACTATAAAGTTGGGTGTGCAGCACTAGACGCTAGTATGAAATTGAGTTAGTATGTATGATATGAGGCTGGGGCAGGCCCTGAACACATAAGAAAATTTCATGAGGACGTGTCCCAAATGCCTATGCTCAACTCCCACTATTGTGCCTTCTCTGTCATCTCACACCTATGTCCTCATGGAGAGTCCCCTATAATAAATTTTATAAGGAAGGAAAAGAAACACCTGGCCCTGGTTTATTGGTGACTCTGTATGATATTGCAAGTGCCACCCAGGAGTGGCAGCAATAGCACCATGGCCCTTTACTAAGACTCCAATGAAGGATGGTGATAAAAAGAAATCTTCTCATTGGGCATAATTTCATGCAGTGCACTTGATTGTTCATTTTGCTTGGAAGAAGAAATGGCCAGAATGATGACTATGTACCATTTAATGGACTGTGTCCAGTGGTTAGAGGGTTGATCAGGGCCTTGGAAGGAACACAGTTGGAAAGTTAATGGCAAGAAGGTTCGGGAATGAGGTATGTAGATAAACCTCTCAGAGTGGGCAAATAACATGCAGATATTTGTGTCCCACGGGAATGTTCACCAAGCAATGATTCCAATAATCAAATGAATAGAATGACCTGTTCTATGGATTCCAGTCTGTCTCTTTTCCTAGTCACTCCGATAATTGTCCAACGTGCTCATGAACCAAGCTGTCATGGTGGAAGCAAGGGAGGTTATGGTTGAGTTCAAGCAAATGGACTCTCCCTTATGAAAGCCACTTGCCTAGAGCTGGTGCTGAGCAGTAGAGACCAACACTGAACCCTAACATGGTACCCTTTTCCAGAGTGCTCAGCCTGATGGAAGGTTGATTATACTGAACCACTTCCATCACGGAAGACGTTTCGCTTTTACTGGAACAGACACTTGCTGTTGAAATAGATTTGCGGTCCCTGCCTGCCCAAACTACCTTCTCTTGACTTACAGATCTACCATCATGGCATTCCACACAGCACTGCATCTGATCAAATGAAGTATGGCAGAGTACTCGTGTTTATGAACTTTGCTATTCTTACCAGCGTCTTCATCATCTTGAGGAAGCTAGTGTGATAGAATGGTAGAACGGTCTTTGAACATTCAGCTATGGGGCCAACTAGATGGCAATACTTTGCAGAACTCAGAGAGTGTCCTCTCAGATGAAATATATACTCTGAATCACCATCCAATATATTCTTGTCTCGCTGTTTAAGGTGGGACATCTAATCTCATCTTCTCCAGTCCTGGGACTGGCATTTACACTATCAGCTCCTCTGACTCCTAGGCCGTTGGGTTCAGACTGAGTTACACTGTCTTCTCTGGGTCTCTGGCTTGTAGTCAGCAGATTGTAGAACTTCTCAGCCTTCTTAATCACATGAACCATTCCTCGTAATAAATGCATCTCTCTCCCTCCCTCTCTCTCTCTCTCTCTCTCTTTTTCTCTCTCTGTTCTTCTCCAATTGATTGTTGCTCTGGAGAACCCTGACACAGTGAGCCCTGATAAGCTAATTCATTATTTTATATGTATACACTCTGCTTTTCAGATTTAACCTTGACTGATACACTGAGCATGATTTTTACATCTCGCAATGTTTACTTGATGATGTTTAATTCAATTAATTTCTTATGGTTTTCTTCTGTTTCGTGGTTGATTCTTAGGTGAAGCTTCATCTGCTGAAATATTTTGACACTCATTTCTTTTCCTTGTAGGAATTCTGCATGAAATTGGTCTTATTTTTCCTACTCCTAGACTTTTTGTGGAAGAGGTTGCTAGCTGATGAGCACCTTTTCTGGCAATATGGTGAGATGCAATGTTTTCATTGTTGGCATCCTTCTCGTTGGGGAGAGTGTAGGTGTAACTAACCATGTTCCTATGAATAAGATTACCAGATGTTTCATGGAAAATACACTTATACTAAAAAATATTCTTTATGTTAAGTTCAAATTTAAATGGGCATTCTACATTTTTATTTGCTCAAGTCTGGCAACTGTGCTATGAACATTCTCAGAGTTTCATCCTAACGCACAAATGTAATAATTTCTTGTAGGTTTTATCAACTGGGATTCTTTATATGTACCACAGAACCACAACATAATGGGAATTATTATTTTCCGAATTTCCCCAAGGATGGTAAATAGCTAGTGTCACTCTAGATGCATAGAGAAAAAGTTAATTACACTCTTTGGATGCTTTAGGGCATGGGAGCTTGATTCTTAGAGAAATCTCCATGGTAAAAGACTATCCCAAAATGGAATTTCTGGGACATAGAATATGGGAATATTCACTAGAATGTAATTTACATAAAGGCAGATATTTTTCCTGTTTGTTCAGTTATATTAGTAACTGTTTAACATAACAATAGTATCTAACATATGATAGAGGTTCAATTATTATTTTTTAATTAACTCTAAAGATGGTACACATAGTTTTCAGATATAGTTTAAATGGTTTATAGTCTCACCAATAGCATATAACGGTTCCCAATAATTCACATGTTTGTCTCAACATGATGCCATTTATTGAAAAGATGGTCCTTTCTTCACTGTTTTAAAGTGCTGACTTTGTCAATAAATGTCATGTGTGCTCCATTTCTAGGCTTTCTATGTTACATTGGTCTATTGGTCAAACTGCACGTTAATATAATGTAAATGACGACTTTTCTGTCTGCTTGTTTTTAGAATACAGAGATGCAATGTTACTTTGTATACTAATTTTACAACCACCAATGTGATAAGTTCTTTACTTGATTCTCACAACTTATTTGTACGTTGTTTCGGATTTTCTATGTCTTACCATCTGTGGATACTGACAATTTTCTATTTCAAATATTTATTTGCTTCATTTATTTATTCTTGTCTTATTTTGCTGGCTAGGATTTGTAGTAAAATACTGACCCATATTTTGTTCCTGATCTTTTAGAGAAGGCTTCTAATTCTTCAGCCTTAAAAATAAGGGCATTTTGTAAGGCTTTTGTAAACATCCTTTACCGGGTTAAGAAAGTTTACTTCTTGGGGCACCTGGGTGGCTCAGTCTGCTAAGCACCCAACTCTTCATTTTAGCCCAGGTCATGATCTCTTGGTTCGTGAGTTCAAGCCCTGCATCAGGCTTTGTGCTGACAGTGCGGAGCCTGCTTGAGATTCTCTCCTCCTCTCTCTCTCTCTCTCTGGCCCTCTCCTACTCACTCTCTCTCTTAAAATAAATACACTTAAAAAATAATTTAAAAGAAAGTTTACTTCTATACTTCAGTTGTATGTATTTTGTTTTTACTTCTTTTAATAAACAGTTGTTAAATCTTTATGTTGCTTCCCTTGAAATAATTGTATTTCTCTTTTAATGAATTAATTTGCTGGAAAAAAAATAGTTGTAGACATTCCAATATAACATTCTTATAATTCTAGGATCAATACACTGAATTGGGTTTACCTGCAGCTTTATACATCTTTGGATTTGGTGTGATAATATTTTGTTTTAGATATTTGCATGCAGGTTTTCATGATGAGACCGATCTGTAGATTTTTTAATCTCTTGCTGATCTTAACTGAGTTTTGTTGCAGGGTTATTCTAACCCCACAAAATGAGTTGTGTGGTATGTTCCCTTTTTTTCCAGCCTCTGAAGAGAATTTTGGCATGAATTAGGAAATACTCCTCCTTGAAAATTTGGTGGAACTTTGAGGGGAATAATTTTTTTCCCTTTATCAGTATTGCCAAAAATTCTTTTTTCCATTTATTTGCCTCAGTCTTATATACGTTCTCTTAGTTTATTAATTTCTGCATTTTCCTGTGTCTTGTATTCTGATTTCTTTGGCTATGTTCAGCTCCTCCTACCCAATCTCTTAAATCAGAAATAGCATATTGATTTTCTGCTTTTCTTCCTTCTTAATAAGGATTAAAGTTTATATGTGCAATTTAAAGTGTCATTTTTATTTCATTCTATATTTGTATACACGATATTTTTACTATTATTTAGTTTTCATAATTTTATTTCTAATATGATTTCTTATTTGACCCACAGGTTAGTTAGAAATATTTTGTTATTTCCAAAACTTGGAGCCTTTTCTTGTCTTTTTTTTTTTTTTACTAGTTTCAAACTTAATTGCATTATTTTCAGAGAGTGTGGTCCCTATAGCCAATTTTTATATATATGTATATGTCAAATCTGCTATGTGATCTAATACCTAGTTAACTGCTATACATAATTCACAGGTGTTTGAGGAGAACGTGTTCTTTTGCACTGTTACACGCAAGGTTTTACATATGGTAACTAAATTAAGCCTGTTAATTTTATTGCTTAAATCTTCAATAGTTTTGGTAGTTCTTAACTAATTCATCTCACTGTCATTAAGAGAAGTATATTGAAAGTTGCAGCCCTGATTGTGAATTAGTCTACTTCTGCTTGTAGCTTTATCAAGTTTTTGACAAAATTTTGAGGTTATTTCATCAAATGTGGACACGTTAGATATATTTCATTTTCCAAGTAGGTTGAGCTTTTTTTTTTTTTTTATCATTATGTAGTAACTATTTTTATCCTTAGTAATGCTATATGTCTCCCCTTTCATCTGTTAATGTACACTTTCAGATTTTTGGCTAGTTTGTCACTGGCCTATCTTTTTCCATTCTTTCATTTTATTATTTCTGCATTCTTATATTTTAAATGTGTATCTAGTGAAAAGAACATATCTAGACTTTTCTTAAATCAAGTTTGACACTCTCTGTCTTAACTAGAAATTCTGACTCTTTGTAATATATCACAGATCTTAAAATATTTGGCCTGTTTTCAATTATTCTACTTTATTGTCTATTTATCATTCTATTTTTTCTCTCCCTTTTTGCCTATTTTGAAGCAAACTTGATACCCTGAATAAACCATCCCCTAACAACAATTAAAATGCTAAATAATATGCAACTAACATTTTTCAAATGCATCATGAATCAGCAATAAAGTAAAAACAAAAAAAAATTCTTAGAGGCAAAGCAATACATGAAATCCAGAAAAGAAAGCAGAGGACCAAAACTGACTTGCCCATTGAAGAAATTTGTCAAATTGGGTAAAATTCAATTTTCAGTTCTCAGACCCACCTGAGGATCTATTCAGTGTGAGGAGTCTAGAAGGAACATGAAGCCCCACACCACATACAGTTAAGACTCCACTTCTCGATGCTCTGTGTAAAGGAAAATAAGAAATCAACCTATCGTGACTCTTCAGGAAATTTTCCATCTTGTATTTTAGCATTGAAAAACAGAGAAAATATCCTCTGAATATCTTTGGCTACAAGTTGGATCTCATACAGATATGAGGCCTGGATTTGTACTGCTTAAGTATTTGGGAAAGCCTCAGTCTTAAAATTTAATTTAAAATTTTATGAGTTGATGATGCCCCTGGGTGTTTGGCAGAAGATAATGAAAACTTTTTCCGGAAGAATTTACTTTCTATGAAGTTTTTCAAAATATTTTTTATGAATTAGCTTTATAGAAATACGAGCTCACAATGACACACGCACGCACACACACACACACACACCTCGCAAAAAATGCAGCACCAGAAGCAAAAGCCAACAGAAAAAAGAAAAATGGTATGTTAGGAACTCCAGAGATTAGAATGATCAAGTACAGACTGTAAAACACATGTACTCTATTTGTTTTAAGAAATGAAAGAAGTGATTCAAAACGTGAGCTAGAAATATGAGACTACAAAAATGTCCAAATAGATTTGGGGGAGAAAATGAATTTTGAAAAAAAAAAAAACTGAATGGATAGCTTTCAAAGCAAATGATACAGATAAAGAGAAAATTCATGAACTGGAAACAAAGATTTCAAGAAAATATCCAGAATGCAGCCAGAGATACAAAAATAGGGAAAATAGGAATAAAAGTTTAAGATCTGTGAAGAGAGTGAGTTTATTAAATTTCCAGATGAAAAAGAGAGAAGGAAAAGCAGAGTCAGAAGTAAAGAAAAAGTGTCTGAGAATTTTTTAGACATGGTTTCTGCTGAGAAAGCTGTTGTCAGTCTGTTGTTCCTTGAAAGATAGATCCTTCTCGTCTCCAACCTTGGGTCTCTGTCTTTAGTGTTCCACCAGAGTAGTGTGTGTGTATGTGTGTGCATTTTTTGAGCATATGTATATATATATATATATATATATATATATATGTGTGTATATATATATATATGTAGACATATATATATATATATACACACACACACACACACACAAACCTTAAAAAATTCTGGAACTGGAACCTGGGAAATTCTGCAGTTTTATTTCCATGTTGCCTTTTCCACATCTCGTCTATCTTCTCCTTTTGGTCTCTGAATCCAAGTATACTAAACTGATTAATTCAATCTTTCCCATCTTTTCCGTACTTTTGGTGTGCTTTTTCCTTGTGCTTTTCTAGCTCCTTCTATGCAGCCAGTATAATCTGTTGCTTAGACCATCTACTAATATTCATTGAACAATTATATTCTCATTTCTAAAAATTATAGTTGATCCTATGTAAATGTTTGCTTGTATAGTCCCCTGTTTTCTGCTTTTCTACGTGTCTTCCTTATTTTTCCAAACATTTTACACATAGTATTAAATAAGGAGCACCCGATAATTGCAGCATCCTCGGTTCTAGGAGGTGTGTGCCTGTTGTTCATTTTTTTCTCATTGACTCCTCCTCCAGGCATCTTGTTTCTTTGTACGTCAGAGCCTTCTGTTGCCCACGAGCCACGGAGTGCAGCTGGGGAAGCTCTGAGGGCCCACGTTGAAGATGCTCCTACGACAGGAATTGCGTTTCCCTGTCCTGGGAAGAGACCACTTCCCGGTCTGGACACCGTTGTAGGAGCAGATTCGGTTCCTCATCTTGAGGGGGGGCCCACGACGTGGTTCCCGACTGCAGGGGCCGCAGGATGATCTGTGGACTCCTTCTTGCTCGCTTCCCGTGGCCCCTCAATTCAGTCTCAGCGTGCTGTGTTTCCGAACTGTGGTTGTCTGGCCCCTGGGGGTGCCCTTTCTGTGCACTGCAGTGAAGAAAAGCATCGGAAAGCAGTCTGGCTTGTAATACCGCTGCCATCTAGCTGTAGGTGCGGCCCTTCAATGCACCCTCCCCAAACATCTCTCCGTTTTCTGGACCTCCTCAGAAATCCCGATCTTCCCTTTTTCCCTCAGAGCCGTCATCCGGGAACCAATACTGAGTGACCACAAACAGGTCAGCTCCTTATGGTGGTTTCTCCCCAGACAGCTCTGGTTATCTGCGAGGGCTGTTTCGGGCCACAGAGACCCAGCTTAGTTTCCATTCAGAACCGGGGAGCCCATGCTGGCGGTGAACCCCCTGCCCGGCCCCCTCACTCACCTCATGCCCCTGCCGCACGAGCTGCTGCTGTTCCCCAAACTCCCTTTTGCCCTAAATGGCAGTATGTTCCCGCTCCCTGGTTCGCCAAAGCACCGCCAAGGCCAGTCTTGCTTTGTAACGTTTCTCAAAACTCAGAACTTGACGGACAGCTTGGGGTATCAGAGAGGAAAAAAAGGAAGAAAACGAAGAAAAAACATACTTGAAAGACCTGATATATGATTGTTTGGAAATATGGCCTCTTCTATGGAAGTCCATTCCTGGAGCCCAACAGACGGGGAACATTTCAGTCGCCTTGGTGCTCTGAGCCTAAGGGCGAGCTTTCTCCCAGTGTCTTTTGCAGGAATGTAGGTCTGCAGTGAAGATAAGTGTCCCCGTTTTCAGGGGAATGCTTCAGGTGTTCAGCGTCTGGATCCTTGCCGTCACAAACGAGTACCATGTCTTTCTCTTGGTAGATCCCAAAAGTGTAACGACACTTCCCCAACATGCAAGAGGATAGCTCACTTTAAAAGAGGAAGTCAGGGGCATCTGGGTGGCTCAGTCGGTTAAGCATCCGACTTTGTTCAGGTCATGATCTCACGGTTCGTGGGTTCGAGCCCCACGTCGGGCTCTGTGCTGACAGCTCAGAGCCTGGAGCCTGTTTCAGATTCTGTGTCTCCCTCTCTCTGACCCTCCCCCTCCTCAAAAAATAAACATTAAAAAAGATAATACTGAATGAAAAAAGATGTCAAATCTCTTCCCTATAAAACATGGATGAATCCCCACCAGCTTCGGAACAGAAGTTTATGGTTTCTGGCCATAAAGTTTTCAAAAAAAAAAAAAAAAAAAAAAAATACGGAATTTCATTCCTAGCCAGACCGCCGCGTCTTCCTGCTACCTTGTTGGTCCCTCCCAAACAAAACACCCCACAACCTCTTCGAAGGCAAGTATACTGTCTTATGTGTCTTTTTGTTCCTGGTATCAGACCAAACACCCGGACCTGGGCTGTGCTCTATCACGGTCCAGGGCACGAATCAGTGAGTGATTATGTAAATGCACATTTTGTTAAATATTTGGAGAAGTCTGGAAGGGGAAACTATATCTCATTCTTACCAAATGTCTCATGAAGGAAGGAGCGAGAGAGAGAGAGAGAGAGAGAGAGAAGAGAGAGAGGGGAGAGAGAGAGAGAGAGAGAAAGAGAAGAGAGAGAGGGGAGAGAGAGAATGTGAATGTGTGTCTGTCTTCCTTACGGGAACAACAGGTTTGAATATTGATGAAGTGGAACGTCAGGTCCACTGTGTGCACTGGAGTAAGACAGAAAAATCTAGCAGACTCGTGACCCAACAGGAAATGCCCTGGTCTGTTGACGCAGCATCTATTCTGAGCCCCACCAGTGAGCAGCAGAAACTGACATGAATGAATACGGTTACGCGCAAATGAAACAGCCATCAAAGATGTGTCTCTTCCTGACTCGGTGGCCGCAGGCTCTGGGAGGCGCCCAGCAGCAAGGGAAGGGGGGAATCTGCATAAAATATTCCGAGTGGAGCACGCATAGCTGGTTCCAGACTAGATAAACAATTTAACAAACACCCAGGAAGAATGTCTCTAACCTTCATAAAACTGGAAGGACGGACAAGAAACGAGACGGACGACCCTGTCATGGAAATTACGGTCTCAGCGATTTGGAGACACTTCATTCTGCCGAGGAGCTGGCACACTGGGGGAGGGATAAACAGGAAGTTTGAAACGTCTGTCTGAAATGGCATGGCATATTTTTCCCGGGGCCTGGTATTAAATGAGCCTGAAGTTCTCTCCGGAAAATAATATCGCTTAAAGTTCAACTCGTCTTTCGAACCACGTAAACCATTGACAGGCATTATTTAAGCAACTGCTAAATGTCGGTTCCTAAAAATCATGAGACTAAATAGAGTCTTGGGAAGGAAATGGCTCAGAAGACAAGAAACATGGGTCTATTAGTAAAGTGGAGATTAAGTACATCAGGAGGGAGGCCATCTGCATGAGAAATCCTCTTGAGCTCAGGGCCCTGGTCCAGGTGTTCTGGAAGAACTGGTCACCCAGCAGGTGGCTTCTGCCTTAAAGGGCCTCCCTGGGGAGACAGGAAACACCAGGCTATACCTGGACCCATAACTGCAGGCCGATTGCTTACCAGCTGAATACAGAGTTCAGGAGTGATCAGAATACACAGGAGTTACCTGAGGCTGACTCCTTAAAAGGATGAACATTTGGGGCGCCTGGGTTCAGTCCGTTGGGCATCCAACTTCGGCTCAGGTCATGATCTTGCAGTTCATGGGTTCAAGCCCCGTGTCGGGCTCCATGCTGACAGCTCAGAGCCTGGAGCCTGCTTCGGATTCTGTGTTTCTCCCTCTCTCTCTCTGCCCCTCCCCAGCTCGTGCTCAGTCTCTGTCTCTCAAAAATAAATGAACATTAAGAAAAAAAAAAACCACACACACATTTAAAAAACTAAGTTTTCCATTCTGATTTAAAGGGGGTATTTGAAAGGCATATCCGAGAACTGATATTTAAGTCTTGAAGCATAAATTTGGCCAGATATCTGTATATATGATACACATGTTAGCTTTCTGTTCAAAGGCATTTTCTTTCATCATAGAATCACGTAGTATTTAGGTCTTAGAAATTAGTCTCAACATTGCCTGAACTGTTCTGTGGAATTCTGTTAAAAGGTAGTCAATGGAAGAAAAAAAAAAAAAAGAACTTTGGTCAAGGTTTTGTGAACTATTTTTTATTCTGCTTCTTTCTTGGATTTCGGAAGCACACAGGTTTATGCAAGGTTCTGAGAACTCTTCCAGTGAAGAAATCTGTTTAATTTATTTAACTCAGCACTTTCTAATCTTATTTGACAGAGCATTTTTTTTTTTCCTTTGGAAAGTCTATTGACATGTTAAGGAAGCCAATAAATAATTTCGAACCACTGATCTGGTTCAGCTTCGCCCTCTACAAGAAAAAGCTACTTGTCCCGGTTACCAGCCTCTTGATGCCTAAGTAAAGCCTAGCAGCACTGTTGGGATGACCGGCCCTACTCATCTTCTGCTTTCAATTGTGCTGAAATCAAACATTGTGGATTAAATTTTTGTTAAAACTTCTGGCCTCAAGGCTGATGATGAGATTTTGATGAAGAGGTAAAAAACTGGGGGCGCCTGGGTGACTCGGTTAAGCATCGGACTCTTGATTTAGGTTCGGGTCATGATCTCACAGCTCCTGGGATCGAGCCCCACATCGGGCTCTATGCTGACAGCGCAGGGCCTGCTTGGGATTCTCTCCCACTCTCTCTCCCTCTCTCTCTCTCTGTCTGCCCCTCCCATGCTCTCCCTCTCACTCTCAAAGTAAATAAATAAAACTTTTAAAAAAGAAACAAAAACTGAAAGAAAGGAAATCTGGCTAGATGGAATGAAATTTTCAAATGAACTTGCTAAAAAAGAGTGGCTCCCGAGGCCCTCAGTGGCCCACCCCCAGAGATCTTCAGGCAGAGACAAGATAATTTGTGGGGAGAGTCGAGGAAATTTCTGGATCTGTTAGGTGATGAGCTCTGACGCGCCATGTTTGCTCTCCGAGATCGTTATTCTGTTCACGGCTTGTTATGTCTCGGTTTTTTACAGGAGGACCGGACAAGAAGAAATTCGGGACTTGAAACTACCAATCCGCTTGGCCAGCCAAGTACCAGGGAGAAAGATCTAGCTGCAAGTGTTTGAAGGAGACACAGCTCTCATCAGGGCCAGGTGTTGATAGAACTTGGCCTGGGACCCCAGCTATTAATTCAGGCAGGCAGTTACACGAGGGTCGGGCACATGGAGCCAGAGAGTCAAGCGACAGACTCATCGTATGTGGGCATCAGGAAGTATCTCAGCAGGAGCTAAAGCCACCAACACGGGGATGAGAGGCGTAGGCAGGCTGGGACTCCATTCATACTGTCGTCTAGTGCCTTCTATATGACAGCGGGTGAGTTCGGAGCTAGGTGGTTGTTTTATCTCAGTCCTAGAATTGGAGAGGCTGCAAGAGGGGGGCTGAGAAAGATAGGAAGAGAGTCACATAATTCAGTACCCATGTAGGGTGAGGGCCCAGGATTTTATCACATTGAACAATGATGTGGGAATGTGTCAGAAGCTCAGTTACCAAAACTAGTCTGTGAATGATACATTGGAATAACAGTGTGGACGTCATGATACGGGCTCCCTGCAGCTCTCCGTCTATTCCAAGAAGTGCTTCTGAAGACCAGGATGGAGCCGGGCCTGTCGGTGGGAGTCCCGTGTCTTCAGCTGCGGGAAGAGGAAACACGTAGAGGCTGAGCTCCACGGCTGCTTCCTTCTCCAAAATGCATCTCATCGAATAGGAAAAGTATAGGAAGCAAACCCTTAATTACTTCGGCATCTTCCTGCCAACAATTTATGAGGCAGACACAGCAAGCGTAGAGAGTGGGTTATGCCCAAGCCTGTGTGTTATGTGAGCTTGCGAGGTGATATTCCTGATTTTAGGACAGTGATGGAAAGGCGTGGGGGAGGAGATGAGAAGTGAACCAAAAGGAGTAAAAGAATACTTCTGTGGCCCATTAGTAGAGCATCACCTCACTCTGGAAAAGACTATATTGCTTTCGTTAAAGCCCCAGGAATCAGACGTAGGAACTCTTACCATCATTGTGAGAGTAGGGCTGTAATGGTTAAGAGCACGAGTTCGGGTCTCAGTTCTCCTGTTTCACACTTTGGTCTCATCGTTTACCACCTTGTGACTTTAGGGAAGCTACTCAACCCATTTGTAGTTTAGATTCCTCATCTATAAAAAAATAAAAGAGTAACAGACATGAATAAAGTTGTCTGAGGGGGGCCCGGGTGGCTCAGTCGGTGAAGCATACGACTTCAGCTCAAGTCATGATCTCATGGCTTGTGGATTCGAGCCCCACGTCGGGCTCTGTGCTGACAGTGTGGAACCTGGTTGGGATTCTCTCTCTTTTCCTCTGTCTCCACCCCTCCCCCTGCCCATGCTTTCTCTCCCTCTCAAAAATAAGTAAACCAAAAAATAAAATAAAATTGTCTGATTTATATTTATATTTATATACATATCCAAAATTCACATACCTGGCAACTCTACCCAAACTCTTCCAGAAAATTGAAGAGGGGTGACTGTGCCCCAAATGGCTTCATTTTATAAGGCCATCATTACCCTGATACCAAAAGAGGACAAAGACATTACAAGAAAGAAAAGCAACAGACTGATATCCCATGCAGTTACAAAAAATGTAGCAAATCAAACCTAACAACATAAAGATAATATATCATAACCAAGTGGGGTTTATCCTAGGAATGTAAAGAAATAATAAAAAATCAAGCAATGTAAAGCCATGTGAAAAACCAAATTATTATCTCAGTCAACATGGAAAAGGCATTTGACAAAATCCAAAATCTACTCTTACTAAAATCAGCAAACTAGGGGAAGAAATGAACTCCTTTGATTTGATAAAAGGTATTAACAACAACAACCTACAGCTAACATCATACCTAATGGTGAAAGACTGAATGCCTTCCTCCTAAGATCAAGTCAAAATAAGGATATCTTGGGGCAACCGGGTGGCTCAGTCGGTTAAGTGTCTGACTTCGAATCAGGTCATGATCTTACACTTCATGAGTTCGACACCTGCGTCGGGCTCCATGCTGACAGCTCAGAGCCTGGAACCTGCTTCTGATTCTGTCTCCCTCTTTCTCTGCCCCTCCCCTGCTCATTCTCTCCCTCTCTCCCTCTTAAAAATAAATAAAAACATTAAAAAAATTTTTAAGGGAATAAGGATATCTACTCCCACCATGTCTGTGCAACATTGTACTACCAGTTCTATCCAGTGCCATAAAAAAGAAGTAAATTACTGATACATGCAACAGTGTGGTGAATCTCAAAATATTCATGATGAGTGAAAAAATCCAGACAAAATAAAGAACATCCCCTATGATTCCGTCATAAACTTCTAAAATGTGCAAATGAATCCATAGTGAAAGAGAGCAGATCAGTGGTTACCTGAAGGGAAGGAAGGGGTTGAACAGGAATGGAAAGAAGGGACCTATAAAGGGCAAGAGGGAAGTTGTTAGAGTAACAGGTATGTTCATTCATATAATTGTGGCAATGAGCTCTTGATTGTCTACACATATCTAAACTTATCAAATTGTATTCTTTAAATATATAGTTTATCATATGTTAATCATGGCTTATTAAAGTTGCTAAAAAACAGATTGCCTTTTTCTGTGGGTACGCATTTAGTTTTATTGTAACAAAGCAACTCGTACACTTTTTAACATTTAAAACTGAGCATCATCTTTCCTTACAAATTGCCAGGTTTTGAAAAAAAATAATTTTTTGGAGTGAAAATCATCGGACGTCTATGATGGGGTTTGGTTGATGAGAAGAATGAATGTGGAGCAAAGGTGCATCTGGGATTTGGACTGAGCCCAAGGCAGCGATAATGTTATTTATTGAGAGAGGTGAGGGAAGCTAAGTATTAAAATTAGTCTCCTTCTAAACAAAGAGAACAAGATTCATTCAGTGATTCAAAACTAAAACTCTGGGTTTTAGTCCCAAAACTTTGCCCTTCTCTCCAAATGTAATCCTTCAGAATGAGGACATTTTTGAATGCATAATTGAATAAACTAGGGCTCATATCAGTGATGAATATATCAAAGGACATACCGTGCCTGGGTGGCTCAATTGATTAAGCATCACACTCTTGATTTCAGCTCAGGTCATGATCTCACAGTTCATGAGTTCAAGCCCCACATAGGGCTCAGCGTGGAATGTGGATCCTGCTTGGGATTCTCTCCCTCTCTCTCTGCCCCTCCTCCTTTTAAATAAATAAATAAATAAATAAAGCTCTTAAAAAAAGAAAATTTGAAAATAAAATCCATTGAGTAAATTAAAAAAGTAAATTCATTCATATTACCTTTATATATAAAGATGCTCTTAAACGTTACCTATTCTTGGGGCACCTGGGTGGCTCAGTCAGTTAAACATCCGACTTCGGCTCAGGTCATGATCTCACGGCTTGTGGGTTTAAGCCCCGTGTCAACCCCACATGCTCGGAAGCCTGCTTCCAATTCTCTGCCTCCCCCTCTCTCTGCCCCTTCCCCACTCGCACACTGTCTCTCTCTCTCTCTCTCTCTCAAAAATAAATGTTAAAAAAAACTAAAAAGAAAACAACTCTATTTATTCTCACAAAATGTTAATTCTATAGTGCTTTATCACTTCACAGCCTAAATGCATGTTTGAGAATGCTAAGAAATTATTGGCAATAATAGCATTGCCACCCACAATTTCCTAACTGGAGAGCTCTCTGATTGCAAAGTTTATTGGGGCCAAAACAAACAAAGCGATGGTCAAGAAACCCTGAGGCTCTGCCATGGAGAACAGATTATAAGTGCTTACCATGTTCTCAACAGAGAGCCTAAGTCCACATTTCTGAATTTTCAAAATGGCACTATTATGGTTTCCCTATTACCAACAGATTTATCCATTAACAGTAAAGCAAAAATGAATTCCTCCAACCCCACATGCTCTGGATTAACATAAAATTTTAAAAATTCATACAGGTTCACGTTTCCTCGTTTTCCAGATTGCCGATTAAAAGCTTGCCTTCGGAGGGAGATTTTACATGTGAACGTTTCCTGTAAGAGACAGCCCTCTTCTTGCCTTGTCTTGTATTTTTGTGCATCCACTCACCAGTGAAAATGATTAAATCTCCAGGTATCATTCCATCTGAGGGAAATGAAATCACTGGAACAGAACGTGTTCCAGGGATCATCTGTCTATTTATCCAGCCAAGAGCTTATGTGTTACCTGTCACTGGTTGCCATTTCACCAGAGCTCTGGGCTGGACTGAATGAGGGAAATGTAGACGCTCAGAGCTGGAGAGGAACACACGAGCTCCTCTGGTGAGTTCACTGACATGCATGGGAGCAAGATTCCAATTTTCACACGTCCCTGAAGCCCTCCAGAGAGACCCTCAGATCCCTCGGGTCAGAAACCACTCATGATGGATGCCCTTAAAAGCCAAAGACAAACAGGCAGTTTGGGGAGTATCGACAGCAAGCGTGACAATTGCACCTAAGTCCCTTGTCTGACAGAATCGTGTGCAAAACACTGGACACGTTCATGCTCCGCTCGCTCACACTTTAATCTGCCTTTGCCTGTCAACCAGCTGTGGTCTTCTCGTACACGCCATTCAATCCCTATCACTCCTCTTTCTGTAGAACCGGGTCTGACTCCTCTTTGCCCTTCGACTCCACCACAGTGTCTGAGTGATCGATCCAGTGGGCCACAAGTTCCCCAGCATTGACCTTGTACACAGTCCTCCATACCACGCTTCGTTCCTCAACAGCCGTGGTCGGTTCACTTTATCCATATGTGGCACCCTTGGAGTGACATGATCTGACATGAGCAGTGGCCTCATCCCGTAACAGACCTCTGTCCCAGGTGTAACCCATTGTCTCTCCTCTTCTCTCCACTGTCCCTACTGAGACACAATTTAACGCTCTTTACTTTTGAGGAAATGACTTTTTTATACATAATGCTTACCTTTGTGATAGTATGAACTAGTATGGCTTATCGACTCACTTTTTTTTTTTTTTTTTCAGAGAAGCGTAGATACAACTCATGATGGAGTAACTAAATTACTCTGGCCAGGTGAAGAGAGAAACGGCAACCAGGCTATAAAAAGAGAGAAGCAATTGAAGAAGTATCTGATTATTTAGTGACATGATATAGGCACATTGTGTTAATTACAGCATATATCCACGGGTCCGCCCAAATGTTGCATGTGTGCAAAGTCCCCAGTAATTTGTGAGATGTTTCAACTAATGAAGGGCAGATTGCCTGGAAAAAAATCTTACCCCTCTTCTTTTTAGATGTTTGGGCTGACAAAAAAAAACCTTTCCTTCCAGCCTCAGTTTCTTTATTTGTGCAATGAAATAATACCATTTTTCTAGGATTGTTGTGAAAAATAATTAAGATCATCCAAAAAGCACACTTAGTATAGTGCCTAGGACACAGTCACTGCCATCTGAAGGATTATGATTAAACACTTCCAAGATAAGTGTTAGTGATCTTTATTTATTAAAATTACTTGGTGGCGCCCGGGTGGCTCAGTCGGTTGAGTGTCCAACTTCGGCTCGGGTCATGATCTCGCGGTTCGTGAGTTCGAGCCCCGCATCAGGCTCTGCGCTGACAGCTCAGAGCCTAGAGCCTGCTTTAGATTCTGTGTCTCCCTGTCTCTCTGTTCCTCCCTGCTCGCACTCTCTCTCTCTCTCTCTCTCAAAACTAAATAAAGATTAAAAAAAAATGTTTTAATTACTTCAATCCTATTCACTATTGCATATTAACTATATTTACTATTGTATTATAGACCATTTCTAAGTAATACCTCAGAAGTCTTTTTTAGACTATAAAACTTAAATTTCTGTAAAGATTTCCAAATATTTTCTTTGGGTCAACGGTAATCACGTAATGTGATGGAAGTGTTAGCTAAAGGTATGGTGCTAATCATATTGCAATACATAAGTGTATCAAATCAACAGTTTATATACCTTAAAGTTATACAGTGTTAAATGTCAATTACATCTCAATACCGCTGGAGGAAACGATGGAGACATAATTGACTTTTAGGTAACTAATAATGAGAAAAAAAGCATGGGTATTGTACCCTAAGGTTTTTTTTAAATAATTTTTTTAACGTTCTATTTATTTTTGAGAGACAGGGAAAGACAGGACATGAGCAGGAGAGGGGCAGAGAGAGAGGGAGAGAGAGAGAATCTCAGGCAGGCTCCGCACAGTCACGGGGCTCAGACTCATGAACTGCAAGATCATGACCTGAGCCGAAACCAAAAGTCGGCCACTTAACCGACTGAGCCACCCAGGCACCCCTGGATCATGTTTCCTTACCATTTTCCCAATGACAGAAATTAACAACTCAGAAATTTTCCATCAACCTTCTAATAATATTAAAATATGGGAATAAGAGACATATAATAATTTAAATTAGTTGTTAAGCATTCCAAAGGTCAATTCACTCCTGTGGTCCTTAGTAAGTTTTAATCATTTACCTATAGTTACGTCATTCTGTGTGATAAGATAGAGCCAGAGTATCAAGATCCCAAATACTACAGTCATGAAAACATCAGCGAGGGCCTCATGCTGTGATTAATCTGACCTATGAACATAGTCGATGGAAAACTCCAACTTGTAGCCACTAACATGAACGCTGTAAGGAGACTTAGTCTGTGTTTGGCTTCTTTTCTTCCTCATTAGTAACTACATTTCATGAGCTAATCACATGTTTTGTTAAAAAGATACAAATCATCCAGAACAGGATGGTATCTGCCGCATGTTATTTAAAAAACCACCGTGCCCTTAAAGGCCCTGGAGAAAAGTCCTAAAGCGAGCATATTCAACATTATTGGACTCAAACAAAAATGTTCTTCATCTTCTCAACTTCACAGTTGAATATTTTAAAATTCAGACTGAAATGATATTTTTAAAAAAGTAAAGTGAAGAAGCAAAGGGGTCCTGATAAAGTTGAACAACTGGTGAGATATTTGTAGGCCGACGAGGCCACTTTTGGATCCTACATTACTCTAGAACATTAAATAATAGAACAAATCCCCAAATAAACAAGGCGACTGTCCAACTGGATCTAACTGAATTAACTCTGAAGTAATCCAAATATGTGTAGGAAAGGTAGTTTTCATATTTAAGGAACTATATTTTGAAGAAACTATGAAATATTACTGAGCATTATAAAAAAAAATGATTTGCATGCCTGTGGAACTCTATCACATTTCCGGGTAGAGAGAAAATATGGTAAAAACATCAATCTAAACAAATTATTTTAAGCATTTCTTGCAACCCAATTTCAAAATGCCCATGGAGTTTTTGAAAAAAACTGGGAAGAAAACAAAAAATTATATTAGAATTAATTCAGAATAAACCACAGCAAAGAATAGACATTTTCACAAAAAATCATACTTGTTGCGAGTGACAGAACATAGCTTGTGAGACAGTAAAGTATTTTATTAATATACAGTTACTAAGGCCTGGTGGTATTGACACCAAAAAATACAGAGATTTCAATTATTGCAATAGGCCAGGAATAGCTCCTGATACACAGAATGACTCACAAATACTAAATTATCTTTGTAAACCAATGAGAAAGAGTGATAACCAATAAATGGTGTTCCAGAAATTCCTTATAGATATGTGGCAAAAAGTAAAATTAGATCTCTACCTCACCTATCTATATCTTTATCTATATCTATAGGTGAGATATCTATATCTATATCTATATCTATATCTATATATATAGATATATATATATATAGGCCTATGTGAACCCAGATTTTTGAAGGACTTAAGCTATCCCAATCCTGAGTGGCCCCTTTAAGAAAAAGAATACAATATTACAAATGCTGTATGAGCTATGAAAGTGAATAATAACTTGGGATAAGAAAAATCACAACAAAATACAAATTTCATACAAGCTAATATATCCCACAAATATAAAATCTGAAAAAATATGTATTTCAATTCAATAATGATCTAATACTTCTATAATACTTTTCCCTACCTATGTTTTAGTTGCATATTCTTTGATTGCTTTTTCACAAAAACAACAATTCTATTTTTTATTATTAATAATTTAAAGAAATGTCTTCAGGTTCCCAGCTCATTGCTTATAATGTGACGTAAGTGTTTAGGATTGTCAGCTTTGGGAAGAATTCTGTCAAGTTTCTTTCATAAAGGAGCTGTGAGGGTTGAAAATTTTTCCACAGATTAATTTCTGTCTTCATACATTTCAAGTCTTGGGGCTCCCCCATTAACTACACACTTTCAGTGCTGAGCACGAAAGAACAAACATATTCATATTGCATTGGAAAATCTACCCATATAGGGCACCTGGGTGGCTCAGTCAGTTAATGTGAGTTGGCTCACAGTTCATGGGTTCGAACCCCGCTTAGGGCTCTGTGCTTCCAGCTCAGGGCCTACAGCCTGCTTTGGATTCTGTGTCTCTCTCTCTCTCTCTGTTCCTCCCTGCTTGCACTCTCTCTCTCTCTCTCTCTCTCTCTCTCTCTCTCAAAAATAAACATTAAAAAAAAAAAAGGAAAAAGAAATTTTACCCATACATCTTAGTAACAGAACATCAGGAGGTTGGCACAAATGGGTGAAATTTCTGGAAATCGTTCCTCCGCTAGAAGGGCTAGCTATGCATAAAAGTGGGGGGTGAACCACGTAAAAATATCCCACTAAACCCAAAAGGAATGTGTCCTCTTAATGGAATCCCACCACACCTGCAGGTACTACAATGCAATCTGTCACCGGGGGAAAAAGAGAGGGAATGTGTGATCAAGGGAAAAATGAGAAAGGAGAAATTGGAACAGGAAGAGGCAGTGGTCTTAACTGAGTGTGGTCAAAATATTGTACTTCTGCAAATTTTTCCAAAATGTATAACCATGTGGACATAATCCTAAGATCCTTTATTGGCTTCATGGTAAACTACCCGTGATTACCATTGCTTTGTACTTTAAGAAACTAAGGCTGGGAAGAAAAAGTAACTTGTCCGTGATCACACAGCTTGTAAATTGCAAGCTGAGCCTAGAAGTCAAGGTTGAACGATCCCGAAGATAGCACTCAAAAACACCAAGCCGTACTCCTAATAAGAGAGAAAAAGGGCCAATATCCTCAATACATGAAAAAGCTATTTTGAATCCGTACAAGATCACCATATTGCAACAGAAAAATGGACAATTGGCCAAAGAGGAAGCAAACGGTTAATTATCACTAAAAACTACTCAACTTTCAAATGGATCTATATGTTTATCGAATTTGAAAATAATTATTAAATGATAATACACAGCATTGATGGACTGGGATAGGCATGTACGTGGCTTCTGAGAATTTCAAAGTGTACAAGTTTCTCTCAACCACGTAAACACACACGCACACAGACACACACACACACAGAGACGTTAGCAGAACTATAAAGGTGCTTCCACACATGAGGAGCTGTGATTTCCGAAGTGACATTATACCATTTCAACTTAATCTGAAAACGCAGTTTTAGGAATAACGGCTTCACTTTGTAATCTACAAAACAGAACATTGGCACCTCTGTCTCTGCTTCTTGGGGGCCAGTTTGAGAATCGAGGCGAGTGTGTGTATATCGTGGCTCCGAAAGCGTATTTGGTTAGGAAAGCATTCGATTCAGTGCCATTCGGAACAGGTGCCTGATGTCCCCCGCTCCATTTTTGTCTCCCCCATGCCTTACAGTCTGCTCAGCTACAGTCGCCCGGCCGGTGGTCTCCAGAGGGGGCTGCGTTTCATCGTAAGGCTGTATTAGTGAAGCCCCCGGGCTCTTATGTTAGAAAAGGCACTATATAAATGCAAAACAGTCTATTCTATTCATGCTGTCATATAAAATAGAGATCTACTTTATGCTAGCAGTTTTTCAAGGAAACTGGCTATTCTGAGTATCAGGCTTCTCAGTCTCGGGGCCTCCATAACCTTATGGGGCAAAATTATTTTCCACCCCAGGACGACAGGTGCCTTCCTGGGTACCCAACAGCCAGTAGAAATGTCACCTTGAGCCAACACTAGTCCACACAGAGACCTAGATGATTGTCTAGATGGTTCAGACAATAGCTGCCTCAGGCTGACTCTGGCTCCGGCCCAAGTACAGATGTCCAGCTGCCAGGACACAGCGAGGTGACACTTCCCTACTGGTCTCGGCCATGCCTGCCTTTCACAGCACCTCCAGCTCAGGGACAGAGTGAGGCAGGCAGGCTCTGCAGTCAGGCCGACCTGGGGCTTAAATCCCGGCTATGCTGCTGGAGAGCTCAGTTTCTTTGTAAAACACATTACGTCCTCCCGTTCGAGTTGTTCCAGGATGCTTAAACAAGGCGTGCGAGAACGTGGGTGAACGTGGGCGAACGTGCATGAACGCGCCGGTAAGCATTCGCCACAATGCCAGGCACACAGTAGTTCAAGACCCGGTGCCTCCGCTTTCCTCGTTCAGCACCAGCCTGAGAAACTCGTTTAAGGACACAATGCTACAGGCAGGGGATGGGGGAGAGCTGGAGAGCAGAGCTTCTAGGCCTTCTTATCAGCCTCTTCAAGAATTCACAAGCTCTACCTGAGCACCAAAAGGTTGGAACCACCTCCTCCGTTCCACCACCTCCGTTTTGCAAATAAGGAACGCTTATGAAAACGAGCCGGGCGGCTTCCTGCCTCTGTCTCACGTGCCATGGCCTCAAAATGAGTCAAGTGCGCTCGCCACATTCATTGGGTTCACAGAGAATTCGAGTGATATGCCCCTCTTTTGTGTTTTTCTTCCTCCTCCCTTGCAACTGCTAAAATTTGGGGTGCTGGGTGGCTCAGTTGGTTAAGCGTGGGATTCTTGGATTCAGCCCAGGTCATGATCTCATAGTTGGGGAGTTCGAGGCCCACATCAGGCTCTGTGCTGAGTCTGCTTGGGATTCTGTCTACCTCTCTCTGCCCCTCTCCCATGTGCTCTTTCTGTCTGTCTGTCTGTCTGTCTCTCTCTCTCTCTCTCTCTCTCCAAATACATAAATGAATATTCAAAATACTAAAGTTAATTTGCTCCCTGGTGGGACCCAAATTCTTTTCATAATGTGCTACCCTTTGACCACCACCCACCATTACTGTTTCATCTTGGCTGTTACCCTGCACGACTTTGTAGGGCTCCCCTATCATGAATGCTCGCGCAAGCACCCGTTTTCTTCAAATGTTTAGTAGAACGAGGGGTGCCTGGGGGGCTCAGTCGGCGGAGCATCAGACTCTTGATTTTGATCCCAGGGAAGTGGGTCAAGCCTCACTTCAGGCTCCACACTGAGTGTGGAACCTGCTGAAGATTCTCTCTCTCCGCCCCCCACCCCGCACCCCTGTCCCCTGCTCTTACATGCGTTCTCCCTCGCCCTCTCTCTCAAAACAAAACAAATGCTCACTAGAACCACATCGTGTGGTTTCGTCTCACCTTACTTTTCTAACTTTTGTTAACTCTCGAGAACAAATGTGGGTTTAGAAATCAGAGCCTAGGGGCGCCTGGGTGGCCCAGTCGGTTAAGCGTCCAACTCTGCATTTCGACACCGGTTTTGATCCCAGGGTTTTGAGTTCAAGCCCCGAGGTGGGATCCATGTTGGGCATGGGGGCCTACTTAAAAAAAAAAAAAAAAAAAAAAAGGGAACAGAAAACAGAGCTTAAATACACTTGCCAAAATGGCAAAGAAAGCGCTCCCCACACTGTCTCCCTTACATTTTGTCATGGTGCTGATTCCTGCTCTCATTAAATGGAGCGGAAATTGGACACGGGCGTCCCTGCCTGCTTTCCTGAGGGATCCTTCTGTTTGGGAACTAGAATTGAGACACTCAGAGGACGAAACTCCCACTCTGTCTCAATTCTGTGGAAGAGGAAGCTAATGCCTCTTCTCGATGCCACTACCTCTGCCCCTCCCCATTCTAGCTCTTTCTTTTAAAAAATGGAGAGTGAATAATACGACCGGACAGATAGTGGGCCGTTCCTGAGCCCAGGTGTTTCTGGTGATATCACCTTCTCTCTAGCCAGGTGTCTTCATTTTTCTGGGCCATGTACCTCTGTGGCAGCCTGAAAAAAAACACACAAACCTATAAACCTCTGCTCAGAAGATTGCTTTCAAGCACAAGACCAAGAGGCACCAACGTCAAAGGAAACTCATGTTGAAATAGATATCAGATCATGAAAAACATTGTGATACAAGACTCTTCGTGTCTTTATTTTATTTTTTTAAAAATTTTTTTTCAACGTTTATTTATTTTTAGGACAGAGAGAGACAGAGCATGAATGGGGGAGGGGCAGAGAGAGAGGGAGACACAGAATCGGAAACAGGCTCCAGGCTCCGAGCCATCAGCCCAGAGCCTGACGCGGGGTTCGAACTCACTCACGGGCTGCGAGATCGTGACCTGGCTGAAGTCGGACGCTTAACCGACTGCGCCACCCAGGCGCCCCCCTTCGTGTCTTTATTAACACGTTAAGTGACAAGACTTGGCGGTGGGTCTAATAACTATTACGATCTCAAGGCGGATGGAAGGAAATGCTAAATTCTAGTTAGAAGTTAGTGAAAAGGCAGCTCTCATTCCCCACCTAAATGAGCTCCCCATTTATATTTCAGGGGCCGGGATTTCTATTCAAGACCCCCTTGGGCTCTGCAGACTAGGTTAGGAACACCATTGTGCTTCCCGACACAGCTCTGGCCCTTCCGTCCGACACCTCCTTCCCCTCTTCCTAAGGCTCAAGAGTAGGTTTGCCATCTCTTTATCTCTTTTCCTCCTACCTTGCCTCAAGAGTATCTAGGCAGGAAGGTCTCAAATTTCAGCTTTAGGTGAGGAAGAAGCCAATGGAATTTTCCGGTTAGGCAATGCTTTATACAGGCATAGCTCGCTTTACCATGCTTCCTCCCCCCGTTGTCCCTCACAGATCCTGTGTTTCTTACAGATTGAAGGGTTTTGGCAAGACTTCATCTAGGGGGGTTTACCGGCGCCATTTTCCCAGCAGCCCTTTTTCACTTCCTGTCTCTGTGTCACGTTTTGTTAACTCCCACAAAATTTCAAACTTTTCCATTATTATTGTATTTGCTACGGTGACCTGTGGTCTGGGACTTCTGATGTTACTCCTATATGGGATCTCTTTTAGACAGTGTACAATCAGGCTTTCCTTTTTTCCTTTTTCACTAATCTCAACAGGAACTTATTTTTTTTTTTTAATTTTTTTAACGTTTATTTATTTTTGAGATAGAGAGAGACAGAGCATGAACGGGGGAGGGGCAGAGAGAGAGGGAGACACAGACTCGGAAACAGGCTCCAGGCTCTGAGCCATCCATCAGCCCAGAGCCTGACGCGGGGCTCGAACTCACAGACCGCGAGATCGTGACCTGGCTGAAGTCGGACGCTTAACCGACTGCGCCACCCAGGCGCCCCTGGATTCTCTACTTTTAACAGGATGTATTAGAGCCTCTGTTCTGGAAGATGAAGAATTTTACTTATTTCTACTATCTTCATCCCTCTCTTTCCCCCAAGTTCAAAATTTGAAATATTTACTTACATTTTTACTTCTACATTATCATTCCCTCAATAGTTTAACCTTAGCCTGTATTTATTTAGAACAATTTTCACCACGTCCCCTATTTCTGGAAGTTCTCTATTGATTGTTTAAGCGTCTGGAATTTTTCAAGTTCATTTTCAAGGGCTCGTGGCTGCTGCTAATTTTTAGACTTTTTCATGTGTCAAATGTCTACTTCTTGCCTTAATTGGAACGACCTCTGGCTTTTTAAAAAATTCTTGATAAAGTTTTATTTCCCTTCGAACCCTATAGCATTATTCCATTGACTGCTAGTGCTGTGGTTTTGATGCTAGTCAGATTTTTAATAAATGAGACGGGGAGGTGCCTGTACCAATGGATTCTCTCTTTGTCATTGAAGTACAACAGCTTAACCAGGCAGTGCCTTGGTGTTTATACCTGTATATCTGGAGATACACTGTAAATCCCTTTGCATCTATTTCATGTTTATTTTATATTATAACTTTTTATTTTTTAACGTTTCGATTGTGATGTTATCTGCCTAAGTGACACCAAGGCTATGCCTGTCAGATCTTTACATGAATTCAATCTCTGTTTTCTTCTCTTTTACTCATTTCTTGTGGCTTGTGTTTCTTTTCTCAGTTGCGTCGCCCAGGACCTTGATTGTGGTTTTCGGAGTATCTATTGTCTGTTTTGCTGCTCCTAATATGACTTTCAGTTATGAAATCTCCCCTTCTCGTTGGTTCCTGAATTCTGTCAGGTCGATTTTCATCCCCTTCCATTGTCTTATTTCTTCTTCAAGCCTTTGTATCCATGTGTTTGAACCATAGGTCAAGAGGTCATTTTTCTTTCATTTCCTTGATTTCCTGTGGTTGTGTTAACTCATAATTGTCATCCATAACTGAATGTATACTTTATATTCTGCATTTTGGTTTTGTTTTTCATTTTTTTTCCTTGCAGTATATAGTAGCGACCATGTCTAATTTTTTTTTTTTTTTTTTTTTTTGCTATTACTTTGAATGTTGACCGTGTATTCAAACGGTCAGCTCTTTGTTGATATGTCATGGCAGAGAAGGGGATGGCGGAAGTGAATTAGCAAACGGCTTTGGCTTTACTCTGAAATCTCTTCATTACAAGATGCCTGTGTTCTAGGACGGCGAGAAGCTCTGGATTTGAAATCAGAATACACAGATCTGAATTCCGGTGCCCACCCTTCTTAGCTCTATACCTTTGGTAGGTCTCTTCAACTCTCTGAGCCTCAGGCTCTGCATTTTTGAAACAGTAACACCTACATCACAGAGTTCTATTGAGAACTGAAAGAGGTAATTCATGCAAGCACTTAGTACAGTACCCGCCACACGGGAAGTGCTTAGTGGTAATCATTAGTATCGAAGCAAAGCTTCGTTCGGCAGTCTCTGGTGCAAAGATTTAATTTAACGTTATATCCCTTCACCAGACTAAACTTGTCAACTCCCATCTACTATTTCCGCGTTGCTCCGTCACACCATGGATCAGTTTCCTGTGGCTGTGATACCAAATCACCACAAACTTAGTGGCTTCAAACAACACAGATGTATTATCTTATGGTTCTGGTGGTCAGATGTCCAAAATGGGTTTCACTGGGCTAAAACCAAGGTATTTGCGGGACTGTGCTTCTTCCTAAGGAGGCTCTAAGGGACAATCCATTTCTTTGCCTTTCCAGCTTCTAGAGGCTTCCTGTACTTCTTCATTCGTGGCCTCCTTCCATTTTTAAAGTTAGCAATGACTGTTGAGTTTGTTTTCTCAATGCTTTCTTGCTGGTGCTGGCTCTTCTGCCTGCCTCCTCCCCATTTAAGGTCCTTATGACTATATTCCTGACTACAGAATACAGGATAATCCCCCCCCCCCCGCCCATAAAGGTCAGCTGATTAGCAACCTTAATTCCATTTGCTACCTTAATTTGCCCTTGCGTTGTAATCTAACATAGTGACAGGCTCCAAGGACTAGGACGTGGACACCAAAAGCCCATTTTCTACAACAGCCTGTCTGTTTCCTCAGTCAGGCCAACCTCTCCTTCCTGTCTGTAGGGTCAAACTGGATCTTTCCAGGATCCCTCCACAAACCTAGACTTGCATACCAAGTTAAGGGCCACAGACTTTTGTCCTTTCTCTTTTGGGCTCAAGGTCTGTAGGGGATGACTCTATTTTCAGTTTCCTCCTTTGGCTGGGTCTATTTTTCACACGCCCTGGGTGCTACTTTTCATAGCCTTGAGACTGTGATTGCTTTCTAGCTTGGTTGAAGACGGAGTTTGCTGCCTTCATTATTCTGTTGCTTTTCACTTTATTTCAGGAGGATAAGATAGAGGTACATGTAGTCTGTCTTCCTTACCAGATATATCCAACTATATTTTTTAAAATTAAGATAAGCAGTTTTAGATTCATAGCAAAATTGACAGGAAACCACAGATATTTCCCATATGCCTCCTGCCCCCCTACACGCATAGCCTCCATCATTATCAACACCCCCCACCAGACTGGTACATTTGTCAAAATTAATGAGCCTACGCTAACACAGCATCATCACCCAAAGTCCGTCGTTCACTTTACAGTTCACCCCTGGTGTTGTACCTTCTATGGGTCTCAGCAAACTTATAATGATAGTATTTACCATTATAGATTCATACAGAGTGTTCTTCAAACTGCTCAGTGCTTTACCTCCCTCCTCTATCACCAACCCCTGGCAACCACTGATCTTTTTACCGTCTCCATAGTTTTGCCTTTTTCCAGAACATCATGTAGTTGAGAGTCATACAGTACGTTGCCTTTTCAGATTGGCTTCTTCCACTTAGTAATAGACATTTAAGTTTCTTCTATCTCTATTCATGGCTGGATAGCTCTTTCTGTTAGTGCTGGATAATATTCCACTGTCTGGATATACCACAGTTTAAATACCCATTCACCTACCACCAGACATCTTGGTTGCCTCCAGGTTTGAGCAATGGTGGATAGCGAAGTGATCTCTGCATCGGAAGTGTGTGTAGGAGTATAAATTAGTAACGTCTTTGGGGGGTATGTTAGGTCCTATTTTGGTATGTATATTTGGTTTTCCTACCTATGATTCCTATGTCCTATAGTTTAATCTATTTTTATGATCCCATAAATAATTGTAACCAATCTTTTTGGACGGGTGCACTAATTGCTAAGACATTTCAAATGCTGGAATTTGGAAAGATTTGGGGAATTATCCCCATCTCCTCTAATAAGCTCCTCCTTATTGCATTTACAGATCTGGTAACAGGAATTTCCTTAATGCCAAATACCTTGTGCTCAAAAACCTACAAGAATCCAAAGCAAAGGTGTGTTTGCAAAGTAAATTATCCCCTAAATAGGTGACCCTGAAGCCTTATGAACTAACTGTGCCTTCCTCACTTATTAATAAGCATCATTTCCAAGCAACCAAGATGTATTGAGTTGGGAGTCCCTAAGTGCGAGAGGGTCCAGAAATAGCTTTGACTTTTCCTTTTTTTAATTTACCTTGTGGGGCTATGGGGAATGAGCAATCCTTTAGTCTGTCAATATCACCAGCAACAGCACCACAGGAAGAGAGAACGGGGAGGGGAGGAGCGAGGGGATGGGGGAGACTCTGCTGGAAGATGGAATATCTATTTGACACAGAACAGGGTCCTCAGAACTCTGCAGAGCTGAAATGTCAAAAGCAGCCTCTGAAAAAGAACTGAGTCATCAGAATTCTGACATTGACAAGGCTATCCTACATACAGTATGTGTGACTTCTTTTTTTTTTTTTTTCAACGTTTTATTTATTTTTTGGGGGACAGAGAGACAGAGCATGAACGGGGGAGGGGCAGAGAGAAAGGGAGACACAGAATCGGCAACAGGCTCCAGGCTCTGAGCCATCAGCCCAGAGCCTGACACGGGGCTCGAACTCACGGACCGCGAGATCGTGACCTGGCTGAAGTCGGACGCTTTACCGACTGCGCCACCCAGGCGCCCCCAGTATGTGTGACTTCTAATACCCACCGACCGTTATACCATGGACTAAGACATTTTCCATTTCTGTCGTTAGTCTTTGGTAAATTTACTTGTTTTGTTTTGTTTCATTGCTATTTCTCTTCTCTAGTTTCCTTTAATCCTTTTGCTCAACAAACATACACAGGTATGCACTATGTCTTTGGAACTGTGTGTCTTGACTGGCCCACGAACTAATTTCTTCTTACCTAATTTTGAGGGCTATTCGGGAGATCAAATGAGATAATGCAGTAAAAGTAAAGCACAAATAGTAGAAAATAATACAGATACATGTTATTTCTCTCAACGAAAATTACAAAATTGAGGCAATACAATATCTAGCACAGATGCTCACATCATGTCACTTAATTATGATTTTATAACAAAGCAGACATAGGCACAAAATGCAGAACCGCATTTTCTTTGCAGGAGGTTTTCTTTGAATTTCATCAAACGTTATGTAAGTCTTAACTGAAAGAACCAGACGCCGCTGTTTTCAGGCCCTCATCTTATCTGGCAGTGTTTTCAGGCTGAGTCCAACCCCCGGCAAGGTCATTGCTACACTGAGCATGAACTTCTGAATGGAAGGGAAGTTCTCATGACTTCAGTATGAAAACACTCTGTTAGAAAACCAGCAAGGTACAGTGCCACGGAAATACTGCGAGGCTCAAGCATGTGTGTGCTACTATGGACGCATGTGGTCTTTGTCAGCCTATGTGTCCTTGGCTGTTGACACATTTTTTTAATTATAGGGGAAAAAATAGCTACAGCAACGGTAGCTCTCTCTCTCTCTCTCTCTCTGTCTGTCTGTCTCAAAAATAAACATTAAAAAAATTTTTTGAAGGTGTTGTAAGTAGAGGATATATACTAGAATTAAAGAAACTTAGGACATAAAATGTCCTAACTATCTCATTCATAATTCTTTTTTTAAGTTTATTTATTTGTTTTTTGAGAGACAGAGAGAGCATGCACGTGTGAGTGGGGGAGGCGCAGAGAGAGAGAAAGGGAGAAACAGAACCCCAAGCAGGTTCCACGCTGCCAGCGCAGAGCCAGGGACTCAAACTCGCAAACCCAGAAATCATGACCTGAGCCAAAATCAAGAGTCGGTGGCTCAAGTGACTGAGCCACCCAGGTGTCCCTCATTAATAATTCTTATCTAGACTGCATTTCGTGGTAGTCTGAAGAGATGGCCACCCAAACCATCCTGGTCCTGAACCCTGGAACGCTTATTTGGAAAAAGGGTCTTTAGGGATGTACTTAAAGATTTTTTAAATAAGGAGATTTTCCGGGATCGTCCAGGTGGGCCATAAATGCAATCACGTATTTCCTCATCCATGAGAGGTATAGAGAGATTTGGTTATACACAAAAAAAGAGGCAAGGTGACCACGGAGGCAGAGATTGGAGTGCTGTGGCCACTGGCCAATGAATGCCAGCAGCCATCAGAAGCTGTATGAAGTAAGGGACAGATGACCCCCTAGAGCCTTCTGCAGGAGTGTGGCCCTACCGAAACCTTGATTTGGACACAGTGAAACTGATTTCAGTCTCTGGCCTCCAGCTCTATGAAGGAATCTATTTCGGTTGTCTTAATTCACTAATTTTGTGGTAATCTGTCATATCAGCACCAGGAAACTAATACACTTATTGAAATTACGATTTTTGGGTCATACTGAGTTCACTGTAAGATATCAAAATTAATTCCACCTGTTTTTTTTTTTTAATATGGCTTCTTGAAAATTTAAATTTACTTATGTAGGGGGCGCCTGGGTGGCTCAGTCGGTTGGGCGTCCGACTTCGGTGCGGGTCTGATCTCACGGGTTGTGGGTTCGAGCCCCGCGTCGGGCTCTCTGCTGACAGTTCGGAGCCTGGAGCCTGCTTTGGATTCTGTCTGTCTCTCTGTCTCTCTGTCTCTCTCTCTCTGCCCCTCCCCCACTAGTGCTCTGTGTCTCAAAAATAAATAATCGTAAAAAAATTTTTTTTAATTAAAAAAAATTTGCTAATGTAGCTGTCATTAAATTTCTACTGGACAGTGCCGTCCTAGCCCATGGCATTCTACAGGACGTAGGAATCATAGGCCTGTTCCCTCTTCCCTGGTTGAAGATCCTGAGCATCTAAAGAGAAAAAAAGAAAGCGTATCCACCCAGGAAACGACTCTCAACAGCTTTGGTTCCTTGTGCTCAGATTCATTCACCACCACTAACATTTTGTCACCTACATTTGTAAAACAAAGGTAGGAGCCAGCATGTCATCGAAATGAAGTTTTCCCTGTAGTTCGCCTCGTTCTCCATTATCTTGAAAAAAAGTTTTCCACGTAAATCAAAGCATCCTAAGGAAAGCGATTTCTTTCTGTCTTCCTCTTATTCCCCACCTCACAAAAATCTTCTTTGCAGGACAGAGCACAGAGGATGGAGAAGAACTTGGTCCCTTCTTTGAATTGTCTGACAAGCCTTGCCTTTGAAGGTGGCAAAACCAAATACACATGCAAACCCATAGACGACAAATACTTCACCTGCCAAAGGACCTTAGTAGTTTATACTCCTACGCACACTTCATAAGCAAAGACCACTTCACCCAGCACTTAAAATGTGTTATTGAAATCTGCAAAGTGCTTTTTTTTTCCCTCCAAGTGGCTGATAAATGTAAACTTGTGTTTTTGCTCCCCTTATCCACCGCCACATGATGCTGAGATTGGGGACCTGAGCGAGAGGTGGGAGGGATAATTCACGGTGCGCGCTAGGCAAGCCGGTCAACAGAATAACAGTAATTACAGGCTGCACCCGGTAATGAGGGAATTTGGCACAAATAATCTCCACCCTCACTCCGTGAACGTGATCCTGCAGAAGACCTGCGAACTGCGAACGTCTGATTTGCTGGGGCCCGGACATTCAAAGCCCGTCACAGACGGACAGGGGCTTGTCTGTCCTTGCTCTGCTAAGCTCCGCCTGGAAGGCAGCTGCGTGCTCCGTTTGATGCCCTCATTCTCTAGAAGAGGAGCCGGGGGACCAGAGACAAAGGCGGTGTCTTTGTGGGTTCCTGGAAGACCCACTGATTTATAGGACATTATCCTTGCTGCTGCTTTTTTTTTTTTAGAGTTTTTAAATTTTTTTTATGTTTATCTATTTTTCAGAGAGAGAGAGCATGAGCAGGAGAAGGGCAGAGAGAGAGGGAGACACAGAATGCGAAGCAGGCTCCAGGCTCTGAGCCATCAGCACAGAGCCCGACGCGGGGCTCGAACTCACGAACGGCGAGATCATGACCTGAGCTGAAGTCGGACGCTCAACCAACTGAGCCACCCAGGCGCCCCTTTTGATGTTTTTTAAAGGGATTGCAGGTCCTTTCTGCAGCCCTGCCTAGCGGGGCTCCTCCCGCGTGTCTGCTGTCCCCAGACGTTAACAGTGCTAGCCTCACGATATGTCATGTCTCCTCCACATCATCCCCTCTCTTGTCCCTCACTTCAAATCCTAACTCCTCTGCTCCCTGGATGTACATAATGCCTCTTACAAAGCATCTTCTCCTTGCCATTTCCCGAGCTGCTCCCCCACTGGTCCCAACTGCTTTTCAACTTGGTATCACAATGGGTTTTTTTACACACCACTCAACCTTGTCTCTTTCTCTCCCCCCACACCCCTGTCCCCTCCTAACCTACTTTTCATGGTATTGAATTGAATATTCATTTTCTTAAAGTAAACCCCTAATCATGTTCCTCCAGTCAGTGGCTCTCCTTTCCATTAGGAACAAAGTTCACACACCTTAATCTGGCAGCGGGAGCCCTCTGTCATCTGTCATCTGACCGCAAGTCACTTTCCAGCCTCTCTGGCCCCAGGTCCTTTCTGTGCACAAGGCATTCCAAACACGACTTCATAGCCTTTTCCAAGCTTCCCCTTGTCTTTCGTGCCTCCATCAATGTGTCCGTGGCATTCCGTTGTTCTTTTTGTTTTTTTCTTTTCGTCACGTCCTGCCCTTCTGATATCCCCACGTTGCCAGCAGTTTGGACCCATCTTCAATGTCCAGCATGAGCTATCTTTCTCCACGAGGCCTTCTACGGTCCCTTCTATGGAAATTAAACTCTCGGAGTGCCCGGGTGGTTCAGTCGGTTACGCGTCCCACTCTTGATTTCGGCTCAGGTCATGATCTCAGTTTGTGGGATCGAGCCCCACACTGGGGTCTGCGCAGACAGTGCTGAGCCCGCTTGATGTTCTCTGTCTCCTTCTCTCTCTGCCCCTTCCCTGCTCTCTCTCTCTCTCTCTCTATCTCTCTCTCAAAACAAATAAATGAATTAAAAAAAAAAAAAGAAAAGAAACTGAACTGTCACACTACTGTGTTTCCTCCACTTTCCTAAGGAGCTCACCATGCTCTGCCGAACGGTATCACCTTACTGGCACTCACCTCCCTGCCAGAGAGGAAAATCCGTACAACTCGGGACTGTGCTTTCTTCCTTCATCGCTTCATTCTCCGTGGTGTCCAGCAGATGCCACGTGCTCCCCAGGGGGGGACAGAGTGACATGAGCGGAGCCTTTGCCCCACTGGGTTTGTGAGTAGGAGCAAGAACCAGTCATAGCTGGACGGAAACTTCTCGGGGTGGGAGTTGCACAGAAGCTAGAAGACAACACAAGGTTGGTTCCTGAGCTGGAGCCAGGCCAGAGCCATGGGGTCAACAGCAGCGCTCTTCGGGGAAGTGCTTGACCACGCAGACTCATTAAGGCTTCTTTGCTCCCTGCCTGCTGGGAAACCCCTCCAAGAGGGATTTGCTTTGAGAGAAGGCGCTCTGTGCACGTGATTGTTCTTTCCCTCTAAACCCCAGGGGTAGGACGCTGGTAATTACTTTTGGATCTGTTCAGTGTAATTACACAATAATCCACAGCCACCTATAAATACTCTTGTCATTACACGGCATTGTCCTGGTAAACTCCGCAAGCTTTCCTTGTTGGGTAATTACTGCTGTACCACGAGGGCAGAGATTACCAGCCCTGAGGACCCCCGGTGTCACCCTCCCAGCTCAGCGGCAGGACGCTTTCCACGTGTAGGAACACACACTGAATACCATAGCACGTAAGGAGGCAGCTGTTTGTGAGGTGGGGGGGAGGGGGGGTGAAAAAGGAGCTTCATTCCACCTCCAGGAGGGGAGGGGAGGAGATCAGAAACTTTGACCTTCGTTGTTGCACAAATCTAGATGGAAGGAATTAAAGTATGATATCTACCCTGATTTCTCTAAAGAATGCAGTGCAGAGGACCAGAGAGATACACCAAGGCCATAACTCATCTTGGCATGAAAACAAGAAATAAAGAACCAACTTAGCGGGTTGCATGCTTGCTTTTCTCACTATATTATATAACCCTCTGAGGAGCTTTAAAAAAAATTTTTTTTTCTCACCTTTATATCTCCTCATCTCCGAGTGCCTAAAATGGGGAATTTTCATAGGACACGTAGTAAATAATGAATAAAGAAAGAGATAAAAGAGGGCTAAAGGGAAGAAAAGTGAGAAATAAGGTAAATTGGGGGAGGGCAGAGGGAGGAAGGAGGGAAGAAAATATGGAAGGAAGGAGAGAAGGGAGAGAAGGAGGGAGGGAGACTTTGAGGGAGGGAAGAAGGAGGAAAGGAAGGAAGGAAGAGGAGGGAGGGGTGAAGAAACAATGACTTGGGGGAAATCATCCCATGCTTATTTTGTTTCCACAGCTCTTCTTTTTTATTATTTTATTTTATTTTACTTTATTTTATTTTATTTTATTTTATTATTTTATTTTATTTTATTTATTTTACATTATTTTACTTTATTTTACATTATTTTACTTTATTTTATTTTATTATTTTATTTTATTTATTTTACTTTACTTTATTTTATTTTATTTTATTTTATTTTATTTTATTTTATTTTATTTTTTTAGAGAGGGTGTGAGTGCGGAAAGGGCAGAGGGAGAGGGAGAGAATCTCAAAGCAGGCTCCGCACTCAGCTTGGAGCCTGATGCAGGGCTTGAACTCACAACCCTGAGATCATGACTTGAGCTGAAATCAAGAGTCGAATGCTCAACCGACTGAGCCACTGAGGTGCCCTTTCCTTATTTTAAAAAGAATAATCTGGTGACATATATACTGTGGGAGAGAATAACGTCAGAAGTGCAAGTTAAGACCAAATTAAGATTCTATGAGTGTAAGATAAAGCTGGCTGGGGCCAGATGACACTCAATTGTGTGCCAGAGGATACACAATTAATTTGGATAGAGCACAACTGGATTTCAAGCTTGGCAGACTCCAGGATTGGGGAAATCAAAGGGAAGCTGATTTTATTGGAGGTAGAAATAAATAGAAATGACTTCAACTTTAGGTAGTCTACTTCAGTGATGACAAGGTGAGATCCAAATACAAATGTCCAGAGGGTATTTGAAGATAAGAGGGCTCTTCAGGGAGGAGACATTCGGGCTAGAGATACAGATTTAGGGGTCATCCACCCGAGATGATGCGAGCCTATTGAGGCCATTGTGTTTTCCAAGGATAAACCATGTGAGAAGAAAAGACTTCAGCATAAACTAGACATTAGGAATTCTTTTTAGTACGTCAGAGATTAACTTTTATTCATCATTTTATCTCCAGCACCTAAAAAAATGTATATAAAATACAATGCATATATTTTTTTTTATTTTGTTTTTGGGAAACAGAGAGAAAGAGAGAGCGAGCATGAGCGGGGGAGGGACAGAGAGAGAGGGAGACAGGATCCAAAGCAGGCTCTGCACTCACAGCAGGGAGCTGGACATGGGGCTCAAACGCATGAACCGTGATATCATGACCTGAGCTGAAATCAAGAGTCGGATGCTTAACCAACTGAGCCACCCAGGTGTCCCAAGACAAATATATTAATTGTCTTAATAATTGATCCACTGAATGATGCAGTGGAGAATAGCCAATTATAAGAAGGTAAGAGAAGTTCTAGAAAGACAAAGACTCCATCTTTATTTAAGACCTTCTCAAGAAGGTATTAAAATATCAGATTTTTGGGGCGCCTCAGTGGCTCAGTCAATTAAATGTCTGACTCTTCATTTCGGCTCAGGTCATGATCTCACAATTCGTGAGATTGAGCCCCATGTCAGGCTCTGTGCTAAGCAGGGAGCCTGCTTGGGATTCTCTCTCTCTCTCTTCCCTTCATCCCCTCTCCCCTACTCATGCTTTCTCTCTCTCAAAATAAATAAATAAATTTATTGATAAAATATTTCAGATTCCTGGTTCACATCCCCAAATCCTCGCTTCGGCAAGGCTGAAGCAAGCCCCAGGTGTCTAACCCTGAAAACACACACCCTAAGTGATTCTGGCACAGAGAAGATCCTCAGAGCTTCTTGGAGAAGAGCTGACCAAGAGCAAGAAAGCCAAATGAGTTTCATTTCACCACGTCCTGACTCTTAGGGGCGTCGGAACTGTACTGAGAAAGATGTCATGAGAATGAATCTTGTGAGTTCACAGAAGTTACTGGTAGGCATGCAGAATGAATATCAGGCATAGATCTCCTACACACGTATTAGTACCTGAGCCCTTTATCCACTCTTCCTGGGCTATGGGTGGGTGGGCCGTGGCACTCGGAAGATCCCCGAGCCCTGGGGTCTGTACTGAACATCCAAGACCATGAGTTTTCTGTCCAAGGCTGGGAGAACGAGGCCTATGAAAAGGGCAAGGGGCAGGGAGTCAGCGGCTTGTTCGAGATTAGAATGCGCATCTCCCAATTTCTATGCCATTATTCTGGTTTGCATTTTTAACTGAAGGATATCGGCAAGAATGCATTCATTTTCAAGTGTTGAAAATGGCACTGCCTTCTCAAACAACATGTCTGGAAGGACATACTACAATGGTTAATCTCTAGGAAGAGAAAATAAGATGGATTTCATTTTGTTCCTTCATGGATTGCTGGCATTTTCAAAAATAGTACATAATATTTCATAGCTATACATTGTTTTTCCTTTTATATAAAGGTATTCTGGAATGTCGGTAAGTGGCAAAACTGGTGATGGGTGCATGGGGGGTTTACTCCATAATTCTCTGCGCTTTATGGAGGATATTGGCGATTCCAGAGCAGCACAGTCTTAGAATTGGAGGAGATTTCAGAATTATCCTAAGTACCTCGTTTTATAGGTGAAATGATTTCGGTCCAGACAGACGAACTGATTGACCACATTGAAACCTATAAATAACGTAAAGCAAAAACATAGGCATCCTGCATCATAAATCAAGTGAGGCAATGCTTGAACATTTATGTGACTCTAGCCCTTCCAATTGTGAAGAACTTTTCAAGGTGTGTTTACCCCCTGGTCGCTGACATCGCTATAGAATGGAGAGAGTTTCCAGGAATTTCACTAATGCACCCCTACTTCCCCCAGCTGGCTGCTTCTTGGTTTTGTTCTTTTCAGTAGAAGAAATTTGAGGAGGTCTCCACCCTTGGTTGTTGGTTGGACACCAATAAATTGCTGCCTGAGGACACTATGGAAGTTAGACCCGAGAGGGCCTTGACCATGACGCAGGCCCTGATCCTCTTGGTGCTCCTGCCTTCCCTCCGTGTGGCCCTTACTTGGGAGAACCCCACCAGTGAGCCCGAGCGGGACCGTCCAGCTCACACGGTCCCTGGTGGAGGCTCTTTGCAAAACTCTCGGGTTAAGTGCGTCTGTTGGCTCCTCTTGGGAAGACTTCACGATAAGAGAAAACGCTCCCTTTCTCTGTCCCTGGACCCTAACTCCGGAGGACTTGGCAGAAGTGTCCCCTGAAGGGATCTTGTGAACAAAGTGCAGTCACAGAACTGGCTCCGGCATTTCCCAGCAAATGCAGGTGACAGAACTCCTTGAGATCATTTCCCTCTTTGTCAGATATATATTTGACAACATTAGCAGTGGGACGGAAATCAGGACCAAATCTTGGAAGGTCATCAGGTTTCTCTTTTTTCTCCAGATGTTCGGTGGGGGTAAATCAGAGCTTTGGAATATGTCCTGGTTTTAGGCCCAACCCTGCTTAGCTTCCAAGATCAGACGAGATGGGGTGCGTTCAGGGTGGTATGGCCGTAGACAGTCTAGGGCATTTCTGTCTGACAGAGGTAAAAATATAAAGACTAGCATTCTGTGCCTTCGTTGGCTGTGGGCACATCTCATGCAAAGTCTGTAATAAAGACATTACCACAGGGACTCATCATTTCACTGTTCATTATAAAATAATTGAAAATAAAACTACCATCCTATGCCCGTAGGTGGGCCAGGTACAAAACCAGGTGCATTGGACCAAAAACAAAATACAAAACAAAACGAAACAAAACAACAACAAAAAAAACCACCTAGTGCTTTTTAGTTTGTATATTTCTCAATTATATACAACTTCTGGAACTGAGAATGCAAAATTGCTGAAAATAGTGAAAATAGACCAACTCAGCGTTTGGCTTCTCATGTTAAAAAAAAAAAAAAGAAAGAAAGAACAAGAGAAAAAAAATTTGACTCCCACTTTTTTCTTTCTTTCTTTTTTTTTTTTTTATAAATGAAGCAAGGAGCAAACCCTTTTAGGAAAAAGAATTAACATTTATTGAGCAACTGCTACATGGCAGGCACCTACACAGTCTTGGTCTCCTTTCATTTTCCCAGTAATTGAGGCGTAGCAATTTACAATTCCGCAGACACGTCAAATAGGAGAGGGATCAGACCGCAAACCAGCGTTTTTGGATTCTTCTTCGACAAGCCTTTCTTTCTTTTTAACCACACTCCTCCCGAGGTAGCGTTCCCTGCAAGGGAGACAAGCAAAGTCCTTTTGACCCCTTGTAACATTAATCTGTGTACTTGAGTGCAGGTAATCTGATCAGTGCCGTGGTCTCTTTCCATTACTAGTGTCCACGATGCCGACGACAGACTTTTCCAGTTAGGAGGAGGGTCCCTTCCTGATACACATGGGGACTGCTTGGAGATTTTAAAGAGACAGGACCAAGTTGCGCCCTGTGCGATTTCCCCGTGGGGATAACGTTATAACGATTATAGTACTTTACATTTCTAACTCATTTTACGTTACTCAGTGGCTTTCACAGAAGGGGGTAATATTATTATATGACAAGGAAGATAAGAAACCAACAGGGACACCAGCCATTCTGGGGGGGTTTCCTAGGACATGAGACTCTGTGCTAAAACCAAGGCCATCCAGGGCCGGTACAGCGAGCTGATCAGTCTCAGGAATAGAAACGCAGGAAGGTCACATTCCTCATCCCAGGTCACACAGCAAGTTAGGTAGTGACAGACTGGACTAGGACCCAGAACTACTGGGGACAAGTTCTGGGCCTTTCCAACTAGACCACAGTGACTGTTAGCTTTTGAAGCACAGAATTGGACCCATCCTGCGATCTCGTGTGCTTAGGGCAAGGGGATGGCACGCTGGCAATAAGAAAGCAGCGATATGATATTCTCTTCGAATCCATTCTCCACATCCTGACTCACTTCAATCAACGTACTCTGACCCTCAGCCACGACAGGTGGCCACCCTGTGCCCACCGGGGGCTCACTGCGCGGTCTTTATCTTCGCCTCTCTGGCTGTCGCCCAGGTAAACAACACAGGCCCACGCAAGTTCACACACAAAAGATTCTGCAACGGCCACATTTATCTTGTACATGTTCCATTTATCTTTGGCAAAAAGCTGCAGACCCAAACTATCTTAAGTGATCTCAAAAAGACAGTGATAAGTACCTTCCCCCGTCATTATTGTTCCATTTTATCACAGTGGTGATAGCAATAATGGTGATTGTAACCCCATCAAGTCCATTTAACGTGGCTCATTTTCAAAAGCCACTCGATGCCTTGTGACAGTCTGGCCAGGCGGTATGAAAGGATCACTTAACCCCGGTGATCTGAGGAAGAGTCTGAGTGGGGAAGGAAGGCCCTACAGTCAGAGGCGAGACGGTGAAAGAAGGGAAGGGATAAAAAAGACCATTGATTTTATGACAAGGGGCAGAGCCACTGTCAAAACTGAACAGCACAAACTGAAGGAATGTTTCAATTAGCGGTTTGCAAGAGAAATTCCTCCCAAGTTGGGATGCACTAGCTCCTGCCTATTGTTGGTCATGTTGCTTCTTTTGTTTTTAAGTGTACGTGTGGATTCTTAATCCTAAAAGAGGAATCTAAAAATAGAATCTCTGTGAGCCATCGAAACCGTTAAAGAAGGTCCGCGATGGTTTCAGTGAGGCGGGGTCTCTGATGCCACAGGGACCGGCCTGAAAGAGGGTACGTGGAGCCTCTGCAAGCCACCTGTCACTCACACAGCCCGACACGAGGTTGCCTGACACGGGCCGCTTCTGCAATCCCGCGGCCTGTCTGCGATTTACTTAGCAGGTGTTGAAACTGTTACCAAAGAAACACTGGTTTCTAAAGGCAATGGGTGTGGACCGGGGCCAGGGATGAATAAATAACAACTAGAAGAGAAAAATCAATAACGCTCTCTTTTCTGCCACCCCTCCTCGCTCAAGGCGCGACCAGAAGCTAGTGCTGCCAGAGTGCTTGCGGACTAAAAGCATCGACATATCCGCAGTGATAACACGGTTATTACGACAGCAGACTCAGAAGCCGGAACGCCTGGTTCAAAACCCACTTCTGCCATTTCCTGACCGTGTGACCCGGGGCTACGATTTTCTCTCTCCGTGCTTCAATTTATTTGTCCGCAAAATGGGAATGAACCCTATTTTGTAATGTTGTATGAAATTATCAAAAAACCCAATTTATGTAGGGTGCTTAGCACAGTGCATATTATATAGTAAATTCTATATAAAGGTACTTGAGATTATGATTAATCCATATAACATACGTTTTTAGCTTGATTTTCTGAGCATAGTTAAGAAATTAATTTTCTTCTTATCCATTTCAAATGTGTTTCTTGCCAGGGGTGCCTGGGTGGCTCAGTCGGGTAAGCGTCCGACTTCAGCTCAGGTCATGATCTCACAGTTCATGAGTTCTGGCCCCGCATCGGGCTCTGAGCTAAAAGCTCAGAGCCTGGAGCCTGCTTCAGATTCTGTGTCTCCCTCTCTCTCTGCCCCTCCCCTGCTTGTGCTCTGACTCTCTCTCAAAAAATAAGTAAACAGTAAAAAAATAATAATAAGCAAAAACACAAAGAGTGCTTGATCTTGAATTTGTGTTCAGGCTCCATTACCTAAGGGACTTATGATCTTGATAAATCATGATCACCATATTTACCATCAAGGACAATATTACATGGTGCTTAGAAGTTCAAGGTTTAGAGACATAGTAACCCGGTTTTGAATATTCCTTCCACCACCTTCTAATGATGTGATATTTTATATACTCACAGCATCAGCACGGGGCTACCCATCCTTCAGATTTCAAGTTAGATAACGTTTCTTCCAGAAGTCTTCCTTGAGTCTCTATTATGCCTCTTCACTGTTTCAGGTACCTACCCCTTGTCAGAGTTATTAGAATTATTATGAAATAACTATGTAATTAATGTCCATCCTTCCTAAGAAACCACAAGTTCCAAAATGGCAAGAGACCTGCTTGTTTTGTTTATGCCAGAATCCCCCCCAGATGGCACGTGATAGGTGACAAGAATTCAGGGAATAGAGGACTTCGAGGAGAAGAGTGACATGACCTGAGTCGCATTTCCTGAGGCTCACAGTGGCTGCTGTTTTAGAAGGAAATGTATGAAGACAAGGGTGGAAGCAGAGAAACTAGTTAGGACATGATTGAGTTAAATTACATTAAGTTAGAGATCTTGGTGGCTTGGGCAGAAATGGTAGTGATACACAAGATGAAAAGCAGTTGACCCTGGATACATGTGTTAGTGATTTGATGGCAGGTGGAAAAGAAAGAAAAGAACCAAGGATGATTCCAGGGTTTGGGGCCTGGGCAACTGCAAGGCTGGACTGCGGCTACTGTAGACAGGGAAAACTACGGAGGAGCAGATTTATTACAGGAGCTCAGGAGTTCATTTTTTGAACATGTGAAGTGGTAATGCCTGACTGACACCCTAATGGGCATGTCCAGCAAGTCATCGCATGCCCAAGTCCGTGGTTTAGAGGAGAGAGGTCTGGAGATAGAGAGTTCAAATGCCAAGTCACAAAACTGGGGGAGATCACCAACAAGAGAGAAGAAGGATGAGGAGTAAGGACAAGGGATAATCCAGTGTTAGAAGTCAAGAGATAATGAGGAACCAGCAAGGGATAATCAGAAGGAACGGTCAATGAGGGAAGGTGAGTACACGCTGGGAACCATCAAAGAAGCTAGAACGACCAACTATGTCAAATAATAAGGGGACTCAGGACTTCCATTCAGGAAATCATTGGAAACCTTGACAAGGACTGCTTTAAGCGAACTGGCCAGGGCAAATGCCTGATACAAGTGGATTTAAAAGAGAAAAGAAGTCATCAGAGGAAATAGAATCTAAAACTATGGGGAGATACCATTTCACACTCACTGGAATAGCTAAAAATCCAAACGACTGCTCACCATAAACATGGTGGAGGATGTGAAGCAAATGGAACGCTCATGTGTTCCTGGTTGGAATGTGAAATGTTAGAAGTTTGCTGAAGAAGTGTTTGGCAGTTTCTTTTAAATTCTTTTTTTTTTTTTTTCAACGTTTATTTATTTTTGGGACAGAGAGAGAGCATGAACGGGGGAGGGGCAGAGAGAGAGGGAGACACAGAATCGGAAACAGGCTCCAGGCTCTGAGCCATCAGCCCAGAGCCTGACGCGGGGCTCGAACTCACGGACCGTGAGATCGTGACCTGGCTGAAGTCGGACGCTTAACCGACTGCGCCACCCAGGCGCCCCTTGGCAGTTTCTTTAAAGTCAAATATGCACTAACCATAACACCCAACACATCCACTCCAAGATACGTGTCCAAAATCAATGGAAACATATATCCACTCAAAGACCTATACACAAATCTTCAAAGCAGCCTCTTCATAATAGCCAAAACCTGGGGAAAAAACTAAAATATCCATCAACAGGAGGATGGATTTTCAAATTATGGTGCCGTCCTCTAATGTTAACTACTCAGCAATACAAAAGAATGATACTCAACAAAGTGGATCCAGCTTAAAAATGCAATGTTGAGCAAAAGATATCAGGCTGAAAACAAATAATTCCTACATTTCATGAGGACATGAAATGCAACAACAGACTATATAGAGATAGAAATCCATGTGGGGAGGAAGCTCATTGAGGAGTAAAGTGCATGAGGAAATTTTCTGGGGTGGCGATCATGCTTTATATCCTGTTGTGAGTGCTAGCTACACGTGTGTAAGCACTTGTCGCAACTCACTGAACTGTACCCTTGAGAGCTGTGCCTTCCATTGAATGTTAATTAAATCTCAATTAGAAAAGAGAGAATCAGAGGAGAAGACTAGGCATCACTGAATTATAGCCAAGTCTTCAGATGGGAAGGCCACTGGGAAAGAGGGTCAAACGAATTAGATCATAGCTGGAGGGGCAGTTGAAGACAAAATGGTTTCCTTCCTGGTGTTTCCAACGAGAGGAATAAACTCATGCTTGTATAAATGATCGAATGGAGAGAAAAAATAAACAATGACGTGCAGGACCGAAACACCTACCTTTCCAAGTGGTCGTGGGGATCAAATTAGATAATGAGGGTGAAGCACCTAACACAGTACTTGGAATGCAGTGAGGGCTCAATACACAGCAGCAGATGCTATTATCATTACCAACCCGAGAGCTGTTGTGGACTCTCTGCTTCCACTCTCGTTGCTGCACACATGATGATCTTCTGTCCTTAGTCCTTTTACTTTATGTTTTCCCTGGAAGCACCTCTCCATTAAGCTCCACTACCCCGCCAACCCTGTTCGCATGAAGGCCACTCCGTTAGTAAGTCCCAAGTTTTCATTGCCCTCTTCCCCTTCTTATTTTCTGTCTATAATCTGCAACGTGTTCCGGTCGCAAAGCCGTTATCATTGAGTCTATCACAGAAGGGTGAATAGGCTAAGAGAGAACTCATCCATGCCATTTTGACCGATCCTTCCTCTTGACTCACCTGGCCACATCAATTTCTACTTGTCCTTCAAGTGCCCATTCAGATTTTACTTCCTCTGAGAAGCCTTCTCTGACCACCAGATGAGATGACCTCACTCTACAGGTCAGGAATTGTTCAGCTACAAGGAATAGAAACCCAGCTAGAACTAGCCCTCAAAAAGGGTGCTGGGATGGATATTGATCCATTAATCGCAACATTCCAGAGGAGGAGCTGGACCCATGTGGCTATACCCAAGAGTTACACGGATGTCTCAGGAATCTGTGCTCCCCCCACCATTTCCCCAGCCCCCCCCAACCTCTCGATTCTGATTTCCTCTGTGTTTCTTCATTCTCAGGCAGTCTCTTTCAAAATGTTGACCAGGTTGTCATGAAGAGCTAAAAATCTATTGACAAGAACGTTCCTTTGTCTCATTAATTCTAGTACAGATCCCAAGGGGAAATGATTTGCCTGGCATGGACAAGTGTTCATCAAGTGTCCCTTAGGGGGTAGAGGGCCTAAATGGCTGTATGCCTGGCTATAAGAACAGGGGGTGGGGTTGTGTAAGCAGCAGCTATGAGTCAATGACCAGGAACAGGAAATTCATTCAGGGCAGGCTAAAACATACGTTCTCCCTGGTGTCTCTTCAATAAACTCCCAAAGTACCTTAGATGAGCTTTGTCTCAACACTTCAAAGTAACTGATATTATTAGTATGTACTAAGTACTACATTGAGAATGTTACAAACAGCATTTCAAACAATCTTCACAGAAGCTCTGTGAGGTGGGTATTAGGTCAGTTTTATAGGTAAGGAGACTAAAGCTCAGGAAAGTTGTTAAACACCCAAGGTCAGGCAACTCGAAAGAAGTGGACCTACAGAGAAAAGCCCAATGCTGGACCTTTTAGTGATTCTGGATCTCTTCTCACCATGTGTTCCCGATGACTTTGATAGGTGGTCTGTCCTCTAGGGCTCCCCATGGAAACAAAATCGCTTGGTATTTCTTCCAGATGCTTATAGTATATACATCCCAGCATACTAACTTTCCTCAACTCCTTACTCCCTTCTCCACAGACTACAGTGCTAATTGTGGCATTTCCACTTGGTTCACTGTGGCTCATGCCTTTTTTGGTGTTGCTAAGAGCCACACCAACAGCAAGTTTACACCATGTCCTTAGGTCCTTGGCTGTATATTAAATCCTGTATGTCAGTAAAAAGCACCCCTGTCAGTAAGTTCTTCTATTTTTGAAAAATGATTATTTACTTTTGAGACAGAGAGAGAAAACATGCATGCATGAGCGGGGAAGGGGCAGAGAGAGAGGGAGACAGAGGGCCAGAAGCACGCTCTGTGCTGACAGGATAGAGCCCTACCCAGGGCTTGAACCCTTGGACCGTGAGATCGTGACCCAACCCGACGTCGGACACGCAACCAACCTGGCCACCCAGGCACTCCAATAGGTTCTTCTTTATAGCGTTACCTGCCCTGGCACTCTGGATCTAGCACCCCGAGAATCTAGTCCCAGGCATACCGTGAGGGTATGTTGGCTCAGTGACATAGTTCATTTGAAGAGAGTCCAGCTGGGTGGCAAGCCCTTCCTGTGAAGGGTGGGGTCTGCGCAGGGCATCTTGACCTCCATCATACTTCACGGATCGCTCAGTCTGCTGGAACAGCTTATTACAAACTCCCTAGACAGAAAAGGGGATTTAAAGGCGTGTGTTCACCTAGAGTATACAACACTCTACATTTAGAATTTTCCTCCGGCTGCTATTAACTCTCCCTCCTTCTGTGACAAAATAACTTAAAGACGCCCGAAACACGTGAACGTCTCACAGAAAAGCACATTGATCCACACTGACAATTATGTTGATAGCGTTGGACAAGCAAGCCCTGGCCGGAACATCAGAGGCCTTGGGAAGGCACGCACACAGACTCTTCCAGAGAAACACTCAGGCGTCACGTATGTCTATGAAGTCCGTGGTGGTCCAGTGGACAGAGCTATGCCAGGACACCCTCTTCAAAGCAAAGACAGATGATCACATTTTGCACTCCCTCCCGTGAAGAATGAAGTACAATTCCTTCAGGGAATTGTAGGACGATTCCCTAGGACAGCACACTCCACACCTAGGAACATGGCTTTGACCCACATATGGAGAGATGAAAAAGGCTGTCAGTTTTGAGTGAGGACCGGAGTAGCAGAAAGCTCTTCGGAAGGTCCAGGCTGTGGTATTAAGTGCCTTGCCGCCTGGCCCATGCTCCTATGGTCCCAGAAGCCCCAACGATGGGCAAAGATGTCAAGTGGGGTTTGTGGGATAAATGCATTGCAGCCTTCTGGAATGCTGGGCTTTGCCCTCTGTTGAAAATAATCATATGTGTTCAAAAGAATTGGAAGAAAGTAGTCACATATATTCAAAAGAATTAGAAGAAAAAAGAATTCAAAAATATTAGGATAATTAGAAGAAAACACATATCTCTATATATTATATGTATATAATATATAATTATAGATTATATATTTTATATAATATAAATATATAATATATATAATTATATAATTATATATTATATGTATATAACATATAATTATAGAGATATATATTATATAATATATAATATATAGAGAGATATATATTATATGCATATAATATATAACATATAGAGATATATATTGAAAAACTATTCCTGTCATGCTTCTCGGTCCTGGTAGAGCTGAGACCTAACCTGAGACACCAGGTGACTCTGCAGCTGGAACTTCCCATCGTGAACTGGATCCTGTCAGACTCAGTGAGTTACGAGGTCAGTGGGTGCAGCAGCAGTCCGCTGTGGGACGGAGGGGGTCCCTCTGAGACTGGGAGCGAGAAGGACCGCAGGGCATGAACAAGCTGCCTAAGCAGCCAGCCCGCACCCCCGCTCGTGTCCACCCCTGTTGTACCTCACCTTAGGTCTCCAGCTCTAAGGGAATTCCTGAAGGAGGAAGCAAAAGTCCACGCTTGGCCCGTAAAAGGATAAGTTTGGTAACTGGGGCGTACCGGAACACGGACAAGAAGCACCCTGTAGCCTCTTCTCAGCCATGGCTCACTCAGGCTGGCAAGAGAAAATCCTCTCGGCAAGGGGATATTAGAACAGTGCACCTGTTCACGCACCTTGTGCTGAAAGAGGAGTGGCCCCACGTGCAAATATGGAAGGATGCAAGGGCAGTACTGAATGACTGACCAAATGGAAAGGGGCCGGGGAGGAAACAGACCGGCATCTTGAGGACAAAGAAACCTTGGGTAGATGGATGTAAGAAAATACGGAGTAGGTGTAAAGTGTATCTTTCAAACACTCGTTAGCATCTACCAGAGAGCATCTGCCGCAGAAGCACTATGTAACTGAACACACCAGATGACTAAACATGACGGGCACAGGAACAATGGGAACGGAGTGACGGCGACGGAGGTCACGCATGAGCTCAACAGCACACATTTCTACTTGCACAGGCCGATCTAGCTCCTGCTGCCACCGCAAGTTCAACCTGACAGCAACAGAGAGCCACACGCAGCCCAGAGGACGGCACGACGTCTCCGAGGTAGCATCTGGCCACCTGATGACCAGTAGACTTCACGAAGTCCCATGTATACCGAAAGGGCCAACCGTTTATCCTCATAGGGACTCTTCAATTCCGTCTCAGTTTGACTTCTGTTCCTAGGGCCTCAGTCTGCACCACTCTTTTACAGAGTGGCCAAGCATGGGACCCACTCCACAGCGTACTCTGTGTGGGCACAAGAACGTGGGATCCAATGGTCCTATTACATATGGTACTGACAGAAGCAGCTGGTCTCGGAGAATGCTGGAATGGCCTACTGAGGCTCAGTTGTAGCTCCAGCTCCAGCAGAGAGGCTATAATTTTGAGCAAGGGTTGGCAAATCCAGCCTGCCACCTGTTTTTGTCAATAAAAGTTTTACTGGAACACAGCCATCCGTAGTCGTTCACATATTGTCTATGGCTGTGCTTTCGCACGACAAGGGCAGACTTGAGTTGTTGTCACTGAAACCATATGGCCCACAAATTCTAAAATAGTTACTTTCTGGCTCTTTACAGAAAAAGTTTGCCAACCCCTGTTCTCAAGGATATACTGCCATCAGCCAGGGCACAGTATATTATTCTATGTCCCCAACGGGAAGAACATATAGTTCCAGAACCGAGGGGTTGAGGCATGAATGGTGTCACCGTCACATCTAATAATTTACTGGACTTTGTGTTTCATATTCCTGAAACTCTGGGTTATAGGTCCTGGTCTTCAAAAGTGGCACGTTCTTTTTCAGGGGACACAACATGAGTCATACTGGATTACAAGCCAAAGTGCCACTGTGTAGAAAAGTAGATCTGAATGGCATAGGAAATGGAATGTCACAGACAGAGCGATGAATAACCCAAATTACTCTCCAGAGAAGGACCGGATACTCCACTTCCCCAGAAACAATGTGGTCAGAAGGTCCTTTTGGTTCTGCCTCAGTTGTAGACAGTAGGTTTCCCCCAGGTCATGACCTTCACAGAGCAACCCACATCCAGTAATGGAGCAAAGCAATGGAATAAGTTCTGGCCATTTTGGTTTGCTGTGACTATTGGTGTGCCAGAATTGGGTACATTTCTTCCCCACTCCCCACAGGGTGACATCAAGTTGGTAGCTTGACCTCAGCCATGGTAGGGGAATTTACGTAATGGAAATTGGCAAACGCTACAAATTAGGACTTTTTTTTTCCTCCAGAGGGCTAGTTATTAAATATTGATCAGCACAACCCTGTTGAGCAATTCTCACCCCGCAAATCACTCTCAGAGTGGTTGAGGTTTGGTTGGGCCAGAGTCTAGGTTTTCTTCTTCCTTGGCCCAATCCTGTCTCATTCTCTTCCTTTCCATGTATTGATCCCTAATAACATGCCTAAAAAAATTCCATCTTGTGTTTGATTCCAGAGAACCCAGGCTGCAACACAAGACGTTAGAGTATGAATATTACTATTAATCTTGGCATACACACAGCACTTGCTGTTGCTAAAAGACTTTGTAGTTATTTTGTGATATTATTTATGTGTACTTATTTTATGATATTACAAGTAACAAAGCTCTGAGCCAGGCTTCTGAACACTTCAGTGATAGTATTTTAATCCTTGATGCTTAAGAAAACCAAATGGTAAGCAAAGAATAGCTAAGGGAAAGGCAAAAACTCTTGTGTTATTCCTGAAGAGCACATTTGCATGAAAATAGGGGTTCTAGAACCAAATAGCACAGAGAGACCTCTGCAGAAGAATTAAAGACTCCTGATCAACATTGTCATTTGAAACAGTCTGATGGAAATTCTCCCAGTACTGTTACTTAGTCACCTCCACGTAAAAGATAGCTGCAACAAGGCCTTCTTAACCACGTTTAAGATATTAAAATATCAATACAATTACTTGCTCACATGACCCACAAAATATTCAGTAAAATATCAGATAAAAATCTTGCAACTAACTTTAAGTCTGAAAGTATCCTCTTTCATGGGTACAGTTAGTAATTCTTGGGACCAGGAAGGTAGTTGAATCGATGCCAAAAGGAACCAGTCTCAATCTAGAAATGGCCTAGCAAATTAAGGAAAACATGCAGGTCTGAGACCTTAAGTCCAAAACATGACAAAGGTGTGTCCTAAGTCCTAGATTAATGCTGCAGCACTGTGGCACACAACTAACACACACACATGCGCACACACGCACACACACACACACACACACACACACATTGCCTTCAAGGATACTTCTCGATGTTTCCTCCAGAACATGTGCTGTTACCTTATGTGTTCTCTGTGGCTTGCCCTTTTTAGGGAATGATTCATAGCGCCTCAGTCGTACCCTTGAACATGATATTTTGACTCATCTCGGGCTTTCTAAACTGCCCTTGTCCTCTTGAAGTGGCTACCACTTTCCCCTTGATGTCCATCCCAGAAATATGGGTCCACCCCTACCTCTGCCCAAGATTTAGACATTGGCTTGGGGCAACAGATAGACCCCAGCTCCATCCGCTTCCATAACCAGATCCTGAAACCACGGTCTGACAGCCTATTCTGGCCCTCCCGTATCCCCTGCTTACTATCCTCGCTCTCCAGAAAGAAGTAACCAGAAAGTCACCAACTTTTGATGTCTTTGGGGAACAGGAATGATGGCAGCATCCTGGAGCTAGAGAGAAAGTTATATTTTTAACAAGTTGTGGAATTTTACCCACCGGCATAAAAGTATGGCTGCTTCTTAGGATAAAAGCTGTCACAGTGAAAATCAGACCACGTTTCCCAAAGGGCAGTTCCCAGGAGGGAACCCATGTGTCAAAGCAGAGTGTTTGAAGGTGCGGCTTGGAGTCGGGAAAGTGGACAGAAAAGTACCGTGTTGATGACACGGTGGGGAGGGAGGAAGGGGAGAGGGAACTAGGGAGAAAAATAAAGCTTTTGGAGGAAGAAGATACGTTTGAAGAGAAATGTAAAGGAGTATTTCTGTTTTCTGTACCGTGAGATGGCCTGCATAACACTATTACACAGATCTAGAGTAAAGATTTATATTATTCTTCAAGGTTTCTGGAGGCAGATTCTTGTTTCCTTAAATGCTGCTATGAGGCTTCTATAGGATATATGGAGAAAAATATATAGCCTACATCTAGTTATTCTCCCTTGACAGTCTATATTTAAACCACATCAGCTCGAGTTAAAAGCCGAGTAGGTTAAGACCCAGCCCACACACCTGGAGGGTGCTCAGTGATTTCAAAATGCTCTCCGCTTTCATGAGATGGTATATTGTATATGCAATCCCAGGACTTATCCCTGACCTACCGTCAGGGCCCAATAAAGATTTATTTCCTTTTCCCTACCCGTATCTTCTCTCCAAATAGGAAATATTTGAATGTGACTTTTTTTCAACAAACAGTTCTTCAAACTATCTTAGGTGGGGAAACTAGAAATCGTGCGGAAAAAAAAGAAACAGAAGGCTAAGATGTCAGCCTTGAAGCATTAACCACTCACTTCCAGCTCTTCAGGCACAGCGAGGGATTCGTGTATCCTAAAGTCCCCAAACCCTTTGCTTATGCTGATGCTAGGAGACATTTTAAGGCTGGTGCCTTCCATTTCTCTTTTGTGATCTCAGTGTCTAAACTCTGTATTTATTACTTTTCTTTCTGTTCTCATTTCTCTCTTCCACCTTCCTTAAACACCTGGTACCATCACCCTTACTTCTTGGGGAATGAGAAGAACTACTCTTATTTACTTACATCTTAGTGCAGGGGTGACCATTGGTTATCATCCTATTTGTCAATGTGATCAATTTATGTAGGGCCTGCCTGAAGACCGTCCCAGAATCCTTCTCAACACAGTACTGTGCAAGATGTGTGCGTGGAGGGGAGAGTATACTGTGATCGGTCGGTGCGTAAGTGATGTCTTTGATGAGTTACAGCCTGAGTGGTATCACCGTGCAGTTTAGGTATCAAATCTGCCTCTGTGTAGTTCTTAGTCAGTATTAAGCCGTGATCCCAACTTCACCGGAATACTTGCATTTAAAAAATATTCATCACATATTTTAAATATCCACAAAGACAATAAAGTATTGAACTTTATTAATCCACAACCCAGATCCATCAAGTATCAACACGTGGCCAGTCTTCTTTAAGTTCTACTTCCAACCACAACCTCCCCTACCGACCTCAGGATTATTTTGAAATAAACACCAGAAATTAGAGTAGGTCATCTGGAAATATTTCGGTATATATTGCTAAAGAGACAAGGACACTTCGAATATTTGCATTGTCCATTTTCTCTTAAGAAAGAGACAAAAGACTTCTCAGAAGTAGAAATTTTTTTTTTTTTTTTTTTTTTTTTTTTTAAGAATGCCAGTTGGTTAGATCTTTGAAATCTACTTCCACAACCAAGCCTTTTCTTTTTCAACGTTTATTTATTTTGGGACAGAGAGAGACAGAGCATGAACGGGGGAGGGGCAGAGAGAGAGGGAGACACAGAATCGGAAACAGGCTCCAGGCTCTGAGCCATCAGCCCAGAGCCCGACGCGGGGCTCAAACTCACGGACCGCGAGATCGTGACCTGGCCGAAGTCGGACGCTTAACCGACTGCTCCACCCAGGCGCCCCAGAAGTAGAAATTTTTAAGAAATAGGTGCCCTCCTCCAAATTGCCAGACTCACATAATACAAGGCTTTCCTGCCTCTTTCAAGAATGGCTGTTTGAGAAGTGCCCTTGATGGTGTTCAGTTGGGAAGGAGGTTTTTGCCTGATGTTTCTGAACTGGCAGAATCCATCCGTACGTGCAAAGGCAAAAGTGCGGGTAAATGACCATCAAGCAGGAGGAAATGAGAGACGTGATGTGAACAAAGCCCCTCCAAGCACAGCTGAGAAAGAGCAACCAACATGGCTCCAACTTCATTAAGATAAAAACCAAACTGGCTACTGGCCAACAAAAATGATGAAGCTGCACTGGGGGAGGGGGGGCGCTGTTCTGATGAAGCAATGGTTCAATATTAGACAAACTATCCAATAGAGAGTCTTATTAGATTCTGCTTTCTAATTCTGTTCAGAATCAATAGAGTTTGAGGAGAGTCAGGAAAACGAGCCTTAGACTCCATTTCCTGAGAGGAGTTGAGGCCAGAGGGTGAATTTTCGTCACAAGACACTGGAGTCAGGTTTAGGCGTAACTAACTACTCTGTCCATTCTTGGTGGAGCTGCGATACGTAAGCAAATGTCACACAATAGACCCTGTGACCGCCATGATTTGAAAGGGCCGTTTAAACAAGCCAAAACCACAGGATCAATGGTGTCTCTCAACCCACTGCTCTTTTTTCTCCTATAGCCACAATCTACATTATAATCTCGGCCCCTGGTAAAATAAAGTGCTTTTTATGTGCAAAGCCTATGCTTGTACTTCTTATGTCTACCTGAGTGCAAGAACCAGAACCACACAAGCCAAACGGTGCCGTTCGCCTTTGCTTGCCTGAGACTCCATTGCCCTGTCCGAAGCCTCCTTGTTTCCAGTTTATTTCAATTTACTCAAGCCTCTCATTTGAGCCGTTTCATTCCCTCTCCCCAGATGTATGCCCATCCATGAAATGTCTATGAATAATACTCTGGTTTCATTGAGCACATTAAATAAGCCCCTGCATGAGTTTGCATCACTTATTTCCTACCCTCCTTAGAAAATGGATTATGCAAAGCAAGCTGGCTGACTTTTAGTAAGCAGGCAGCAGAGCGACATCGGGTCCATTGTTCAGCTTGAGTCCCTCCACTTTACCCTGGGCGAAGCTCCCTATCTCGGTGAGGGAATTAGCTGTTTGGTGATCTCGCTTCTGTGCACATTCTTAATCTGTTTGGGCTGCTAGAACAAAATACCATGCCCTGAGTGACTTACAAGCGACAAAAAGTTATTTCTCACAGTCTGCAGGCCAGGAAGTCCGAAATCCAGGTGTACGCAGATTCAGCCTCTGGGGAGAGCCCACTTCCTGGTTCAGAGACGGCCATTTTCTCATGGAGCCTTCACAAGGCAGAATCCGCAAGGGAGCTCTCTGGGGTCTCTTGTATAAAGTCACTGATCCCATTCATGAGGGATTCACCCTTCCCAAAGCCCCTACCTCCTACTACCATCACACTGGGGGTTAGGATTTCAACATGTGAATTTGGGGGAGCACATATAACACATATCTTGACTTTGCATTACCCAATGCTTTAGACTTAATACACAGTTTTCTACAAGCATGTGTGGTGAAAGTCACAACATAAACGTAAATTCTCATTACTGCTTGCATTATAGCTTTGCTACAATCTGCTTTACTAGAACAATCATAAAATCACACATTTCTCCAATCATCAGGTAAAATATAGAATTTTTTTCCTGTACACAAAACAAACACATCTCAGGTTTCATAATAACTTTGAAAAATATTATTTTTATTGTTATTTTTATATTATGCTTCTGTACTTTCCTTTACACATCACCTCCTCACATAATGCAAAAAATGGTCCCTTGGTGATTATTTGAAGTTTGTGGAATATAAAAGAGAAACTTCTTCAATCACCTCTTCCCTGTTGCAGAAGAAGCAATTACAAGGCTCACAGATAGGGTCAAAGGAGACCATCATGGTGAAAATGTCAAAGCCCCCTCACTGGTACCACACTGGGAAGAGGACAAGTATAGACGTGGTCTAACGCACTGCCCTGGGACTTAATGTGGCTCTTTAAAGCATTGTGTGGAGACTTTGAGGCACCTTCGGAGAAACTAAAATTAAGTAGCGGTAACAGTTTATAGAAATAAATAACTAAACATTAAAAAGCTGTTAAGTTAATTATGTATTTAAATTCAAAATTTCATACAGAGGAGAATATGACCACCAGAGCTGCCTTCCAATGGGCTGAATAGACTGCCTCACAAGTCGTGAGAAGCCAGGCATTGAACACATTTAATCAAAGCCAGATGGAAATTTGTCAGGGTCACTGAAGAGAAGGTTCTCAGAGCCCCTGATTCTTCTCTTGCCCTCACATCACCCCCAGCTCCACTTGTGCAAATCCCACCCGTTCTACAACCACAACGTGTCTGTCTTTTTTTTCACACTTGATGTAGCCACAATCACCTGGTCCCAACAACAGGGTCCACCCCCTGTTCGGTCTACCTTTTTTTACCGAGACTTCATTCACACCCAGCAAATAGTACATCAAATTACATCATCCTGCTGAAAGTACCCAGCACTTAGAATACGGTCCAAAACCTCTACGCTGGTCCAAAAGATCTTGAAAGATTTAGTTCCCCTTTATCTTTCCAGATCATTTTTTTCCCCTCTCCTCCTCTCACTACATTCTGGCTATAGCAGTCTCCTTTCTGTGCCTTCAGCCAATCAAAGTCCATTTCACTTTGGTGGAGGGAGGGGGAGGTGAGGAGTGCCTTTTCATGGCTGCTGCTTCTTCCTTAACACTCTTCCCTTTGGCCCTTCTTATTGTACATATCATCTCTGAGCTATCAGCCCTGACCATGCAATGCGTGTCCATTTACTTTCTCCAACGTTTTCATTCATAAACCCATCAGTATCTAAAATACCCTCATATATTCATTTGTTTGTCTATTTACTTCAACCTGCTTTTTCCACAACGATGTTATCTTTTTTTTTAATGTTTATTTATTATTGAGAGACAGAGTGCGACAGAACATGAGCACGGGAGGGGCAGACAGAAGAGGGGACGCAGCATCTGAAGCAGGCTCCAGGTTCTGAGCTATCAGCACAGAGCCCGACACGGGGCTCGAGCCCGCCAACTGCGAGATCATGACCTGAGCCAAAGTTGGACGCCCAACCGACCCAGCCACCCAGGCGCCCCTACAACTATGTTATCTTTCAAAGGACAGAGACAGCCCCTGTGTGTCCTTATTGTCACTGAAACCCCAGGTTCCAGTGTAGTCTGTGGCACAGAGTGGGCATTAACATCTTCGTCTCTGAGATTTTTTCATTAGTGGCACAGCTACTACCCACAGGGTCTGTCTCCTTAATTCTCTAACATTCTTCTTAGCTCCCAGGGGCTTTTTTCACTCACTTGTCACTACTGTTCTCTTACCTCATTGCTTTAGTTTCAGATCTTCATGTTATTTTTACCTTTTCCGTCTTTGCCTTGATTTTGACGATCCACTCTTCTTCTTAAACGTTTCCATGTTGCTTGAGACATTTTATCTTAGAACTCTCTGTCTTGGAGAATTTGGGTGTCTTAGCTACCCTGAGTAGTTCTAGATGTGTGAGACTGTGGAAGGCAGGGCCACAACAAAACAGAACTTATCCCAGACAGTGCAAATGAAGAGGCTTGGAAGAAGAGACTAGTTTCTAATGAAGAAGTAAAGGAAAAAAAGAACCAGAACCTACACAGGGAGCTGCCCCTAAGGAGCCCAGTGAAGGAGGAAGACATACTCTGATCTTTCTTCTCCCGCTGCCCAATCTCCTGTGCATACCTACCATTATGGTAGGTCAACAAACATAGAAAGTGGAAGGGAAGCAGTGGATGGCTTTGTCATTCCCCTGACGCTCCAAGCCGATCTGATCTCCAAAGATACAAGGCCTTTGGCTTCATTGAAAGTTCACCACCTTAAAATCTACATGGGTTTCTTTTTTCATGGGAGCCAACAAATTCATGACAATTCTCAGGCCAATTGGATAGAAGTGCAACAGGTGTTAGACACCAATCCTTTCTTCTTTTAGGATTGATGGCTAAACTGAGAAGGTCTGGGCCCCCCAGCTGGGACAGCAATGGTCCCAGCTGCAGAGACCTGGGATGACTCGGGGGAGGAGCTAAAGAACAGGACTGATGACACCAATACCCACCCCACACCCTGTTCTCTGGTGGCACATTTTTTATACCTCTGTTAAAGTCCTTACGGTGGGTCTGCATGATGTAGACGATTGGATTTGTCCTCCCCTAACAACACGCAACCTCTGCAGACAAGAACACGTGTCACACTCATTCTTTTGTTCTCACAGCACCTACATATGTGCTTTACCAGACTTGCTCAGTAAATATTAGATGAGAGAATGCGTCCTTTCTACAGCCTCTCAAAATTCTGCCTTTGGAATTAAGTAGCTCAGGACGTAACAGTTATTGCATGGCAATAGGAGATATACGTAAAATGAAATAAAAATTTCAGAATTCCTCTTTGTGCTATGTTATTTTTTCACCTTCTTCTGCCATGCTGGTACCTCTACGAGGGCTGACGTCCATAGACAGCTCACACATGCTCTCTGCCAGCTGGTGATGGTAGGTATATATTGAATTACCTTCATATATTTTTGATAATCAGTTGCCTATATATGTTTGGATTGACTTTAGGACTTTCTATTCTGTTCTTATTCTATGTGTCTATTATGTGTCAATACAATACTGTCCTGGTTATTGAGAGTTTACAGTAATTTCTCATATAATGAAGATCAGGTAGTGATCTTCCTCCAACTTTATTCTTTTTCTAAATTGCTTTGTTTAGTATGGTCTTTTGTATTTCTAAGTGAAATTTAGCATTTGCTTGTCAAGTTCTGCTAAATGACTACTGAGATTTTTATCAGAACAGCACTGAATTTTCCAACCAAAAAAGTATGTCATATCTCTCCATTTACTCAGGTTTTTAAAAATTTCTTTAAGAGATATTTTGTAGTTTTCAGTGTAAAAATCTATTATCTTTTGTCATGTTTACCCCTAATTATTACACACTTTTTATGATTTGAATATTTTCAGATTTATTGAGGCTTTGAGTATCAATTATGGTCACTCTTGGTATTCCTTATGCATTTTAAAATAATGCATATTCTATTGTTGTTGGGTGAAGTATTCTATAAAGATAACTTTTGTGAAGGTACAAGACCATGTTTTTTCACTATTTTGTATCTTTATTGGTTTTTGATTTACTTGTTCTATTAATTATTTGATAAAAAAGTATTGTAATCTTTGTTTATAATTGTGGATTTTTCTATTACTCCTTAGATTTTGTTAGTTTTTGCTTCATATATTTTGAAGTCTTGCAATTGGGTGCAAAAATATTTAGAACTGTTATGCTTTCTTGATAAATTGACTTATTTATAATTGTGAATTAACATTTTTTATACCTGGTGACTTTTTGTTCTGAAATCCATTGACTGATATTAATATATCCATTCCAGCTTTCTTTTGATTCGTGTTGGCATGGTGTATATTTTCCCATTCACTCACTTTAAATCTATTGTGTTTTTATATTGAATGTGCTCTTCTTATTAGTCCTTGTTTTTGATACAATCTGACAGTCTCTGACTTTCATTTGAGAGTCTCTAGTCCATTTATATTTAATGTGATTATTGATCGGGTTAGTATTAAACTTATTTCTATAGAAGACTATTTCTTTTTCCTCTTTTTCTGCCTTCTTTCAGATTAATTGACTGTTTTTTTTAATGCTATTATTTCACCTTTGTTGGCTTTTAAATTATAAATCTCTGCCTTATTATCCTAGAGGATACTTTGGGGTTTGTAGTATGTATCATCAACTCATTATAGCCTACCTACAAGTGACTAAATACTGTTTCACATATAACATATAGTATATGAGCCTCACAGTAGTATACTTCAATTTCTTCCCTTCCATCCTTTATGCTATTATTGCCATACCTTTCATTTTTACATATGTTATAACCCCCTACACAAGACTATTATTTTTGTTTAAATGCTTATTATTTACAGATTTAAACAACGAGAAAATCCTTATGAATTTACCCATGTTGTATCTCTTCTTACCTTCTTCATTTCTTTGTCAAGATTCAAATTTTTATCTGGTATCCTTTTTATTTTCCTCAAGGACTCTCTTTAATATTCTGTATGGTTGAGTGTGCTGATAATGAACACTTTCAACCAGTGACTGAAAGAGTCTTTATTTTGTCTTTGAATTGAAAAGATATTTTTTAAATGTAGGATTCTGGAGTGACATCTTTTTTTATTTTATTTTAGTCCTTTAAAGGTATTGCTTCACTGTCTTCTTGATTGCATTGTTTCTGACACACTCAAAAAAAATTTGCTATCACATTTATCATTGACTCTTTGTACGCAATGAGCTTTTGTCTCTGGATGCTTTTATGATTTTTTTTTATCATTGGTTTGAGCAAATTGTTGTGTTTGGGTAAAGTTTTCTTCACATCTTTTCTGGTTAGGGTTCATTAAATTTCTTTGATCTACAGGATTACGTGTATCATCAAGATTGAAAAATGGGGGGCCATTATTTCTTCAAATAGTTTTCTTCTCCATCCCCTCCCCAAAAACTCTATATAGGTATATATTAGGTCTCTATGGCCTTTCCAAAGTTCACCAATGTTCTTTTAATTGTATATTTGGGTCTTTTTCTGTGCTTAATTTCAGGAAGTTTTCACTGCAACATTGTTACATTCATTAATATTTTCTTCTACAGTGTCTGATCTATTGTTAATCCTTTCCAGTATCTATAAATAACCTCAGACATTACAGTTTCTGTTCTCAGAGATTGATCTGGGCTTTTAAAAATATCCTCTATGTTTCTACTTAGTATTTTGAATATAAAGAATGCAGTTACAATAATTGTTTTGGTATACTTTTCTACTAATTTTAGCATTTGTGTCAGTTCTGCACTGGTTTTGATTAATTCTTCTCCCTACTATGGATTGTATCTTCCTTTTTCACATGCCTAGTAATTCTTGATCAGATGCCATACATCATGTACTTTGTATTCGTTGGTGTTGGATATTTTTGTTTTCTTATAAATGTATTTTTTAATTTTTTTAATGTCTACTTATTTTTGAAGAAGGGAGAGACAGAGCATGAGTGGGGGAAGAGCAGAGAGAGAGGGGGACACAGAATCCAAAGCAGACTCCAGGCTCTGAGTTATCAGCAAAGAGCCCAATGTGGGGCTTGAATTCACGAACTGCAAGATCATGACCTGAGTTGAAGTCAGATGCTTAACCGACTGAGCCACCCAGGTGCCCCATCCTATAAATATTCTCAATCTTTGCTCTGAAATTTAGTTACATTACTTGGAAGAAATTAAATATTTTGAGGTCTTGTTTCTAAGACTTGCTAAGCAGTCCTAGATTGTGATTAATCTAGGAATGATTATATTGTACTATCGAGGCGATATTTCTCTGTGTATTCTACCAATGCTTCATGAAACATGTGGCTTTCTAGTCTTGTTAATGAGATCAGGAATACTTCCTTAACCCATGTCACTCCAGGCACTTCTTTTAAGTGATGCTTTTCCCAGCCTGCCATACTTTCCTCACACACATATGTTGATCAGGACTCAGGTGAATACTTAAGGGTTACCCTCTGCAGATCTCTGGAGTTCTCTGTCTGTACAGCTCTGTCTCTCTCTGATATTCTGTCCTGTGAACTGTAACTACCTTCATCTTCCTTGTCTTTTAACGATGTCTCCTCCTCTCAGAGAGTTCACCTGTCTTCAGTTTTGGTTTTCCTTTCCTGTGCCATGATGCAGGAACTCTTTCCGTACAGTACCATGAGGCAATCACAGGTAACTCCATGTGTTTACCCGATGTCGAGTGTTTGAAAACAATTGGTTCATATGTTTCATCCATTTCAGTTGTTTTATACGGGAAGGTAAATACAGTCCCCATTATTCTATCCTGTTTTGAAGTAGAAGTAAGATTGCTGCTTTAATGTTTATCTCTTTTTTAATGCAGAGTTTAGAGAATAAACAGTTAAAGTCTAGAAAGCTTAAAGAATGATGGTGAAACAAAAGTCAACAAGGGTGAAGAGTTTGGGTAAAGGCAGAGGGTGGGGGATTGGAGCAGGCAAGAAGATCTTAGTTGCCAGTAGTGACTCATGCAGGAAAGGAACAGAAAGGTAATATAAGAACTATAAACATGGATTTCCCTAGGTTTGAATCACATGAAAATTGTCAGGATATGCAATGAAATTTGAATTATTTTTTTTTAAATTATTTTTTGTTGTCAAACTATGTGTTCTGTTTTGGTTTGTTTTCAAATACTATGCCATGAATAAACTGCCTTTTGTGCAGATTATAATACTATCATATATATGTGTAATATATGTGTACTATATATGTAATATACATGCAATATATATGTAATATATGTGTATATGTGTATATGTATATATGTATGTAATAATTACATATATGTGATAGTATTACCATATAATCTATGTATATATGTGTGTGCACATACATATACATGCATGCATGTATGTATGTATGTGTATACATATGTAATATATATGTAATAATTACATGTGTATGGAAGTATGGTAGTATTATAATCTATATATATCATATATATATCATATATATATAATTACATACATAATGCAGATTATAAATACTGCCATGGACTTCAAAAGTCTGTATCTTTCCATGTGTTTTTCCTTCTCTTTGGAATGTGATTCCACCTTGATCTAACTAAACTCCTCACATCCTTGTGCATCCAGTAGCAGCATCACGTCCCCAGTGACATCCTCCCCCTCTGCCACCCAGGCTAAGCCTGCTTCTCTCTCTTCTCTGCTCCTTTAGTTTGTTGCTCGTGTGTACACAAATTCCAACACTTTCAGTATCATATAGCAATTACTGTTTATCTGCTATTTTCCTCAGCAGACTGAGAGCATATGAAAGGCAGGAACAACATCTCAATCACTTTTGATAGAGTTTCTCAGTACTTACATAAAATTATATCTACTCCTTTCCTGTTTCCCCTTCTACTGTATATTGAAACATTTACTCACACACACACACACACACATATATACACACATATATACATATATATATATGTGTGTGTGTGTGTGTGTGTGTGGTTTATACCTCACTTTTTGTCCAAAACTTAATCCTGCAGAAAGCTGCAATTATCACCTTATAAGCCTATTAAGATAATGAATTGTATTTACCAGTTCATGGTTCCAAACTCGGCTGTGTATCATCTCCCATCCCAGACACAGAAAATCAGAATTTCAGAAGAGTGATTCCCAGGAATATATATTTTTAAATGCTCACCAGAGTGAGTCTGGTCATTGACAGATATCTGACTTTATTCCTAATTTGATGTGCTAAGATCTGGGATTGCCTTTCTGGACTGAAGCATTCTGGGAGAGTTCGTTGCCCAGGGACCTAGTTAAATTTGAAGATTTACAATAGAACAAAGATGATACAGGACGAAAGATTTGGATGGAGATGTAAAAATTAATATAGACACATACACACCTCTCTTTCCTACCTAGGCTGGTGAGTATAGTCAATAACTATGTATGTATTTATTGCAAGAGATAAACAACTGAGTGGTAGGTGCCCTTGCCATTTGAATAAGTGAGCCTATTAGGAATAAATTATGCATGGTCACTTTCTTTTTTCTTTTTTTTTTTCTGTCCCTCTTTTGCCATTTTCCAGGAATCGCATCCCATAATTGGCTTGTAATAAAATGTGACTGCTCGGGCAATGCTGGCATTCATCTACACGCTCCTGCCACTTCAGCCCAGGGCGTTCTCTCCTTCTTCCTGGTTCTCCCTCATCTCCCGCCAACCCCCCTTGCAGAGCACTGATGAGATGTGACAACAGAAAACACAAGTGCATTTCCTTGAGATTTACCAACATCCAGAAGGAAAGCTCAAAGGAAAAGGAACAATAGAAAAGGGGACTTGTGGAGGGAAGACAGTTCCTAAGCCTGTCGTTTGCAAATGTCAGCTCCATTCTCGGGGAGCTCTGGAGACTGTTAAGCAAACCTGTTTCTAATGAATACAACAAGAGCCATTTGAATCCTCTAGACTTGAACCAGTCACATTTAACAGATCACCCAGTCTATCTTCCATTATCCTCAGAGGCAACCTGGGCCTCGCAGCATCTTTTCAATTTCAGCCTCAAATGGTCCAAGCTATAGGCTTCAATAGGATTCAGCAGGTAAATGATGTGAGAGGGCTAATATACTTTCCACATAATATTATATAATTGTTATGTATTTTGTAGTAGTACGTACCATAGTATTATATAATTACTTTACTTATCCTATTCTCTTAACATGTTAGATTTCAGTGATCAATTAGTCTTGATTATTTATTAACACGGCCAGGGGAGTAGCCTAGAAATGCATAGAGCCGGTGGATTTTCTTCTCCACTCCAGCATTCATTAGCTGGGTCAAACACTTATCCTCTGCAGGCCTGTTTTGGCATGTGTAAGAATGAGATCAAATGTCATCTTACTGAAAATGTTTGCTGAAAGAAAACAAGGCAAGGATGTATTTGAAAGGTGTAAAGTAATATAAAATTACGAGCTCATGTAATTATTGGTATGATTATTTCCAAATGTCCAGAGCTGACTTTTTACTTCACTGAGTTCTTTGTTGAGTTATATTCCACAAAATGGAGAACGTACTATTCTTCAACATTACTTGGTTGAACATGCCCATCATCCCTTTAGTTGGCTGCTTCAATTCACAAATCATTCTTGTCATTCTGAATTCTCTTCCCTTTGCCACCGTATATCTGATCCTGAGGGGTCCATTGAACAAGAATATTAAATAGGGAGCAGTGCTGATAAGATTCTCCATCACCTTCTTCCAAGGACATTAATTCCACCAGATCCATTTCGTATACACTTCTTCCTGTGCAATGACTAGTCCCACTACGACCTTTCCCAAATATAGAAATCACAATGAAAGTTTGTAGGCCAAACAGTTAATGGCAAAAGGCTGATTTTCTGTAAATGAACAAGGTACTAGCCCTGTACAAGGATCAGAACAGTTTTGCATGTATGAAATTATTTACATGGATTGATGATAATGCATTGTCTTACGCTAAATAGTAATTTGGCATAAACAAAGAGTACATTGGGGCACCTGGGTGGCTCCGTCGGTTAAGCCTCCAACTTTAGCTCAGGTCCTGATCTCGCGGTTCGTGGGTTTGAGCCCCACATCAGACTCTGTGCTGACAGCTGAGAGCCTGGAGCCGGTTTCGGATTCTGTGTGTCCCTCTCTCTCTGCCCTTCCCCGACTTGTGCGCTCTGTCTCTCAAAAATAAACGTTAAAATAAATAAATAAATAAATAGGACATTACGCTACTCTGTGTACTTCTTCAAACAAATAAATGTGCTGAACGCACCCCCACACCAGTGGGGATTTCTCAAAGAACCACATAGCTCTCAACAGTCCTGATGCCCGAGTGCCATTACATAGAATCTGATGTGATGGTGTTCTTGTTTTAGCTATTTTTGTAGAAAACAAAAATCGGAAGTCAAGGAAAAGGAGGGAGACAGAGATAAGCCAAAAGAGAATGCAAAGTATAAAAATGAAGAGAAGAACGAGAAAAAAAGAAAAGGGGAAAGGATAGGAGAAGTAAGAAGGGGGCTGTACGTAGCATATTGGTATATTTTGAGATGAATATTCATTATAATATATACTGGATGCAGTAAGATTTTCTTTTTCTCTTTCCTTTCTCAATTCCCATTGGCAATAGCTGGAATAGAGAATGATGAACATGTATCAGAGATCGTGAATTCAACAGCAAAGGGTAAGGGATGCAGAAAGGGAAGCATTTTATGAGATGAATACAAATGCTTTGCTAAAAATGAACTATGGTAATGCTTTATGTTGAAAAATCACTTTTCAGCATTAAGGCATCTCCACATGTCATTTTATGTAGTGAAGAAGGTCGACAGAATCATAGTTAATATTTTTCTTGAGAAACAGTTGGTACCCCTTCACAATCTTGCCCCAACTAAACTGGCCAAAACTTGCTACCACCCAAGCCATGTTCAACCCCATTCAGATTGCTTTTGCTCTTTCACGAGATGGTCAGAATTAGCAGGTTATCTGAGGTAGGATGGTATAGACCAGAAAAGGGCCTGCAGTCAAAAGTACTCACCGAGGTTCAGCAGATATGTGAGTGGGCGGGAGCCATTCATGATGGAAAACTTGTGTACTCTAATAGACGGCAGAAAGTAGAATTCAGAAGGATGCTTTTGGTGATGGTTCCAACAAGTAGTCGTTCATCAGGCGGTTGGACTGGAAATAGTAGGGCCCCCAGCCCAGCCGATGATCAGATAACAGCAACAGGCAATACCCCTCGACTGTGTTGGTAGGTTATCCCTCCCTGCACCCCGCCAGAGTCTGGCTTTCAGAGATCACCAGAACAATGAAGGCATGGTGAAGAGACTGGCCTGAAGAGATACACAAGCGGCAAATAAAGGGAAGGCTCCTTCCCTATGAAAAGACAAGAGACCAGGTTCCTAGGATCATGGTACAAATCCTAAACCATCAGAGCAGAAGATTTGGTTTCATGCTAAGTCACCCGAATGTTGGACAAGAACCACATAAATCCTGGGGCGCCTGGGTGGCTCAGTCGGCTGAACGTCCGACTTCGGCTCAGGTCACGATCTCATGGCTTGTGAGTTCGAGCCCCGCGTCCGGCTCTGGGCTGATAGCTCAGAGCCTGGAGCCTATTTCGGATTCTGTGTCTTTCTCTCTCTGCCCCTCCCCTGTTCACACTCTGTCTCTGTCTCTCTCAAAATTAAATAAAACATTTTTAAAAATTTTAAAAATAAAAATAAAAAAGAAGTACATAAATCCCTACCTTGGAAAGGGAGGGTTGTAGCCCACATAGGGGGACAAGATGAGTTTACAGGAAAAGACCAATGGGGTTGGGGGGTGGGTTATGGGCTCAAAGTATTGCCACCTTACCTCAGGGTGTGCCTCGGGTCCCCCAATCACCTGGTTGTTTCTGCTGAATTATAATATCTAATTTTTATGTAAAATTCCCATGTAACTGGCCAAAATTTGTAAAGCAGAGTGTAAGTCAAGCAAAACATTTCTGAGGAGTGTTGATTTTAGATCTCTGTGATCTACTATGGAATTTAACACTTATTTATATCCAGTCCTATAAAGTTCTCTGCTTTTTAGTGTATATTATTCCTTTTTTGTCAATTAAATTTCAGGCCAGAGCTGTCATCTCATCACTGGTCATAGTTTTCATGGTACCCAATACTGTGCCTAACAAATACCAATGGTTTACATGATTGTATATGATAGTATCTAGAACGAAGATCAAAATACTAAAAAAGACATTGGCACACTATGGAAGGGAGTAGAAAAATAATGACTTGGTCCTAACATCACTTAGGAATTGAGAAAACGTACTAGCAAGAAAGTCTCGATCAACAGACAAAAACAGAAACTAAAACTACAACACAAAAACAACACAAAACACAACAACAGAAAAACAAACAGAAAATAGAAGTATGCCAACTCACTGTTTTAGGAAAAGAAAGTGTGCTGAAACAAAAAATTGCACGAATTCAACAGTTTGGCAAATAACCTTGCTGGTACTGGAGAGACATCTGTAGATGATTCTCCAGCTACCTGGAAATAGGAGAAAAAAGGAAAGAGAGGAAGGGGAAGAAAGAGAGAGAAGAAAAGAAAAGAAAAGATAAGAAAAGAAGAGGAGAGGGGAGGGGAGGAGAAGGGAGGGGAGGGGAGGGGAGAGGAGGGAAGGGAAGGGAAGGGAAGGGAGGAGAAGAGAGGAAAGGAAAGGAAATGAAAAGAAAGGAAAGGAAAGGAAAAGAAAGGGAAAGGAAAAGGAAAAGGAAAAGGAAAAGGAAAAGGAAAAAAAAAGAGCTTAAAAAGAACAGGTAGAAGTTTGAAAGAATACCCCAATACATTCAACATGGTCCAAGCAAGAAAAGGGGGGTGGGATGTTAAGCAGCTGGTTAAGAGCTGACCTCTGTCTCTTCCTGCTCCCCATTGAATGACTTCACATGGGTACCTTGAAGTCAGGGATGGTAGAAAGAATCAGCAAATGCTACAGTGAAGAGCTTCCTTCACTCCCAATCCCAAATACCTTTCCAGAAGGTCATTAACATTTACCAGTATATCACTGTATCATATAGAAATTCACGACTCCCTACTTCTCAGAAACAACAGCTGTGGAAAGTCAGCAGGCAGTGAAGGGCGAGCTCAAGCTGCCAGCAGCCCTGCCCTGGGAGAATTTCAGCTCCCCTCGCCACACCTTTCCCCTCCCTCCCCACACTGTGGAGCTGACTCCCTGAGCTCACAGATGCCCAACTTTGTTCCCTTTTACTTTTATTTTTTGTTAACGTTTCTTTATTTTTGAGAGACAGAAACAGAGCGTGAACAGGGGAGGGGCAGAGAGAGAGGGAGAGGGAGACACAGAATCCGAAGCAGGCTCCAGGCTCTGAGCTGTCGGCACAGAGTCGGACGTGGGGCTGGAACCCACGAACTGCAAAGTCATGACCTGGGCCACAGTCGGATGCTTAACCGACTGAACCCCCCAGGCGCCCCTTTAAAATAGGTGCCTGTTCCTTTATAAAATAGTGTCTCTTACCAGCATCTGGCAACAGCATCTGGGACAGTTCTAGGCTGCTTAGACCCATGTAAACTGTCCGTCAATTACTAGACCTGTGCCAACCTCCCAGCCGAAACTGTCAGTACTCAGGGGCCAGAAGTGGATGGTGGAGAGAGAGAAAAGGAGAGACTGAGAAACCTACACGGAAGAAAGTACCTTTCTGGAAACTTCTGCTGGCCTATGAAATAATGTCTTTTCACTCAGCTGGGATCAATGTGGATACGGCTCATTAAACAAAACTCCATATAAGAAAAGGTAAATTTGGTAACAAGTATTTATTTTAATAAAGAATTCACCATAGGATAACATTAAATAACTGGCTTCCCGAGTGCACTTACATAAAATCTTTTTAAGAGCACTGCCATTATAGAAAGTGAGCTAATATTTAAGCTGAGTGTACAATGACTCTTTAGGGGAAAGAGTGGTTTAACCACTGAGCATAATTGTGGGTCTGCTTTAAAATTTAGGAAGTCACTGGTTTCTAGGGCTCTACTATAATAATTTCTCTTTTCTGCACTATGGCTGGCTCATCACAAAGAGTGCAAGAGTGGGTACCTTCCCAAGATAGAAGGGGCTGGAAACGGACGTGCTTCCGGATTCTATTACCTTTGTCAACAGGAATGAAATATTCTTTGTATGTGAATTGAAATAGTGACTGGACACATTTACAAAGATTCAGTTGCTTTCCACTTCCACAAAATATTAAAATTGGAATTCTATCACTGCATGGTCATTAACAATGTTAGATAACCATAGGGTTATAAATCCTGCCAAGTTTTTAATGGATCGATTTCATTCTGGTACCCATGAAACTCGGATAAGCGCAGTAGCTTTTGTGTCATTGTTTGAAATGTAACCAGGCGCTCCTGAACAACCATAATTTTGCCTCCAATGAGAAAAAGCTGATGGAGCAGGAGGAAGCAGGGGGCGAGAGGAGGGACAAGAAGGAAGGATTTATGAAGGATGCACCCTACGTTGTGTCGTAGTAGTCAATTTTACGCAGGTTTTCTTTTTTTAAGTTTATTTATTTTGAGTGAAAGGGAGGCAAGTGCAGAGAGAGAGGGAGAGAGAGAGAGAATCCCAAGCCTGCTCCACGCTGTCAGCTCAAAGCCCGACGCGGGGCTCGATCTCACGAACCATGGGATCACAACTTGAGCCGTAATCAAAAGTCGGCCACTGAACCGACTGAGCCACTCTGGTACCTCTTATGCAAGTTTTCTAATTGTATATCACCACCCAAGAAAATAACACAAACTTCAAGACCCTATGTTACATCTGTTTTACAAATGTGCAAATTCGGCTTGTCCAAATGCACAGGCACGGGTGTTCAGAGTCAGAATTGGCATTTTGAGTCTATTTGACTCAAACCTGTTATTTGGGGAGACATTGTTGACTATGTGTCCCAAAACAGTGCACATTCATTTTACAAAATTAGGAAACAACAGGAATATTTTTAAATGCAATAAAAACATGGATTAATTATCTCATCTAGAGATGTTTATTTACAGTTATTGCCTTTCAGTTACTTTTCAATACATGGGTTTTTTTTTTCTGTTTTATGATGTTCTTTTTTTCCTCCTTATAGAAAGAATACATCTTCCTTGTAGAAAATGCAGAGAAGTATAGAGAAGGTAAAACTCATCTATTATTTGTTATAGTTCCTGAGCCAGGCACACAATAAGCTGATTAATCAATGGTTTATTTTCCTATTTATTGTTTCTATACTTGAAATTATACTCTATATATGTAGGATGCTGTATCAATTTTATAGAACATGAGTATGCTTTGTAAAAGACTGCATAATTTCCCATCGTATGAATTTACCCTCATTTAGGTAGCCATTTCCCTTTTATTATAAAGTTGGGTCATTTTCAGGTATCCAACAGTGCGGTGAATATGTTGGCTCATGTAGTCCCACCTTGGATCATTTTCTTAGGATAAATTTCTACAAGTGAATCATTAAGTTAAAGCATCTGAGAATTTTTTTTTTTTTTTTTACGTTCTTGACACAAATGGCCCAAACTGCTTTCCAAAGTGATTGAACCAATTTACAAATCCACCTGCAGAGCCCAAGACTGATTTTAGCTATAACGAGGATTTTATGTTGATCAAAACGTGTTCCTTCTTGCCATTATTTCTAAGGACTCTGTTCTTCCCTTCTTAGCACTTACCAAAATTTGTAGGTCCTGTAGCATATTGGTTTAATGGGAGCCTGTTTTATTAACTATAATCCTGGTGAAAACAGGAACACTCTCTCTCTCTCTTTCTCTCTCTCTCTCTCTCTCTTTCCCACTGTTAAACAGCCAGTACTCAACCAGTCAGGGCCCAACACGGAAGAAACAGTTGTGTTTGTTGAATGAACGGAAAAGTTTGTTCGGTAGAGGATGATGTTTCACCAGAATCATCCAGACAAGATAACTCTGAGAGGATCATTTTTAATGATCATCCTGGTTTTTCATGAATTGTAATAACTGAAGGATTTGCTCTGGCATTCAGCACGTGGTCAGGTTCCAGGCTCTAGAACAGTAGACCTTGATGTCATAGCATTCCAACCGTGATGGGTCCCATCCGCGAGGAACTCGGCAGATTCTGGTGGTTTCCCACTGGACTCTCCTGGTGGGGAGTGAAGAGCCTGTAGGCATATGGGGTGGGGTCTCCCCCATTTACACATGAGTTACAATGTTTCCATTAGGTAACCCTTCAAGGTGAGGCCCCCTTGCTCTCTTTGAAGCCAGACTCCTCCCTGAGGCTTGAAAAGAAACCACACTGCAAAATCACCAAAGAGTTAACAAAGACTTTTGCAACCAAAGCAAAACAATCAGACACAACGGGGGATGGTCCTGTGTGTTACTTTGTCCCAGAGACTTTTTTTTTATATCTGTTCACTAGGGCACAGCCCTGTCTCACGCCTGGGGGAAAACCTTGGCTGGTGGGTTCATTTCCTCCCGCTGTGTAAGATGGTCACATCAAGTGAACATCAGCATCGCGGACACTCTCGATTCTACGGTGACTTTAAGTTGCCGAATACAGCCTTGATTTGAACATTAGAAGCTCCATCCACCGCACGTTACACACACACTCAGTATTCCTGGACTCGGCTAGGATTTAAATAAGGCCAGTCTTCAAGCAGAGGAGTGTGACCCACTTCCTCGCTCTCTCTCTCTCTCTCTCTCTCTCCTCAGAACCTCTTCCCCATATTTTTGAGTCTTGTGATCCACTTTGAGGGTGTGGGGCATGAGCACAGAGGAGGAGAAGGCAGGGCAGATGATTTTACTCAACTGTAACAGTGGTCATATGGCTCTGGGTTTTCTAGGTCCCGACAGGTATATTGGGGTCACCTTCTTTCTCCTGCAGCAGCTGAGAGGTTGTGGCAGAGCCCGCCCCCAGGGCCCTGGACTGCACCCTGGGGACGAGGCAAAGTCCCCCGAAGCCCCCCCACCCTGCCCCACCACTCAGGGACTCTCCCCAGGTCCCGCTAACCTTCCAGGCAGTTCCTTGGGCCAGAATTAAAGGGCTCCAGCCACTTGTCCCTGCTTTACCCCGCCCATGACAGATACCTCATTTATGAAAACCACTCCTAAATCCTTGGCTCCTACCAGCGGGGCCACCGTGCAGCGCACTTCTCTTTTGCGTCCCCAGATGTAGCAGAGGCAGCGGCTTGCCACCTGGGACCCTGCAGGACTTGGCGCCAGGGCTGGTCCTCGGTCATCCCGCAGAAGGGGCAGCCGCCCGCGCAGGGGAGGAGCCGGCTCCGCCCTGCTTCTCCACCTGCCTCAGTCCCGCAGGGGATCCCTCTTTCCTTCACTCCGCTTTGGAGATGCCAATAGCGAGAGAGACGCCCACACTGCCCAGCACCCGCAAGGCCACCCGAGGTGTGCCGGCAGGGGGGTTGGGGAGAGGATGCTAAGCTCCAGCGGCCTGCCGAGCCCTGGTGTGGCGGCTGGAACGGAGGAGGCATGCGTGTCCCCTATCAGATGTCCACAGAGGGCCAGCAGTCTGCAGACTGATAAGGTGGCCCTTTGGAGGAAAAATGAGGAACCCTGTTGCCCCTTGAGAGAACCGTCGGGGTGAAGGGGAGACACCAAAGGGAGAACGCCTGCAGGTACTTCTCTCCAGGTTCACACCTGATACAAAATTTAGACACAACCATAAACAAGCAGGGTGTCTGCAATGACTTAATTCAGGATGTTCCAGCCTGCTTTCCTTTCCTTTTCCTTTTCTTTTTTTTTTTTAAAGCTTTATTTATTTATTTTGAGGTGGGGGGTGATGAGCAGGGGAGGGGCAGAGAGAAAAACAGAGAGAGGGAGAGAGAGAATCCCAAGCAGGCTTCACACAGGCAGCATGGAGCCCGATGGGGGACTCAAACTCACGGACCGCGAGATCATGACCTGAGCCCAAACCAAGAGTCGGCAGCCGAACCGACTGAGCCACCCAGGCGCCCCACTGTTTCCTCTTCTGAAGGCACATCCGTGGGATGTACGTCTGGCTTTCCTTTTCCACGCACATCCATCCGCCACACCGTTCGTGAGTCCGTCCGTACCCACAGGTCTGCGTGTCTCCAGCACAATACTCTTCCCTCCCTTCCCACACGTGGCCCCAGTGAGGCTGGGACAGCCCCCTTCATATCCCACGTGCCCCTCTCGTATCTGCTGTGACCACCTCAGGATTAAATCATCCTGCACTGTCTGTGCGCTCCTGTGCTCATTTGCTTTTCGTACGCGTGTGTCTTACCTCCTGAAACAGAGTTGAGACCTATAACCTGAGGGACGATTGCATCTCAGGCTGTGTCTCCACACCAGGCTGTTCTGCCTCCGTTGTTAACCTTCCATTTCCCCCCATTTCCTACAGGGCAAAGGCAGACCTTCCGAGGACACCGTACAGCTCCATTATGTTATAACTAGTTGTAACATAATTGGAGTTTTATGCATCAAAGCTTTGCAGAGGCACAGATGGAAAGCAACTCTTGGAATTCCCTCAGTAACCGTGGTTCAGGCTTAGCTGCTCAATACAGAAATATTAAATATTAATTGTGTGCCAGGCACCAGACACAAAGGAGCCACCTTCAAAGAGCTTGCATCACACTGCCCGTGATCCTTTTCCATTGCCGCTCGGAACCAATGACCACAAACTCAGTGGCTTCAGACAACACAAAGTTATTCCAGAGCTCTGGAGATCAGACGAATGAAACGGTTCTCAGCAGGCTAAAACCGAGGTGAGGGTGGGGCCGTGTTCCCTCTGGAGGCTCTAGGGGAGAATCGGTTTCCTTGCCTTTTCCAGATTCTGGAGGCTGACTGCATTTGTTGGGGCGTGGCCCCTTCCGTCACAAGCCAGCAATGTGCCCTTAGGTCTTACCTTTTGCCCCACTCCATCCTTCTCTCTGCCATCACATTCTCTCCTCCAAGTTTTCTTCTCCCATTGTCTCCTTTTAGGAACCCTTGTGATTGCATTGGGTCCACTTGCATAATCCTGGCTACTAATCTCCTTATTTTAAGATCGGCGGACTAACAACCTTAATTCCGTCCGCACCCTTGATTCCCCAGGGTCATGTAATGGGACACAGGCATGGGCCCCAGGGACATCTTTAAGGAGCAATTGTTGTACCTACTATATTGATAGAGATAGTTCACCATAAATGAGTAAAGTCAAATGGTTTATGACAGAAAAGAAGTCTGCACGGAGGGAAGCAGAGGAGAGCACGGAGACACAAGGGTTCTGTGCTCATTTCTGCCTGGTAGAGGGCCAGAGATTACTCTAAAATGAGACGTCTTTGGAAGTAGAGCCCAAGAAATGGTATACTCTCTCATCAGGCTAACGATATGATATAATGCTTGAAGAAAGTAATTCTGAGCGCAGAGGACAGTGGGAGAAAAAAATGCTTATTTATGAAACAGCATGATAAGTTAATGTAAATTGAGAGACTTTTAAAAACATTGCAAGAGTATAGTGTACCAAGATAGACAGTTAGAGAAGGAAACAGGGCCATGTCATGGAAAGCCTTGCATGATACATTGAGGATTGGGGGCTTTATATGTTTTTTTTTAATTTATTTATTTATTTTGAGAGAGGGAGCTTGTACACATGAGTGGGGGAGGAGCGGAGAGAGAGAGGGAAGAAGAGAATCCCAAGCAGGCTCCTCTCTGTCAAAGCAGAGCCCCATGCAGGGCTGGAACTCACAAACCATGAGACCATGACCTGAGCCAAAGAATCGGAAGCTATACTGACTGAGCCACCCAGGCACCCCCCGGAATTTACCTTGAAAATACTAACACTTGAGGGTGTTTAAGGAACAAATCAGGGTGATGAGGTTGGTGTTTTTAGAACAACTACTCTAACCAAGAGGAGTGCAGGACGAGAGGTAAGAAATTCAGGAAATGATGAGAGCCTGAGCTGAGAGAGTTTCAGTGAGGACAGAGAAAGTAATTGGATGGAAAAAATGTTGAGTAGAATTTGCTAGACTGGGTGACTGATTGGGTTTATAGAGAGAAGGAGAAGAGAGTTTCCAAGATGACTCACAGGATTTGTTTTGAGTGACTGATATGATGCAGTGAAAAGGGATCTTAGGAAAAAGAGCATGTCTAAGGATAAAGACAGAGTTGTGCTCTATTTGGGATGTATTTATCGTAAGATACAGCTGACCCTTGAACAACATGGATTTGAACTGCACGGGTCCACTTATAGGCAGTTTTTTTCAAGTACAGTGCAGTACTGAAAATGTATTTCTGGTCAACCATAGGCTGTTAGTAGCTACGTTTTGGGGGAGTCAAAGGTTATATCCAAATTTTTGACTGTGTGGGCGTCAGCACCCCCAACACCAACATCGTTCAAGCGTCAACTGTGCTCGCAAGGGATGTCATGATTTCCAAGAGGCAGTTGGTTGCGTTGGCCTGGAAATAAGACAATGTGGGCTAGACGTTTAGATAGAAGAGACATCATTATATCGATGTTAGTTGAAGCTATGACAATGGCTGAGTATAAAGTGAGGAAAAAGCTGACCAAGCACAGAACCCTGGATACCACCAACATTCATAGGATGGGAAGGATAAGAGGACCCAGCTGAGGAAACTAAGAGATACTGAGGAATCTGAGGAGAAAACCCAGAGAGAGAAAATCCTGTCATGGCAGTCAAAGGAGAGACTTTCAAGAAGGGAATGATCAATAGTGTCAAATATCACAGGAAGGTCAAGGAAGGAGATGATGATTAAAAGCCCATTGGACTCAGTGATTAGGAGGACCCTGCTGACCTTTGTTAGTATCACCGAAGATATGGAACAGAAACCTAATTGCAGTGAGTTAAGGAATGAACTAGTGGTAAGCAAGTGAAGAATATGCCGTCAATGTTATTAGCTTTGAAGGAAGAGTCGGCAATAATTAGAATCAAAAGAGGCTTATTTGGTTTTGTTTTTCAGGTAACGACATAAGGATTTCAAATCTTCCTTTCTTCATGAAATTCTTTACAACCGTCTCAAAAAGAATTGAGTGCTTCCTTCTCTGAATTCCCATAAAATGGCTACCTACCACCGAGAAGGTCTCCATGACACGGACAGAATCCCGCTTGGTAATCTCATGCCTGCCACATGGAAAGAGGTCAGCAAACATTTTTAAATGAATGAGTGGAAGGATGAATCGATGAATCAGTGAATCAATGAATCAATGAATGAATAAAAAGGTTTCTGTCGGCTGACCAATTTTTGGAACACAGAAATGCTCACATATGCTGGTTGAAAAATAGAGTTCAATGATGTTGTTTTGTCACTGGACACCAAGAAATACGATGCTTAGGCAGTATTCAATATATTTCTTTATAACCAACAAACAATAACTGGCAGAACATTTCCCACCTTAGGGATTTAATTTTCATTACAACGCTCTCTTTACTGCTCACACTACCCTTTCTAATAAGTAACCTGAAGTAAAAGCATCCTGGAGAGACGATTCTTTAGAGAGAGTTTCACTTTACTATACAATTCCTGCTGCCTGACCCCTACCAGCCTCAGGGGATGAATGGGGCTACTTTCTTTCCCTGTTAAGCCCTAGTGAGAGTAGGGACTTCATGGGCACCCCTTGGAGAGCTCGGTATGTTTCCCCTGAAGACTGAGGGTCTGATTTTTACCTAAGGAAGACTAAAGATGAAAGGGATGCCTGCTTAGAGACAGAGGAAAGAGTGGTGGCTGTGCTGGAAGTCGGGTGCACTTACACCAACAATGAGGTGAGAGGGCGTGCGTTCTGGGCACGAGGTGTGGACCCTTCAGAAGAGAGCTGGCCTACACCAACTCTCAAAGGGGTCCTGCTAAAAAGGACTAGTCTGAGGGTTAGGCCACCAGAGAGAGGCTCAGAGACAAGGAACAGTGTGGGGGGATGGTGACTAGGAAGGCAGAGGGAGGCATCGCCCACGTCAATGGAACAGCAGGAACAGTCTGGTTCCAGAGCGCAGGGGGAAGAGGACATAAGTATGTGAAATAAGACGGTAGCCGTGGATGGTGGAGGACACAATGGATCCAAGATGCATTTTAGAGTGGAATGAGCAGAACCTGATGACCTGTCAACTGGGGGACATACATGAGGGGAGCCAAGGAGGACTGTCAGATAACATGTGATGCCATCCAGGCAGACAGGACATCCCGGGAGAGAAATATTGGGAGGAGAGGAAATTAAAAAAAAAAAAAAAAGCTCATTTGTAGATATGTTTCATCTTTGATGAGCAGTTAGGACTCCAACATGCAGCTAGACATTTTTTTTTAATCACTATGATAAAAATACTTAACATGAGATCTATGCTCATCACAGACGTTTAAGTGCACACTACGGGATTGCCCACGACAGGTGCAATGTTGTCGAGTAACTCCTTAGAGATAGTAGATCTCTCGTTACCTCGTGTAACTGATACTTTATGAGAACGACTCCTCATTAAGAGCCTCAAGTTTCCATCCGGGAATATCCTCTTCCTGGCTTGTAGGTAGCTGCCTTCTTGCAGTGTCCTCACATGGTAGAAAAAGGAAGCTCAGGTGTCTCTTCCTCTTCTTATAAGGGCACTAATCCCATTCTTGAGCGATCCACCCTTGCAATCTAATCAACCCCTAAAGGCTTTACCATCCCCATACCTTCACATTGGGGTTTAGAAATGAAACATATGCCCTTAGGGGGAGACATAAACCTTCAGTTCATGATACTCTCCTTCTATTGGGTTTGACCTATGTCCTGGGAGTTGCGAGGAATTTAGATATCATCCTGGAAATGGACATGGAGGCTGGGATAGGACAACTGGCCACTGGTCATCATTATCTCTCTTCCATGACTTCCAGTATGATGTAATTCATGTCACCACTCCCTCGCATGTGTGCTTAGGTCTCCAGGACCAGCCAACATAAACCCTGTTTTCCCGAATGTCAAGGTCCCTTTGAGGTCTACAGGCCCACTCTCAGATTTCCTAAGCTCTTCCCTGTGGGCTCAAGAACTCTGTGAACATGTTCTGGGGGGGGTGGGGGTGGGGCGTAAGGGGGTAGGTACAATATGGTGACTACAGCAAACAACGCTATATTGCATATATTGTCTATGTGTATACAATACTCTATTGTATATTGTATATGTATATTCCAAATATATATTAAATATATCTGAAAGTTGCTAAGAGAGCAGATTTTTAAAGTTCTCACCACACACACACAGAATATAACTATGGGAAGTGATGGATATGTCAACTAAACTTATCGTGGTAATCATTTCGCAAGATACACATATATCAAGTTACACTAAATTTACACAATGTTATATGCAAATTGTGTCTCAATAAAGCTGTGGAAAAATAGAACTCCGTGTTCTCTTTACTGTTTCCCTCACATGATACTGTGGTAGATGAACCGTGTAGGGAAAGAAGAAGTTTTCCTCGGCCTTGGACAAAGTTTTCCTCAACCTTGGACCCTGACTGGGTCTGAAAATTAGAGTAACAAAGAGAGGTTCACAAAAGAGAATCATACACATTATTTAAAATACGTTTTCTGTAACATGAGAAGCTTCACAAGGAAGGGAAGACCCAAAGAGATGGCTAAACCAGAGTGTTTTGAAGCTGGGTTTGATGACGAGGGCAAAGCGAGGGAGAGATGTGATAGGGCAAAGGTGAGATAAATGTAACCGGGGGACCATAGCAAGATCTGTTATTTCAGATCCCTCTCTGTGGTCCCTTGTCTTCAGAGACAAGAATGCTCCTTTCAGGTGCTTGGGTGGCTCGGTCACTAGAGCATCTGACTCTTGATTTGGGCTCCAGTCCCTGCACTGACAGGAGCAGAGCCTGCTTGGGATTCTCTTTCTCCTTCTCACTCTGACCCTCCTCCACAGCAAATAAATAAATAAATAAATAAATAAATAAATGCTCCTTTCCTCCGAGGACAGGGTGGGCACCTCTCATGTGAGGGTTTTAGGACCTGCTTCAGGGGAAGGTCAGACTGGTGTTTTTGCACACGCCATTTCTCAAACTCTCCGGCTTCAAATACTCAATGTGCCAAGGAGCCATCTTTTGGCGTAGCATGTCCTGAATCTCGTCACCTCGTAAGGCTATCTTCATGCCTCCCAGATGCCTCTCATCCTTTGCGGCTGGTCTGTTCTGACAAACAGCTGGCCTGGCACTTGGAGATCAGGTAAGCAGCCTCTCCGGGCTACACCCTGGGAATTACGGCGCAGTGATCTTCCCCTCCGAGATCCCCTTGACATTGACCTGGGTCTGTACTTTCTGCCTATCCAAGCCCTGGGCGGATGAGGGACACTATACAGGACCCACGTGACCATCAACTGCCCTCTGTTCTGCTGTCCTGTCTCCTAGTGAGACAAAGCCTCTTTGGCCCATGCTTAGAAGAGTTTGGTTTCCCTTTCCTAGGAGTGGGGAGCAAGGCGACTAAAGGTCTACACCCACTATCGTGCCAATATTGAAAAGTCTCTTTTCACCGAGGAATTGCACCTACCACGAAATCCACACTAGAGGCCCACTTGGAGACATTCAGAGGCCAACATTTGACTCTTTGTTTTCTCCGTATCATCCCTGCGCAGAGAAAATTAACAGGATGGCGATACCGTGGCCCAAATGGCGAGGAAAGGAAATGCTACCAGGGGGCCTTTAGTTGAAAATCTCCAAATCGCGTCTTGTGATGTCACAGGAGCACAGAGCGTGGCTTTCGGGGCTATGGCAGCCGCAACTATGCTTTGGGCTTTGATCTTCCTCGTGCAGCTTTTCAACGAAAGGTCACACATCCTAACTCCCACCTGGATACATGAGGATCCGCTGCCTTATTGGAGTTTCCAGAATATTGGTAAGTAACGAGGGATCAGTGCATCTGGGTCAGGACGGAAGACTGAACACCCAGGTCTTTGGGTTTCAGGGCTGCCTGGGTGAGCACCTTCCCCTATTGCCTCCTTCCTGCCATCCCCTCCTTGAGCGTCCCTTAAAAATATTTCAAATGTTATTTTTTAAACTGAATTAAGACGGTTATGCTTTTTTTTTCTTTTTCCCTTTTTTCTTTTTTAAAGCAACCGCTGGCCTCGTGGTGTGGTACTGATGTTATCAGGTCCCTCCTGGAAGGATACCACAGAAATATGGAGCCCCTCTCCTGCCGCCCCTCCCTCCCACCCCCTCTCCCACCGAATTGTCAGGAAAATTCTCGGTGCCTCTCTCCAAAGGCACCTTAACAGCTGTGAACTCCTGACCTAATTGTTCTAATGGCATTCCCAAGCTCCCCTGCTCAAGGCCAGAGAAATCACAGCCCTTTGGACCTCCAGCCAGTAATTCATGGTACTTAGTCAAACTCCTGCCCCCTCCCCCCTTCCTTCCCCCCACCTTGTCCTCCTGCCCTCACTCTCTGCTCTCTCCTCACACCAGTCTGAAGCAGCTTGATCACCTGCCAACCGGTATTGATTTTTGCTTCCCAATCTCCAGGCTGGATAGAAGGAAAAGATTAAAAACAGTTTGTCAGTTTGAAGTTGAATAAGAATTCGGCACAGGGGACGTCTTAGAAATGTGAGCGAGTTGGGGAGGGGGAGGTGGGGAGTGTGGGCGGTCAAGGCCGAAGCGAGTCTTATGGGAGTTTAACCCTTTCTCCCAACCAGCCCCAGAGTTTTGGGGAGGGGACCGGACTGTAATCCTGCACTCTCCCCTTTTTCTGTGGCTCCTGTCCTCAGACTCCCTCCGGATTCTCTCTTAGCCCACAGTAGCCGCACAAATTGGGATCGTCCCAGGCCCTGGGGCATCACTCCCCACTCCCTTCAGCCTAGGATCCCAGCTACCTCCTGTGGGGTCACTTGGCCCTTACTTGCATTTCTGTGGCTCCTGGGTTGGGGGGGGGACAGGGTGGCTCTGTATCTGCTCTCCCCGGCGACTCCGTTATTATTCACAGAGCAGGGTCTGCCGCTGTCCTTGTCAAGATAGAATGGGGCGACCAGAGAAATTTGCCCTTCAAAAAAAATGAGTGTCGTTGACTCATGAAGGATCCTTTTGGTTTCTTTGTCAGCTAGAGAGATGACAAATGATTTACAAGCATCTGTGGAAAACCTGAAGGGCCAGAGCACAGAGAATCACCATGTGCAGGAGTCACATTCGGGGCACTTAAATGACCCTCGCTCAAGAGCCGGGCTACCAATCTGCTGAGGGCTTCCGGGCTGGGCCAAAGCAGGAGGCCGCCTGCCCCTTCCTGGGAGCACAACACTCAGAACCAGGCCAGACCCAGCTGCTCGAGGCCACAGGGGCAGGAAATGAGAGATTCCTGCCCAGCAGTGGGGATTAGGCCAATCACCCGAAACATAGGTTACTGGTGGGACCCGATTCCCTCCCCCCCCCAACCCCCCACCCACCTTTTCCTTTCTTCAGGATTTGGTATTAATGACTTGCGCAGTGTAGAGCATAACCAGATAGAAACCAGTCTTTTTAATTTCAACGTGTGGTTGCTAGGCTGTTCCATGGTTCTGCCCACTTTGTGCACTCCTATTTTGTCACTAATCTTCCCGTATATTCTACGTCGTCCAAGCAGTCTGTAGATGGAGAGCACAGGTCACGGTGTTCTGGGAGGCAGAATCTCCTGAAGATAACGAAAAGAGGAATGAAGAATGGTTCAGACCATGCTGAATATTAGGAATCCTACTTCATCTGCTAGAAATATTTAAGCAAAACGAGTGATTCACAGGAACCCCTGGTTCGTCCTTACTGATCCTGCGGTAGGAGGAGGCCTGGGCCAATCTAGATACGCTTCTGCTTGTCTAACACATTCCTCATGCTTTCCTTGGGTTTGGCTCTCTTGGGTTCCTTTCTAAGCTCTTTAGCCTTTAGCTCAAGTTTATCTTTTGCACGTGTTCTTTTTTTTATTGGCTTTTAATTTTTTAAATTCATTTTTGAGTGAGAGAGAGCTTGAGCTCTCAAGTGAGCTTGAGAGAGAGGGAGACAGAGAATCCCAAGCAGGTTCCACACTTGCAGCACAGAGCCCAAAATGGGCTTTGAACTCAAGAAGCGTGAGATCGTGACCTGAGTCGAAATCAAGAGGCAGGGGCTTAACTGATTGAGTCACCCAGGCGCCCCCTTTGCACACGTTCTAGCTATAATCTCTGAGTCCTGCCTTTTTCACAGAGAAACTGTTTTCTCCCCACGATGTTCTTAAAACTGCCGCATGTGGCTCTGTGAGACTCCAACACCATAGCTCTTAAAGCCTGGTGCTCTGCCTGTTTCCGTTGCGATAGCGAGTTATTATTTGAATAATGAGCAACATGTTCTACGACAAAGGAAATACGGTTAAACATCTCATTTAAAAAAGTGTCTTTGGGCCCTGGAATAACTGCCCACGTAACGTGATCTGAACACATCCATCCTATCAGACAGGCTAAGCGGATGCCGTGGTACCACATACATTGCACCCTTGAATACTCACCTACTCTTCTCTCCCTTCTCTCAGAAACAAATGACCCCAAATTTCACAGCTTAAGAGCAACACAAATCTATTCTTTTACAGTCCTGGAGGCCAGAGTCCCAAATTAGTCTCACAGAGCTGACACCAGTGTGTGAGTAGGGCTGGTTCCTTCCGTGGGCTCAATGGCGTAATCTGTCCCCTTGCCTTTCTAGCTTCTGGGGGTCGCCTGGGTTCTTTGGCTTCTGACCTCACATGACTCCGACCTCTTGCTTCCATCGTCCCACCTCCTGACAGTTAGTGGATCTTCTTGCCTCTCTCTGTAAGATCCTGTGTGATTCCAAGTTCCCACCCAGATAACCCTGGACGGTTTCCCCATTTCCAGATCCTCAATGTAATCACATCGACGAACGCCCTTCTGTTATGTCGGGTAACATTCACAGCCTTCAGGGATTAGGACGTGACATTTGGGGAGAGTTGTCATTCAGCCCACACAGAAAGTAACTTTACTCATTGAAAGACAAACACTATAAAATAATTTAATTAATTAACAACTAAATGCAGCATACATACAAAATGAGGATAGCGGAAATTGAAAATCAAGAGAGCCTCCGTTGTCACTGCTTTTCTCCAAGGTGCACTTGGTTCTAGCTTGAATTGGGAAAAGCCAGCCAACCGATCACTCTTGCTCCATTCCGTCCTCGTCCAATCCATGCTCCAAATCGCGACTTCTGAAATGCAACAACAGTCACGTCCCCCACCTCATGCCCTGCTTCCCCAAAGCGACCTGACAAGTTCAGCTGCCTCCAAACCCATTAGCAGTCCCCGCAAGATAATTTATTACCCACGCCGAACTTCTCGTTTCTAGAAAGCAGGTATGGAGTCTCTGCACGTTCAGTTGTCTCTTTGAAGTGCTTCTCTTCCACTCCATTACTGCTGAAACCCCTTCTTCACCGTCAGATTGCAGCTGACGTAGCACGTGCTCCCTCTTTCTTGATGCCTTCCTCCAACCTGTTCATTCTACCAAAAGCCGGGTCAAGTTCACTGCCATATCAGCCTTCAGGACGCCCTGCTCCTCCTCACATGCCTCCTATTTACCTCATGTTGATTTTTGTGCTTACATGAGTATTTGTCCCATTAGACCAGAAGGTATGCAACAGGCCCTGTCTCTCTTGTGTTTTTTTTTTTTGTCCCACCACCAGTGCGTGGCACCTAGAAGACTTAAAAAAAATTGACTAGAAAAAACACGATAATGATTTGATCCCCAAACAACAATCTAATAATTACAGAAGCTTGTTCTTTTAAGGAATGTCTCTCCCTGGAATCTGAACAATGAAAAAGAACACTCCCTAATAAAAACAAGCCCCTATAATTATTAGTCACAGGTTGCAGACTGAATCAGCATGCAATTTTCCCATTATGTTTTCTTGATTACCCGTGATGACTTACTCATTTCAGATACACAGATATATATATAATTCATATATGTAATTGTGTGTATATGCATGTGTGTGTGAATGTGTGTGTGGTGTGTTTTTGTGTTTGTTTGTATGTGTGTAAGTGTGTGTGACTATGTGTGGTCGCCATAGCCTTCCTGGATCCCGGAGCCTGCCTTTTTATTTCTCCGAATCTGGAGGGACTTGAACTTTAAATGCATGTTCAACCCCATTCTAGTCTATACGACCAGTTACACACTTGGGCAGGAGATACTTATTAAATACAGCTCAGTGTTGAAAAAATTCAGCATCAAATTTTACATGTAGACAATCTGTCTCTTATGCCTCTGACAATAGAGCCCAACTGTGTCAAACATCTTCTAGAACTAGGTTCCTATCTTAATCATTATTTTGACCAGTTCCCCTTCTAGGTATTTGAGCCGAATTGTTAAACCCCAATCTGTGGGCCTGCCCTCTTTCCCACTGGTGTACTCTAATTTGGGGTCTCGGAACAATCAACTGTTGCTCTGAAATTCTCCATCCCATATCCATCTTGATAAAATGCCAACTCTATTTTGTGCTGGACCTTCAATACAACTGTTTCCAAACAGATATCATATCTGCCTTTGTGACTGTTCCCTCCAATACCTAACCCACTTTATTGGCCTCTTACAGCTCTAGATCCCAGGACTTCCTAGTCTGCCCAACTTAACTTATCTACAATGAATTGGACATTCCTAACTTGTGACATTGATATTCAAAAGTAATCAAATGGTGTAGCTTTCAGCAAGGAGACAAAAATGTTATCTTCATAAGACAGAAATGGTTTATATATTTTTTAAATCTGAGAAAAATAAAAAAAAATTGAGAAATTTATGAGTTCAATAAATGACTAGTTGCAGAATAATTATGTAAAAATACAACAATAAAAATCAATGAGTAAATTTCATTGTAAAAAAATTGACCAAATAACAATAAAACAAAATAAACTACCTAAGAATATATTTAAAAGTTACATATAAGTGAAAAGGACTAATACTTCTCTGGAGGATATATATTTTAAAAATTGAATAAATGGAGAAACATTGGTGTTCTTGGATGGCAAATCCTGATAAAGCTAAAATATTAATTACTCCCAAATTTATTTATAGACATAATGTGATTACATTCAAAATCCAAAAGACATACTTATTTAGAACTTGAAAGATTATTTTAGTTCCACTTTGAAATTTACAGAGGCTGGAACAGCTAAGAAATTTCAGAAGAAAATAAAGGTAGATTCTCATTGCTTGAAATTACAACATATTATAAAGCTACAATATCATAGCCATTATAATGTGGTATAACAATTTTTTTAAAAACTACCTGGCCTACCAAGGTAACAGAGAAATGCTGATTATTTAATTAATTAATTCTGGGAAATTTGGTTAATTATTTGGGAGGCATAGGTTGTGCATACTTCAACACCAAAACAAAATTTAACTGAACTAGTATAATATATGAAAAAATAGATTTATGTCATATGATTTCATACTTAGTGTTCCAAAGCATAAACAAAAAGAGAAGAAACAAAAGTCTAAATATATTTAGACTTCCGTGTACCAAATTTAAAAATTTAAATTTCTGCACATTCAGCAAATAATACCAAAACCAAAATAAAAAAGCAAGTGTGCAAGTAGAAAAATAGCTTACCCTACATAAGAGAAAGAGCTAAGACCATCAGCATATAAAGACTAGCATCCGTAGTATAAATACAGTTCTTAAATAATGAGAAAAGCAAGTACATAGAAAAGAATATGAATAAGGCCTTGAAGAATGAACACACAAAAATGCATACACACACATGCCCACGTACGTGCGTGCACACACACACACCCACACACACCCACACACACACGAACACTACAAAAAGCCAAAACCATGAATATACAGTCAACCTGACAATAGATCAAATACATATATCTTTTAAGGAAGAAAGAACAATATTTCACTCAGCAAAGTGGTAAAGTTTGCTGTTTAGGGAGAATTTCCATATATGAATAGATATAGGGAAGAAAGTTACTCTAGTATAGCAGTTAAATAATAAGTTAACACAAAATTTTTAAAAGTTTTAAAATTATAGGGGCACCTGCTTGACTCAGTTGGTTAAGTGTCCGACTTTGGCTCAGGTCATGATCTCACCAATCGTGAGTTCAAGCCCTGCGTCAGGCTCTGTGCTGACAGCTCAGAGCCTGGAGCCTGTTTTGGCTTCTGTGTATCTCCTTCTCTCTCTGCCCCTCCCCCATTCGTGCTCTCTCACTCCTTCAAAAATAAACATTATACATATCATATATATATATGACATATATGATATATATGATATAACAAAGCTTCAAATTCTAAATAATCTGTGACGCAACAATTTCATATCTAATAATGTAACCTAACAAAAGATATACATACCTGGAAAAACAAATATAAAAATGTACATTTCAGTTGACAAAAATAACAAAATTTTAAAAGCAACTGTAACATCTAATAACTGGAAATTGGTTAATTCTATTTTGTTGCATTAATATGTCACCACTAAAAATTCTGTTTCACAAGAATGATAAAATGAAAACAGTGTAAAAACATATTGACAGTATATTGTTGAATTAAGTTGGATTATAAAATAATCCTATGGTGTTATCCCAGTTTTCAAAACATGTGTGTGTATCCGCATGTGTGTGTGTATGTGTGTTTGTGTCACTACAAACAAAACTTCTCACGAGGACTATTGCTTGGTGACATTATTAAAGAAGACTTTAGGGGCGCCTGGGTGGCGCAGTCGGTTAAGCGTCCGACTTCAGCCAGGTCACGATCTCGCGGTCCGTGAGTTCGAGCCCCGCGTCGGGCTCTGGGCTGATGGCTCAGAGCCTGGAGCCTGTTTCCGATTCTGTGTCTCCCTCTCTCTCTGCCCCTCCCCCGTTCATGCTCTGTCTCTCTCTGTCCCAAAAATAAATAAACGTTGAAAAAAAAAAAAAAAAAAGAAGACTTTAAACTTTTCTCTATGATCTATATTTTCTGGATAAAAACGTACAATCTTTACAATAAGAGAAAAAAAACAGTATTTTTAAATCCCAGTTATTCAGTCCAAAAGAGTTTGGGGAATGCCTTTTTAGAGTTCCCAAATTTGAGAGAAGAAAAAACTATGCTTCCAAGAAATATAGTTTTATTATAAAAAAAAAAATTCTTAAATCTCTTTTATTTAGTTGAAGGTCCAAAGCTTTTCCCAATTTGACATGGGGTGGTGATGAGTATTGCCAAGAAAAATATAGTTCAGAATTAATGGACCAAGAAATGCGGAAGGAATCTTACCTAGGAGAAAAACAGCTGGACAAAATATTATTTAAAACTGTTTTGTGGGGATGCCTGGGTGGCTCAGTCAGTTGAGCTTCTGACTCTTGAATTGGGGTCAGATATGATCCCAGGGTTTTGGGATCGAGCCTCGTGTTCTCTCTCTATCTCTCTAAGATAAAAATAAGTAAATAAACAAACAAACCAAACCCTGCTTGGTGGCCTTTGAGAACCAACAAGTAGTAAGGAATTACCACATCAGGGAAAGCAGAGACCTAGGGAGATGGGTGTCGTGTTGAGTATGGCTTGTTTTCTGAGGGCATGTTAGCTAATTCCAGAGGGAGCACTAAAGACTGAGCTGTGCTTTCGAAAGGCTACACAGAACTACCGGAACAGGAATTAGAGTCTGGGTCCAACCAGTGTCATGGTAACTAACTCCTCCTCTTTGGGTTTGGATGTGCAAAGCCACACCCATGCATGAGAATGAACGGGGAAGAGGCCACTCTTGAGGGAACTGTAGCCCAGATTCTAGCACATTCAGTCTCTGAATTTGGATTAAGATGATGTCCAAAGGTTAATACTTCCAAAGCCTCGCTGAAGACAATTTAAATCCTCTCTGGAAGACTGCAAAAATATTTGACCTCAAATTATTGTTACCAACACTTTTATAAATACAATGCACAGCATACAATCAAAAGGAACCCAACGGCAAGAGAAAGTCAGATATTCTAAATAAAAGCCAGCAGAAACAACAAATAAGAGAAACCAGCCAACAGGAATGTGTCAATGCTGGAGTTATCAGATACTGGCTTTACAATAAATATGCTTATCATTTTCATGGAAATAAAATAAGATTGAGAATTTCAGGAGAGTTCTAAAAATGTTTTTGAAATGGAACTTACAGAATTAAAAGAAAAAAGACATATAACAGCCAATATTAAAAATGATTGGGTTGAGAACAGTTTGGACAAGCAAAGAAAAAAATATATGAGGGGCACGTGGGTGGCTCAGTCAGTTCAGCATCTGACTTTGGCTCACGTCATGATCTCATGGTTCATAGGTTCAAGCCCCATGTAGGGCTCTGTGCTGACAGCTCAGAGCCTGGAGCCTGCTTTGGATTCTGTGTCTCCTTCTCTCACTGCCCCTCCCCTGCTTGTGCGCTCTCTCTCTCTCTCTCTCTCTCTCAAAAATAAATAAATGTAAAAAAAAATTTTAAGAAAAAAGTATATGAAATGGAATGCAAGTCAAAAGAAAAATAAGAATTCTAAATGTACATTTACCTAACAAAACAAGATAAAGTTATAGAGAACAAAAAGGCAAGAACCATAATGAGCAGCAAAATTACTTGGTCTGGTGGAGTTTTAACACATCTAGCTCAGTAATTCGTAGAAAAAAGAAGCAAAAATATCAGTAGAATATCAAATGATTAATTTTATATCAACAAGGAGGTTTTAAAATGTCAGCAAGACGTCCAACACATACAATACTAGCAACTTGTCATGTTATACACATAGAACACTATACTAACTGCAAAAAATATTTTCTGTAGCAAACAGAATATTTACAACACTGACCATATATTGATTATTGAGAAGGTCTCCATGAGTTTTAGAGATTCAAATCATATAAAGTTTGCTCTTTTCTAGCTTTAAAAGTGGAAAAAATCTCCAAATATTGGAAATTAAGAAATATATTTCAGAATAAGCTATGGGTCAGAGAAAAAAAATCACAATGAAATTATAAAATATTGTTAACCAAATAATATAAATCATATATATCAAATCTTTTGGAATGCCATCAAAACCATCGTATGGGAAAATTTTATTTCTGTAAATTTATATATAAGAAAAAAGTCTGAAAATCACAGAATTAATATTCATCTCAAGAAATTAAAAACAGCAAACTTGAACTGAAAAAAAGGAGAAGGAAGGAGATAATAGAAATACAAACAAAGATTTAATGCAGAGGATAAATGAAGTCAAACTTACCCTTTGAAAAAACTGATAAAACTAATAAATTCCTAGAAAGATTGATCAAGGAAAAAAATAGACAAGGCTCAAATAATCAATAATCAAATATATTTTTTAAAAACTATAGTGTGAACATATGTATGCAGATACATGTAAGTTTTAGATTACTGGAAATATTTATTTTTAAAAAATGCAACTTACCAAAATTAACAGAAGGAAAAAGCATGAAAATCTAAATAATTCTGAAAGTACTAATGAAATTAAATCTATTATGTAAAAACTTTGTCAAAGAAATGGAAAGTCCCAGATGATTTATTTTACTGGTGAATTCTTACAAACATTTCAGCAAGAAATAACACCAATCTTACTCAAACTCTTTCAGAAAATGAAAGAGAGAATATTCCTAAATCCATTTTATGAAATCATAATAATTTTAATATCTAAACTGAAAAAGAACTTTATAAGAAAAGAAAATTACAGGAGAGTCTAGGAGACTCAGTTGGTTAAGAGTCTGACTCTTGATATCAGCTCTGATCATGATCTCACAGTTTGTGGGTTTGAGCCCTGGGTCATGCGTGCTTGGGATTCTCTTTCTCTCTCTCTCTCTCTCTCTCTCTCTCTCTCGCTCTCTCTCCCTTCCTCCTGCCCTCTCTCTCTCTATCTCTCTGTCCCTCCTCCCTCCAAAATAAATAAATAAACTTTTTTTAAAAAAAGGGAGAAGGGGCGCCTGGGTGGCGCAGTCAGTTGGGCGTCTGACTTCAGCCAGGTCACGATCTCGCGGCCTGTGAGTTCAAGCCCCGCGGCGGGCTCTGGGCTGATGGCTCAGAGCCTGGAGCCTGTTTCCGATTCTGTGTCTCCCTCTCTCTCTGCCCCTCCCCCGTTTATGCTCTGTCTCTCTCTGTCCCAAAAATAAATAAACGTTGAAAAAAAAAAATTTTTTTTTTAAATAAAAAAAGGGAGGAAAATTACAAACTAATGTTACTCAAGTGGATTAAAAATCATAACAATGTTAACAAAACGAATTCAGTGACATATAAAAAGGAAAGTATATTACACAAATCTGGTTTATTTAAAAAATGTAAGGCAGGTGAAACATGCAGTGCAATTCACATTAGCAGAATAAGAAAAGTAATAAGATTATTTCCATAAAGGAGAAACTATTTGATAAAAATCAACATCTCTTCATGGTTTTTAAAAATTGAGAAATAGAAGAGAAACTCCATAGTCTAACAAAGTATATCTTCAGAACAACATAAAGGAAGCATCATATTTATTTATGAAATGTGAAGTTTTCCCTTTTGATAAAGATTTAGTCAACCATGCCTTCTAGGTCAACTTCTATTTGTCATTGTGTTGGAGATCGTCACCAGTTTAGTAAGACAGGAAAATAGATAAAAGATATAAGGATTAAAAGTAAAGAAACACAACTCATTTGCAGACTGTATAATTCCCTATAGAAAAAAAAAAATCCAAATAAGAAATGACAGTGTATTTAGCAAGGTTACTGGATGCAGGGTCAATATACAAAAATTAAGTGCATTTCTGTATATAAAACATACCAGAAAAAAAAAATTGAAAACTAATGCCATTTGTCGTTGTATCAAAAAGTATCAAGTCCCTATGAATATGTACAAAATTGTGTAAGATCTCTGCACAGAAAACTACAAAATATTATTGAGAGAAAACAAAGATCTAAGTGAATGGACATTATAGGATGTTCATAAACTGAAAGACTCAATACAGTGTCGTAAAGGTACTAAGACTCTCGAAATTGATCTTTAACTTTTAACAATTACAATCAAAATTCCCCAAAGGGGTGTGTGTCTCGGGGGGGGGGGGGGCGGTGAATCTGTATCTAGTGAAACTGGTGAAAATAATTCTCAACCTGATATGAAAGTTCAAATGGCAAAGAATCTTTTAAACCAGTGAAGGAAGAGTTATGACTTGACAGAATTTGCTCTGCCAGGTATCAAGATGTTACGGATTTGCAACAATTAAGCTCATCTGAGAGCTGGTCTTTCATTTCTGACACAGGTAACGCTCTAGATCAGTGGAAAACAGTAAATGCTCTTGGGCCTACTGAAATATCCATATTTTAAAAAATGAATGCTGACTTCTACTTCAAAAACCAAATAAATAAAAGGCAACTTCAGTGAGACCGTAAATCTACATGTGTAAGGTTAAACAAGAAAGCTGATGGAAGATATTCGTGACCTTGCAGTGGACAGAACATAAGAAACAGTCAAATGCTAAAGGAAAAGACTGATAATTGGGGTATATTAAAACTACAAACTTCTTTTCATCTAAAAGCATCATTTTTAAGTAACCTCTACACCCAATGTGGGGCTCAAACCCACAGCCCTAAAATCAAGAGTCACATGCTTCTTTGACTGAGCCAGCCAGGCGCCCCTCATCTAAAGGCATAGTAAGAGAATGTAAAGGGAAAGCATGGAGTATGGGGGAAATTCAACATATACAATGAGAAAGGGATAACGTAGAATATATAAAAAGCTCCCCTAAGTTAATTAAGAAATAACAACTAAAAACCGAATACAAACATGGACCATATCTTGAACAAGTCCTTCAAAAAGAGAATAGTCAAAGGGCTAACAAATATTTTTTAAGAAAACAGTGTTCGGTGTAATTAGTAACCAGAGAAAATAAAATTAAGATTAAAATTAAATGCTACTACACCCCTACCAAATCAGCTAAAAACCCTTTTTTTATTTTTATTTTTAAAGTGGTTTTTTTTAATGTGTATTTATTTTTGAGAGAGAGAGATCAAGCAGGGGAGGAACAGAGAGAGAAAAGGGGGACAGAGGATCTGAAGCAGGCTCTGTGCTGACAGCAGTGAGCCTGATGTGGGGCTCGAACTCACGAACCACGAGGCCGAAGTCGGACACTTAACCCACTGAGCCACCCAGGTGCCCCTAAAAAAATCTCTTTAATGACAATACCAATTATTGGCTCGGATGTGGGTTGATGAACACTGTCACGCCCTCCCTGCTGGTGAAGTTATAAACTGGCACAGCCGTTTAAAAAACGGTTTGGAATGATTAACTAAAATTTAACATCTCCATACCCTGTGACCCAGAAATTCCACTCCCGGGTATATGGCTCACCAGAAATCCGCACGCATATGCATGAAGAGTCACATACAAAAATGTTCATAGCAGCACAGCGACTGAAATGTGCAACAGTAAGAGGGGAAGATAAGTAAGCTATAAATAATCATACAATAGAACAAGATGTTGCAATGAAAAGGGGGGAATTAGAGCTACACACAACCAAATGAAGAAATACTGAGCAAAAGGAGTCAGGTGAGGGAAAAAATGCATAGTGTGATTCCGTTTTATATGAAATTCAAAGAGGCAAATTTAACTATATTGTTATATTGCACACTCAGGTGGCAGAACTTTAAGAAAAACGAGGGAATGATTACCATAAAATTCCAAAGATTGGTTACCTTTATGGGGTGGCTCCTGAGAGCAGATTATAGCGGATCTTCAACACCGAGATGCTAACTGTGATCTATTTCTTATCCTGGGTGATAGATACACAGGGCTTTGCTTTCACTTTATAAACTTGCGAGTTGTATATCTTTCAGAACGCCTTTCTATATTATGTTATAAATTATAGTTTTAAAAAAATAGGATGAGGAAATGAAGAAGTATCGGAAATTATTTTAAAATTTCACATATATTTGCAACATATTTACATGTTATTATCAGGGAAGATCTCTCTGATAAGGCAGAATTTGAGCAAAGACTAGAAGAACGTCAGGGAGTGAAGTTATGTGGATAACTGGGGGAAAGGCATTGCAGACATAGGAAACCAGGTATGCAAGGGCCCTGAGGAACAGTGGGGCTGGAATATGATGAGTGAGGAGGAAGATGAAGATAGGAGACAAGAGCATAGAGTTTTCCATGTGCTGGAAATGGATCATGTAGAGGCTTGTAGGACGCTGTCAAGAGTTTTAATTTTATTCCGAGTCAGTGGGAAAACCACTGGAGGGCTTTGGGCAGAGAAGTGAGGGGAACAAATTTGCATTTTAAGAAGATCATCGTGGTCTCTGTGTGACAAATAGACTGCACAGATGTAAGACTACCTGGGAGGCTATTGCAAGAGTCCGGGTGAGCAATGATGGTGGCGTGGGCCAGGAGGAAGTGGTGGGCACGAGAGAAGTGGTTAAACTCTGGATATAATTCAAAGGTAGCGATGATGGATGGTCAGAACAAGGAAGTCAAAAGGACAAGATGCCAAGATTTTTGGTCTGAGAAACTGGATGGAGTGTTGCCATTTACTGAGATGGGGAAATCCATGAAATATGATCGTTCTCTGCTAGAGTGTAATGTACTATAAAGTCATTAAATAGAAGTATTTCCGATGAATAAATTAGAGCCTCTTGCAAGTTACTTTATTAAAAATAGTATCGCCAGTGACGAGTTGAATGGGCCCCATTCACTGGAGTTTCTAAACCTATAAAGTGTCTGCAGTGTTTTGAAGGTTTGATTAGTATGCTGTTTAATTTCTAATAATCTCTAACGTACAATCCATTATTTCAGGGACTTGAATAACAAAATGTATTTCTTGAAATGAAAAATGAATTAAAAGTTAATCAAAGCTTAGGCTAAATCTCAAAATATACATTTCCCCACTCTAGAGATCAGGTGTTCCTGAGTTTTCCTCGTACCTTTCCGAAACTCAGATGACTATCCAGGAAACTTGGATTTGGAAATGAATAATTCACTTTGAGGTAATGTCTGCCTACCGGGTTATCATGCCTGAGCATAAATAGTTACGGCCTGGGGTCTTTAAGAACAGAGTAAGGAAAAGGCATGCAGTTCCAGACATAGGTGAACAGGGAAACTCAATGCATAGAAAAGACTAAACTCGTAATCTAATGTTGTAAAGACTGTGAGCTTTGGAGGAAGGTAGTCATGGGTTCAAATCCCAGTTCTGCCACTTAAAGATGGTCTGACCTTGAACCGTCATGGTGAGCCGCAGTCTCCCATTCTGAGAATTTGGGTCAGTAATAGGGCCTTTCTTGGAGAAGTGCTGTGAGCATTAGGTAACATGATCTACATAAAGAACTTGGCAGAGGACTTGGCACATAATTTGAAATGTTCGATAAGTGCTACACAGCTCTGGTTGCCAGAAAACAGAGTAAGGATCCAGCCAGCTCCAGTAGGAACAACGACCCATAGTGGGTAGCCAAGCCCGGCCCAGGCTTCCTTTCCATTGAAGTTAACTGCTGGAAATAATGACCTACAGAAAATGTCTTGCTCTCACTTTTTTCTCAAAGATAGATCAGCACCTTTCTTTGAAGTCACATTATTTTGGATGATTAGAAGGAAGAAATAGGTTCGTCTGGAATAACGATTATATTCTGTGGCGCTGAAAAATTTACAATCGTTGCTCTTGCTTCCACTAACACTAGCACCTTCTTCCCTGAATTCAATTATTTTCATTTAACCCACATTTGGTTCCCCACCCTTACAACAGGGAGTTCCAGTGGTTGATTGAAGCCCCGTATAAAGAGATGTATCTCACACCTTTGCCTGAAAATTATTATGTCAGCACCGTGCCTGGATGCCAGTTGAATGGAAATGTATGCTTTCCTTAAGAACATGTGTTGACAGTTACTTTCCTCTTTGGTCTTCCTTCTTGGTTCCAGGAGCCCATAAAATCTTACAACCACACAAACCAAAATTATACAGGAGACGCTCCGTTATGTTCGGCACAAACCAGATTGTGTGTGAGTGGAACCTTACTTCTTTCTTCCCGGGACTCTCGGCGCTTGGGTCAGCCTTTCCTCTGGTTCGGCTATTACTTCCCAACCCGCTCCTCTTCCTCCACACATACTTTTCCCGGTCCAGGAGAGACTGTCGGCCTGGCCTCTCTCACTTGTTAAGGTGAACAGACAGGTCGCGTCTATTCACTTAACAATTCCTGCGACATATCACTGAAGTAAACTTAAGCTCTGGATTATAAAGCTTTCTGGCACTTCAGTGATTTTCAAGGCCACTCAAGGAGCTTTGCTAATACAAGGAGGTATTTAACAGACAGCTCTCACTCAATTCAGCATCTCCAGTCACACAGACCGGCTGTCCCTAGAAAGAAAGACTCAGCTGTCTTGGCTACAAAGCCACTTCCTCTTTCTTTTAACACGGTGACATCAATCGATTGTGACCCCCTCCAAAGCATTGTCCCCAAACATTATTTAACGTGCGCGAGGTTAGGTGGAAATGCCAAATATTTAGGTAAGCCACGCAAATGGGAGAGAGTCATTCCCGGAAACTGCTAGGCTATCTCTATGGAATCCAGGATACATCTTGTCACTCCTTGTATTAAAACCTTTTAATGGCTGCAGGATAAAATAAAAGTGCCACCGTTTGGAAGACAAAACTCTTTCTCTGTATACCTCCATAGACTGAGTGCCTCATCTCCCTCTCCCACCACCACCGACACACACGTATGCACCGACCCGCACTGAATTTCTTATGCCTGCTCCTTCTCCTGGGTCTTCTGGAATGGTGTCTCTTTCTCTGCCTCTTGAACTCATGCTCGCCCTTTATCATGCAGCTCCATCATCCCTTCCTCGGAGACACCTTCTTTGACAGAATACTGTCCTCAGAGGCTGCTACCTTCACCTGCACCATGGTCCTCAGCATCTTGCTAGAGTTGGCATGCCAAGCAGCTGGGTTCTAAAGAATCTCTACCTTATAAGGACACTTCCAAGCCCCAACGTGGTCCTGACAAGTTACACAGCACCAGCGTTCTAGAAACTGACTATTATATTAGATACGTATGAGCAATATCAACGTGAAGGAAGCAAATTGTTGAGTCTGATTTTTAAGAGAGACTTTCAAATAGATTTACGGCAATTATTATACATGTATCTGTTATGTTGTGTGTACATATATGTATATAATGCCATATAAAGATAGAACATATATATTATTTATTAATATAATACTTTTACATATTTTATACTTTACCATTTTAGATGAAAACACACCAGAAATATCTGATATGCTCTAATAGGAGCTCTCTGGTTGGTTGATTTGTTTGGCCACCGATGAGGAGATCCACATCCGAAGCTAATGGATAGGGAGGCCCTCTCACCCCGGAGAATTTTGAACCCCAGCTACCGCAGCTCTCAAAACCCTACAATTCCCGGGGCGCCTGGGTGGCGCAGTCGGTTAAGCGTCCGACTTCAGCCAGGTCACGATCTCGCGGTCCGGGAGTTCGAGCCCCGCGTCAGGCTCTGGGCTGATGGCCCAGAGCCTGGAGCCTGTTTCCGATTCTGTGTCTCCCTCTCTCTCTGCCCCTTCCCCGTTCATGCTTTGTCTCTCTCTGTCCCAAAAATAAATAAACGTTGAAAAAAAAAATTAAAAAAAAAAACAACCCTACAATTCCCAACATAGGCCCTAGCAAAGATATGACCTTTAGCACACTGATCTTTATTTATATAATGTTCTTCTAACAGTTACTAAGGCCTCAGAAGAGTGTCTTGGGGGTGAAAGTGGGGGGCTGCTGCGTTTACATAATAGAGGGGCTAGTGGACTGGAGACAAAAGAACTTTGAAATTCAGAATGGAAGGGGGGCAGGTGCCTTTATTTAAAATCCACCAAGATCCCTTGGGAGATCTGAGGAAAGCCACTTTTCCTCTAAGTACCCCACTTTCCTCTCTGTAAAACAGACTCGTCTCCCACGTGAAAAGAAATTCATCGTAAGTACCCAGAGAGGAGAGCTGTAGATCGAAAGGTGAACAGCGAATTTAGGAAGGGAATAAAAAAAAAAAAGTCTAATCTACAAGAGCAGTGGCTCATGGGGAGATGACCCCTAATTAGAAATCCCAGAACTCTCCGGAAGCCTCCCCACTTTCGCAGCCACAGAAGCCGGTGGTCGCCTGGCCACCCACCACACATCACTCCACCGCACCTGACTGTGTAAGAGGCCTTTGCACATTTTAGGCTGTTGTGTGTCTGGGTGGCTAGGACCTTTCACTGACTCCGCCAGAGGTAAATACTCCTCTAAATACACACACGTGTCCGTTCAAATCCGGACCCTCAGCGATGACAGCAGCAGGGAGAAACCGAGCCTCGGTGGCCCTGCTTACGACGCAGCTCGATTGTAATTCTGTTCTGCACACGAGTGGGGCTTCCAGCTCCTCCTAAGGCGAACACGCTTATGGAGGTATTAACTTTTGGTAGAGAAACAGCCTGAATTCCCCTCTTCCGCTTTTTAAAAGTATCGTTAGCTATAAATTTCAAAATCTTCCCACTGGCGAAGATCGGCTCTTTTGCCTTTTGAGATCTAATGCAAGTAACGAAGCGTTCGCAAAAATGGTAAACAGCCTTGTCCTTTCATCATCCTCTGCGCTCTCCTTATGGACAGTTACTAATCAGGCCTCGCATTTTCTGCAGGAGGCTAGGATCTGGATATCTGTTTCCTTTGCAATCGAAAAGGGACATTTTTAAAAAATTTTCTCGAGATAAAACCGTATCAAACTCCAACCGCATGCGAAGACGGAGGGCGCGTTACCGTCTAAGGCTCCGGTAGGACTGCGAACACCTCTGATGGGTCACGGTGAACCGGCTGGAGCCCTTGCGGCGCTGAGCCCTAGAGCGAACCCACTGTACGTCATAATAACGCCTCCCGTCTAATAAATGCATCTGTCGTGTGTACAGGTCAAATGATATTTCCCATAATTTATCTCATTTGAGGGAAACAATAACCTTGCGAATTAAACGAGAAATCTACGATCTCCGTTTTATCACTGAGGTTATGGAGCCTTAGAGATGTTAATCACTCACGCTCAAAAGTTAGCAAGGGCCAGAGCCAGCACTAAAATCCGTATCTGCCTCCTAGGTCATTCCGGATTCTCGTTAGGTCCAGTCCTGAGGGACCCAAAACACAAAATCCGGAACGAGTTGAACAGAAGAGATGTTCTCCAGTGACCGTCCTTGCCTTTCTACACCGATTCGCCCATGCCAATGGAGTTCAAAGATTCTCCATGATTTGTCTGATTCGTTTGTTTGCTGGGAACCCCCTCGTCAACCCTCTGTTGCATCTGACAGAGGGAACACAGGGCAGGTACATGTTTGCTCAAAGGCACTCTCGCCCTCTGCCTCCACCCATAAATCACGGAGCCTTTGAGAAGGCAGCCACCTCTGGGCTGAACACAGCAAGTGTTGAACTGTGAGTAATAATTTATACCACAGAGTAATTTCAGACTGAAAGTGAAAAAGATTTCTCGACCCTCCCAACGCTGAAAGGGGACGTAAGTCATATAATTTTATGCCAGCAACACATGTATCATATGAAGGGGGAAATATTCTTTCGATGACCCGACTGTTATGTGTTGTCATTAAAATATGTTTAGCCAAGGCTGTGGCTCAATTTGAAACCCATTTGAGGGTATGTGTCATACTTGGTCTCAGGCAGGACCTGAAGCCAATTTAGAGAGTATGTGTTATGAGAAGTCTTCATGGTAGAGGTGTGAAATTTACAGTCAATAGAAAGTAATTTTCTGATTGGAACTTGGCCCAAACATTGCAATGGATACAGTGAGAATGCCATGGGACCTGTAATATCCATCAATGACAGATTCTGGGGTTTAAATTCTCTCTCCAAGCAGAGCCAGGGCAGACAAGATGCAGAAATGGACAAAAAAAAAATATAAAGATGCTGCACAAATTAATGAAGCTTTTCCTGACACCATCTCATCTATAAAACTTCTCCAAAAATGGCCAACGAGCCTTTGTTAATTGCCATCTTGACAAGTAGATCTCCAGATATGATCTATCTCCTTTATCCTGCCCTCCGGCTTCCAACTCTTGCATTTGGGGACCTTTGCAATCTCATTTATGCCCATGTGTCCCAGTATTCCAATTTTTGCCACTCAAGCTTGCTTAGGGCCCAGGCATCAACAAAAGTCATCATAACCATTTCCAGAACCTCCATATTTGTACCTTGGAGAGTTGGAAGAATTTCTCAGAATCTCAGAACTCCATCTCACCATGCCCACTTTTCTATACTTGAGATCCAGCCCATGAGATCCAAAACTCATGAACAACTTAACAATCTAACACATGCACGTAGCCATACCACGGGCTGGGCGCTGAATATTGCACATGTCTTCATGCCTGGGCTCCATCCAGACACGGGTAGTGAGAAACTCTAGATATAGTGACACTGGACATGACTTTTGTTTCAGAACTCCCCAGATGATTCTAATGTGCAGACAAAATGAGTTACTCTAATCGTAACTATACCCCTCACTTTACTGTGCATAGAGATCACCTGAGGATCTCGTCTCAATGAAGATTTTGTTTCAGCTGTCTGGTCAAGATCAGAGATTCTGCATTTCTAAGAAGCTCCAAGGTAAGGCCGATGCAGCTGGTCCGTGGATCATATTTTATGTATCAACATTCTAAACTATTCCTTCAAAACTCAAATGAGGTATCTTCTGTAAAGATCTTCATTATGTTCTCAGGAAGAATTAAGCACTGTGCTCCTTCTTCTGTGTTTTCATACATCAGTGACAGTCTTATAAACATCCTTTAATTGTTCATTTACTTGCCTGCCCCCTGCGCTTACCCACACACCCCAATGTACCGTGAGCATCTTATGGGCAAAGACAATGACTTACTCATTCCTATTGTCACTTCCTTCCCATCACAGGTGCTTGAGAAATGTTACAAAGGAAGAAAGAGTGAGAAGGGGAGAATTTGAGAACTTTCCTATCTCTCTCAATCACTTCTAAGTTTCTACCACAAAGTGAAGCTGTGTTCATCACAGCCCAATCTCACATTGTAATTCTGCTGAGTCTACTGCTGATTCTGTGTCTACCAATTCAAGGAGCCTGTGACATAAGTTGTCAGCTATGGAGATGTGGTTCGGCTAGCTACAGCTGCGTAACAAACTACTGCGAAATTCAGCAGCTTAAACAAATAAATCAGCACTTATTTGATTGCTCACAAATTATGGGCCAGCTGGATGGCAACAGGATTTAATAAAGAGGTTAACAATTCCTCTTTTCTCTAGTAAGAGTATAGTACTTCCATTGCAACACTTTATCTATCACTGGGTTGATAACAAACTTTATTTTCTGTGGTGATGAGCCTACTGCCTTCCACTGAATCACATATTGAGAAATCAGAGTTCTTTAGACAATTACAGGACCTTTCCTTCTTCAATTTCAGTTTGGTTTTTGAAGTACTTTTGCATTTTTTAATGCATTAAATACCATTTTTAATGGTATTTAATGAGGCTCATTTTCTTATCTGTATAACAGAAAGAGAAATAGATACTTTATAACCAAACTGTAAATAATGACATCAAATATATAGACAGATATATAGATAGATATAGATATAGATAGATATAGATATTTCTCTTTCCAGAGGTCTTTAAAATTCAGTTACTATATGTTTTTATATGACAAGTCTCTGGAAAAGACCTCTATGTTTAAAAATATTTCATTCTAATCCTGTCAAAATGCCTAAAATTCTAACCAGAATATCTAAAATTCCTTTGAGTATTAAAATGAAAATATTGGGGTGCCTAGGTAGCTTAGCTGGCTGAGTGCCTCTGAGGGTCGTGGGATCGAGCCTTGTATGAGGCTCTGTGCTGAGCCTAAAGCCTGCTTAAGATTTTCTCTCTCTCTCTCTCTCTCTCTCTCTCTCTCTCTTTCCCTCTGCCCCTCTCCCCTGCTCACACAGTTTCTCCCTCTCTCTAAAAAATTTTTTCTTAAACAAAATAAAAATAAAAAAATAAAATGCAAACATTACTTGGGAAGATTAGTTCTAATTACTGTCCACTAGTGGCTTAATTTGAGTCTGTTAATACGACATGTGTGGATGGAACACTGAAGGAAAGAACCTGTAACAGGCACCCCTGGGTTAGAATGGGAGGTGCCCCACACCTACCCCCCCAGGAAAAAGGCAAAACATGGAAAAGCTGTAATTGAAAATCTCCAGGAAGCAGAGGGTCACGGCGAGGCTCCCAGGTTGCCGGGGACAGCAAATGGCAGAGCCGAATAGGAACCCAGGAGAACAGGACGGGAATCTGCAGACAGAGCCAGTCTCCTGCGGTCCAGTCCCAGCAGTCAGCTACCAATTGCCCAGACTTTCTGCATGATAGGAATAATCAACCCCTTTCCACTGGAAATCTATTTGTTTTGCAATTATCCAAAAATAGCGAAGCTCTTTGTGACATTTTTCACCCGGAGACCTCGAATTCACATTTATTACACAGGCAAATTTTCCTCTTTTACCTCCTTCACCTTCTCTTATCTTACTATGCTTTCCTACCATCTCTTTCTTATCTCTTCCCCTGTTCCTTCTTCCTACCTCTCGTTTGCTCCCACTGTTAGTCTCCCGTTGTTATAAAAGCAAGGCGATCTCGGTGGAGGGGGGGCCAGGGAAGGGAGGAGAGAAACACAGCAGAACGAGTGGAGCACAAACCCTTAGAAAGGTCATAAAGAGGAGCGCCTGGGTGGCTCAGTCGGTTAAATCTCCAACTTCGGCTCAGGTCACGATCTCACCGGTTTGTGGGTTCAAGCCCCACGTCGGGCTCAGTGCTGACAGCTCGGATCCTGGAGCCTGCTTCAGATTCTGTGTCTCCCTCTCTCTCTGCCCCTCCCCTGCTCACGCTCTGACTCTCTCTGTCTTTCAATAAAAATAAACGTTAAAATAAATAAATAAATAAATAAATAAATAAATAAAAGCTTCTAAGGAGTTTTAAGTACAAATGTCATTGTTATTCTGTCACAAAAATAATGGGCCTAAACTGCTTGGGCTAGATGGGGATTCTACTTTTCTGGAACAGGAAGCGATGAAATGCTCCTTCCGAGGTTCGACTTTCAGTCCAGAGTTGTGTCGGAAAGACGTCTTCATCATTCCGTTACTCTCCCCGCACACCGCTTCCCAAATGCGGTGCGTCATTCGGCTTTGCTTCCGTACAGTAGGACAGGAGCGGGCGAATGCAGGACATGCGTGGAGTGCTTTGCATGTGTCCTTCTCCAGGCTGTTAGAATCTCTGATTGACCCAGGCCAACAGTTCTCATTGGCGTTGGAGCCCAAAGGCCGAAGGCACATTAAACGTGTATGCTGGTTTCCCCTCCCTGCCCGACTTGACATTTACCAGCCTTGTAATCCGTTAGCATCCCTCTTTCTTCCCTTCTTTCTCATAGCTCACCAGGGACCCAAAAGAGCTGATGGGTAGAAGTCAGGAACCTAACAAGATGAAGCAGTAAAAGAGAATAGGTCTTTCAAATCTTCAGAGAGAGTATGCACATTAGTGCATTAGAGAGTATGCCCAGCCTCCGTCTGTCTCTTCCTGTAATCTTGGTGGGGAATGACTGGTGGGGAGAAAGAATGATAGTTCTTGGGTCTTCTCTCCCGTGAGTAGCACAGAAAGATCCTCCCTGGAAGACAATGAACAACACTGACCCAGGCATCTAGAGGCAAAACTCCTGGTGAAGGCCGATCAGGTCCCAAGGTGAAATGTAACTGGTCAGACTGTGCTGCATTTGATAATGAATGTCTCATGCGAGGTCAGAGACCTCCAAGGTTTTTTTTTTTTATTTTTTAACATTTATTTATTTTTCAGAGACAGAGCGTGGGCAGGGGAGGGGCAGAGAGAAAGAGGGAGACACAGAATCCGAAGCAGGCTCCAGGCTCCAAGCTGTCAGCACAGAGCCCAACGCAGGGCTCGAACTCACGCACCGTGAGATCGTGACCTGAGCTGAAGTCTGACACTTAACCGACTGAGCCACCCAGGCGCCCCAAGACCTCCCAGTTTTAATATCAGATCTGCCATTCGCAAAGTGTATGAGTTTGAACCAGCTACAGATTCGCTCTTGTCTTAGTTTCCACATCCACAAAATGGGTATGACACTTCATTGGGATATGATGAATATTAAATAGATACTGTCTATGAGCGTCTGCCACATGGTAAGTACTCAGTGAATTGTACTTATAATTACTAAGTTTGTATACATTGTGATATAGGCTAGATAACCAATACGTCCAAACACGTGGTGGGGCACTTGGGAGGCTCAGTTGGTTAAGTGGCCAACTTCGGCTCAGGTCATGATCTCCTACTTCACAAGTTTGAGCCCCATTTCTGGTTCTGTGCTCATAGCTCAGAGCCTGGAACCTGTTTTGGATTCTGTGTCTCCTTCTCTCTCTGCCCCTCCCCTGTTCATGCTCTGTATCTCTCTCTCTCTCAAAAATAAATAAACATTTAAAAAGAAATTTTTAAAAAACTTGGTGGATGTGATAGAAATTGGTCAGTCTCTCTCTGAACGATGCAGAGCCAGGTACTCTAGGTATGTGATAAAGCTCTGCTCCTAGAGGTCACCCAAGGGCCCCGCGTTCTTCTACCTATGTGTTTGTTACCTTTAAAATCTGGTTATCCCAAGTGTGGTCCGAGATCAGCAACATCAGTATCAAGTGGGACTTTATTAAAAATGTCAAAGCTCAGCCCCCACTCCAGGCCTTCTGAATCGGAATCTGTACTTTAACACCATCATTGGGTAAGCAAGTTAATATCTGAGAAGCATTACTTTAGAATATGGCCATCTCCTTGGTTAAAACTGGCCCATTAGCACCACATCCAGGAAAAGAGGAAGAGAGAGGACATGGAGAGTAAGCAAGGTTTTTTTAAGGAGATGATTGATGGAGCAGGGGGAGGGGGCGCCTGGGTGGCTCGGTTAAGCATCCGTCTTCAGCTCAGGTCATGACTTCACAGTTCATGGGTTCGAGGCCCATGTCGGGCTCTTTGCTGACAGCTCAGAGCCTTGAGTCTGCTTCTGACTCTGTATCTCCCTGTCTCTCTGCCCCTCCCCTGCTCACACTTTCTCTCTTTCTTTCTCTCTCAAAAATAAATAAAACATAAAAAAAAAAAAAAAAGGAGATGGCAGGGAGGTCACACATTCACTTCCACTCATGCTGACCACACCTAGTCAGGGAGGTTGGATGATGCGGTCTCCTGCTGGATGGTTAAATGTAAGGAAAGGAAGGAAGGAAGAAGAGAAGAATAAAGAAGGGAAAGTCGCAATCTTTACCCAAATCATTATCTTTGTTTTGTTGTCCTCGTTGTTGTAATACAGGATGGGCAAATATGGCTGTGGGACAGATCTAACTGGTTCACGATGGGAGAAATAATATAATCATGGCCTTTATGGTGCTACGCTATTTGGACACAAACTTACAAAAAGAGCGGGAGAGAAAGATATTTCCAGCCTCAACCAGCATATTCCCATTTTAAGTAGTAAATAGATAATATTTTAGTACCAAAGAAAAAAAATGAATTCGGTAGGAACCAAGAAACTGTCTTTTAAGGCATACATAATTCATAAGGAACATTTTTTAAAAATGTTTCTTTTTGAGAGAGAGAGAGAGAGAGTGTGAGCAGGGGAGGGGCAGAGAGAGCAGGAGACACAGAATTCAAAACAGACTTGAGGCTCTGAGCCGTCAGCACAGAGCCAGATGCGGGGCTCCAACCCACAAACCACAAGATCATGACCTGAGCCGAAGTCGAATGCTTAACCGACTGAGCCACCCAGGCACCCAGAACATCTTGATGTAATCCAAAATGGTGGTGTTAAGTTCTTACTGAAAATCCTATATCTGATCACTAGGAAATTATATACATCAATGAGCCCCTAACTGAGCCCCAGAGAATGAAAGGACAAGAGGCACAGAGCAGTCACAACGATAATTGTAAAAATGAAAAATTAATACCAACTTCCTGTACGATGAGTCCCAGGATATGAATGGTGTCACAACAAAGGTTTATTTCTTGCTCACGTAAAGCTCCGTGTGAGGTAAGAGGTCTTATGCCATCTTGTAGCAATGCCATCCAGAACAGACACCGTCTAGGAAGGTTACAGCAAGACAGACAAGGACAGAGCGGGCATATCTACACTTAACTGCCGGGGCCTGATTGGCCACGACTCTCGATCTGGCAGCATGCAGAAGAAAAATTAGGACTAAATAAAATAACCATCTTTCATATTACACTTCAAACAAGTTCCCTCAAACTATATTTTTCCTTTTACACCTAGATAACCTGACACTTAAAGTCCCATCCAATTTGGGGACGTCTAGAAGTAATTTAAATCAGCAAGCATCCCTTTTGCATGTTGGGATTGTACCTTCCCTTCCAAGTCAAAGAATAGGTAGCTTAAAATCCCCCCAAAAGTGTTCAGAAATGTAATCTGAAAACGCATTGGCTTATTTCTGGTTAGATTTTGGAAAATTGACCTCATTTGCCCTACATCTCTCTGAGGGTGCTTTGTATATGGGCCGCCCATTTTAGAGGGAAGAGCCCAAGAACCCAGGCTGGGCGTCCAGACCTAGACGCATCACAGCTGAAGGGGGGTGGCTTCAATTCGGGGAGTCTGTTCCCTTGCCTATTAAATGACAGGGGACTAGATAATGCATAAGAGCTCTTTCAATGCTTAAATTTCAGGAATTTAGCACTGATAGGAGGCAGATGGAAAATCACCTTCTGAGTAATCTTAAGTTCAATTTATGTATCTGTCTTCCAGGGAAGTCTTACGAGGGAATTGCAATATTCAAATCAACAAACTTACTTCTACCTTATTATAAAATACGTCTACAGGCCCAGGAAAGAAGAATCAAGTATATAAGACGAGCAAGCAACCCACCATTCTGGTAGCTGTGCATCATCGACTTAAGAACTGTTGCCTAATATTTTTAAAAAGGATTAATTTTAGATTAAACACAATCCACAGGCTGGAATTGGACAAGGAGTACAAACCCAAATCATTGCTGGTATCATCGAACAGGCAGCAGCCAGCTTATCACAAATAAGCTGTGCTTCATACTGTAAAGTAGACACGTTCCTGAAAAACGGGTTTAAAGGAAATTTAAGTAAATCAAATTTGATTTTTCATATTGATTTCCATTTAAGGGGCGAGAGCCGGAATGGATAAGTGTTTTCCATTCGAGTATGAGAGAGAACTAACTTCCCTCCTAATACTTGTTCAGATATTTCATTCAACAAATATTCAACACATATATGTTCCCAACACTAAATTTTAGCCACTGCCATATTTTAGTTTCGTCTCTCCATTTGCTGGAAGACAAAGGAAATGAGGCACTTTCTATTTCTTATTTCTTATCGCTACCTGTTTTCTTCTTGTTGTTCTTATTTTATTTTTCCTTTTTCGATTGTTACCTTTCTAGCTGTATATCACCCCCTTCGAGAGTTCCTCATAGCATATAATGTTCATACATATATTTCCTCTCCCATAAACTCTCTTACCCTTAACGTAAAATATCTTCAAGATGATGTGCTCATCTCAGCCGTCACTGACAACCTCCCAGCTTTTGTACCTGAGATCTGGGCTTTTCAAACCTCAGGACTGAGCCCTATACAAATAGCCCTGATGCTGAAACAGTATGTTCCTAAAAGTGTGCTTGGAAAAGCCATCTATGGCTTTCACTTTTTTTCACTGCCACAGTGACGCTGAGAGTTCGGGCAGGTGTGTTTGTTCGGCTTTGGGTTTTTTTTTTTTAAATGTTTATTTATTTTTGAGAGACTGCACACAGGGGAGGGGCGGGGGGTGACTGGAGATCCCCAGTAGACTCTGTGGGGCTCAAACTCACAAACTGTGAGATCATGACCTGAGCTGAAGTCGGATGCTTAACGGAGCCACCCAGATGCCTCCCACAGGTGTGTTTCACCCCCTTTTGGAAAACAAGGAAGAAACCTGAGGTTAAAGGCAGGGAGCCAAATGTCCAGGTAGCACTCAGTTGACCTGAAAAGATCATGGGAGCAACCCAGTGGTTGGTGTCCTCAGAAGATCCGTAAGCTTTAGCCGAATCTTCAGGGCTGCCTGAGCATCCCCACTGGGTGTCCCCGTTAGGCCTTTGGCACACTGCAAGTGCACGCGTGTAGGGAAAGGCGTGTTTTTACTTATCAGAAAACCAGAGTGATGTTTATGATCTTATGGTGGTCTAGACAACATACAGTTCCTTCAGATCCAGCTCCAGAGTGAAAGTAATTCATCTGATCTTCTGCCTTTAATTACCAAATTTTCGTATCATCTCAACCCTTGCAGTGGATTGACAGCAAATGCTAGGGCCATACTCCAGGTTGCCATCGGAGACCAGCCACTCCGTCTGGAGGATGCCTCTCATAACGTTATTTCTTCCTCCATCTCATAAAGCCTGTTCTGTATAAATATATTTTAATTAATTAATAAACAGGATGTAATGAATTCTGGCAGGGTGACATTTGAGCACAAAGCAAGAGGTTTAAACAGATCTTGACATGTGTTAGCCAGGAAAACTCCCCCCCCCATACACACACACACACACACACACACACACTCACAAAGGTCTTTCGCTTCACTGCAGATACAATGTAATATGGAGATTCAGAAGGTTAATTTGACATTTGAGGGGAACTGAGCAAGAGATGGAGAGGTACAGGAGAGGGAAATGTTCCAAAATAGTTGGCTAGTGACCAGGAATGAGGCCTCTATATTTTACAGCTAAAACCCTACACACCACACGAGAACCCATTCTTTCTAATAAGCTTGAAATGGCTCATCAATAAATCGGTTTGTTGAGTGAGCAGTTTTATTGTTTCTTACCACAATATTTTCCAGTAAATCCCATCTTGGTATTCAATGCAGTGAGTATGGGGACTTATGTGGCACACAACTATATTCAACAAATATTGAATCATTTTCCTCAGCATTTCTTAAAGCACAGCCACCTTGATTGGGCTGATCCGGGATTTCCCCACCACAGCGATCCTTGTCCTCAGGATATATATATGTATGGAATATTATGGACACATATTTGGAAATTCAGCTCAATATTGGTAGCCCGAAATGAATAAAACCTAGAGAAGAAAGATTACTCTTACCATTGGAGAACTTCTCTTATTACTTCTCTGTGTCCTTTACAAGTTTGTTCTTTCCATAAAAGAAACTGAAATTATTTTTATTTTTTTAATGTTTGTTCATTTTTGAGAGAGAGAGAGAGAGAGAGAGACAGGGGGAGGGGCAGAGAGAGGGGGACAGAAGATCCTCTGAAGTGGGCTCTGTGCTGAGAGCAGTGAGCCCAATGCGGGGCTTGAACCCACAAACTGAGAGATCATGACCTGAGCGGAAGTTGGACGCTCAACCAACTGAGCCACCCAGGTGCACCAAAAATTCAAATTTTAAATACAATCCAGGTAATTCTTTTTTTTTTTAAATCTTTTTAACCTTTATTTTATTTTTGAGAGAGAGGGAAAAAACAGAGAACGAGAAGGGAAGGGGTAGAGAGAGACAGAATGTGGAGCAGGCTCCAGGCTCCGAGCTGTCAGCACAGAGCCCGATATGGGGCTCGAATTCACAAACTGTGAGATCATGACCTGAGCTGAAGTCAGACACTTAACCGACTGAGCCACCCAGGCACCCCTCCAAGTAAGTCTTTACCTCAGTTTGTAACAATGTACGTGGCAATTGTGCTTCCTTCTTTCCCCAGCTGTCCTCTCAACTCCTCCATGGAAGGGGCTGGATCGTCTTCTCCTTGTACCCTTACTCTCTGAGTATGGAATGCACCTGCTATGTTTATGAAATGAATGAAAATTCACCCTCAATTACATCTTTCAGGTTGGCATAACTACATGCATTTTTGCATTCCATATCTTACTGCTATTTAAGAAACCTTTAAAAATATTATCAACCTTGGGGCGCCTGGGTGGCTCAGTCGGTTACACGTCCGACTTCGGCTCAGGTCATGACCTCACGGTTGGTGGGTTCGAGCCCCGGGTCGGGGTCTGTGCTGACAGCTGGGAGCCTGGAGCCTGCTTCGGATTCTGTGTCTCCCCCTCTCTCTGCCCCTCCCCTGCTCACTCTCTCTCTCTGTCTCAAAAATAAATAAACATTGAAAAAAATATTGTTAACCTTAAGCAAATTTCATAAATGAATGATGAAATTCCCTTCGGTCGGCCCTTTCCATTTCTTAGCCACAGCTTGTTAGCTAACCTTGCTTCCGCATCACCTAATTGCAATGCGTTGATAACGCTGCCCCGTAACCATAGAAATGCTTCTCAGGGCTCCATGCTCTGTCACTTCCAGACCACGAACATCACCCACACCAAAAGCCACCCAGGCACGTGAGCAAAGGCAGGTTACTTCCCCTCTGAGCCCCCCAATTCCTCATCTAAAAAATCAGCAATAACAATACATACTCTTGTTGCCAAAGGTTCTTCCCTTCTGAGTTCAACCAACAGGTCCCTGAGGTGTCCCCGCAGAAACAGTGTGGGCCACCAATCCGATCGTGATCTGATGCCAGCTCTTTGCATATTGAACCATCGTACATACTGAAAACTGCTTACCGGTCTAGATATAATTAACGATATTCTGCAGCCAAATTTACTTACATAGAATTTACAGACCATCACGTGCTGTCCTTTCCACAATCTCTATTTCGGAGAGATTCATGAAGTACCTAAAATAAGTGTGCATCACCTAGTATGTCCTACATAAGTGTTGACGAAATATATAAGATTTTAAAATTCTGTAAATGCCCTCTATTCAGATATTCGTGTGAATTAGTGTTCGTGAGAAAAGTTGCCTAATCACAATACAGAAAATTTGGGGGGGGAAAAAAGGAAGGAAAATCACCTAATCCCACCACCTCTAGGATTTTGTGATATTGCCTTCCAATAATTTTCATCGATGTTATACAGGGTAAGACCATCATCATCATCCCGCTTAACATTCTTTTAGCACGTAATGCTGTGGAGAGATTATTTCATATAATTCTCACAACATTCCCCACTTAACCCTTATGGCCTGATTCCAGACCCTGGGTAATGCCGCCATGATAACTGTGGCACAGACAGTTTTCCCAACAAAAATGTGTGTTTGCTTTCCTTAATGTAGCATTATTGCCACAAAACATTATTCCCATCCAGGAATAATGGATGCGGTTCCCACCTTGCTGTGTCTCGGGGGGGGCGGGGGACGTGAACTAGCTTTTGCCAACAGAATTTGGGAGTGATTTGTGCCGCTTTGGGCCTGAAGTGGTTAAGCTATAGGTTAGCTTTGCATCATGATTCCCACTGCTGTAACCTGAAAGCAAAAGACCCCGGGGTCCCACGGAAAATGGTGGAACCACAGGGCGGAAGGAAACTTAGTAGTCCTGGAATCACTAGGAAAGCTCTCCTCCAAACACCAGCATTGAAGTATTGTAGTCTGGCACAAGTGAGAAATAACCTTTTATTACAAAACCACTGGAATTTCACAGTTTATCTGTTACCCTAAGTAGTGTCTTAAATAATTCACTAATACTACATACTGACTTGCAAGAGAATATAGTTGTAATCATACTAGTACCCAAATTTCCAAATTACTTTTTTTAATGATTATTTATTTATTTTGAGAGACAGAGACAGAGGGATTGAGCAGAGGAGGGGCAGAAAGAGAGACACAGAATCCGAAGCAGGCTCCAGCCTCTGAGCGGTCAGCACAGCCCGACGCAGAGCTTGAACTCCCCAACTGTGAGATCATGACCGGAGCTGAAGTCGGACACCTAACCGCCTGAGCCACCTAGGCAGCCCTCACGTTACTTTTTAAATTTTACATCATTTTGTGAATATTGCCCCATGACGTTGCATGATTCTCATTATTATCGATGTAATTACCTGCAAAAATGGCAAGCCATTCACGGTTTTATAATAATTTCTTATTTGTAGATTTCCGTATTATTTACTTTTTGTCAATATCTATGAAATAATAGACTACTTAACTTCTCTTTTATGTAATTGTTTCTGTGTATGAATTAGGTAATGGCAAAATATTCCTACAAGTGAAATTACTTTCCAAAATGTATAAACATTAGTGTATGAAAACGTTTTCCTAAAATATTTTTACGAATTTTCTTGCAAATTCATTTCTGCACCAGAGTGTGTGTTTTATCATAACTTACCAGGACTGAATAATCTTTTGGAAAAAAGATTTTCAAGTTTAATAGGTAAAAATGATGTTAGCCTTTTGATTCGATTTAGGACCCCTACTTAGTGGCTGCATTTTCTTACCCTTTATTCGACTAGTAACATTGTGAACATATTTAGCATCTGTAAATGTGTGACGGGATAAAGCCCTGCAAAGGTCAGCCTGCTTGGGATTCTCTCTCTCCCTTGCTCTCTGCCCCTCCCCCGCTCGTGCCTGCATGTGCTCTCTCTCTCTCTCTCAAAATCAGTGAGCAAAACTTTTTTTAAAAAGGGCAATATAAAATCTATAGGTAGAAAATATAAAGTCTCTGGCATTATTGAAAAAGCAGAAATAGTGAAATTGAAGAATCCCTCTGTATGGAGCTAGTGACACTGACACAAGGCTTGACAATGTTTATCCAGGATTTACGCAAGGGCTTAGCTGGGACTCAACATTTTGGCAGTTTTACATCGCCATTATCTAGAAGGCCAGCTGATATATCCAATAAACCCACTATCTTTTTACCTGATTTAAGGGGACAGGAACAGGAAGCTCAGAGTCCCAGAGAACCACTGCTCCCACCTTGTTGGGAGCCTACAAATATGCAAGCTGAGTTTGGTGATCCTTGCTTCTGACTTGGCTTCGGAGACAGAAAAGGCCGGAAAGAGCTGGTATTTTCAACTAGTGAAAAAGACTAGGAATAATAGGGAGGCAGGGGAAAAAAAAAAAAAAGCATAGCATCACCACTAAATTTGATTTCATGTGATCTCGCTGGACACGAAGGACAAAAGAAAGCAAAGGAATGAGGCTATCAGATGGTTCAAACCCAAAATATCAAACATACCACCTATTTCTTGAATAATTTTAATGGAAGTGTAATTTTGGCCTGATTTATTCTGATAATGGTCACATAGTCCCACCCCATTTGGTTCCATAGACACAATCACAGATCTGAAGTCACGTTTGAACAGTGAGCGTAGAGAAGAAGGAAGCATTACTACATTCTGTGTGTCACAGAAATTCTCCTTACTGACAGTTCCCATTAGGAGACACTACAATACCGATTTAAATTAAACTTAGGTCAACTGGTTGCCTAGCAGTGGGAACTAACCTCAACATCAATCTGAATATAAATCTTAGTTGATATTTATTTCAAGCTTGAGCAACGGTGGTTTATTGGTTTATTTCAGGGGTCTTTCAGTGGCCTTCATATCTCTTTAGGTAAGGCATTCAGACACTGTTCTGTAGGTAATCAACTACATTTGTTCTTTCCTAAATAGTAATGCTAAATGCTCTAGAAATCCTAACATATCTTTTTTTTTTTATCCAGCACAATTGTCAAATCAAAGAAACTCTGATGGTTTAATTTGAGTTAAATCAAATCCCTCAAAGGAGGCAATGCAAGTCTCTGAACCACTGAAACAGAAGATATTTAGAATTATGGGGAAGGGTATTCGTTTCAATTAATCACAAATGAGTCAAGAGTTTTAACCCAAATTGAATTACTCTGAACTTGATATTTATCCTAATTCTACCACATATCATTTTGAATCATTTGCAAAACCAGGAAGGAAGAAAATAATGGGGGGACTTGGACTTATTATGGATTTTCCACATAAATATAAATGACCAGTCAACGAATCATTGATTTTCCTGCCTTGTCCACATTGCTCCAAAACAATTAACTCAGTATAAAAACAGAAGAACCCACAATGCAGTCATTCTAACTTACTAAATGTCATTAGAACTTCATTTATCAGAAAGAATAAAATATTCCCAAGTCATGCCCCATGGTTGTCTTTGAGATGTTGTCTTTGAGATTTAAAGATATACATTTGTTATGATTTTCAAATTGTGTGAAATTCACAACAGCAGATGCACTATCTTGCCACCTACTAGAACATAGGGCCTCATGTTTATTGGCTTGTGGTGGGGATGAAATAATTTGTTGAATTTTAAAAATTTTACTGATATGTGGATACATATTCTAGCTTCAAAGAGAACTATAACTCTGCAGAGTTCAGAAGCCTAGATTTTACTTTATACTCCAAATTTTATGAATTTCGAAACTACGTCAGACCTCACCAGCTGGTAAGTGATGAACATATTTTCTCGCACGTTAGATTAGAAGACTATGGCATGTTGCAGAGCTTCAACAAACATCTTGTAATTATTTCCTGAGAGTGTTTTCATAATTTTTAACAATTCAAACTCAAGTCGAAAATGTGATGTATTGGAATTAAAGGAGAAAATCCATGCCAAGGATTTAGAGAAAATCCAGTCCAAAGATATAGACAAAAACCTGTGCATCGAAATCAATAAATATTTACTTATTGTAAAAGATAATAAAGTTTTGGGGTGCCTGGGTGGCTGAGTTGGTGGAGCATTCAACTTCAGCTCAGGTCATGACCTCACACGGCTCATGGGTTCGAGCGCCACGTCGGGCTCTGTGCTGACAGCTCAGAGCCTGGGGCCTGCTTTGGGTTCTGTGTCTCCCTCTCTCTCTGCCCCTCCCCTGCTCGTGCTCTGTCTCTCACTGTCTCTCAAAAATAAATAAATGTAAAAAAAAAATTTTTTTTTAAGATAATAAAGTTTTCTTCTGTGGCGGGCTTTAGAAATAAGATTGAACTGGGGCGCCTGGGTGGCGCAGTCGGTTAAGCTTCCGACTTCAGCCAGGTCACGATCTCGCGGTCCGTGAGTTCGAGCCCCGCGTCGGGCTCTGGGCTGATGGCTCAGAGCCTGGAGCCTGTTTCCGATTCTGTGTCTCCCTCTCTCTCTGCCCCTCCCCCGTTCATGCTCTGTCTCTCTCTGTCCCAAAAATAGATAAACGTCGGAAAAAAAAAAAAAAAAAAAGAAATAAGATTGAACTTAGATTTTCAGACAGATCTATAGTGGAAAACTCAGCTCTTCTGCTTGTTCCAAGGTATTTATATTCTTGGACACTCAATTTCTTCATCTAAAAAATTAGTATACTAGACTCTATTTCACATGGTTGCATGAGAACGCATTTAAATAATGCATATGAAACATTAGCATAATGTTTGTCAAACAGAAGCATTCCTACCATTGAACACTGTATCTTGAAATACTCAGGTCCATTTTTGTAGGAATGCAGGTAACTACATGAATTTAAAAGTTGCTTCCAAGCCCGAGACTTCTGAGTGCTTATTAAGAATTAAAGTCCAGGGGCGCTTGGATGGCTCAGGTGGTTAAGCGTTGGACTCTTGATTTTGGCTTTGGTCATGACCTCATGGCTCATCGGTTCAAGCTCTGTGTCCAGCTCCATGCTAACAATGCAGAACCTGCTTGGGATTCTCCCTCTCTCTCCCTCTCTCTCCTTTGCTGTCTTCCCCTTCCCTTCTTTTGCATGCACACACTCTCTCCCTCTCAAAATAAATAAGTACACTTAAAAATAAAAGAATTAAAGTCCAGCTGAACCACTACATGTAGACCTGATCAACGCTCAATCGCATTGGTCCTATTTATTGGCTTTGAACTGGTCCATGAGGTTTCAGATTGGAATGTAAAAGTCCAGATCATAAACTGTATTCTTTATGCTCACAGAATAAATGTAAATACTTCTTTGAATAAATGTAAATACTATTATAAATACAAAACAAAATGTACCCTTACAGCATTAAATAATCATGGAAATTAGAACATAAAGCATCATTTTTTTTTGAAACTTTCATTTCACGATGATTCCTCCCTGGGAAAGCTCAAGTTATAAGGATGCTTCTGGCACCCTGCCAGGACAATCGGAAAGCCATGATTTGGCTGGAACAGAAAAAAAGAAAGCACTATTAGCTATAAGGGATCAGCACGAAAGATACTCTGCTTCCAATTCCACAGATGTGGGACTTGGGGAGTAGTTACTTGCATTCTGTGGGGGGGTCTTTAATTGTTTTCATAGTTTACAGAAAGAACGCTGATGTGCACAAGTGTCTGTATGCCAGTTATAGAAGTGTTGGAAGCTGGACCATCTCACTATGGAATAAATCCGTGATCACTTCGTGGTCTATAGACAGACCAAGATAAGGTCCTCCTCCACATTGCTTCATGCTTGCATAACTGTCTAGAAAGATCATGACCGTGTGGTGTATCATTAGGCCCCATTTTCGTCCCTGTTAAACTGCAGGCTCCCACTGTCTGCAGCTTCAAGAGGGGCCGGCTGCTGTAGTTTTTAAGGGATATTAAGTCAAGCCAGTTGGGAACGCCAGTTCTGCCAGCCAAGCAGTAATAAGGGTCAGAGTGTAGCCACCCGCCTGTTCCCTCGCCCCCCATCCCCATCATGGATTGTGACACTTATGGCTAAGCTGGTCTCGACTCACTACAAAAGACTGCTTCCTATGTTTCCTTAACCAATCTGATCGTCATCAAGTAAAATTCAAGCTCTGCTTCTACGACACCCAGCACAGTTGTTACTAGGTGGGCTTTTCTGACTCTTGATTTTTTTCTGTCGACCTTTGGCATGGTGCAGAGTGATGAGGTTAAAGTGTAAGCCCTTGCACGGGACAAAAGGGAGGGCACTGCAATAAAGAGGGTGCAGGATCCAGCTAATTTCAGTGGTTCTCTACTTGGAAAGGGTTGATATTTCCTGTCTACCTCTTGAGTGATTAATAATACAGTGGCTGATTCTTCTTCACCCAGAGGGTTATTGTCATCCTTGGTAGAGTTTGACATTTTACACTTTAAGGAAGCACACCCTTAGGCGAGGAGACACCAAGAGACAGATTTCCTTATTAAAAGAGGATGTCACCAGAAGAGCAAGTCAACAAATGTGCCATTGCCAAGAAACAACCAACACACTAAAGGGAAAGAGAAACTAAAGCAGAAGGAAATAGGAGATTAAAGAGAGAGGGGGTAGGTGTGTGTGGATGGAGCGCAACGTGGACCAAAGACAGTGATGAGCTCTTCTCAGCCATTAGGATACAAGGCAGCATACTCAACCAGCTTGTCACTGTGCAGCCTGAAAACGGGGCTGGATATTTGTATCATTTCTTTCATTTGCGTGTCAGTGGCCCTCCATCAACCATGCTGTCATGGCCAGTTTAGGGAAAAAAAAATAGATGAAACAGTTTCTGGGGTCAGGTCGTGCAGATTTAATTTGCAAGGTTTTTAGGTTGGTTACTAGAAATCCAATGGCAGTGAGAAGCTCAAGTCCCTGGCACCGAAAGCCGAGCGGCTCAGAGATTTGAGGTGAGGTGTCTCGGGAGTGGGGGTGCAAGGGTCGCACTGCAAGCTTCCCAAGAATGACTCACCTTGACCTGTTGTGACAATCCTCTCACGGAAACGACTGCTCAGGAGTTGCTATTAGATCAGGACCCCAGCTCCCGGTCATAAACGAACTAAACTGTGCAAGGACACAACTTTTGCCACTGTGGTTTCTGCATCCATATACGTGATATTCACTGACGTCTTTCACCCTCACTGAGCTTACAGTCTTGTACAAAAGAGATAAATGAAAGAAGACAAATAAAGAGAACATATACAATATTAGACAGTGATTAGCATCAAAGAGGGAAATAAAGCAAAGAATGAAGGTAGGAAATGCTGGGGGTGGCAGAAAAGAGACCCAAAGGATAAACAAGCAAATCATGTGGATTTCTGGCTCAAGAGAAAAGGACAGAAGTTAAACTGGAGACAGAAGCTATGCAGCTCCTCATAGACTTTTATCCCAAGGAAGGGAAAGGACGGAGTGGTATTTGGAAAGTGGGACAAAGAGGGTTATTGGTGTGTTTTTGCTTTGCTCTGATTTTTTTTTTAATATGGGAGAAACAGCAGCAGCTTCTTGAATAGGCAAGAGTGGGGGAGGTCTGAGGGACAGATGGAGGGGATGGCGTTATGCGGGAACACAGGCAGCTCAGGGAAGCAAGATTTCATAGGCACAGGTGCTAACAAGACTGTAGACATGACAGCAATTGAGTAGGGAAGGTCTGTCGCGGTGAAGTAGAAAACAAAGTCATCAGTAGAGAGCAAGGACAGTGAGAAGGTATTAGAGATTTCAGAGCAGAGGAGAAGGCATGAAAAAATGGCCCGGTATCTAAAAAGGAATGGATACGAAAGATACCATACGATTTCTGGATAGCAGTAGGGGCCCGTCTGAGGTTAACAACGACAGTGATTTCGAGCTGAAACCAATCGACGTAGCCGGGGGTTCTCCTCCGGCCATCTCAGCTGCAAGTGAGCAGGTCCAGTGTCTACCGAGGGCTGAATTACTCACAACTGTGATTTAGCCAAAGAGATATAATAAGGAAAGTGCGAGACAATGGAAGGTTATTCAAAGGAGTGTTTGCAATGAATAACCAGAGAATTTAAGCGGGGAAGGAAGGTAAATTTACAGGGATGAGGAGGGAACGTGAAAATCTGTTAGCATCAGTGGATTTTCTCTATCTTCACTGGGTTCAGTACTCATAAGACTTGAGGAATCCAGGGGCGCTGGGTGGCTCCGTCGGTGGAGCATCCAACTTCAGCTCAGGTCATGATCTCACAGTTTGTGAGTTTGAGCCTCGTGTGGGGCTCTGTGCTGAAAGCTCAGAGCCTCGAGCCTGGTTTGGGTTCTGTGTCCCTCTCTCTCTGTTCCTCCCCCACTCACGTTCTGTCTCTCTCCTCTCCCTCTCAACAATAAGTACACAAAACAATAAAAAAAAATTAAAAAATAAAGATTTGAGAAATCCAAAGGGTCAGGGAGGCTAGGAAGATAAAAAGCAGTGATCAAAAATAGCCTACATCAAATTGAGATTGTGGAAGTTAAAATTCTAATTGATAATGACAAGATCTAGAGCATGGCCTTGGAAATTAATGGCTGGAACACAAAGGAGATCATCAAAAGAGAGGAGGACACAACTGAATAGTCAGGGCGTTAGAAGCAACATCAGCGTAGATATTGAAATGACCAAGAAGGATAAAGAAGTCGTGCTTCAGTGAGTGACGATAACACAGAAGCAAAACTTCCAGGAGTGAGTATGAATTCAAAAGAATTGGAGGGGCACCTGAGTGGCTCAGTCAGTTGAACGTCCGACTTCAGCTCAGGTCATGATCTCACAGCTCACAGGTTCGAGCCCCGCATGGAGCTGTGTGCTGACAGCTCGTAGCCTGGAGCCTGCTTCAGATTCTGGGTCCCCACCTCCCCCCTTTCTCTCTGATCCTGCTCCACTCAGGTTCTGTCTCTCAAAAATGAATAAATGCTAAAATAAAAATAAAAATAAAAAGAATTGGAGCATAGAAAATATTAGTAATTGGGCTAGGAACTTCAAAATGCAGGATAATTGGTGTCAAAAATCTAAATCCATTTGGTTTCTCTTTGGGGAAATCAATTTTCACATATGTTACGATCATTTTGTCTGTATTGGGGAATGCAAAATATGCAGACCTTTTATATCTCGAGTAAAAGATAGAAACGGGCTTTACTCTCCCAGAGGTGTTCTCTGAACCTATCCGTGGTGACAGACAAGAGCTTCTCAAACTGCTCTATGGGAAGTGTTCCAAGGGCAGAAGATCTCAAACATGTTCCCAGAAGTAAATGTATTGTTCACTTATCTATTTATTGATTCATTTATTTATATATTTATTTAAAATTCAAGTTGCTTAACATATAGTGTAGTATTAGTTTCAGGAGTAGAATTTAGTGATTCATCTTTTGCATAAAACACCCAGTGCTCATCCCAACAAGTGCCCGCCTTAGTGCCCATCACCCATTTAGCCCATCCCCCACCCATCTCCTGTCCAGCAACCTTCAGTTTGTTCTCCGCATTTAAGAGTCTCTTCTGGTTTGCCTCCCTCTCTGTTTTTACCTTATTTTATTTTTCCTTCCCTTGTTCTGTTACTAAACATATCATCTCCTAAATCTAAATGTTTAGTTTGTTTCTTACTCATGTCACAGTCCAATGCAGGGTGGCTTCTTTTCAGTAGCTCCACCATCCTGGAGGGGTTTAGAATACCCCATGGGACCATCTGCCTCCAGCCAACGCTTGGAGGGAGGGGGGGCGGAGAGGAAGTAAAAATTGAGAAACTTGTAGAAGTTACAGTTCATGCATGGGAGTGGTAGGACTGACGAATTCCACCCCCATTCCATTGTCCTGTACGGAGACACATGATACGCACAGAACCTCTGTGCAAGAGGAGGCGGGAAAGGAGTAGTGCTGTGTAACAAAATTGATCAAGGTATATTTCATCGTTGGTTTTGTAGACAAGATACTAGTATATGATATTCAAAATACAGTTTAAGAAATCCTTTAAATTATTCACGCTGGAGCAAGGTGGAAGTTCCAGAAAAATAAGACATGCTGCGTTTATAGTGTGACCCTCTCATACCTCCTTTGCAAAGTCTACAGGAAGATCAGAGTGTGAGAAGAAGACAGTAATCTTCCAGGGGAAATGTCTCCCTCCGTAAATTTTCTCGGTAGTTGTGATAAGCCCTATTGTGCTTCAGTTCGCCTCTCTGCAAAATAGAAATAACTGAAAATTTCATCCTCTCTAAGAGGTAATAATCCATTTATAATACAGAGGAAGTCTCTAGGAAGTCGTACGAACAACTAAACAAATTACTTACTCATTTTATACATGTGCCATAGAACTGTTGTAGCCTTTTTGTTGTTGTTCTTTCTTCTCCGGAAGTGGCTTATCTGTCGTCCCTGAAATTAATAACCTCCCTTTGTTTATCAGTCTGCCTTTTTCCAGATTATTGAAGATTACTAGTAATACTTCATTTCCTTGGATCTGTAAGATTTGTTTTCATTTGCAAAGTCTGTTCTCTAGGAATTCAATATAAATCTCAGGGATTCTTCAACACTCTTAAGATATTTCCCTTTACTGATCTACTGTGCATTGGATAGTTGAAGCAGTAACACTTAATATTAAACAATGATAGGAAGTTGACTTCAAAATATTCAGGAAAGGTTATTTAATGAGACAACTGAATCTTCCTAATAACTGGATTGTTGGAGTGAGACTTGTATGTGAAAATCTAGGAAATGCGCTTATCATAGATTTAATTTAAACAAAAATTTCTTTTTAAACAAGAATTGGAGATAATTTCTACTTCACCCTGATTTTTAAACCCGTCAGTTGTCACAATGGCGGATATAGATGTGAAGTACAAAATGATAGACTTTTGGACTCCTGGTAATCTCCCTCTAATATTTATTCTCTCTTAAACACTTACTGCTTGAAAATATTCATTTCTCACTTTCACTTCCATTGCCTGATCCTTTCTTTGAAGGAAAGAGTGTGACTGACGGCCCAGGTAGCAGCGGGTCCAAGAGGCAATAGCAGAATCAGGGGCTGAGGAGTCAATGAGACAAAGGAGGTGGCAATGGGACTAAGGGCCATGGAGGCAGCCAAAGTGATTGAGGGATTAGTTACCTACAGGGGATCGATAAAATAGTAAACATATTAAGGATATGAGAGTCCGTTTTCACTGTCCAAAAAGAAATATACACATATAGGAAGGGGAAAAGCTACAAATTTCTAGGAGGTGTTGCATTGGAGTTACTGGCATAAACTTGATTTTTAAAATATATGTGGAAAGGTATGGAAGTACAAATATGTGTATACATGCATATGTATATGTATATGTTTGCATATCCATACATATAGCTCCTGGTGCTGTTTTCTGAGAGCAGAGGAAGCCATAACATGCCAATAGCCACTTAGTACTAAAGCCTTGGTTTCTAAGCACCAGAACCAAGGTTTTTGGGGGAAATGTCTGACTCAAGGGCAGGAGCAAGGAAAGTATAAAATGATCCTTGAATACCATGTCGCTCTGGAAATGAAGGAAGTACTCAAAGAGTGATGGAGATGTATCAAAAGGACACGGAAGTAGCTTGAATGGGCCCGTGTCAATTCTGGGACAATTTGTGCATCACACAAATAACGTTAATAATAAACACAACAAAATGAGTAAAAGAGGAATCAAGGGTACATACAGATATAAACAAATAAAGACGTGGAATAATAGGATGTCTTTACATTAGAATGCCAACTAATGAAGAAAGAAGGAGGAAAATGATTTCCTAGAAATAGAAAATGTATCAGGCAGAAGATACCAGTGTTTGCTAAAGCTAGTGGGTGGATATTTAATGAGGAAAATGATACTCACATGTTGTCAGCATCTTCTCACAAGGCAAAACCAATTACAAAGGCAAAAACGGTGACTTTAGGGGGCTCAAATATGGCGGCCATCACCTGGATCAGGTGAGCAAGTTTAACATCACCGGTGGAGGAATGGATCCACATCACGGGCATCTGGAGGCGATACACTGAGAGTAAACCATCATTTATGGTGGCCATGCCCACTTTGCCTGATCTGAGTCTGGTCGTGAAGACTCAGCTGAGGGACACTCTACAGAATGAAATGCCTGTGATTTTTAAGACTTCCGAGGTCACGCTATCTATAGAAAAATTGAGGAACTAATCCAGATTGTAGGACACTGAAGAAACATGACATCTGAATGCAAAATGTTCTCCTGGATTAAATCCCGGACCAGATGGGAAAAAGAGACTTTACTGGGGCAGTATTATCTCGGTGCTGATTTTACCTGGAAGATTATATCGTGGTTGTGTAAGAAGGTGCCCTTGTTTGGGGACAAATGAGAGTATTAGGCAATTCTTACTGCAATTAGGTGCACAATGGGACCACAATGGGACGTTACGTTTGTAAGTTTGTAAGTTGCTCTCAACCGGTTAAGAAAAAAGAACAGAAATGCTCAGTAGTTGATTTATTCTCTCTCACCTTCAAATTCAACTTTTGTCGCCTATTTTGCAAAAGCGAATCCGGGCCTCTTAATTTTTTTCTTCGCCAGCCGGCAACAAGCTTTATCAGTAAACGGAGCTGGAGAGATAAGGCAGAAGAAAGGGGTTTTGTTTCCTGGTTCCACTGTGCTCCCTTGGCAAGGCCTTGCAAAGCAGGTGCCTTCTCCAGTGCCTGGTTCCTAACCACACAAGCATTTCCGTAGCGCCCTGCTCCCCAGAGCTCAGATCCCTCAGCCCGCACTGCTTCTCCCGCACCTGGTGTCTGCAGTGAACCACAGCCATGACCTTTGCGGTGAGGTCTGGATCTCAGCCCTCCATTCTTCCTTGGGCACCTCATGTCCGCTGTAAGACCAGCGGCTGCTCCTGATGCCTGCTATTCGTACATCGTTCCCAGTTCTCTCTACTTTTTACCAATTTCTCATTCCTACATCCCCCGTTATAGTCAGTGATTCTTCGTATTAAACTTTTTCTCTTCAAATGACTGTAGAGTCCTCTATCCCGAATGGATCTTGACACACCTATTTGGATATCCAGACCAAGGAGATGTGGCTGAAGCAAATGTGCTAAAATGCTAACAATCGAGAGAACTCCGGAAGGTAACATGGACATTCCTCGTCCCGTTGTTGCAACTTTTTAACATAATTTCTTAGGGGCGCCTGGGTGGCTCAGTCGGTTAAGCATCCAACTTCAGCACAGGTCGGTTAAGCATCCAACTTCGGCTCAGGTCATGATCTCTCAGTTCATGGGTTCAAGCCCCGCGTCGGGCTCTGTGCTGACAGCGTGGAGTCTGGAGCCTGCTCTGGATTCTGTGTCTCCCTCCCTCTCTGCCCATACCCGACTCTCTCTCCCTCTCTCTCTCTCTCTCTCTCTCTCTCTCTCAAAAATAAACATTTATAAGTAAATGCATACATACATACATACATACTTAATTTAACTCCTGGTGTTCTGAAATTTCATTGATGCTGTGCCTTGTTGCCACTTGAATGACTTTTGGTGTAAAATGAAAACGAAGTTTCTGCCATGTTTGCTCAATGGAAAATCATTTATAAAAATGAGCATTTCCATATCTATTGTAATATGTAGTGTAATCAGATAAGTAACTATCAAATTCTTATTTTCATATCATATCAGTGCCACCAGCTCCTGTACAGATAAAAACAAGCGTTTACTTTTTTTTAAGAAATGGCCAGAACCCCAACTATGCTCCCTGAGCCTCCAGAATTTTTCCTAGAATTAGAGGCTGAGCTCTTAGAGAAGGGCAGACATTTTACTACAAATGGTTCATAGGGTAAGAAGAAGCCTATATCCGTGACATTTGGCTAGAACCCCAAATACGGGCTTCAGAAAGACTCTCCTAGAAAATCCACTTTGATACTATATCTCTAGCCTACCACAGTAGGTTTATTATGGATCTCTCAGTGTCCCAAACTCCTTCCGCACTCAGTGCTCTCCCTCCTCGTCTCTATCTTTGCTACTAGGGTGGGGGCATCTTGGGGACAGCTGTATCTTTCACCTCTATGTCCCCAGAGCCTATACTGATGTCTCAGAAATAACAGGCACTAGTTAAAGGTGAGTTGAATTTACAGTTATTTCATACTGCTGGGTAACTTCCTCCTGCAGGAATCCCAAGAAACTTAACGTGGATTTGCCTGTGAAAAATAACCCCACCTATCTCATTCTGTATTATTACTTCCCTCTTGGAAACAAAACGCGGTTCCTCAGGGACATGGTCATATTAATCATTTGAGAAATTAAAATTTGAAGCCATATCAGATATACCGATTCAACTGTTTCTGCTCCTATATTTTTCTCGCAACTGGAAGGCTTTGATCACTCCCTGCAGCCTATTAAAATGCCTGGGAAGTTGATCTCATTCTATTATTTAGAAGAGTAGAAACACAGAGCAGACTATCTGTTCCAGATGGACATTTTCATCAGGTGGTTATAGGCGAGTTATTAAACTGATAGATTCCTGCGAATAGCAGCTCTGCTTTGCATGGGATGAATACCTCTGGCCATGTCTATTTTCCCCACATTGCTGACAGAGGTATTTTGCTCCGCTTTATGGAGTATGAGTATCATATACTTAATAGCAGTTAGTGATGTCAGTGCTCTTTGCTATAGTAAATCTCTAGTGTGAGATAATCTTAGTTAATAATCAGCATAAAGCAGAGAGAGGTCATTTTTTTTAACGTTGCCATAAAGCCTGCGTTTACTATGATAGAGTTGGAAGGAGGCAATCCCATTAACCTTTGTATTGTATTGATAAAATTATATACCCTCCTGAATATCAAGGGTAGTGACTACCGCCAGTCTTTACCTTTTAATGTTCTCCAATCACATCCCAACTGGCCCAGTGGCATAGGATTTGGCCTCAGGTGACCTAGACTTGAGCCCAGCCTTGTCATTTCTCTAGGAATGTGACCTTGGGCGAGTCTTAACCTCTTGAAGTCTCAGATTTTTCATCCATATTTTTTCCTTCTTTCTAAATGAAGTATATGGGTTTCCGTGTGGCTTGCACATTTTTTACAATTATCCAATCTGGCTTCTATATGAAGGAAAATGAAGCATTTTGAAAGCATTTCTTTAAAAAAAAAAAAAGCACTCCTGGGGTGCTAGGTGGCTCAGTAGGTTAAGCGTCCGACTTCAGCTCAAGTCGAGCTCTGGTGGTTCATGGGTTCGAGCCCCGCATCAGGCTCTGTGGTGACAGCTGGGAGCCTGGAGCATGCTTAGGATTCTCTCTCTCTCTCTCTCTCTCTCTCTCTCTCACTCTCTGCCCCTTCCCTGCTCGCACTCTCTCCCTCTCTCTCTCTCAAAATTAAATAAACATTAAAATAAATAAAATAAAATAAAAAGCACTCCTTTATATCATTGCATATAAAAATAGAAGCATAAAAAACACGCGAAAGCACTTCGAAAATGTGAGTTAATATTATTACCACTCTATGCACCAAAAACTGAAGGACTTTCCTTGAATTTTTCAAGGCACTGTGCATAGATGTTGTCGGGCAAAACGAGCGGTAAACCGGAAGGGCTCGAACCGCTCTTTCTTGCAATCTGGAGCCTAATTCAAGACGACGTGGAGTAATGGCCAAGCAGTTTTCCCAGGGCATATGAAGAGATGTAACGGAAGTGGCAGCTTGGATCCCCCTGCAAGGTACCCCGTAGACCGGGCAATGCCATTTGGCTGTCACCTAGGAAACAAGAAGTGACTGTCCTGTTGACTCATGCAAGGGTGCGGTGGGTCAGGCGGTCTCGTCCCCGCACTGTGGGACATGGGAGAGCTGTTCGGGCTATCTACAGGCCCACCAGCAACCCAAATCTAAGAGAATGTTCACAAGGCGCGAAGGATGATAATGCAAGGCTAGATCGTTCAAAAACTTTAAAGGTTACAACGCCTACAGAAAAAAAAAAAGTGGAAAAGAGAAATGAGGTCAATTAGCAGAAACCCTGCTACTTAAGCAGCATGCCTATAAATTGTCTCAAAGGTGGCCATGCATTTGAAATGCTTTCATGGTATAGGTTAATTCTTTCCTCTTTGTAATTAAAGAGAACGGTGACAATAGTGTTGGATCCTAGGTCACATTCCCCACCATCAGAATTAATTAATTCTCTGAATTAATTAATGTGGCGGTCACTTTAACTATATGTAACCCATCTTTCAAGACTCATTTCAAGCGCTATCATTTTAGCAAAGGCTTCTCTGACTGTTCTAGGTCTTAGGGACAACCTGCTTCTTCCTTATCATTCTTCTGATCTGAAACACACAATTTAGGATTTATTCTAAACTGCCTCTTATTATTTCCCTCTCCCCAATTAGAGCATAAATTCTTGGAGGGCATGAATTCTGTTTTACACTTCTTTCATTATCCTACCATAGCCCTGAGCACAATTCTGAAAATAGTGCTTAATAAATACTTGTTGATTAATGAATACCTCCCGAATTGCCTCTAAGGCACCATTCACACTTTCTTTCACCCTAGGCTAAGGGCAATTTTTCTGCTTAAGGAAATATGCCAAGATCCTCTCTCTTTACCTTTTTTTTTTTTTTTTTTTTTTCCTTTTTGGTATGTAAAAACAGATCTCACAGAGAAAGGGGGAGATCTGATAATGTGGCAACATCCAAGACTACCAATTGCTTTCCTCCAAGAAAATGTTCTCTCCGGATCATTAGGCACGCAGATAAATTTCTAGAATTGGAATCAAGACACAGCAGGTTCCTCAATGGGCTACTGGATCGTAGCTTTCATGCCCTGAGCAGAGACAGGAGGGAGAGTTAGCCAGAGCCCCCACCCACACCCACAGGAGGTAGCTCTCTCTGCTCTGCACCGCCAGCCCGTCACAGCATGACATAGATCTTCAGGTCCCCTGCTCCTCCCTTCTCTAATTTGGCGACATACACTGGAGGAAAATTTAAAAAACACAACAAAACAGGGGCGCCTGGGTGGCTCAGTCGGTTAAGCATCGGACTCTTGGTTTCAACTCAGGTCAGGATCTCACGGTTCCTGAGTTCGAGCCCCACATCTGGCTCCACGCTCCGCGCTGACAGCTCAGAGCCTGCTTGGGATTCTCTCTCTCCCTCTCTCTCTCTCTCTCTCTCTCTCTCTCTGCCCCTCCCCTGCTCACTCTCTCTGTCTGTCTCTCAAAATAAATAAATCAATTTAAAAAGAAAAGAAGAACAAAACAAAACTGTGTGCCCCCTGGGGCTGTCTCTGCATGCTTTTAGCAGCACTGGTAAATTCCAGCTGCGTGACCCTCCCGGTTCTCCTAATGGATGCCTGGCTGCTCATGTCCGATCCAAGGTCAAGAACTGAGATGTTTCGCAACAAAGGTCAGGAAGTGGGGAGCACAGACCATTGGCCACTAGGGAAGCCCAGGAATAAGTTCATCAGGTGAGAACAGAAAGAGTAACCCATGCAGTTCCTTGATACTCTAGCAAGACCCTGACGTAGGAACATGGCCAACCAAAATAGAGATGGCTCCTATGACAAGGGACCCGTCTCTGGCACGTGAGTTTTTTATTTGTTTGTTTTTTTTAATTCACTTAACTTAAAAACTGACAAGCTGGGTATCAGACAATGATAAGTTCACGAGGCTAACAGTGAATCAAGTGAAAAAGAGTAAAACAGTGAATAAAGAGTGTCAAAGAGAAAACTAAAAAGGTAATTTTAATTACCTTTTGGAAGAAAGTGCTTAAAGGAACAAGAGCACTAAGAAACAGAGGGTGGTTCTGTGGCTAACGTATCTACGAGAGAGGGTGATGACAATCACATTTTAACGGACCTTGAGATTCGACACTGTACTTCAGATCACCTTCCCTCATCGAATATATCATGGATGACGGGAAAGTAAATAAAAGGACCCTCCTCTCTCTTTAATGACTTCAGAAAGAGGGAGGAAGGAAAAGACGGTGGATAAGAAGCAGCTCCCATGTCCATCCAAAGCTTCCTTTCTCCATCAAAATTTCCTATGGAGGTCACAACGTCAACCGAATTGGCCTCTTGACCAGCCTCACAAATGCCTCCTCTAAAAAATTTAAGTTACTGGTCACCGGACAGGTCAAAGACTGGAAATCAGACCTTGGCAGAAATATAAAATCTAATGTGTCCTTTGTGCCACCATTTGGATACAGAAGCCAGGAATAAGCTCAGAGTTTCCAGGCTTGGATGAAGGTGAGATGTCCACATCCCAGTATGCATTTTCTCCTCCTAGCTAACACTGCACACTTTCCTGTCTTCTGAAGGAGACAGACCACAGTTTACTACGGTTTTGTCCCGTGCTGGAGTCTCTCGTGACTCCAGAGATGAGATCGCCACAGCCGTTCTAACTCTTTCTAATGGCTGGTGCTTTAACCGAAGTGACAAAGGTGGTTTCCATGCTAGAAGCATGGGCGTTTCAGGGTTGCTCGCCTGAGTTATGCCTACAACTAAAAGCGAGGTATGGTCACAAAGGTAGGAATGCCATTGAACAATCAGACCAGAGCAATGAAGAGCCCTTGTAATTATGGGGATATCACCAGGCAGCCCTGGTCACTACTCAGGTTTGGCTATGTCCCAGGGGGTCCCTTTTGAGCAAGAGGAACACACTAAGAACATTTAAGATGGAGGTAAACACGATGCTGACGAAGTTGGGTGAATTCAGGGTGGCATTGATTGATGACATCGCAGTTCACAGGCAGACGCTACGTGGTGCATGTAAAACAAGGATTTGGGTAGCTTTTACAAACAAGCCTGACAGTGGGGCCAAGGCATGTCAGCCCGGCACGCCGAGGTGACATGTTTAGGACGAAAAGAGAAGACGCAAACAGCCACCACTCTGATGGCAGCCTGCTCTATTTCCCAACGGGCCATTTCATGAGGAGATGTTAGACGAAGATTACCAGACATTACTGACTAATTGCTAGACGTTTATGATTTCGCAGTTCCAATGCTACTTGACTAACAAATAGAGCCTGCCCCCAAAAAGGTGACAGGGCAGAAAATTTTACGGAGCTTTCCCTTCATCCGGAAAGGCGTTTTTCTGGTAGTAATAGAATTGAAAAAGTACTTTGGGATAATACTCTCTTGCTTCCAAGAGGGTGGCATCCCAAAGTCTTCCAGCGGCTGATGACCTGCTATACACATTTCGGTCTCCGACAAGGGGAGGTCTGGAGGGATGAGGTTACACTCTGGACAAGTATCCTGTTTCCATCAACCAAGCCCTGTGCAAGCCAGATGTGTCTTCCACTGTCTTACTGCTGGCCTGTTTTTCGTAAAAAAGTCTAACTTTAGAGCCAGAATGGGGTCAGCAACCCAGCAGCCTAGAAATCATGTCCAGCTCAAATGAAATTAGCCAGTTCCATAAAGATTTTTCTGGCATAATTTGTACTGCAAGTCTCTGTTCTCCTGGGGGGAAAGGATGACCTCACATCTTCTCATTATTCTTTCCTCCCCTTAAGGTATTTCTTGTCATCTATTATCATATAAGTCCTGCGTTGTTCGTTACCCTTGATGCGCGCATCTTACCGGCCCAACTGCTTTCTACAGTCCTTGAGGGCAAAGCCTGTTTCTTCCACATCTTGGAACCTGCTAGATAGCAGAGCCCGGTGTCAGGGATAGAGTTGGTATCGATAAGGGTTTGTTCATTTATTGAGCCACGGACAGCTGTGTTTAGTTCTTCTGTGAAGCATTTGTCTTCATATATAATCTACCGTAGCGGGCCAGGTAGTATTACGAGTTGTGACTGCCAGGATTTCTCAGTCACACGAAAGGCAGGATAATGTACGAGTTAAAAGAATTCGTGGGCTTTAGAGAAAATGCACCTGAATTTAAATTCTAGTTCTGCCACTTCCTAGTTATGTGATCTCAGCCTCTGTGAACTTCAGCCTACTTATCTGTAAAATATATATGGCAAAAGTTCTCCCAGAGGATAATAAAAATGCTAAGGGTGCTCGGTGCACAGTAGATACTCAACAAGTGGTGGCCAGTTCCGCGTGACTTTGTCGTACTCCCCTCTACTCTTACACACTTTGTCCAAAACCCATTCAGGTTCGCCAACCCATTGTTCGATCATCTCCCAAAGCACAGAATGATGATGTCCATAGTCACGCAGTGGCTCGGTTCTCCCTTTGTGCAAAAGACAAATGAGATCGGTTATGCAGACTCGTGTGGGGCAAAGGTGGTGTAAACAGGATACAAGTGGTGATTTGTGAATGGTTATGACACCTTGCCTCAGGCAAATCCTCCAAGTTGAATTTACAGGGTTTTTGCTCAATGGAAAAAAATACACTACGGGTAACAAGTCAATTAAAACTCAGCCATCACCAAGAAAACAGTTTCATGGCACATACAATGCAAAGAAACAGAAATGTGAAGCATAAAGCTGAATTTTGACTTTATTCAAAGTGCTTAGCTTACATTCTAGAAGTGCAACCTACAGCCGTGGCTCGTGGGCTATTATTTCTGCCTGAAGTTACTCTTTATCAACTTCATGATTATGGAAAATTTGTGAGTACAAGACAACATATTTCTATTTAGTGAGAAGATTAGGTTCTATCTGGGCCTAAAGGTTGATGTGCACCGGGGCTCCTGGGTGGCCTAGTTGGCTGAGCTTCCGACTTCAGCTCGGGTCATGATCTCGCAGTTGGCTTGGTTCATGATCTCGCAGTTGGCTTGGGTCATGATCGCGCAGTTGACGAGTTCGAGCCCCGCCTCGGGCTCTGTGCTGACAGCTCAGCCTGGAGCCTGCTTCTGATTCTGTGTCTCCCTCTCTCTCTTCCTCTCCACCCGCTCGTGCTCTGTCTCTCTCTTTCTCAAAAATAAAGATAAACATTTAAAAAAAAATTAAAGGTTGATGTGCACCAATTTCTAAGATATAAAAAAGGGTTTTTTTTATTTTTTTTATTTATTTTTGAGAGAGACAGAGAGAATGAGTGGGGGTTGCAGAGAGAGGGAGAAAGAGAATCCCAAACAGGCTCCACACCACCAGCATGGAGCCCGATGTGGGGCTTGGACTCACAAACCCACCAACCGTGAGATCATGACCTGAGCTGAAACCAGGAACTGGACGCTTAACTGACTGAGCCGCCCAAGCACCCCTAAGATTTAAAAAGTTTTAAAGGCTCAAATCTGGACAGATTGTGTTTTTATGTCCCCTCCTCTAACATTCAGATTACCAGAGAATCAAAGAACCATGTGCCTAATTCTCTAATGAACCCCAAGGCCCGTGTAATACATCCTTCAGTCCACTGGGAAGCCTGCAAGCTAACTGCTCGATAAAGATTCCCAAGCAACAAAGTTGGTTTCTGGATAAGGAGGGAAGCAGACAGCTGGTTTCCGTTTCCTGCACTACTCTTTATTGTCAGCGGTCCTTTGGAAATCCATCAGCTTTTTCCGTAAGTGACAAGGTAGGACGAAGTGCTCACTGAGATCCCATGAGCTCTAAAAACGTATGGCCCAAAAGCAGCCTTCATGTCACATCCCCAACAACCTTAAGAAGCATCCTCCTGTCTAATTTCACTTATAGCCTTCATCAGGACCTTCTCCCCCGGGCACTCCTCAACGTCACAGTGGGAAGGAAATAGGCAGCTGTGTCCTAGGAAAAAAACACTCCTGTTCATATGAACACACTAATTTGAAAATATATGAGCACCTCGTGCTCAATGCAGCATTATTTACAGTAGCTAAGATATGGAAGCAACTCAGCCATGAAAAAAGAATGAAAGTGTGCCATTTGTGACAACATGGATGGACCTAGAGAGTATTATGTTAAATGAAACCAGTCAGACAAGGAAAGACAAACACCATGATTTCACTTACATGTGGAATCTGAGAAACAAATGAACAAGACAAAACAGAAGCAGACTCGTGGATATGGAGAACAAACTGGTGGTTTCCAGAGGGGAGATGAGTGGGGGAATGGGCAAAAGGGGTGAACAGTATGAAGAGGGACAATCTTCCAGTTACATAGTAAATAAGTCACAGGCATGTAACGTACATCGTAGGGAATGTAGTCAATGATATCATAATAACTTTCTGTGGTGACGGTCATTAACTAGACTGCTTGCGGCGATCATTTTGGAATGCATACAAATATTGAACATCTAGGTTATACACCTGAAACTAACATAGTACCCTATGTCAATTATACTTCAATGAAAGAAAAAAAGACATTCTTTTTCATATTTCTCATGACCCTTTCCTATAAGCTGACCCCAAGAAGTAATCTGAACTATAAAGCTGTAGTGGCAGGACCCATGATCAATAGGCCGGAGAGCACGGGTGTTTTCGCATTGGTATAGCTCCTGATGAAACCAAAACTATGCATTGGGCTCCCATGTTTCAAATGGTATTTTCTGGGGATTATGGTAAGAGTGACTGGAATTTCAAGCAAGGGAGACACATTCAAGCTGCTTCCCAGAATGGCTGGGATACGGAGATCTCATAGAAACCTCACAGCCATCCCACCCACAGGAATCGCAATGGGAAGCTGGGGCACGTGCTCTGGCCACCACAGCGTCTCCATCTCGTGGTACCTCTTCTCTCCGTCCATCTACCTGGGGCTACTTTATGCTTGCTCACCATATTTGCTGCCTCACATGTTTGGTTTAAGCCTGTTGTCCATTTCTTTAGACCTAATTCTCGGTCACCTCTCTGAATATCTCTGTTCATCTTCTGGCCCCACCACTACCTACTTTCTCCTCCTGGTGTTCTAATTGCAAATGCTTGCAAAGAGAAATTTTATGAGACTTCCACATCTTTCTGAAAGCCAAACCACACAGGAGACACGTGGCTGGCCAAGCTATAACCAGACAGCCCAGAATCTAGTGCCTTCTCCTGGACCAAGTTAATTGGACCACATTGTAAAACTAGCTCCTGCCCATCAGAATGACTGTGTGCAGTAGTCTCCCTGGGGTTGGGAGATAGAGAGTCACTGTTGCCCAGGACTTGACAGAATAGACTTCTCTAAGAGGCAGCTCCGGGCGTCTAGAACCATGAATGTGTCCTTACTTTTTATATCTTTTCCTATTAAAAAAAAAAAAAAGGCTGGACTGACAAACAATCTAAGAGTCATTTCGTCAGTGTCCTATATGTGTGGTCCAGCAGGTACAATACCTCATTACTGTTGGCCTCTAAACTCAATTTATTGGTTCTCTTTTCTTATCTGAAAATAGGTCTTAAATTTTTTTTAACATTTATTTATTTTTGAGACAGAGAGAGACAGAGCATGAACAGGGGAGGGGCAGAGAGAGAGGGAGACACAGAATCTGAAACGGGCTCCAGGCTCTGAGCTGTCAGTACAGAGCCCGACGCGGGGCTCAAACTCACGGACCGTGAGATCATGACCTGAGCCGAAGTCGGACGCCTAACCGACTGAGCCACCCGGGTGCCCCTGAAAATAGGTCTTAATGATCTACCTCTGAAGGCTATTTGGAAGGACACCTAACAAAATATCAGAAAGCTACTAGTAAGTGTAGCTACATGTTGGTAGAGTGGCATTTTTCTTATTAATACTACAAATAATAATAATAATCTTAAACCTCTTATGCGTCTTTTTTTTTTTTATGTCCAAGGAGGCTTAGTTGAGAAACTGACACCTACTTTGTGAGAAATGTGATCTTTTTACACTACACCAGGGCTTTCATAAATCCTCAGCTACAACTCTATAATTTGTTTTACACCATCAACTCCCACATCATTCCTATATTATTATAAAATCCAAGCAGCTACACTATAAATTTTAAGATATGGACTTTGAAACCCTCAACTTTCCAGTCATCAGGGCTTCAAGCATTTTAAGAAACCAATCAGAACTGGCAGGAAGGACAGAGGAAAACAGAAGCGAATTCAGGCCTTTTTGATTTCTTGTTCCTTGAAAACAAAAAGGACCTGTGTGCCAAAAGCCTGTATGAGAGGAAGAGAGACAAATGGAGACAGTGGGGAAATCTGGGAGTTAGTGCAGCCAATCCTCCCAAATGCTCGAAGTCCTATTCTAAATGTTAAAATTTAAAGTCCATATAGTTTTATAAGATGTTTCCAGGAAATTTAAAAATTTCCCAAGTAGACTCAGGAAAATCTCAAGAGATTTTCTACCAAAATATTCCAAAGCAGTAAAGCCTTCAGACTCACTTGGATTGAAGAAGCCATTTGGGTAGAAGAGTCCTCTCCACCTCTGAGAGTTCAGGAAGGCTCTCTGGGGAAGTCTGTGGAAGCCTCTTCAACAGGTCTTCATGGAGAGGCAGCCCAGGCTTGGCCCAACCGTCTTGAGGCTGTTCCGGGAAATCCCGATTTAACCATTAGAGTCACGTCAAGCTTTGCCCCAGAATTCGTTGTATTTGGTCTTGTTGTAATCAGAAACATTTATAGAAAATCCTGATAAATCCAAATGAGATGTAAAATACCTTATTACTTCTTCTGAGAAGAAAAAAAATTACCATGATAACATCAGCTATTTGCCTATTTAAAATGCCAAAATTCCAGGGGCCCCCGGGTGGCTCAGTCGGTTAAGCATCCGACCTCAACTCAGGTCACGATCTCGCAGTTCATGAGGTCGAGCCCTGCCTTAGGCTCTGTGCTGACAGCTCAGAGCCTGGAGCCTGCTTCGGATTCTGTGTATCCCTCTCTATCTGCCCCTCCTCCACACTCACTCATGCTCTCTCTCTCTGTCTCTGTCTCTTAAAAATAAATAAACATTAAAAAACAATTTTTAAAAAATGCCAAAATTCCAAAGCCATGGTTGAAGTCTTTACATGATCTGCTAATGTTCTGAACCTTCTCGGCTTACCGTTTACCCAGTTATCCCATTACTTAATTCATGTTCAGAATTATCTCAGAGAAAGTTCCATGTCTTCCGAAATCCAAGAAAGATGTAATTAAGCTTGCTGTACTCTCCATATTAAAGCAGGGACACCTTTTATTACCACGTTATAAGTGTGAGTTTATAAGCTCTCCAGAGACGAATTTTTCACATCTGAATGGCCAGCTGCCTGTAACACAGGCTGCTTATCCAGTGGACAAAGTAGTCAGCTTTTCAACTCAATTTTCCTCATGGTTTTTTTCTCATTTAAAAAAAATCCAGTTTTATTTTATTTATTTATTTTTTTTTTTTTTATTTTTTTTTATTTTTTATTTTTTTTTATTTTTTATAATATATGAAATTTATTGTCCAAATTGGTTTCCATAAAACACCCAGTGCTCATCCCAAAAGGTGCCCTCCTCAATACCCATCACCCACCCTCTCCTCCCTCCCACCCCCCATCTACCCTCAGTTTGTTCTCAGTTTTTAACAGTCTCTTATGCTTTGGCTCTCTCCCACTCTAACCTCTTTTTTTTTTTTTTTTTTTTTTTTTTTTCCTTTTTTCCTCCCCCTCCCCCATGGGTTCCTGTTACGTTTCTCAGGGTCCACATAAGAGTGAAACCATATGGTATCTGTCTTTCTCTGTATGGCTTATTTCACTTAGCATCACACTCTCCAGTTCTATCCACGTTGCTACAAAAGGCCATATTTCATTTTTCCTCATTGCCACGTAGTATTCCATTGTGTATATAAACCACAATTTCTTTATCCATTCATCAGTTGATGGACATTTAGGCTCTTTCCATAATTTGGCTATTGTTGAGAGTGCTGCTATGAACATTGGGGTACAAGTGCCCCTATGCATCAGTACTCCTGTATCCCTTGGATAAATTCCCAGCAGTGCTATTGCTGGGTCATAGGGTAGGTCTATTTTTAATTTTTTGAGGAACCTCCACACTGTTTTCCAGAGCGGCTGCACCAATTTGCATTCCCACCAACAGTGCAAGAGGGTTCCCGTTTCTCCACATCCTCGCCAGCATCTATAGTCTCCTGATTTGTTCATTTTGGCCACTCTGACTGGCGTGAGGTGATACCTGAGTGTGGTTTTAATTTGTATTTCCCTGATAAGGAGCGACGCTGAACATCTTTTCATGTGCCTGTTGGCCATCCGGATGTCTTCTTTAGAGAAGTGTCTATTCATGTTTTCTGCCCATTTCTTCACTGGGTTATTTGTTTTTCGGGTGTGGAGTTTGGTGAGCTCTTTATAGATTCTGGATACTAGCCCTTTGTCCGATATGTCATTTGCAAATATCTTTTCCCATTCCATTGGTTGCCTTTTAGTTTTGTTGGTTGTTTCCTTTGCTGTGCAGAAGCTTTTTATCTTCATAAGGTCCCAGTAATTCACGTTTGCTTTTAATTCCCTTGCCTTTGGGGATGTGTCGAGTAAGAGATTGCTACGGCTGAGGTCAGAGAGGTCTTTTCCTGCTTTCTCCTCTAAGGTTTTGATGGTTTCCTGTCTCACATTCAGGTCCTTTATCCATTTTGAGTTTATTTTTGTGAATGGTGTGAGAAAGTGGTCTAGTTTCAACCTTCTGCATGTTGCTGTCCAGTTCTCCCAGCACCATTTGTTAAAGAGGCTGTCTTTTTTCCATTGGATGTTCTTTCCTGCTTTGTCAAAGATGAGTTGACCATACGTTTGTGGGTCTAGTTCTGGGGTTTCTATTCTATTCCATTGGTCTATGTGTCTGTTTTTGTGCCAATACCATGCTGTCTTGATGATGACAGCTTTGTAGTAGAGGCTAAAGTCTGGGATTGTGATGCCTCCTGCTTTGGTCTTCTTCTTCAAAATTCCTTTGGCTATTCGGGGCCTTTTGTGGTTCCATATGAATTTTAGGATTGCTTGTTCTAGTTTCGAGAAGAATGCTGGTGCAATTTTGATTGGGATTGCATTGAATGTGTAGATAGCTTTGGGTAGTATTGACAAAAAAATCCAGTTTTATTGAGAAATAATTGACACGCATCTCCATATAAATTTAAGGTGTATGAGATGGTTTGATTTACGTATGTTGTAAAATGATTACCACAACAGGTTCAGGTAACACCCATCTTCTCAGGTATAAAGAAAAAAGAAGAAAAAAAGGAAAAAAAATGTTCTCTTTGTGATGAGAACTCTTAGGGTTTATTGTCTTAACAACTTCCCAGGTACCACACAGCAGTGTCAGCTGCGGCCATCATGATGTTCCTCTCATCCTGGTGCTTATTTACATTATAATGGGAAATTTACACCTTTTGATAACCCTCTTCCAATTCTCCGTCCCTCACTCTCTCCCTCTGGTGGGTGGAGGAGGGGGGAGGAGGAGAGAGTCTGATCTCTTTCTCTCTGAGTTTGTTTTGTATGTTTGTTTGTTTTTAGAGTCTACATGTAAAGTGAAGCCATACAGTATTTGTCTCCCTCTGATTTATTTCACTCATCATAATGGAAGTTTATAACTTGAGGAAGTTCCATCCATGTTGTGGTCAATGGCAAGATTTTCTCATTTTTTATGGCTAAATAGTATTCCTGTGTGTGTGTGTGTGTGTGTGTGTGTGTGTACCACAACTTCTTTCATCCATCCATCCATCCATCCATTAGTGGACACATAGGTTATTTCCATTTCTTGGTTATTGTGAATGCTGCTGCCATGAACATGGGGGTTCAGATGCCTTTCAGAGTGAGGGGTTTTATTTCCTTTGGATATATTCCCAGAAGTAGAATTGCTGGGTCAGGTGGTAGTTCTATTTTTAATTTTTTGAAGACCTTGTCTACTGTTTTCCATAGAGGCTGTACCAACTTACATGCACCCTAATGGTGCACGAGGGGTCCTTTGCTGCCATATCCATGCCAGCATCTGTTATCTCTTGTCTTTTTGATTATGGCCATTGTAACAGTGAGATGATATCTCATTGTGATTTTAACTTGCATTTCCTTGAGGACTAGTGATGCTGAGCATCTTTTCATGAACCTGTTGACTTCTTGTATATTTCCTTTGGAGAAATGTCTGTTTGGGTCTTTTGGCTATGTTGGAATTAGGTTATTTATTTTTTTCTACTCCCTAGTTGTATGAGTTCTTTATGTATGTTAGATATTAACCCCTTATCTGATACAGAGTTTGCCAATATTTTTTTTTCCCATTCTGTAGGTTGTCTTTTCACTTTATTGATGGTTTTTTTTGCTGCACAGAAGCTTTTTAATTTGATTTAGTCCCACTCAGTTATTTCTTATTTTATTCCTTGTGCTTTAGGGGTCATATCCAAAAATAACATTGCCAAAAGAAATTGAAGAAGATCTAAATAAATGGAGAGATCCCCTGAGCTCATGGATAGGAAGACTCCATATTGCTAAGTTGTTAATACCAGCCAAAGTGATTTACAGGCTCAATGCAATCCCTATCAAAATTCCAACAGTTTTTGCTGAAATAAAAAAGCCAATCTTCAAGTTCATATGGAATCACAAGACACTGTGAACAACTAAAACAATATGGAAAAAGAAAAACAAAGCTCGAGGACTCATTGCCTGATTTCAAAAGTAGGGGTTGGGGGTGGGGATGGGTGGTTGTGAGTTAGTTTTTGATGGTTACAGAATTTCTGTTTGGCCTGATGAAAAAAACTTTGGGGTAGATGCTCACGATAGTTGTACAACTTTGTGAATGTAATTAATACCACTGAAATGTCCACTTAAAAATGGTTCAAATAGCAAATTTTATATTATATATTTTTTACCACAATGAAAGTGTTTTTTAAATAATTTAATGTTGCCACAAAAGAAAGTTAACCAAGGAATCCAATGCCTTAGTATAATTAGGGTTTTTTTTTTTTAATTAGTCTTCAAAAGTTATCAATCTCTGTTTACTCTAACCTTGCTTTATACGAAATGTTGAAAAGGTCACTTTCTACAAATTTTTATATTATGTCAAAATTCCTCCTAACACTGTTCTAGGATTTCAGCCCAGATTGAGGTTAAATGACCTCCTGGCAGCCTCTACCAGCCTCTACTCAACTGTCAGCTGGCTTTTGTTTCCTCAATTATTTGTCCGCTCTTTAGATGTATGTCAGCCACCAACTCGTCCCCACTCATTTAATAAAGCTAAATAAAAGCATGACCACCTATCCATTCTTTCTGACGTTTCTGCTCCTGTCCTTCCTATTTTTCCAGCCACCAAAAAGAAGCAGAAAGAGCAAAATGAGTTCGAAGTAAGTTCCCTTGTCACTGGAACCCTCTGTGATTAACTGTTCGGCAATCAAAATGTTTCCTGTTTTATATCAGGCCTCCACGTCTCCGTTTCAGCAAGAATTGCAAGCTGTTAGATTGTGCTTTAATTTGCTAGTAATTTAAATACATAAATACTACTTTCACACAGAGTTACTCTGCTTCTTGTGACCGCATGTGTAAGCACAAAAAAATCCCACTCTGCTCTATAAATGTAACGCAATATTTAAAACAACATAGCAAGGACGCTTACATACTTTTGTTTTTCTTATTGTACAATAGATGTGTAAAATATGTAAAAAATAGAAAACATCGGAAAGTGTAAGGAAGAAAATTAAAACCATCAAAACCTCACTACCCAGAAGGCATAAAGCTAATATTTTTGGTCTATTTATTTACAGTTGTTTTCTGTACACACAGATACACAAGTAATTTGGATCATAAAGGGCTTTCTCTCAGTATTAAAATCATGTATTAGTCACAAAAAATTTGGAAATACAAAATTAAAGGATAACAAAACTATTTTTATCATCATTTAGTTGTAATAATTGTTACATTTTTGCTATGTGAGCTTCCAGATTTTTTCTGTTAATAACTTTGTTTAGAGAAGATATAAAAGCTATTGATGGAAACTTGGAAAATATAACAACTTATTTGGAAAACCTACCACTGGTGTAGAGCCTTATGAAGTATAGAAATAGTTACTTTAAAGCGATAAAATTACTTTAAAGCAGTTCTACACATGTCATTTAGTAAGAGAACATGGCTATTTTCTCAAGTCACCAAATATTCTGCTAAAGCATGAATTTTAATACTTAAAATAAAATGTCGTTGTCTGTACCCTATCATAATTTAATTATCCCGGTTTATGTTTTTTTAATTGTCCTATCTCCTGTTCAGATTATGAGGATACTAACTTTTTTGCACCTTCACCAAAAACAGAAATTATTATTATATTTTTAAATCTTCACTAATTTTATAGATAAAAATGCTGTCATTAAACCCATTAAAAATGTGTTTTTTTTAATTTTTAATTTACTCTGGTTTGATTATTAGTCATAGTAACATTGTAAAAATATCTATATCGATTGTTTTAATTCTTTTGTGGATGGCTGTGGTAAGTCTCATTTATCTTTGCTTTTCCTTCCTACTGACTTACAGCTTTTTCTCTATGAAAACTTTCTAGTTCATGAAAATTATACAAATTTTGCAAACTGGTTGTGTTAATGTTCAATTTATAGGTATTCTTATAGAGAAAATCTTTTTAATAAAATTGAATCTACCATTTTTCCATTTAGTTCCCCTTTGTAGTTATTCTTAGGTAGCCATCCCTGCTTTTCAGTTATTTAAATTTTCACCTATATTTTATTTTTAAATGATTTTTGTTTTCTTATTCAATTCTTAATAAATCTGCATTCAATTTAGTATACTATTTGAAGTACACAGTTGAGTTTCCTAGTTTTTCCAATAACTTAACACGAATAATCAAGTTATTGAAATGTCTACCCTTATCTGAAATGCTAGCTTTGCCATATATCACATGTCCTATATGTAACTTGGTGTGTTTCTGGACTTTTTTTCTATTCCACTGATAGATTTATCAGCATTTCATTATTGAAATTATTGCAACTTTATAAACATCTTAATGCCTCTCAGTTCCAGTTCCGGTGGCCTACGTGTTTCTTCTTCAAAAATATTTTTGCCCACGTTATGATTATTATGTTTCAAAAAACTTTAGACTCATTTTACAATAGTAGGAAAGTGACTCTCATAATTTAATTGAAAACATTCCCCCAAAGAATGATACAAAACTTTTAAGTAGTTTTATGACTGTGAACGAGACACTCAAAGCTCAACTTTCCATAGGAGGGTCTTTAAGGACCTCCCTTCTGTGACACTCTTTAGATCTAAACAAGAAGGGATTTTTTACCACTTTGCAGAACAACTCTAACAGCAGCCAGAAGCGCAGGCCAGATAATCATGTGCATAAGGTGCACACATCAACAAACAAGGATGCTTCTGACTTTGACTTCTACCTATGCGTGGAGAAGATTGAAAGGATGAGTAAGTAGTGATTCTCCTAAGATCCTCAGCCACAATTTCTAGATCGTAGTAAAACAACGAAACTCTGTGCCCTTAACGAGTCACAGTATGGACAGTGGTGGCAGATAAATTAGTGGCTATAAGTTGTCTGCAATTTGAAATTTTGCTTTAGGGTCAAGTTGGCATTTTCATGGAAGGTTACTCTTTCTTTCTTTAGGTTCTTAAGGAATCACACACTGTGTATTCTTTGCAAAGAAGAACCAGGCTCTAAAAACCATTGCTTTAAGTAGGTTAATCTGATAAGAAACCCTCAGATAGAGAAATAAACAAGCAAACACTGCCATTATCATTCCCAGGAAGTTTTCTTGTCAACTGTTTGCGAGTTCTGTAAAGAACTTTTAGGTTTCCTTTTCAAAAAAGGGCGATTTTTTGCAGTTAGATTCAGTAACTAGAAAGTCTGTTTAAGTGGCTAAATTTGAATCTGTCCTCTTCTCTCCCAGTCTTATTATAGGCAACTAAAGTTTTGTCAGCTGACTTGTTAAAGATGAGTTTATTGCTATACAAAAAGTTGATTTCTGAAAAATCAATTGCATTGCGAAATTTTCTGAAATGTATGATAGGGTTGATAACGCTCACCGGGCATTCAAGAGAAATAACTCTTCATTTTCTTTGAGATTCTATTACCCACTGTGTGTCTACCACCCCAGTCTCCCCCCTTCTCTCTCCCTTAGCTAGAGACAAAAAGGCATTTCATTCTTTGAGATTCTTATATTTTACCTGTATGTAAAAGAAAGGAGCCTCTCCATCGGGTCTACTAGACTCTACAACTTTGACCCCTTCATTCATGTATCCATTCTTCAAGTATTCGTTGAACATCTACATCACACTAGATATTATGCTAAACAGTGAATTGTAACTTTTGTAACAATTTTTTACTTGGGGTACTGAAATACACCAATATGAGGTCTACAGTCAGGGTCTAAGGAGAAACCAGAGAAACAAAACTACGTTTTAATATACCCCTATGATCATGTATCATTTTCAGCCTTTATCACTTGACCTTCTCTTATTTGTCTAACTTTCAAAAGGTGAAAATATATTAACTATTGGGTTCAGCAAGTATATTTTCTATTTAAAAAAATTTTTTTAATGTTTATTTCTGAGAGACAGAGACAGAACATGAACCAGGAAGAGGCAGAGAGAGAGGGAGACACAGAATCCGAAGCAGGCTCCAGACTCTGTGCTGTCAGCACAGAAGCCGACACGGGGCTCGAACTCGTGAACTGTGAGATCATGACCGGAGTCGAAGTCGGACGGCCAACCGACTGAGCCACCCAGGTGCCCCAACAAGTATATTTTCTATTGATGGCCTCTAATATTTACCTGCTGAAGCCCACATTTTCAATGCATTGCTCTATCTTCTGCCTTGTTCACTAATCCCATCCTACCTAAACATATCTGACTCAGGATATAAGATGTCGTATCAAAAAGACCAGTTGATAATTATGTTTCCATGACCTATGCTAATAGATATGTTAAAAGGCATTCTTCATAAAGGAAGAAAAAGATCCCAGATGGGACTTTCAATCTCCAAAAGGAAAGAAATGTTGTGAAAATGGCAAATATGTTGCACATAAAAGATTTAAATATTTTTCTGGTAACGTTAAAATTTCCATTAAAGGTCAGCGACTACATAACGCAGCATATTCATGGGTCTGTACCATATGTAGACACAAAATGAAGGATTAAAATAACACCAAGGATGAAGGGATAAGCGCGAGAAACCCATACACTGTAGTAAGGGTTGTGTATTATAACTAAGAGGAGGCAAAGCCAATAGAAAACAAATCAAAAAACGCAATAGTTAAGCACATCAATATTAAGAATTACAGCTGATGATATTAACTGTAAATTATCTGGGACTTCATCCACATCCCCAACGCATCTCCAAGTCCCTCCTGTCAACCACAGGGTCTCCTAAAAGGACCAGAAAACAGAGATGCAGAGCTTCATCTCCTAGCTCCTTCTGCTCCCATCTTCTGGTCACAGCACTGCAAATCCACTTCTGGATCATCTCTCTCCTTCCATTCTTGGAGACTAACTCCAGAAACTCTGTCTCCATCCAGTCTGATGGGAGACCCAGGAAGATCACCAGACATGAAAATAAATGGCTGAAGCCTGGGGGAGGCTTATAACATGGGAATCACTAGATGTGATGTGGCCAGAAGTTTGCGCATATTTGGGGAGATTTTCCAAAGGATTTTATCCAGGTAGTTGGTGAATATATATAAAAGAAGACCTGGGCTTCTCATTAAATAATTGGCAAATGATTTCAGTAGCCATTCCTCCAAAGAATATATACAAATGACCAAAAAAACATATGAAAACATGCTTAACATCATTAGTAACCCAGGAAAAGCAAACCAAAATCACAGGGAGAGCTCACTCTATCTCCACTGGTATGGCGATAATAGTAATAATCAGCAGCAGCAGCATCTATTCAAATATTGGTTAAGATGTGGAGATGTTGTAACCTCATCCGTTGGTGTTGGGAATGTAAATGGTGCAATGATATTGGGGAAAAAAATTTTGGCAGTTTCTCAAAAGTTAAAGATAGCATTACCATACAATAGGCAATTCCACTCCCAGGTATACGCCTAAGAGAAATGAAAACACATATCTACACAGAAACTTGTACTTAAATATTCATAACACTTTTATTTGCAGTAGCCAAAGAGTAGAAACAACCTGTCCATTAACTGATGAATGTATAAAAAAATGTGCTATGTCTATACAATGGAATATTAGTCATAAGAAGAAATAAAATACTGGTCTATGCTAATACACAGGTGAACCTTGAAAACACTAGGCTAAGTGAAAGAAGTCAGTCACAAAAGTCCACATATGGTATGATCCCTTTTATAGGAAGTGTCTAGATTAGGCAAATGCATAGAGACAGAAGTTGGGTTAGTAGTTTCCAGGGGCTTGGTAGGAAAAAGAATGGGAAGTGCCTTCTCATGGACATGAGGTTCCTTTTTGAGTGATAAAAATGCACTAGATTCAGAGAGCAGTCATATTTGCACAAACTTTCTAATATATTAAAAGACCATTGAATGGCATACTCTAAAACGGTGAATTGTATTGTATGTGAATTGTACCTCAATAGAGCCATTATAAAAAAGAAACATGCAGACGATACAGATATTATAGACATAGACTTTAAGACTTTTCATGTACTTCACCAAATAGATGACAAGATGACATCTATAAAAGAAAGAATAGCATAAAAATTTGGGGGCTAAAAAGTAAAATTTAACTAAACCTACTGCCTCAGAACTAGGTGAAACAATAGTTAAGCACAACAAAAGAAAAGATTAGTGAACCGAGACATATGTCAACTGAAAATATCCTGATAAATGCAAAAATAAAAAAAGGGATAGGAAATTCAGAAGTGGGGAAAAGAGAAATCTGGAGTATGGTACAAAATTCAAATAAATAGTATTTAATTGGTTTCCCAGAAAAAAAGAAAAGGGGGGATATGGGAAAGAAATAATAGAAGAAGAGATACTGACTAAAAAAATGTATACTGACAAATGATAGTGGACATTATACTGAAGAATTTCTACAAAACCCAAGAAAGATAAAGACAAAGAAAACCACATTTTGGCAATCAGGATGAAATTTAGAAGAGAAAAAGAAAAGACTTGATCTTGTCTCAGTTTATCATCTCATGGTTGTGAGATCGAGCCCCATGACATGCTCCATGCTCAACATGGGATTCTCTCTCTCCCTCCCTCTCTCAGTCTCTCTCTCTCTCAAAATAAATAAACTTTTTTTAATAAAGAAAACAATTTAAAAGCACCCAGAAAAAAAAAGACACCTACCTTCAAAGGAGCAAGAAGATTAAAAGTTGACTTTTGATAAATGAATTATAGAATTCAGAAGAAAATAGATTGGTATCTCTAAAGTGTTGTAGAAATAGAAGCCAGATGTCTAGGTAGCCAAGGTAATGGATGTGGTATAAATCTCAATTTCTTACTATATCTTCCAAAAGAAAATGAGTAACAACAATAATAAATAAATCTGCATAATCCCATGAAATTAGTATAATTAGACCTCACTGAAAATTCTGACTTCAAGGCTCCTATAACTAGAAAAATGTACACCAAATCCAATGAGCTCTCTCTCAAAGTGCTGCTACAAATCGTCCCTAAGAGAAGTGCAGCTCAAAACAAAACAAAACAAAAAAAAAAACCCCAAAACTCTACAGAAGAGAGAAGAATGGAAATGTCATCAGACATGACATTAACGTAAATCAACCTTTATAAAGAAAAAAAATCCTTCCTAGGTGTGAAAACAATAGAAAATTACACTAATAGATAAACTTACTACCTGCAGAGAAAGGACTCAAATAGTTCACATGAGACAAGGTTGAAATAACACTGTGGATAAGAAGATGGTAAAAAGAAAGAGGGGAAGCCCGTGAAAGTCCTCCTGGTGAGGGAAAAAGCAAGAGGAAATAAAAGGTTTCACAGGACTAAAGAAATCAAGCAAACTAACGTTAAAGGACACACCATCCTTCCCACTGAAACAAACCTCCATAAAACAAAGACACAAAGACTATCCATGAAGAGCTGTATTTCACTACATTAATGAAAGAGGATGTCTTAAACTATAAATGCTATAGAACACCCCAAACTACCAGCCCTCTCCATGGCAACACTAAGAAACGGTCTTCATCTACTGAAAATTACTCTAAAAATAAAACATAAAAAGAGAATAATTCAGTCAATGAAAACCTTCATGTCTCTAAAGACAAAACAAAAACAACAACAAAAAAAGGTGATGCCTCATATGTGGAACTCGAGAAAGACCATGGGGGAAGGGAAGGGAAAAAATAGTTTCAAACAGAGAGAGAGGAAGGCAAACCATAAGATACTCTTAAATACAGAGGAAAAACTGAGGGCTGATGGGGGGGCGGGGGGAGAGGGGAAAATGGGTGATGGTCATTGAGGAGGGCACTTGTTGGGATGAGCACTGGGTGTTGTATGTAAGCCATGAATCGCGGGAATCTACTCCCGAAACCAAGAGCACACTGGATACACTGTATGTTAGCCAACCTGACAATAAATTATATTTTAAAAAAGTGATGAAAAAGGACACAATCCTCCAAACTGAACTAAAATATCCATCAGGAAGTATTTAGGGATATGGGAGAAAAAAACAGTTTGCATGAGAAATTTTACAACTTAGAACACACAAGGAAACATAAAAAGGGCAGGACTGAAATGAGAGTCAGTTGAGCTGAGAGGAAAATAGAGAGAGAAAGGACAAAATCACTTCAGAGGAAAACACTAAGTGAAAACTTAATCAAAGAAGAAGAGACTAACTTGAAAGTCTATTAAGAAGCATTTAAGGAAAGAATGGAAATGAGGAAAATGAAAAGATTTTGAAAGATTTAGAAAGAATGTAACAAAGAGAAGCAAAGAAGACAAAGGTGACATAAAATTGGAGACCCAGAAAAAAGTTGTTTTAGAAAGTAGATTGAAATTCATATTTAAAAGTCTACTCTGGGAAACCTCAGTGGCTCAGTTGGCTAAGCAACCGACTCTTGATTTCAGCTCAAGTCATGATCCCAGGGTCGTGAGATCAAGCCCCAAGTTGGGCTCTGTTCTGAGTGTGTAGCCTCCTCTCTCTCTTTCTCTGTCCCTTTCCCTCTGCCCCTCCCCCACTAGCCCTTGCTTTCTTTCTCCCTGTTTCTAAAAATAAAAAAAAATAATAATTAAAAAACAAAAGTGTAATCCCAGAAAGTTCTCCATAAATAAAAGAGGATTCAAATCTTTGTAAAGAAAGGGTCCACGCAGTAGGAGGGAGCAACCACAGCAATCAGGTCTCAGACTGATCCCAGGGAAACCATGAGACTTTAAAGATAAAGAAAATGTCCTCAGGATTCACAGGGGGGAAAGAATTAAGTCAATTTATAAGGATACGAGAATTAGACCATAATTAAACTTACGTAAAATAACATACAGAATAGGTAACTATGCAACAGTATTTTCAAAACACTCAACTAACAAAAGTCTAAATCAAAGACAGTATACCCAGTCACACTGGTCTCTAAATATCAAGGCTATAGAAAAACAGCTTAAAGCAGGCAGTAACTCAAGGAATCCTGAGCCCCTTATCCCTTCTTGAATAGAAAATAATCTGTACTCAGCCCAAGAGATGACTAGGGAACTTCAAAAAAAAAAAAAAAAAGATGGCTGGTGGAATTTAATGTAAGAAAGTATAGATACAAAATTAAAACAAAATTGAGAATGAGGATGGAAAAATGATAAACCACATCTTACATGGTATATGCCTTATTTTTTCTTTTTAAAAAAATTTTTTTTTCAACGTTTATTTATTTTTGGGACAGAGAGAGACAGAGCATGAACGGGGGAGGGGCAGAGAGAGAGGGAGACACAGAATCGGAAACAGGCTCCAGGCTCTGAGTCATCAGCCCAGAGCCCGACGCGGGGCTCGAACTCACGGACCGCGAGATCGTGACCTGGCTGAAGTCGGACGCCTAACCGACTGCGCCACCCAGGCGCCCCTATTTTTTCTTTTTAGAGACAGAGTGTAAGTGGGGGAGAGGAACAGAGGGAGAGAATCCCAAGCAGGCTCCACACTTGACACTGAGCCCTACGCAGGCTCAACCTCATAACCCTGGGATCATGACCTGAGCGAAAATGAAGAGTCGGTGGCTTAACTGACTGGGCCACCCAGGAACCCCTATGCTTTCTTTTGTATTTGATGTTCTGACAAATTTGAAATTAGGCAACTCCTAAATCAAAGGCAATGAGGACAATAAATGGATATAAGTACAAAGATACCTAATAGAACAAAAATACAAACTTTCCTATATATCAACAAATTGTATAAAGAATTTTTAAACTATCATATAAAGGAACATGACAAATACAGTGCACATGATAACTATAACATAAAATAATATGGCATAAATGAGATAGGCTTCACTGACTTTTATAAAAGAGGGTTTTTAATTTAGCTGATAAAAAAAACAATTCTTTGCTATATATACAAGCTATGTCCCAAACTGATGGATTCTGAAAGGCTCAAATTAGATGGGCAAAATAAGACAAATTAATAGACAAAAATTAAAGTCATAGAGAATCTAATGATATAGCCAATAAGTAGACCACAGGGACATAAATAAACATACATAGTATATAAAATCTACCCTAGGAATGAAGAATTCACTTTCTTCTGAAGTGAACATCGGGGCGCCTAGGTGGCTCAGTCCATTGGGCATCCGACTTCGGCTCAGGTCACAATCTCACGGTTTGTGAGTTCAAGCCCCAAGTCGGGCGCTGTGCTGACAGCTCGGAGCCTGGAGCCTGCTTCGGATTCTGTGTCTCCCTCTCTCTCTGCCCCTCCCCTGCTCACACTCCGTCCCTCTTTGTCTCTCAAAAATGAATAAACATTAAAATTAAGCGTAAAGTGAACATACACAACACTGCTCGTGTATGAGGTCACAAAGAAAACATTAGTAAGCTTCATAACTTGGAAATATCTCAGTCAATACTCTCAGATCACAGTGTAGCCAAACTTGGAAATATTAATAAACTTTTTAAATGGGTTTCCTAACTGTTAATTTAAAAACTTCTATTAAACAACTCTTGAATGACAGAGAGGAATGCAAAGTGCAGTGAGGAGTCCACAGGATCTATTTTAAGCAGGCCTGAGAAAAGTCTATAACCTTTAATATATTTATCAATATAAATGAAAGGAGAAAAATAAATAAATTCTCAGCTCAAGAAGTTAGAAAAAGAACAACAAAATGAACCAAACACACACACACACACACACACACACACACACACAGACACGCACACACACACACTCACACACACACGGAAATGATAAAAATAAAAGTGGGATTAATACATTAGATAATAGAAAAATAGATTTAATTAAAAATCTAAATCCTGAGTTTTTAAAACTTAACAAAATAAACAAATTACCTCACTTAATAAAAAAAAAAGAATAAAAGGGCAATACATAGCATGAGAAATATGAGGGAAATCCTGTAGAAAGAAAGAGGACAGAAATAAAGGAATACATAAGAAAAATTAAGAAGCCTACAGTCGTACTTGGAGATTGTAATACACTTCTTTTACAAACCAAAAATTACTAGAGGAATAAAATATTTGAAAACAAAATTGACAAACTTAACCAAATTGACATTAATAGAATCCTGTATCCAACAGCTGCATGAAACACATTGTTTTCAAGTGTAAACTAAACATTTACCAAAAGTGACCATATGTTGAGCTATAAAGCAAGCCTCAAAAATTCCAAAGTCTTGAAATCATACACAGAGTACTCTCTGACCATAGTGGCATTAAACTGGGAGTAAACACAAAACATAACTGGAAAACCCCCCCAAATACTTGTAAGCTAGGCAATTCCTATTTAACCCATGGGCCAAAATAGAAATCCTAAAGGAAACTTAAAAAAAATTATTTTTGAACTGAACGAAAATAAAAACATAAGTCAAATTTTATGGAAAGAAGCTAGAGGGAAATTTAGGAAGAAATTAGTAAGTTTTTAAATACATACAGAAGGGGAAAATGCCTGATCTAAGTATCAATCTCAGGGAGCTAGGAGAAAAAAAAAAAAGAGAGAGAGAATTAAACAAAAACCTATTTAACAAAGAAGAGAGAACAAATCACTGAAATCGGAAAAAAAAGGTACATTTGAGGAAAATCAAGATCAAACTTAATGTAAAAAAAAGTAATAAAATTCATAAATGCTTAGCAAGATTGATCAAGATGACAAAAGGCATAAATTAGTCGTATTGGGAATGAAACAGTGGGCATGCTATAGGTTCCATAGGCCTCACAGATATTTTAAAAATAATAAAGATTTGGAACGCCTGGGTGCGTCAGTCGGTTAAGCGTCTGACTTTGGCTCACGTCATGATCTCACGGTTTGTGAGTTCGAGCCCCGCATCGGGCTGTGTGCTGACAGCTTGCAGCTTGGAACCTGATTGGGTTCTGTGTCTCCTTCTCTCTCTGCCCCTCCCCAACTTGTGCTCTGTCTCTCTATGTCTCTGAAAAAATAAATAACTGTAAAAAAAAAATTTTTTTTAATAATAAAGTTTTATTAGGAGTAATTCTATGCCAAGAAATTTGAAAATTCAGCTGAGATAGATAAAGTGCTTGAAAAATGCAACTTTGTATTCACGAAGAGAACTTCTGGCCCAGATGGCTTGCTGGTGAAATCTTCCGAGCATTAAAGAGAAACATAATATTACTTTGATTACACACTAAAAACAATAGATTTTAGAGAAAGAAAAAGAAAACATACTTACCAACTCATTCTATGGTTTCTTGACACTTCAACTAAAGAAGAACCTTTAGATGAAGGAAAAAAATCAATTTTAAGATGGGCCAGTAGCTTTTATAAAAGTAGATGTAAAATATCCTATTTTTTAAAAAAAACCGACAATCAAATCCAAAATATAGAAAAGGACAATGCATCTTGACCAAGTTTAATTTATTTTAGGGCTGTGATATTGACCAAACTTTTGCAGAAGAATCAATACCATTCACCGCATCGTTAGCATGAAGGAGAAAAATCATATGATTTTCTCAGTGGTTTGCATTTAATAAAATGCAAAACCTATGAAGAACTAAAAACAAAGCTTTTGGCACACTGGAAATGGCAGAAAACCCATAATCTGATGGCACATATGCCCAAAAAAGCTGACAACAAATACCTATATCATGGTGAAATACTGAAAGTACTTCCAGACAAGGAAGCCCACCACTTCTATTTATCATTTTCCTGTAGGTCTTTGCTGGTAAAGGAAGAAAAAATAAAAATTAGAGAGGGAAAAATACAACTATCACTATCTGAAGACAATGTTTTTATCTGTGTAAAAATCCTTAAAAATCTACATAAAAATTACTAGAATGAATAAATCAACTTAGCATGTTCTCCAGCGATAAGGTAAATATACAAATGTTAATTTTATTTCTATATTCTATATTCTAGAAATAAACTTAAAGATATGTAAGATCTCCACATCATAAAGAATGAGCCATTATTGAAGGAAATGGAAAGAGACCTGAATTAATGGTATGATATGCCATAGTCATGGATAGAAAAATCCAATAGAAGAAAAAAGTCAACTCTCCCAAATTTATGTAGAGATTCAATACAATCCAGATAAAATTCCTAGCAGATTGTGTGTGTCAGTACATTTGTGACAATGGTGATATGTAAGTTGACAAGTTGATTCTAAAATGGATATTAAAATGTGAAAGGATGGTAAAAACGACAACAATCTTGAGGAAGAAAAAGTTGGAAAACTTACACTATTAGATATCAAGACATAACAAGCCTGCCAGGAATAAAACAGAGTGGTATTGGTGCAAACAAAGGCAAACAGACCAGCAGAATATAAGAGAGGAACCAAGATACTCAAGTAGATACAGTCACTGAAGACAAAGGTGTCACTGCTATTCAGTGAAAAGGGACAGTACTTTCAATAAATAGTGTTCACTGAATTAGATATTCATTGTACAGACATTTTCTGCTACCATTATGCATAGCAACAATCAATTGTAGGTGGCATATAGGTCTATATATAAACATCTTCATGACTTTGGAGTAAGCAAAGATTTCTTAATCAGGACAAAAATTATTTTTTTAAGTAATGTCTACACCCAGCATGGGGCTCAAACTCACAGCCCCAAGATCAAGAGTCATATATGTTCCACCAACTGGGCCAGCCAGGTGCCCCAGGACAAAAATTATTAAAAATAAAATAACCATTGATAAGTTGAAATTCGTCAAAATTAAGTACTTCCGTTTGCCAAAAGACACCAATAAAGGTGTAAAAAAGAGACAAATATTGGGAGAACATTTTTGAATGCATGTATCTCATAAAGGACTTGTATCTAGAAAATCTTTCTCTCTTTCATTAGTTCTTTCTTTGTCTCTTTCTTTCTGTCTTTCTTTCTTTCTGTCTTTCTTTCTTCTTTCTTTCTTTCCTTCCTTCTTTCTTTGAGACCAAGACAGAGAGAAAGCATGAGCTGGGGAAAGAAGCAGAGGAAAAGAGAGAAAGAAAGAATATTAAGCAGGGTCCATGCTCAGTGTGGAGCTTGTTGCAGGACTCGATCCCACAATCCTGGGATCATGCCCTGAACTGAAATCAAGAGTCCAACGTTCAACCCACTGAGCCACCCAGGAGCCCCAAGAATTTATTTTTAAATTCTGGTCATCAGTATGGAAAACAGCAATCAACCCAATAGAAAACAGGCTACAGACTTGAAGAGTCTTCACGAAAGAAGGATATCAAAGGACTAATAAGTATGTAAAACGATGCTCACCATCGTTCATCATCAGGGAAATACAAACCAAAGCCACCGTGAGATTCTACTACATCTTACAAAATGGCCGTACAAAGTGGTGGCCAGGATTAGAGTATCTAGAAATCTTTGACACTTCTGATGATAGTATAAATTCACACAATTTCTTCAGAAAATTGGTTACCAGCATTTATTAAAGCTTAGGTTATGCATCTCCTATCACCAAGCAATTCTACATTTAAGAATATGCTCTCGTATATGCTACAAGAGAAATATGTAAGAATGCTCACAGCAGCATTAATCACCCCAAACTAGCAATAACCCAAATGCGAATAAGCAGTAATAAGTAATAATACATTGTGTTATATTCGTAAAATAGAATGTTATACAATGATAAAAATAAACTGTAACCACATGTCACAGCATGACAGAGTCTCACAAACATAAGGGTGGCTTAAAGAATGACGAAGCCAGACTAAAAACGAAGACATACTTTATGGCTTCATTAGCCATCAAGTCTAATCTACAGTGGTAGAAATCAGAATATTGCTATCATGACGGAAGGGGTACAGAATGACTGAAGGGACACGGGGGTGGGCTTTTTGAGGTGCTAGAAATATTCAATTTCTTTTTTTTTTTTAATTTTTTTTTCAACGTTTATTTTATTTTTGGGACAGAGAGAGACAGAGCATGAACGGGGGAGGGGCAGAGAGAGAGGGAGACACAGAATCGGAAACAGGCTCCAGGCTCTGAGCCATCAGCCCAGAGCCCGACGCGGGGCTCGAACTCACGGACCGCGAGATCGTGACCTGGCTGAAGTCGGACGCTTAACCGACTGCGCCTCCCAGGCGCCCCAAAAATATTCAATTTCTTGATCTGAGTGGTGGTTATACACCAGTATGTGCACTTTGTAAAAATCTGTACAGCTCTATACTTCACAATGTGTGTAAAACTGTCAATACGTAAATGTGTATATTCCCAGTATCTATAATTACATAGGTACGTATGTACATGTATATAAGTCCGTATGCATGTGTATACATATTGGCATATACAAACTTACCCAAGTAAAAAGCATCCCCTAAATGAAATGATACAGAGAATACCCTTCCAGGAGGTATTTGAGCTTTATATGGTAAAACTAATAACCCACAAGATTGTCATTTGCAATCTAGCCTTGACCCATGACAGGCGTTTGTTAAACGATCTCCCTACTCTTTTCCGATGATGTTTTTAGCAGTGAAACAATCTTAAAGATGCGGTTCCAGCAGCCACTGCCAACCCAGGAAAAGGAAGTGAAATCTATGGCCGTCCCCGGCTCCAGCGTAAAAAGAAATCATTAACACCAGGAGTTCACACTCTGTAGTAATATTAGCTTGACGGGAGAGGGCTCTGGGTTGTAAGACTCCTGTGCCTCTGATCACCCTGGTAGGCAGGCACCTATTTCCACCCCAGAATAAGGCCGGCTTTGCCCCAAGCTATAGGAACCTGCCAAGCCAGACAAGCGTGAACTTTAAGCAGAGCTCAGGGCCATCATTTTTGCAAAAGGTCCTATCAGAATGACCTTACAAAAACAACCACTAGAGTTAAGTTTTGATTAAGTGTATTAGGAAATGGAATTTTCTCTTATAGAGATGATAAACAACAGGAACTCTCCCTAGAGGAAAAAAAAAACAGAACTTTTAACATTTTAGAGAGACCCTCAAAGAAAAAAAATTATCATCTCTATTTTAGTGGCGTACTCAGAATGCTCTTTTTGAATTTCTGTAGCACATATCTCAGTATCAAATAGTTCAGAAAAATCCTCATTTGGCTTACCAAACAATCTTTATGTTACAACTTCATATTGTGACTATACATTTTAAAATTCACATTTCTTTTGGCAAATTGTTTCCTTAGGGGGAAAAATCATAAGCAAGTGTTTATTTTTGTGTTCAGTAATTATTTGCCTTATATTTATATACGATACCTTTCTCAGTTTCAGAACACAGCTTCTTGAAACAATGTCTACTTTCTCTTACACTTTTAATCCTTATGAGCCACTTACACAATTGGTTACAACATTAATCATGCTTCCCTTTTTATGAGCACATGAGGTGGGAAAAAAGTAATTGACTCAACATTTGGAGAAATGAGCCACAACCCTTTGCACAAAACTGTAGGTTTTTGTTGTTTTTGAAATTGAAGAAAAAAGGAGTATTTTCCCTTCGGAGATTTTCATGTGTACCACGAGAAAGAAGAAACCTAATTTTTGATAAGACGTTCATGACTATGCTGTCTTCTCTGCCCGTCTTCTCTGTCTTCTCTGTCTTCTCTGGACTTATCGAGTGAAGGATCATGACCTGGATTATTACGAATACCCAGAACACGAATGCACGCTCACAAATATTTGTTTAGGGGCTCCTGGGTGGCTCAGTCTGTTGGGCGTCCGACTCTGGCTCAGGTCAAGATCTCACAGTTCGTGGGTTCGAGCCCCGCACCGGGCTCTGTGCTGCCGGTTCCGAGCCTGGAGCCTGTTTCGGATTCGGTGTCTCCCTCTCTCTCTGCCCCTCCCCCACTTGTGCTCTGTCTTTCTCTGTCTCTCAAAAATAGATAAATGTAAAAAAAAATTGTTTTTAAATTTAAAAAAAAATTATTTGTCTATCTTCTACAGAAAAGAGCAGATCACATCTCCTGATGTCCTGAAGACAATGCACTTCCCTCCCGAAATCCTAACAAGCCAATTGTTTACAGAAGAACAGAGCTTAAGTGTTGCTCCAAAGGAAACTCATCCTCAAGGTCACACAGATTATTTGTAAGTGTATTTTCTTCCAACACCTGAACTCTCCTAAGCAGGTTATCTTTTTACATACAACGAAACCTCTTTACATACAATTGTATTTAATTGCTGTAATAGCCAGTTAAGTGCTTATTTAAGAAGGTCAGAGGGACCTTGAGCATTGGTACCAGTAAGATAACAAAAGACCTAGAAGATGGTTAGTGAAAAATCAAATGACATAGAGAAATCTCAGTCTAATAGGCAGAGATTCCGGCTCAGTGTTCTCTGTGAATTAATTCTTTTATCGGGAATGGTTTTACGAGCATTTTCCTTCTATGCATACCAATTCCAGAGAAGTGGTAATACCAGACTGGAAGGCATTACATCCAGCCAACTCAGAGCCATGTATTTATTGAAAAGTTTATCTCTGTATTAAATTCTCGCTGAAGAGGGTTTCATTAGACCCACAAGACCAGTATAAACAGGGAGCGGCAGAGTGATTTGGAAAATGAATCGGGATCTAACTTCCCGGTCTGTTTTTTGTTCCCATCGCTCATACACCAGCACTGCCAACCACACCGAGACAGAAGTGTGGATTCAAGTTGGATTTTTTTTTTTTTATTTCCTGCATTTGAGCAGGCCACAATTTATATCACTCAGGTCTCTTTAAATTAGTCCAAGAGGATTTCATTTTACTGGCCTGCTTGACTGGGATTCTTTTGGCACGATGGGTTCAGCTTTGTATACAACTGAGATTCATATTTTATGTGTGTGTAAAAACCCCAGCCATGAATCTAACAGCTCAGAGTTTCACCTTCCATTCTTTACAGCTCAGTTCAGAGCCCGGCACATTTCCATAGACCGAGTCTCAAGGCAGCTCCTGGCTGAGCCAAAAGGACAAAAGCTAAAAATAGATTCAGAAACTCGGGGGCGTCGGGAGGGGGAAAAAATGGGACTCTTTCAGTTCTCCTTTACATAGAACAGCCCAAATTAATATGATGCGGACATAATGCCTCCCTTTCACACATTTAAATTGAAATAGCACTTTGGGCCAGACGCTGTTTTCCGCTTTTAAGTTAAAGAAAGCCGGTGAATTGTCAGAGGCTTCTGAAATCCTATCACCCCCACGGCCCTCTTTGGCTAGGCTGCCGGGCTGCAACCTACTCTCTCTACTCCTTTTCCCCGGATACCACCCCCCCCCCCCACCCCAGCTCCCAGTTGTATCTCTTTTTTTCTGGTCTTGCTTTCCTCCTTCTTGACTGAGCCACAAACCTAAACAGCTAGGAAACAGAGCTAGGAAATTTTGCTGTGGGACGACTCTCATGATAATATTGCGGGCCTTTTGCAGAAACCCACGCCAGCGTGCATCCGCCAGGACATCGTCCGTTAGAATACGAGGTTGGTGGTGCCACATAGAAGGATCTATGTGCTAGGTGTAGGTGAATGGCGCCGAGCAAAGGCGCGGATGTTCCAGGTACTAGAACAGAGAACAGTGTCCAGAGGGGTGAAAAGATCCAGAAGAGTTTTGTTTCCATTTCTGTTGTCATCTCTGACCGTTTGTGTATTTGAACTCAAGCTGACTGCCTTCTCAGCACTTCCCGGCCCTACTAATGTCTCTAATGAGGTGCAAAGCCCACAGGTCCATAGAATTGTCAGTGTTGTAACAAAATGAAAGTTGCGATCGCAATACCACGTCCCTCTTAAAATAAGAGAAATCTTGTCTCTGAGGCTGGGATCCGTGAATTTTCTAGTGAATTCCTTCACTAGGGTGGGAGTCTTTAATTTCCATCACCATGTAAATATGTGAAAGCATTATATAGTCGTGACAGGTAGGAACCCTGTCCCCTGCTAACAATTACGGAAACCCATCCGGTCTCTAGCACCTAATGACTGAGAAGATACTTTCTCAGCCATCAGGGAGCTTTCAATCTAGACAACAGAAATCTAGATACACAGAAATGAGAATATCAAGCAATATAATATATTGCTAATTGAGAAAATTATTAGGAATAGACAAAGTGTGACATTATAGAGAAAGATCAATATGTACTGAGATTCTTTATGAAGATACTATGAAGTGAATAGGATTTGAGTTGACATTAAGGGAAAAAAATTGTATTTAAAAAAATGTAGAGGGGCGTCTGGGGTGGCTCAGTCAGTTAAGCGTCCGACTTCGGCTCAGGTTATGATCTCACTGTTAGTGAGTTCGAGCCCTGCATTGGGCTCTGTGATGACAACTCAGAGCCTGGAGCCTGCTTCCCATTCTGTGTCTCCCTCTCTCTGCCCCTTCCCCGCTCTCTCTCTCTCTCTCTCTCAAAAATAAAATAAACACATTTAAAAAAAAAAGATAGAGAAAATATTTTCTTAGAGGAATAAGAGTGATATCTCCCAGGAAGAATAAGGACTCAAAAGGCAGAATAACATATTCTAGGAATGGTGACCTGTGGGATATTGAGAAATGTATTTGGTCTTTTTCCTCAGTTCCTGACAGAGAGCTCTGAAAACCCTTAGAATATGCCCTGAGTGATAGGAGTGTCTTTTGTTGATAGGAGTGATAGGAGTGATAGGATAGAAGCCTCCCCCTTTTTTTTAGTGTTTATTTATTTGAGAGAGAGACAGAGACAGAGAATCCTAAGCAGGCTCCACGCTGTCAGCAGAGAGCCCGATGTGGGGCTCAAACTCACAAAGTGTGAGATCATGACCTGAGCCAAAATCAAGAGTCAGATGCTTAACCAACTGAGCTATTCATGCACCCCATAAGGAACCCCTTTTGACCACACCGCAGCTTATGCTCATGAAGTAGCTTCATGTGGGGCCACTAGACAGCCTTAGGGGGGGACTGGTCACCAGAAAGACCCAATTATTAGAAGACTGGTACTTTCAGCCAACCCAGCCTCTAGAAAGGGAAAGGGGAGAGTGGAGGCTGCAGATAGGATCTGCAAAATCTCCTGAACAACCAGACTTGAACTTGTGCCTTGGTGAACACATCCACCTGACCAGATGGGGGTGCACTCCAGTTCCTTGGGGACAGAAGCTCCTGCCCTTGGGACCTTCTCAAACCTTGCTGTATGTACCTGTTCATCTGGTTGTTCGTCGATACCTTTAGCATATCCTTTATAATAAAATCATAAACCTAAGTAAACATTTCCTTGAGCTCTGTGAGCCCCTCCGACAAAGGATCAAACTCGAGAAGAAGATCACGGGAACTTCTGGTTTATAGACGATCTGTCAGGAGCACAGGTAGACTTGCAGTTGGTGTTTGAAGTGGGTCAGTCTTTTGGGACTGAGCCTTCAACCATGGGATTCAACGTTTTTTCCAAGGAGTGTCCGCATCAAGTGAAATTTGTAGGACGGTGTTCACTAAGAATTGGATAACTGCTTGGTGGTTGGAAAGCATTCCAGTGACCACAATGCACTGGTGCTTAACGTCATTTGATGAGTATCCCTCCCTGTGAGCCACAAGCCAGAATGTGTACAAGATCTGGGACATGTTTCCAGAGGTAGGACTGGTATAAACACAGTAAGTCTTTGTCCTTATCAAAATGACATATTTAAACACCAGTCCTCCCCACTCCTCTCCTTCCTTTATTCTTTTCCCCCCTCCCTCCTTTCCAAATCCCCTCTTTCCTTCCTTCGTTTGGTGATTTCCATCCTGGTAACATCCACCACTTTTATTAAAATGTGTGAAGATGAAAGGAAAGCCCAGGACGATGATATTTTCATTGAAATAAACAATACCAGCTGTCGTAACAGAGATCCCACTCTCAGTCATTGAACACAATAACCATTCCCTTCTTTTTATTCTTGGCAGTGCAATGCAGACGGAGTGAGGTTAGACTCTTCCAATGGCCCTGCCATCCCTGAGGCCTCAGTCTTCCCTCTGCAAGTGGCACATGTCACTTCCACGTCCGTTGAGTTGACGGAACCTCATTTTTATGGCAAAGGAGGCTGGAAGAGGTAGTATGGCCAAGGCTCCCATAGAAAAAGTGCTTCAGTTCTGTACACAGCTAGCTAGTCTCTCCCACAACTGCTAAGAGCTGGGATTTCACATGTGTGCCAGAACAATTTAGCGCGGTTCTTCATCCTGAGACGAAGCACGTGGCCTGAGGGAGCGTCGTACCTTTTTATTTGAACAAGTACCAGGAGGACGTGACCTCACGAAGCAGGTCCACATGGGTCATTTGTCCTCCATCCAACAAGTCATGACTGGGTGTGTTGGATCTGAAGATAAGGAATGCCCATGACTGGTAGCCATTGAATGAGTTACTCTGCAGAGATCGCCGGCCCGGAGAACCACCCGTGAGAGGTTAGGACATCGGGATGGCGGTGGCACCATCGGATCCACCAGGCGTGTCCTCCCATGTCGCAGCCTGTCCCTCACACCCTTATGCTGCAAGCACCACTCTTGTGTCTCCCAGAGTCACAGAGCACTAGTAGACCAACAGTGACTCTTAGCAGTACGCCATGATGAGAGGGAAGGCCATGATGAGAGGGAAGGGCACTAACAGCACTGCACAAAGGCTCCAAACACTCCTCTTTCGGCCACCAACCCCCTTCAGCTACCTAGAAGCACCCCCCACCCAGGGCTCCAAGGCTTGGAGGAAGGCACCTCTCATAGAGGGTAACCTGTGGCAGATGAAAGCAGTAAGAGAATGATGACTTTGGAGAAGGAAGTCAGGCAGCACCAACAGAGAAAACAGAGCCTCCAAAGCATCAAATAACAAGGCAGCATGATATGAGAGATCAGATCAGAGTTGAGTCCTTGCTCTGGGTGCCTTGCTGTGTGAATTAGGGCAGCAACCTTATTGGATGGAAAGCTTAGGGCAGATAAGGCGCAGAAGGGGTTCTATGTGGTGCTTGACACATAGCAAGTGCTCAATTTAATGCCAGCTAATTATGATGGTTGTCATTACAGTAGAGGCAGTCATAGTGGTGGGGCAGGGAGAGTAATTCACTTAGGAGATTGACTCTCTGTGAGGACTGTTGAAGTCCAGAACCAGTTGGACGTCTGGGGAAAAATAGACCCTTGGTTAAGAAAAGTGACTGGCCGGGGTGCCTGGGTGGCTCAGTCGGTTAAGCGTCCGACTTCAGCTCAGGTCATGATCTTACAGTTCATGAGTTTGAACCCTGCATCGGGCTCTGTGATGACAACTCAGAGCCTGGAGCCTGCTTCGGATTCTGTGTGTGTATGTCTTCCTCTGTGCCCCCTCACTCTCTCTCTCTCTCTCTCAAAAATAAATAAATGGTAAAAAGATTTTTTAAAAAGAAAAGAAAAGTGACTGACTGCAGCTTTCAGGCTGCCATAAAGAAAGTTCATACATACATGCAACTTTTAAAAAAATTTTTTTAGGGGCGCCTGGGTGGCGCAGTCGGTTAAGCGCCCGACTTCAGCCAGGTCACGATCTCGCGGTCCGTGAGTTCGAGCCCCGCGTCAGGCTCTGGGCTGATGGCTCAGAGCCTGGAGCCTGTTTCCGATTCTGTGTCTCCCTCTCTCTCTGCCCCTCCCCCGTTCATGCTCTGTCTCTCTCTGTCCCCCAAAAAAATAAACATTGAAAAAAAAATTAAAAAAAATTTTTTTTTTTAAATATTTATTTATTTTTGAGAGAGAGAGAGAGACAGAATGTGAGCAGGGGAGGGGCAGAGAGAGGAAACACAGAATCTGAAACAGGCTTCAAGCTGTCAGCACGGAGCCTGACATGGGGCTCAAACTCACAGACTGTGAGATCATGACCCGAGCCGAAGTCGGATGCTTAACCTACTGAGCCACCCAGGCGCCCCTGTACACACCTGTAGGTTTTCTGAGGACTCAGGTTTGAGGATGGGAATCAAGGAAGGTCATGTTTTGGGGCCAGATGCTTAGCCCCTCCTACAATATAGAATCAGGAGGACAAGTCCACTCAGGGAATATATTAGAAACACAACAGTGTGCTGTTCGGAAGCTGCAAGAAGTCATAAAATGTTAAGTTGGGAGAGGGGAGGAGAGGCTTGCACCTGATTCCAATGCTCCCCTCTTCCCAGTTCGCCATCTTCTACATCTGATTCTGGTTACACAGATCTTTCCTTTACATGTACCTCTTTTCCCTCCTCCACAGAATTTAAGGCAATGGATTAATTGCCATTCTTTTCCAGGCACTCTGAATGCCATCTTTCCTGCCTTATGCTTTCAGAATTTCTTTCAACTGAATCAAGGTCATCCCATTTGATCCACTCAAGTCAAGCCAAGGGACCGTCTTTACAAAACAGTGCTGTCTCTAACAAGAAAAAGAAACAAGCAAAGTGGTATAACGCTTCATTTCTGTTTATATAGACATAAATAAAACATATCCTTCCTCAAAGTACAGTAATCCCTGCTTAACTAGCCTTTTTCGCTGTGTGTCTGAGGTCGTCTTCAAAGGCGCCTTCAACGTGGCTTTCTCTTTGAGTTCATCACGGCACATCCCAGCCCCACCCCAGCCCCCACCTTGCCAGCCAGTCCCATCCCTCCTCCCCTGCCCCCCCATTCCCCCCACCCCCGCTGCCACTGCTCAGCTCTTGGCTTCCCTAGCCTTTCTGCCACATCCTTCCTTCCATCCCTTTCTACTGAACAGATACTCCCTGATTACAGTTTTACCTTTCGGTGAGATTTGTATGCATTCCTTCCCTTTTCATCCGATGCAGTAGGCAGACTTTAGTTTCAAGAGTCATATATTCAATTGTTTCCACACCCTCCCACTTTTTCTTTCTTATTGGACAGTCCCAAGGAAGCTAGAAAGGAATGGAGAAATACTGATGCCTTCAGAGATAATGGACTTTAGAGTGGAGAGAGTACACCTGTTAGCAACCTAAATATTTGTTCGAATTCCACCGAGGGGACTTCACCGACCACAGAAGCATTGCTCTTTATCTTGTCAATTAAATGAAAATAAATATGAATATAGAAGCCCTATTTTTAACTATAAAAGAAACAACCATTCCGATTTCTGTTATCCTGACAAACTGAAGATCTTAAAGCACTTTCAGAAAATTATATTAAAGCCTGGTTATCGACAACTGTTTCAGCTTGTAGGCAACAATTTCATGCGGCCATAGCCACATTTGAAAGTGTTAAGCTACGGTCAAGTGAAATGACAATTACGTACTCCTTAGAAATTACGTACTCCTTAGAAAATATATCATCAGGGGTGCCTGGGTGGCTGGGTCGGTTAAGCATCTGACTTTGGCTCAGGTCATGATCTCATGGTTCATGAGTTCTAGCCCCACCTCGGGCCCTGCGCTGACAGTGTGGAGCTTCCTTGAGATTCTCTCTGTCTCTCTGTCTGCCCCTTGCCCCTCTCTTGTTCTCAAAATAAATAAATAAACAAAAAAAAATAAAGGCTGCCTGGTGCTCCTCTGTCTAGGAAAGGCAGAAAGTCACCTCAAAGTAAATCTTATTGTTCTGTGTCATGTATGAATTTCTCCTCTTCCTTATGCAAATGTAAGTTAATTTGGCTATCACTGCGGTGCTGAAGGGTGAACAGAAACCACGTATGCCTTGAAAAGCACTGCCCTTGGATGTACAGAGTCCCTCTCTGGAAAAAAAAGATGCTCGTGTTTCACACAAAGATTAGTGAGCCAAGCAGAAGGAGAATGCTTGGCATCCTGGATGCTTCTGTTTTGAAGTCCACTATTTTTAGACCCTTTCTGAGGAATTGAGATAGCTTCGGCCAAGATGCATTGGAATTAGAGAGCATTAGCAATGCCCACATTGAATCCATCACGAGGAGAGGAGGTTCTGGCAGGTGATCCAGTCTCAACCCTGTGGTGTAGGCAGTTGTGTGGGCAGGGATGGTCCTAGCACATGTGACTACTGCTCAAAGAGCCTTCCTATCCAGCCACCCCAATCTGGAGAGCTGTGCTTTGAGAACAGTGGCTTAGAATGAGAATATAAACTAAGGAATACCCTTAGCCAAGAGAATGGACTCCTGTCCCCCTCCCTTGAAGAAACCATGTTGTCTGCATTAGCATGACTGTTTGTCACAGCAGTAGGACACTTGGATAAGGCGTGCATTCAATTATGAGTGGCTATTTTCAACACCGACTCTCTGTCAGCAGCAAAGGCAATGGAAGTTAAAGCCGGGGGAATCACGTGACAAGATCAGATTGCCAATATTTGTCACTAGAGCGTGAGAAGCTTCACTCTGATGCGTGGGACATCCAAAGGGACTTGCCCCTGTCCATCATAAACACTATCTTCACTGATTGCATCTCAACCCCTTCCGGCCACATCCATTATCAGAAAGGCACTGAAGGTGCCCCTTCTGAACCAATAGTAGGAAAGGCTGTTGAACCCCCAGTCGGACACCGCCACGATGCAGATCCTGTTAATGTTTGAAATCTAGCCCAGGAGTCCCCAAATTCTCATCTGTGGCGAGTCCGTACCTTATCTGCAATGAAATTTTCACCTGTTCACAATGAATGAGCGAAAAAAGACTACATATTAAATTTCCAGACAGATTATGTTATACCAGATAGTTTAGATCTTTCCCGATAATTTTGGTGCCCAAATACTGTTTGCTTCATGCAATGATGAAGGAATCAGAGAATTTTGTTTGTAATGACATTATTTTAGAAATAAAAAATTGTCAACTGCTGCGTTGCTAATTCGCAACATCTCTCTCTCCCTCTCAGCCACCCCTTCCTCCTAATTTGTTAACTACAAAAGAATGGAAACAGTGATGTCCCACACATGCCTAAAGGGTGTTTCAACTCAAAGAAGCATGCATTCCCCCCCCCCCAAACTTATGGTCTTTCGCAAGATATTTGGGAGGCCCCAAGAAACTGAATCAGCAAAGCCAACACAAGTAACAGAGCATTACTTAAGTTTTTATTATGGATAATGCGTCCATGGAATTGTCAAATTGCCTGCGTGCATATAAACTCATGAACCTACTTAGAGGAAACCGGGTTTTTTTTTTCACACATCTACCCCACCTACGAGTACATGATTTGCCCAGATTCGGTCTTCTAGTGCTACCACCTAGCACAGCACCTTTCACACAGTGGGTCAACGAATGATTAGGTCAATGGGTATCGGGTTTCTGTTAGAGAAAAAAATCTTTCAAATGATTGATACATGTAGACAAAAAGAAAAGAAAAAAGAATGGGAAACTGCTATCGTAATAAAGGTGGTAACTTACTTGAATAATAATTTGAGTTTTTTTAAGGACCCAACTCAACCCAAGAACCCATTTTTTTCAGCTTCGTGTTTATTTATTTTTGAGAGAAAGAGAAACAGAGCACAAGCAGGGGAGGGGCAGAGAGAGAGGGAGACACAGAATCCGAAGCAGGCTCCCGGCTCTGAGCTGTCAGTGAGGCTCGAACTCACGAGCCGTGAGATCATGACCTGAGCTGAAGTCGGACACTTAACCGACTGAGCCACCCAGGCGCCCCAGGAGCCCATTTTTTAAATAAAATTATATTTTATTAAATGTATTTATATTTAACAGTATATTATATATTGCTAGTGTATTATGATTGCTTAGATGCAAATATACAAATATAGAGGTTTCATTTCTTTAGATCTAGGCTTTCCCAACTATGGTCCATGGGCCAAACCCAACCTGTCACCTGTTTAGTAAATAAAGGTCCGTTGGAATGCAGCCATGCCCTTGAATTACGTATTACCTGTGGCTACGTTCATACAACAATGACGGAAGTGAGTAGTTGTTACAGACGTCTCTGGCCAGGCCCACAGTCATATTTATTATCTGCTCCTTTGCAGAAAATATCTGTTGATGAAAAGTTGCTAGGGGCACCTGGGTGGCTCAGTCCATTGAGTGTCTGACTTCAGCTCAGGTCATGATCTCGTGGTCCATGAGTTCGAGCCCGACGTCGGGCTCTGTGCTGACAGCTCAGAGCCTGGAACCTGCTTCGGATTCTGTGTCTCCCTCTCTCTCTGCCCTTCCCCCATTCATGCTCTGTCTCTCTCTGTCTCAAAAATAAATAAACGTTAAAAAAAAAGTTGCTATAGACCATCACTTCCCTATACCTCCTAACATTAATTAAATGCCAAGTTTGATTTCATATCTGATAACTAAAATGAATTTATTGTTCTTGTGGTTGTTAGTATCCTTAACAGATCCTCCCAAAGGCCATCCATTGGACGGGTCAGTAAAATGTCGGCCCACGCTCAAGCCAGCGCATCCTACTGGGAGGTGTTTGCCTGGGATCCATCTCTTAAGCACATACGAGGGTCTTCTTACCTCCCACAGAATTTTGGTTCAAGCCGGAGAGGGGGAAAGTAGGCCTTTCCCTGAGGACGTCATAAGATCTGTTGGTACCAAGTGGGGCAATTGAGATACGAAATGTTACAGCAGTACCAAGGATAAGAGCTGCCATTTTTTTTCAAGTCCACTCTCTGCCAATCACTACGCATCTTTTCTTTTCCCGCTTCAGACTGTGTTGTCCTCTTAACCATTGCATATGAGGCCCATCTTCCTGGTTCCCCTTAACCACTGAGGACGCCTTAGCCAGTGAGGACACGGAGGCTTTAATACGTTTCCCAAAGTTATTCAGTTGATAAAAGGAAGGACTGGGATCTGAAACTGGGCAGAGTGATTACAGATATGAGGTTCTTCACTGCTCTACCATGCCGCTACATCGCGGTGTGATAGTTTACTTGACCCAACTCTTGATTTTCTTCCACAAAGCCTTCCAGTACATCTCAAGAGTTGAGCCAATGGTTTTCACTTGTTCACGGCAGAGTCCTGATGAAGCACACCCCCTCGCTGCAAATGAGCTTGGACGGCAATTGGAGAGTGAGCACATTCTTCCTTGATTCCCAGGGAATGACCTCTCACAACTCGCCTCCACAGAGCACCTGTGAACGGGAGACCAGTCAGCTTGAATCTGCTGGGCGGTGGCTGCCCTCCTTTGACACCAACATCAACTAGCATACGTTTCAGCTGAGCCAGCCTGAAACTTCCCAGATGGGACCTTATCTCAGAAGATCACCCTCGGGATGGCCGGTAGTACCTTTCTCCCTATTTGTCCCACAAATAGCACAAATTATCTCCCTATGTTTCGGTGATCAGAGCTTCTTGAAAACTTTAAGCCCTTTCCCAGGAATAATGGATGGCTCCCGGTCCCCTACCTGGTGGATCTGTGTATTGTGCCTCAGCAAGCCTACGTCTCCCCAATAACCGGATGTTCTCCGTCTTGGCTCAAGCTACTGTAACAAATTTATGCAGACGGGTGGCTTAGAGAACAAACACGTATCTCACGCAGTTCCAGAAGTTACGAAATCTGAGATCAAGGGGCTAACCGCTTTGGTTCCTGGTGAGACCCTTCCAAACTTGTACACAGCCACCTTCTCTCTGTGTCCTAACGTGATGGAGAGAGATTGAGCCCTGGTTTGTATAAGGTTGTTAATTCCATCATGGGGGGCTTCATTCTCATGACATCATCTAAAGCGAATTCTCTCTCAAAAGCCCCACCTCCAAATACATTCGCGGTCAGGGCTTCAACATATGAATTCTGTGGGGACCCAAACATGCAGCTCATAATAGTGTCCACTACTCATTCCCATGTTGCAGCACCGCGGGGCAATGCCCTGTACGAATTACACAAGTGACATCATGCGTTCTCAAAACCAAAATGTCAGTCTGGTCACTATATACATGTAACTAAGATAAGGCCCGGCATTCTCTGCCAGAATGCTCCCACAACTAAAGAGACAATTGCACCGTATCTACAGACCACCTTTCAATCAAATGGTAATGAGACCAAATCATATCGGACTGGGAGCCACAATCGATTTCCCAGTTTTAGAAAGTACAGTCCTCTCCCAATAGAAAGTCCGGCCGACAGTACAACGCATTCATACCAATACGCAGATCAAGATAATAATTAGACCCTAGGGGGGCGCCTGGGTGGCGCAGTCGGTTAAGCGTCCGACTTCAGCCAGGTCACGATCTCGCGGTCCGGGAGTTCGAGCCCCGCGTCGGGCTCTGGGCTGATGGCTCAGAGCCCGGAGCCTGTTTCCAATTCTGTGTCTCCCTCTCTCTCTGCCCCTCCCCCGTTCATGCTCTGTCTCTCTCTGTCCCAAAAATAAATAAACGTTGAAAAAAAATTAAAAAAAAAAATAATTAGACCCTAGAGCAACACCCATCAGGTTATATATACTTGCTTCTATCCATTCCTCCACGGATTCTGCTGTAGCAATATAATATAATCTCTCCACCCACAGTGTGACATTCCCAATAATTTTATTGATTCTACCTCTGAAACTCTGCATTCAGACAACGTTACATATCCCAGCCAAGGCTTTTGCCACAAGTTACCATTAGCAAACTGCCTTCTTTACTCCACTAACCTCCACTTCCATCTGGCTGGCTCATGAGCTGCCAGATGGGTAATCTCGTGTGGATTATTGCACTAGTGTTATAAGTATAGTATTTGGCGATTACCTCGCTATTTCACCCTACAAATGTGAGTTATATAATTAGTCTGGAAATGCAATTAACAGCCAAAGAAAGTGTTAATAGATGGCCGCTATTAGCAACATTGGTCAAAGCAATGATGTTAAATCAATAAATTTTCTCGTGATAATAAAATTACGGAGACCAGTAGGTGAAAATTATAGGGATTCAAATTTAAACTTTAAGGGAAGAAATGCTCTTCTCACAATTGAAACTACTTTTAAAAATGTAATCACGTGTCCCATGAGGTAGACCTTCCGCTCTACTAAGAATAAATAGACTAGGACGCCTGGGTGCCTCGGTCACTTAAGCACCCGACTTCGGCTCAGGTCATGATCTGACAGTTTGTGGGTTCGAGCCCCGCATCGGGCTCTGTGCTGACAGCTCGGAGCCTGGAGCCTGTTTGGGATTCTGTGTCTCCCTCGCTCTCTGCCCCTCCCCCACTCGCACTCTGTCTCTGTCTCAAAAATGAGTAAACATTAAAACTTTTTTTTAAAAAAAAGAAAGAGTCCTGAGTATACACTGGAGAGCTCAAATGTTTGGAAGTCAAGGCTGTGCTGAAGAAGCTAGAGAAGAAAAATCGTTAAGGTGGAAGAAAAATCAGTGACTTGAAGCCCACAGAAGTGATTTTATCAATCATCCCAGACCTAAGACAAGACTGAAGGAAACAGAAATGCAGGCCAAAGCGGGACAGGAAGGAGGACAGAAGGGAGGCAGAGGTGGAGTGGGTTGTGAACGAAGAGTAGAAGGCTGGTGGAGAACAGAATCTGGGAGGAAGTACCACGTTCGTGCTGTGGTCCTTTCCATAGGAGTTAGTACAGTCAGTCCTCGTCATTCACAGATTACCTGTGTGACTTCACCTGTTCGTTAAAGTTCACCTGTAATCCCCCCATCAACGCACACACTGCTTTCACAGTTACTCACACGCATGTTCACGGTGGTGAAAAACTTGAGTCGCCCAGCGTGTGCGTTCCTGGCCGCGGCTGAGCGAGGTGACGCTCTGCCTCCTGGTTTCAGCCTTCACCCTGCAGCCAGGTGTCACCCAGTCACGGAGAAGCGAGCTTGCCAGGGTGAGCCCTCAAGACGCTTAGGTGGAGGCAGAAGACAGGTGTCCAGAGACAGCCATCTTAAATGACTCGAGGAAGAGCAGGATCAGGCCCAGCCCGGGGGACAGCACGGTCAGTGTCCAGATGTCCCCCTGGGGTAGAGGAATGGTCACGAATGAGAGATAGCAGGTAGAAAACCCAGTTAAGTCCTGTCAACGTCAACCAGAGATGGGCAGGTGGTTGGATAGGAGTCTTTTTTTAAATATTTATTTTGTTGAGAGAGAGAGAGGGGCAGAGGTGGGGGGGCTGGGGACACAGAATCGGAAGCAAGCTTCAGGCTCCACTCTGACATCAGCGAGCCTGATGGGGGGCTCAAATTCATGAACCGTGAGATCCTGACCTGAGCGGAAGTTGAAGGCTCAACTGATGGAGCCACCCAGGCGCCCGTCAGACCATAAAACCATGGAATGAAGCAGCCATTTTTCAGTACTACTGCGGAAAAGCCAAGGGAGAAGGTCATCATCCTCCAAAGGCCCACAGATGGGACACCGTCGGAAATAATAGTAACAGTTAATTATCATTGTGCTAGGAGTTTTTCAAAACCTTTTTAGATGACAAAACGTAAGGATTAAAGAAGATGTAATTGGCCTGGGGTGTCACATATATAGGGGGTCTCGGGTCCTTTTGAGAGTAAAGAAGCTTTTAATAATTGGACGTAGCTGAGACTGTCCAGGGCATAGCAGACAAAAGCTGAGATTGTCCGGGGCAAACCAGGAGTACAATCACCCCGTACATAAAGTAAGTACGGGGGCCTGGCATCCGAGTCCCAGCCAACTCCCTTTCACCCCTCTGCTCACCGAGGCAAGAACGCTAATATTATGCCCTGCTAGACCCCTTGGTACTGAGACAGCATGGGCCCCGTAGCCCAGAGGAGGAGGAGTGTGATTCTGTGACGAGACCCGGACCAGGCAGAGAGCGACAGTCTGAAGATGGTGAATTTCATAAAGAGATTTCTTCGGGGCGCCTGGGTGGCTCAGTCGGTTGAGTGTTCGACTTCGGCTCAGGTCATCGTCTCGAGTCTGTGAATTCGAGCCCCGCGTCGGGCTCTGTGCTGACAGCTCGGAGCCTGGAGCCTGCTTCGGATTCTGTGTCTCCCCTCTCTCTGCCCCTCCCCTGCTCATGCTCTGTCTCTCTCTGTCAAAAATAAATAAACATTAAAAAAAAATTTTTTAATAAAAAAAAGATTTTTTTTTAAGTTGCAATATCCCAGTAATCATATGCCAAGATGCCTAAGAAAATGGTATTACCTACAGTCCTGGGGACTGCAACAGAACAGAGACTGAAGTGTCAGACAAAAGTCAAGCAGTTCAACGATTAAACTGGTTCCACACACGCTGAAAAGGTACAGAATTGTCATACCCTGGCATCCATTAGACTCCTGCACAGGAAATTCAACGGCGGGAGGACCACGGTTGCAGTCTAGTTTAGTCGAGAGCCTGGGCTGAGAATCAGGACACTTTGGTTTCCAGCCCCAACCCCACTCACTGCTCTAAAATCCCCCAGTATCTATGTCTGCCTGTGTAAAATGGGGGAAACGGTCTCTGCCTCACTTTACAACAAGGTGGGATCATTACATGAAGGATGAGAGAACGGACTTTGGGACTTTGTACGACTTTGAGTGTTGCCAAAGAGTAACCAGGCATCATGGAGAGTCTGTGTCACAGGAGGAGAAACAGAGTCAGTTGAGGACAACGCACTTAGAGCCAGGAGTTGCAATGTCATACACACAGGGATGAATCAAGCCTTCTAGAACTCAAGCCCCTCCTCCCCGCCCCCCACGCCTCCTTCCACACAAGTCTCACCACCGTCTTGAAAGACAGACTCTGAGCCTGATTCCAGACCCGCTTCCTCTTCTCCATCCTTCACACGACTCCCTTTTACATTTTATCCCAGTCCTGGTCCTTGAGGTCTGTCTGCTGCATTTCCAGGGCTGCCTCCCCTTTGGAAATGAGCGAAACATTCTATGCAAAATAGCCCTAAGGGTACAAAACAAGAAAAATATTATAGGGCACTGACGTACTTCAAGTCCTGAGCGGCGTGTCTTCAAATGCCCCCAGGATTTTTCGTTTTCCTCACTAAGCGATGGGAATTGTTAACCGCTTTTAGAATTGTAGTTCAGGGTGTGCTGTGCTTCGGTTCACACAAAGGACCTGAGGTCTCCTCCAGATACCAGGAAATAGATCCTCGGAAATAGAAACAGTGAAGAGATACTCGGTTACCCAGTCTCATGGAGTTTCTGATTACACAGGTGTTGTTCCCAGGGTCCCTGTCACTTGCTGGGGTGGAAAAGTCAACAGGAACAGAGTTTTGTCGGTTTGTGCATAGAAACTCTACTTTTTTTTTTTTAAGTGTGTTTATTTATTTTGAAAGAGGGAGAGAGAGAGGGAGAGGACTAGTCGGGGAGAAGCAGAGGTGGGGTCCAGAGGATCTGACGCAGGCTCAGTGCTGACAGCAGAGAGCCCGATGGCGGGGCTTGAACTTACGAACTGGGAGATCGTGACCTGAGCCGAAAGCGGAAGCCCAACCAGCTGAGCCCCCCAGGAGCCCCAGAAACCTGGAACTCTTACACCAAGTCTTCCCAGTGATGGAAATGACTGGCGGGCCAGCCTATTCTGCCACCGTACTAGTCATGGGCATTCCAAAGCTGCGCACATTTCTGGATGAAGGAAAACACAGTGACTGTCATCCCTCTGAGGACACCCTTGTTAGCATCTCCGCTAAAACTCCCCCTCTCGCTTCACTTCACGGCACAGTCTCCAGGGAACCAAAATTAAGAAGGCTTGTCGTCTGAAGTTAAAACCCTCCACTTTCCTGTTGAGTATTCCCAGACCCTGAATCCATGCCCAAGAGAAGGAAATTTTGCCCAAATCTGGGCAACCCATTCTGAAAAACTGAGGATCCATGAGTTACCTGTGTATACGGGGCATTATCTAAACACTCTAAGAGGCGGGAGGCGGTGCTCAGTCAGTTAAGCATCCGACTTCGGCTCAGGTCATGATCTCACGGTTCATGGGTTTGAGTCCTGTGTCAGGCTCTATGCTGACGGCTGAGAGCCTGGAGCCTGTTTCAGATTCTGTGTCTCCCTCTCTCTCTGCCCCTCCCCTGCTAGCGCGCACTCTCTCTCTCTCTCTCAAAAATAAAATAAACATTAAAATTTAAAAAAAATAAATAAAGGTGAGGAAACAGAAGCCCTGGTGAATTAAGCCAATTTCCAAATGCCTCACAGCTACAGAATGGCAGGAAGGGACCTCACACCCAGGTCTAATCCAAATGGAATGGCTCCTTCCACTTTTTCTGGAAAACTTCCCTGGAACCTCCATGTTCTGGGGTAGATGTTTCTGCTATATACCCCCATTGCACCTTGCACAGCTTCTGTCAGTGTAATTATCACACTGCATTGTCATTGCTTAGCTGTCTGTAGCCACCCGCTAAGTTTCTCATGGGCAATGACTTTGGGAGTCCTGTTTGCCTCAGTACGTAGCATGGTGGCTCGTACCCACTAAATCCCTAATACCTAATATTGACTAAAAATATCATATCATATTCTTTCACAGTAAAAGTTCCACGAGCCACAATCTGCCTTTATTTTTTGGGTAAGGGGAAACCCCTACGATGTCCCCTGTTTCCCGTGAGTCCAAACGACCCTGATGTTGGAGGCAGAGCTGACCCTCTATATAGCCGAGTCACTCTGGCATCCTTTGGCTGGCGTCCGTCCATTCTGGTTGACCGCCGCTTTTCCGCGACCTTGAGTCTTGGGCTACCACCCTGAATTTGACCATTTAAGAAGAGTTTGTTTATCACCTCGAATGTAACAGATACTATCCCAGGTGCTGGGAATACAAAAGTTAGCTAAGACCTAGTCCCTGCCCTCCCAATGCTCCCAGACTAGAGGGAAGCACACGGGCCACTATTGGTCCTGGTTTCTGCTTCAGGTACCAGGGTGTCCCTCTACTGGTCTGTCTCTGCTGCTTGTAGCCCTGCTGCGTTCCTACAACAACGCTTCTGCCAGGCAGCCCTGACGGCATGGCCGCGGCCCATGACCTTCCAATACTGACCGCTACTGGCAAGATGGCGCCTCTGAGAACGTGCCAGCCGCAACCATGGGGTCATCAAAGGCCCATTCATTGTAGGAACAATTTCTGTTGTTTGTGACGTTGAAGCGGTTCCGGTTCAAGACGCAACTTGAGCCCAAATCTGAGCTCCAATTTCATAGCCAGATGATCTTAGGCAAGTCTTGCAACATTTTTTTAATGTGCATAAACAGGATAGTAATACCTCTCGCAGGTGTTCATGTAATTAAACAAGATAACACGTAAAAAGGACCCAGCAAAAAATTTATGAATGTTATGATTATTATCACTATAAGTCGTATTTCCCGCTGAGACACCAAGATATTACCTTCAAATTCCAAGTGCTGGAATTTGCCCAGTGGTCTCCTCTGGGGCCCGGGTCTATTGTTTTTGTATCCTTACCAATGAGCCTACTGCCTTTGGCTGTCAGAGCACGTTTGGCATGGCCAGGCTTTGCTCTCACAGGCTCGTCTGTAGCAGAACCAGATGAACCGGTTTGGGGCAGCGAGCCAAAGGGACCAGGACACCACGTTGCACTGAGTGGGTCAAAATGTGTAAAAAACTAAACACTTATTACTTGCTATAAATCTTCCTAATCCAAACACTCTCCGCCCTACAGCTGCCTTCTGCCATTTTGCTTTCACCGCCATCTTCTCCTCAAAGGGTATCGTGTCTGATCGGCATGGGTGCTAATTGGGAAACATCATCCTCAGCCTTTCTAAAGTCCTCCTGTAGTCGGACCCAGGGACTTCTTCCTTGGAGTCTTCTTCCAAAGAGGCTCCTGGGACGAGTGATATCCCAGTTCAGTCTGGGACCGTGCAAATTAGCCTCTGAGCTATATTTGTGAAAAGAATGCTCGAGCATCAGATATGTTGGGCTTACAGCTAAATTAGCAGGGGAGAAGATAATTACAGCTTCTATATGTACAGCCCCCAGTCCTCACCTGTGAAGCTTTGCCCTTGTTCACCTTCGTTAAATTAGTGTTCTATGTTGGTCCAGACCTGGCTCATCACAAAGGAATAATTTCTGAATCATCTAGCAAACTAAAACCATTGTTCACTTGTAGAATGGAAATGAGACGCACACAGAAGCTTCCATTTAAGCAGAGCGAGGGTTTCCCATTTCTTGTGGTCACACTACTTACGTCCAAACCCATGAAGTGCATCTTAACTGGGGACTGTGATTGAATTCACTGAGAGAGGTGTGACTGTTCGCATCCCCGTTAGAAGAGTCTGGAAAAGCAAACGAGAATTTTGGTTGTCATCCTGGGTGATGTTCCTCTACGACCACCACCAGAGGAGGTCACAGGAGAAATTTCCTATGACAGAAGCATTACAAAATAGTACTGCCGTCATGAGGCATGATCAAAGGGACATGACCTCAGCTGGAGGAAAGACTCATGAATACTCAGTTTCTACCTCTCCGGAACTGGAACTGCTCTTGAGATGAATTGCAAAATGGAAAGCACCTATACATTTGGTGGATTTTATTATCGCACCACAGCGGCCGTATTAACTACCTCTTTAACGTGGAAAAATAGAATTTTAGCTCCTTCTAGCAGGAAAATTACCTCAGATATTTGCTTAAGAATATTCGAATGAGTTAGCCACATATTACTTACTTTCAGGAAGATGTAGAGAGCCATCAGAAAGTGGATGATTCTAGAACTGTTTATCTGACCGCATATATCTGAATTATTATCACTAAAATGAGTTGTACTGAATGAACAGCAAACAATTTGATGACAACATTAACTCAGTGAATCAGTTTCTGCCTAGACCAAATCAGGTATTTATTTTTTTTTTACTCATTTGAAGATTTATGGCCATGTAAGTTAAATAATCCAGGTCGACCAAATTTTCAGACATTCAGATGTTCGGTCATCCCGACCAACTGTCTTGGAACGTCAGCAGATTGATAAGCAGTCTTAGCTCTTCTTTTTTGTAGTTTTTGTTGGTTTTCCAGAGACTGTATGCCGGGATTAAATTCTGAGATATTTAGGGGTGCCTGGGTGGTGCCGTTGGTCCAACTTCGGCTCAGGTCATGATCTCACAGTTGGTGGCTCTGTGCTGACAGCTCAGAGCCTGGAGCCTGCTTCGGATTCTATGTCTCCCTTTCTCTGCCCCTCCTTTGCTCACATTCTCTCTCTCTCTCCTCTATCTCTCTCCAAAATGAATATACATTAAAACAATATTTTTAATTCTCATATACTTATGTACATAAAGTAGCAAAGCCAATACCAAAAGCCATTGTAGTATGAAGCTGATGGAGATAAGCACTCATTCATGAAGCCCATGAATACAAGCTCTGCTCAGTTCCGTGGTTCACAGGGTAAGACTCCCTTGGAGTTTCAAGCCCATCCAGTCTTTCTTCGGTCATCATCAAAGGGAATTCAGCCTTGAGAAAGAATGAAGGAACCTCAGGAAACGTTTCAGCACTTCAAAAAGCCACATGAGGCATTTGTGGCTGTCCTTTCCTCATGGACACTGTCCCATGTGGCACAGAAGGCCACATGGTGAGCAAAGAATGGCCAACCAACATGCAGCCATCTGGGGTGGCATTCAGAGAATGAGCCAAATCTTAGAGCTAACACGTCTCTTAGAGATCTTCTAACGGACCTTTGCAATTTTAAAGATTCAAATATTAAAGCCAAGGTTGATTAAAGAAGTGGCCAAGGTCAAGCTCAGTAGCGGAGTCAGACTAGGATTCAGATTCTTCCCGGTGCTCTATTTGCCAATTGCATTTAACCCACCTCCCCCACCCCAACACACACATTTTGTAATGACACAGGGCTGATGTCCTATCTACCCCTCTTTTGAAAATGCAACGTTTTCGCCCTCTTGCCAACTCCTTCCTCATCACCTGCCTCCTCTTTCTCTCACCCCAAAGCTATTTATGTAGTTAGAAGAAAAAATGTCTGAAAGCCTCAAGGAAACCGATATTTCTTGCGACATTCAAACCCTCTACTGTTCTGATGGCCAGGAATTCCGCAGTCAGCATTTCTGTGCTATTTCTATTGAAACCAGAAAGTACGTGTAGGAGAAAGTTATCTGAGAATTTAAGAGCCGCAGGAAAAATTTTAAAAAGTTCAGTTTAAATCCCATTCCGGAAACCATAGACTATTCTATAACAGGAGGGCTCTTATTACTGCAGAGATAGGCACACACCAGGCCAGGTGCTAACTGACAAATATTAATCGACATCACTGGGCAATAAGGCTATCACCTTGCTGTGCCATGTGGGGGTCGGCCACTTAGCCCCTCTATCGGTCAGATTCCCTCTTGGAACCACTTCCTAGAGCTCCGTGAAGCAATAAAAGCCGTCTATGCCCTGGAGAAGAGAGCTATGTAAATATCAGGAGCGTCTTGATGATAATTCTTTGGTTTTATATGGCTTCCTTCCTCCCGAGGAGCAGTGCATCCACTGTTATCACTTACCTCCACCCTGTTCTGCAAGCAGACACAGCAGGTAGGATGAACTCCATTTTACAGATGGGAAAGGTGAGACTGAATCTGCCTTGCCTGTGGTCATCCAAGCAACTATGAGTCAGAATGACGCTGTCTGTTTTTTAAACATAGCGCTCTTGGCCTCTTAAAAACTGGGAATTGTTTTTATTTAACGCGGATTTGTCCACAGGAATGGGAGTCATTGATTTTAATTTGTCATCATTGGCTCCTCGGAGACTTTACTATTTTATTTTTCTGGCGCCTTCTGGCACTCACTCTAGGTATAAATATTGTAGACTGCACATAGGTGTTGATAACTCTTCTCCATTTACTCCCCAAGAGTGAAATAAGCCAAGAGCCTCTACTAAAAATATCCAGATTTCTTGCATTAGACTGTAAGTTATGTATGATACATTGGATGGTTGATAGATTGGGAAGCACACAGAATTTGGAGCCAGAGGGTCTCGGCTCAAGGTCTGGCTACGGCTTCCATAGATTACAGATTCCTGGTCTGGCAATCTAACCTTTGTTTCTTTACGATACAAATCTTAATTCTTATTTTTATCGTTATAAGGCTTCAGGAAAAATTTTTATAATAGATGTACCCACAAGCACTTGATGGAAGGTAAAGAAATGCAAATATTCGTCAGTCATTATAACTTAGACCCCTTGATTTGAAAAAAATATAATGTAAAGACAAACTGCTGACCTGTCTTTTAAAAAAATGTGGTTGAAAATCAGAGTCACACGCAAAAAGTTACCGAAGGCCTTCCTGAAAAGGGTCTGCGGCGATTTACTGAGGAAACACACTGGTTTGTGTGGCAGCAAAGTGCAAAGTTGCAAAATCTGAGAGTTCGATTTGAAAATTAGTCTCAAACATTTCAGAACTTCTTCAGTATTATATGGCAAACCGGGTGACGGTTCTCTTAGAGCAGGTGTGGTCTCCTCCCCAGAAAATCCCTGGGTCCACTGGAAGTGACTTACTCTAAATTACACGTTCTAGTAATAAGGCCCAAATTTAGCACACATCTCTCCTTAAGGGCACTTGATAAGTTTCTCCGTACTTTTTTTTTAAGTTTATTTATTTGAGAGAGAGAGAGAGAGAGAGAGCAAGTGAACATGAGAGAGAGCAGGAGAAAGGCAGAGAGAAAGAGAGAGAGAATTCCAAGCAGGCTCCACACTGTCAGTGCAGAGCCCAACACGGGGCCCGAACTCCCGAACCGTGAGATCATGACCCGAGCCGAAATCAAGAGTCAGACGCCTAACCGACTGAGCCACCCACACGCCCCTTTTTCCACTACTTCTTATACGTCCTATACATATGTAAGGGAGGCTCCGAAAATATTCCAAAGGTTCATCACAATTTCCAAAAAGTAGTGGTTGCTGATAACTCCCTTTATTTGGCCCACTGCAAAAGTTCCTGCCAATAATTCACTCTTCATCAATTAGAAACTGACCTCCCTTTTGAAAACACTTTATGCTAGATCTAACGACTACACTCTCTTGTACCTTTAACCGCAAGGCAGGCAATGCAATCCTGAGCATCATACGGACTATTTAATATAATCAGATCATTCCCAGCCCAGTAATTCTCCCTCCGGACTAGCATCTCCCCTCTCCATACCCTAATTACAGGTACATTCCTGAGAACTTCTGGTTGTTTATGTCTGTTTCCCGATCACGGGGAAGGGATACACCTTGGTCTTTTCCGTATTGCCCACAGGTCATAGGCTTTTCAGGAGACGCATCATCTCCATTATTTCATGTATGGTATTTACAATTGATATTTTGTGAATTAAAATAGCCGCAGGCCTGCCAACGAGAATCATGCAGTCGGAGCGTACCTGCTTTAAAGAGAGAAAGATGCAACGAACATTGCGCGTGACATCCAGAGTCAGATCAGGTTTCGTCCCCGGTGTCGTTCCCCACTGACTCGAGGCAGCAGAGTATGAAGATGTATTCTGTGGTCAGTTGCTGGGACGGGACTGGAGAGCAATGGAGGCCACGCCATAGAAACAACGTGGAGGGACACACCTTTGAAAAATACTTGCCAAACTGAACTAGAACAGGTGGTAGATGTCACTGTTGGTTCATAAATTAGAGGCTATGTGTAAGTCGTCAAAAAAAAAAAAAAAAGTCAACCTAAGGAAGTTTATAAGGGTTGGTTCTTATGAGCTGCCTCTTTGTGTAAAACTGAAACAATCCACTACTAAGGAATTTAAATAAATTCCATTTCCCTTGGCCTGATTTTCAGCGCTTTTCACCGTCTGACCCAAAGCTGCCTTTCTAGTGTCATCTGTAACAACTCACTTTATCAAATATTCCAGTGCAATAATTTATTTATTCTTTATCCAAACACAGATAACAGCTCCCTAAAGGTTTTTCTCTTTGCTTTCTGTATATTCAGATCATACACATTCTTGCCAATGTGGCTAGAATTTCTCTCCTCCTTACAGTTTTTCCGTCTCTCAATTCTTACTGCATTTATTGTAGCATGCATCTGGCTATTAATCATACACTCGAGATTTTTAGTGTATATGTAATCAACCTGTTTGTTTATCTCTGGCATTATTATTATTCAACTCTCTGTGTTTTTCTGACATTTAGCCTTAACTAACATGGACACTTTGTGACACAGGGCAAATGTCTTTTTTTTTTTTTTTTTTTTTTTTTTTTTTTTTTTGCATGTCCCTGGAGAGATGGTTTTGTTACGTGCTCCTTGAAGCCCCCCAGTTCTAGGAAGGAGAGGCAGAGAGAGAGAAGGTAGGCAGAGAGAGAGAAGGTAGGCAGAGCTCCAGGCCTCCATGCCTGATTCAAACGGGTCAATTCCAAGTTCACCTCATCTACATTTTGGTGTTCAGTGTCCTTGGATGCCTTACGCAAAGTTTTATTTTTTATTTTTTTGTCATAGCCCTGACTTCGCTTTTTGAGAAAAAACAGAGGTAGCATTGTAATACTGGAAATAGATCTGAAGCGAGCATAAGACGTGCTCTGACCCAGATTCTCTCACTGAATATCCGGGTAACTGTATACACACAACTCACCTCTTGGAACCTCAGATTTCCTTTTTTGGGAATTAAAGTACTTGGAGTAGATTATTTTAAGGCTTTCTGTCCTCACTTCTTTCCATACCCCCCGTCTTCCAAAACTGCCCCAACCCTAGAGTATAGAACATGTTCATTAAATATCAGAAGAATAAATCCTGCTAATCTGGGCAGTATATATATATATATATATATATATATATATATATATATATATATGTTTTTCTGCTTTGTTTTGGAGTTCTGGTTTATGGTTATAATCATCCACTTTAATAATTCAAGTTACACCAGCCAGACCAGAAAATAAAGAAAACAAAGCATTCAAAGTACTCATCTCCAATTTTTCATAAATAATAACTAGTTATCAAGGGAAGGTTCAATGGCACCGGCTGAGGTCCTTTCCGTCTGGGCTGAGCCAGGAGGAATGCCAACCAGATCAGCGATAGCAGCCTCCTGAGTGTGGAGAAATGAAGGCTGTTCAATTTTGTATTCTGCTCATTTCTATTTTAGAAGAAAACAGGTGACACCGTCTCATGGAAAAGAAAATGCACTCAGATTTCATCACCAAATAGTATTTATTATTAATCCCCAGAGGGTGCACGAGGCTTGTGCTAAGCATGCCAATTTGTCTGCCACCTGCTAGTGGCATTTCTGTGTGTCACAATGTGGTCTCCTTGCCGTTGATGCTAGAGGTGAGAAAGGGCAGTGACAAAGAGATTAAAGGGGTGAAAAATAGACTTCGGAGGAGAGGTCCCAAGAATCGCAAAGGTGAGTCACAGAGGGTAAGGCACACGGGTTGCTTGGTTACTGGTTTGGAGCCCGGGGATGGGTTTCGGATGGTGCATTATCTATGAGCAGATAGCCTCTAACACCACAGAATATCAAACAAGAGAGAATGCATTTAGATTAAGTGGGGGAAATGCTGCTGCGCTGGAAGAAAAAGACTATTAAAGACCGTAGAAATTCTGCTCCTCGAGATATTTAAGGAAGGACTGAGAATCAGATCATCCTGAGGACGGGATGTAATGGATCGAGTCTATTTGGAGGACCCTGGGCTCCTAGGTCACGCTGCCACAATTATCCTCAAACGATTGCCTTGATTTCCAGGTTCCAGGGTCTCCTTGATGTGGAGACATCACCCAGGCGGTGCAAAATCAGGAAAGATTTCACAGAGGGATAGGTAAAGTTTGCAGGGGGCCCTGCATGAGATTTTGACCAGCGGACATAGATGGAAAGGCAATTCTGGGGAAATGAAACAAAGGCATAGAGACACCATCATGAGGGAAGCGATGACTCCACCTCGTAAGTACTGACTCAGACTGAGGTGCTAGGAAGTCCACTGTTGGAATCCCAGCTCGACCCCTTAACTACTCACAGGACCTAAGAGGATTTGCTTGGCTTCCAAGCCTCAATCTCCTCACCTGTGTAATGAAAACCCAGAGATGGGGCACATTTGTGCGACTCAGCTCCATGAGGACAGGCAGGTTCTGTAGAACTTTCCTGTTCCGTTTGCCAGCACGACGCCTGGCACCGAACACGAGCTCAGGGCATGTTTAAGGGAATCACTTGCTCTTTCTTTCCAGCCACCTCCCTGCTCCCTCCTGTGAGGACTCAAGAGAAGCCCTCGTGGTCTGACTTCCTGCAACACGGTTCAGGATACCCGGGAGAAGGGAGCGCGTGCCTGAGCCGGGCTGGCCTCTGTTCCCGGCAAACCTCTACGCCTCCAGGGTCTGGGTACCCTTGGGGGCCTTGTGCCCATACAGGTACAACTGGACACTAGATGTAGCCACGTCTCTTTAGTAAGCCATGGGGTTACACTCAATGAATGCCAAACTTAAAAAGTGGCCACGGAATGAGTGACTCATTCTTTCTTTTCAATCCCTGCCCATTACCCAGCAAGGGTTAGTACCAAATACAACTGGCCAGTTTAATGCATTATCTAGTGAGCCTAGCTGATCTAAAGCCTCTTAACATAACCGACCCGGTCCCAGAGAAAGATGCCTTTCTACTGTTTGAGAAATTCCATCCAAGGAATACGAGAGGAAGCAGCTTTAGGCCAGGTCACCCTGGCATGGAATTTGGCTTTGTCTCATTCTAGTTCTTTGGCTCTTCTAGGCCATCCCATCTCTCTCTCTCTCTCTGCATCCTCAGTCAACAGTAGAATGGGGATAATTGTGCCTGCCTTACAGGGTTGTCATGAAGATAAAAGCATTTGTTTATCTGTTCATTCATTCACTCACTCATTCATTTTCTGTCCGAATCAAGAAAGAAAGAAAAACACACACACACAGCAATGTTTGTGTGATAGGTTGAAAATTATAAGATATAAGGTGTTATATTACCCTCCAGTGTCTTCAAAGCGTTCCCATAAAAATAATTATTGTCCATTCTTATTAATGCAGCCTCAAGGAAGTGAGATTGTCAAAAAATCCAATACCCAATAAGTCACCGGCTCGCTGAACCGTGTTAATGGAGCATAATTCCCCATCCTTACATAATTTATTTCTTTATTTATAAAGATTTTATTTCCTTTTTTAGAAAGAGAGAAAGGGCATGAGCAGGAGACAGGGTGGAGAGAGAGAGAGAGAGAAAGAGAGAGAGAGAGAATTCCAAGCAGGTTCCACAATCAGTGCAGTCCCCGATGTTGGGCTAGATCCCATGACCCTGGGATCATGACCTGAGCCAAAATGGAGAGTCAGATGCTCAATCGACTGAGCCACCCAGGCACCCCTATCAAGATTTTATTTCTAAGTAATCTCTACACCCAACAAGCAGCTTGAACTCACGACCCTGAGATCAAGAGTCACCCAACTCCACTGACTGAGGCAGCCAGGTACCCACCCTCCCATCCTCACATAATTTAATATGAGCCACAACTTTAAAAAATAAATATATAAATCATCTTCTCTATTATGATCTTCTTAGTCTCGTTCAGCAGTGTGAATATTTTTTTTAATACTGTAAAGGATCTCACATCTTTGTGGGCTATATCCCATACAATAATTAATAATACCACTTGCTTGAAGACAGTGATGGTCCTTGGTGTGACTATTTCTCAACCATCTGAATATTCCCCGGAAAAAAGAAATGGAAGAGAGAATCTGAAAATAAATATTTTGAGAGGCAGATACAGATCAATCAGCAGAATGGCATGTGGGTAGGGAAGACTGGAGAGCAGTAATTTCCAACCATTAGAGAATTCATAGTAGTCAACTCTACTATAGTGTGATTTACCTGAAGATTTCTACAGACACACATTCGCACACGGCAGAGTGTGGGATGGTTTAGTGAAAAGGTAATGGCACGTGCTGTAAGGAAACAAAAATCAGTCCCCCTTTTTAAGTTGTGAGTCAAGTGATCTTATCTGAGTCACCCAATCCTGGCACTCAATTTCCTGTAAACTCTGCAAAATAAAGATTGTAATGCCCACCTCGCCTATCAGGGTTGTCATGATTAATATATAGAAAAGATCTTGGAACATCCACTTTGCTTTTCTTATCTTTCGATAGCATCGCAATAACTAACTAGATACTAAAGTCTAGATTGCGTGATGTTGGATTTGGGAATCACTGGGAGACTGTGTTAGAATGGTATTTTTTATCTATGTGTAAAAAGTACAATTTGGGAAACGTGTAGTAAAGCAATCACAACAACCCACAACAACTTCTAGAATCTTGGCACTGACCGTCAAACTTGCTCCCAACTTAACGATGATCTTGCTTTAGACCTTTTAGTAGATGGCTTTTCTATTTATCCTAGGTATTCAACCGGGATTTCAGCAAAATTAAAGAAATTTTGAATATTGCACTCTGCTCCTTTATAACACGGTTTGCTGTACTGAAACGCAGGTGTTTAGAAAGCCCTTCAATTTTTGCCTTTGTCTGATTTCTACCACTTAAATAATTTATTTCAAGAATCGTATCCAAAACGTCACACACACACACACACACACACACACACACACACACACACTTTCCTGCCCCTAAAGAGCTTAAATTGTTGCTTGAGATTTCCACTGATATTTACCCAAACGCAACCTTACTACCTTCATTCCCTCTGTTCTCAACGACCATTGGAGGTAAAGGAAGCAGACTTCCATGCACGTCGGATGTAAACCCTAGGACCTAAGTCTGTCCTATACAATCGCAGACTCATAACCTCGTGACGGATGGGGAAGAGTATGAACGGCAGATGTGCAGAATGTATCCAGGCGGGGTCAGAGGCCAGACCCTTGAGCGAAAGACCTCAAGCTCTCCTGGCACCTCCCTCCTTTTACTGTGGAGGATTAAGCAGGTCTGTTTCCCTCCTTCCAGGTTGAGGCAGGAGGAGGCGGGGGAGTCCTGCATTCAAGGTTTGGGATTTGGGAGTCACTGACTGCGGCACTCTGATTAATTTCTCCCCGACTCTGTGGATCTTAGGCTGGAGAACAGGGACATTGAAAGTCGCCTTGCTGAGACAGGATTCTTCTAGCAAATGCAAAAACAAAACCCCGTCTGTTATCAAGAAGTCACTTTTCTCAATAGTATTTCTCTAATGATCACATATTGTTTCCCAGAAAGTGCTCCTAAATTATTTAAGAACAGCCTGTCACCCTGTGCATTAAGATTTGCCTCGGCATCTCCAATTCCTGAGGTGTGCTTGATCTCGTTCTTGGGGCTTTGGGAGGGAAATCGACAACAAAGGGGTTTTTCTGTTTGTTTGTTTGTTTGTCTGTTTGTTTGGAAGGCTTGCCTTTATTTTTGGGTGAAGAGGAAATGATGAGGATGTGTTTCCTAAGGTGAAATTATAAATGAGAGAAACACCCTGGATCCTCTAGCCTGGGGGTGAGCTGTTGTCCTAACCTGATCCACGATAAGCGGCCACAGGAAAAAAGAAAACACCTTATAGTAATTAGTTGTGGACTTTCTCTCTCTCTCTCTCTCTCTTTGGTGAAGCCACACTCTGGCCTTTAATTCAGGGTGCCAGCCTGCAGGTGAGGTGGCATTTCAGAGCGGGAGAGGAGGGAAGGAGTGAGGGAGGTAAGGTTGATGCAGCAAGAGGATGGGGGGGGGGGGACGAGGAATGGAAGGGAGGGGAGGGGAAACACGGGAGGTGGGGGGGGGGGGGGGGGAAGGAGAGCGGCAAACAGGGGAGAGATTGCAGGTAAAAATAAAACAGAGAAAGCCCAGGTGGAATTCATGCAAACTGTTCTCATCAACACTGCGACTCCCTCCTGTCACGGGAACTGTCAAACAGGCTCCGCTCGTAATGAAAGGAAAAATATTTTATTCAGATTTATTAATTTGAAAATGAAGCCCGCCTGTCGAGAGGGGGACAGTTCTTCTCAATCTGTCATCGTTGAACCACACGCTCCTGACATCGGGATTCATTTGTCTTGTCGGCTCTGACAGTTGGATTCTCCCAGAGCTCTTCCTAGTGGATCGCCCTGGGATTTTAAACCGGATGAAACACATTCCGACAAGGAACAGCCTCTTTATTAATGCAAATTACATGAGGAGGAGAGGAAAAAAAGAGAGAAAGAGAGAGACGCCAGCAGCCGCTGTGGTGTTCTTAGCCCTGTATCAGTCATTTGTTATTTACATTTATACACATTTTTCAGTTTTAATAAAAGGAGACCCGGATTTTCGGTGACATTTATGGACAGTTTGTTTCAAAAAAAATGATGCCATCACTGTAATTGTATGCAAAAAAAAAAAAAAAAAAAAAACCCGCGCGGCGCTCCGCTCGGTGGTGCGCGCAGGGCCCGGCCTCCTCGGCGCGCGCGGGTCCCCGGTGCAGCGCCACCCGCGGCGGGGACCCGCGGAGGGGGGCGCGGGGAGCGGGGCCCGGGGTCGCAGCGCGCGCGCGCCCGCCCGCCCCGGGGCCGCACCCCGCGCCCGCGCGCCGCCCCTTTGTCTTCGGAGCCCAGCCGGGAGCGCGGGCTTCCCGGGGACACCCCCCACTCCTCGCCCCGTTGGGCACGCTTGGCGCAGAGCCCGTCGGCCGAGGGGCCCGGCGGGATGCTTTGATTTCAATTGCTCTGCAAGCGGAAGAACCCATCGCGGATACACGATCACCAAGGCAGCCTGGACGATGTGTCCCTTAGGTCAACATAAGGGTGAAAGATCACGCTTCGCGGTCTTCAGGGGAGGAAGGGATCCGGGAAGGCGTAGGCCGTGAGAGTCACAGGGCGGCCCAGGGGATGCATGGTGTTCGCTGATGGACTCCCTGGGAGCTTTGCAAATACACATCCTGGCTACGTTTCTACCTGGACAAAGTCTTCCTTGAGAGCAAACAATGGGTAGCACATTTTCGGCGGGTCCCAACCTGCGGCAGAGGCAAGGCAATGGTTGCCCCCCACCCCGCCCTTCCAGGACACGAGAGGCAGAAAGAAGGGGATCCTGGGATTCTGATTCCATCCTGGTCCCTGGTAGTGATGCCACCCCGGACAGGTCAGATCCATTAGAAAGGACTCGCTTAAGTTGCTGCCGTGCAGGAGGGCAGAAAGATGGGGAGATTGCTTAGGTGTTCTCCAGCCCGCCCACTGAAGACCCCCAGGTTCCTTCCAAGCATGATCACGCCACAGTGTGATTTCTTAATACAGGAACAGATCTCGAATCCCCCTATGGTATCCCTAAAATTCTCCGTGCTGCAGTGGCAAAACATGATCTAGGCTCCGGAGACATAAGACCCAATGGAGAATCAGCCTTTAACTAAACTTGTCACTTTGGGCACATTGTAGTAACTTCTCAGTAAAATGAGAGGCTTAGACTAGATCAGGGGTTCTCAAAGTCTAATCCCAGATCACAAGCATCAGCATCACCAGGCAGCTTGTTAGAAATGGAAATTTTCCAGGTGTCCGGGTGGCTTAGTCGTGAGGTGTCTGACTCTTGATTTTGGCTCAAGTCATGACCTCACAGTCTTGGGATTGAGCCTTGCACCTGAGCCACGCCCCCCCACCACCACCACGTGCTGAGCATGGAGCATGCTTGGGACTCTCTCTCTCCCTCTCTCTCCACCCCTCTCTAGCCCCCCCCCCCAAAAAAAAGAAAGGAAAAAGACATGTAAATTCTCTGGCCTCAACCCAGACCTACTGAATTAGAAATCCCAGGGGGTAGGACATGGCAATCTGTGTTTTAACGAGGATGTTCTGACCATCAAAGTTTGAGAATCACCGGCCTAGATGTTCCCTAAGGCCCTTCGCAGATCTGTGGTTGTAATTCCAAATCTGGTGAAGTTATCCCTTTATATTTACAGTATTTAAAGTATATCCATACTTGAAGAATAAGCTGCATAAGAAGCTTTGCTGATTCTGTGGGTTAGAATTTTTTTCCTCCTTAACATTTAGGATCTTTATTTAAAGAGTCTTGAGGAGAAGTTGGGAAGCAGTATTAAACTGGTAAAGGTCACCCTTTATGCAGAAATGAGAAAGGTCTCATTTCTCTAAGTGTCCTGTGTCTACCGCACTGCATCTTTAAACCCAGGAGATCACCATCTAAACGCGACGCGTTTTTATCCACACGTGGCAGCCTGGAAACAGGGTAACTCCCCTCATTCTCCCTAAAATTGCCTTTCCAATTAAACGCAAGGAAAGGACAAGACAAATAACCAAAAGGGCGATGAGAATTTCGGTGATGTGTAAGGATACAATTAATGGAAGCAGGGGGAAAATTGCCTTCTGCCTGGCAAAGCAACACAAAAGAGTACAGCCAGCCAACAACCACACGTAAAACAAATGCCTGGGCCAATGCACATTCAGCATCAGGGTATATATATGTTTGTTTAATGATGTCTCCACGGTCTACAGAATTAATATTTAATAGCTCTTGTCAGCAAGATTCTATACAAGGGGTTGTTCTGCCTTTTTTTTTTTAATGCTTGTTAGTGGTTGTGTCTTCCTGGGTTGTTCTTCTTTAATATTAGAATTACTCTTTGCATTTACAGCAACGTTCGTCCGCCTTTCTACTTGCCACTTTGTGTGATATGGCAGGGTAGGGGAGAGAGGGAGGCAGGCCGCAGAATTAAAAGACTTTCATTCCCGCCTCTTCTCTCCTCAACCAGACACACAGGGAGCAAACGAGGCCCTTTTGTTTGTTTGTGGTTGTTGTCACTGGTAGCACAAGACTTATCCTATAGTAGGCACTCAAAATTCTTTGCTGTTTTCATGACTACTATTAGGATAGTCAGCAGCCGAAGTCAGAGAATCGGAACTTATAAGCCACATGGTCAAGTTACAAATATCACAAGCGTGCAATCTTGTTTGGACTTTCTACTTTCAAAGTTATTAGACTGGATTTTTAAATGGAGTATTACACTGGGATGTGAAAGGGAATGCGATTCGCCAATTACAGAGTGTAGATCCCATGTCGATATTTGGGAATGCTTGGAGGTAGGTCTTTTCTAGAAGACCATGAAGTAGAAAGCCGGCAATGCTGGGTCTATCACAGGTGAACTGGAACAGGTCGTGTAAACTCTCCCCTCTTACTCTGATTTGTTTTCATCTCGGCATATTTTACTACCAGAAATCATAGATGTTCACTTGCTTACTCGTTTGTGTGCTATCATTTGGTTACTTGGTCGTTTTTCTTTCCCACAGGATTGTAAGCTCCATGAGGGCAAGGACCTTGTTGATGTGGTTCAATAGACCCTCCAAGTCTTTCTTTCCCTGCCCTTGCTGCTACCTACACTGTCGGGTGTATTGCAAACCCTTAGAGATATTAGAGGAGTGGCCAAGTGGAGGGATGAATGGACGTCTTCATGGGTGCTAATGCCACAGGCACTGCCATGACTCTCAAAAATGAGAACTTTGGTCCCAGGCCTACCTGGTATAGAACCTGAGCTCTCCCTGTAATAAGCCATGTGACCTTGGACAAGGTAACACAGGCAAGAACATCTACTGTGGATGGCTCTTACATGGACTGAAGCCAGAAGCCAGAAAGTGTTTATCCCCATGCCTAGCCCATACTAGATGCTCAATAAATGTAACTCTTGGTTAATTATGGTCTCAGATCAGTTGTGCCCTTAAAAGCACCAGTCAGGTCTTATACTTCTTCATATCTCTCAGAGTCCCTGGCACATTGAAGGACAAATGGTAGGAACTTCATAAGCATGTGCTTGACTGCTTGACTGATAAACTAAAGCTCTTTTTTTTTTTTAATTTTTGTAATGTTTATTCATTTCTGAGAGGGAGAGAGAACACAAGTGGGATAGGGACAGAGAGAGAGAGAGGGAGACACAGAATCTGAAGCAGGGTCTGGGCTCTGAGCTGTCAGCACAGAGCCCGATGCGGGGCTCGAACTCACAAACTGCGAGATCATGACCTGAGCAGAGGTCAGACGCTTAACCGAATGAACCACCCAGGCACCCCGATAAACTGAAGCTCTGATCACAAAGGAAAAACTTGTTACATAAACAATACAAATCCACAGATATTTATCAAGTAGTGAAAATGATCAAGAATTGTGCTAGTGATTGCATTAGCCAGACGTCAGAATTAGAAACAAAACCTCCCCAAAATGCTAAAAAATGGAAATCCTGTTCATCGAGCCCCTCCTCATACTGAAAGCTTGGTTCCAGGGTACACGGTTCCTGTAATTCAAATTCAGGCTCACACTCAGGAATTGACCAAAACCCTAGTGGTCTCAGCAACTTCGGAAAACAAATAAATGTACCTTCTGCTCCATTTCCACGTACAATTTGCACTTACTGATGATCTACCCGCTTGAGACCACCTATGTTGTGTGTTCTCATCAGCTGAACACCACGCTCCCTTATACGCCATCCTAGAGCTTCTCCATCCTTTACAGACTTAAGTGCAGTCTGTTTTAAGGGGAAAAAATAAATTAGTTTCCTGGGAAATCTACGTGCATATTTTCTCCAGGGAGGGTATCCCACTGAGAGTAACTCAGCCCTTGACCGTTGTTTTGTTAAATAGTAATAGTAACTTAAAATGTGATGGCAGCCGCTGATGCTGAAGACCAGTCTTGTTAGCATCGCCTGACAACCTCCGGGTGACGGCTCAGAGAATTTGGAGGGACCCAGTGAGTCAGGAGAGGTCAGGGCAACAGAATCAAGGGGACCAAAGGGTCACTGAGGATCCACAAAAGTCTCTGCTGATCTTCCTTCAATGGTTTCAAAGGAGCTGATCCTCATCTGTGAGATGAAATTGAAGAATCCATGAATAAAAATGGTATAAACCAGATCAAATCCTTCTACAGTTTAGTTTCCTATTTAAAAAAAAAAAAAGGTGCCGGAAATCGCAGGTGTATACATGTCTAAGTGCTTTTCTGACCTTTCTTATATTTATTTCTGAAGCTTTATTTAATTTAATTAATTTATTTATTTATTATTTATTTAATTTTAATTTATTTAATTTTATTTAGGAGCTTTAAATACTTTGAGGAATACTCAGAATTTCAAGGACTAGTCAAGAGGGCATCAAACCCCAAAGTTAGAGGCACAGTAAAGCAAAAACAAACAAACATTATTCCCCCAAATAAATGAACCTCTGTGAATATTGAGGCTCAAACATTCAACTATCAGTTTGCTGGTCAAAATTCAATGTGGTCTTGTCCTGGTTAACGTATATATGTACCACATGAATAAGCACTAAAAGTTATTCAGTTTTCCGTGCATCGTATTGACCAGCTATGCTATGCCATACAATCTGCATATACTATGCATGTTGGATATAGAAAGATGCAAAGATCATTACCTCTCCCCTCAAAGAAGAGTTCACAGTTCCGGGGGAGGGGGAGTTAGAGATGTATTTATATGGATTTGCAATTCCTATTCCAAATCAAAGTGGATGGTCTACTAAGTCCTCTGGTCATGGCGTTTTAGTGAATAGTGATTTCTCTAGAACTGGAATTTGGAAGCTGACCTTGACCTTTCTCTCCCTTTCACTCCCTTATTTAGACAATCAAGGTTCCCTCAACCTGACCCCTTGGTCGTGCCACTTCTGCCCATCCCTTCTGCTAACTCCTTATACCGGGCCACCCACCCCTTGCTTAGACTTAGAAATAGCTTCCCAACTGGTCTGCTTCTCCTCTTACTACACCTTCAAACAATCACACCCTGTCTGAGTTCAAGTCTCAGCTCTGACTGTACCAGCTGTGTGCCATCAGGTGATTAACCTCTCTGTGCCTTACTTTCGTCATCAGTAAAATAAGGAAAATAATAGCCCCTATCTTACAGCTGTTTTGAAGATGTACTGGGCTTAGAAGAGCACCCAGCAATAGTAAGCACTCAATAAAAATTAGCTGTTTTTATCATCACTGCCTCCCTTCCTTAAAATAGTGTCCATTGTACTTACAGTTAAACTCATCGGGGCATAAAAGGGCCCTCCTGACCTGATCCTTGCCTATATGTGCCCTCATCATGAGCCAGTAACAAACCCACCCACTCCTTGACTCTGTGCTTCAGCTACACTGGTTTTCTTACAGTGTTTCAAAGAATCCAAACTGCCCACCACAGAGCCTTTACACCTGCTGTTCTCTTCCACCCTGAAAACCTGTATGGTAACTCCTTTCATTCTTTAGGTCCTGGGTTCACATCTCTTTACAGACCCTGGCCTCCCTTTCTAAAAATAGATCCCCACGCCTGTGAGTCTCTCCAGCCTCTTGTTTGCTTCTTCGCATAACTAACCACAGTGGGATTGAACTCCTCCCCTGGGACAGGGATCAGCAAACTTTTCTGTAGAGGGCCAGAGAGGAATATTAGGCCTTGTGGGCCGTATAGTCTTTGTCATCCCTACTCCATTCCACTTTTGTAGCACAAAAGTAGTGGTTAAAAATATGAACGTGACTAAGTATATCTGGTTTCCAATAAAACTTAAAGTTGAATTCCATATAACTTTTTCACATCATGCAATATAGTCTTCTCATTGTTTCCAACCATTAAAAAATGTAACCACCATAGTTAGCTCGCAGGCCATACAAAAACGAGTAGATTTTGCCAAACACCAGAATAAAAGCTTCATGAGGGAACAAATACATCTGTCATGTCATTGTGTTACCGCAGCATTTGGTGCGAGGCCTGATATATAATGGCACTTGTTAGTTACTCTTTTTATGTATAATTTTTTTAAGTTTATTTATTTGGAGAGAGAAAGCACAAGTAGGGGAGGGGCAGAGAGAGAGAGGGAGAGAGACAGAATCCCAAGCAGGCTGCTTGCTATCAGCATAAACTCTGATGCGGGCTCGAACCCACAAACCATGAGATCGTGGCCTGAGCCAAAACCAAGAGCCTGACAGTTAACCAACTGAGTCACCCAGGCGCCCCTTGTTAATTACTTTTTTTACTGAATGAATAAATCTGGCTGCAAACTCTCGTCACCACAGCTAGATCTATTAAACACCAAGCAAAATGGTAATTTCAATAAAATTAATTAAAAATTCATTTTCATCCTATGCTTTATAGTTTACAAAGTACTTCCATACATATTATCACACTGGATTCTCCCCCTCAAATCTTGGTAGTTATGAGCACAATAATATAACGTGTGAATTGAAGAAAAACTGCACGAACTCCTTAAGTTAATACAAGTAATCATTGATGGGCTCAAAACAAGAACCCGGTACCATTTCCTCTGGATAGTGGCTCTCCATGTGGGCTCTCTGGACCAGTAATTCAAGCATTCTCTGGAGCCTATGAGAAATGAAAATTCTCTTGCCATTTGCAACTACGCGGATGGAACTGGAGGGTATTATGCTAAGCGAAATTAGTCAGAGAAAGACAAATATCATATGACCGCACTCATGTGAAGACTTTAAGACACAGAACAGAGGAACACAAGGGAAGGGAAGCAAAAATAATGTTAAAACAGGGAGGGGGACAAAACATAAGAGACTCTTTTTTTTTTTTTTTCAACGTTTATTTATTTTTGGGACAGAGAGACAGAGCATGAACGGGGGAGGGGCAGAGAGAGAGGGAGACACAGAATCGGAAACAGGCTCCAGGCTCTGAGCCATCAGCCCAGAGCCCGACGCGGGGCTCGAACTCCCGGACCGCGAGATCGTGACCTGGCTGAAGTCGGACGCTTAACCGACTGCGCCACCCAGGCGCCCCCATAAGAGACTCTTAAATATGGAGAACAGAAAGTCACCGGAGGGGTTGTGGGAGGGGCGATGGGCTAACTGGGTAAGGGGCATTAAGGAATCTACTCCTGAAAGCACTCTTGCACTATATGCTAATTTGGATGTAAATTAAAAAAAAAATTAAATTAGAATTAAAAGAAAAAAGAAATGAAAATTCTGGGGTCCCACTCCAGACTTGGATGCAGGCTAATGTTTGAGGAACACTGCTGTGGGCCGGTGGCTCTCAACCCTGGCTTCGTCTTTGAATCACCTGGAGAGTTTATAAACACCATCAGTGTCTGGGCCCCAGCCCCGAGAGCCTCGGATTCATTTCATCTGGGGTTGGGTGTGGGCATCAGTAGTTTTAAAAGCTCTCCAGGTGATACTAAAGCACAGCCAGAGTTGAGAACCACTGCGGTAAAGGCCACGCTGCCTCCCCTAACAGGAAAGAAATGTTGCCCAAATTAGCTAGGATCACCTGCCATAGATCCGAGCCACTATTAGGTCCTGAACTTATTCTCTTCACGGGACATTGAAAGATGGGTTTCCTACTGCCTCAGATAACTTAATAGAGTTTCACAGACAGCACGGGCCCACAGAGGAAGACCTGCCCCAAGAATCTCTCACGTTCCATTTCCTCTTCGGGCCTTTATTCCCATTGCACGGCCCCCTCCTCTCCTGCTTTCATCAGCTGATTGCACAGATTCCATTAGAACTAAGGGCAGGTGCAGCTCGGAATGAAGCAAGAACTCATCTGTTCCTTCACGTTCTCACTCCTGATGTTTGCTAGTTTGTATGATTAATTTTATCAATTTTCCTGACCTGCTTTGCCACTGAAATAAATATGACAGCTGCTGGGCTGCCTCCATCCTTCCTCTTGCCAAGTGAGATGCTGAGAGGTGTTTTCTTGTTGATTGCAGACTTGGGTAAATATCAAGGAAACAGACCAAACAGGATTCATCCTGGTCATACTGACAAAGCAGGTGTGGAAACAAATACACGTGCTTTAACAGGCTCTAAGAAGGAGGAAGCTAATTTCCCACGTTCCAGCTTTCCTGGGTGCTCATTCAACAAAGCGAACACCACATGCCCGTTCCCAAGTCCATTCTGCCCACCAGCTCTAATTTTCCTCCTTTTGGAGTAAACTACTTGATCAAGTGACAATACCAAGATATTTGGTCGCTGACTGCCTCTTCCATTGATCTGTCCGGTAGGGGTAAAGTGACAGAGTAAAGAATGTGTGAAAGCATCTTGCAGACTATAACCTGTCTCCGAAGTGCTAGCTGTTATTATGAAAAGCAGCACAACCCTGCCCTAGTCCAAAAGAAGGGAAATCACTCGTACTGAGCACCTGATACTCACCAGGCATTTTACATCATGACTCTTTACCATTAATCTTAAGGAAGGCATATTAATCCCATTTTACAGGCAACCCCGAGGCTCAGTTGACTGTCTGTCATTGGTCATACACAGGTGAGTTCACAGACCAACCCGTGTGGACCGAGCTCTCAGACCCAGTTATACTGAAGTGAAGTCTGATTTGGCCTTGTGGGAAAATGCAATAAACCTGACTGCATTTGGTTTAATGCGAGGAGAATCCAAAAGGCACTTGATGCCAAAATCCATCGCTTATGTGACTTTGACCAAGTTATACTCTCTTTAGGATTCTGCTTTCTAATGTATAAAATACATAGAACCCCAAGCACAGATTTGGGTTTGGGGGATTGAATTCGCTTTTAAAGATAATGCACGCAAAATACGCCGGGAGCTGATCCCTGAAACATCTTGGGGGCTTGAGAGTGGATTTCGAATCTGAATTTTAGTCATTTCCTAAGAGGAGGGCTGAAATACTTACTACTGCCCACATATTCCTCTGAGTTAAAATATTGTCGGGGCAATGGGTCTCGAAGTGCGTGTGCGTGCGTGTGCGTGCATGTTTTGGGGAGGGGTAACACAATAAACTGGTTATTGGTGAGTAGCACCTGGTCACTTTGCACCCTTGGTAACCAGCTGAGGGCTGCGTGGAGACATGCAGAAGACGAAACAGCCACCAGCCTGAGCTTTGTTCTTCGAAGGATGGGTGACGAGACCGATTTCGTTAGGGAGAAAGTTGAGGCCCAAGTGCCAAAGCCTATTTCCCCAAATTGTTCAACCAGGAGGAAACTTGAGCGGCCATTTGCCTCCTGCCTTTAGGGAGCAAACACTGTTCTCTGTTTTGGAAGGGAAAACAAGGACTGGGACATCGAAACCACGATGCCAGTGAGCAGCTAAGCACCGGCTAGGATCCAAGTCTGCAACCTCTGTGTCATGAAGAGTGTAACCAGCTTGTTCAGACTTTCTTCTAGCCCCCAGGCTCCTCTTCGCATGTGGTTCTGGAGGAATCCAACCATCATGGTGGCCAGCACCGCAGGGGAGATGAGCACCTGGGCCTGGGGGTCCAGGCTGGCCTCGGCATCCTTTATTCCCTTTACCAGCCCTATTCCCCTATGGCATGTGGGCTATTCCTCAAAACAGATAAAGTCCTCCAAGAACACTCCTGTAAAAAATTGGATGGGGGGCATGATAGGGTGTCAGCGGGTTACAGAGAAGACTGCGTCTGAAGGAGGGGTGCATTCTGAGCAGCTGGGCGCCACGACGCTCCCGTGGCTCTGGAGGTGATGCTCTTATCAGTAGCAGCAGCAATGAGATCAGGAATACATTGTTATCAGCATTAGCTTACATTTGGCTTGGTGATAGTTTTGGGAGAATAAACAGCCAGCCTGCTCCCAAGTATGCCACCGAACTCTTGGCCAATGGATCATTTCCCTCCCCCCAGAAAACCTCCACTGAGCAGCTCTCCTGCTGCTTCTCATCACTTGCTCCTTGCTCGGGGTGGGGTGGGGGAGGGGGGAGGGTGAAGGGAATGGAATGGAGATGTTGTCTTTCTCTGTGGTCCCCTGGGCCTGCTGAACACAGAGGTATGAGCAGGTGCTCAGCTATTTCCCCCCGTCCCATTTGTAAAAAGAAAATGAGATCGAGAAAGGGGAGAGAGAGGCTCCCGTTACCTTCCTTCGCATTGATCGCTGCACACACCATCATCAGAATCATCACGGCGGGGTGGGGGGCGGGGAGGGTTGGTGGAGAGCTCGAATCAGGGCCCTGCCTTCAGAGCAGAAAGAATCAGGCATGCGACATGATGTCTGATTTCCAGCCTCCCCATTGCCCAACAGACCTCATCCCCTGAATTCAGCTCTTCCTAAATGAGGGGAGCAGGGGGGGGGGTGTCTCCTGCCGGCAGAGTGTTGAAAGCACGACCCGTGACATAGGCCTGGGAGGAAGACTTTGCTGGGGAAATGCAAGAGCTTCAGTATTTTGCACACCAAGCTTGTCTTCTAATGACAGCCTTGGGAGCCAGACATTTCTAAGTGCTAATTAGAGGTGTTGATTATCGTGGTAACCCTGTGGGGGCTCAACCCAAGCCCGAGAGCAAAAGCCACAGATAAAATAAAGATTGTTACAATAGCTCGCGGTGTCACATGAGCATCGAGACTGGAATGTCAACGCTCAGGCGCAATCCAGTCTGGGACTCTGGCTACTGCAGTGACGGAGGCCCGGGCTGATACACGGGCTGTCACACCATTTACAATGTGCAGTTCTGATCGACGGACAGAAACTCCGTCCTCACCAATCAGGAAAAACTCACCAGGACTCAGATATAAAGAAATTGATCTATGACAGGATGTCGCTGCAACGTACGCACAAGCCACAGAAATGGGATGCATAGAGACCCTCTACCTTGCAATTCTAAAGTAAATGAGCTTCGTTCAAAAAAAAAAAAAAAAGTTTATTTATTTATTTATTTTGAGAGAGAAAGAGGGAGAGAGAGCCGGGGAGGGGCAATGAGAGAGGAAGAGAGAGAATCCCAAGCAGACTCCACGCTGTCAGCACGGAGCCTGACACAGGGCTCGATCTCAAGAACCATAACATCATGACCTGAGCGGAAATCAAGAGTCAGATGCTTAACCAACTGAGCCACCCAGGCGCTCCTAAAGTAAATGAGCTTCTTCAGGCACACTGCTGCATTTACACATATGACCTTGGACGTGCACGTATTTTGGCATGCACGCACATGGTTTTCCTTATAGGGCAGACATTTGGGCCATTGATGTACTCTCACTGTATACCCCATTTTTTTTTAATGTTTATTTTTGAGAGACAGAAAGAGTGTGAGTAGGGGAGGGGCAGAGAGAGAAGGGGACGGAGGGTCCAAAGTGGGCCCCGTGCTGACAGCAGCGAGCCTGAAGTGGGGCTCGAACTCATGCACTGTGAGATCATGACCTGAACCAAAGTCTGATGCTTAACCAACTGAACCACCCAGGTGCCCCTCCCTATCTTTTAAGTTTATTTATTTCTTTTGAGAGAGAAAGAAAGAGAGAGAGAAAGAAAGAGTTGGGGGGGGAGAGGGAGAGAGAGAATTCCAAGCAGTTTCCATGCTGTCAGAGTAGAGACCGACATGGGCTTGATCTCACGACCTAGAGATCATGATCTGAGCTGAAATCAAGAGCTGGATGCTTAACCGACTGAGCCACCCAGGCACTCCCACGTCCCTATCTTGATCCTCTTAACTCTACTGGAAAAGGAATGGGGATCCGAAATGGAAGCCTTAAGGATGAGTGTTCATTGGAGAGGTAGCCCGGCATTGGGTTGAGAACAGAGGCTCTAGAATCTGAAGAGGGTTGAGTACCAACTCCAAAGCTCCTTACTTAAGCATTCTAAGTCTTAGTCTTCTCCTCTGCAAAATGGTAATAATAGCACCTACCTCATAAGACGCCTGAGGATTAAATGAATTAATGGCGTGGTATCTGGCATTGACATTGATCAAGTCACTTAGGCTGTTTGGGCCTTATATTCCTCATTTAGAATAAACAGCAAATAACAACACCTACCTTTGGAATTGTTTCAAACATGAAATGGGAGGACACTACTGATGAGCCAGTACGAATTTACAAAAGACCATAATGACAATTACAAACATGACCGAAGTTGTCATCTGTTAGAAGCAGAATGTCTAGACTAGGCCTAGACCAGGACCTTTTCTTTCAAGCCCCTGGCTTGCTGTGTGACCTTGGGGACGTGGCGATCCCTTCTAATTTTTTTTAATCTGAGGGCTGATTCAACAAAAGGTCAGAATTGGAATGACATAATGCATGTGTCACTCTTTGTCACCTGTAAAGCACTTACGAATACAAACTGTCTTGTGGCTCATGAGGCTTTGACGTTGGGCAGACCCAGATGCGATTTCATTTCCTCAATTTACCGGTTCCATATCCCTGGGCAAGTTACTTACGTTCCTGTGGTTCTAAAATGAGGATAATAATACCTGCCCCAAAGGTCACGTATGAAACGTCTAACACCATACCTGGGATACAGACTACAGTAAGTGACCGTTCTGTCCCACACTTGCCCACTGGATGATCCTGAGTGAGACAATGGGGATACCTCATCCCTCTGCACGGGGAGAAAAGGTAAGCTCAAACAAGCATCAATATGACCTCCACACCTGAAGGTGGAGGTGTGCAGCCAGAGGTGTATAAAAGTGCACAAGAAGGAAAAGAAATCACTCTCAACCCTGCACGCAGGCAGCAAAGCCCTGGGCATAATGCTCTGTCCCTGATCTAAACAGGCCCAGGAGGGAACATGGCAGGGACGGAAGAGGGCAGAGCCGTGTAGTCATTTTTTTCTGCTGAGATATTCCCTGGCTGCTTAAACCCTCCCTTTATCCCCAGAGCTTACATTTTTCAACACCAGCAATCTGTACATTGAAGTCACTTTACTCTGTTGGGAGGCATAAATCTGGCCTCCTCAGAGTCCACTGTAGCAAATTGCTAGCACCTTCTCAGACACAAAGGAGAAAATCAAGGTTGACTGCAAAATTCTTCTAGTTGCTTTGAGAAAGTCATCCTACTTGAATGCAATGGGCAAGCATTCTTCAAGTTATGCTGTACAGAATGCTCGCTCCAAGAGATTCGTGTTGTTGTTGTTGTTGTTGTTGTTGTTGTTGTTTTAGTACTACTTTATGGTCAAAAGTTGGCAAAACACTGCATGCTATATCTTCCTTTTTGAAATAGACAGTCAGCGTTGGCTTATTAATGGAAAGGTATTCTGGGAAAGCATCTTCTACATTTTGATTAGTGTTTCCTTAATTGATTTGACAATGGAGCCCATTTTCCAAAGAACACCTATAAAAGTCTATGTGGGCGCCTGGGTGACTCAGTTGGTTGCATGTCTGACTTGATTTCGGCTCAGGTCATGATCCCAGGGTCATGGGATTGGGCCCTACATCGGACTCCATGCTGAGTGTGCAGCCTGCTTAGGATTTTCTCTCTCTCTGCTTCCACCCTTCTCCCTCTCCCTCTGTCTCTCTCTCAAATAAAAAACTAAAAAGTAAATACATGAGTGTAAAAGTCTATGAAATTGGTTTCTAGGAAGGTACTTTTGGCAACTCCATCAAGAGCCTTAGACTGTTTTCTCTCACATATCCAAAATGCTATATTAGGTTTTAACAAGTCTTTGATAGATAGAGGCTGTTCAGTAAGTATTTGCTAAATGAATGGATTCCACAGTGATTAGCCATTTGGCAAACAACTGGGAATCACTCTATGTTGGTTAATGTGCCACCACAGTCAACTAGCCAACCTATCAACCCACAAATGCTTATCCCACGCATACACCCGTTGCTGTGAGGTGAATGGTTTCATTCAAGACAATCTGTCATTATAATGCAAAGAATCCAAAGCACCGAGCCTCAGTCTTAACTTGGTTCAACTCCAGAGAAATCTGTCAGTTTGCTGATCTCTAGGTCACTCTTCCCTTTAGACACACAGGAGGACAGTTGCCATCTTAGATTTTTTCAATGTCTGAATTTTCAACGGTCCCTCCCATCTGTCCCGTAAGCCACTGAAATGTGCACAGCACTCTAAAACTTCAATGCCCAAACTCCATTTGGTGGATTTCTCCTTTCACCTCTTATCAGCACTACCATTTCTTATCAGATTGCATGTTCTGATGTGAAATTCATAAACATGGCCACAGGATTCCTAGGTAACACAGTAGGAATTGTCCATGCCGGATGAGGTGAGAGAAATCTGATCTCTGTTTCCAAGGGTGATGACAAGGAAAGATATAATTTCGTGTCATCTTTTGTCACAGGTTTTGTTTTATAAAATGCCATTGTGTGGTTATTATATGTAAGTTTCTGCTTGTGAGTTTATGTATTGGGAAGAAGATGACCTTAGTCTGAAAGGAAATGCATAGCATAGGGTCCTCCCGTCAATGCAAATATTACCTTCTTTCCAAGGTCTTAGGAGAGCCAGCAACGGTGGTGGCCGTGATGATTTACATTCCACGGCAAGGGTTAACCTCATCTCATGGCCACTGTTGTCTCAGGACAACTTGTCAGCCCACAAGAACATCCCATAATGGATTTGAAGTGGATTGTGCAGCCCCTTGCAAGGTGGATGCTGTATTTATTGAATAGACATTAAAAAGAACATTTCTCAATTTCTCAGCACTGAACTCAGGGTCAATGGATCTTCTTGGCACTGACATGCTGAGTCAACTCCTAGCTCAAAGCTTTTAAAGGGACTGGGGTTAGATTAAAGGATTAGACTCCGTCTTGAATGTTTCCCTGGCAAAATCGTTGGGTCTTAAATCATTTATGTTGCCTTGCAGTGCTTTACTTGGCCTTTCACTGCTGGCTTTGAAAGAAACACACACACACAAACAAACTTGCTCACCCAGACAACACACCAAGCCTATAATGACCCTTCTTTTGCAGGTTGGACTAGAGATTTTGAGCCTCTGAGAGAAGACTACGCCAGACTTCTCATATAGGCAAATTGCTATGCCATTAGCAATCATTTGAGGGTAGTAGGCCATGCCTATGGACTCAGAATCCTGTACCCCCCAAAATGGGAAGCCAGCCTGCAGTAACTGTGTCCTCCTATCCTGCCACAGGGCTATCCTTAATGTAAACCCAATTGACTAATTGACTTTGTCTGAGACGCCCACATTCCCTCTCACACCTTATGCATGTACCATCCCCGCTTCAGTATTCATGGGACTACCCACCCATGCAGTCAATCATCGTCACCTGTCACTCGGCTGGAAGTTTGTATATACACAATGCCATTCATTCACTGATGGCTTCTTACAAAAGAAAACAAGGTTTCGGTGCTTGTACATACTTTGCTCACGTACAGTTAAATGGAGGTCAAACAACACACATGCATCCTTCATGTAGTTTTAGATATTCCAATATAAGAAACATACCTGGCATGTTACTCGAAGCAAAACCAAGAGGTCAGTACGTGCTTTCCATACCCAGGAGCCCAGCCAAGAGATGTTTGCGGCCGGGTGGAATTGGAGATTTACAGGGTTACTGTATGTTGGAGAGAATGCAGAATTTAGGAAAGGCCATCTGGATTTGGATGTCGAATTCCAAACGGAACCCTTATTAGCTTATTAGCTGTACTACAAACAAAAAGCAAACATTCTCTTGTGACAAAGTGAAGAAATCTTTAAAGTATCCTCAAGAATCAGGAAGTCAAAATGTTAGTCTATTTATTGCCTGGAGCCCCCTTATCCCACCCAACTCATAGTTTAAGTCAAGGCAGATTGAACAACATGGGGCGCCCAAGTGGCTCAGTCGGTTAAGCGACCGCCTCTTGGTTTCACCTCAGGTCATGATCTCGCGGTTTGAAAATTCAAGCCCCACGTTGGGGTCCTCGCTGACAGTGTAGAGCCTGCTTGAGATTCGCTCTCTCCATCTCTCTCTGCCCCTGCCCTGCTCATGCTCTCTCTCTCAAAATACATAAACTTAAAAAAAAAAAAAAGATAAATCAACAAAAAAGTAGCTGTGAGGAGGTAAACATTAAAGTGTGAGAGAAGATGTCAACAATTATCCCTTAAATACAAAATATGAACTTCATTTCTCCCTTTTTGGTTTTATCTATAGTACCTTCCCACAAAACCCTTCCAAGCCAGCCAACCATAGCTTTCTCCTGATGTGCCAAGACACCTCCACCGTCTTGTCCAGTGCCTTTCCTCCCCCTCAGTCACCTTTTCTCTGTCTATCCCAATCCTAAATTTCCAAATGAGTCCAAGTTTAAGTGTGTCTCTCAGGTGAAGGCTTCTCTGACCATCACAGTCACCCTGGACTTTTCATTTGGTCAAGTGCAATAGTTAATTCTTTTTCCATGAGAATATTGGTTATGACTTATTTCCTCAAGTAGATTGAGAACTGAACACAAGCTACAGTCAAGTTCTTATGTTTTGTTTTGTTCTGTTTTGTTTGCCTTCGTCTCTTACCTCTCGGGCAACCACACAGGCGCACACTTTTATGGGCTCCGTTTCTGTACCGAGCGAGCTCTGTTTACGATAGGCACTCAACAATTATTTGTTTCCTATCTAACGGTCTTCTTGTATTACTGCTCTGAACTACCGAGCTTTCTTCTTGTTTCCTTAACTTCAGTAGCAGCCCATTTCCTCACCAGGTCCTGGAATCAATTCTATTCCGTGTGAGGATTTGTACTTGAAATTGTTGCCCCGGTTCTGGTACCTAAGCTGCTACCTCATCTCTGTGACCAAGTTTCTACTTTGTATCCCACTCTTGTACTTCCTTAATTGCACTGGGGTTGAAGCTCTGCCTCCGAGTCTGACGCACTTCCTCACTCTCTCCAAGAAGAAGACCATAGGTAACTCCTGGCATTTCTCTCCCAAAACTGGAGCCCTCCCCCAAAGACCCACCCCAAAGCTGAAACACTAATATCTGTTGACCAACGGCTCTTCACACGCTACTCTCAAACTCCTTGACCTTTAACCCAGCCTCTACTGCACCAACGAATCCTATTCCTACTGGATACTAAACATAAGCTTCTCATGCTCCACTCCACCTTATCTTAATCTGCTCTGCCTGAAACTCTCCCCGACTCCTACCTCCGTATCCCCACTGATTTCTCTCTCTGGCCTCCAAGATCTTCCTAACTCTCCTGGCACCTATGCAACCATTGTCTGGACCTCTCAGACTCAAACAATAATACTCCCTGTCCCGTGAAGGCAATACCAGATTCCCGACTCTCCAGTGAGGAGGGGCAAGACTCATAAATCACCCATTACTAAACTTTTTGTACATCGTCATTTACTTGCCTGGCTCTATTACCTCTGCCATGTGCAGATGAGCCTAGCTTCAAATGCCTGCCAGTTTCTAATCTCCACGTTGAGATTCCTTCTACTCCATTGTGACAACATCAGCCGTGGTGTATACTGTGGGTCTAGGTCAGTGGCAGCCATATTAACTTGAACGCATTGTTGTTTAGCGAGCAGAAGAGTCTGGGCATCAACTATGGTGTCATTTTTGTGGTTTGCTACATCCCCTGATGGTCCCATAGACAAAAGGTGCCAATGAATCGCACAGACAAATTTCAGTGAGCCGGCGCCGCTCAGCGCCTGTGAGGCCGACAAAGCAGAAACAACGCTCAGAGTTTTCACGGCAAAGTGACAGGATCAGGAGTCTGTTTCAGGGGCTAAAGAAAGGGAAGCGAAAATCATAAGCAAACACGCAGAATAAACACAAAGTTGTTCCATAGTGGGAACAGGTTTTATTCCTCTCCTGGGACAAAGACTAATCTTCGTTTCTCAAAGCTCCTTTGAGCCAAAGGGTCTTGCTCATAAACCTAGACACAGATGGCAATAATTTTAACTCTTTGTGTTCCAAACCACTGTGGTATCTCAGGCCACAGGGAAATTAGTAGTTGTTCTCAGCACCAAGCCACAAGTGAATCAGCAAAAGAAATTCGTTGTTAGGAAAGAGGTCAACTTAGAGAGTATCTTGTTTGGTTGTTTTCTTCTAGCACTCCAGTGGTAGTGGGCTACTGATCTATTTTAAACTCAGGCTTAAAGCATTCACATTAATGCTTTAGCATTGATGCCTATGAGTCTAAGCTCCTCATAGTTCGAATGTCTCCTTGTCTTACTCTGGGCTCCTCTCATCCCCGCTGACCTCATGGGATCCATCTCAGTGATGGCTTCTCCCATCTGCCTCCAGAGAACAATGATTACAGAGCCTTTGAGGGACGCTAGTGCTCTCCTGACCAATATATATCTCAGTATCTGATGAAGGGAGGCCCTCTGGACCCTACTGGGGGACAATACATTACAGACAATACATAATAAAGCCACCCCAGCATTGCTATCACACTAAACCTTTAAATTCCTTCTCCTACAGTATACCAAGAAAGTTCTGGCTTCTCATCTTCATTAAAGATTGAGTAGAAGGGGCACTGGCTGACTCAGTCGGAAGAGCATGTGACTCTTGATCTTGGGGTTGTGATTTCGAGCCCCAAGTCAGGTAGAAAGATTACTTTACAATAAAATCTTAAAAAAAATTTTTTTTAAATGAGTAGAAGTTTCAATCAACCAACTGAGAATATTGTTAAAGTAAGTCCCTTGCAGATGCTTGAGATGCATTTAATCTCTGGTTAGTGCTCCCACATTAATCAGTTCAGCCCAATCCACCATTAGATATCTCCCTCCATGATTTAACACACTTAGATCCATTACCACACAGATATCCCCCTGTATCTGCTGATTTAAATTGGCAAAATAGGGGTACCTGGGTGGCTCAGTCAGTTGAGCATCCGACTTCAGCTGAGGTCATGATCTCAGGGTTTGTGAGTTCGAGGCCTGTGTCGGGCTCTGTGCTGACAGCTTGGAACCTGGAGCCTGCTTCCGATTCTTTGTCTCCCTCTCTCTCTGCCCTCCCTGGCTTGCACTCTGTCTGTCTGTCTCTCTCTCTCTCTCTCAAAAATAAATAAATATTAAAAAAAATTAAGTTGCAAAATATGACAGATCTTTGGGTATGTGTGTCTCTCCCGATGATCCAGACTTCACGCTCTTTCTCTCAGGTGCCAAGGCCCTTGAGTCTAGCTACGGGTCTGCAGGTGTTGAGAGGTGTAGGAGAAGGTCTTCAGGGATCCAGCCTTCCACAACAAGACAAGTGCCTTTCCCAAGTTCAATACAGGGTCTTTCCCTCTAAAAGGGCAGACTGAACTCCTTAGACACTGAAGGGGTTGGGGGGGGAAGGAAGATTTGGTGGTATTTGGAGGCTTATGAACTCAAATTCATAATAATCTATGCAAGTGCCCCATTCTAATCTCAGGGTGTCATTCTTCCCTTATTAAGCCCCAACGTTAACATAAGAGACGGCACAAGCCTCTGGGTTCAGTTGGCATGTAATTCAGCCATCTCCTGTATCTTGATTCTGTTTTTCAGAACTCGCAGCCTTTATGGCTTTAAGAAACAGAGATTCTTTTATGACAGCTCTAGACATTTTCTGGTTCTCTATTTGAGCCTTGAGCTGGGAATTTAAAGTCTTCAGCTTTGGGTTTTTTTTTTTTTCTCTAGACTCTCCAGTACAGGAAAAAACAGCCATCCCACCTCCACAACCGTTTGTGCTTCCCTAAAGTGCTGTTAGATCCCCTGGTGATCCCAAGCCTCATTGTCTGCAGACACCTGATCCCAGGAAACTGAAGGTGATAACTTAAGCAACTATTTTATCATCACGTGCCCCAGACGAGTTGTGACCCACTTTGCACTGACAGCGAAGTCATGACTTCCTCCAAATCTAACCGGATCACAGAACTAATCTGAGATTCCTACTCTTTAAATTTCCTATTCTTCTGGAAATGTATCTGGTGTACAGAAACTCATTTCAATCAGACCCCCATCAGAAAAAATAGAAAACATTAGTGTATTGGGATATTAAAAAAAAAGCTTAATATAGGAATGAAGGAATTATATCATCTTTAGAAAAGCTGGAGGAGCAAAGATCAAAGAAATGGGTATTGATGATATCAGACCAAAGCTCCAAAGTGGATGATTCTCAAAAGCTTTCCAGGAAATTGCTGAGATGTTTGCACCAATGGTCTCAACCAGCCAGGGGCTTTTGTTTTTTTGGTTTTTTTGTTGTCGTTGTTGTTGGTTGAGAGAGAGGCTACAAATGAGCAGGGGCGAGAGAGAGAGAGAATCCCATGAAGGGCAGAGAGAGAGAGAGAGAGAGAGAGAGAGAAGTGAGGCTCACCTGAAGCAGAGCTCATGTTTTTACCCAAGACATGAGATCATGACCCGAGCCAAAGTCAGATGCTTAATGACTGAGCCATCCAGATGCACCACAGGACAGTCCTTAAGAACCCCCTGGAACCCATGTAAATCTCACCTCTGCCCTTGCATCATGTGCAGTTGTGTTCAGGGAATAATGGCTTCTCCTTTCCCACCTTCCAAAGTATATGTGAGTTCTTCACACTGGAAAAGAATATCTAACCTAGAACCATAAAAGGAAAGGGATTCTGAGAAACGTTAACTTCTGGCTTTGCTTCTATAATGCAAAAGGGGATGATGGCGGTGATAGATGACAACAGATAATCAGGACATTCATCAAAAGAAAATAATCACTAAGGATAGAGTTCTAGGCATTTGGTTCGCCTATCACAAGGATCATATCTGGGATAGATTTTCTCCAGGAATGTCTAACTCACAATATGTAGATAAATGGTTACCATAACTAGAACAACACCTATTTCGGCTCTCTCTTATGAGAAAAAAAATTCCCTGTATAGGTTTCTGAAGATTCTGTTTCCAAGATAGCTGTCCCAGAAATCTATGCCTTTCTGTCTCTATTGCCGCTACTCTAGACCTACCATTTCTCATCTAGAAAATTGTTTTACCCTCTCTCAGTTCTCTACACCCAATCCACTCTGAGCAGCCAGAGAGATCTTTCTAATAATGACACTTCCTTTCTTAGAATTCTCCCACCTGTACCTACACCCTACCCTGTTTCATCCATACTAAACGCTCTTGATTTTTTGGTCATGTCGCATTTCCCCTTCTCAAACACCATTTTCTCTGCCTAGCACAACGTCTCCTCTTTCCTGCTCCGTATCCAACTCTCTTCTGACCTTCCCTTGCACAATGTTCATCCAGCTCTTAACTTAAACTCCATTTCCTTGAGTGGCTTTCCTGGTCTTAACCATTATTGCTTTTTGTTCCTTTGGCTGAAGGCGTAGTCTAAGCTGCCCAATAGTCCTAGCCTTTTTGCTTGCCTCAGCCATCTCACCACTGAAACTGTGGGAGCAGGAAATGATCTAGATGAGAAGAAAAGGGTGTGAGCTCCTCCGCAAGGACCGAGGCCAGCCAGGCTACATCTTAGCTCTCGGGGCATCAAGTGCTGCTTTCAGAGGATCTCCGTGAGCAACGTCATGGAAGGGAAACCGAGCCCAGAGAGACTTAGAATGACCAAAAAGAAGGAGCTTGAGGACAGCAAGAGCCGCAAAAATTTTCTTGATGGCGTGCCATTACACAGCTCAAAGGGTCGAGTCAGCATGGTACCTCACCATCAGCAAGCCCTCATAAACACTTGTTGGATGAGTAACTACATGAGGACACAGACAGATAATTGAATGAGGACAGAATTATTCCTTTCTTTCTTTTTTTTAATGTTTCTTTATTTTTGAGAGACAGACAGAGAGAGAGAGAGCATGAATGGGAGAGGAGCAGAGAGAAAGGGAGACACAGAATCCGAAGCAGGCTCCAGGCTCTGAGCTGTCAGCACAGAGCCCGATGCGGGGCTCGAACTCATAGACCGCGAGATCATGACCTGAGCCGAAGTCAGACGCTTAACTGACCGAGCCACCCAGGCACCCCCAGAATTATTCCTTTCTGAATTACTGTTAGAGTTGAGATTGTTGGACTGACAGTAGCCATTAAAAGTGGACAGTATCTGCTCATATGTCAGGTGACCTACCAGGGGTGTTATGTTCACGTGCTTGTGTCGTGTTAGATACTTCTTTTTTTCTTTTTTGACAGAAATTTATTTTTTTTTATTTTTTTTAACATTTATTTATTTTTGAGACAGAGGGAGACAGAGCATGAGCAGGGGAGGGTCAGAGAGAGAGGGAGACACAGAATCCGAAACAGGCTCCAGGCTCTGAGATGTCAGCCCAGAGCCCGATGCGGGGCTCGAACTCATAGACCGCGAGATCATGACCTGAGCCGAAGACAGGCACCCAACCAACTGAGCTACCCAGGTGCCCCTAGAAATTTATTTTTTAACATAAATTCTCAATCTTTTATTTTAACATACACTTTTTAAAATTTAGGGTATTTATTTCCTTTATCATGACTTAAAAATACATATTTTATACATGTATATTTTAATTTAAATCCAAGTTAGTTAATATATAGTATAATAATGGTTTCAGGTGTAGAATTTGGTGATTCATCACTTGCATACAACACCCAGTGCTCGTCCCAACAAGTGCCCACCTTAATACCCATCACCCATCTAGCCCATCCCCCACCCACCTCCCTCCAGCAACCCTCACTTTGTTCTCTGTATTTAAGAGTCTTTTACGGTTTGCCTCCCTCTCTGTTTTTCTCTCATTTTTCCTTCCCTTCCCCTTTGTTCATCTGCTTGGTTTCTTAAATTCCACATACGAGTGAAATCATATGGTATTTGTCTTTCTTTGGCTGACTTATTTCGCTTAGCATAATACACTCTAGTTCCATCCACGTGGTTGCAAATGGCCAGATTTCATTCTTTTTGATCGCCGAGTAATATTCCACTGTATGTGTATATCACATCTCCTTTGTGTTTGGTACTTCTTGTAGGATGCATCCATACTTCCTTTTATGTACCTTTTCTGTAACCACGTGAACGTGCATGTCTATCATCTCAAGCTTTTTGAGATCATGCTTTGTCTTCAAAGCATGTCTTCAAAGTATTTTGTTCTACAAAAATACTGACACACAGCAAGTACTCAAGAATGCCTGTTAAATGAGAGACCATTCTCAGAAAGAAATACCACGTTTTTTTGCACATTCTCTTCCAAGTATGTAATTTGGTGGGCATGAGTATAAACACTATATATTTTTTATCACGTCCCAAAGAACAGAATTATCGGCAATATAACTGTGAACTTACCTATTCATCAAGTAGGTTGATTTTTACAATCGCCCTTCCCTATTTCCACTTAACGGGAATGTCTATATTAAATCACGGTCTGTTTTCACAAAATAAAAAACAAGCTGGTTTCCACGTGTAGATATAATATTTCTGTGGTTTCAGACAAAAGAGCTCCAAACGCTAGGTGCAGACCTGGCCATGGGGCTGATGAATTCTTTCTCTGCTACAGTAGAGAACTCCTCTCGAGGGATGAGAAAATTGGCATCTTCTGTGGGGTGTGTTTTGACCCTTAGGACAGTCCTTGGTAAATGCTAATGAATTCTGGTTCTTTGGGATTCTGTGTCTCCTGCTGTAGTCAGCTTGCTCTCTTTTAGCGTTCCCAGATGGGGTACAGTAAAACGGATTAAACGTTCCCTTACCAACTTTCCATTACCTTCACCTCCGCCTCCCCTAGATGAAACCCAGTACCCTTGATCAGAGTTTGGGGCACCCTAGATGTTACCATCACATTTTTTCTCTCACAGTCATTAGGTTTACTGCCACAGATGGTTAATTTCGTCCACGGTGTGTGTTTTGGATGTAATCCGTTTGGGATTCGAAAGGGCAGACCCATGTTCCTCCGTCACAGATTCTTGGTGGGAGGGGGGCCCACGGTGTCCTGTCGACACTGCCTGGGCCCTGAAAGAGAAGCATGGGCAGAGCTACCCCGTGGGGATCCCTGGCTGCATTTAGAGGCTGGCAAAGGGAGAATTCCCTGTTGACTTTAGAACAACAAAATGAAGCCTGCTCGGGGAATCTAGAATCTAGAGTAGCAAGGCCCATGCAAAGGTATTTTGACTCTCACCCTCTTTCAAATCAGCAGCGCGTGGCTGCAAAATGGACTCTTTGGGGCATTAGGCCTTTCTGTCACCCAGGAAAAAGAGCCACAACAGATGCAGCCTATTTGGCCTCTTAGTGGAAACTGACTATAAGCAAATTGTTTATTAGGACCCTCTCTTTTCCTCCATTTGTTTGCCTTCTCTGAAACTCTCCGTGTCCGTGAATGAATCAATCGGGCATGGTCTATGGTCCCCCGAACAACAATTTTAGACTCTGCCAGAGCAGACCACATTTGGGCAGCGCTAAACACAATTGTTTTCAAAGTTAATTCCAGTTTGAGAAGAGAGTGTTCACAAGTGCATACCAGGACCACGGGTTCCTGTCACCCCTTCGGGATCTTACAGGACTCGTGCGAGCCCCCCACACACTTCCGTAAGGATAAGAGAGGGGCAGCATCCTCAGGAGGGTTCTGAAGAAAAGACGTAGTTAAGATGGGGGAAATTGCAGCTTTGTGCTTTGTGACAATATTGTCTGTTTTACAGTAAATGTAGAAATAAACTTTGAAATTGGGAAATTGAACTCTGAAATGATTCCTCTGTTAATTATTCTTGCAGCTTAAACGAGTGTGAGTTTTTAAGTAATCAATGGGCACTTAACAAGCACGTAGTCATTATTTTTAATAGGACCATTAGTGTATTTTTTCACAAAATGGTGGTTATTGAAATCTATACTGCCTAAGAATAAAAATGCCAGATTTCATGATGACTATTCTCTAGTAAGGTTTAATGGGTACATTGTATTTCACAGTGTATGTAGCAATGCTATTTTATAAACCATTCCATATACCCATATTCTCTCTCTCTCTCTCTCTCTCTCTCTCTCTGTGTATATATATATATATATATATATATATATATATATATATATATGTTTAACATATCCTTCAAATATTTCTGATCCAATAATCATTAAACCTACCTCAATTTATTCATTCTATTTTGGCTGACAAACCATATGTTACTTTTTTACATTTAATGTTGAAAATATCAGCTTCATAATACATTAACTCTGATTTTATCCTTTTAATCTATAGTCCAGTCATCTCAATTGATTTTTTAAAAGATGTATCACAAAAAAGTCACTTTTTTTGCTAGCAAGTCATTACTGGATGCTGGAGGTAGGGAGATGGTTTACCTTTGAAAATAGCACAAATAAAAACAAACTACAGACGCAGCAAATGCGATACAAATGAATTCTGACTATGTAAAGTTCACTGCATAAGAAAGCTGATCATCCAATACAAAGCTAAAGTTATAAGAGCCCCATCAAGCCCCACAAAGAAGCAGCTAAGAACATGTGGTCTATTTTACAGATTTTCACATTCACAGATTTATCTATCCCATTAGATGACAGGTAAAACCCGAGGACAAAAGGATTAACTTGTGACCACTTTACAGAGTCGTAAAGACGCAGTGAGGAAGGTAGACAGGAGTCTAAACCGTGTTCGTGCTGGGATTTGCACACACTGAGGCATGTCTATAGGACTGGATGTTCATAGGAACATAAACATTGTGTGCATTTCACCTTCCACAGCCACCAGAATGTCAACTGGGAAAGACCTTCCTTAAAGGAGAGAGTAAGACACACCAGCTGGGGCCAATCGCGGGGCCCATTTACCCCTAGGGGAGCCTGATTTGGGGCCCAATGATGCCTGTCCCTTAATTTGTCCATTGGCCTAGAACCTTCTGAAATCACATCTGAGTTCTATGGAAAGAGGGCCCGAAGCGCAGATTTCTTCATCAAAACCTCACCGCATCATATATATAGCCCCGCAAGGCAGCACTATTTTGTCACCTTGTCATGTAATTTGTTTTAAAACACAGAGACAGGAAGAATGTTCCCCTCTTTGAATGGACACCGATCAAGGGCACCATCCCCTCATTAATGTCAGAAATATTACTGGGCTTAACCACGGTGCTTTGGGGATTCTGGAAATTAATGGGTCATGGATGCAGTCCACATTGACGGGCTTCGGCAGAAGGCACCACAGCTGGGAAGTGTCCTCATCAGACATCACAGGTAACAAAGGAAGCAGAAAAGAGCCAAGAGTCAAAGCAATAGAAGGGAACAATGGCAGCAGTCACGTGATAGCTGGAGGCGTCTCATTCCTGGCAGGGAAAACAACCTTCTCCTTCTCTCCTGGAGAATTCCAAGAAAAAGACTGCAGACTTCTCCATGGCTTAGTCTCCACATCAGAAGGAGGAAGCACCTGGGAGTCCTTGGTGGTGCAGTCAGTAGCTTTATTGTGACCTTTTTGGTTATTGCTAACCCGTTTGGGAGAAGAAGTGTAGACACAGAGAACACATAAAAGGGTAGACCATGGCCATGTGCACAGATCATACGTAACAAGCCTGGAACTGCCTCCAAAAGCCAACTAGGCAAACTTCCATGAGGCCAGGGCCCCAGCCAAGTTTTCTGGTATGAATCACACACCCAAAGATAAGCCTGATTAGAGCTGAGTGGCTCCACAAGGATGAAATGGTCAAGGAGCCAAAATCCAAGAATAAAAGCACTTAACGGTAGAGTACCTGCTGGCAGTCATGGTCAGTCACCTACCAGAGGGGGAGCCAGGGATGTGGCCACGGCTGAGCCCAAATATGGACGATCGTCGGCACCCGGGGTGACAAATGTGCCCCAAGGTAAGAAAAGCTAAGTGAGGGACATGCCAAAGCAACCAAAAAAAGCAGAAGATCTTTAATAATTGAAGTCATTGAAGTTAGAGAAGATTAAAAGACCAAAAAGTGAATTCAAGTAATTAATTAATGTTTGGGCTGCTCAGGAGGTCGGCACCCACCATTGAGATAGGAACTGTTGATACCTAGTTCATGCAGGGAGCTAGGAGACTACACCCCGGGGGCTTCTTAGCTTCATGTCAAGACAGAACTGTGGGTTTGAATCCCTTTCCCACTTCCTTCTCCCTGTGTCACTACTGGTCTGCCGTTTCCACGAGGCTCACAAGTCCCAATGAGGCTGGTGCACCAAGGCATCCATTCCCCGCGAGCCAACGTTTGGATAACAGTGATAGTCTTCTGGTGGGAAAAGGCTGCCGCCACACCAAACGTTTCGATCTATTGCGAAATCTGTCACGATTTCAGAAATATTTAAGTGGGCGTCTTCGCATTGAAAATACCATGGTATGGGGGAGGGGAGAGGAAAAAAAAAAGAGGTTAGAGTGGGAGACAGCCAAAGCATAAGAGACTCTTAAAAACTGAGAACAAGGGGCGCCTGGGTGGCGCAGTCGGTTAAGCGTCCGACTTCAGCCAGGTCACGATCTCACGGTCCGTGAGTTCGAGCCCCGCGTCAGGCTCTGGGCTGACGGCTCAGAGCCTGGAGCCTGTTTCCGATTCTGTGTCTCCCTCTCTCTCTGCCCCTCCCCCATTCATGTTCTGTCTCTCTCTGTCCCAAAAATAAAAATAAACGTTGAAAAAAAATTAAAAAAAAAAAAACAAAAACTGAGAACAAACTGAGGGTTGATGGGGGGTGGGAGGGAGGGGAGGGTGGGGGATGGGTATTGAGGAAGGCACCTGTTGGGATGAGCACGAGGTGTTGTATGGAAACCAATTTGACAAGACATTTCATATATTAAAGGAAAGAAAGAAAGAAAGAAAGAAAAGAAAGAAAGAAAGAAAGAAAGAAAATACCATGGTAAACACGCAAAAGTATTTTTTGAACGAATGGACCGATTCGCCCTTCCTGAGTCTTAGTTTCTTTGTCGGCACAGTGGTGATACTAATGCTGCTGTTACGACGATGAAACGAGATCCATGTGTCTCAAGTGCTCGGTCACAGTGACCTTTAGAAATAGTTTTCTCGGGGCGCCTGGGTGGCGCAGTCGGTTGAGCGTCCGACTTCAGCCAGGTCACGATCTCGCGGTCCGGGAGTTCGAGCCCCGCGTCGGGCTCTGGGCTGATGGCTCAGAGCCTGGAGCCTGTTTCCGATTCTGTGTCTCCCTCTCTCTCTGCCCCTCCCCCGTTCATGCTCTGTCTCTCTCTGTCCCAAAAATAAATAAACGTTGAAAAAAAAAATAAATAAATAGAAATAGTTTTCTTGAGCGCTCCCTGCCCTACTTGGAGAGACTGGGGAGTCAGGTGAAGTGGCTCGTCCGTTTTAAAAGAAAAAGTACCGTGTAAGAAGCAAGTGTGGGAGCAGTAAGGTGGTGTGGAAGGATATCAGAAATGAGGAGACAAAATGAGGGGCTTCAAAATTCCACAACTCTTAAGAATTCCATGGGAGTCATGGGGCGGGGCAGGCGAGCCAAGAGAAACACTTCGGGGGGGGGGGGGGCCCTTGGTCTTCTGTTGAATTCAAGGACCCAGCTGCCCCGGGGGGAAGGGACAGGAGGCCCCCCCCCCCCTGAAATCTGAGGGCAGAACAATCCTCTGCAAACTCTGGGCCTTACATGGACTATGACGTGGGTGTTACCTGTGGCTGGAAGGGAGCCAAGAGCCTGAGGGACATTCCCCCCCAACCCCACTCAGAGGCACAAGTGTGCCGAGGGCAGGGCGGGGAGAACAGAGACTGAGTCCTTGAGCAACTCAAATCCTTGCAAAAAGAAAGATTCTTTCCAGCTTCAAATCATTTGATGCTGTGGTAAAAAAAAAAAAAAAAAAAATCGAACCGAAGCCACCACAGAGCGCATACTTAGGTCAACCACAGACTGGATAGACTCAACTCCCACCCACCCTCCCCTTTTCCTCCCCCCACCGTGGTCTGACAAAGGGGCATGTCCTTTTCTGAGGTTAGACATTATTTACTCTAGTTTCTGCGTGTCTTTTATGTATAATCTCTGGCATTCAATCCCCAATCATTAGACATGTGAAGAAGGAAGAAGATGTGGGCCAGTTGCCAAGAAAGGAAGTGGTCAGTAGGGCCAGACCCAGAAATTGCCCAGATGTTAGAATTATCAACGCAGACCTTAATATATCTATGCTAAAGATGTTAAAGGATCTGGTGGGAAAAGTTACATGAACAGATGAGGAATTTCAGCAGAGGGATAGAAACCGAAAACAGTCAAATGGAAATCCTAGAAGTAAGCACCGTCTTTGGGACGTAAAGATTCTTTCTTTACGAAGTGACAGAAAGAATTCTCTCAATGTGTTTGTCAGCAGGATGGACGAAGCTCAGGAAAATCAAAATAGGTCCGAAGAATATCTAAAGTAAGGCAAAGCAAAGTCAGGAACACATAAAAGAGAACGCCTTTTACCACTAGGCAGCCCACTGAAGCCATATGCTAAATTGCCCCGTGTCCCAGTTCATTTTACCTGAACTGGTGGCCAGAACAACATAGCTTAGGGTTCCGTTATTATAAATCACAACCAGGAGGAGAAACGTAGCTTGTTGGGACAAGACTGAGGCAACAAGGGATCGATAAAGCTTCAAGGAAAAAGCGGGATTGCTCAAAATAGAGAGACGATGGTAGGTCTTCCAAATAGTGGGAAATGAAGGCAAAGCAGGTTAAGTAGAGGGTAAATTCACAAAGTGATAGAAAGGATTTTGAAAGCCATACTGGGGAAGATAGTGAGTCTGACATTTTACAGAAAGGGATAGGACTTTGTCATAAACTTCTGACCTTTTTTTTTCTTAATCTACCCACAATAACTAATAGTGTGCTGTGTGGAAAATAGACACTAAATAAATGTTTATTATAGAAGAAGAAATACGTGAGTAAGCGAATGAACAAACTAAGAGTGAAAGTAGTTGCCGGCACATTTTATTAAGAACTGGTAACAGCGGTGTCGATCTGTGCGCTGTCATCAAAAACTCTGGGGTTCCTTCGATCAGAAGTCCTAGCTGCAGGAGGAGACATCTGCAGAGAGAAATAAGAAATGAGATCGTGAATGTTGAAGCCAGAGCCCTAAGACGTTGCAAAGAGAGAGTTAACTAAGAGGAAGATGGTGTCTCCCTTTCTGAAATGGTCACTCTGTGTCTTGTTAAACATGGGTGACCCTGTCCTAGGATTTCTTCCAACAGCCACCACTCCAGTTTCCTGAGTCCCTACATGTGCCAGGCATGGGTCAAGACACCACTGGATCCACGAATGAAAGAAGCCGGCTCTGATCCTGTCTTCATGAAGCCCACAGACCAGTGGAGGTTTTAAATGCTGTGGACTGCAGACTGGACCCCACGTGGGTTCTGATCCCATGATTCTCGGCTTTCTGGACTCAAGGGCTCCATTAGGTGGCTTTTGTCTTTAGAGCCTTATCCTGTGTCTCCTCTCTCCTCACTGACAAGCTACAGAGAAGTACTCCCAAATATAATAGGATCTGAGCCACAAATATGAATCATATGTAATTTAAATATTTCTGGTAGTCATATTAAAAAAAAAGAATATGAAACAGGTTAAATTAAATTTAACCCAATATCCAAAATATTGTCATTTCTTTTTTTAAAAAAAATTTAATGTTTGTGTATTTTTGAGAAAAAGAGAGAGATAGAGTGCGAGCAGGGGAGGGCAGAGAGAGAAGGAGACACAGAATCTGAAGCAGGCTCCACGCTCTCAGCTCTCAGCCCAGAGCCCGACGCGGGGCTCAAACCCACAGACCGCGAGATCTTGACCTGAGCTGAAGTCGGAAGCCTAACCGACTGAGCCACCCAGGCGCCCCAAAATATTGTCATTTCTACATGAACTCCATGTAAAATGTGTTCACGAGATATTTTATAGTGTTCGTGTTTATCTTAGTCTTGGAAATCCGATGTGTAGCTTACACTGACAGCTCATCTCAATTCTCGGTAGCCACGTTTCATCTGTTCAGCAGCCCCATGTGATTGCAGCTCTAGACGCTGCCCCGTTTCAAGAGTAGAGACGCAAGCTTGATGCAAGAGGGCACTATGAGGGAAGCTCTCGAAAGTAGGTATAAGAAGAGAGGAAACACAAGCCCTAAAAATACGAAAAACACGGGGCGCCTGGGTGGCGCAGTCGGTTAAGCGTCTGACTTCAGCCAGGTCACGATCTCGCGGCCCGTGAGTTCGAGCCCCGCGTCGGGCTCTGGGCTGATGGCTCAGAGCCTGGAGCCTGTTTCCGATTCTGTGTCTCCCTCTCTCTCTGCCCCTCCCCCGTTCATGCTCTGTCTCTCTCTGTCCCAAAAATAAAATAAACGTTGAAAAAAAAATTTTTTTTTAAATACGAAAAACAATACTGACAAAGCCGAATCAAAGCCATGCAAAATCAACAGGAAAGAGAAGACATTGGGAAATGGTACACCCCAGCCAGCTTCCAGCTGCAGGATCTGGGTAATAGTCTGTCTTCCCACCTGCCAGCTGAATGGCCCCAAGCCAGTGACCTCCCCCGGCATGCCTCAGTGTTCTCACTTAAACAGGAGAGTAATAACGTGACCTGGGTTCACACAGGCCTTCTCAGCCCACTATTGGGGCCGGCGGGTGGGGGGGAAGGCAGATGGGAATCACATGAATCAGGACAATGGAGATGTTTCTAGTTCTTCCTCCTAGATGTTTCTGGATGTTTCTAGTCCTCCTCATATGCAGGCCCTTTCCAACCTTGTTTCTTCCATCTCTTATGGGATATTTCTTAAGTGTCCCCAAGGGAGGTCTTATCATAAAAACAGTCTAATCCACCAAGCTGGGACTTCCCCGCCTGGCAACCCCTGTGTCCTGTGGGACATCATCCTCCTCAGGCTGCATTTCAGGGATTATTAAAATAGGTACACTTCTCCCTGGTGACAAATAGGAGTAAGTCAGTTCACACAGTCGATTCACATGCAAAGCAGTGGGAACCACACTAATGTAGAGTTTTAAGTTCTGTGTGAAATCAACCCAAGACTAATGACACAGCTGCAGTCACCCCAGGAATAAGTTTGGGGTTTTTTTTTGTTTGTTCTCCATGAAGCCCGAAAGTGACTGAAAATGGGTGAAAGCCTGTTGGGATGAAATTAGTGGTCAGATGGCCAAATATAAGTACATATTTCTGAAACCTGACAGGAAGAGCAGTAGAGAATTCTAACATTCCTATGTTTCTGGCATTTTTACCTCAAGCTGTGGCTTCCTCAAGAAGTTCCTGGGATTCATCATTATTACTTGACTGCTAAAAGCCTAAGGATAAATGGATAAGAATGTAGAATAAATAAGTCAGTTCAGGCTTGGGCCTTGGTTGAAAAGGGTAGGAGCCCTCAAAGCAGAAGAACTTTATCAAAGGGCCACTGATGTCTGAAAAATGCATATGAGGAGTCAGTCCTTTGAACATAGATGTTTTACTCTGCTAAACTATAAATATTCTGAGCAATGCAACATCAAAATGCCGTCAGATACTTATGCCTCCAGCAGAATACATATTAAATCTCTTTTTACATAGCTTGTATTTCCTCAAATGCAGAGGCTGAGAAAAAGGCTGACATACAAGTAACTGATTTGGGAAGCAACGCTCTAGAGAGGAAGTAAGTTAGTGGGGGAGTGAAAGAGAAGGCGGAAACTCCAATACAGCACCTTAAATTGACCACAAGGATGGACAGCTGATATTCAATCCCATGGGACCTTCTGAAAGATATTATGAAATGAGTCTCAGAGCTACACACTTTAGATTTGGAAGGACAACAAATATCCATTGGCTCCTTCTCCTTGTCAAGAGTGGCCCCGTGGACATACATGTTAAGCACATTTCAACAACTATCCAAGATGGTGGCATCGACAAAACCTTGAGAAAAGAAACAAGAGTGATGCAGTGTTGGTCCAGGCAGAAGTGTAGAGAGGTGTCACCCATGCAAAGCTAATCAAAGCCTACAAGGAACATGCTCTCCAGCTTTGGCTGGAATAAGAAATGAGGTTGAGCGGATTTGAATGGCACACAAAAGGTGTCCAATACAGTCCACCCCTTCTATCACTCAGCTCTCTGTTAAGTCCAACATTTCAGTTCTATTTAAGGCAGTGAATGGCCGCAATCTCTTCACGTACTAAATACAAGAGAGTTAGTGGAACAAACGGTAAGTCTTCAAGTACTAATTGGTATTCATCTTCTCCCTCCAGCACAGTCAATCCTTGATTTTCTTCACCATCAGCAAGCACTTCCGTTGATCCAGACAGCTTTCCTGATGGGGTGACCCAGAACTTCATCTTTAAAGGATCTCCATTACTAAGTTGCCTTACCCTTGTCAGGCAATGACTGTAACTATTATTTGTTCACCCTTTTCACAGGGCATGGAAGCACCAAGAGAGGCAATAGTGTGATTCCGTCAGGATCTGGATATGCTCCCCTCTGACCTCTTTGTTTCAACAACCTTAACTCCTTCTGATAATCAGGATCAGTGAACCCATCAGTATCATTGATCTTGTCTTTTCCTATTGGTAACGCTGGCATGAGGTGCCCAAAATGAGCAGGTTATAACTGTAGTTTTACATTTAGCAGAACTAGTATGTCTCCTGGTGGGACCTCCACCCAACGACCATCATCCCAACCCCAGAAACCAGGATTTCTAAACTGGCCCAACTCAAACTACTGTGATAGGAGGCATGGTAGTGAGTCACAGGGGGTGGGTCACAGGGAGTAACGGTGAGAGAGACGATCTTTCTTTCAGTGTTTGGTTCACAGCCTCAGGTATTGAGTCTATTGGGGGACCTATATTAGTTTCCTAAGGCTGGTGTAACAAATGACCATAAAGTTATCGACTTAAAGAAACAGACATTTATTCTGTCATAGTTCTGGGGGCTAGAAGTCTGGATTCTCTGGAGACTCTAGGGAAGATTCATTCCTTGCCTCTCCTGGATTCTGGTGGTTTGCATCCTTCTTAATGTTCCTTGGCTCACAGCTGTGTCACTCTGATCCTTTATCTAACACGTCCTTCTTCTCACATCTCTCTGTGAGTCTATGTCCAAATTTCCTTCTTATGACCATACCAGTCATTGGATCTAGGGGTCACCTAATCCAATATGCTCATCTTAACTTGATTACGTCTGCAGAGACTCTATTTCCAAATGAGATCACACTCACAGGTGCCAGTTGTATAGGAATTGAGGGAGGGGTACTATTCAACACAATACAGGGACGTGTATATCAACACTATACGGCATCCGAGAGGATCGTACTCCCATCCCTCGGGGTTGTCTACAAGCTGATGCTTTATCGGAGCCTACAGCAGGCCTTTCCCAAATTTCATGGTCTATTGTATGCATCCTTAAGAAAAAGGTTAAATCACTTACTCTAGCACACCCGGCTAGAAAGGATCTCAGAGTCAGGAATGGTGCCTAGCCCTCCATCCCTAAGTTAAGTGCTTATTCGTTTACAAGATATTTCCTCAAAGTATCGCTTTCCCACTTAAAAGTATATGTGCCATTATTCCTCGCCTCATTTTTCCTGACCTGGTTTGGAAAAGCCACTGAGCATTCTATCGCACCGCCTTTGCAGTCAGGGAAACCTGGTTTTGAGTCCTAATGCTGCCAGCTCCTGGTGATGGAGCTCGGAGCTCTGCCAGCCTCAAATAACTAATGCGTAAAACGAGGACCATAATATCTATCCCACATGGTGAGTGAGTGAGTGAGTGACATACAGAAGATGGTATGTATAAAGTGTTGAGCATGGTCCTCAGCACATACCGCGCTCTCCCTGCATGACACTTGCACAGTGCCAAGTGTCATGGGAAAACCTCATAGTCACTGTGGGAGACTTCTAGAGTAGCCATTTTGTCCAGCCCTCTTTTTCTTTCTCTCTGCTAGGAGTGTGGGCCTGATGGCCGGACTTGTGGCAGCTGGCTTGGACAATAAGGCACGAGGAAAGAGAGAAGTCATGTATTAAGGATGGCCGAGCAAAGGGAAGCAAGATGTCTGGGTCTCTGATGCTGGTGGGACCACCGTGGCGTCCCCGAACTACAAGCTCCATGTTTATTCATCTGTTTCAATCTCCATTCTGTTTCAGCAACTTGTTTGGCTATATTGTTTTATGAAACAAAACCTAATCCTATCTGGCAAGGCATGAAAAACCAAGATCTCATCCTCTAAAATGTATTACCTCACTGAAAAGGCAGGGGGGATGCATGCTTTAAAGGAGGAGAGAGAGGGGAATGGTTACATTCTACATTTTTTTTAATGTTTAGTTATTTTTGAGAGAGAGAGAGACAGAGCATGAGCGGGGGAGGGGCAGAGAGAGAGGGAGACATAGAATCCGAAGCAGGCTCCAGGCTCTGACTTGTCAGCCCAGAGCCCGACGCGGGGCTCGAACTCACAAACCCTGAGATCGTGACCTGAGCGGAAGCCGGACGCCCAACCGACTGAGCCACCCAGGCGCCCCGGGAATGGTTACATTCTAAACACAGTGGTTGGACTTATAAGAACAAGGGCATGCCAGAGAAGGCAAAAGTCTATTCAGGTTGGAACAATCAAAAGTTTCCAGCAGATTAAATCCGAGGCAAGCCTTGGAAGAAGGGGAGGATTTGGATGGGGGCCCAAGGTAAAATGGAACTCTCAGCATATCAATTAATTAAAAGGTAAAGAAAAGACTTGGAAGGAAAGAAGGAAACAACTAACAAAATAAATTCAGGGGTATAGATGAAAACTCTCCCTATAGGGAGGAAAAAACGTATGGGTTTTCAGGGTGACAAAAACAAAAGACAAAAAACCAGCTCTCTAGTTAATATAATGCAAAGACTAACAAAGAATGAGAGTAAATTTATGGTTCTTTTAAGAAATGTTTAGTCTGGTCCCAGCAGTAGAAACGGTTAATTTTTCATGTACTTAAATCCCTGATAATTATTAATAACTTGTCATGATGGAAGAGAAATGCTATGGGACAAAGATGTGATCAAATCTCAAAAATATGGGCAAAATAAGCCTAAGAGGATAGAATGTAAACAGAAGGGTTTTTATGGACATATGAAAAACATATTTATATGAAAGGAATTAGTTGCGGTCATAGGGGTTTTCCTTCCCTTTTTTGTCCCTTTTTTTTTTTTTTTTTTTTTTTTTTTACTCTTTCAGTGTTTTAGCTACTCCCACAGAAGAAACCAAAGAGACCAAATCTGGCAAAATGATTCTTAGCTGGGACTGACTCATATACATGACTCGATTTTCGTTAACTTGCTTCGTAGAACGTCAAACTCACAGAAATTATATGTGCATCGATTAACAGCTTTTTTGTTGTAAGTAATAAAATCCAATTCAAGTTAGCTTAAGCAAGAAAGGCGAATTGACTAAATGAATGCAGTTCATTCATGCAATTTAAAGGAAGGATTAGAGCAGGGACTCATGGAAGGTGCTGGAACAAAGAAGCTAAGAGCAATCAGGATTTTCTCTCTTTGCTTCCCTGGTCTCGGCTCCTTTCTGCACGGCTGTTTCTCCTTCTCTGCAGACCGACTTTCTCTGCTTCTCATTCCTGGGCCGGGGAGGTCTTCCCTCCTGCCCCTACTCCAGTTCCACAGTTAACGCCCTTCCCTTTCAAGAGACTGTTCCAAACTGAAATCCATTCTGCTATTCTCTATTCCAGATTGCCCAAAGAGAAACCTGTGAGCGCTCAAACTGGCTCCAGGTCCGACCAAGCCCTCAAGGCCCTGGAGTAATACGGCCCTCCCTGTTTCTCCAACTTTGCACCAGGGTTCCCTCGTCTCTGGTGGTTCTTTTCCTCCTCGGGGACTTTGCTCTCACTCTCCTCTTTGATGAAAGCATTCTTCCCCCAGACCTGGGCACAGCTGCCTCCTTCTCTCAGTCACAGCCTCCAGGAGGCCAGCCTCACACATTTGACCTAAAATGGGAATTAAAGACTGTCATGAATAGTATCCTCAAGCTAGACCACCTTATATAACGGATCAGAGAGTACTTTCTCATGATGTCGGAAGACGTAGACGTAGGATGACATTGAATTGAAACACGGGTAACTATGTTAAAGAACAGAAGCATTTGGAGATTAAGAATGTACATTTAGGAAGTAGTTATGGACAATTTTCCAAATTGTTTTCCACAAAAAACTAATGTGCCTGAAGAAATTAATCTGTGTTAGGGGTGCCTGGGTGGCTCAGTCAGTTGCGTGTCCGACTTCGGCTCAGGTCATGATCTCACAGTTCGTGGGTTCGAGCCCCGCGTCGGGCTCTGTGCTGACAGCTCAGAGCCTGGAGCCTGCTTCGGATTCTGTGTCTCCCTCTCTCTCTGCCCCTCCCTTGCTCGCGCTGTCTCTCTCTGTCTCAGAAGTAAATAAACATTAAAAAAAAATTTTTTTTAAAGAAATTAATCTGTGTTACATGAAAAGAAAATTACCTGATCCAATTAATATGAGCAATACTGCATTTTATATCTCCTTCTTTGTCATTTACAGGGTACAGGACCACATTAGAGACCCAAAAGGCACTACCATAGAAACTGTTCTGTTCATTGAACTCAAATTTCCCCCAAAGCACCCCAATACAATTTTCAACATGCGGTAGACGTAACTGTTATTTAAGTACTATTCATTTAGCCTTGTTTCCCTTCCTCTGATTTCTTTGGCAGGCAGGGAGTGGCAAGGGATTTTCAATAGACCCTATTTTACAGGTGAGGAAACTAAAACCCAAAAAGATTAAAGTACCTTTCCAAGCTTATACCTTTCCATTCTGAAGTCTTCACTTTTATAGATAAGGAAATGGAAACCCAGACAGGCGAAATAGCTAAGATCCTGGATCAAAATGTGAATAAATAACTTCGGAACCAACTATGAAATCTCGCCATAAAATCTGCTGCCTGAGGTGAAATCTGTACATTGTGTTCCCTCATTACTTTGTCATAACAGAGAAGGAATGTAAGATGTGACTGCCCAGAAAGTCTATTAGAACACACGCTTCTAGTTGGATAATAGACCTCCGAGATAAAATGTAATACTTTTTGCTTTGATATCTGCAAATATATCTGCAAATATATCTGCTTTGTAGACGTCTTTACCCCAAACATATCTATGCTATAAGTGAAAATTTCTTATATTTTGCCTAGATTGTTAAAATTGCCTCCTAACTGGCCTACTTACTCCCACTCTTACCTTTTATAACTAAGTGACTCATTACCATACTTTGTGCAACTTACATTACTTTTCAGTGTTTCATTTTCCCTGGCTCTAAGATGGGCATAGTTGTATATTTCTCTAAATTGATGGGGTTTTATTATTTTAGCCTATTTGTGAAACAGTTGAGCCATTTAGGGAAAATTGTGTTAGATGGTCTATTTATCTTATGGCCTGATAATGATTTTTTTCTGAAATTAATGAATATTAGTTGGGCGCCTACTGTGTACAGTGGAACCTACTGAGTTGATGTGGGACATTTCAGAAAATCGGTCCTCCATTTATATTCTAAAGAGTTCCTTTAGAACAATTCCCAGAAGAATAGAAGGAGATTAAAAGTTAGGCCCATATCCATCCATCTATCCACTCATCCTTTCTTCCTCCTCTTTAAACATGTCAGATTTCATGATGTATTTCAAATACAGACTCAACAGTAGTTACTGATGGGTTTGGATGTACGATAAGAAAAAAAAAGATAGAGCAAAAATCTCCCTGGTCTTTAGCCTAAGCAGCCAGGAAGAAAATGGTATGTTTCCTAAGATGGGAAAACTTGAAGATAGTAATAGATGTAGGGTTGAAAATCAAAAGCTGCCTTTTGTATATATTGACTTTGAGTTGACTTTGGACGCCTCAAGGTACAATAGAAGAGAGATGTAGGATAGAAACAGGATGAACAAACCTGGAGCCCAGGGCTGTAGCCATGAACTTCACGGGCATTAACATACAGATGATATTGAAAGGCGTGGGAATAGGGAATAAGTGAGGGGAACGAAAACACTCAGGTATAAGCCCTGGTACGCAACATTTGGAAGATAGAAAAAGGATGACGCAAGGCGAGTTTGTCTGAAGCAGGCCAGTGATGTCAGCAGTAAATCAAGTATTTCAAAACCAGTATTTTCAAAACCAAGTATTTCAAACCGGGATTTCAAAAGACAAATGGAGAAAGCATTTTAAAAAGGCGGGGGGGGGGGGTAGATGATCAATTGAGTCGAATATGGTCAGCACATAAAGTCAGGGTGAGGGCCAAGAACAAATCACTGGACCTGACAACATGGAAGACACCAGGGATCCCAACCAGCTGAGATTCCCATCATGCAGGGCTTTGCAGACCATTTTAAGGACTCTGGATTTTGCTCTGAATGAAGTGGGAGCCATTGGACCACGTGGAAGAAATATGAGATGGCCCGTCATCCACCTTACCAGAGTGGCTTGGGCCATTCCAATGAGACGAGATGGTAGGGGACAGAAGAAGCAGGAAGCTCAGTTAGGAGATGATTACAATAATTCATAGAGGACGAGATGGTGGCTTGGACGGAAAGGCGGCAGCCTAGATGTTGAGAGGTCCGATTCTGAATCCATTTGTAGGTAGAACCAAGAGAATTTACAGGTGGATTAGATGCAGGAAATGAGAGAAAGACAGGAGTCACAGGTGACCCCAAAATATTTGGCCTCAGCGTCTGGGAAGATAAAGCTGCCGTACGACCGGTGCTCCTAAGTGTTTGAGGAAGTAAGGACAAACAAGTAAAGAGACGAAAGAGTGATAGTGAGGCTGGAGAAAATCCAAGAGACGCAGAAGCAAAGCAGAGAGGAAAGTCATTCGCAGAAAAAGAAATGACCAAGTGACCAACGGTATTAAAGGCTGCTGTTAGACCAAACAAGAAGATTACAAAATAACTCCTAGACTAACACAGAGCTCATCGGTAACCATGACAGGAGTCACTTAAGGGTGGTGGTGGAGTGGGAAGCCTGACTCCAGGGAGTTTAAGAGAGAATAGAAGAAAACACCCGAGACAGTAAGGACAAGACAAATGTTTAAGTGAATTTTGCAAGCAAGGAGTGGGGTCCTACCTGAGGGAGAAGTGAAGTGGAACAGTCTTTGTTTTTGGATGGGAGAGGGAAAAAAGCGTGTTTATGTTGAGGAAAAATCCAACAGAGAGCAAAATCTGTTGATGCAAAAGAAAGAGGGGAGGCTTGCAGGGGGAATCAACAAGGAGGGATGGAAGTTTACGCCCGGGAGGCCATGGATGCAGCGAGGAGAGTTCATCCACACAGACAAAAAGGCAGATGGCAGCTGTGAGCACAGGTACCCTCGTAGGCACACACCATATACGCACAGGTGCAGTGGAGGGGCCTTGTGGAAGCTGTCCCCTACTCACCTCAATTTTCCCGTTGGATGGGAAGGAGGTCCTTAGCCCAGAATGAAACTGGGGAGAAGGGAAGGCAGGCGATTGTCACGGAGCAGAAGAGTGATGGCACTGTCCTGCCAGTCAGCCAGCCAGCCAGCCGGGAACCCATTTGTGCTTTGCGGCCATGAGTCTAAAGTCAGGCATCATGACTGTGCTTTTCTCCAGCAGGTTCAGCTGTGTGGGTGCAGCAGAGTAGGTGGAGGGTCAGATTTAGCCGGGGCGGCGGGGGGGGGGGGGGGGGGGTATGTTTTGGCCCCGGTGAATCATTGTTGCAATTAAACTTACATGCCAGCTCTAGAGCTGATGGAAAGGATGACGACGCGAAAGGAAAATAGCATTTCCCAGAGCCCCTCCCCATGGTTTAGGAGTTTTCAATGTCGTATAATTCTCACAACCACCCTGTGAAAGAGATATATTTTCCTCGTATTACAAATGGAGAAACAGACCAAGAGAAATCACACGAAGCCACTTTTGCCCCAAGATCATTCAGCTGGAAAGCAGAATGACACGGAGAACATAGCACAGATTTTTCGGAGACCCTCGCAGGTCAGACTGAAGGGAAGATTTGGTAGTCTTCTGGGGACTCCCATTGGCTCAAGGGCCAGGCTGTGGCTGAGTCAGCTGGCCAGACACCAGGACCCAGCTTCCTGCCATCAAAACCCCAGGTGGCAGACACAGTCACCAGTTTGGCCAGAGATACATGGCACCACCACTCACAAAACCACTCATTTGCTCCTATAAAACAGTCATCACCTAGCAGGATGCCAAGAAAATCAATCATGACTAAACTCCCAGTTCGGTTTGATTCACTGACCACGTGTCGACATGATCATAATGCTTGGTCATCATGCTTCATAATTACCATCCTTAGGTCTGGAACAACTGTGGGCCTGAGCAAAACCAGCGATGTGTGGGTGAATCTTCCTTGCAGCAAATTTCAGTGTTAGGCGTGGATTGTGTAGCTCGTGGGTGATCCCTGATTCCGATAGAGGGTCTGCTAGTCTCCTAGAACTGGAAGAGGTTTTTGAGGTGATTGTGCCCAGCTTCCTCATTTTGTAGGCTTAAGAGTCTTAATGTTAGGGGCACCTGGGTGGTTTAGGTGGTTCAGCATCCGACTCCAGCTCAGGTCATAATCCCACGGCTCGTGAGTTCAAGCCCCGCATCAGGCTCTGTGCTGACAGCCTGCTTCAAATTCTGTGCCTCCCTCTCTCTCTGCCCCTCCCCACTTGTACGCTCTCTCTCTCTCTCTCTCTCTCTGTCTTGGAAATAAATAAACATTAAAAGAATTTTAAGTATCTTAAAATTATAGAAGATGTATATAAAATGTATGTTACCCTATCTTGGATGCTCACTCCACAATGGGAACGCATATAAGAGAAATCCTTCTCAAGGATAAGGGATTTTTGTAAGTAGGTACATCTTATGAATTACTAGCTCCTCTTTTCTTCCTTATATGGACACTGTTCTTTGCAAAAAAAACACACGCTCAGTAACTGTTTATTAAATGCTTAACTGGCTGGCCAAAGGGAATGAAGCCATGACACGAAGAAAAATTGTCAGGAGAATTTCAAACCCCTGGCAGTCTTTCTCCCAGGCTAAGTCTTCATGTCCCTACATGGGAACCGTGCGGAAGAAAGCGAGAACAGGCAGTAGACGTCACGAGAAAGGAAACAGCCAATCAAGGTCACGTAGCAGTGACACAGCCTTCCTGAGTTCCCAACCCCGAATCTGCTGCAGGACCTGTGGCTCCCATTCTGACCGTGAAGAGGCTACTGTTGGCTATTAAGTCAGAGCCAGATGCGAGGGGGACCAATTTCCCAGCTGCACACGAACACGGTCAGGAACGACCTCCATCTGACTACGCATCTTAAAACGGTCTTCGCAGTCCGGAGAGAAACGAGTATTGAAATAGAACAGCAGGGATCATTTAAGGACACGGAAGATTGTATTTCCTTCGCTTCAAACCTTCACGATTTATTTACGTGTTTGTCGTCTATTGTTTTCAAGGTTCGCGAGAGGTACCAATTAGGTGTGCTCCTTCTTAGGCTTAAAGACGAGGAGGAGACAGATGGGACGTACACAATTGATCCTGCTCTGAGCGGTGGATGCTGATGTCACACGGGCAGTGGAGACAACATGGCGAAAGAGGTCGGAAACACTCTTGACGGCTCGTCCGGGCTAATTTTTATCAAGTCAGGACCATCATCCCTGCTACACAGATAGGGATCTTGGGGCTCAAGAGGTTTAAGTGAGGTGCCTAATATCCTTCGCCTACAATAGATGCTGAATGTACTGGGCGTGGTACCAGTTGTGAAGGTTCCATGGCAACAGGCTGTGGGAAACGGAAGGGAAAAGGGGTATCCCATGGTGGAATGTTCCGTTGGTTCCGCCACCCTGGTGGTGAAAGAGTTGCCAGTGATGCTAACGTAGGCTTGCGTGGTGGCCTGCCAGTGACTGTTCGCAGTGGCCTGGTGACCATCACTGCCCTTGGTGATAAGGGCTCTCCAGGAGGTGAGGTCCCCAAGTGGGTCTTCGCCATGAGAAGTGAAGCTAACTCAGGCATGAGGCGGACCCTGTGTCATGAAGAGAGGTGGGAATATACGAGGGAGATCAGGTGGCCGTGAACACAAGCGAGGGGAGAGGCCTAACCCACCAGATTCGAACCTGCATCAGAGTCGGGTCACCTCCGAGGCACCGTCAGATTTAGCTCTACGCATGGCTCATTAAAATAATCCCCATCAGGCTGGCATTACCGGGCTCCCAACATTCTCGGGAGCAGGAAACTGCATGGTTGCTCTGCTGAGCCAGATCATTTGGAGGATCTGATTTGGCCTGGGTACTATCGTCATGATTTCAGCTTTTCAGTTCTGATCACACAAGACCTCGGCCAATGGTGCTGGCCTCGGCTTCTCGGTTTCTCTTCCTTTGCCATTTATCACGTTGCTATTGGCTTAATTATCTGTCTTCTCTGCTCGACTATTGCTTTTTGGGGCCAGAAACTGTGTCGTTCTTACCGTGTTTTCGCCACAACGCTAGCACAGTCCCTAGCGTAGAATTAGTCGTGGATGTTATGAAAGAAATTAAAGATGTTAGTAAAGATGTTCTTGGGGAGCCTGGGTGGCTCAGTCGGTTGAGCGTCCGACTTCGGCTCATCATGATCTCTCACTCCGGGAGTTCGAGCCCCGCGTGCGGCTCTGTGCAGACAGCTCAGAGCCTGGAGCCTGTTTCCAATTCTCTGTCTCCTTCTCTCTCTGCCCCTCCCTTGCTCATGCTCTGTCTCTCTCACTCTCAAAAATGAATAAATGTTAAAAAAAATTTTTTTTTAAATAATAAAGATGTCCTTAAAGAAGTAACATTTGAGCTGGGTCGTGAACCATGAATGCATACTTACCAGGGGCCAGGGGAGTGGAATCCCAGGAGGTGGGTGCCATGTCTCCCAGAAAGAGTGTTGTGGGGAAAAGCCGGAAGGACTAACGTACAGAGCTCAGGATCGCTGTATAACCCACTGGGAGGGAATACTGGCTTTCACGTCAGAGGCCTGGGTTCGAGTCATATTTATATTCCTCAACAGCTAAATACTTGGGCTACACTTCAGAAGGGAGAGGGAAAAACTACCAGATCCTTGCCCCTATTCTAGGGATGGGCCAAAGGGAAGGACTCGAGACATCCTACACGATCTTTCTGATATTCTCAATGCCTCGATGGAGCAGAAGAGACTGGCATTTTTGCTTATTGACACATATTTTCTTTTCTAAAACATATTTGTTGGCACTCATTTTGGAACCGCATTCACGTGGTGTGGGCCAAACAGAGAAGGTAGACTTCTAAAATGATCTCACATCGTAGCACAAGAAGCAGCAGTCCACTTCTGGATAAATCCTAAGAAATCTTACAAAATTCACAACGTAGAACACGTTTCTGTCCAGAGGCACCAAGAAACTCAAATTGAATAATCTGCATCAGCATCCTTTGGAAACTGCTATCTGTTCTACAAAAATCCTTGGAGAGACCCCGGGGCACGAGGAAAGCGTAGGTGGAATTAAATTACGGGCTGTAGCCCCAGTAGCTGTGTGGTCTTTGGCGAGTGACGTGCGCCCCGCAAGTTTTGGTTTTCAGGGTGACAGTGAGACGTGCCTCGTGGGCTTTTTGTGATGATCGGTGGGAATAAGGAGCGTGAGAGTGCTTTGCTATTATGATTATGACAATTGCAATAAATATTCAGTTAAGGAGGGACAGTGTTTCATTTCCCCGACCAAAAAGAGGAGTGGAGTAACGTTTGGAAAGTGCCAGAAAGGAGATACAAATTTCTGTGGTTGAGAGCATGCTATTGAGACAGCTCCACCTGTGGACCTGATTCAGCCAGGTACAAGATGTGTCATTTGGGGCCAATGATAGGTTATCGTTGAGCTCGGGTCCCTCACCAGCAGTAATAAAAGCGCACTTTGGGGGCACCTGGGTGGCTCAGTTGGTTGGGCTTCCGACTTTGGCTCTGGTCATGATCTCAACATTCGTGGGTTCGAGCCCCGCATTGAGCTCTGTGCTGACAGCTCAGGGCCTGGAGCCTGCTTCGGATTCTGTCTCCCTCTCTCTCTGCCCCCCCCCCCCCCCCGTTCATGCCTTGTCTCTCTCTGTCTCTCAAAAATGAATGAACGTTAAAAAAATTTTTTTGTAATAAAAACTCACTTTGCAGGCGTTTGGTGAGAAGGACAGAAAATTAGTTTAAAGTATCTGGAACAAAACAGACATTCAGTAATGATAGCTGCTATCACTCTTGTTCTTTTCCTCCCCATCATCATTATCATCACTGCATTTTCTCCCCCTTCTGCAGATTTCAACCAGGGCAGCGGTAGAAAGATACCTGTTTCCAGTCGGCAGCGGGCATGGAGGCTTTGAGGTTTCTACAGAGTTCTTGATCTGTTCAGGGAAAGCGCCCCCCACTTCAGAATATAGTAGGTTTGTCAGTTTCTTCACTCTGCCATTGAACTCCTCCTGAAGTTTGTAGATTCCATTTCCTTGTGTTAAAGGTGGAGGGCAACAAGAATTAAAGTTTTGTCAATGCAGGGGGCGCCTGGGTGGCTCAGTCGGTTGAGCGGTTGAGCTTCTGGCTTCGGCTCGGGTCATGATCTCACAGTTAGTGAGTTCAAGCCCCATGTCAGGCTCTGTGCTGACAGCTCAGAGCCTGGAGCCTGCTTCCGATTCTGTGTCTCCTTCTCTCTCTGCCCCTCCCCTGCTCACGCTCTGTCTCTCTCTCTCTCTCAAAAATAAATACACATTTAAAAAAATTTTTTTTCCAAGTTTTGTGAATGCAACAGTGACCTGGCTTTCATAAGAGAAGCAGAGTGAAATAAGCAAGGCAGAAATTCATTCAGCGTTCTCAAGGTCAACCTTTATTCCTATAAAGTACTCTAAGTGTGATTTACTTATTTGAGGTCACTGTGTAGAAGGTGCTAGAGAAATAGGAACTATCATTTTGACAGTCTTAATGACTGCTACTTAAGTGTTTGAACACCGAACAATATTCAGAGTAAGCAATTTAATAAACGAACAATTGCTCACACAAGGGTAATTACCCCCATTTTGGTTTAATTATTAATGGGGGTTTTTCTAGATTCCTAACTTTAGCAAGCAATCTTGTTGTAATGAAAAGGAAAGTATAAAATATTACCTGCTACGATATATAAAATGACCATTTTATTAATGTCATGGAGCAGCTAAGACTACCCAGCTAATACAATCTCTTGAGGTCCCCAAATTCTGTCTTTCTCCATTGGAAATGGCAGAGTTGGAAAAGTCAGTTTTGTAGAGGCAGAGCCATAGAGTAACTTCAGAGACAGGGGACACTCTGTGGCCACATCTATTTCTTTCACAGACCTGGTATGGTTTTCAAGGCCCCATCGTTCAAGGCAATGTGTGCAACGTGGAAAATGTTTCTGGACCACTTCGTGTCTGGGAGGGTAAAGTCTGAAGAAACGGGGTTGTAGGAGGCTAGTGGTTGGGATGTGAGGTAGCGTGAGGCCAGAAAGATCTCAAAAGGCAAAAGGGAAAACTTGAGAAATCAGTTCTGCCTTCTTAATTAAATCATAAAGTAGACCAGGGTGTAAAGGAGCATCTGCCCTCGACACCGCTATGGCGTCAGGGAGAACATTCGAGACCACAGTCCTGGAACCAGTCTCCTGGCACGAGCACTCTGTGAAGCTCCCCGCTTCTGATGAGCTCAGTCATGATGAGAAGTTCAAACCTCCTAGGTGGTTTATCCCCCTCTCCACAAATCCCCTGCTCTCTGTCTATTTGCTTAGTCTGGTCCAATCCTTCACTCCTCTCGCTTCCTTAAATCCTTTTTCGCCACTTTCTGGACCCATCAATCTGCAACCAGCCAACCTCCTCGCATGGCCCAATATCGTTTCACATCCTCCCTGGGAAATTGCATGGACTAAAAAATAGCCATAATCCCAAAGTCCCTACCTTCCCTAAACTCTATTCAAACGTGAGCATATACATCTCCTGCTAGCAGACCAGGAGGTAAGATCAGTTCTTCTCACTTTTTATAAGTAACTAGATTTCTGTTTCTCTTAGCAGATCTCGCCTCCTCTAAGAAATCATCCTGGGGCGCCTGGGTGGCTCAGTCGGTTGAGCGTCTGACTTTGGCTCGGGTCATGATCTTGCGGTTTGTGGGTTCAAGCCCCGCGTCGGGCTGTGTGCTGACAGCCAGCTCAAGCCCGGAGCCTGCTTCGGATTCTGTGTCTCCCTCTCTCTGCCCCTCCCTCACTGACACTCTGTCTCTCTCTCCTTCAAAAATAAATAAACATTAAAAAAAATAATTTTAAAGACCAAAAGGGGGAAAAAACTGTCAAGGTAAAATTCTATACCTAGTGAGAAAGCCTTCAGAAATGAAAGTAAAATGAACACCTTTTCAGACAAACAGATCTGAGAATTCTTGACCTCAGACTAACACTATAGGAATGGTAAGGAAGAATGTTAAACAAAAGCTTGAAAGAAAATGATGCTAGATAGAAATTCATTGACTCAAAGGGGAAATAAGAAATGCCAGAAATAAGAAACGTGTGGGTAAACATAAAACACCGAAAAGTGCTTCATTGTTTTCAAATAACAATTGATTGTTTAAAACAAAAATAATGCGTTTGATTTTCTGACATATGCAGAAGGGAAAGCCATGAAAACAACCACACAAAACAACCACTGGGAAAATGAGACGGTATTGTAAAGTTTTTGCATTACATGTGATCTGGCACAATAATGTTTACAATTAGAGTATGCTGAGTTAAAGATAATATTGTAGATAATAGAGCCGGAAGTAAAAACTAAAACAGGGAAGTATAGATAATAGGGCAAGAAAAGAAAATGAAATCACACAATATTCAATTAATTCAAACAAAGCAGGAAATGAATAAGAATAAAATAGAACAAAAGAACAGAGAGAATGAAGAGAAACAAAGTACTAAATGACACAAAACCCAACCGTGTCAACACTTGCATTAAATTTAAACGTGTGCTTCAAAGGATGTCGGTAAGAGAAAAGACAACCCAGGGGAGACGATATTTGCAAATACTTATATACCGTGTAAACAACTTTTATCAAACCCACAATGAGATACCACCTCACACCCTGTAAGAAAACTAAAAACAGAAAACAAAGCAAAACAAACAGACAACAACAAGTGTCTTCTGGAATATACCAGAATTTTGGGGGGCCCTCATTCACTGCTGGTAGGAAGTGGCCATTTTGGAAACAGTTTGGCATTTCCTCAAAATGTAAAACACAAGGATTACCATATGATCTAACAATCACACTCCTGATATCAGACATCTCCCCAAAAGAAATGAAAACACATATTCATACAAAAACTTGTACACGACGTTTATAGCAGCATTATGCATAATAACCCCAAAATGAAAACAACCCAAATGGCCATCACCCAGTGAATAGATAAACAAAACAGGTGGTACATCCATTAAATCTAATATTATTTAGACATAAAAAGGAAAGAAGTTTTGATCCATGGTATAACATGAATGAACTTTGAAAGCGTTATGCTAAGTCAAAGAATCCAGTTACCAAACACCAAAGACCACATATTATATCATTCCATAGTGACGGAAAGTAGACTACTCGTTCAGGGGAGGGTTAGGAAGGGAGATGGGGAAGAAAAGAATGACACGTGACCCGCTAATAAATACAAGGTTTCTTCGTGGATTGATGAAAATGTTCTAAAATGTAAATGTAATGGGAGCGTTGGCCTCACAACTGTGGGAATATACTAAAAATCACTGAATTACACACTTTAAAAGGGTGAGTTTTGTGGTATGTGAATTACATATCAATAAAACTGTTACAAAATATATATATACAAAGGGAGAGGGGCCTTTAGCCAGTTAGAACCGAAAGCACCGGGCAGAAATGGGTGGAATGGGGAGAGAGGGTTCAAAATGACCTTGGCTTACGGAGAGAGAATCTGAATTCGAAGCAATGCTCTAAGCTTGCTTGTTACATATGTCCTCTACTTAGACATCCAGTCATGTATATAATAATATAATATAATAGAGGCTGTTATATCATTATAATATATTATAATAATATAATAGAGGCTGTTGTGAAAAGAAGGTGAACCCAGCCTCGGAAAATGGAGAACGGGAGAGAAGAGCTAACAGGATCACAGGAAGAGATGCTAACAGAGCCCAGTTATTTTTAACATAGTGTCTCTTTGATTAGCAAGCGTGGGGAGAAACATAGGTGGCCTACAGGAAATGAATCTGGACGTTTCCCTGCAGTCTAAGAATATAAATTACAGAGCGGCGATTCGAAGAAAGAGCCACCTTGTTTCGGCTACTTGCTCCTGGACTTCGGAATCGCAGTCACAACAGGGAAGAGGAGGGTCAGTGGTTCAGTCTGGTGGCAGGACCGGACTCAAATCTTGACTCTGTCCCTTGCTGTGTAATTCAGAAGTCACCCCTTCTGAACCTCAGCCTTTTCATTAGTAAGATGTGAATAACGCGATCCGTTTCATGGAATTGAGATGTAACTTAAATGAGATAATATGTGGGAATTTTCATACCTGGTGTCTACACAGCAAGCCATCTATACCATACCCTGTCCTCCCTGTCTGTCTCTCCATTATTTATTTCCCAGCTCTTCGTTGAACATCTATTCTGTGGGAAGCACTGGGATATAGAAACTCCCCAAAGGCAGGGAAATATTTTGGGTAGAATACATAGGACACACTTTGCTTTGGGCAAGCCATACTGCAGAGACAGCATGTGTCTGATTCATCTTTTTAACCTCAGTACCGAGCAGGGGGCCTGCGAATCATAGGCACCTGATACATGTTAGCTGAATAACTGAACGGATTAATTCAAAGAAAATGTGGCAATTTTCCTATTGTTAAAACTTGAACTTTTTTTTTTCCCCCAGTGCAGAACTAACTTGTAAAAAAAAGGAATTCAGAGGCTAGGCCTTTTTTTTTTTTAAGTTTTTATTTATTCATTTTAGAGAGACAGAGACAGCACGAGTGGGGAAAGGGCAGAGAGAGAGGGAGAGGAATTCCCAAGCAGGCTCCACGCTGTCAGCTCAGAGCCAAAGGCAGGGCTCAAACTCATGAAACTGTGAGATCGTGACCTGAGCTGAAATCAAGAGTTGGATGCTTAGGAGACTGAGCCACCCAGGCGCCCCTGGGCCATCTTTTAACGGGAAATGATACAAGAAATCACGAAATGCTGAGATTCAAGTCACACGTATGGAAGCTTTCAAAACCAAGATGACTGCTGCCCTGCTGGTAGAATCTTGTGAAACTTGAGTTTCGCCCCCTCCACTTACTGGCCGTGCTGGTTCCACAGCCCCGGTTCCTTCTTCAAAGCAAAAGGGATCATAATATATCATTCAGGGAGTTGACGATAGTATCCAAGGAATACATGTGAGTGTTTTATGTTCCGAAAAATAAAATCCAGGGAAATATGAAATGTAATCATTATCATTATTATATTTTTATCACCGTTTCAACCTTTACCAGTTAAAGCTGCCCAGAACAATTTTTCTGCATTAAGAAAGCCGTAAGTATAGCTTTCGGAACGGTGACTGTGTATGCACCTTTTAAAAATGCCCAAACCCACTAACAAGATGTCTTTGAAACATTAAAATTTTATAAACAACGTGCTCGCTATTAGTTGATAGGTTTCCAAAGAAGTTCACTACACACAAAAATTTTGTCTAAATAATAGCATCTTCGTTATACTAATTTAAACATGGTAATAAATGCTCCTCTGTTTTGGAGTAAGTCTAAGTTTCTATAACAAAGAGACACAAAAAGTGCAAAGAATAACTTATGTGTCTTACAGAACCATAGAGGTGAGCTTTCAACCTGATGGGCAGATACACCCCCATTGTACTCATCGAAGTTTCCTTCCATTTATTCTATCGCTCCAGGGTGTTGTTCTTTTCTATGTAAATAAAGTAGGTTCAAAATCTCAGCTTAGAAAGAGGGAACAGAGAGAAAACTTTCCACGGTCTGAAAGCCCAGGCCCCGAAGTGGTACGTTACCCAGAATTTCTGTTGTAACGCATCTGTTGTGATCTACATCAGCACCCCTTGCACAATTACACTAAAGGAAGATCAGGGTCCAAAATGTGTACAGAACATGATGACAGTGGGATCTATCTTTTATTCAGTGCCATTTATGTGCCTTTACTCCTCGCAACAGTCCTGAGACATATCATCCTGACATTCGACGTGCAGAGACTAGGGACCAGAGGGGCTGTGAGGTCTCCACAGCTATGCAGATAGGACGTGACAAAGCCAGAGTCACACTGGTCTGTCCGATCCACGGCTCACTTTCCTGCTTCTTATGAGCCACAAAAACTTTAGGAAACTTCTCTCTAGTCTAGACTCTCAGAAAGTATCTTTTCACCCTGATATGCAAGGATTTCCTGATGTGAGACGGAAACTTCTCATTTTTTATCTCCTCGCAATTCGCAAAGGGGTTCATGCTTGACTTCATTTGCTTTTCATAACCAGACGAGGGCAACAGATATGCATGACTATCTCCATTTCTTAGATGAGGAAGAGGAGGGTGAAAAAGCTTAAATAATTTGCTCCAAGAAGGAAAAAAACCCCTGTCCCCTATCTTGACCTCAAGTCAGTGAACAGCTTTTAAGCACGTAAGTTGTATGTTATACTGATATTTGTTACAATGGGGTTTTACTTGTATGATCATTATAAGACTGATGTATGATCGAGCATATAGAGCCCTTGGAGCAGAGGCCATGTATAGGAGCTACATCATTCAAGAATTAGGAGCAATGTTTAAAACAGAATAGACGACCTTTTTAGGAAGCCAAACAGAGAGCGACCCAAACTGGCTTTGTGTATCAAGGCAGAACAAGAGGAACTGATTTTAAATTACAGCAGAGGGGCGCCTGGGTGGAGCAGTCGGTTAAGCATCTGACTCGGCTCAAGTCATGATCTCACGATCCGTGAGTTCGAGCCCCGCGTCAGGCTCTGTGCTGACAGCTCGGAGCCTGGAGCCTGTTTCGGATTCTGTGTCTCCCTCTCTCTGACCCTCCACCGTACGTGCTCTGTCTCTCTCTGTCTCAAAAATAAATAAACGTTAAAAAAATTAAAATTAAAAACAAATAAATAAATTACAGCAGAAAAAAAATAGCTATTAGTTATGAGAATGCACACTTGCAGGGCCCCTGGGTGGCTCAGTCGGTTGAGCGACCAACCTCGGCTCGGGTCATGATCTCACAGTTTGTGAGTTCGAGCCCCGCATCGGGCTCTGTGCTGACAGCTCGGAGCCTGGAGCGTGCTTCGGATTCTGTGTCTCCCTCTCTCTCTGCCCCTCCCCCACTCTTGTTCTGTCTCTGTATCTCTCTCAAAAATAAATAAACATTAAAAAAAATTAAAAAAAAAAAAAAAAGGATGAACATTTGCACCAAAGACAAAAACAGCAACGCTTAACATCGTGCTGAATCCCCTTCCCTCAATGTCTCCCATGTGGGATCAGTGAATCAATTAGACAACATCTAGGTAGAGTTGGGGAGAGTCTGGCCCAGAGCCTCGAAGCTGGAGCAAAGACTCCTAACCTGCAGCCTCCTATGAATCAGAGAATTTGGGGGTGGAGAGAGCCAAAGTCTGCTCCGGTCATTATGTGATCCACGTGACCTTAAGCAAAGCGCTGAATGCCGCTGAATCACTGTTCTCAACTAGCAAAATCTGATAGCAATCTCTGCCCTGCATCTCTCACAGGATTGTCACACACCACACGTGACATCATCTACATGAGGAGGCTCTGTGAACTGTAAATGCCTTCAGGCCCAACGGTATCTCAGGTGTCGACTTCTGATCATTCAACCAATGATCGGTACGCTTTGCTTTGGATGTACGTAACTGCCTTTAATACCATATCTCACTTTATTCCTCTTTTCACTTAAAAGGAAGGCTTTGATGTCATTTTACGTAGGTTTGCGTAGGAACTCAAGACTCTCCTGAAGTTGGTCAGGGCATTGAGCACACTGGAGAATTTTCGCCAGTGCTCCAATAATCAGCAGTAGTTAAAACTCACTCGTGGGTCTATCCATTACTTAGGCTTATGGATGACTCTAGTTCTCCATGAATGGCTATCCCGTCATTAATATTGGTTGCTAAATTGTTTTTGGCTCTGCTCTCTAGCATTACCTCTTTCCCTATTGATTTGTCTTTCTGAATTGAGGAAGCACAGGTCCCCCTTTCTTCATGCTAAATGGCCCTATAAAAATTGAATTTTCCATGAAACTATTCTAGGGAGTGTGAATATCAAGGCAGAATTAAGACTAAGGCGTTGCTACAGGATTTGGTATTAAGGGGAAGCTTATAAAAGGCTAGACAACAGGCAGGAGGCCTGTTGGGCCGTCCATCAGCCCTAACACAGAGTTTGGGGGTGTCGGTGGGAAACGGGTCCAGTCCCGAGATCCCACTCCTGATGGCTACACATGCAGAATATCTAGGTTTCCCGTGTCATTGTGTTGCATTTCTCAATGCAGTGGTAAATGTTTGAGAATTATAATTCAGGTATCTAGTGATTAAAATAAAAAACGAGAAGTATAACCCAACCTACTAAATAATTTTAAAAATAAGCAAACTATATTGGGGCGCCTGGGTGGCGCAGTCGGTTAAGCGTCCGACTTCAGCCAGGTCACGATCTCGCGGTCCGTGAGTTCGAGCCCCGCGTCGGGCTCTGGGCTGATGGCTCAGAGCCTGGAGCCTGTTTCCGATTCTGTGTCTCCCTCTCTCTCTGCCCCTCACCCCGTTCATGCTCTGTCTCTCTCTGTCCCAAAAAAATAAATAAACGTTGAAAAAAAATTTAAAAAAAAAATAAGCAAACTATAATTTGAAGCAGATAAAATTTTCACTCAAAGGTAGAGGATGCAGTATTGGGGAATTGAAAAGGGTGGGGGGGGGAAGAACATAACAGATTTTCTTTTCTCAGAGATTTTTCTTCTCAGCAGCCCAGCTCCAATTAGACATCGACAGCTCTTTATCTCGAGATACCCTTTATCGCTACATTTTTCTGCGCTACAAAAAAATAGAACGAAACAACAACGATGCTCGGAGTTTGAGGCAAGTCCACTGCATCAGCTGCCGTCGACAGGGAACCTGCGCAGAGCCTTCCTTTCTTCGAGTCCTTTCCATCAGTGCTTGGCGGATGCCCCGTGCAACTCCTTCCCGTAACATTGAAGTTGTCCCTTCGCATTTTCTAGGCTGCAGAGATCCACCAAAACTGTCTGGTGATACGGAGATCCTGTAACTTCTCCTTCTTTTCCCATTTACCTACAGATTAATTCCCTCTGTCTCTTTCAAAATGTGGCCTTAACTTCACACTAGGAATCTTCTCTTTTACCGTTCTGCATTTCTCAGCTGTTTCGATTTTGATACTTTCAGGGGTTAAAAATGCTCCCACCTGGGGGCGCCTGGGTGGCTCAGTTGGTTAAGCATCGACTTCGTCTCAGGTCATGATCTCACGGTGAGTTGAACCCCGTGACAGGCTCTGTGCTGACATCTCAGAGCCTGGAGCCTGCTTCGGATTCTGTGTCTCCCTGTCTCTCTGCCCCTCCCCTGCTTTCTCTCTCTCTCTCTCTCTCTCTCTCAAAATAAATAAATAAATAAATAAATAAATAAATAAATAAATAAAATGATGCTCTGCCTGTCCTCGATCTCATGCTTTCTCATGTTCTTTCCTGTTCTTACTTCTGATCTCTTTTCCTTGTCTTCCCTCTTTGCCCATAAAAGGCTCACGGTTCCGTAAAGAGGTTGGGGCATCTCCTCCACTCTCTGGAAGGGAGAAACACTTGAGTGAATATTTTTATCCCTCTCTTCATGCTCTCCTTGCTCATCAGCATGGTTATCCAATTATTGAGGTTGGGGAGCACCTGCGGCCAAGAGCCAAAAAATAAACAAATGAAACTAAAATAGGAATAGAAAGCAAGCTCGACCCGATCTTGCTCGTTATCCCTCAAAACGGACCTGGCCTTCAGTGACGCGAGCTCTTCTGTGCTTCTGACCCCTAAGAGGTCGGCTCTCCGTGGCTGGATCTCTCACCCGTGCGTCTCCAATTTCTCTGCTGCGACTGGGGTGGGGACACTTGTTTTGGAGCGAAACGCAGAAGGTTCTGTCGCGTTCCAGTCTAACCAATTTAAAAGCTAATATTACAATCTCCATTTGGCTTCTTGTCTGCTCTTAATTGCTTAGAAGCCAAAACAGAGACTGGTGAGTGATTAACATTCCCTAAACAGCAACATTTCCTCTTCTTTTTCTATCTCTTGGCCTCTTGATTTTAATTAATTCTGTGTAGTATGTCCTGAGTTTCTTTGTCTGGAAGAAGCGGCTCGCAGCTAAATCATGGGCATAATGAAGAATTCAAAATAGCCCCCTAATAAGAATGTTCTGACCCCTTTCTGTTAATAAGCGAAGTAAATAGAGAGCATATTGTGGGTCTAGCATGACACCTGGCACATAGTAAGTACAAAATAATTATTTCTTGAAAGAATACCAACTACAGCAGTATTTTTTTTTAACAATATGGCCAAGGATCTACGCAGTGGCATATGAGATTATTTATAGATTTTCCATTTAAGAGTGCTCTATTTCCTGATTTTTAAAAATTAATTTTTGGATGTTTTTAAGTATTGACCAAATAGAGCTTACAACGGAATAGGAAAAAGAAAACTGATATTTTAACTGTTTGACCAGAGATCTTACTGCTAATCAGCCTGTCATCCAAATGGAGCACGTTCAATCACATCGAAGCAATCTCTCGTGCATCGGAGAAAATTTTTCCTAAGTCATCCATTCAGTCACTAACTGAGGCTTTATTGAATTTCTACTATAAGCAAGACACTGTATTTAGAAATAACAAGAAGAATGAGACATTTTGCCCTAAGAAGCTTCCGATCTCATAACTTAATAGCAGAAATAATTCACATGTATAAATGGTTTTAATATAAAGAACCATTTGGTGATGTATGAGATGTACTCCAAGGGAGCAGGTAGGTGGAATCTTTTGGGAGTTGAGGAAGCTCATTACAGCCAGAGTAATTAGGTAAAGTTGAATTAGGAATTAAGGATTTTTAGGGTAGAGCTGAGAGGAGGGAAGTTCAAGGAAAAGGGGTACCATCAACAATAACACAGACAAGAATCTAACTAGAAACACAATTCATCACAGCCAAAAGCCCCAAACAACCCGAATGTCTATCATCCGAAGAAATGGATATACCGTGCTATATTCGTATAACAGAATACCACATAGCAATGAAATTAATGGACCACTCATAACTGCAGCAACATGGATGAATCTCACAGGTATAATCTCCCGCGAAAGAAACTAGACACGAAAGAGAACACATTGTGCACAGTTCCACTTACATAATCTTCCAAAGGCAAAACTTATGGTGTTCCATCAAGATAGGGACTGTGGTTACCTTGGGAGAGGAGAAGGGTAGTGACCAGGAGGGGGCACCAGAGGGGGCACCAGAGCAGCTCGGGGTATGTTGGGGTTCACACAGGTCTGTTCCCATCGTGGGAATTCATTAAGCTGCACGCTCACGAGCTGTGCGTTTCTGTATACATATGCAATACTGCAATAAAACTGGAATAAAAAGCCAGCAGAGAACGGAAAAACTCAGAGGGAGATAGACCGGTAGGTCCACCTGGACTGAAGGCTTAAGGTCAATGTTGAGGAAGCAGTTTGTGGAGGCCACGCATCTGGTAATGAAATAAAAAGTGGGGGAAAGTGCCAGGCCGTTATGACGCGTTCCTCACCGCCCCCTCACCAACAGCACACCCGGCTCCTAAATTTGTCATGATTCTTTCTGAGTTTGTGAGTTTAGGAGAAGGTGTCTGGGACATGGTGCTTGGGAGGCTTCAGTGGGGGTGGTGTTCAAGTCTGCTCTATACTCGGTGACAGAGTAAAGCACTTGAAACGCAACTTGGGGATGATACAATTTTTCTTTGTTCAGCTGTTCCCTCTTGCTTCCCATCTACTAAGCAAATGGCACCTGATTACGTTGTAGAGAGGGGTCAGAAGAATCACTAGTGAGTGACAAGTGGGAAAGTTTTGCTAGATATTCCTGAGTTTGGTCAACTGTAAAACAGGGAGAGAAAAATGGAAGGAAAAGCAGCTTGCTCATAATGTCTGGCCTTTGCTGAGTACCTCTGTCAATATTTTTTCTCCCTTCAATGCTCACTTCTTGAGCACCTACTGTGTGCCAGGCCCTCTGTTCTGGCAATACAAAGCTAAGTAAGACATGTTATACCCTAAATACACATTCCTTGGATATGTTAAAGACCCAGCCAGTATCACTTAGAACAATGTGATTATGAGAAAGGTAGAAAATACTTTGGCGGGTGGGGGGCACTGGTTCTGGAGCTCAGCACGACCTGGGAGGGTCCTCCTAGGCAGAGTCACAAACATTGCTGCCTTGGACAGTCCCCTTGGCAATAGAGTATTTCATAGGACATTTAGAATAGGATTGTGCCTGTAATAGTACAGAAAGGGTTTGCCAAGCAAATTACTGGTGGAAACAAGAGAAGTGTTAGCCTAGTTAAGAATGAGGAGATTTAGAAAGAACATTTGCATTCAGACAAAGAATATGCTAATTATAACTGAATCTTATCCACTTGTTAAAGCAGTTACAAGAATTTCCACCACAGATACTTCTGCTCCCCCTTTCGCCATTAACAGTGTTCCTATAAGGAACTCAGATTAATGAGATCACATCTTCAGCTCTGCTTTGGGCCTCTCTCCTAAAATTCTGGATGTCCTAAGCTAGACAGACATTCTGCAGAAACTTCCCAGCTTTCCTCCAGAATCTGCTCTCAATCCAGCACCCCCAGCCCTTACTGGCCACTCAGCGCTTCAAATCAGAAGCCTGAGAATGTTCCTAGGCTCTTCCTCCTCCCTTCTTCGCCCAAGCAATCCCCTAATTCAGTCCGCTTTGTTCTGTCTTTCAATTATCTCCGGAATCAGTTCCCTTCTTTCCATTTCAAGTGCACCAGTTTCTAGCCCTTAGCATGTCTCACTGAACTTTTAACATGAATTATATACTCTTCTTACGTTCTTATCTCCTGTCTCTCCTGCTTCAGCGTACTTTCTCAAGCCCTCTGCTAAAGATAACTTTCTAAAATGCAAATCTGATCACATCAGCATTCCTTCAAAGACTACTGCCAGGAGAAAGAGAATAAAGTTCAAATCGAAATGCTTAACAATAAAAAAAAGGGGGGGCAAGGGATATGAACAGATGTTTCTTAGGAAAAGGAAAAGCAAATGTTTCTTACACATTCAAAATAAGAAAAATGCATATGAAAACTACATGGATTCACCGGTCAGACTGACACACACACACGCGCACACACACACACACACACACACACACACGTTTCACGGCAATGTCTACTGGAGAAGCTGTATAGATCTGCAACTTACAAGCATTGCCGGAGGGAACGTAAATTGGAAGAGTCTAGAGAGAGCAACGTGGCAATGTCTCCCCAAATCATAAACCCAGGGACCTCAGTTCCATTTCTAAAAACTTATTCTATAAAGATACACACTCACACTTGAGAAACTATTCATGTCCAGAGTTGTTGGGCACAACATTTTTATAGGTAGCAAAAAATTAGAAACATAAATATCCTTTAATGGGAGACAGGCTGAAGAAACTATCCTACACCCACAGAATGGAATTCTACACAGCTGGTTTTTTTTTAAAGAAGAAAGAAAAGGGTAAAACGAAAATATTAGAATAGTTTTGTACGCACCTGTATGGGAAGATCTCCATCTTGTGTGAAAAAACGCAAGATACAGAACCCACTTGTATTAATAACACATTTTTATTTGCTCATATGTGATAAAATATACTTCAGAATGATATCCAAGAAACAAAATTATAGGTTACCTATAATGTGTGTGTGCCTTTCACTTTACTCCTTTATATAGGTATTTATAACATTTATTTATTTATTTTGAGAGAGAATGTGAGCAGAGGGAGGGGCAGAGAGAGAGGTGACAGTTCCAAGAAGGCTCTGCACTGTCAGTCTCACAAACTGTGAGATCATGACTTGAGCCCAAATCAAGAATTGGACAATTAACCAACTGAGCCCTCTGGGTGCCCTGAATCTGGGTTTTAAACTCATGTGTTCTGATGCCAGACTCTGTGATTTTAAAATTGGAATAAAGGATAGAACACAGGAAATAGCAGAGTCAAAAAAATGTATTCACATCATACGGGAGTCCAAACAAAGCATAGATTGTTTTATTATTTAAAAATTTTTCTATCAAGGCATAATATATATATGTACATATGTATATATATATGTATGTGTATATATATATATATATATATGCATATATATATGTATGTCTGTGTGTATATGCATATATATATGTATATAACAGACTTTCCTCTTATTCCTTCCTGGTCAACCCCTACCAACCGTGGCCACCAAAGTCAACCACTCTTCAGATTTCTTTCACCATAGATTATTTTAACCTGCTCTAGAATTTCACAGGAATGGAATCATTTGGTAGGCCCTCTTTTATATCTGACTTTTTCCATTCTCCATAACGTCTTTGAACTTCATCCATGTTATTGGTAATCTGTTCCTTTTTATTACTAAGTAATACTCCATTGGATGAATATGCCATGGTTTGTTTATTCATTATCTTATTGATGGACATTGGGATTCCTTCCAATTTGGGGATACTATGAGAGCAAAGCCACTATGATCATTCTTACACAAGTCTTTTTGCACAAATGCTTTCATTTTTTTTGCTAAGTGTCTATAAGTAAGATTTCTAGTTCACAGGGTAAGCACACGTTTAACTTCATCCAAGGCTTTTAACCTCATGGCCAAAGGAATTGTAAGGTTTTACATTCCAGCAACAATGTGTTAGAACTTCAGTTGTTCCAAAAACTCACCCATCATTTGCGTTTCTTAGTCTTTGTAATGTTAGCTATTTTTGTATGTACATAATGGCATCTCGTTGCATTTTTAATTTTCATTTCCCTAATGGCTAAAAATGTTGAGCACTTTTTCTTTTGTGCTTATTGGTCACTTGCATGCCTTTCTTTGTGGAGTGCCCATTTATGTGTTTCACCCATTTTTCATCGAGTTGCTGTTTTTTATTGTTTTACAGGAGTTCTTTGTATACTCTGGATAAAGTCCGTTGTCACAGACACATAAGTTTTTAGAATATTCTCTCCCAGTTTATTGCTTCTCTATTGATTTTTTCATTTGTACTGCATTATATTGTATTCTGTTTATTCACTCACTCATACAGCATTTTCTGTTGAGAAGTTTAAATTTTGATGACTTCTAATTTTTCAATTTTCCCTTTATGGCTATTAGTTTCTGGGTCCTATCTAAGAAATATTTGCCTGCCCTATCACTGATGTCACAGCAATATTCTCTTACATTTTTTTTTCCTACAAGTTTTAGGTTTCCGTAGTTGACTCTCTACGGAAGGCATTATCTTTGACTTATACAAAATGGTGTTATCAAAAAAGTGTAGAGAAGTATACTGGATTGTTGGGTAGCCAATTTCTTTATGCTGGGAACCACATATCTAAATGTCCCCTTTTCTGAACGGATTTGGGTGAAGGCAGGCAAAAGTGAAGTTGCTTGTGTTTGGGAAGGACAGAGTAATGGAGCAGCAGCCATACTTTATTGAGGCCTTCGTTGGGTTGAGGTAAGGAGAGGCAGACATGGAAGCACCGACAGGATCCAGTCTTCCTCTCAATGATCCAACTCTTCATCCTGACAGCTTGTGCTAGCGGCCAGCGGTCACCCCAGCCCCACCAGACACTTTGCTATGGACTCACAGGGGTGTAGCCATGAAGAACCAACAGCCTTTGGAAGACTTCTATGCCAGCCCTTTTCTGTGTTCCTATAGTGGCACCTTGATGTGCCCACCTTCAGATTTCCCTGTCAGCTTCAGCCTGTTCAGCTCTGCCAGGGGTCCCAGTGACCCCTGTCTGTTCTTCCACTCCCCTATTGGATATTTACTTCCCCTCTTGCTTCCTCATTTGTGTATTATACTCATAGTATTCGGCTCCCCTGATCCAATCCTCATGGAGACAGTGAGGAAGTAATGGAGAGAGTGGGAAGAAGGAGAAAGGATTAACAAGCTTAGTGTGCCTGACAAATGGATAAAGAAGACCTGGTGTATATATACAATGGAATACTACTTGGCGATGAGAAAGAATGAAATATGGCCCTTTGTAGCAATGTGGATGGAACTGGAGAGTGTTATGCTAAGTGAAATAAGTCAGGCAGAGAAAGACAGATACCATGTGTTTTCACTCATATGTGGATCTTGAGAAACTTAACAGAAGACCGGGGGGAGGAGAAGGGGAAAAAAAAAGTTACAGAGAGGGAAGGAGGCAAATCATAAGAGACTCTTAAATACTGCGCATCTCTATCCGCTAAAACAAGACCGTCACTTTGGCTCCCTTTTGGGAGACCCAGATGAAAGTGTAGAGGAGGAAAGAGGAGCGAGAGGTGCCAAGCTGCTCTGAAGGTTTTGGATTCTCTGTGGATCTCTGTTATTTTTCTTACACCAATGGCCCTGGACCGCATAGACCAGACTGGTTGAACCACTCTTGCCCATGGGAGAGTTAATGCATATTCAGGTTAAGAAATCATGTGTGAGCCTTGCAAAGCATCCTGTCCACTAAGCTCTCAGCCACACCGCAGGGTATCCCACTCAGGGTGATTGCATGCTAGGAGAGAAACCAAGAGAGTACTTCAGATGGCAGCAGTTAAGTCACATGGGTCTGCCCCTTTTAAACTAATTGATGTAACAGTCTGCTGTCTTTCCTTTGTCTCGTTGAAGGGGAGCAGGAGAAGGGAAGCAATCACAGAAACAACGATGAGGTAACAACATGGCGTAGGCGAGAAAGCAGTGTTCATTCAGGAGACCTGAGTTCTTCTCTTCGCTTGAGGAAGAACCTTGAGGGACTTCAATAAATTCCGGCTTCGTAGGAAGCTCTCTAAGTCTATACCGGCAAAGTTGTTTCCACGCTGCCTTCCACAGGGATGTGAGGGTCCATGTTGGGGACAGAGCTCCGGTCCAGCTGGTGGAGTAGCCAAGGGGACGGGGATGTTGGTCTCTGTGTCTCTTCTTCGCCTACGTCAGTTTTATACCCTCTCTGCCTCATGTTTTATAAAGTTCAAAGTAATATTTTATTAAAATCATAATCCTTTCACTTACAGAAAAGAAAACTTAAACATACACTGTACTGGATGTTCTCTAAGACTACTTACAGATTTAAATGCTATCAAATGTTATTTATAGCCAATTCTCCATACCCTAAGAGAAGCCGTATATTGGCTTCCATCATGCAAAATCTTATTTATTCAATTCATTTGTCCTTTAATTCATTAATTAATTCAACAAAAAAAAAAAGCTTTACTGAATACCAGATATAGAATTTGGGGGCTAAGAGAAGAAAAATGAATGTAAAATCTCCCTTTACAACTGGTTCCCATAGGCCTAGGGGATCAGACAAACTAATGAAAAAACTATAATAAAATGTGATAAATGTTATAATAGAAGTTGGTAAAAATTGCTATAGGGATATAAAGGAATCCATTCATTCTGCTAGAGGGCTTTGAAAACATACCACATTATGGTTTCTTTTTTCTGCAAGGCATTAACTTGCAGACTTGCATTTTGTTTGGGTTCATATTCAAATGATTTCTTCATTTTCTGAGCAGGGAGGAATCATTCTAAGATCTGCTGGGCGGCAGGGTGAGGCCGTCAGAGTTGGAAAATGTGTCACAGATAATTCGCAAATGGGAAAATCCACACACGGCCAAGTCAGAGTTGACTATATATTGCTTCACTGTCAAGTTGACAAAAAAAATCTTATGAAGACGGTCCAAGTGCACCCTTTCAAGCGCACAATCGGTACATTACTTTAATATAAAAAATAAGTACAACGGGGAAAGAGCTATGTTTTCCAGGGGCCTAAATCATTGCATCATGTTCTTCTTTAACTATGAAAAAGGTTCGCATTCACTCTCAAGACACATATTTCATTTGGCCTGTTGACAGTTTGTGAAGGGCAAGAATTTCTCCCTCTCATGTCTGATCAAATGCACAAAGAGAGGTGCCAGCAATTAACTTAAAACTTTGGCAACGGCAGTGTCCTATGCCTCATTTAACAATAAGTCTACAATTTCTGACCCCATAATGATGTCGTTCCTCATAACTTATCCCCTCGGTTATCCATTGCTCACTTATCATAGGTTTGCAGCCTTAAACCCTTCTTTGCCTCTATAAATTTCCCAAATCACAGCCCTTCATGCAATGTATGAAAACCTGTGCAACTTTTTAATACAAAGCACATATATGTACAGAAAGTTTTGCTTTCCTGTCTGCATTTAGCATTGTGAAAAAGTCATAAAACATGGGGATTTGGAGGTCTTTTTCCAAACGAGTCTTATATAATTCGCCATCTATGTGTCTGTAGACACCATTAATTTTCTTATTAACATTGACGGTAATTGGAATAAGACCCGTTGAATATAAAATGTTAGTCAAAGTGCTTCATTCATAGCCATTGCCTATCCATAGCAGTACCTCATAACTTTCCAAGGTGGGATAAAATTTTAGTGAAATTAACACTGGACAATTCAAATTTATGTAATCCGTTACATTCAGTGCCAATTATCAGATTTCTATGACTATCCTTAGCTCCGATGCATCCTTTGAGACTCATCCCAAGTGCCCTTTCCTCTATGAAACCAGTCACCATCTCAACTCACACATACTCCCTCTTCTTTGACACAAAAGCACTTGGTTTATTTACCTGTAATCGTACCACTAAAATGCACCAAGTCTTGGAGGGAAAATATCACCAACATTCTCACGCGTGGTTTGCTTTTTTTCACGCAAGTAAGGACCTCATTTCCCCGAGCACGGAGTAAGTGTCTCGCGCTTTACTTCTCTTCTCACTGCACATCAGAGCGAGCATTCATTCATTCGTTCGTTCAATCACGCGCTCATCCCACAGATACTTGACAAGCGACTACCAAATGTCAGAAACCGTGCGGGACACCAGAATCACACACCAGTGTTCCCACCCTCAAGCAGTGTAGTTCAGTGGGGACACAAACCGGTATACACGAACTTACCATCCAGTGTGAATAGTGTGTTAATGAGTAATCTCTGGGCGAACTGTAAGTTCATCAGAAAGACCCCAAACTGGAACCGAGCTATTGTGGAACTTCCACGGTGAAGTTCCGGTGCTCTAGAGATAGAAGGCATTTGAAAATCATTTGTTAGCTGAAGTGGAATGAGCAGAGAAGAAAAGGGGTGATGAAAGGGAGGAAGGACAAAATTAAAAGAAATTTCAGGGGTTTTTTAAACACAAAATATTGAAAAGCATACGCAATTTTAGTTCTTTGTTGGAAGTCTTCTGTAGAAAACTAGCCTGTAAACAACACAAATAAACTGATTAGTAAATATTGGACTCACTTTTAAGGAAAGTGAATAAAACTCTCATTGGAAAAACAAACAAAAAAAGATGTTCAGCTACCTGAGGCAGCTTGCCTGGCACAGGGAGCTAAATGTCATTATTTCCAAGCAGGAGTGTGTTTTACTCGCTAAGATAAGACTTGATTACACCTTTCCTTTTTAGGATCCCTGAGGGCTGGGTAATTCTATGATGGTGGTATTCTTCTTGAAGTAAATAAAAATCACTCGCTATGTGCTGAGGGGACAAGGTAGGAAGAAGGAGTCAAGTAAGACACTAAGAATGCACTTGGTTGAATAATTTCATTTATTCTGTAGGAGTCAAAGATTCTCCGTAATAGGATTTTTTTAAAGTTTATTTGTTGATTTTTGAGAGAGAGAGAGGAAGAGGAAGAGAGTGCTAGCAGGGAAGGGGCAAAGACAGAGGGAGAGAGAATCCAAAGCAGGTTCCACGCTGTCAGCATGATGTGGGGCTCGAACTCAAGAACCGTGAGATCATGACCTGAGCCAAAATCAAGAGTCAAACACTTTGGGGTGCCTGGGTGGCTCAATCAAGTTAAGCGTCTGATTCCGGCTCAGGTCATGATTTCACAGTTTGTGAGTTTGAGCCCCACATTGGGCTCACAGCTGTCAGCGCAGAGCCTGCTTTGGATCCTCTGTCTCCCTCTCTCTTTGCCCCCACCCTGCTCTCTCGAGTTCTCTCTGTCTCTCAAAAATAAATAAACATTTAACAAAAAACGGGGCACCTGGGTGGCTCAGTCAGTTGAGGGCCAGACTCTCGGTTTGCACTCAGGTCATGATCTCACCGTCTGTGAGTTTGAGACTTGTGTCAGGCTCTGCACTGACAGTGTGGAGCCTACTTGGGATTCTCCCTCTCCCTCTCTCACTGCCCCTCCCCCATTCACTCTCTCTGTCTGTCAAAACAAATGAATAAACTCAAAAAATTTTTTTAAAAAGTCTGACACTTAAGCACCTGAGCCACCCAGGTGCCCCAGCAATAGGATTTTTTAAAATAAATCAACCAATTTATAGGAAGTGACCTTCCCTTGCCTTAACTCAAATATCTCAAGAGACAAAAATGATAATATCTACCAGTCATCAGGAATTTATTTTGTACCGAAAATGTGCTGACTCTATGCATTCTTCTATCATCACAACCGCCTTGAAGTCAGGCATTATTATTTGCATTAGGAATAGTAAATGCTTGTTAAGCGAGTGAATAAAAGCTCAGCTCAATTCAATTTCCGTTCAGTTTACTCATCCCACAAATTGAGGAAATGCCATGTGTCATGTGCCTAGCAAATCTTGCAACTTCTTGGGAATCTGAACCCAGTTGGCCCCTAAAAAAAATAGCAATGCAAATGTATCACCCACCCACGGTACTGGGCGCATATTAAATACTTACCAAATGACTGTATAAGTGAATGAATGAGTGAATGAATGTATACAAAACCCCAAAGGTACTCCCAAGCCAATATGCTGTGGAACTCTTTAAAAGACCAAAGAAAGAACCCACATGGCTCCATTCTGAAACCGACAACCAAAATCAGCCTTTTTCCTATGATGGTGAGAGCGGTAACCCCATTCCCCACTTCTGCCTTCTTCACACTACTGCACATTAGCCTCAAGCCAAATGGAAGGAAGAATGCACCAAAGACAGAAACGGAACATCGCCAGTCCTTGCCTTAGCAATAAAAGAGTTGGGACAAATTCGATGGATTTGATCAATGGATCTAACAAAATAATTTGAGACTTTATGGCTTATTGATCAAGGAACTATGCCTGAGAGGTGCCCATCCATCACCTCTGAGGCCGGAGAACTCCCAGAGAAAACACTATTCCTGCTGCAAATCACAGTCACCCTTCTGAATTCACAAGTTCAATGGCTCTGTCTACCAGAAAAACCTCAGCAAGGACTAACAAGGCAATATTCTTTCTGCAGGAGGGGGGGAATGAACAGTCAGGGGGCACAATGAACCAGAAACTGAGAATGCATGTTGAATTTAATCCTCACCATGACCTTGTCAGGTAAGTGATGGAATCCCTCCTCATTCCACAGACAAGGAAAATGAAGTTCAAAGCAGTTAAGTGCCCCATCAGAGACACACAGTCAGGAAGCTGCATTTGTACCAGAACTTTCCAGTTCCTACCCCCTTCTTCCTCTCCAGCCAGCTCACCATACTCTACACGGATATGTTTTTGATGAGACTCAGAGTCAGAATATCTCTAACGTAAGGAATTCTAATATCCATATAAAAATAGTTCATTTCAATCCTCTCAAATTCATTTTTCAAGGGAAAAAAAATACCGAGCAGCTCCGAGTTGCTAACAGTCTTCTAAACCTTGGGAGACAACAGTGAACAAAGGTAGACAGAGACCTTGCCCACATAGAGTTCGCCTTCTGGTGTAAGAGACAGAAAATGCTCTCACATTTTCTGTGTGCATGTGTGTGTGCAACAAGTTTACTTCACAGCCTAGATTCAATGGACTGTGAAGCAAAAATCCGTATTTATTTATTTTTTTAAATCATCATGAACGCATTTTAATATGCCTCACTGAATCTTCCTTTCTGATGCCCGCATGAAATCGAAGCCACCTACCGTAACTTTTCTCTTCATTTTCAGGTATTGTTAAACAGTCAGTCTCATTCTCAGAAATTTTAAAGATGAATCCAAACTAATATCCAATATCACTCTCGTTGGTTTTTTTAGGTTTCAGCATAGCCCCCATCTTGGACTGAGAAACGGGCAACACAAAGGGCGTGGAGAACATGGTGCTTCTTCTCTCCGTTTAGTCCTCTCTTCACACCTCATTCCATTGTCTCTGATTCCTTCAGGGCCAGTGGAGAGCGAGGAGGGAGAAGAGAGAGCATAGTTAAGGGGAAGGACAGGTCAGTTCAACAGAACTGCAGTCTGGCTCTTTCTCTTGGGGGCACGTTGTAGGTCCTTCGCGATCTCATCTCACTAGAGACCTCTCTCAAGAATGTTTCCTGGCAGGAGTCTTGCCTCCCAATCAAGTGCCCTCCTAACTCACGACCACTTATGGCTCCACTCACCCCCTCACCCTTCTGACCCATGTCCCTCCAGAGACAATCAACACTACACTTCCAGCCTTTCTGGGGGTACCTTTCACTGGCAGGAAATCCTCTTGGGTAAGATCTTGTTCAGGAGGATTAAAGGCTGGTTACGTTATTCAGGCTAACTTGATCTGTTGAAAGGTGTGAGTCCTACCATCAGTGAACGAGCCTTGGCTCGCACTGTGGCCCTTCCCATCCACTCTGCCTTCAGAGGGGCTCCAGCCAGCCCCCTCGGAATCCCACCTTCAGGTCTAGACAGGAAGGAGTCTGGCACCAGTCCACCCATATCCACCAAACTCTCCCTCCCACCAGAATCCAGGGACACGGGTCACAGTTGCTGGGCAGTTTTCTTGCAGACCACTCAGTTGACTTATGTTAAAGTTGACTTATTCCTTCCCCCAGAGAGAGGGAGTCAATGTACAGCATAGCCGTTGGCAATCATCTTCATAGGGATCCTTCCTGTCATCAATCACCTCTGCTCATGTGCCCTTGAGATGGGGGGAAGGGCTAAGGGCGGCTGGACAGTTTTTTGAAGTCTCACAAATATATATCTAGAAGGTCTGACACTTTTTGTGAAGTGTTTAAGCAATTAACACTTTTTGCTTTTCCCCTTTGCAAGCTCAGATAAATGAAAGACAACAGAAAAGCTTTCATCATACAACCTGTTACCTACACACTGTCAGTTCACTTAGTAATGAGTGTTAGGGAAAACAATAAGGCAGAGGAAATTCAGAGAGTATCAAAGTTGTCAGGACCGTTCTAGATAAGAGGGTAAGAGATGGCCACTCAGAGGAAGAGACAGTGAGGCGGAACCCTGAATAAAGTTAAAAGATAAGTCGTGCCAACAGCAGGGGCAAGAGCATGAAACAAAGACACAGCAAATGGTCAATCCGGATGTGGGGACACCAAGTTTGTGCAGGAATTACAAAGACAGAGTCAGAGTGAAGTGAAGGGAAGATGGGGCAGAAGTGAATACAAGAGAGATCGGTAGGGGCCATACAATGTGAGACCTCCGGGTCGTAGGAAGGCATTTGCATTTGGCTCTGAGAGCGATGGAAGTCACTGGAGGGTTTGGAGCATGGTGCCATTACACATCTGGTTTGGAGTTTCAAACATCACTCTGGCTGTTACGTGGGTAATAGATGGTGGAATGATAACGATCCATGCGTGTGAGCTCTGTTGAGGATCTAGTGAGAATACCATGTTGGATGTGTACGTTCAGCTCAGTTGTAAAATTTACACTCACAGAGAAATGAAGGAGCCAACCAGATCCCATGTAAAACTACGCCGGTTTTCCCTTAGACATCATCTAGTCCAAAGTGTGAAATTTGAGGTTGGAGGTTAAAGAGAATGCATTGGAGATCACAGAAAGAGGTTAACTCGGTGTAGTAAAGTTAGCAAGTATTAAATATATGCACGAGAAAGCTTTAAAGGAAGAGTCTTTGGACTCTGTTGCTGCATAACAGATCACGCCAGACTTGGCAGCCTAAAGCAAGAAAACCAATATTTTATAATAGCTAATGGTTTTGTGGGTCAAGAACCCGGGAAGGGCTCCACCAGGTGGTTCTGGCTCAGGGTTACTCATGTGGCAAGAGTCAGATATGGCGGAAGCTGGGATGGTAGTTCTGGTTACTTACTGCTCCGTTTTCATTTTCATGTAGTCTCAGGGTTTCTCCATGTGCTTTCTCCGCCTCGGCTAGTTTGTGCTTCCCCATAGCATGGTGGCCTCAGGACACTTAGATTGCTTCCATGAAGGCTTATGGCTTCAGCAGAAGAATTCCGCCCCCCCCCCCCAGGTGGAAGTTCTATCTCTTCTGCCACATTCTTTTGGTTACGAGAGAGTCACAGTCCCTCTGAGATTCCAGGGGGAAGGATATGGACAGCCTCCACCATCACCCAGTGGGAAAAGTGTCCCGGTCACATGACAAGGACAGCCTGTGGAATTGGAGATATTACTGCAGCCGACTTTAGAAAATACAATCTGCCCACGACACCTAAAGTGGAGGAGAACGTTGTTGGAAGGATCAAGGCTATAAGGAAAAATGCAAGATATGAGACAGAGAAAATTACTTTTGACAATCAGGACTGTTTAGTGGTAAATCAAAAAAAAATGGGGATAGGATCAAGACACTTCTCCATAAAAGACACTTATCCATAACACTGGAGACGAAAGTGATATGTGCTTATCTGAGATGCCTACACTCACACAGACTCATGCATGCACACACATTCGTGAACACACAGATGCATGCGCACAGAGACACGCAAATGCACATGCACACACAGCCTGGCCCCCAGAACCCTCTAACCCCAAACTTCCACCCTTACCAGTACTTTTGATCCACAGCATTGCAACAACGGCCACAATGCCCACCACCTCTCCATGCATATATGTATCCTTGGAGAGCTTCCTCTGACCTACTGGAGAAGATGTGTTGATGGTTGTCCTCTCAACTCAGGGCAAAGTAATTTCTTTGGAATTCCACCGTCATCCATCGTCCTCACGCAAACAGCCTGGACATGTAGAGTTGCAAAGTGCGTGGCTTCGATGCCGTGCACTTTTGATTTTAAATATAGAACGTATGGGGCAGGGTCAGAACTCCAGAGTCCCAGACAAATTCTAATCCGTCCTGTCTCTCCACGTATCACCATCTGCTTATCTCCATCTATGCTCTATTTTATGGTACTTATCATCACCATGCTTTGTTAATTGCAGTTCCGATATCCGGCCGCAACCTAATCCATACTTTTGTGTGGGCCACAAAGCTTAGTAGTATCACAACTACTAATGATACCATTAAAATATTGACTAACGGGAATACAGCCTGATGGAATCTTCAGTAAATGAGAGATGAGCAAAAAAACAAAAACAAAAACATCAAATTACAGAAAACAATTTTACATGAGTTACCCAAAAGAGGAAATTTCTAGTTTTTGCCAAACACGTACACTCTGTCCAATCTGTACCTTTTGTATCTATAGCTACAAGTATATATACTTTTGTATATATAGCTATATTTATAGCAATATAAATGTCAAAAGGTTTGGCAAATAAGTACTATGGTATATTGAGAAGAGCGGCATCCAATTTTAGAGACCCTAGATAGAAATGTTAGTGCAAGGCCACTGAAAGCCACCTCTGTAACCTTCGGTGACTCTGTAGGCCTGTTTCCTGATCAGTTAACTGAGAGAATGGAGTGGGTACTTTCTCTGTTTCTTTTTAGGTTTATTCTTTGAAGCTTCCGAATGGTTATGTCTCAGTTAAATAGAAGACCCAACTGACTAGAACATTCATTCTCCTGCATTCTTTTAAACCAAGTTCCACTTTAATAGTAACATCTTCTATCTGTATGTCAGTAAACCTCATACGCTTTCACATCCATCTATGCTCTATGTTAACTTCAAGATGTTCAAAATTAATAGATGGCCCACATTCCTATGACCAACCAACTACACGATATTGAAGGGAGAGAGGCAATCGTGGGATCGGCAAAGAGATTCTGTTTGGTATAGTTTTTTTGAGATGAACAATTTGGTTCTTTTTTTTTCTTGAGTTAGAAAAATACTTTAGAATCATTCAAAAATGAAAAACAGAATTACAGAACGTAAAGTCGTTCAAAATGTTCCCATGTCACAGCATTACAATAATCTTTCAGAGACACATGAAAGAAATATCGAAGCTCAACTATAGGCCCAAGTCAAGGCTACATTTGAATAAATTGTCTAAAAAGAATGCCTCCTGGGATGCCTGGGTCGCTCAGTTGTTTAAGCCTCTGGCTCTTGATTTTGGCTCAGGTCATGATCTCACAGTTTGTGAGACAAGCCCCATGTTGGGCTCTGGGCTGACAGTGGGGAGACTGCTTGGGATTCTCTCTCCCCCTCTCACTCTGCCCCTCCCTCTCTTCCTCTCTAAAAAATAAATAAACATGAATTTTTTTCTTAATTTAAAAAAATAAAATAAAAGGCGTGCCTGGGTGGCTCAGTCACTGAAGCGTCCAACTTGGGCTCAGGTCATGATCTCGCGGTTCGTGGGTTTGAGCCCTGCATCGGGCTCTGTGTTGGTGGCTCAGAGCCTGGAGCCTGCTTCAGATTCTGTGTCTTCTTCTCTTTCTGCCCCTCCCCCACTTGCACTCACTCTGTCTCTCTCTCAAAAATAAACACAAAAAAAATTTTTAAATGCAATAAAATAAAATAGTAAAAATACTGCCTCTTATCTTTAGAGCACTTTGAAATATAGAAAACACTTTCACACACATTATTCCATCTGAATGTCACAATGACACCGAACCCTCGTTAACTGAAATGAAATTGTTAATCTCATTTTACCCATGAAACAACCGAGCGCAAAGAGGATAAGTGACTTGCCCCAAAACATAAAGGCAACTAGAGATGGCATCAGGACATAACAGAACCGTAGCATTCAGAGTTCTTAGGGACCTTGAAGGTTATCCAGTGAGCCACTCGTCCATGGCTTCAGTTCCACAGCAGGAATGGCCAGCTGCCCATCACAACTGGGGCTCTTCTTTCCATAGTGCAGATTTGTAACTGGGATGTGGCCTCCCAGCCAGGGACCATATTTCCCAGTCTCTCTTGTCTCAAGGAGGAATCGTATCACCACTTGTCACAAATATAATGCGAGCGGAAGTGACATATGTCACTTCTGGGCCAAGATGGGCAGGGAGAATTTCTCCTTCTTCCCTCTCCACCATCTCTCCCCTGACTCAGAGGACGCTGAAGCCCAAGAAGATGGTGAAGCCAAAGATAGCCAGTGCCCTAAACCACCACAAGGAAGAAAGTTATCTGCCAACGGGAACACTCCCACGGTCTCTCCACGAAGAAGAAAGAATCTTAAAGTGTGTTAAGACACTGACTTTACAGGTTTACTTCTTTCCATAGGTAGCATTGTACTAACAACCGCCCCCCCGCCCCACACACACACACACACACACACAAGCTCCCTGCCTCCAATTAAACAAAATGACCAGGGAAGGGCTCAATCCTACCATAGACGGATCATCACATGTTTGAATGGTTCCTATTAGGCAGATTTCCTTCCATCGGGCACATAGTTTTCTTCCTGTTCTCTCAGTTGGATCGGAGTATGCCTTTTGAACTCACACAGAACTGACGTAACACCTCTTCCACGTGACTTATGTCTGTCTCTAGCCCTTTAGTACAGACTCTCTTTATTATAGACTAATGATTCTTTAGAGAAATCATGTTTCCACAATAAGATCATAAGCTCCTCTTCTCTGGTAATGCCTGATGCAGCTCTGGGCAAAGGATAGGGTTGTTGTTTTTTTTAACTTTTTTTTAATGTTTATGTATTTTTGAGAGAGGGAAAGACGGGGTGGGGGGTGGGGGGGGAAGGGACAGAGAGAGGGAGACACAGAATCCGAAGCAGGCTCCAGGCTCCGAGCTGTCAGCACAGAGACCGACACGGGGCTCGAACTCACGAACTGTGAGATCATGACCAGAGCCGAAGTCCCACACTTAACCGAGTCACCCAGGCGCCCCTGGACAGGGATTTGATGAATACGAGTGTCTAAGGGAAGTTTGTTCTGAGAGTGGAGTTCAGTTCTCACCTCCTTTGGACCCATTTAGACCAACTTGGGTTCTTCCCCTGCTGTGTTCCTACAGCACCTTCCATGTTTTTCTATTAGAACACCTCACATGATATTAAAACTTCAATCTACCCTCCTATCAGATAAAGGCACCCGAGCCGAGTCTACCCGCAGCAAGAAACCCACTTACTATTGGTTCATGACACACAGAACCACGGCTTGTACAACTCGAGGCGGTGTCATTCCCCCAGAGTCCGGAAGGTTGTGACATAAGGTGGCCCGGAGCACAGAACCTTTTGGAGCCCAGAGGTGATGACAATGTGCCCTTCCTTACTCTTTTCCTCAGACTACCCCTCAGCCCACTCTGTGGGTGCCTGGAGAGCTCATTCCTTCTCCCCTTCTCACTCCTTTTCTGTCACCACCCCTGCCCTCGCACACACACACACACAGACACCACCGACAGCCGGTCCTGTGCATCCTCTATGCCCTGCCTTCAAGCAGAGCAGATGTACTGTGTTTGGAAACGGAGCACCAGAGAGACAACGCATTTCAAGCCTGCTCACACGGACACCTCTCGTAGCACTGCTTGAGACATCCTTACATTAAGGGGCGCCTGGGCGGCCCAGGCAGTTAAGCGTCTGATTTTTGATTTTGGCTCAGGTTGTGATCTCATGGTTCGTGAGTTTGAACCCTGTGTTGGGCTCTGTGCTGCTGGCAGTGTGGACCCTGCTTGGGATTCTTTCTCTCTCTCTCTCTCAAAATAAATAAATAAACTTTAAAAAAAAAAAAAAAGGAGGAATCCTTACATTAAGACATCTCCCCCATAAGAGGAAGACTGACATGAGGAGACCGAACAGCTAGCTGGGGAGGGATGACGAGTAAAAGAAGCTGAAAGCCCCATCACGGCACGTGACTTCCTTATTTGCTTATACGTCCTTTCCTCTTACTATAAACTTGTTAACTCGCTTATATAAAGCTTCTATAACATTTACTAGGTACTAGGCATCGCTCCAAGTTATTTTGCAAAGGTGAACTCATTTTCCCTTCATAGTCACTCCCTAAGGTGGGTGTTGTGTTACCCCCATTTTACAGATGAGGAAACTGGAGACAGAGGTCTTGTGACTTGCCGAATGTCACCAACCAGTAAGAGTTGCAGCGGGATTTGAACCCAGAACCCATGTTCTTAGGTGCTGATTCTCCACTGCTGTTGTGAGGAGCTCCTTGAGAGCTTGTCTGGAGGTTTTCACAGAGGAGCACAGCTACTCACACACACTTGACCAAAGAATGGTCCTCCTGTGTTGGGAAAGGTTGTCCTCTTTGACCAAGTGTGCAGCTTTGTGGGGGAAGAACACGGAGTGGTGAGGGATAAAGGGACAGCTGCCTAGCCAGCGAGATCAGCCAGTCAATGGCTGGCAATCAGGGAGGTGACAAATGTCACAGCCAGATGGCCCTCACTATCCCAGAGGAGGTCTTTGAAAATAGAGACTGGATCATACTCTTTTGTATCCCCACAACCTGGCACTAATTTCTGCAACACAATAGACATTAAGAAATTGCTCGCATCAGGGCGCCTGGGTGGCTCAGTTGGTTGAGAGTCTGACTCTTGATTTTGGCTCAGGTCATGATCTCACGGACCATGAGTTTGAGCTCCCATTGGGCTCTGCACTGACAGCGAGGAACCTGCTTGGGACTCTCTCTCTCTCTCTCTTTCTGCTCTTCCCCTGATCCCTCTCTAAAACAAATAAAATGAGAAAAAAAATTTATTTGCTTTCACCAATGAGTGAGTGAGTGAGTGAGTGAATATCTCATGTAATGTACTCAGAAAGGGCGCCCTGGAATGGGAACTGACTCCACCATGAGTTGGCAGCCATTTGCAGGCACACATTGTCTCTGGGGTTATTGCTTACCATTACCGAACAGAGGTATATGAGGCTTCTCCCAAATGCCGAACAACAAACTGAAATCAATCTACCCCCTTGCAGACAGAAACATGAAGGGGGACATGACAATCCCGTCCACTTCAAAATGTATTCTCTCCACACCCAGCCCCAGAGAAGATTCCTCAGGGGGAAAGCATCAGGTCTTCCATTGCAGGGGCTCTTCCCCATCGAATGCAAGACAATATGTACCCCCAACAGTATGGAGTTATTCCAGTCACATCCCTTCGGACGCAGAGGTGTGGAGAGGGGAGAGCAGCCATCAGAGCTGCTGGGAATTGGCCTAGACACGAGCCCCATGGGAACTGGCTGCTCACCTACAGGAGGTCACCTGTATGGCCTCTTTTGCCTTGTTCTCATCAACAAATTGGAAAGGATTCCTGGTTTGCCATTGTAGAGATAAGGAAAGTGATGCTAGGCTCACTCACAGCATTTAAGTGACATACCCAGGCCCACATGACCCGTAAACTGAACTTTGGATCAGGACTTTGGAGAGGAGCCCATTGACATTCATCTTTGCAAATGCCATCTTTTGGAAACTTCCGCGGAGTGAACTTGAAGCAGATGAGAAATAGCCCCAAGATGCAGGGCCTGCGTGCGGTTAATCTATCACTTGCCCTTCCCTGCTTGGAACCATGATCGACAAAGTTACTATTGCCCCCTTGGAAAATCCCATCTTGGACCTGAGGCCAACGATTTCCTTTCACTAATCAAATCCTTGAGGGTGTGACGTCAGGAACCCTCGGTGGACCCAGAGGAAGGGGAAGGGCACCTGTGGCCACCAAGCAGCTTTGACTTTGAACGAATCACTTAACCTCTCTGGACTTACTTTTTGTATTTTTGCACATAAAACAAAGGGGTTGGGTTGAATATGTGCTCGGTCCTGGGTGGGTTGACATCAAAACTATAGGTGAGCTTCACTGCAGGCAAACAATGGAAAGCAATACAATTAGGTAGAAATTATCCCAACCTTAACCGTAGACAAAGGGCTGTGAACTCTAGGCTGTGGTCTAAGAAATGGATTCGAGAATTTATTGTAGACTGCTGAGGACATCAGCCCTGTGTGCTGTGGCCGCAAAGGTCAACAAAATGATGAGTGTTATCCAGAAGGGTATTGTAAAACACAAAGCTGAACACATTTAGCGTTTACCCAGAAAACAGAGCCAGTCTATTCCCTGGGAAAAGCAATGCTCTGCAAGCTGCTATACGTGTAGAAACAGACTGAGGAATTAGAACAAATCTAGAATGAGAAAATTTTAATGGCTTAGAGCATGGAAGATGGTAATCATCGAAGGACAGCCTGAAAAGATTTAAATTACACCACGATTATGAAAAAGCAATTCTCTGCCATTAGTATCCCATATAATATTTAATAACATTCCTTAATTTAGTTATCCATACATATTTAAAGTCTCAGATTAAATAAAGTAAAATGTTATTTTAGAAATAATGCTCCTTCTAACTCACATTTCATGAAACAATTAAACTCTTCATGTGCACCTCTAGTATGAATAAGTTTTTCATGCTTAAAGTCACATTTTGAGCCATCTGACGCAGTTTCACAAAGCACATCCTCCGCACAGCCATTGAAGTCATTTGAGATGCGGAACTTTTAAATCCATATCTGATGCTTTCCCGCCCGGTAATCCTGCTCCAACTCAAAAGTCCCCACTCAACATAGCACTTGGACACTTCATCATTTCATTCATCCTATGATTACAATTATGATCATTGTAACACTCTAATTGACGACGTGTTCTCTCTAAAACTTTAACTACTGATCAGTACTGCCCTTGAAAGTTGTTTACAATGTCATCACTCGCAATGGTGAGATTATACCTTCAGCAATAACGACTGAATTACCAACATCTTTGCCTTCTTTTATTTTAACAATTCTGTCAGATGGTTTCTCCAAGCAGCACAGGCTAGCATCGATTGAAATGATTTAAGGATCACTTGTCTCCTTTTCAAAAAATACTCTGTTGTTTGGAAAAAAGAACTAACAGGAGAGACCATATCTTCATATGAGCAATTATAGGATCAAAGATAAAGCCACTCCTTCTTTTCCAAGAGATAACGGGAAGACCAGAGATGTTAATTATGAATTTTAAAATGATAATAAAGGCTACACTTTGATGGTTTCTTTTATATATTATTAGCTAGCGCTTTGATTTTTAAAGGGTTGGACAAGATGCCTAACATTTATTGAACACGTATTGTGTGCCAGGGGCTTACATATACGATTTCCCTGAAGAATTAAGATAACGCTCAGATATGGGTTTTAATTATGTCTAACTCACAGGTGAATAAACCGGGACTCAAAGTTCTTAAACGGCCTGTTTCCTCTAACCCCCACACACCTGTACTAGAATTGGAAGGCATGGGGTGTCTCCGAATCTAAAACTCCATGCTTTCTATCCCGTCCGAACGTCCAAAATACTAGAACAAGAAGCTCTATCTCAAAGGCTTAGAGAGATACATATAAAAGAATATCTATCACTTCATATAATTACAGGAATTTATGTTTTCATGCTTTGCAGTGTTGATAGTCTTTTGCATTTATTATCTCATTTGATATCTGTAAAAATTAAATACCTCCTTAATCGATATCTCCCAAATCGATACCTCCCGGTATCTCCAGTAGGGCATAAAAATATAAAGTGATTTAAAGCAGATTTAGCTATATTAGTTAGCAATATGTACACACGGCTCATAAAACAAGTTCCTGTGAGGCTGGAACAACAGACACATTATTGTATTGGCACAGTAGGTCCCTGACTTCTGCGTTTCACACAAGCTGGGCGGCCACATTCTTCTGTGTCAGAGAGAAAGCAAATGGATAAGTGGACCTCAGGCCCCTCTCTATTATTTTCACCGTAAATGCTTCTAAAATTTAAGGGTTTTTTTTTTTTTTTTCAAAACAGAAGCACAGTTTTATTTTCACCTAAAAGAACTAACAAGAATTCCTTTACGGCGAAATAGGCCACCAGTGTTTAAATTTCCCCAAACGCAGTGACTTATTTTATGTTCTAAATTTTTCGTTTCCCGGTTATGTGTGGTTGATCCGGTTCAGGGTGTTTTGTGTTCTAACTTTTCCTTCCCTGATCATATTCCTTGCTATTTACTTATCAAAGTTCATTGGCTCTGCCATTTCCTACATTCTGGATTTTGCTGACTGTATCCCTGTGATGTTTGACTTCTTTCTCTCCATCCTGGATTTTTTTTAAAAAGCTCAGGTTCTTATGTAAAAACTTAGTCAGATTCAGGGTTTTGGGGGGTTTTGATTTGGGTTTTTTGCGGGGGAGGGGTTGTTTTATTTTTTTTCTCCACCCATTCTTTTTTTTTTTTTAAATATAATTTATTGACAAATTGGCTTCCATACAACACCCAGGGCTCATCCCAAGAGGTGCCCTGCTCAATGCCCATCACCCACCTTCCTCCCCTCCCTCCCACCCCCATCAACCTCAGTTTGTTATGTCTCACTTTTTTGTGATGTTAAGACTCATCAGTGGGCTTAGAATGCAGTTCCAGTAGCCATAGATGGTCATTGCCTGCTTTATTAGGGTTGCAAAAAGGTGATTTTGACAGGACTCAATTCTAATATATTTAGTAGCTTGAAATCTAAAAAGAACTTCCTCTTATCAGTTATTTGATTATGTCGCAGCACATTATTTGTACAGGGAAGTTCAGAAAAGTGTTTGATTCTTTATTTATTACTTGGTAGAATAATGAATTTTTTCTCTAACATCTTCCAAAGGTGGCAAATGACATTTTTATTTTTTAATATCATAATGAACTCATGGAGCTTAACATGTTTTATATATTTTAATCGCCTCGGGATTTTTGTTTCAATGTTCGAATTATCCTGACGTTGGCTGGGTTAACTTCGGAGACTTTCCGTCACTGGTCTCGCAGCAGCTTTACAAAACTTGCTTCTTTCTGATTCCAGACGATGGTTCAGCTTCATTGGACCTTTCCTGCCCCAGACTCGGAATCAGCCAGTTTGGCAATAAGCCTTTGTTCCTTTTGGTGCTAAATGGTGATCAGAGGCCACAGTGTGGGGCCAGAGGTGATCGTTGCCACTGGGAGTTCACTGTTTCTAGCCCTTGTCAGTGGATAGTTTAAACTAGAAAACAAGCTTTTTTTTCTTTTTTAATTGTTTGACTTTATAATTGTGCTCTTTTAACTATGAAAATCTTATGTTTGTTCTAATGTTTTTTTTTCAGAATAACAATGCCAACATCATTACGAATAATGTTATTATTGATAATTTAAGATCTGTGTATAGCTTTTCTTGCCTCGAAAACATGTCACAATAGGAAGATATATTCCAATTACTATGACTTTGAAATAATTTTTCGTGTGTCATAAATTCAGCAACTTGACGCACAACGTTTAATTTATTTCGTTTTGCTTTTAATTTTTAAGTATTGCTTTTTTTCATTTCCATTTGATTTTGTTTTATAATTTTCTAAAATATTTATGGATTTCAAAATGCATACAGGTTTGGAACACCTGGGGGGCTCAGTCAGTTGAGGTTCCAACTTCAGCTCAGGTCATGATCTCGCGGTTCGTGAGTTCGAGCCCCACATCGAGCTCGCTGCTGTCAGCGCAGAGCCCATTTCAGATCCTCTGTCCCCCCTCTCTGTCTCTGCCCCTTCCTTGCTCACACTCTCTCTCTCTCAAAAATAATTAAACATTAAACTTTTTTTTTAAGCATACGATGCACATTTAGCTTCTCTGCTTCCCCAGTGTCTCCCCCATCTCGATGTCCTTCCTCCTACTTGTAGATAAACTTTTAAAACTTTGGTATATCTTCATTTTTTTTTTTTTAAGGAAAATGTCTATACACATTATACATTCCTACTGCTCCCATTTCTTTTTTTTTTTTTTTTTTTAATTTTTTTTTTTCAACGTTTATTTATTTTTGGGACGGAGAGAGACAGAGCATGAACGGGGGAGGGGCAGAGAGAGAGGGAGACACAGAATCGGAAACAGGCTCCAGGCTCTGAGCCATCAGCCCAGAGCCCGACGCGGGGCTCGAACTCACGGGCCGCGAGATCGTGACCTGGCTGAAGTCGGACGCTTAACCGACTGCGCCACCCAGGCGCCCCTCCCATTTCTTTTTCTAAAAGCAGAGTTTTATACACATTCCAATGAATCTCGCTTTCTTCAGTTAACAATATATCACTTCATAGTAGTGTATACATTGCCTTGTTCCTTTTTGAAAAGCCTAATCATTTAGTATCTGTATGTACCATAGTTTATTCAACAAGTCCTATATTGACAGGCATTCGGCATTCTTCTCCTGATAGGTGGAAATGACAGGCATTTGCAGTCAGCGGCTACACAGGGCTGCGATGAATATTTTGTCGAATGTCTTCATACTTTTGCCAGTGTATCCTTGAAGTTGGCTTATTGGGTCAAAGTGAAAATGCGTGTGTAATTTGATTATATTTTTGCCAAATTCCCCTCCATAAGACGTGTACCAGTTTGTATTCCCACCCAGCATTTGCAAATCTCTATTTCCCTGCAGCCTATTGAGTACAGTATTGTTAACATAACCTTGGGATTTATCCATCTAAAACTTGAGCAGTGGTATTTCAATGTCTTTTTGTTTTGCATCTCTCTTATTACAATAAGTGAGACTGAACACATTTTAACATATTTAAGGTCCTATGCCTTTTTCCTCCTGTGAACTTTTTATTCATACCTTTTGTCCAGTTTTTCTGTATGGTGTTTGCACCTTTTTGTTTCTCTGTTTTAAGCTTTTTTAGGTAGCCAGGGTATTAACCCTTTGTGTTGTAATTTGCAACTATTTTTCCAGTGTTTCCTTTATGTTTTTATTCATCTTATAGCCTTTATTGTCATGACTTGGTGGAGATTTATTTTAATTTTTGTTCATTTATACAGTCACATTTGCCAAACTTTTTCCTCATTGCTTGTATACAATGAAGCATAGTGAAAAAAAAAATCTTTTGTCTAGATTATGAAGGAATTCTGTGTTTTCATTTGGATGTCTACGGTCTTATTTTTTTACATTTATTATTCATTTGGAATTCATGCTAGTGTGGGGAATAAATCATATTTTACTTGGAAATTCCAGTACATGTTTTTTGAATTTTTATTTTTCTGAACATGGTTTTGTACATCCCCAGTCATTAACAGGTGAAACGGATATAGAATTCCAGTCCGGAAATAATCTCCTTAGGTTTTTTTTTTTTTTTTTTTTTTCAGCATTGATTCATTTTTGAGAGACAGAGAGAGATAGGGCATGAGTGGGGAAGGGGCAGAGAGAGAGAAACACACAGAATCTGAAGCAGGCTTCAGGCTGAGCCATCAGCACAGAGCCTGACGTGGGGCTCAAACTCAAGAACCGTGAGATCTTGACCTGAGCCGAAGTTGGGCACTTAACCAACTGAACCGCCCAGGTGCCCCAATCTCCTCAGAATTTTTAGCACCTGGGATTCTCTACCAACCAAGGTTGCTCTGGACACATTCTGTGATATTCTGATTCTTGGGTTTTGGTATATCACGCGGACTTAACCACCTCCATTCCTTCCCTCCTCGATCATCTCTGTCTTTCCTCTCTCAGCGTTTAGATTCTCCTTTTCACCTCTGTTGTTTTGAAATGTCGTGCTGAGACGTCTTTCTGAACGTGTTATTTTTACAATCTGCAAAACACTTGAGAGTTTTCACTTTGGAAGAGACTTCAGTGCTTGGAAATTTTCTTGTGTTATATCTTTAGCAATACCACTATGCATTGTCTCTACTTTTTTCCTAGAGATATCATTAGTCAATGCCGGATTACTCATCTGATTTTCTTTCTTTTTTTTTTTTTTTTTTTTTGTAAAAATGTTTATTTATTTATTTTTGAGAGAGAGAGAGTGTGTGTGTGCGAGCATGGGAGAGGCAGAGAGAGAGAGGGAGACAGAGAATCCCAAGCAGGCTCTGCACTGTCAGCAGCATTCCTGTCTTTGTGTCTTGGAAGCAGTATTTTCTCTTATTTCTTTGAGGACATTAATTATAGTTTTTGAAGGTTTTCTGTTCTCCTCTCTACAGTGTCTCTGCTTCCCCTACGTTTCCTTTTTCCTTTTCACTTCAGCCATGCTCTCAATTTGGAGGCTTTCCCCAATGGTCTGACAGCTTTAGTTTTCATATTGAAGAGTGAGCACAGTTCTGGGTGCAAAGGTTGGGCTTTCTCTCGGAGATCTCTTTGGAAAATGATAGGAAAATGATGAGGTTGTCCTTCCTTGGGAGCCACCAACTCTCATTATCTGGATGTCCTTTCTGCAGAGACAAATCTCCCATTACACCGTGAGGATGTGGCCGAGAGAAAGAACAAGGGAGAGATTTCTTGCCCCTGACACTCCAGAACGTGAGTATGAGAAGGGAATCGAGGTGTCTCACAGCTTGCTGAGTCGATTCTCATTTAATCCTTTTGGTTTTGGGGCGCTTGGGTGGCTTAGTCAGTTGGGAGCCCAACTTCAGCCCAGGTCACGATCTTAAGGATCAAGCCGCACATCGGGCTCTGTGCTGACAGCTCAGAGCCTGGAGCCTGCCTCAGATTCTGTGTCTCCTTCTCTCTCTGCCCCTCCCCCTGCTCTCGCTCTGTCTCTCTCTCTCTTTTAAAAATAAATAAACATTAAAAATTTTTAAAAAAAAAGTCCCTTCGGTTTTACCCTGCATTCCACTCTATCCACTGCTGTTCCTGGGACTGATATATGCAACTTCTCCACAGCCTAAACCCTGTCTTACCAGGAGAGAAAGGAGGGCACCGCCTAACTCTAGCCCATGGAAGGGATGGGAGCTTGGAGATCCAACCACTCTGGATACAGGCTTTGAATCAATCTCACTTCCAGTCTGGCGTCTCATCCTGTGTGCTATGTATGCCTCCAATGCTGACTTCTCCAGGGTTTTGCAGAGGTAATTGGTCCACTTCATATCAATGTTCCACAACTATATACACTTAATCATAACTTCATCCATTCCACAAAGGTAAGTAAGCCTCTTCTCTACTTTCTTCAAAAAAATGTGTTGGATTTTCCCATCTACCATTGTCTCCTTTTTTCCTTTTCCCATCCATGGGGGTTAATTATTTCTTTACACCTTTACTACTTTTTTTTGTAGCTGTGTGCATGTGTGTGTGTGTGTGTGTGTGTGTGTACTTGATTTATTTATTGTTGTTTGTCTAACTGATGATTGATTCCAACCTACATCAGATCCTTTCTGCCAAAAAGTTGTGGTCTAAAGCAAGTGTTCAAATGCCATAATAATATTATGTTATCACTCACAGATAGAAGGGAAGATATATAAAGAAAGAGGAAAGGAAGGAGAAAGGAAGGAGGAAGAAAGGAAAGAAGGAAAGAAGGAAGGAAGGCAAGAGGGAAGGAAGGAAGGAAGGATGGAAGGAAGGAAGGAAAGGTTAGTATAGATTTGAGAAATGACATGGTTTGGAGAGACTATATGACCCAGACATTTAATGTAAGAAATCTTGCCAAGTTGTTATAATCTCAGGCATTTCTAGTGGGGAAAAAAAAGTCATATTATGCCCCCAAAACACGCCCTGGCAGACAGCCTGAGACCACTGGCAGCCTCTAACTATCATATATTCTCCCCTCTACCAGGCATTTTCCTGGATGAAACGAAGACTTTTGAGAGTGAAGAGGGATAGAAGGGACAGTGTGGAAGGTACCCAACTCCCCTCCGTGCCCAGCGGGGCGTTAACTATGCTTTCCAGCCAACATAGGGAAACCAGCACCCACGGAGGCCCCCCGACAGCGTGGCATTGAACACAGAGTTGGACACAGTCCCTCATTCGGTGACCTTTTGAAAGAGATGTGCTCCCCAACTGCCAGCAGGCACCGCCAGGCCGTCTGAAAGGGGCCTTTGCTGGGTTTCCTAGGTTTCTGCAGGCGCACTTAAAGAAGGTTATATGTGGTTTGTGCTGAGATGGTAATAAATTAAATTATAGCTCTGGACCAGCTATCTACCATATAATGGTAGATTGTTCACTCTCTGAAAAACCAGAGACTCAGGACTTTCCCAGCTGCCTTTGATTTTCTGAGCAGTTGTCCTAGAAATTTCTAAAGAACGTGTTCTGTTTTCATCTGAAAATCTGCCATCTTGTAAACATAGCATTTTCTAATAGTCGAAAAATGTTTCTTGCGTTTGGTCTGCCATTCACTTTTAAATTAAAGTGTCAGGTGATAGCAGATAAGACTCCCTTGTTCTCCAGCGTCCTTGTCACTGTGCTAGTTCAGGTTCTCGTTATTGCCAGTTTACCGCAGCAGCTTTCTCCCCGCCCTCAACTTTAACCTTCTTCTTGACTCAAATCTAGGTCTGACTTCAAGCTTAGGCTCTTTTCATTACACAACACTGCCATCCTACCAACCTTTCCAGTCTGCTCATCTAATGCAGAAAAGGAAGGACGGCATCTCAGGATAAAACCTTTTGCCATCAGTTCATTCTCTCTCTCTGTGTCTCTCCCCCTCTCGGTACTCATGTGGTTAGAGACCCGAGGTGTCCATTTTATGTACATTTCTGTGCTTAAAATCTAATACACCGTGTGGTATGGTAAACACGCAATTAATGTGCGTTAAAGACTGATGTACAGAAGCCACAATTTATATCAAGTGTGTAATGTTCTTGAATCATCACAGTGACTGAGTTACAGGAGGAGAGAAAGCAAATAACTGGATTGACCCGGAGTCCGTGGCGCCCGAGCGTGATGGGAAGATCAAGGAGAAAGGTAGCTGACCGCACGTACCATCTACCATCTACAGACGGTGCACGAAGTACTGTGCGAGCCAGTGCAGGTTGGAAAAGAAGTGAGGACTTGGAGTGGCTCCAGGAAGAAATCAGATCAGCTCAGGCGTAGAAGCCCTTGAATTCCAAAAGTGAACATGCTATCGGGGCGCCCCGGGTGGCTCCGTCGGTTAAGCGCCCGACTTCGGCTCGGGTCGTGATCTCACAGTTCGTGTGCTGGCAGCTCAGAGCCCGGAGCCTCTGCTTCAGATTCTGGGTCTCCCTCTCTCTCTGCCCCTCCCCCACTCATGCTCTGTCTCTCTTTCTCTCTCTCAAAACTAAATTAGCGTTCCCCAAACGGAATATACTGTTGTAGGGGTGAGCTGAGAAACCAGATGGAAAAGAAGCTGTGGTCAGAGGCATTCTGGAGACTAAGAGGTAGAGAAGAAACAGGATAGAGCAAGGCGCAAGGCATGGCCGTGCGTGGGGACTAAGGATACAGAAAAGGCCAAGCAACGGTGAGGCATTACAATTACAGGACAGTATTGCTGGAGTTTGGGAGGACATCCACGCTAGGAGTCACATGCTAATGCTTTGGCGAAGTAGCTGGTAGAGTTACCAGAAGGTGAAGGGTGAACGATTTGTCCCCACCTAGCGGGGTGGGGGTACACGGGCAAGATTTACACACGTGACAGAACCAGAAAACACAAAGTGTTGTCATGTGGTACCAATTGCCCCGCAATAGTTGGAAGAACACGGGGAAAGGAGTTTTAAGTACTTGCTGGGAGCTGTTGGAGACCCATTAAGGCAGAAAAGTATTAAGGGCATAAACCGTCGGCTGTATTTTCTTTTTTTCTTTTTTTTTTTTTTTTAACTGCAGCTTCTTTTTGTAATTATTTTTTTAACGTCTATTTATTTTCAAAAGACAGAGCACGAGTGGGGGAGGGGCAGAAACAGAGGGAGACACAGAATCGGAAACAGGCTCCGAGCTGTCAGCCCAGAGCCCGACACAGGGCTCGAACCGACGAACTGTGAGATCACGACCTGAGCTGCAGTTGGACACTTGACCGACTGAGCCGCCCAGGCGCCCTGATCAACTCTATTCTCTGTCCACCCCTTGTCACCTGTTAGAATTCAGACTGTACATATACACTGGGTTGATTGCAGCCTTCCATGTCAGCAGAGCTAAGCATGTGCCTCGTAGGCTAATTACAGGGGCGCAGGAAGGCTCACTATTTCTTGCCCATCTGCAATGCCTCTTAAGGGCCCAGCTCTGGATTCAGAAAGTAGATTAATATCGTTTCTATAAAGAGCAACATGTTAACCTCTCCCCGAGAAAGGGTGTTTAATAGAGAGGGGGGCGAAAGCCACATGCCGAGAAGGAAAACAAAAATCCAGTGGCAGGACGCTTTGCGAGGGGGGAAGAGTACAGAACAGTGTAATCAGACCTCAGAGGCAATCCTCACTTTCCACTCACGATCACTAAACACCTAGGCTGTTTATTCTTTCTCTCGACTACTGGGCACTAGGCACGCGACTCATCCGCCCACTGCAAGTGCCAGACTGTGCCTTTGACTCGAGAAGCCACGCAAAAAGTTGGGCAGAAAACAAAGCAGAGAGGCTAAAGAAGAAACATAAGGTATTTATTTGCTGCACAGCTTGGAAGATAACTCGCCTTCAGAATCCTGCATAACTGTTACTTTTGAGTGACTTCACCTTATCGCCTTATTGGGAAATACAATGAGCGAAACGTCCTGTCTTCCCACCCATCCTTTGTGGACTGTCTCTCCTGCGTGTCAATCTGCCTGTCCGTCTTTCTGTCCTCTGCTGCTGCTTCTGCTCCTCCTCCCCCTCCTTCTTCTCTCTTTCACTTGAACTTCAAAGTAAATTTCAAGGTTTGATTTTCATACAAAAAGGTACCTATTTTAAGAATGCATTTTGATGAGTCCTGGCACATTTATACGCTTGTAGCAACCACCACCACAATCAAGATGCACAATGTTATCGATCTCCCCAGGAAGCTACCTCATGTCCTTTTCTACGCAATTCTCCTGTCTCTGACTCGAGGTCAGCGTCGATATGCTTTCTGTCACTGTAGAGTAGATTTGTCTTTTCTAGACTTCCCAGTAACTTAAAGCATACGGTATATGCCCATCTGTGCCCGCCATCTTCATACATGCTGTTGTACGTATCAGATTCAATCCTTTCTTGCTGAGTAGTATTCCACTGTATTAATACCTGCGTCATAGGTAGGTGTGTATTTAACTCTGTAATTAACACGTGTTCACACGGTGCCAAAATGATTACACCGCTTCCGCCCCCACCAGCGGTGCACGAGAGCTCCATCCGTTTCAAACCTTTGCCAGCTTTCCGCACTGTCAGTTCTCTTCACTTCAGCCTTTCCGATGTGTGCGTCGTGCTGTGTCATTGTCATTTTAACTTTTATTTCCCCCATACGTGATTATGTTGAGTATATACTCACACGTTTAGCGGTCCCACATCTCTCTTCTGTTGCGAAGAATCGATCCATATATTGGCCCATATTTATTAGATTATCTATCTTGTTATTACTGAGTTCTAACAGTTCTTTATATATCATGGATACAACTCCTCTCTCAGATATAAATATCAGTAGTCAAACATTTGTTGTTCGAACTCACATACTTTAAAAATAGCATTAAATAAACAAGCAAACAAATAACAACATCATTGGTCATAGAATTCTAAAAATACAAGCTATCTCAATAAACATTGGCATTGAAGAACCTCTGAAATTCCAGCTTCAAGTCAAAGATCCTTTTAGCACCAATATATATCTCTCATACTCCCTCTGTTTAATATTTTTCTACCAAAAAAAAATATATATGTTTGGTTTAACATCTTTACGCTAATGAATCTGACCTTGAAATACTCGGATGGTGAAACTTGATTCCAAAATTTAGTTTATTCTATGGGAAAACCACCTACAAGAATGTTTTTTGTTTAAATTTTCTCTGGTATACGGGTTGATAAACTTTGTAAAGAGCACGATAATAAATATTTTAGGTGTAGAGGGTCGTAAGCTCCTTCTGTAGCTAATCAACTCTGCCTTTATGAGAATGTATTGATGCATGAGAATGTATTATCACAGACAATACAAAAATGAATGGATGTGCCTATGTTCTAAGAAAATCATATTTGCGTCAATACCACCCAAAGCTATCTACACATTCAATGCAATCCCAATCAAAATTGCACCAGCATTCTTCTCGAAACGAGAACAAGCAATCCTAAAATTCATATGGAACCACAAAAGATCCCGAATAGCCAAAGTAATTTTGAAGAAGAAGACCAAAGCAGGAGGCATCACAATCCCAGACTTTAGCCTCTACTACAAAGCTGTCATCATCAAGACAGCATGGTATTGGCACAAAAACAGACACATAGGCCAATGGAATAGAATAGAAACCCCAGAACTAGACCCACAAACGTATGGCCAACTCATCTTTGACAAAGCAGGAAAGAATATCCAATGGAAAAAAGACAGTCTCTTTAACAAATGGTGCTGGGAGAACTGGACAGCAACATGCAGAAGGTTGAAACTAGACCACCTTCTCACACCATTCACAAAAATAAACTCAAAATGGATAAAGGACCTGAATGTGAGACAGGAAACCATCAAAACCCTAGAGGAGAAAGCAGGAAAAGACCTCTCTGACCTCAGCCATAGCAATTTCTTACTTGACACATCCCCAAAGGCAAGGGAATTAAAAGCAAAAATGAACTACTGGGACCTTATGAAGATAAAAAGCTTCTGCACAGCAAAGGAAACAACCAACAAAACTAAAAGACAACCAACGGAATGGGAAAAGATATTTGCAAATGACATATTGGACGAAGGGCTAGTATCCAAAATCTATAAAGAGCTCACCAAACTCCACACGTGAAAAACAAATAACCCAGTGAAGAAATGGGCAGAAAACATGAATAGACACTTCTCTAAAGAAGACATCCGGATGGCCAACAGGCACATGAAAAGATGCTCAACGTCACTCCTCATCAGGGGAATACAAATCAAAACCACACTCAGATATCACCTCATGCCAGTCAGAGTGGCCAAAATGAACAAATCAGGAGACTATAGATGCTGGAGAGGATGTGGAGAAACGGGAACCCTCTTGCACTGTTGGTGGGAATACAAATTGGTGCAGCCACTCTGGGAAACAGTGTGGAGGTTCCTCAAAAAATTAAAAATAGACCTACCCTATGACCCAGCAATAGCACTGCTAGGAATTTACCCAAGGGATACAGGAGTACTGATGCATAGGGGCACTTGTACCCCAATGTTCATAGCAGCACTCTCAACAATAGCCAAATTATGGAAAGAGCCTAAATGTCCATCAACTGATGAGTGGATAAAAAAAATTGTGGTTTATATACACAATGGAGTACTATGTGGCAATGAGAAAGAATGAAATATGGCCCTTTGTAGCAACGTGGATGGAACTGGAGAGTGTTATGCTAAGTGAAATAAGTCATACAGAGAAAGACAGATACCATATGTTTTCTTATGTGGATCCTGAGAAACTTAACAGAAGTCCATGGGGGGGGGGGGGGAAGAAAAAAAAAAGAGGTTACAGAGGGAGAGAGCCAAAGCATAAGAGACTCTTAAAAACTAAGAACAAACTGAGGGTTGATGGGGGGTGGGAGGGAGGGGAAGGTGGGTGACAGGTATTGAGGAGGGCACCTTTTGGGATGAGCACTGGGTGTTGTATGGAAACGAATTTGACAATAAACTTCATATATTAAAAAATAAATAAATAAAATAAAATAAACCAGCAAAAAAAATTAAAAAAAGAAAATCATATTTGCAAACATGAGTGCTAGACTGGACTTGGCTTCCCCATCCATACTGTAATAAACACAAACACGCAAGGGCACGTGGGTGGCTCAGTCGGTCAAGTGTCCCACTCGATCTCAGCTCAGGTCTTGATAGCAGAGTTGTGAATTCAAGCCTGGCCTTGGGTTCAGTGCCGGGTATGAAGCCTACACACACATAAACACACACACACATAAACACACACACATAAACACACACCCACACACTCAAACGCCTCAAAAATGAAAAGAAAGAAAAAGTTTAGTTTTTTGCAAATGATGCCCATGATCGTGATCTCTGTACCACTGCAGTTGGTAGACTCTGGCGCCATTGAGGCAAATTTTCAGGTTCAACCGGAGTGTCGTCCAGCTAAACTTGTAGGAAAAGAAGAATCTGTTGTAAGGTCACAAAGTGTGGTCTTAACTGTGATCAGCTATCACATAAATCTACGCCAGCCATCGCAAGGGAAACTGGGTGGATCAATTCAAACCTACCACTTCCCTTCGAAAAATGACTCTAAATGCATGCGAGGCCGAAAGAGCAGAAGTGGCACATACATATCAGAAAAACGATTCACAATCCGTAAAACTACCACCCTGAAATAAGAAGTGTAAATGATTCAGAATGAGCCTGTAAATTTTCAAAAAAAAAAAAAATTACTCTAAAAGGCTCATTCTTTGGAACGCGGTAATCTCCCTTTGATCCATCTTTGTATACCATAACACCTAGGAGCATTTCATGGCATTCGGTGATCACTCTTTGAATACCTATGTTCTCTAATATCACTTGTCTCCAAAACTCACTGGCCATGTTGCTCAATGGGTGTAACGCTAATTCCATTTTACCACCCCCAGCTGCTTCCTCATGCCAAGTCTCTTAATTCTACTAATGCTACCATGATTCTTTCCATCCCCTAGCTGAAATCCTAGCTTTGTCCTGGAGGGCCGAAGAATGGATTGAGGTTAGACCTTATCTGGGGACAGCCTTGGCAATTCCCTAGTCTGGAGAACCCAAGATAATTTCACTCGTTGATAGTTTTTAATCTCCATCTTGGATCCAATGCCTCTAAGTTTCCTTCTTACAATGCACAGTTAGGATGCACCAAGTGCTCTGTTAGTAGATTTTTAATAAGATTTATCTTCTTCGGTACTTCCGACATAAAAGGATTAACTATTTTTATTCTAATTCAAATTAGAAGCGAAGGCACAAAGAGGTGAGGCCAGTTGCCCATATATACGCAGGTCATTAAGGTGTAAAGGGTCAAGGTCATTCATTCAGTAAGATAGGGTCCCAGGACTCGAACTTGCAGCCCGGTACAAAGGCACGGGCACACGCAAAAACTAAGCAATACAGTGAAATACGTGCAATGAAGGAAACATGTACAGAGAACGAAAGAGGCCAGACGGAATAGTGGAGCCTGCAGGGCTAGGTTGGAGTGCAAAGTTTTAACTTTTCTTTCTTTCTTTCTTTCTTTCTTTCTTTCTTTCTTTCTTTCTCTTTCTTTCTTTCTCTTTCTTTCAATTAGCAGGACTTCCAGGGCAACATTCAGATTAGCCTTTACCCTGAGGTGCTGTGTATTGAGCACTCAGACACTTGAATGGGTATCAGGAAGAAAAGTTTAAATAAAACTGAGGCAGAACTGGGAAGCCAGGCATCCCCAGAGATGGGACAGTGGAGGTCAGCACAGGGAAGCAGGTGGTCTCAAAAATGGGTCTCTGACGTCATAGTTCATGTTATTTCCCTCTCTCTCCCTCTCTGTTTCTCCCTCCTTCCCTCTACCCCCCCCCCACCACTACACCTCTCTTCCCCTCTCTCGTGAGCTCATATAGATGCCCATTCTACAGAAAGGATAACAGTTAAGGTCACGTAGTGGTAAGGTCTACCTCTCCAATGTGTCTTCATTTTCTGTTTCCACCCATATTGGTGGAAACTGTGGCACACGACAAGGCTTGGGCCGTCAAAAACAGGGAGTCCTGTGGTTCTTTAAGACCATGCCTTAGGTAGAAATGTCATGCTGACACCCAGTCTCACGTTAACCTCTTTCCTCCAGCTTCTCTGAGAATCTCCTCAAGAAGCCTCTTCAACTGCGGTAGCACCTTCTGTCAAATACTTCACACGTTTGTCACCAAAATGTTTTGGCAGAAGCATCATCTTTCGGTTTTGACATAATCCCAAAGAAAGAGGTTTTCAATTATTACTAATGGAACATTACGCTCCTCTTTGGGAACTTCTGCATGAATAAAAAGGGTCATTAATGACATCTACTCTCAGCCCGGAAATCATTAGTCAGTGCTTGGTGCAGGGTTTTATTTCCCCCCCAAGCACCCGGTAATTCCCCACTCCCGCACCACCTCTCCAACTCAAAAAACAAGTCATTGAGTCGAAGGCAATAAAGTCAGTGGTACTAATCCTCTGCAGGTGAAAGCTATGTATTCGCCATTGTTTTCCCATAATAATATCTCACATTCCTACAGCACTTTTCATTCTGAAGTGTTTTACCAGTTCAGCAATACTTTCTGACAGCGATAGGAATTGCTTTTGGGGTGCTTCCAATGTTCACTTTCACATATGGAAGCCTGACTCAAGCTGTTGAAACCATGTACTGGGAAGGTCTACCTACACAAGGTGTCTCGTAGGACAATTGTTCAATAACATTTGCGCCTTCTGAATGGTCAGTGCAACATCCAAACCCAGTCGAGTAAAAGGGCAATAGCTTTAAAGGTTTGGTTAAATTATCCATAAGATGACCCCCACCATTGACCCAATCCCAACATAGACCTCTAAAGGTCTAAAAGTGTTAGACTGGCCTTCATACTTCTTAATTCGGGCAACAAACCTGTAAGGTAGACAACTATGGTTGATCAGTTAGACCAATGATTCTTAACCTCTTTTCTCTGATGTATTCGAATATGCAAGACAAATAGAGTAGGATATGGGTTAAGTATGCTTCCTAGCAATTATAGTATCCTCCCCAACACGTGAAAACTTATAGGAGCACAGATAAGCACAGTGATTACAATATGACAACCTTGAATCTACTGTATATAAAAAGGAAGTCAATCATGAACCTTGAATCTTTATTAGTAGTAACAGCTGGCATTTGCTACATCTCATGGCACACCAATAACATAGTATGTCAAAAATTGCTGGTTAGATTGAAAATGGTGGGCATATTAGTTCAGTCTCAATGAAATTCATCGGTTCATTCTCCCCCTACCATGTCTAAGGATAGATTTATACAGGAAAACAAAAAGATAAGTTGGACTTTGTGCAGGTGTAACTATAATTTAGGCATACAAAAATATTCTTTAAAGCACTTTCTTTGTAAGTGTTATAAAGAAACGAGGGATGTCCATATAGCAAGAAAAGCTTCTGAGACTAAAAGCAGAATCACGTCTAGATACGGTACAGTGCAGTTTATAAGAGCACAAACTCTAGAGCAGATGGCCAAATTGGGGACCCTAATTCACCATTTATTAATAGTGTGATCTCGGACAACCTGTCTGACCTTCTCTGCCTCCCTTTCCTTACCTGTAACATGAGGATAATAACAGCACATATCACACAAATGTCTATGTGGATTACATGTGAAGCATGGGGAACACTGACTCACACATAGTTAAGTACTCAATAAAGGCAGGGGACTAATTTTATCATCATCATCATCATCCCATGACTGAAATCAGCTATGAAAGCATGGGTCACGTTGGTAGGGTTTCAGAGGTTCTTTAATTTTACTTGAAGATCTCAAACACATGGGAATAGTAACTTCTTCAATGAAGGGAAGCCATTTTTAAAAAATGAGGAGCTGGAGATCACATTTGTCTCTCTTGAACTCCTTCTCCGTTGAAATCAAAGAACAACTCTATGGATAAATACAGTTGTTTGAGGTTACAGGGTCAGAACGCAATAAGATTGTGTGTGTGTGTGTGTGTTTACTAATTCAGCACCACTTCTGGATGCACGTTTATGCACCATGTGGAGAAGAGTTTCCTGAAAGTTGTGATTTCCAGACAAAAATCAAAAAAACACACATGACATTCGCAATATATACACATTATATACATATCGCATGTAAGTAGGGCTTCATGTCTCAAATGTGCAATAGGTGACATCTGAGTTAGGAATGACTTTCACCAGCTATTCATAGAAATTAGAAATACATGTGATTTGGATGATGTAAAAGTTCATCATGTATCTATCATGGCCAGTGTATAGGCTCCAAGATCCAGGGTCATCATAGGGCCCTAGGTTCCTTTTGTCTTTCTACTTGTCATCCCTGGTAAGTAGCTTCAATTTTCAAGGACACCTGCAGAACCAAAGTGATTTCAAAGCCATTTTGCCCACATCCAAAGCAAGAAACACGGGAAAGATAGAATGCGCAAAAAATGTAATCCACTTGTTTGTCCCCCTTTAAGGAGCTTTCTCAGAAAACCAATTCAACATCTTTCACTTATACTTTACTGGTCAGAACAAAGTCTGAAATTATAAAAAAGGTCCCAAAGAAATCCAGAGCTGGATGGTACAATAGTTAAAATTTTAAATGTACTAAAAAGACTCAACAGTATATTTGAACTGGCAAAAGAAAGAATTAGTGAACTGGATAATGGATTGGTAGAGATTAGGCAATCTGAAGAACAGAGAAAAGAAGAATGAGGAAAAATGAACACTCTATTTCTATTTCGCATTAATAACACCAATATCTGCGTAAGAGGATTACCAGGAGAGGAGAGGACAGAGGCAAAGAAGATGAAAAAAATGTTGAAGGGAGTAATGGCTGAAATGTCCTCAAAATTTTTTGAAAAACATAAATACGCTCATCCAGGTAACTCAATGAAATTCAAGTATGATGATTTCAAAGAGAAGCCGCACACAGACATATTATATTAAAAATATTAACATCCAAAGACAAGGAGGAAATCTTGAAAACAATAGAAGAAAAGTAACTCATCACTTCTATGGAAATCCAAATAAGAGTAACTGAATTTCCATCAGAAACAATGCAGGGCAGAAGGTAGTTATAACATAGGCAAGGTACTAAAAAAACAGAACCAAGAGTCCTCTATCCAGCAACTGATCTTTCAAATCCGACCTTTGACATTTCCAGATAAATAAAAGCTACCAGAATTTATTGCTAGACCCACCTTACAGAAAATACTAAGGGAAGTTCTTGAGTCTGAAAGCATGTGACACCAGTAACTTGAATCCACACACACACACAAAAGTGAAAAGTGCTGGTAAAAAATAATTATGTAATTATAAAAGACAGCGTAAAGGCACCTGGCTGGCTTCGTCAGGAGAGCGTGCAATGCTTGATCTCAGAGTTGTGAGTTCAAGTCCCATGTTGGGCTTAGAGATTACCTAAAAAAAAAAAAGCAAAGACAATATAAATGCATATTTCTTTACGTTTATTCTCTTAAGTCATTTCAAAAGCAAACGTAAAAGCCATACATATAAAATAGTCTGTTGGGCCTGTACCATACAGAAATGTCAGCAAAGATCCATCACGGTACAAAGGACGTGGGCAGAAGCAAAGCCATGCTGGACTAAGGAAACAACCATAGATAGTGGACGGAGGAACAGATCAAGAGAGCCATAAGTGAAGAATAAGAAGGATCGCATAAATAAACCAAAATGAATACTTGATTTCCTTTTTGCTCACCTTCTCTAACAGTCATAAAAATTAGATAAAAATTAGATAAAGTAATAATGATAATGTATTGCTGAGTTTGTAACATCTATAGATGTAGTTTATAAAACATTAACAATGGGGCGCCTGGGTGGCTCAGTTGGTTGAGCATCTGACTCTTGCTTTCTGCTCAGGTCATGACCTCCCAGTTTGTGGTTTCAAGCCCTGCACGGAGCTCTGTGTTGACAGAGCAGAGCCTGCTTGGGATGCTCTCTCTCTCTCCCTCTCTCTGCACTTCCCCCACCCCCCTCAAAATAACTAACAACAGTATTTGTATCTTTGATCTCAACTGTGCCTCCTATAGACAGCATATAATTGTTTCTTTTCATTGTCATTTTTGGTTTGCCGTTATTCTAGTCTGACAATCTCCGTCTTTTGGTTTGGTTGTTCAATTCATTTCACGTTATTGTACAGCTAGGTTAACATCTGCCATTTATTTTTGGTTTTTATATGGGTCTCGTGTCCTTTTTTGTTCCTCTTTTGTCACTTTACTTCTTTCTTTTGCGTTAATATTTTCTTTTTTTTTTAAGTTTATTTATTTGTTTATTTAAAGAGAGAGAGAGAGAGAGAGAACGTGTATGTGTGTGTGTGTGTGTGTGTGCACGAGCAAGGAAGATAGAGGCAGAGAGAGAATCCCAAGCAGGCTCCGTGCTGTCAGCACAGAGCCCGATGCAGGGCTCGATCTCATAAACCGTGAGATCATGACCTGAGCCAAAATCAAGAGTCGGACACTTAACCGACTGAGCCACCCATGCACCCCCCACTCCCCCGCTAATATTTTCTAATGTAGCGTCTTAATTTTTAATGGTCTCTCACTGTATTTTTAAAATTATTTCTCCAGTGATTACCTAGAATTTACCATGGATACCTTCACATATCACAATCTGCTTCAGTCTTCTCCTAAATCATTAATATGGTTAGGGGTAGAAATGTTACTCCTATAAATCTCTATACATTCGTGTCTGTGAAGGGTAAAGGGGGAGCGAGAACACAGACATGATACAGGACTTCTGTCTGTGAAAGGGGAGCGAGAAGGGAGAATTGGGTAAGAACTTGAGAAGACAAGAGAAGTTCTCAGAAAATTCTGGTCCAAAAGTAACCACTGGTTCCTGCCCAAAACTGTCCTAGAGAAATCCTGTGCCAGGAGGAATGCCCTGGTTCTAATAACACCACCTTGCTCACGTCACCAGCTGGGACTAGGCTGTGGGCAGTGTGACTTCAGAGTAAATGCCATAGTGGCTCCAGAGCAGCAGAAAGTGGACGAGGTTCAATCAGCAGGTCCCTTTGAAAGGAGGTGTGAGCGGGGCAATTCCAAGGCTGCCCAAGACTGAACTCTTCTTCCTTGTAAGTCCATCGCAGGCCCGTTAAAATGCCCACCGAACTGCTACCAATCGTTTTTACTTGAAAGATCATTTTATAAAACATCGCACCATCGTCAGTTATACACAAAGGCACGCTCGCCCGGCATTTGCAAAGCCGGTGCTGGATTTATATAAAAGAATAAAATGACAGAGTTCATCCAAGTGCCTCTGAGCATTTTGTCACAGCTCTGGACCGTTTAGCCAAGCTGGATGGTGCACGGTGTCCACTCCAGCTGCCAGGATGATACAGACAGTGAGCACTGCAGATAACTCCAGACGGTTATCTCACCAGTGCCTGCCTTGGTCACAAGGGGGAACTGGCAAGGGGTTCATTCAACACAAACTTATCCCTTTAATCACAAAGCTTGTTAGCGCCATACCAGGGGCAGGAGCCGGTGTCGTAATGGCCAACGTCAGCAGTTTTCTCCTGCCTGGTTCTGCTTCCAAAACGTAAATGCAGACATAGCAGTTCCACACCCCTGCTCTTTTTTTCCCTCCGCGAAAGTCTTCGCTGGTTTCATTAATAGAGACCAACAGGCAATCATACCCAAAGCTCTATCTTACATTTATCCTGCCTTGACTGAGAATGAATGACGATTACGACACCAGCCTGCATCCCAAGCTCACAAGGTGTTGGCCTGTGTGCAGCAGGTGTTCCCCAGTCTCAAAGAAGAACGGAAATTATCCCTCCTTCAGCGATGACATCAGGCAGCCCTGATATGTCACCATGTGTTAATGACCTCATTAGACTAAAACCTGTTCCAGGAAGCCTAATTGAAAGTGGCCTGTGATCGTCTTCCAAGCCCTTATTATGAAAAACTCTCAGAGGGAACAGCCAGCGTTTCCCCAATGGGAGAGTGAGCACACACACCGACAACCCCCACTCCTAACAAACTCCCATGCAGCAGCAGATAAGGTAGGCGTTCCACGTTTAAAAGCAGCCATTAAAGTCAACAAGCTAGCGTAGCCACCATGACTGGGTTCCAAGCGAACAACAAATCTAAGTCCGCGGACACAGCGAGCTCGCTCACGGCTGAATTGTAGAACTCAGCCATGCCATTTTCTCTCTCACTCTCACTTGCCTTCTCTTCTTCTTCTGAATGGCTCTGAGTTTGACCCTGAAGTCCATTTTTTTCCCACATGGTGGCAAGGAAGACTTCCATGGCCCCAGATGCTCCCCATTCCAGAGAAGAGAATGTCTCTTTTCCATGAGCTTTGGCTGAGTCTCGGGAAGGCTCCTGAAGGGCTGGGCTTGGGTCACATGCCTCTTCTGAGCAATCCCGGTGACGATGTCGTGTTAGGCTGCCCAGACTGGTCACAGGCCCGCCAGCTGGTGGAGCTGGTGGAGATGAGTTGAAACACAATGGAGTCAACACTTTCTGAACCATATAGACCAACAGTGAATGAGGGCGAATTCACCAAAGAGAGGATGAGCAACTAAAAAAACCAAAAGTCCCCCCAACATTCAAGTGTTTATTAAAATTCAACCTTCTATTTAGGTCTGAAATAGAAGAGGCAGAAATGTTCTCATCTCTCAAGAAATTCCAAGCTAACTGGGGAGACACGCTTAACACACACAGAACGGCCCTTTACGTCACAAAAAGATTTAGTAAATTGCAAGAAATCAAATATATGATTTGAGGCTCAGTGAAAACTGGGAGGGCTCACAGAAGCCTCACAAAGGAGGTCTAAGCTTACATGGATCATCCCTCTACCCACAGCCTAAAAGATACAAAGATGTGCATAGAAGAAACCAAATTATAAATGTATTCAGACAGGACTTTCTGGAGGAGCACTCCTTTTTATTTTATTTTATTTTTTTTATTAATTTTTTTAATGTTTATTTATTTTTGAGACAGAGCATGAATGGGGGAGGGTCAGAGAGAGAGGGAGACACAGAATCCGAAACAGGCTCCAGGCTCCGAGCGGTCAGCACAGAGCCCGACGCAGGGCTCGAACTCAGGGACTGAGAGATCATGACCTGAGCCGAAGTCGGACGCTTAACCGACTGAGCCACCCAGGCACCCCGGAGCACTCCTTTTTAAACTCGGGTACATTTTTCAACAGTAAACACAATGTAACAAAACCCGTTAACCTTTGTTAAGTGCCTACTGGAGTGTCTGGACCGGTTCTCTACACTTTACACATTTCTCGTAGAATATTTACAACAAACCTGAACGGTAGATAGCGCGATTGCCTGCATTTTACCAATAAGCAAACTGTCATCCTAATGGTTAAGTAACTTGCCACATGTCATGGGGATGATCACAGATGAGGTTGGGATTCAAACCCAGGGAGGTTGACTAGTTGATTCCACTGACCAAGAGAACGGTGACTCTTGGTGACTACACCGTTCTGAGCTCCATTTACATTCATCAAGTGGAAATTGTAATATTGTAGTTACCCCCACAGGAATTTTATAAGAATTAAATAATGCCACTGACCCACGGCAAGGCATCAATAAATGGTCATAATCCTATTTGTTTGTGAACGAACGGCCGTGCCCTTTTGGCGTGACGGAAAAAAAAGCAACAAATTTAGATTAGGGGTTGTGGGTCTCAGGTCTTCCTACGACACACTGTTTAACCTCAGAGGTTGGAACTAGAGTGTATTATGCTAAGCAAAATAAGTCAAAGAAAGACAGCTATCATAGGATTTCACTCACAGGTGGAATTTGAGAAACACAGCAGATGAACATAGGGGAAAGGAAAAAGAAATAAGATAAAAAGAGAGAGGGAGGCAAACCATAAGCGACTCTTAAATACAGAGAACTAACTGAGGGTTGCTAGAGGGGAGGGAGGGAGGGGGATGGGTTAAATGGGCAGTGGGCATTCAGGAGGACACTTTTGGGGATGACCACTGGGTGTCGTATGTAAGAGCTGAATCACTGGGTTCCACTCCTGAAGCCAAGACTAGAGTGTATGTTAACTGACCTGAATTTAAATAATAAAAAAAAAAAAATGCCTCCTTTTGATTGGACACATTGATGAGCAGTTAATGCAGGCTGTGGTAGTATTGAAGACCGAGGAGAATGTTAAGGCAATGTCTGACTTCGGGACCTTGGAGAAGTAAAGAAACATCTGTACCACATGGTTTCCAACATCAGAGAGCATAATGTGACATGAGGAAGGGCCTGGTATTTTATCTGGGGTGGTGACAGCGATTGTAGTGTCACTGATTTGAGTACAAGTCTATGAGATGATTGGGACACACACAAATACATATATACATATATATATATATACATATATATATACATACATATATACATATATATACATACATATATATATATATGGTTACCTGTGCTTTTAGTTGCTAAATCTGGTAACCCTAGTGCACAGAGAACCCACAATGATGGCTCATCTAGGGAAGATAAGACACTCCCCCCGCTACATGCTAAATAAAGTAGACAAAATCAATTCCTCACATACCACGCACAGTCCCTGCATCAACGTCTCTATCACACTGACCAAAGTCATTGGGCCGAGGACTGTGCTGGTCAACATTTGAAAAGTGGCCTCGTATGAGAAATCCGTCAACAATGGCTCTTTATACTGTAAACGAATCAGTAGGATCTCCGTCTGTCCCCAAGAATTTGCGAAAGGATATGCATCTACCCAGCGAGCAAGGAAGTGGAAACAAACATAAGAGACCACGGACGAAGCACAGAAGACAGGAGTAAGCGAAAACCAAAGGGTGGAGAGGGGAGAAGAGAGAGGGAGGCCGCCAGTGCAAGGCAAAAGTGGGAAAATAAGCAGAGACAGACAGACAGACGCTGAGTCTTTGGAATGATAGTGCAAGAGTCAGGGAGCAAATAAAGAACTGACTCTGAGGAAACGAACACTAGATTTATTCTTAGATCTTAGAGCTATTTATTGCATAATGGATGAACTACATTCAGTCTCACAAACTTTGACCGTGGTGCCCTGGAGAAGACTTTTCTGTTTATTTATCTGCGTATCCTTATAATAAGCTGCCGTCAACAAAGGTTGTCTGAGCGTCTCTGTTTCTTGAAACCTGAGAGAGCATTGCACCTACCTTCATTCTCTAAGAGAAAGGTGCCTTGAAACAAATGCTTCCTAGATTCTAGAGGGTTTGGAATTGCTCCTGCGGTGGCAGTGGGGGCGATCATGGTGATGGTGACGGTGGTGGTGGTGGGCACGGGGATGGCGGTAGAGGTGGTGAGAATGGCCCGATTTGGGGTTCTGGCCCCTGCTAACTGACGAAAGCCCAGGCCCAGATGAGGAAAGCCTTCCCCGATGCAGCATTATGCAGGAAGTACAAGGCATCCTTCTTCCCCGGCCTTATGCCGTACTCTGCATTCATCCCTAGCAGAACCAGGTGAGGGGAAGGTCAAGTTGACATAGGTGTCCAATGAATCACGTGCTACCTTGTGAGGAGTAAGGGAGAAGGGAGGGAAGATACACGCCTCCGAAGCATGGAAGAAAAATGCCTATGCCCTGGAACAACACGTGATGCCCACTGTCCTATTTCTAACTTTAAAAATGAAATTTCTAATATGTCCGTATTCTCATCGTGAACAAGACCATTACTCCATATACCCAGAGATACAAGCATACCTACGAGATCCACATAAATATGGTATATATCAGACACACACTACAACCTGATTTAACTAGAGCCAATCACAGCTCACGCAGGCTAACTTGCAGGGTTCTTCGTATCCGGGGATCCTCCAGAGTGGTTTGGAATCCGGGATTGCCCTTGTGCTGCAACTTTATCCTTGCCTCTCGGTCTTACCTGACTCGAGGTAGAACCAATTAAATTCTTTCCAGGAGCTGATTTCCAACAGATATTGGGACAGGTAGGACAATGCTCTGCCTGGATTTGACACCAAAGAAATGTCATCCACGTGTCAGCTGCAACCTGGTGGCAGGGAAGATCATGGCCCCTAGCATGGCATCAGCACGTCTCTTAATGACCTCACGTGTTCTGTGGAGAGAGGATGACAGCCCGGAGCCCAGTGGAACTGAGGGCCTTAAGGGCAAAAGAGCCGTTACTCTTGTCAGGGAGGAATGACTTCAGCCATGTTAGGCCCGAGGCCATATCGTTATCTGCCTTAGTTTGCTATATCTGGCTCACTTAACTGCCTCTGCAATGCACACTTTTATTCCATATACCCTTCGCAGAGAATATAGATGGCTGCAATCCATACGAACACCGAGAAGCTTGTAATTGCTCTCTGTTCCAGAGCCAGCATGACGATAGGTAAGAGGGAAAGGAAGTTCAGGAAAACATTATAAATTTACACTCACACCCCAAACTGACAGTTCTCGACCATAATGTCACCGCACTCAGGTAAACCATGATGGGTTACGAAGTTTACCGAAAGCAGTCCCTTGCTAAAAATAAAGCATGGGCACTCGCAGACGGTTTACTTAAAAAAAAAATTAAATGGATGCAGACTAATCTCAATAATGATATCCCTCCCGCCCTCTTCCGTTCTGATAGGCAATCTTGAGATGGAGAGAAAGGAACAAAGTTAAGGAGAGAACCTTAGGGTCAGGTGCAGGCAACCTGTGGTCTGTTCTTATCTGTGTCGTTGCTGTAATTAGCTAAGCACATGGGAATATGTGCACAGGTAAGAATCGCTGGTCACATTTCTCGGAAAAAAAAAAATGAGATCAGGTGCCCAGATTTGTCTAGACATGCAACCCTCAGGTTACATGCGCACCATTTTCCAGAAGGGTTATTTGTAACTCCGGTACGTTCCGTAGGCTGATGTTATCTGTGGTGGCTCATTCCTAGCACCAGTTAAATATGTCCCAGGTTTTCAAGTGATAAACAATGGAAATTTGCCCTCTTCACGGGACCAAATTGAGTTACTATTGCGGAAAGGAGGTGAAACCAGGAGATAGAACGTTCCTGACTCCCACTCAAATGTCCAGATGGTTCCGATGTCAACCTCACCAAGGAACTACCTGTCACAGACATAATGGGGTGAAGGATTTTGTCCTCTAGGAATGTTCTGTGAGCATTCTTTGGAAGAAAAGTAGGATACCAGAAAATGTGCATCTCTGCTAGGGTCAGAAAGCATAGCCCTGGGCCAGGGTTCCTGCAGGCTGCAGGAACAACATGGTGGGTTTTTAAGGAGGAATTAGGTAAAGAAAGCAGCCTGGAGGGAAGAAGCTGGATTGATAAAAGACAACAGGAGGGGTTGTCAGGAGAAGAGACACTGGGGCAGAAAAAAAATGTCATGCTGGAGAGGTTTATGGGAAGCTTCCTGTTTGGTACATTGGATAAAATCTCAGGTTGATCCCCTTCAGGAAAGCCCTCAGCAGAAAGTGCAGAGGCTGGGCCACGCAGGCCCGCGCTCACAAGGAGGTCACGGAAGGATGGATTCACGCCCTCACACTCACAAGATACGGCCAAAGGGACACCCTCCTCCAAGAAAGGACACCGATAATTTTACAGGTTCCATCTTATGAAACTTGCCCAGGACTGGGGCTAATTACTGAGCAAACGTGAATAGAATATTTTCAGGACTTTAGAATGCGTGAAGCAGCACTTTGAATTCGACTAGATCGAAGAGACCATAGCCATACATTTTTTAAAAATATTTGCATAGGGCATTCAACATTACAATCAATTTTAAACTGCATTATGTCATTTGGGGTTCACAATAACCCAGAATGAAGGTCAATGTTACAAGATGGGATGAGTAAAACTTAACAGAAGTTCTATGGGTTGCAACGTTCATCACAGTAAAGAACTAGAGAACCAGGTAAGAACCCATTATTTTTGACTCAAGATAATAGTGGCTTCTCATCATGAAAAACAAAATCAAACAAACAAAAACTGTCGGCCTTAGACAGGAACAGAAACTAGAACATCAAGGAAATGGGAAACTCTTGGAGATGGAGTTGGCTCAGACTTCGATTACCCTCCTTTCTATCACTTTCTATCACATATGACCCATTGAAATGGTCTTAAACTTGAACCGGCTGCCCCCTAAATTCAACACATTTCCATTACAAAAACCATGAGAAAACAATTCACCTCAGCATTGTTTAAGTGAAAATGGTCATGGCCTATTGGCACTTCATCTTAGATCCTTCCGCATTTCACCACATTTGACCTTAGTCTTTTCCCAGGACCAGACTGTGAATTGAAAATGATCTTTGGTGGGGGTGCCTGGCTGGTTCGGTTGACACAGCATACGACTCTTGATCTCAAGGTTGTGAGTTCAAGCCCCACATTGGGCATACAGCTTCCTTAAAAAAGAAAAAGAAAAAACTTAAAAGAAAGGTAAAACTCTTTAAAATAAGTGAAGTCATAAAATAAATGCAAATAAAAGGAAAAAATAAAATAAGTAAACTCATGAGGCAGAATTTCTACTTTGATCTAGCCAAACAGTAGATGGTCAAGATTTTAATGGACAACTAATGTCATGTGAAGAATGAATAAGAGACTTAAGCATGTGTTAATGAGATTGTTTGCTTTCTTGATGTCTGGATGTTTCGGGTCCTTCTAGAATTGAGCTTAAAGCAACTTTTTGCTCAATTAATCCTAAGAACCTTGTACCAGTTTAGCTGAAATGCAGACTTTACCTGGCAAATCATTCAAAAACTCTACCAGTCACTGTTTCCTCGTGTATAAATAAGCTAAATGGTACCTAACTTGAAATTTCACTGTGATAGTTAACGGAGCCCATGGATATGAAATTGCCCAGCGCAGCAAGAAAAAAATGGCTGATCCTAAATATGATCTAATGGAGGCAATCTAATGTCTTCTTTTCCGGGAAAATTGAGAGTTGGTTCCAAAATTCAAGGCAATTTTCTCTACCTATCATTCCCTCTAACTGCGTTACAATTGGATCCAATATTTTACTTCTCGTCTCTAATCTGTATTGTTATGTCTGTGAACCTTTTTTTTTTTATGTTTATTTATTTTGAGGGGGGTGGGTGAAAGCAGGGGAGGAGCAGAGAGAGAGGGAGACACAGAATCCGAAGCAGGCTCCAGGCTTTGAGCTGTCAGCACAGAGCCCGGTGCAGGGCTTGAACTCATGAACCGAGAGATCAGGACCTGAGCAGAAGTTGGACACTTAACTGACTGAGCCACCCAGGTGCCCCATTTAAAGGTGCCCCTTTAAAATGGCTCCTGCACCCCTCCTTCGAGGTGGCCTGAGAACTCCTTTGTTTCCAAAGTCTATGACAGACTGTGTTCTCTGTTCTGAACGCTCGTGGGTTTTTTAATCTTTTAAAAAAAATTTTTTTTAAGTTTATTTATTTTGAGAGAGAAAGTGAGCATGAGTTGGGGAGGGGCAGAAAGAGAGGGAGAGAGAATTCCAAGCAGGCTCCATGCTGTCTGCTCAGAACCTGACACAGGGCTCAGACTCACGAACCATGAGACCATGACCTGAATGGAGATCCATAGTCAGAGGCTTAACCGATTGAGGCACCCATGCGCCCCTGTCCTGAACCTTTGTGTGGGTGGGTCCCCCTTCCGGCACACTTGGCTATGGCAAGTTAGACACAACAACTATGCAGATGTGATGATCTACCTGAACCAGAACGTGCTACAGGTACCAGTGGGTCGGACTTAGTAGAGGTCAAGCTGGCTGAAAAAACTATGGAGAGGAAAAAAAGTCTGCATGAGAAATTTAATTTTTTAAAAAACTGTGTTCAAAATTGAGCCTCAAGGTAATTTTGGGGAATGACAAAAAACAAGAAGTCTTTCCCATTTATTTGTTCATTGCCCCATCTTGTCTCCCTGGCTCTTAGACACCCACAGTGAAACTTCCCAGGCAGAAACGGGACAGCCAGCCCATGCCAATGGAAAATACATTTCTGGGGAAACCTTAATGAGTCTAAAAGGACCTTGCCATAGGAGACCACAGGCGTCTCATAGACCATAGAATTATAAGGCTTTAGTTTCACTTACTTAACTGATCTTTGGAGTAAACTATTGATAAAGTGAATTAAAGCTCTCTTCATTGACGCTTCCCTGAAGCTTTCAACCTGGAGTCTACATTGCAAAAATAAAATGGGAAAGACTGTAGTGACTGGTCTCTCAGATCCCCTTCAAGGCTGAGGTACTGATTCACAAGGAGAGATGGTTGCTCAGGACCCATAGTTGAGCCCCACTCTGGGACTCATCCTTAGCCAAAGGGAACCGCCTTGCCCAAAGTTATGGCCCTCCCTGGGAATAGCATGTATCTAGTGTCTGAGCAGTGTGGGGATACGCATGCCGGCCTCCTTGCCTTGGTGGAGAACTGCTCTGCAAGGACTTCCCCGAGCGGCTCCCTCCCAGAGCAGCTCCCTGTGACAGATGCTCAGCTGTGACCGTCGTTCAACCTCCTCATTTGCCCACTGCTTCCTCCCTCAAAACAGCAAGGGTTCCCAATAACCCTGCTTGCCAGTCTCCATCTCAGGGTCTGCGTCCCAGGGAACGTGACGCAACACGGAGCCCGAGACTGTATCTCTCTGAGTTTCCCTCAACTGGAAACAGTCAACAGATGAATACCATGCCTTTTTCCACTTGGCGGGAAGAGCAACAGACATGGCAGGAGGGACCCAGTGGTAAGTATTCTCTGCAGCACCGAGGTTTGTCAGAAAACAGACCGGGCTGCGTTCTGTTTACTCTCTCGGGACTATCACCTTGTTGAAGAAGTTTGAGAATTTCTTTAAATAATTAGGTTTCCTCTTCTCATTCACCCATCCCCAAAAGTTGGGATATCAAGCTTTCTGATTTTTAAGAGTTCAGCAAGTCAGAATAATTCCTAAGGATATGTAAGCCGTCCTATGGAGTTGGATTTTTAACCAGAATTCTGGGCAAAGAAAATTTTACGGAGGAAAAGAAAAATCCTATTTGAGCCTTCTGAGCTAAAACTATTAGTGGTCTAAATGTTGGCCTGAAGACATGGGGATTTCAAACCAGTCCTCATTTGAACACTTTGGTGTTGTTCTATTGCTGGATTAATTACTCTCCTTGCTTATATTGTATTCTCACCACCCTTCTCATAAAGCCATGCCTGCTGGATAAACAATAAGGATGATTATAGGTTGGCAATGGCACATACTGGTTCAGAACATGGCTTCTGAAATGATATTGGCCATGGTCAAGTCTTGGATCCATCACCGAGTTGCCGTGTGATCTTGGGCAATTACTTTATCCAGCCTTAGTTTCTTTCTCTAAAACGGGCCTAGTAATTACACTGCTGTTAGGATTAACCAAGCTAACACATGTGAAGCCCTTAACATACCAGTTCCGAGTAAGCTCTCACCAAATGTTAACTAATAATATCGTGACCGTTACAGTTTGATAGCTCTTGCTTACCTGCAGGAAAACTTTGCTGTCTCGTCAGCTGGTGACCTTCAGGAACCTTCTTTTTCCTGCCTTACTAACACAAAACCAGTCCTTCTGATATTCATTTCTACAGTTCCTTCCTTCCCCTCGATTAAACACTTTGTTCTCGTCTTTACCGGATTTGACGCATTGGCTGGGGATACCCACCGAGGTTTTTTTTACTGGAACAGTAAGCCAGCAAGCCCTCCCACACAAACGCGTCAGCACTGCAAACTTAATCACCCAGCTCTATTTTAAGAGTTGCCCAGCTTGGGGCACCTGGACGGTTCAGTCGGTTGAGCAGAGAGCTCTTGATTTTGGCTCAGGTCATGAGGGTGGGTTCGTGAGGGTGGGTTCTATGCCGACAAGGTGGCATTCTCTTGGGATTCTCTTGGGACTCTCTTTCTCTCATTCTCTGCCCCTCCCCTGTTTGCTCTCTCTCTCACACACACACAAAATAAGTAAATAAACATTAAAAAACAAAACAAAAAAAAAGAGTTGGCCCACTTTTTCCAGAAAGGGCCAGAGAGTTAATATTTTAGGCCTTACAGGCATTGCAATTACTCCTTTCTGCCATCATAGTACAAAAGAAGCCATAGACAATGCATAACCCAACACTCAAGGCAGGTTTCAATAAAACTTTATTTACAAAATAAGTGATGGGTGGATTCGGCCCTCAGGCTACGGCTTGCTGACCTCTCCTCTCTTCCATGCACCCAGAAATTAATGCTTATTAAGTTTACATTGGCAAACGATGATCAACGTAACCTTACAGTTTATTTTTTGACCACCTAATAATTGCTTGGCGTAGAATTTCCAGTTTATTACAAGAAGTCTGTGATCGATGAATTCAAACGTCTCACAAAAAAAAATAAGCGAGGTTATACCTGCCACACCTTCTTAATTGGCCAGACCTATAAACTTACTAATAGAAGAATACACATCTCTGCAATCTAACTTTATAGGCCCTCGCTTCTCTACAAGAAGCTTGTGTTCCGGAAAGACTGGGCACTTGAAATTAATTCCAGTTAGAGCCTGTGTTTCAAAATGCAAGTCAAATGCTGTCTGCAATACAAAAGTCCCATAAGCTTCTGGAATGCTGAGCCATTATCTTTCTCATCTGCCCATATCCCAGTGCCTTGCACACTGTGGCGCTCATTAAATATTTGGGGAAAGACAACGAATGAATGGATGATGTCCACGCAGACTAAGATTGACACAGACTGTTACTCAGTACATCGCCCTCTTTCCTAGACTCTCAGTTCTTTTTTCTTCATCAAGAATGTTCAGCGGTACTGAACCTACAAAAGCAGTTCTATAATACCCGCAGGCCTGTTAATGTTTCATTAAAACAGGATCCTTTTCCAGAAAATCCATTAATGCAACAAAATAAACACTGAATGGAACCCTTAGGGGACCTGGGTTCTAGTCTTAGCTATGCTACTTGGATATAGGACTTCAAATTAGCATTTCCTTGCTCTGGGCCTCAGTTTCCTCATACGCAAAAGAAATTAATTGGCCTAAATATTCCCTACGGTGCCTTCTGTCTGCTCAGCAATGCGGCCTACCAAGGCCAAGGACCATCTCTAATTCAATGGTCTCTACTAGCTACCTGTCCTTGCCTGAAATCCTGGAAGAACATGACCACTAGGGCCTAGACTCTTCCTTCCTGTCCGGAATTCAAACACCCCTTTTCATTTCAAAATTTGCACCTCGGTGGGAAATTCTTTCAGCACCCTTCAATATGAAGAGAAGCTCGACCAGCAGCCTGGGGCTCAGGATGCTGGCTGACTTCTCTGGTATCACAGACTTGTCTGAGGAAGGAAGCATCTTCTAGCCAAGAGGCTGGGGTAGCAAAGGGCCCCTTGGTCCCTCTGCTGGATCTCCCTGAGATAGTGCTACCACGCCTGCTGGGACAGAGTTTCATTGCCCCAGAGTCCAAATGAGAAACTACCAGCTCCTTGTGACTCCTAGGGACGGACACAGAGAAGACAGGAGGCAGACAGGCAGAGAAGCTAAAGAAAAAAAAAAAAAAAAAAAACAACAAAGGCAAAGGGAAACATTGAAAGTACTAACTAGGGAATACAAAAGACTTAATGGAGCAATGATTTACAACAATGTGCCTTTTTTAGGGAAGGCGGATTAAAATTCCACAGAGCTTCAATTTTCCTCTAAATGCTTGTGATTTCAGAGACTCCCTAGGGTCCATATTCCCTCGGAGCTCTCTCAGCAGGAAGGAAGTTCTGCCCCACCTGCTGCGGGGAGAGAGGTGGGGGTGGTTTCCACACCAGGACGGGGCGACCTGGGCATCCCCACACCCTCAGGGAAGAAAAATGAAGCCACTCTTTTAGGAGAGGGGGCTCACCCTGAGGGCTATGAACCATCTCAGGGCGAGATTTCTAAGCCGTCCCTGTCCCGGAGCTTTCACCTTTCCAGGTTGTCAAGGCAACAGAGTCAAGTAACAACCAAAGGACAAATGGCATCAGCCTCATTAAGTGTCACCACCTTTACCTGCCAAGTGCAGGTGCAAATAGTGCCCTCTCTTGTCTAGCAGCAGCATCCTTGATCCGCTCCCAGATGCACGGACAGCAGGATGCAGAGAGAGACATGGGCACTCTCTCTTTCTAGGCGTGGGGCCCCCTTCGTAGACCTTATCAAGAATTTGGAACCCTCTCAGGGTCTCTCAAATACAACAACCTTTAAAGACATTCTGTATTTGTAACCATTCTGGCAATTTGGGGGTCGGTAGGCATCACGGAGGAAGCCCTCTGTTTTGAAAACCAATCTGCCAAGGAACCTCAGAAAAGCCAGTTTGTTTGTTTGTTTGTTTGTTTGTTTTCAAAACAGACCTACAGTTCTAAATATTTTCCTCCGTCACAATCCCAGAGGATAAACATTTGAACATTCGAATTGAAATGGTCCCGGGGCGCCTGGGTGGCTCAGTCGGTTAAGCATCCCACTTCGGCTCCGGTCCTGATCTCACGGTTCATGGGTTCAAGCCCCGCTCAGGGTTCTGTGTTGACAGCTCAGAACCTGGAGCCTGCTTTAGATTCTGCCTCTCTCTCTGTCTCTCTCTGTCTCCCCCTCCCCTGCTTGCTCATGTGCTCTCTCTCTCTCTCAAAAATAAATAAAAATTGAAAAAAAGTATTTTTAAATAAAGAGGTCTTATTCAATTAATTAATTTAAATGGTCCCAATAGCTCCAAGTCCTAAAGAAAGGACAGGCTCAGACTCTGGACAAGGAAGAAGCAAAGACTGGAAATGGAATGAGCGCCCGCGCAGGTGGCCTGCAGAGGAAGAGCTGGGCTCCGTGTTCGTCCTGAGCGGGCTCAGTGACAGCCGGAAGATGCTCCCTGCTTGTAATCTTTCTCAGTGGGAAACAGGCAAGGAAAATTCACTTTGCAGTGAATTACATGTTAAAATCGGCCGATTTGCTCTCCATTCCCCGGTTTGCTCCAGGCACCTACTCCGCAAACACCACGCAAACGTATCATCGGCTATGCACCCCGGTTTCGGTGCTAAGGACCACAAGGAAGTCTTCCCGGATGTGCCCGCAGGCCGGCATCTCCCGGATGTGCCCACAGATCAGCATCTCCTGATGCTGGCCCGGCGCCATCACCCTTGGTGTTTCGTTTTTGCGAATACCAACTATAGTCTTCCCGGTATCGAGTGGTTCTTCTAACCTGTCTTATCTCCTCACTACGCTGAGTAAGCTCCGGTGGGGCAGGGACAGTGTCCAAATCATCTTCACAGGGTTTCTTGCATAAACAATCCATTTGCTTATTCACCGAACATTCACGCAGCTCACATCAGGCCAGGAAGTGGGGGATGCACCGATAAATGAGACAGTCTCTGCCTCTTGGCACTTACTTGTGAGGGAGAGCTGATCAACTACGCCAGTGAATAATAACGCGCGGTAACCAGTAGGAGGGAAATAAACAAAAGCACTGTACGAACAGGAACAGTCAGCACTCACGGAGTGTTCCACGGGCCACCAACTGGTCTAAGAATTTCCTTTGCACCAGCTCATTTTAATCCTCACCAGCCCTGGGACGGATGTGCTATTTTCATCCCCATTTTACGGATGAGGAAATTAAGGAACAGAGCAATTTAAGTCATTTCCAAAGGCCTCAGAGCCAGTAATAGCAGAGCTGGGACCGAATGCAGGTCAACCAGGCTATGAACTGCTGTGTTCCTCAGCCTCTGAGAAAGAGTAACAGGAAATCCTTTTAGGAAGAGGTCGGGGTGGGGGGTGGGGGGGCGCCTGAGGGGCTCAGTCGGTTAAGCGTCCAACTCAGGTCATGATCTCACGGCTGTGGGATCGAGTCCCGTGTCCGGCTCCATGCAGAACACGGAGCCTGCTTGAGGTTCTCTCTCTCCCTCTGTTGTTGCCCTGTCCCCGACTCCACTCGCATGCTCTCTCTCTCTTAAATAAATAAATAAATAAATAAATAAATAAATAAATAGAAAGAGGTCAGGAAAAGCCTCTCTGCAGAAAGGACATTGAAAAAGAGACCTGGGGGGCGCCTGGGGGGGCTCAGTCCGTTAACCTTCTGACTTCAGCTCAGGTCATGATCTCATGGTTGAGTTAGAGTCCTGCGTCGGGTTCTGTGCTGACAGCTGTGTGCTTCGGATTCTGTGTCTCCCTCTCTGCCCATCCCCCACTGGCACACAGGCTCTTTCTCTCTCTCTCTCTCTTAAAAATAAATAAACATTAAAAAAAGGAAGAAAGAAAGAGAGAAAGAAAGAAAGAAAGTGGAAGAAGAGAGAAAGAAAGAAAGAGAAATGGAGGGAGGGAGGGAGGAAGGAAGAAAGGAAGAAAGGAAGGGGAAGGAAAGAAAGAAAGAAAGAAAGAAAGAAAGAAGAGAGAGAAAAGATAAAGAAAGAAACAAAGAAAGAGAGAAAAGAGAAAGAAAGAAAGAGAGAGAGAGAAGAGAGAAAGAAAGAAAGAAAGAAAGAGAAAGATGGAGGGAAGGAAGGAGGGAGGGAGGGAGGGAGGAAGGAAAGAAGGGGAAAGAAAGAAAGAGAGAGAAAAGAAAAAGAAAGAAAGAAAGAAAGAGAAAGAAAGAAAGAGAAGAGAGAAAGAAAGAAAGAAGAAAGAAAAGAGAAAGAAAGGAAGAAAGAAAGAAGGAGAAAGGAAGAAAGAAAGAAAGAAAAAGAAAGAAAGAAAAAGAAAGAAAGAAAGAAAGAAAGAAAGAAAGAAGGAGAAAGAGAGAAAAGAGAAAGAAACAAAGAGGAGAAAGAGAGAAAAGAGAAAGAAACAAAGAAAGAGAGAAAAGAGAAAGAAAGAAAGAGAGAAAGGAGAAAGAAAAGAGAAACAAAGGAAGAAAGAAAGAAAGGAAGAAAGAAAGGAGAAAGGAAGAAAGAAAGAAAGAGAAAGAAAAAGAAAGAAGAAAGAGAAAAGAGAAAGAAAGAGAATGGAGAAAGAAAAGAGAAAGAAAGAAAGAAAAAGGAGAAAAGAGAAAGAAAGAAAGAAAGAAAGAAAGAAAGAAAGAAAGAAAGAAAGAGAGAAAGAAACAGGAGAAAGAAAAGAGAATGAAAAGAATAAAGAAAGAGGGAAAGAAAGAAAGGGAGATCCGAAGACAGAGGAGGCAGGCACAGGTGTCTCCCGTGCCAGTGAGGAAATGAGACACCGGCTGGGGGAAGAAGGGACACGTGGCAGAGCTGACTCAGCTCCATTTGACCCGACGAGCTTGCTGTGGAATGAAGAGCTTAGGCCCAGGCCGCGGCAAACATCAGTTCAAGACTTCCAGGTTTCATCCCAGGCTTCTGCACGCTTCTTCCCAGGGCCCCTGTCTCCCAGTCAGAGAAGACTTCTGCCTAATGAGCATGTCAACCTCTCCCTAATGAGTCAGACGATCCAGGCAGGTTTCTCATCAAGCCAAAGCCACCCACGGCCATCTTCTGTGGCAACGGTTGCAGACGGAACTAAGGTGTCTCCTGTCGGAATCGCGGTTGGCAGAGTTTGACCCTGTGATGCCCCTTCCTTCGACAAGCATTCACTGGTGTGCCCCAGGTGCCAGGCTCAGGAGGGAACCGTGGAAAGAGGCCGGGTGGTAGGGAGATTAAAGGCATCGGAGGCGGACACAGCCGGGTTGAAACCCACCTCCAAGCCTCAGCGCTCCCACGTCACGTGGGAAGGAGGCTTCCCCTTCTGGAAAATGAGGGTAGACCTCACTTCTCAGGGCTGTTGGAAAGACTGGGCAAGACAATCCTGTAATGCAATGAGAGTAGCACAGGGCACAAGCACCGCGTTAAGAGATGCTGTTGCCCTCCCCTGCCCCTGGCCGCCTCGTGAGTGTCGGTGAGCACATGCATGTGAAAGAAAAGAGCCACGTGTGACCTAACGCGCTGTGTCGCCTGTGCGAGGCACCGGGCTAAGAGGCAAAAGTGCAGCCTGCTTATTGCTTTCACACTTCCTGTGAAATACACGGGCAACCGGGTCTCCTGTGCTAACTCGTATGGATTCCCAGAACCTCCAGTGTGACTTTCCAGTCTCCTCCCCACCCTTCCCTAGTACCTGAGCTCCAGGGTACTCACATTTATGGAGCACCCAAAGGGTGTCACGAATTGTGCGTATGTTAATCCCACTTAACTCTTAGGACAACCTTAGAGGCTAAATCTAATTATTCTCTGTGATCTTCTCCATGTTCACCGGTATCTGGCTCTTCTCGAGTTCCTGGTACACGAAGGGATCAGATCCTCAGCCCCTGACAGCCGGGCACAGCCGCTTTGCCAGTGTGGACGAGGAGATGTAAGCAGAAGAGGCAGATCGCACTGCCGTGTGTTGGTGTCCGTGCTCAAGCCTACGGCTCCTCCTCTCGGAGGGGGGCACTTCTCCCTGGCGGGGTTGTGACAGAATGATGCAACACAGCCGATACTTGCCCCCGAGAACTTCCAGCACCGACCACAGACTTTGTATGGATTTCAAACACGCCTTTGGTGGGTGAAGCCGTGCAGGTGCCGAAGTTGCTTTTGCTTTCAGCGCATCCTCGTTGATTTGGTCGGTGCGTTCCCGAGACTCAACTTTGACATCCTCCCTATCTGACCACCAAACCCATACTTCTTCCTCTATGATGCCCTACACGGCGATGCCAAATTAGATGTGTACATTAAGAAAGAGTTCTTCTGAAAACAAATGTGGGATTTAAAACGCAAGAGTCAGCAATGGCAGAACGTCGGGGACTCGGGAGGATCAGGAAGGCAACAGGGCTTTCGGAAAGTCATCAAACTCTTCAGAAAGGGAGCCCTGGTTTGTAACTACTGCTGTAATCATGGGGCGGCGGTGTTAGAGTCAGAGGCAGGATGGGGGCAGTGGCAGAAGCCAGGGCAGTGGTAGGTTTAGGGATCGATGGGCCAGCAATGTTGAGAGTGGCTATCGGGAGTTTGGTAGGAGTATCCGGTACGTAACATTTCTCTCCTCCTTCTACGTTCGGAACCAATAAGAAATAGGCCCAGGGATTAGATGGACAGAGATCAAAATACCAACTTTATAAAAGTCTGGCTTGGAGGACATGGCTTGGTCCATGGCAACAATGGGCTGTGTCATATTTATTCCAGAATTAACCCTACCCACCAAATCTCAAGTGGATGGACAACTTCAAGCCTCTTCCTCACCTCCTACAGAGGCAAAGCCTATCCGAGGAAGCCCACGCCATGATAAGAGAGCCAATGAGAATGGACCCGCTCAGGAGGAACTCGCGAACTCATGAACCAAGCGTGACTAGTCCCTTCTTTCAAATTCCAATCAGACGGGTCACTCCTCCTTCTCAAAGGTGTGGATGAGTTCAAACAAATTTGTTTTCTGTCTCCTGTCTCAGTTTCTTTCCCTACTAAGAAAGAGGTGGGATTTAGCAAGCTACGAAATTCCTTCTGGTTATGTAATCTTTAATGTCAACACTGAGGGAAATAGCATACTTGCAAAAAAGAGAGCCATCCATCTAACAGTCACTAGAGTATGTGCTGAGTACTGACAGAGGGTAGAGCAAGAAGGTTCTGCGACTCTTTACTTTCTCCAGTGATACACACACAGCGCCATAGGTGGTTATAATCGGCTCTCCAGACTCTGTGGAACCAAAAGTTAAGAAAAGGACCTAAACTGCTGTGGACCAGAAGGCCAGGTCATGCAGTAACCCTAAAAAGACAAGTTCCCAGTCCATTGGAACAAACCAGAGAGAAAGATATTTTTTAATTTCTTTGATTTATGACCTGCTATAGGATATTGAGACGTTATTTATGATCGATGTATATGCCTGCTGGCACCTCACTGGAGTCACTGACACTGCTCCATGCCGTGGAGGTTGGTCAGCCAATCCAACAGGCATACTAACTATGTCCTCTTGGTGCAGGCGGTAAGCCCAGATGTAGGCATCTATCTCCCTGAAAATGGCGCTGGTCATGCCAGCCCTTGGAGGGTTGACCCAGAGATATGGATTTGCAAGGAGAAGGCTGGTTGGTAGGAAGAAGACAGACTATAAACTTTCTTCTGTAATTCTCATTTGAAATGTTTCACGGCATCATCCTTCCAGGATTCACCTTCCTTAAAGAACCACATAGAATGGGGGGGTCTGGGGGGCTCAGTCAGTTGAACAGCCAACTCTTGATCTCAGCTCAGGTCTTGATCTCGGGGTCATGATTTCAAGCCCCTCATTGGGCTCTGCACTAGGCCTGAAGCCTACTTAAAAAATAAAATAAAATAAAATAAAATAAAATAAAATAAAATAAAATACCAGCATAGCGTAGCTTTGGGCCATTTGGACACTCACTATAAAACTTCCTAAACGTATTTCTCCTAATGCTGATACAAGTGAAAAGCCGATAAAAGTAAAACTCATCCAGGATGGCATTTGATCAGTCATCATCACACACCTTATCTTATGCTAGGTGATATGGGAAATGTAAATTAGGAAATATAAAATATTTTATCTATATAGAGTATAAATATTTTACTTGCATACAACAAAAAATAAGAATTTCCGTGTCTTCAAGGAGCTCCCTCCTGTTGGGGACAGGAGACAGACACCCTCTTGCCTGGAAATTTACAAATCAGTCATGTGTCTCTTCTTCCATTCAGTCCAATGAATATGCCATGTACCCTCTCACTTCCAGGACTTTGGACATGCTTTCCAATACCTGCATCACTGTCATTGCATATATATCTGCCCTCTCTCAAAAAATAACTCACTGTTAAACCACTTGGCCTTTACCTTACCGAGTCCTACCTTTCCTGTAAATCTCAGCTTAAATATTAATTTTTTCTCAGGAGGCCCTTCCTGAGTGCCTAGAGTGGGTGAGATTCCTCTAAAAGGTGTTTTCATAGCACCCTATCCCTCCCCCAGCATAATATCCATCACACTTGACTGGAATCACTCGCTTCATAGGCCACCGTGTCAGCCAAACTGTAGGTCCTCTGAGACAGGCGACCATGGCTGCCTTGCTCATACTAATCCAGTAGACTTGCCATCGGCATCCTCTGGCATAAGTTATAGCCATAGCCATTTATCTCCTTGAAAATGTTCTTCGTTACTCATGCTCTTAGAGGGCTGACCCAGAGATCCGATTTTGGGGACGACTTTGTGCGTTTCCAACACCTAACAAAGTCCCAGGCAAGTAGGGAGGTCTTCCATAAATATTTACGAGAGAATAAACATGATTAGGAGTAGAAAACTGAATGAAATTATTACAGTTAATCGGTGCTCGTCAGAGGACTGATCTACACGCAATAACCCTCGGCAAATGAGAAGTGAAAAGTCCAGCCTGAGGCTGCCCTTGACTGGGTTTTAGTTCAGGTGTGGAAACACAGAAGCAGACCACTTCTTGCACTCTTCCCTCAAAACACTTCCATCCCCCAACTTTTTTTTTTTTTTGACTGCTCCATTTGCTCATAATGGAGCCTCTATTCCATTCCTCAGGTCTACACCACCAGACAAGTGAACCATCTCACCCTCCCACTCTCTTTCTCTAGGATGTGGAACGCAAGGCGGAGGGCGAAAACCAATTTAACAGTATGTCCGCATGTGGTCAACGACAAAGGCTCTTTGGGTTTCTCTCTGAGAGGCAGGCTAAAATTAAAAGAAGAGGGGATAAAAGACAAAGCCTAATCACAAGGGTCAATCAGGGAAAGTTAGATGTCCTCTTACTGAAAGTCTTCGTAGTTGCAGGTATGAGGAGGGGACAATGGTCATCACCCAGTGAAGTACGAGCTCTCCTACAGTTGCTGTTTATATTCTTTTGTCTGTGATGGTGGGGCCCCCATCCCAGCCTCTCACCTTGTGACCTGAATCGGCCCTTGCCGCTGCTGTGATAACTTGTTGTTGGATCTTGGAGGCCCCGCCTTCGACACATTGTTCCGCAAATATTTACTGAGTTTCTACTATGGGCTAAACACTGGGGATTTAGTGGCAAACAGAACACACATGGTTGTTGCCTTCATGAAATTTACAATCTAGTGGATGGTACAGATCACAAAATAATATTGTGGATAATAAATGCAGAATTACCGATTGTGATGAATGCCAGGAAGAAAAGGTACAATGTGTTATGGGAGATTGTAATGAGAAAATGTTTTAAACTAAGGGATGATAGCTTCTCTAAGGAACTAGGGGCCTAGACAATGAATGGATTCAGCCATTGAGAGACAAGGGACACCATACCCCAAGCAACAAGAAGAGCTTCAGGGAAAGCCCTGAGATAGGACAGAGCTTAGTACATGTGAAGACGTGTAAGAAAGCCAATGTGGAAAGATTATTTGGGGAGAAGGTGCGAGAAAAGCTTGAGGGATAGGCAGAGACCTAATCTCAGGAGACCCTGTAGACTGTGTTAAAGATGTCGGTTTTCTACTGTTGGCAAGGATGTGGAGGAAGGGGAACCCTCATGTACTGTGGCGGGGAAAGCAGATTGGCACAGCCACTCTGGAGAACAGTATGGAGTTTCCTCAAAAGGTTAAAAATAGATCTACACTACAATCCAGTAATCACACTACTGGGAATTTACCCAAAGAATATGAAAACACGAATTTGAAAGGGTATGTGCAGCCCTACGTTTAATGCAGCATTATTTACAATAGCCAAATTATGGAAGCAATCTATGTGTCCATCAATCGATGAATGGTTAAAGAATATGTTACACACACACACACACACACACACACACACTGGAATGTTACTCAGCCATAAAAAAAGAACGAAATCTTGTCATCTGCAACAACATGGATGGACCTAGAGGGTATTATGCCAAGAGAAATAAGTCAGAAAAATGCAAATATCATATGATTTCACTCATATGTGGAACTTAAGAAACAAAACAAATGAACAAAGGAAAAAGAGACAAACCAAAAAAACATATTCTTTTTTTTTAAGTTCATTTATTTATTTTCAGAGAGAGAGAGAGAGTGCACGTGAGCAGGGGAGCAGTAGAGAGAGAGAGAGAGAGAGAGAGAGAATCCCAAGGAGGCTCCACGCGGCCAGCATAGAGCCCACCTCGTGGCTCAATCTCTCAAACCATGAGATCATGACTTGAGCCAAAATCTGGAACTGGACGCTCAAACTGAATGAGCCCCCAGCGCGCCCCAGAAAATAGATTCTTAACTATAGAGAACAAACAGGTGGCTACCAGAGGGGAGGTGGGTGAGGGGATGGAGGTTAAAAGTACACTTATCTTGGGGAGCCTGGGTGGCTCAGTCGGTTGAGCATCCGGCTTCGGCTCAGGTCATGATCTCACGGTTTGTGAGTTTGAGCCCCGCATCGGGCTCTGTGCTGATGGCTCAGAGCCTGGAGCCTGTTTCAGATTCTGTGTCTCCCTCTCTCTGCTCCTCCCCTGCTCGTCCTCTGTCTCTCTCTCTCTTTCTCTCTCTCTCAAAAATAAATAAACATTTAAAAAATAAAAAATAAAAATAAAAGTACACTTATCTTGTTGAGCACTGTGGGATATATGGAATTGTTGAATCACTATATTGCACACCTGAAATGAATATAACACAGTATGTTAACTACACCGGAATTAAAATTTTTTTAATGAAAAGTTAAATAAAGATAAATAAAAACCAAACTCATGGAAACAGGGAATAGATTGGTGGTGACCAGGGACTAGGGTGTGGGGAAAATGGGGAAATGAAGGTCGAAGAGTGAAAACGTCCAGTGAGAAAACGAATGAATTGTGGGCATCTAATATACAGCACAGTGACTATTGGTAACAATAATATATACTTAAAAGTTGCAAATTAAACTTACATAATATTATATCCCAATTATATCTCAGTAGAGTCGGGAAAAATGTGAAATTAAAGTATTTGCCCTTGCAAAGATAAAAGATGTGGGTATTCCTACACTGAAAAGTTTTTAGGGGTGCCTGGGTGGCTCAGTTGGTGAAGCATCCGACTTCAGCTCAGGTCATGATCTCATGGTTCGTGGGTTCAAGCCCTGTGTCGGGCTCTGTGTTGACAGTTTGAAGCTTGGCACCTGCTTCAGATTCTGTGTGTGTGTGTGTGTGTGTGTCTGTCTGTCTGTCTGTCTGCCCCTCCCCCACCCATGCTCTGTCTCTCAAAAATGAATACATGTTAAAAAAATTTTTTTTAAGTGTTTAGCTGTGGATTGATCTTAAGACACCTCTGGTTGCCTGAGAAGAGACTGGAGGGACGATGGAAAACAAGACATGGAGGGGGGCATGACCTTGCTACTGTAGATCAGGTAGAAGAGCCACCACTGGACCAAGAGTGTCAGCCACAGAGGCAGAAAGTGGATACACTGAAGACGTACTTGGAGATGGAGTTGACCAGGCCTCTTTCTCCATTGAACTCCCAAGAGTCACCAGATTTGCTTAAGCAACAGGTGCCGGTGTTCCAACTGACTTTGCCTCAGGGAGAATCAGCTGGTGAGACTGTTAGCAAAGCCCAATTCCGTCTCTGCCCCCGTCTGGTTACTTCGGTCATATAGACACGGCCTTAATAACATTCTCCTTCTATCTATAGACTCAGTGTCAAATCCGGCGTACCATGGACCAGATTTTTTCATCAACTCAGCTCTGTGGGAGAACTGTGTCTCCTCAACAGCAACATAGAGACAGAACCTGGCCACGTATTCATAAAACTGGGGATGGAAGAACATGCTACAAGGTGGCAGGAGCTTTTAGAACAAGAATTTTATGGTTTGGATTCTCATTCGTTTGTGGATCTCTCTTTCAGCGGAAGGAGTTGGCTGAGATGCTGAAGTTCGCAAATTGCCTGCTTCATGCAGGCACCATGTCCATTTCAGAATGTTTTCTATGGATTTTTCCCACGTCATCTATTAATTACCTAATTACATCGTCTAATTATGGGACTCTTCATGTATTTACACTGATTACGTAATTGGGTGCAATTATACTAATTAGGTTAATGATACAGGATAACAGACTACAAATTGCTTTAAAGGGACACTGGGAAGGCTGGTAGGCCAAAAACCCTTTGGGGGTAGGTCGGGATCTGTCTGTTAGCAGCGTGGAGCTTCCTCATCCTGACTTTTGGATCCATTCTAGACAACAATTAGCAAAACTGTTGCCCAAGACCAGGAGACCCAGGACAAAGCCATGATACGGGCACCATGTATAGGTGACCCCAGGATCCCCTCTGGTGGTGGACAGAATAATGCCTCCTCACAAAGATGCCTAAGCCCTAATACCCAGAACTTGTCAATACACCCCTTTACATAGAAAAAGAGACTTCGCAGATACGATTAAGGGTAAGGACCTTGAGACGGAGACAGCGTCCTGAATTATCCAGGAGGACCCAATCTAATTACATGAGTCTTTAAAAACGGAGAGCCTATCCTGCCTGGAGCAAGGAATGTAGAAGCATCACTTGGAGGAAGGGCATGAGAAGGATTTGACATCCCCTTGCTGGATCTGACAAGTGGGAGGCCGTGTGCAAGGGCCAGAGGGAGGCCTCCACCAGCTCAGGGCAGCCCCAGCTGACAGCCACCGGGGAAACAGGGGCCTCAGTCCTACAACCCTGTGGAACTGAATTCTGCCACCTGAATGAGCAAGGAAATGGATTCGGCCCTAGAACCCGCAGAGGGCGATGCAGCCCTGTTTAACCCTGACCCCAGCCTGGAGACCCTCCAGCCCTGTTGGGTGCAAGATAATGCATTGCTGCCAAGTGACTAAGTTTATAATAATTTGTTACAGCAGCAATGGAAAACGAATACACTTCATGCCGTGTTCCTCTCCAGCCCCACGCCCCCTTCCTTTGCTATTTATTGTCACGGAGATTCTCTCCACTGCTGTCTCTCTTATCAACGCCTGTTTTCAAGGAAGGGTCTGGCAGCAATCTTGTCCCCTAATAGGAACATACATCGGTGTCACCTCTCCCAGTGACATTTGCATTTTATTTTTGCTCTGTGCAATAAAAGATTTTATTTATTTGTTTATAGAGAGAGAGGGTGAGCACGAGTGGGGGAGGGGCAGAGAGAGACAGGGAGAGAGAGAATCCCAAGCAGGCTCCACGCTGCCAGTGCAGAGCCTGATATGGGGATCGAACCCATGAAACCGTGAGATCAGGACCTGAGCCGAAATCAGGAGTGGGACGCTTCACCGGCTGAGCCACCCAGACACCCCTAAAAGATCTTGTCCCTAAACACAGGACGAGAGCCACATCCTCAGAGTCAGATCAATAGTGTTTCCTATCCCGGCTCAGCAACTTACTTGCTCTGGGACCGTAGTCAGTGGGGATGGGGCATAACCTGAGCTTCAATTTGTTTATAGCAAAGTTGGGATCATAGTATCCATCTCGCAGGGTTGTAACAAACCTGTAAGGGGATCCTGTGTGTTAAGTGCCCAAAGCAATACCTGGTCCGGGTACGATGTTCAATAGGTTTCCATCCTTCCTTTGAAAAGCCCTTGAATCATCGGTGACCACCCTGGAGAAGCAATAGGGCAGAAAGCTTCCCCTATATGTAAGAAATCACAAGATGCTGTACGACAAAATAAAGTGCTAGGTGAACCTCGTCGGCAGGTCTAAAAGAAGTACCATCACCACCCAACGAAAGCTGGGTAGTAGAAGCCCCTCAAAAGCACTTTCCTCCTAGTCGGCTTCCGACTGTATGATACAGAAGTGTGGGTGGAGACAGCAAGGCAGGGTCACCTTCTCCCATTTCTGCCAATTGCTGGCTGGCCTTAGGGATGCAAAGGAAAAGACGGCTCAGGGTCTGGCTTCCTATCTATGACTCGTGGCCATTTTTAGAACATAGGACTCTAGGCAGGTCCCTGGGAATGTTTGTGCTAACTGCTGGCAGAGAATGGGGGGAATGTGGACAGAAATATAACAGTAAGAGCAGCTAAGCCTTATATGGCATCTGCTCTGTACGTATAGCATTTCACGTATACGGAATCATTTAATCCTCCCAATAACCCCTCGCAGAATGTGAGTATACTACAACCGCATTTACAGTTGGGGAAACTGGGGCACGAAGAAATAAAGGAATTCTCCCAAGGTCATCAGGTGGCAGTGCTGGGATTTGCACTTCGGTTGGCTGGCTCTAGGGTGATGCTGTCACCGGGGTGCTGTATCCTGCCCCAAGAGACTGGGACCCAGCACCACCAGGAAGGGTTAACTTCTCACCAGTGACTTTTGGCTGTGTTTCCCAGTTACATTAGAGCCATGAAAAGGTTCTTCGCAACCAGGTAGTCAGGTCCAGAGTCTCAGGAGCAGAGGGAGACACAGAATCCGAAGCAGGCTCCAGGCTCTGAGCTGTCAGCACCAGAGCCCCATGTGGGGCTCGAACCCACGAGTCATGAGATCATGACCTGAGCCTAAGTCGGACGCTTAACCGACTGAGCCACCCAGGCGCCCCTCCTGATATAATTTGAGGATGGCCAAGCAATCCCCCACCCCTGCCCCCAAAATATTAGTTTGCATGTGATGCCTTCTCTGATTTTCAGACCTGAGTCAGCACCGAGTTAGGATATTGGCCATGTTAAAATGCACAGACTTCTAGGGGCGCCTGGGTGGCGCAGTTGGTTAAGTGTCCGACTTCAGCCAGGTCACGATCTCGCGGTCCGGGAGTTCGAGCCCCGCGTCAGGCTCTGGGCTGATGGCTCAGAGCCTGGAGCCTGTTTCCGATTCTGTGTCTCCCTCTCTCTCTGCCCCTCCCCCGTTCATGCTCTGTCTCTCTCTGTCCCAAAAATAAATAAACGTTGAAAATGCACAGACTTCTGGAAGAGCTACACACACCACGCACTTCTTAGTTACGGACGCCGTGTGAATTAGCTGATAAAACATCCTTTTTTGATGCGTAATACTTCAAGTCAGAAAATGGGGATGATAATAATACTAAGGTTCATCTGTCTTAAAAGGGAATAACCCTGAAATGATGCATGTGAATATAATTAAAAGTGCTATCTAATTTCAATCCCAACAGCTTTTATGTGGTCACTCCTGTATGCCAAGGACACGGAAAGAATTGTTTCTGAGACAAAGAGGTATCCTTTGGGTTCCCCTTTTAAGGAACTAATCTCAGCAAAACGGGGATTAAAATACTAAAATGAAGAACGAGACAATAACCCATGGACGGATCTCCATCCTTGAACGTGCCCCAATGTTCCGTAACTATCAAGTTCCTCTTCATTTCCATCTGAGCCTCTGGACTATTTGCTTCTTGAGGGCAAGGCCTGTGTCATGGTTAGCTTCCCAGTAAATAACAAATTGCTTGACACACAGTAGGTGCTCAACCAAGCATTCATTGAGTAAATGAATGAATAAATGAATGAACAAAGGGTCAAATAGAATTTCCCACTAACAGGGGCGCCTGGGTGGCGCAGTCGGTTAAGCGTCCGACTTCAGCCAGGTCACGATCTCGCGGTCCGTGAGTTCGAGCCCCACGTCAGGCTCTGGGCTGATGGCTCAGAGCCTGGAGCCTGTTTCCGATTCTGTGTCTCCCTCTCTCTCCGCCCCTCCCCCGTTCATGCTCTGTCTCTCTCTGTTCCCAAAATAAATAAAAACGTTGAAAAAAAATTAAAAAAAAAAAAAAAGAATTTCCCACTAACAATGTAGCTGTGATCCTTACAGGCCTCCCAGTTCCCAGACACAAGGGCTCTGTGTGCGCCTCTCCCCTCCCCTCCCCTTCCCAGTGCTCTCATTTCCCAGGAAGCTGTGCAACCGCACCTGCCTTTACAACCGCACCTGTCTCCACCAGGAACCGCCCTCATTTCTCCTCTTTGTCAAAGTGGCCCTCTGGGCAGCATTCCTGCACTCCTTCCTGGCGTCAGAGCTCAGACACTGGTGAAATCACTTACCCGCTGCCTCATTAGCCATGGCTGCTACCTGGGATTCCGCACACAGCATTATTCAGCTATTGATCTACCGTTTCAGGACTCAGCAGAACGATTTCACTTTCAACTAAGTAATTGTGTAGGGAGAGGGCTTCAAGACCAGAAAGAAAGGCATCCATTAAATTCTCTAAGACAAAACCTAGGTCACCCCGGTAAGTACTACACCCCTACAGATGTGCTATTAAAACAGATGCTCCTGAAGACAAGCCTAAACTGTTAACAGGATTGCTACCTCCTTGAGGATGTCTTGTTTTGCAAATGACTTGCTAGGTTTTTTCTGGGGGGGGGGAGGGGTTTGGGGAGGGGAAGGGAGGGAACCCTGAGTCCTCACAAAGCAAGCATTTTCATTCACCTCCTCCACTCCATTTTGGCTGATGTCACAGAGCTCCCATACGGGACGTGGCCAGTACCCTACAAAGGGAGATTTAAGGACCAACCAGTTATACTACATGGACTCGAAGAACTTTATGAGTAAATAGACTGTCTAGGCCACAGCTTTTCGGACTATATTCCTCAGAGTCTCAGTGATCTGAGATGCTGGTGAAAGGGCTCTTGGCGGGTGGAGGGGAGAGAGGGCAGCAAAGCCTGTGGATTCTGGGTCCATTTCTCACCCACTCCTTCAACCATGTGAATCTGTTACATGTGAATTACAAGACTGCATTTGAAAAAAAATTTTTAAGACTTTTTTAAGTTTATTTATTTATTTATTTATTTTGAGAGAGTGCACACACACACACACACACACACACAAGAGCAAGCTAGCAAGGGAGGGGCGGGGAGAGGAGAGAGAATCCCAAGCTGGCTCCGTGCTGTCAGCACAGAGGCCGACTCAGGGCTCAGACTCAAGAAGAGTGAGATCATGACCTGAGCCGAAGTCAAGAGTCGGATGCTTAGTTTTAAAAATACTTTAGGGACAAAAAAAATAAAAAATAAAAAAATAAAGAGTCGGATGCTTAGTTTTGAAAATACTTTAGGGGCAAAAAAAATAAAAATAAAAAATAAAAATAAAAATAAAAGAGTCGGATGTTTAGTTTTAAAAATACTTTAGGGGCAAAATAAATAAATAAATAAATAAATAAATAAAGAGTCGGATGCTTAGTTTTAAAAATACTTTAGGGGCAAAAAAAAATAAAAATAAAAATAAAAGAGTCGGATGTTTAGTTTTAAAAATACTTTAGGGGTTGGGGCGCCTGGGTGGCGCAGTCGGTTAAGCGTCTGACTTCAGCCAGGTCACGATCTCGCGGTCTGTGAGTTCGAGCCCCGCGTCAGGCTCTGGGTTGATGGCTCAGAGCCTGGAGCCTGTTTCCGATTCTGTGTCTCCCTCTCTCTCTGACCCTCCCCTGTTCATGCTCTGTCTCTCTCTGTCCCAAAAATAAATAAACATTGAAAAAAAAAATTAAAAAAAAAAAATACTTTAGGGGCAAAAATAAATAAATAAATAAATAAATAAATAAATAAATAAAGAGTCGGATGCTTAGTTTTAAAAATACTTTAGGGGCGCCTGGGTGGCTCATTCAGTTAGGCAAGAGGACATGATCAGCTCAGGACATGATCTCATGGTTGTGAGTTCGAGCCCCGCGTCAGGCTCTGTGCTGACAGCTCTGTGCTTAGGATTCTGTGTCTCCCTCTCTCTGCCCCCTCCCCTGCTCACACTCTCTGCCTCTCTCTCTCAAAAATAAACATTAAAAAAAAATAAAAAATAAAAACACTTTAAACTACGAATCTAGGCGGTATGCAGAATGGTTAACTCTACCTCTGAACTGGGCGGGTTTAAATCCGGGCCTTGTGGCTGTGCCAAGCCTTCCACCTGTGCCCTGATTTACATCCCTTCTCTCCTACCCAAGAATTTTGCTCCCACCATTATTTCCTCGCTCTGTCCTGTATCATCATCTTTTCCTTAACGGAATTATCTCATCAACATGCTAAAAAATTTTTTCTTTGATCCCATAACTACCACCCGCTACTATTTTTCTTCTCTTGTGCCCTTTACGAGGAAACTGCAGAGGAACTGTGCACTTTGGGCACTCCGCTCCCTCGTGCCCCACGGACGCTGGGACCCATTCCACAGAAGCTGTCCTCATCAATGCTCCTGGCCTCACGCCCGGTTCCGTGGGTGAATTCCTAGTCTAGTCTGTGTCATCGATCAGGAGCAACTGACAACAATTCAGCATGTCGCGTTTTATGAAAACTTTTCTGCGCTTGGCTTCTGTGACCCACTTTCCTCTTTGCTTCCGACCTTGGAGACTGCTCTCCTCGGTGTCCTTCACCAGCTCCTCCCCCTCTTCCGGAGTTCTGATATTGGCAAGGCTCCAAACCTCACCCCCTGGTGCCTCTTTTTCTTTTCCAGTTACAATGACACCCAGCTAGTCTCACCCAGTCCTGCAGATGGAAACCGTCTGCATGCTAACACCTCCCTAAATTTATATATCGATACCTCCCAAACCCTCCCGGATCAACAGACCTCTAGACCTACTTGCGCACTTCACATCCTTCTTGAGTACGCGGATAGGCGTCAGCACCTTCGCGTGTCCAGGACTGAACTGGTTGCCTTGTTCCTCCAAACAAGCTCCTCCCAAAGTTTTCCCCATCAGTAGATGACATCAAGTCATCATCAAGTCAAGGCTCAAAACCCTTGGAGGCAGCCTTGACTTCCTGTTCTCTCTCATGCCCACACTGAACCCAGCAGCAAATCCCCTTGGCTTGGCCTTCACGATGTATCCCGCGACTGAGTGCTTCTCCTTCTCTCCATTGCTACCACTGGTTCAGACTGCCATACCTTCACATGCTTTCCAGCAACAGCTGCCACGTCAGCCTCCGTCCCACCGTTGCCCCCTGGGTCCCATCACTCACTAGATCAACGCCTTCCAGTGAGTTCTGGATCATACCAAGAGCAATACACAAAGTCTGTACAGTGGCCTCCACTGCCCTCCCTGTCCCAAGCTCCAAATTCACCTCCTGCTGCTCTCCTCCTTCCCCTCCTTCCCCTCCTTCCCCTCCTTCCCCTCTGTGAGGCTCCAGCAAACATGTTCTGTGGACACACAGCCCATTAGCTCCCCTGCAAAGAAGGCTGAGCTTCGCTCGGAGTAAGCCAACCCCTACCTTGTCCTCCCACTTGATCTGGAGTCTCTGAGGCTTTGAGATGACTGACTTGGAGTTAGCCCCAAGACCCTCCTCACTCGACTTATCCTCACAGCTAGCTGGGGTCTCATGAGAGCGCCTCAGCCCTGTCCCGCTGAGGCTCAGCCCCAGCGGTGCTGGGAGTTAGACATGTATCACACCTGATCACTTTTAAAAGTATAAACTGGAGGGGCACCCAGGTGACTCAGTTGGCTGAACGTCTGACTCTTGATTTCAGCTCAGGTCATGATCTCACAGATTTGAGATCGAGCCCGCATCGGGCTCCATGAGCCTGCTCGGGATTCTTTCTCTTCCGCTTTCTCTCCCCCTGCCCCACCTCCAAAAAAAAAAAAAAAAAAAAAAAGTATATATATATACACACACACACACACACACACACATACACACACATATGTTATGTATATACATATATGTTATACATGTACATATCTACACATCTACATATGTTATGTATATACATAAATGTTATACATGTATGTATAAACATATAGATAGATAGATAGATAGATAGATAGATAGATGTATTATAAACTGGTTATTTTGAATTCATGAAGATACAAACAACTTTAGTCGTGATATCTGCCAATTATATGGTAAATACACCTATGCAATTTTTGCCCATACATAGTACACAGGGGAGGTCAAGGCGGTGAAGACTGATGAGGTTATGAGGCAGTCTTTGGCCATTAAAACAAAGTGAGTTAACTAAATACACTAATTCAAATCAAACGGTTGCAGAACCATGTAACAAGTAGTAAAGCCAGGAGGCCAAATTCAAGCTCAGACGCAAATGCAATTTAATTCCCTTGAAAACTCTTTCTGTTGTTGTTGTTGTTTGTTGTTTATTTATTTATTTTGAGACAGACTGCCCAAGTGAGGAGGGGCAGAAAGAGAGGGAGAATGAGAATCCCAAGCAGGCTCCACTCTGCCAGCACAGAGCCTGGCTGGGGGCTTGAACTCGCAAACCTGTGAAACCGCGACCTGAGCCGAAACCAAGAGTAGGATGTTTAACTGACGGAGAGCCACCCAGGAGCCCCTAATTCCCTTGAAAACTCTTAGTGAAACTTGCTGATCTACCTTTTGGCTTTATACCTCTGCATTTCCTCTAAAAACCTTTCAGGGAAGAACTCAAGTTTGGCCAATAAATCCAAGTTAACAACTTCAGTATTGAAACCCAAGAATCCAGCCGGCAGTCAGTAAATTAGAGAACAGTAATAAATAAATAAAGTAAATATTTGGAGGAGGCTGTAACTAACTATTGCAGTATAAATTAAAAACAAATTTACTTCCACCAATCTCAAATTGGCATTTGGGGAATGAAATAATTGAACTTCACAAGCCTTACCTTGTCTCAAACATGAATCATCCAGCATGCTTCTAAGCAGCTGTTAGTTACTATTATTCCCAGCCCATCGTGAATGAAACTGAAGTATCCTCCCGAGGTAGGGTATCTAACTCACAGCCACGTGGAAAATGGGGCAAACTTAGAATCCCAGCCAACTAATCTATGGTTATGGAATCAATCTGCCAAATGATGCAAGATGTAATTAAATAAATGCCAAGCACATGGCACCATGCATTTAGTAGGCACTCAATAAATTTCATGGAATGAGTGAAAACAAAGCGCAAAAAAAATCTTAAGTTCAACTATGACCCCCAATCAAATGTGCCATGCTGGGGCCCTAAAGAAAAAGGGAGAGACGTGATGTATATCCAATGTCAGCTCCATTTCCTTTCCTGGGGACAGGATCAGATTGCCCGTCAATGCATGCACATGCCTTTTCTGACCAGCTATTGAGTGAAACATAGACAAGCAGGCTTTTCTTATGGCTCTAGCCCCCAAACTACACAGAAGTAGGAGAAAGTTCACGGGCCACCAGGAAAAGGGCATTTTTTTAACCAAGGTACCATAAACATGCTTGGGCCTTTCTTTACGCTCATTAGTTTGGTGTTTCGCTATGTCATAGGTGCCTTAAACTAGATGGCCGTTATTATCAGCTATGAAAAAAAAAATCATAATAAGTTCCTTGAAGAGCAAATAATTAATACAACCTATGCGTATTAGGGTCTGGAGGGTCTTTGGTGCTGACACAGGTTGGATGCCCATAAATGCCCTTTGGCCACGCCATTGAATTTCATGGCCACCCAATGAGATTACGCAAACAATTGTTTTGGACATTCCCCTTTGGCCATTTATCTGGTAGTATGGGGGGACCTCTTTTCACACGAAAAGCATTTCCTTGCAACTTCTACCTTATGCTGTAGAACCACGGTAATCTCCTCAACCTCACTTGGGGTGGTGGTTAGCCAAAACGGTCTTCCTTGAAGAGCAAACTGCATTGCATTGAGATAGGGTGTACCTGCTTATCACCTGTGCTCCAGTGAACATCTTCTAACAAACCTCTCATTGGGCTAACGGGGGACCCACATGATGACAAACAACAACAACAACAACAACAACCAAAACCCCGCTTAATTTAGCCGTTAGCCAGAAGACTTTGTTTTGTTGGGTGCTTTATTGGGAGGTTTATGGGCACTTTTTATATCTGTGTTTATAGTTTCATAATCAAGCAAATTGCTGTTAATTGATTTAGGGGGTTTTGGGGGGAACCATAAAGCAAGCATCAGGAAGTATTCCATACGGTGTGGGCAGTTTGAGAATGTGTATGAAGCAAGGGGGGACTGTTTGCAAAATAACGAGAGCATTTTCAATGGTTAGCATTTTGCGCTTTTCTCAAATCTTGTTTGGCGAAGATTAATCTAGCGGGGATTTACCGGCTCTCAAAGGAAAGCCGTAATGATCTCAGAAACGTGTTGCCTTCCAGGGCTCACCCTGCCGAGTTAGTGCTTCGAGTCTGTCCTTTCGGGGGAATGGGTGTGGGATCCCTGCTGAAGGACAAAATGAACCCAGGCCCAGCTGGCTGAAGTCCGAGTGGAGAGTCAGCCTATTTTTAATCGGGCGGCTAGAATGTGACGAGTCTATGATTCTGCTTCTATTTGTGGAAACGTACAGCATCAGAGTGAAAGATGATATGGGTCTTTGCTGCCCTGCTCCTGGCCCGCCCTGACACTCCAGGGGCTCGCTGGCCTATCCGGTCCCCAGCTCCCTAATTCCCCCGGGGCAATGATCACCTTCCCTCCCCAGGAGACCCTCAGGCACGGGAAAGGGATCAAATGCACGGGGCTGCCGGGAGGAGGAGGGGAGCTAACCTACATGGAATGCCTTGTAAAACCGTAGAGCGGAATGCAATACAAGAGAGGAGGAAGAGGAAGGGAAGTTTTATGATGACTCTTCGGGAAAGTCACTCTCCTTCACGCCACCTCCCAGCCCTGCAGCTGGGAGTCGCACAGAACCACCCCTGGAAGTCATCTGATCTGTCTTCGAGACTGAGCCGGTCACGGTTGAGGCTGCGGCATTTACCAAGCCGAGGATCAAGCTTCCCATTATGTCAGGGCCCAGAGGGGACATACTTATTCCTTTGTTTGGCTCCTCCGGATGATGAGCTTGCCTACTCCGAGTGAGGGTCAGCCTCCTTTGGAGGCCAGCTAATGGGCTGTGTGTCTGCAGAGCGTGGCCGCCCGGGCCTCCCAGAGGCGCTGTGGAGTCAGAGCTGCGTCCACTCCCAGGGGGAGAAACGGTCGAGACCCTGACCTACCGGGAAAGCATCCAGCAAAGCTAATGGCATCGGATTCCTGAGCTTCCCCTGCTGTTTCCATCACAGTTGCAACCTCCTGGCAGCTCCAAGTCTGCCTGTGAAAAACAGCTCCCCCGTCCCTCCCACGAGGGAGACTCCATCACTCAGAACTACCCGGTCGGGCTGCAGTGCGAGAGCCCAGGAAAACGCTTCAGTTGCACCTTATCCAAGCACACGCGTTCAGGCACCACGGAGACGTCAACCGCGTGCTGGCCAACAGGCCGCCCGCCCTTGTTTTCTATTTGTGAATTAAGGAAACTGCCCTCTGAGGGCCTCGCGGAGAGGCCCGCTGTAAATGAAGAACGTATGTTATTATTGCACGACTGCGAAGCGTGTTCTCGCTTTCCTCTCCGCCACCCGTGTCACCCGTGCACAGACTAAGGCCATTTGCTCCATCGGATGCCACTGTGGGTGACAGGTGAGGGAAAGAAGCTGGCTTGGAGGCAGGCTGACAGGTTCGTAAATTTGGTTCCTAATTTTATGCATTTATGTCTTTTAAAGGAAAGAGGGAAAGAGGGACTACTCAGAGCCATGAAATCATTAAAACCAATTCCCTTCCTCTGGCCGGCCCTCCCTCTCCCTGCGTGCGCGTGTGGAACGATCTCTGCAGCTACAGAGCCATCCCACGGTATTGATCCAGATGTGGAAATTGGTATTGACTGCTGCCGCTGCTCTGTGCACTTCCCCGGCTTTTAAAGATACAGCATATAGGTGATTTCACTTTGTGCGTGACAAGAGCTCTGGAGACATTTGCTGGAACAAACTAAATCCTACAAATTAAAAGTCAGGCTGCGTACCTGGCTCCCCTCCTTAAACCCAACGGGAGCCCAAAGAGCCCCCAAGGAGACGGTGAACACAATGAGAGCTCAGTGCCCCTTCCTAGGGAGAGAAAAGGACCCTTCGGGTACACTTTGAGTTCATCCTTCACCGCTGGTAAATGGCTCAGTACGGCCTCAGTGTCGTTAAAGTCCGGGGAGCGTCTGAAAGCTTAACGGGAAATGCAGTCTGCTCGTCAGAGATGCTGTGTTAGTTCTCTATTGCTGCCCTAAAAAAAGGACCACAAATGCAGTGGCGGAAAAACACAAATGTATTATCTTACGGCTCCATAGGTCAGAAGTGGAGTTTCGCTGGACTCGAATGAAAATGTCAGAGGTCTTGGTTTCTTTCCGGAGGCTCCGGGGGAGAAGCCTGCTCATTCGGGTTGTTGACAAAATTGAATTCCTTGCGGCTGTAGGACTGAGGTCCTGGTTTTGAAAAGCCACTCACACTCCTTGCCTTGTGGCCTCCTTCTCCGTCGTCAAAGCGGGCAGTTGGAGGCCAGATCCTTCCCGTGTGGCATCTCTCCCACCCACTTTCTTGCCTTCCCCTTCCATTCTTAAGGACTCCTGTGACTCGATTGGATTGGCCAAAATAATCCAGGTGATCTCATTTTATCCTGGCCCTTCACCTTGAGCAGGCTCTCAAAGTCCTCTTTGTCACGGAAGGTAACGAACATATCCACAGGTTCTGGGGATCAGGACATGCATGACAAGCCATTATTCAAGCCGACACTGTCATTGCCGGTTTCCAGAGGGTCCAGAGGAAATTAAAAAGAAGCTATTATTTTATTTTATATTGTATTTTATTTTATTTTATCTTATTTTATTTTATTAACGGACAGCAATGCCTCTCCTGCCTTGCACGTGGGCACCTCCACAATGGCTGGAGACTCACACAAGGGATAGAACCATCCAGCTACTTTTACGAATACCATGTTCTAATATCCACCCTGTCTTCCCAGAGGCTAAGCTATTGAAAAAAGGGTTGCTACACCTACTGGCCAATATGCCAGCTAGACTCTTGAAATAGCACAATAAACACAACGTAGTCGAGGTTCTCCGGAAGCTCACAGTGTAGAGGAGAGATAGACATGAGAGGGACAATTAAGGTGAACCTGTGCTGCCATTGTGTTCCGCGTAGGAGAGCCCGAGACCACAGCAACGGGCAGTGCTGAGGCGCGTATAACTGCCTTCCCAGCACCTCCTTCACAGGCACCCCCTCCCAGTCCTATTTCACACAGACTGTTTAACCAGGATTAGAAACGAGGTCATCTCGGGCACCTGGGTGGCTCAGTCGGTTAAGCCTCTGACTCTTGAGTTCGGCTCAGGTCGTGATCTCCCAGTTCGTGAGTTCTAGCGGGGCTCACATCTCACTACTGCTCCCCAGGGGATACCACGCTCGGTAGGCAGAGGTTTTTCACTTGTCCATGTTCACTTACATATTCCTAAAGTGTTCCTCTCTGTGTTCTTGAGGGGACGATCTTTCTGTAACCTCTGTTGTGCTGTAAACTCAGCCCAGGGAAAGTCTGTTTCACTCTGGCCACAGACCATCTCATCATCTGTGTTCAGCCCATTGCAGGCTGAGGGCCCCTCGGCTGAGAGTGTCCTGTCGGCCTGAATGGCTAATTGAGACCTCGGTGCGCTGAGCTGGTGGTCGACACTGTTCGACAGGGAGGGGAGGCCAGGCGTCATGAATATTTAAACAGGTAATAGTAAATATTAATGAAACAATTGTATCTTTAAATGGTTAAATTACTTGCTGTGCTCCAGTCCCTTTTTATTTCATCACGGCACCCACACCCGTGCCCGTGTGCGAGCGCGCGTGCACACACACACACACACGCGCGCGTGCGCAAATTAGACATTTTTCATCTGTGCTGGTGACTCCCAATTTGATCTTTTTAATCTGAGAATCCCCCTTCTGCTAAATCGAAGCCTTTCTGAATTCATTCCTGAAGTTGAAAAAGCCTGGTTCTGCCCTGAAACATACACTTCGCAACTTGCTGGAATGTCAATGACACGCCTCTGTCTTGTCTCCTCTGATTTCATGGCACAAAGCCATGCGTGCCATCGGGAGGCCGGAAACCTTAACTGGAGCTCATGTGTGGTAATTGCTTTATTCTGCATGAACTCGTTCTAATTCCCCCCAAAACAAGAGAGAAGCTTAATTTTGCAATTTTAATGGCCACATTATTTACTCCTCCGCCATTACCTGGTCAACTGCCTAGAATGTCTTTAGATAGATATTCCTCTGCTCCTGCTCCTTTGTGTTAATTTTCAACACGACATCCCTGGCTTTTCCACTCTCATTTTCCAATATCATCTCATTTGGCAGTGTCTCCCCGTCTCAACATTTCTGCGAGTTCACTCAGTCCAAACTGGGTCTCCCTTAGACTTGTTCTATTGTTCATCTTCTATTTCCTACTGCAGAATTCAGCCTTCGTTCTTCCTTCTAGTATTCTCGCGTTTGCCCGAATCATACACTTTCATTGTGCAACTCATTTTGATTTTCACACAGAGCCCTTTTATGCCTCTTTGGCTACTTACTTCCAACGGAATCATCTCCCCGTCACATTGTGGGGATGTCCGAGAACCTCATATCCTGCCGCTAAACGGAACCTTCTCGCTTCCCTCCCAACACAAACTCTCGTTGTAGTCTTTCTCCACCGCTTATATGCATCACTCTACCACCTAAAACTAAATTCCTGATTTCTTTTGTGATCGAGGGACAGGAAAAAGTCTTCCAGCCACTCCCCTGTTTGCTCCCCCCCCCCCTCCCCCCGGGCGATTATGCTAGTGACCACACCCTATCCTCCAGCATCATAGAGGAATGGAATCCTGGAAGAGAAACATCTCTTGCTTGGGTAAATCCAATCTATCTTAAGGCCAATGTGTGACGAATTTTTGAAACTTCTCTGCAAACAAAGAATTTCCTCTGAATTCTATAATCACATTCTACAGGCCATCCAGAATTCACATCAATTGCATTATCAAATGTTACACATTATACATACATATATCCACCCAAAATACATGTATTTATAATATATATTATGCATATATAATACACATGTATAATAAAGCAGTTAGTTCAATTGGAGACCTTGTGATTATTCTGGGGAAGAAAAGCTGTTGCAGAGATTCATAGGACCGAGAGCAGCATTCTAGAAGGAGGGAAGAAATGGGAGAGAAAGCTTCTAACTTGTCTTCGCATTTTGCAGAAAAGCACAAGTCCTTGTCACGAGGTCCCCACCCTAGTCCTTAACCTATGGTCCTCCCCTCTCCCCGTTCCCCTAATGGCTGTCACTCCCCACATCTTTGAGCAAACGGAGTCGATAACAACAGCGACAAAAATAAAAAGCAAACGACTTTGCCAACTAGTTGCTAATACAGTAACAGTTGTGTGGCTCCAGAGGGGTCACTTGAATTTTCTGGGTCTCATTTTCTGCATCCCTAAAAATAAAAGGATTAGACCTAGGCATGACCAAGGGTTTTAAAAACTTTTTGAAGCCAGGAAACTTTCTTCAAACAAACTCGCACACAGAAACCTCCTTTGTAAAATCGGTCGACTGGAAGTTCTCTGGTGGAGAATGGAGAGCCCGGGCTGTTTCACAAGCCGCTGCACCATTACCCCACCAGCTGCGCCGCCCCCCCCCCCCCCCCAGCCGCTTCCCTGGGGACTCCTGGCTTCCTCCCGCGCCGTTCACAAAAATCGCCGAACCAGAGTCAAGTGAGAGCCGGTGTGGACATTCGGCATTTCTGTGAAAACAAGGAGGCCCGGAAACGATGACCTACCAACAGTCACAGCCATACTTCACTTTATAGAATAGAAGCCCTGGCAAGTTATTTCTACCCTAACCCCCATTTTTCCTATTGAATACCATTGCATTTCCGAATTGTTGCGTCTTCGGTTCTGACCGGTCTTTCTTTGGGCAGCACCTAATAGTCTTGCTTTTTGCTATTTTGTTTCTTCTCTCTCCTCCTCCCGCAGCCCCCTCCCTACACACGTCCTTGGTCCCCACCCACTCGGGGCCAGGTGCCTGGCGATCATGTAAGTTTCTCCCACTTTGTCCATTTGACCTTTGAGGGGGAAATTATACTTGATCTTAGTCGCCAGAGGAAAACTTCTTGAGTCAAGGAACCCTGTGTTCCCATCTTTTAACACAGTAAAAAGAAATTTAATCCTTGCAAGGAAATAATGAGACTATCTCCTAAAATACTATTTGTTCAGTGTGAATGAAAAGATCATGTCTGTGCTTTGCAACAGTTTCAACATTTTCTGCATTACCAGTCAGTTGACCACTTATCCACTGCATTGTCCTCTCCACTTCTGCCCTGCCTTATGTGATAGGATAAAACTACTCCTCTGAGTTATTTTAGTTGCTTATTTCTGTGTTAAACACGGCATTGTATAAGGTGTTGCAAAAGTCAATGAAACATAGTCCCTGGTTTGAAGGAGCTCCGGGTCCATAGGGTAAGACACATAAATATCTAATTATTTTTTTTTAATTTTTTTTAATGTTTATTTATTTTTGAGACAGAGAGAGACAGAGCATGAATGGGGGAGGGGCAGAGGGAGAGGGAGACACAGGATCGGAAGCAGGCTCCAGGCTCTGAGCCATCAGCCCAGAGCGTGACGCAGGGTTGGAACTCACAAACCGTGAGATCGTGACCTGAGCTGAAGTCGGACACTCAACCGACTGAGCCACCCAGGCGCCCCATAAATATCTAATTATTTTGAAGCATCATGAATATAATAATGGTGGTGTGAACAGACCTACCAGGGAAACAGAGGAGGCACAGATTAATTTTGTCTTAAAGATAGCAGGACCCAGGGAAGCTTCATAGAAGAGTGACATTTCAGTCTAGAAAGATGGGTCATATAGCACCAGCATGATCTTGGCAAGGGGAAAAGTGTGTCCAGAGACACAGAAGCTCCAGAGAACAAGGCATGATTATTGATTAAGGCCCATGGTCAGGAGTGCCTGGGTGGCTCAGTTGGTTAAGCATATAACTCTTAATTTCGGCTCAGGTCATGATCTCACGGTTCCGTTCATGAGTTTGAGCCCTGTGTCTGGCTCCGAACCAACACTGCAGAGCCTGCTTGGGATTCTCTCTCTCCCTTGCTCTCTGCCTCTCCCCCACTTATGCTCGCTGTCTCTCTCTCTCTCTCTCTCTCTCTCTCTCAAAACAAATTAATACACATTAAAAAAAAAAAAAAAAAAAAAAAAACCATGGTCAAATCACAGGTTATGAAGCCTGTAGCCACGGACAGTGGGGAAATAAATGTTACAGGTGGAATGTGAAAATGTAACCTACCTTATTCTATTCTAAACTCAGTGAAGAAGATTTTTAACCAAGGGAATGACATAATTACAACTGTATTTTCAATAGTCCTCATATGAGATATTTTGGAGATAAAATGTACTGCTTCCTGTTGACATATCAGAGCCATGAAGAAGTGAAGGTAAGTCAAAGAAAATGCTGGAAAGGGTAGCTTGGATGACTTGTTAGACAGGGACGCCCTCAGAGATTAAGAAATCCAAAAGGGAGAAGTCATTTTTAGAGTTAATTGCGAGAAGTAGCATGGTGAGAGGCTAGCAAAAATAATGAAGTTGCCTTTTACGATACCTTCAGAAATGCCTATAATATATGTACAAATTTATAATATAGATAAAGTATGTAGCTTACATATAAATTATATTACATAATTTATTTATTTACATAACACCAGTGTACCTATTACATGATGTTATATTAATATACCTGCCTTTAGTAGCTATTATACATATAACATATAAAATAAGTTCACACTAAAGTGTGCAGAAGTCCCTGTTCAGACCTTCTGGGATGTGTTTGAACAGAACCTCACGATGCTCAGAAGAAGTGAGATCTGGGACTCAGTGGGAAGGAGACATCCTCCAGCATGCACCAGTACCAGAACCGGCGACAGAGCTGGTTGCCATAGAGACCACATGGGCACTCAGAGCTTGGCAAGCTGGAGCAAGGTGCCTGTGAGAAATCAAGCTACTGGGAATCTGGGGCTGCAGCCGGGAGGTCAGGTAGCACTGGGCATCTGCAGGGCCGTGGCAGAGACTGGCAGACAGAGTGAAACGTCACCCCTACTTTACAAGATGATCTTGAAAATTAAATGAGATAAGCAAAGAAAGCAAGGAGGGGCACCCAGGGGGCTCAGTCGGTTAAGCATCTCACTTCATTCAGCTCAGGTCAGGATCTCATGGTTGGTGAGTTCGAGCCCCTCATTGGGTGAACACAAGCCCTCCTTCAGGTGAGCCCCTCTTCTCTCTCTCTCCTTCCCTCTTTCTCTCTCTCTCTCTTTGTCTCTCGTGGGATTTTCTCTCTCTCTCTCTCTCTCTCTCTCTCTGCCCCTCACTCACTTGTGCCCTCTCTCTAAAAATAATAAATGAATAAATAAAAATCAAGGAGCTTGGCACGTACACATGCTCCACAAACACGACTTAATCTTAATCTTTTCAAGGTGCACTAGAGACCTCAAACAGGAGGCACTACAACTATTATGTCATTCTCTTTTTTTAATATTGATTTATTTCTTTTGAGAGAGAGAGAGAGAGAGCTCAAGCAGGGGAGGGGCAGAGAGAGAGAGGGAGAGACAGAGGACCCCAAGCAGGCTTCACGCTGCCACAGTAGAGCCCTACAGGGGGCTCGATCTCACGAACCATGAGATCATGACCCAAGCCTAAATCAAGATTCAGACACTTGGGGCCCCTGGGTGGCTCAGTCGATTAAGCATCTGACTTCGGCTCAGGCCGTGATCTCACAGTTTGTGAGTTCAAGCCCCATGTCAGGCTTTGTTGACAGTCTGGAGCCTGCTTCGGATTTTGTGTCTCCCTCTCTCTGTGCCCCTCCCCGCTCACACTCTGCCTCTCCCTCAAAAATAAATAAACATTTTTTTTTAATTAAAAAAAAAAGAGAGAGAGACACTTAACCAGCTGAGCCACCCAGGTGCCCCATGGGTACTGTAAATTCTTCTTAATGAAAGTCCAACTTCCCCAGTAACTTTTCAGTAAGTTTTCTGACAAAATGTCTACTTTTCAAAGTTACGGCCACCGTAATGGATAAAATTTAACTATAAAAATGTGTTAATTCAAAAGAATTCACCATCCGATTATGATACACAAATTTAACATTACTACACAGTAGAGACCATTTATTTATCCCCGGGGGCTCAGGTTTTATGAGAGAAGGAAGTAAGGTTCATGCGACATACATGTGTTCCACAGAAAAGTTTGCAAGACTGCACCTTTCACGTTAAGTCAGAAACACCGCTATCTTATTCCCAGATATTCATTCTTTCTCACTGCAGAATTTACTACAAAAGCAAATACTTGTTCTTGTTCTTAATATTTATTTAGTTAAAAAATTAACTTTTAGAAGGTAGAATTTTTTCTTCTTACATGCCTCAATATCACTATATCATGCCAAAATTCTGCCACATTCAACTACTAAGAAGACATGAAAGTTCAGGTTCACTGAACTTTGATTTCACAAGAAAAAAAAAACACTAAAAATTTAGGGGCTAATAAATTAAAAAGTGTTTTATTCCTAGGGCGCCTGGGTGGCTCAGTCCGTTGAGCATCCGACTTCGGCTCAGGTCAGGATCTCGCGGATCACGAGTTCAGCCCTGCATCGGGCTCTGTGCTGATGGCTCGGAGCCTGGAGCCTGCTTCGGATCCTGTGTCTCCTTCTCTCTCTGCCCCTCCCTCGCTCACACTCTGTCTCTCTCTTTATCTCTCTCAAAAATAAATTAACATTAAAAAAAAAAAGTGTTTTATTCCCAGACAGGCATTTTAGCAGATTAGAAACGAACAAACAAAAACACCCTGCCACTGAAGCAACGCCTCTCTCTTTCTATATATTATATGTGAGTATATATGTGAATGACATGACACATACACCTATATTTATACGCATACACAAATATGTAAATAAAGACATGGATTAAAATATTTCAAAGATGCGTTTCTAAATGGCTTACTGGTCCAAGATATGGCTGATGCCATTATGCAAATAAACATAATAATAGAAAAATAGATTTTATCCTAAAATGTATCCCAATATTAGACACAACAATGTAAGAATCAACATTTTTCTCACTTTGCAGAATGAGGTACCCTGAAAGCTGACCAATGTCACCTGGGCGTGTTTTCTACTCCTGTACTCCACTTTTAGAGACAGAAAGAGACGCCCAGAAATCATATGACATCTTAAAGACTGTATCAGTCTCCAGCTGTCTTATCCAATACTCTGTCTAATAACTGGAAAAATAGATGTTTGGAACTACTTCCCCCCTCCCTCCTCTTTGTTTCCTCCCCTCTGTCTACTGTTGAAGGAAGCAAGCAATGACTTGGGTTTTCCTAATACTCTAACTAGAATCATTTGCTAAAATGATGTTACGGTTCATGGAATTGCGAAGTTAATTGGATTTCGACTCCACTTAAATTACTTTTAGGAGACCAATCTCTTGGTCAAAGAGGAAACAAGTAAGTAGTCTCCAGAACTACAACTTGGATATTTAAGTGACGTCATAACACAGAACCAGCAGATTATTAGAAAATGACACGTTGATAATTATCCCTTAATTCATGGATTATGGATCCATTGACCTTAAGGAAAAAAAATACAACAGATATGCCTGCGAAACGCATCCAAAACTCACAAGGTGAATGAAACAAAAAGAAGATGATGGCTGTGTTTTTGTGTTGAAAAAATATCAAATCCCAAAACGACAAATTTTTGCTTGCTGCCTTCACAAAAGAATCGACTGCCACGTTTGTTCAACTCTTTTGTGTATGGAAAATGGTCTTTCTAAAAATAAAAAAACAAAAAGACCTACAAGCAGCTTAATTTCTATATACACCAACCACCCTGATAAAAGAACCAGGATTTTTTTTATATATACGCTTAGCATTTAAGAGAAATGGTATGATGATGGTGTTTATTAGCGTGAATAATAGATTTCACAAGAGTAGATGATCAAAAGCTGATATTAAAGGACAGACTATTATTTGAATTAGCCTTAAAAGAAGGACATGGCATGAGAATAAAAAGTAAGTACAAACGTGGAGAGTTTAATTGGCAATGTTATAAAATGCACTAAAAGGAGAAATGACAAGGAAGCAGGAAGACTGTCTAGGGAGCCACTTTAGTGGTCCCAGACCTGATGAGGGCCACCGTAATAGTCTGACAAGCAGTAACAAGAGCTTACAATAAAGTGGCAGAGGACAGAGATGGAGAGTTGGAGGCAGAGGTGGAGGAAAGTCAGGGATGAGAGAGACTATGGACGCAAAATGGACAAGAATTGAAATCTAATTGGGTTCAGGAGGTGAGAGAAAGAAAGATATCAAAGATGACCAAGAATTTTAGGATTTGCGAAAGGTCGTATCATACATCGTTTAGGGTCTAAGAAAGCCCTCAGAGTTCGTCTGGCATGATCTAGTATCACAAAGGTGAAATTTAACTCCTAGAGAGTTTAGGTAATCCACTCAAGGCCACACAGCCCTTAGTGACAGTTAGACTAGAATCCCAAAATGTTCATACATGCTTACAAACTTGGAGAAGTTATCAAGAGAAATAACCAACCTAAGGGAGAGCACATTTAAAACAAACGTAAAAGTGGGGCGCCTGGGTGGCTCAGTCAGTTAAGCGTCCAACTTTGGCTCAGGTCATGATCTCGCGGTTCGGGAGTTCGAGCCCCGCATCAGGCTCTGTGCTGATGCCTCGGAGCCTGGAGCCTGGAGCCTGCTTCAGATTCCTTGTCTCCCTCTCTCTCTGCCCCTCCCCTGCTCGTGCTCTGTCTCTCTCTCTCTGTCTCTAAAAAATAAGTAAATGTTAAAAAAATGTTTTTAATTAAAAAAATAAATAAATAAAACAAACGTAAAGGTAAAGACAGCAACAACAACAAGAAAGGATTTCATTTTGCACATGCGTACGACATACGACAGGTGTGGCAACTCCATCTCCATACGCTTTTCTCTGGAAGCTACTCTATGAATCACCTACTGTTATCATCCCCATTCACACGTGTGAAGACTGAGACCTACAGAGGCTAAGTCACTTTCCCCCAATCGTAAAGCTAGTAAGGGCAGAGTCTGGGTACCAACCCAGACACTCTGACTCCACAAAGTATGCATTCTCATTCACACACTGATGATTGCGGACCCTGGTCGGGACCGCTCCTGTAAGCCCAATAATTACACATCCGCCCACCTCTTGTCATTTCCTTCTAGATGTCTCTTCAGTCACTGGTGTGCTGGAGCCAGGCTACCCTGGCTCATGAGGGCTCGCTGTAAGCATCTCTTCATAACTCCACGTTCAAGGCCGTCGTGCGATGGCTAGGCTGAAATCCACCACGATGAGAGTTTTTACACTCCGGAAATTGGCCAACGCTACAAATTCAGGGATTTTTTTTTTCTTCTTCTTTTTTTTGGAGAGCCAGTTGCTAATCATTTATAAACCACCCCTGCCAAGGTTTCACAAAATTAAGAGTTCAGAACTGAGGCCATGTTGTCCCTACTTCGCCTAACTGGGTTCTCTTGCAGCGAACCCTTGTTTTGTGATGATGGCCACCAGAAGTCTGGTTCATGGTTAAGTATGCAATCTCGCCTCCCGTATTCTTATCACCAATACGTCTTCAGCGTCATCTCCTAAATGTTCCTCGGTTGTATCCATTTCTATCCACATCTACCTTGCCATGGCCCCTGTTCACAATTCCTCCAAACTAACGGTCTACTCAACATTTTCCCTATGTCCGAACTCTCTCTCCCCCACAAGGTAGCCAGTGTGTTTAAGAACACAATTCTGGGGCGCCTGGGTGGCTCAGTTGGTTGGGCGACCGACTTCAGCTCAGGTCGTGATCTCACAGTTTGTGGGTCGGAGCTCCGCATCGGGTTCTGTGCTGACAGCTCGGAGCCTGGAGCCTGCTTCCGATTCTGTGTCTCCCCCTCTCTCTACCCCTCCCCTGCTCACGCTCTGTGTCTCTCTGTCTCTCAATAATAAATAAACGTTAAAAAAAAAATTTTTTTTTTTTTTTTTTTTGAAAAAAGAACACCATTCTGATCAGGTCACTCTCTTTCGTGATTTCCCATTGTTTCTGGGTCAAGCTCAAACTCCTCACTTGGCCTTGAGTCCTTGCCTGGCCCGTCTCTGCCTCCCTCTCCCTGTCTCACATCCAACTCCCCCCTCTTCTCTGCGCCCACCTTCCTTCACGTCATTTCACTGTGTTCCTGCCATGCCCAGAGCCATACACGCGATTCCTTCTGCCTCTTTCTTCTCTTCCTCCCCATTTAATAAATGCCTATTCATCCTTCAAACCTCAGCTTGATGTTACTTCTTCAAGAAAACATCTCTGACCGCTCAGATTTGGTCTCATGTCTTCATTACATAGTCACAGAGCATCCGCTGTACTCTTCCCACCAAAATGCACCCATGAGGGCAGGTGGCGGGGTCCATCTCAGTCAACAGTCTGTTCTCAATAGCAAACGCAGTAACTTACATGTATAATGGGGGCTTGGTAAATATTCAATGAGCAAATACACTTTCAGTGAATGAAGACCGTCTTTTTATTCTTCTGCTCACTCATAAAGAGTAATCCATCAAGATCCCTGGACCAGATTTTGAGGTGAGACTAGGCCACAGAGACAGTTTCAGCGTAGATGTTTCCTACATCTGAAATAGAAACAATATAAAAATAGCAGAAGTATAGCCACGATAACCACCTGTGGACCCAGAAAATCAGGGTTAAGCGGATTATTCAATTAATGGTGGATTTGACAACTTAAGTGCCAAAAACAACACTCAACTCCTGACCAAACACATGGTAACAGAAGTGAATAAGGACCCACACCTGAACCACATTCAAATAACCGGAAACATTTCCATTTCTTACTCCTGTAAGACTCCCCGGAAAGAACAAACTCAAGATAGGATGTCACAGGGCAATTCTAGAAAAAAAAAAAAATCCCATCTTTGAATCCAGATGAATGTGCTTTATAACACTCTCAGGGGCATTCCAGAAATATAAAATCCAGAGAGGTTCTGGAAGGACTTGATGGGGTTACTCAAAGTGTGAGCTATCTCAATACCTATGGATAGGGGGAGCACCCCATCCCTGACTGTTGACATTTCTCCCCAGAATTTGTTAGAATTCAATCTCCCACATCATTGTCAGTGATTTTGAATGTATAAAAGAGATAATACTAATAACACCAACAATCATAACTTCTATTTTTCGTAATGAGTAGACCAGAACCAACCATTCCAACTATCTTTTTTAAAATTTTTAATGTTTATTTACATTTTAGAGAGAGAAAGACAGAGACAGAAACTGTGTGTGAGCGGCGGAGTGGCGGAGAGAGAGGGAGGCACAGAATCCGAAGCGGGCCCCAGGCTCCGAGCTGTCAGCACAGAGCTCGACGCAGGGCTCGAACTCATGAACCGCAAGATCATGACCTGAGCCGAAGTCGGACGCTCAACTGACCGAGCCACCCAGGCGCCCCTCATTCCAGCTATTTTTCCATCCAACTACACATTTCAGCCACACAGTAGTGACACACACTACTATTATTCTAATTTTACAGATGAGTCAATATGCATAAAGAGGTTGTCATTGACTCGAGGTCACTCGGTTTTCCCAAGGTTGCATGAATCTAGATGAAGCCAAAATCTCAACCCAGGCATGCCAGCTGCAAAGCCCGTATTCTTTGTCACTGCACTATAGGACCTCATCTCCTTTAGAAGCTATCTAGAACCAAACGGAAGTTTACTCAATCAGCCCGAACGTGGACATGCGTGAGGAAGAAAGCAAGGATCTTTCAATCCTACAACCTTTGTGTTATAACCTGGCGTGAAAGGGATCTGCAAAGCCTGTTTGGTTGAATGCTATCATTCCCACGATCTTTCCTTTCTTTGCCCATGCTCCATTCTCCACCCCTGTGATGTTAGAGTCTCCTGGTAAAGTGGCTGGAAATCAACTGCTCGGACACACAGAGAAATACGGATGTGCTACCCCCTGGATGCTTGGACGAAAATGGCAGGAGAACGGGAAAAACTGATGCCGTGGACAGTCAAGGAGCTCCTCTTCTGGACCCCTCGCGGCAGGTACAAGGCAAACGTAGCCAGGGGTCGGCCGCCTCTCCCTTTCCTTAGTTGAATCATTTCAGGAGTGAACTACACGCATCGTTAAAATATCCACTGAGGGGTGAAAGGAATGGCATGATCGTATGGGCCTTGGAAAGGTCTCTGCTTTCCCCCATGCATTTTAAAGTCGAGCTGGCTGTCTTCGGAGTAGTCTCTTTTGCGGGCCAAAATGCTTATGTGTTTTGAAGAAAATGACGTGTGTTCGGCTTTGTAGTTTTACTAAACATTTCACAGCATAAACGACAGTCTTTTAAAGATGTAACTACAATTGAGATGCCTAGAGAGGAGAAGCAGCAGAGATGGCTAGCGTGGGCAGGCTCCAAAGCTTTGAGCATGACGTTCAGGCTGCAGAAGGATCAGAGGAAGCCACTGGAGTTAACAGAAGCGTTATTTACAGAGGCAATAAAACGCATGATGCCGATATCCATGCCAATGGTCAGGTCCAACACTTGCCTACCCTTTTTTCCAGTGCATTTTTGGTAACAGCCAGAGGGTCTGGCTGAGGGGGATGTTACTTCCGGCTCTGGGTTCACTAGAAATACACATATCTGGGGGCACACGTGCCTCATCGGACGCGCCTGTGGACGAAATGCATCCGAAGACCCGCCAGTCTTGGGATCACATCCACTAGACAGTTGCACATTTTAAGGCCACAGCGCTTTTCAAATAAATTTCCAGTAGGAAATAGGGTAAAGGAGCAGGGTTTCTCATCTTCTGATTCGGTGATAAGAATGCGTTCTCACCCACTAGAGAGCTCCAAGGTAACACCCGATGACTTTTACGGCCTGAGCCTCCGGGTCACAAGGACTCCCAGAATTTTGCCCTGTTTCATTTCGTGTGTTCATCTTTTCAGCAAGACTCCCAGCCCCTCCTGTGTCACCCACCTGCTCGCAGGGGGAGAAGGCCCTTCCTCTGCTTTTGATGTGTTTGCTAGGGGGGGAGATGATTCACTCAGTATCCCCTCTCATTCCTGCATTTCCTCCAACTACCTCCCCTCTCTGCCTTGGGCTTTGTCGGTTCCTCTCTCCCTACACTGCATCTCTTTTAGTTCCAAAAATAGATCATTCAATTTAGGAAGAACAATTAACTGGGATGAAAAAAAAAAAAATCTGAAGTATGGGGAGGCATTTCAGCTTCTCCATCAGGCATGAAGTAATTGGCAAATGCTACGGCAGTGTCTTTACTAGGGATGCTGGTTCATGCTTCTGGGTGAGCTTCAGGGAAATCGCGGACTCAGAAAGGTCAGACTCAGTTTCTGTGCTTCCACAGCCCCTCCCCGGTGAGCTCCGCACACGTCACAGAACAATGACACAGAGAACAGACCCCATGGCTGTGATTTCACTGGTGTCTGCACCAGATCTGCCCCCTAAAGAGACCTTGGATGTTTTGCATGATTTCTTACCCAGCAGAAGCTTATTATCTTCCGGTGCATTGACCTGTCCCTTGAAAACTAATATATCTGGAACATTCTAATGCCTCCAAGGGAATTTTCATTCGAAAGGGCAGTCATCTTAGGGCAATGTCTCTCAAAGTGTGATCTTTGGAAATACCTGAATCAGAGTCACCTGGGATCTTTGTTAAGAAGGCACATTCCCAGCCCACTTCTCAGACAGAATATCCGGGTGACGCTAATGTGCACTGATGTTCGAGAAATGCTAACTTATGGATTCTTTATAAAGGCAGAGCCAAGTTTAGAAAGTTATAGAGCCTCTAGAGTAGTGGTTCCCTCAACAGAGGTAATTTCGCCTGCTAGGGAGTCACAACTGGAGGTGTGTGTGTGTGGTCGGGGGGAGGGGGGGTTACTGGCACCGAGCAGGAAGAGACCAGAGACGGTGCTAAGTACCTACAGTGTGCAAGACAAGCATCCACAACAAAGAATTATCCAGCCCCAAATGCCAGCGGTGTTGACAGAGAGCAACCCTGCCAGAGAGAGATGGGTATTTCTGATCCCAACTTGGAATTCAACTGGGAATTCAGTTGGGATCAATTCAGTCGCTACACCAGGAACCCCAAGAGTTTCTTAATGCCAGGGTGAATGTTTTTCAAACTGCAAATCATTAAATCAGTTAAGTGTAGCCTACGGCCAATTTACAACTACGTGGATGGAACTAGAGGGTATTATGCTAAGCAAAGTTAGTCGGTCAGAGAAAGACAAATAAATATCATGATTTCACTCATATGAGGACTTTAAGAGACAAAACAGATGAACATAAGGGAAGAGAAGCAAAAATAATATAAAAACAGGGGTGGGGACAAAACAGAAGAGACCCATAAATATGGAGAACAAACAGAGGTCTACTGGAGGGGTTGTGGGAGGGGGTAAGGGCTAAATGGGTAAAGGGCATTAAGGAATCTACTCCTGAAATCATTGTTGCACTGTATGCTAACTTGCATGTAAATAAAAAAAAATAATTAATTAAAAAAATCATGGTGTAGGTAAATAGAATAGAATAGAATAGAATAGAATAGAATAGAATAGAAAGGTGTAGCTTATGGCCAGCGTTTTTGTTTTTTGTTTTTAATGAAATGAGATGGGGGAATCCGTGTGGCTCAGTCAGCTCAGCATCTGACTGTTGATTTCGGCTCAGGTCATGATCCCAAGATCCTGGATCAAGCCTCAAGGAGCGCCTTGCACTGGGTGCACAGCCAGCTAAAGATTCTCTCTCTCCCCTCCTCTGCCTCATCCTTGCTTGTGCTCTCTCAAAAATGAGTAAAGAAATAAAAATGGAATGAGATGGAAGACAAAAGGAGAGAAAAGAATCGGATATATCTGAGTGTATCACTCATAGTAAAGGTATTATTTCATGTAATTTTTATTTCAGTTGCATTTCTGACCTTAACACATAAAAGAGGATGTAAGGGGCACTTGGGTGGCTCAGTAGGTTAAGCGTCCGACTTCGGCTCAGGTCATGATCTCACGGTTCCTGAGTTCGAGCCCCGTGTCGGGTTCTGTGCTGACAGCTCAAAGCCTGGAGCTTGCTTCGGATTCTGTGTCTCTCTCTCTCTCTCTCTCTCTCTCTCTCTGCCCCTCTCCCATTCACGCTCTGTCTCTCTCTCAAAAATAAACACAGGGGCGCCTGGGTGGCGCAGTCGGTTAAGCGTCCGACTTCAGCCAGGTCACGATCTCGCGGTCCGTGAGTTCGAGCCCCGCGTCGGGCTCTGGGCTGATGGCTCAGAGCCTGGAGCCTGTTTCCGATTCTGTGTCTCCCTCTCTCTCTGCCCCTCCCCCGTTCATGCTCTGTCTCTCTCTGTCCCAAAAATAAATAAACGTTGAAAAAAAAAATTAAAAAAAAAAATAAATAAACACTAAAAAAATTAATTAAAACAGGATGTAAAATATGTTCCTCCTTTATATATCTTTACTACTAAATATGTTACATTTCCGCAAAAGCATAGAAACCACAAATGTGTCACCTAATGAATTATCACCAACACTGTGTAACTATCACCTAGGACAAGAAATAGGATTCAGTTGCCCAGAGCCCTTCTGTACCCCATTCCCATCACAATTCCCTTTCTCCGCACTGAACATAGCAATTATCCTTTTATGATAACCACACCTCTTCATTTTTCGTATAATTTTTAAGTGTATATCTCAAGTTTCATTGAGATTTTCAGTTTGAATTTCATATAAATGGTATTCTACTTTTTTAAAGTTTATAATTTTTGAGAGAGAGAGAGAGAGAGAGCAGGGGAGGGGCAGAGAGGGAGGGAAACACAGAATCCAAAGTGGGCTCCAGGCTCTGAGCTGTCAGCACAGAGCCCGACGTGGGGCTGGAACCCACCAACGCCAAGATCGTGACCTGAGCCAAAGTTGGACGCTTAACAGACTGAGCAACCCAGGCACCCTGTGAATTGTTTTCAACGTGGGGCTATGATGCATAATGCAGATATGAACATTCTTGTACGTCTGCTGGTACACATTAAGGTGTGTGCAATTTTTTTAGCGTTTATTTTTGAGAGAGAGACAGAGCTTGAGTGGGAGAAGGGCAGAGAGAGAGAGAGAGAGAGAGGGAGGGAGACACAGAATCCGAAGCAGGCTCCGGGCTCTGAGCTGTCAGCACAGAGCCCGACACGGGGCTCGAACTCAGGAACTGTGAGATCATGACCTGAGCCGAAGTCGGACGCTTAACCTACTGAGCCACCCAAGTGCCCATGCGTGCACCATGTTAAATATGTATTTAAAAGTAAAATTGTTGAATCTTAAGGTGTGTGCATATTTGGCTTTAGTAAACGATGCTTCCAAAGTATGTGTAATAACTGACACTCCCACCCAGAGAGTATGAGAGCTCCAACTTCCCCACATCCTCTGTGTACTTGTCTGTATTTTAAATAATAGACATTCTAGAAGTTATGTACTGGTGTCATATTGAAGTTTTAATTTCTCATTCCCCAATTGGTAAGAAGATTGAGCATGTTTTCGTATGTTTACAAACCATTTCGATGGTGACACTCCTGTTTAAGTTTCTTGACTATTTTTATATTGGATAGTCTTTCTTTTTTATTGATTTGTAGGGATTTTAAAATGATTTTATTTTCGTGGGGCACCTGACTGGCTCAGTGGGTAGAGCATGCAACTCTCTATGTCAGGGTTGTGTGTTTGAGCCCCATGTTGGGTAGAGAATACTTAAAAATAAAATCTTTAGAGGCACCTGGGTGGCTCAGTCGGTTCAGGGTCCAACTTTGGCTCAGGTCATGATCTCACGGTTTGTGAGTTCGAGCCCCACGTCGGGCTCTGTGCTGACAGCTCAGAGCCTGGAGCCTGTTTCCGACTCTGTCTCCCTCTCTCTCTGCCCCTCACTCACTCACACTTTGTCTCTCTGTCTCTCTGTCTGTTTCTCTCTCAAAAATAAATAAACATTAAAACAATTTTAAAAAAAAGATTGTGTCTTGGAGTGGGGAGGAGAATTATGTCATTTGTAGTTTTTTATAGACGATTTTGACCAGATTAAGAATACTTTCTTGGTATTCCTAGTTTATAAAAAGCTTTCAAAATGAATGCATGTTGGATTCTATTATGCGCCTTTACTACATCAATTAACACTATTATTTTGCTCCTTTATTCGGCTGACATGCCACACCGTATTGATATTTTAATATTATACTAACCCTGTCTTACTGAAATAAACTCAACTCATTCAGAATGTGTACCCTTTTTACATGTTGAGTGATTTGATGTATTAATAGTATAACTTGTTTGGGATTTTTACATCTGGAAGGGGCAGGTCTATCAATTTTATTCCTCACGATATCTTTGCAGATTATCGATATCGAAGTTATCGTGGCTGTAAAGTGCTACTTTTTTTCCCAGTTCTGTGAAGGAGTATGTATAAGACTGTTGGTCTTTGTCCTTTAAATACTATCCAGAAACAAAACGGTAAAGCATGCTGAACTTGGAACTTCTTTTGTGGAAAAGTGTTTAATTAGATTCAATTTGTTTGAACCGCTACAGGACTTCACACATTCTCGATTTCACTCCCGTGGCCACTCGAGCAAATTCGATTTACTAGAAACGTGTTACTTCATTATTGACAAACTTATTCCCAAGATCCTCTTACTATCATTTCAGTGGCTACAGAACCTACATGCATGGCACTTTTTGAAATTTCTGACAGGGTTCTTTGTGACTTCTTCCTTTTCTTCTGATCGCTCTTGCTAGAAATGCATCCCTTGTATTAGGCTTTTTAAATATCGGATCTATCAGTTGTTAAGAGAAAGGGGTTAAAAGTCTCTGCCCAAGATTATGCATTTGTTCATTTCTCCTTGTAGTTCGAAAAATATGTTTTTAATAAATTTTGCAACTGTATTATTATCTGCCTACAAATCTAGAACCACTGAGTATCTATTTGGAAAAAATTAAGTTGGATCCATATCTCAAATACATATCAGGATAACTAACCAAAAAAAAAAAAAATGCTTTGCAAGATAATGGGAACAATGCTTTATACTCTCCGTATAAAAGCTTCCTAGACTATTTTGAAATTCCTAGAACTCCTAAAATAAAATATTGATAAATTTGACTATATAAAATAAAACTTTTCTGTATAGCAAAAAACACCGTAAGTAAAACCAAAAGGTAAATGAAAAACTGGAAGAAAGTATTTGCAAATTATATCATAAGGATTAATTTCTCCAAATATAAAAGCCTCCTGCAGATCAATAATAATCTAAAAGAAAATGAGCAAAGGATATTAATAAGGAATTCAACTAAAAAGAAATACAAATGGCTTAAATCTGAGCTATCACACTCAGTCCATTTATTATATGAAAACTACAAATTAAGTACACACCAAGATATCATTTTTTGAACCATCAGTTTGGCAAAGATCACAAAGATTTAATGTAAGCTCTACATATATATATTTTTAATGTAATATATATATTAATGTAAGCTCTACATATATATATATATATGAAACAATACTATATACTGATATAAAATAATCTTTATATAGATCAGTAAAATGCACAAAGTGCAGAACAGTATGTATGCTTTGCCATTATTGTGTAAAAAGAGGTAATATATAGGGGCGCCCGGGTGGCTCAGTCGGTTAAGCATCTGGCTCTGGGTTCCGGCTCAGGTCACGATCTCCTGGTTTGTGAGCTTGAGCCCCGAATCGGGCTCTGCCTTGTTCCTGATCTCAACGTGGGGAAATGGGGTTCCCACTCAACACCAAAGAAGTCTTGGAAGCCAGCAGTGTGTCCGAGAACGGAATTCCGACACTCCGTACCCGGAGAGAGCATCAGATCCCCTAGGCTGGGGGCTCAGGTCCGCAAGACCCCCCACTGCCCACCCCACGCACCGCTCACAAGTCACAGGCTGCAACCCGGGCTCCCCACCCAGCGCCCAGGGTCCGGAGGGCCCAGCCGCCTCCTCCTTAGCTCCTTTCCGTTTGCTAGAGTGGCTCTCAGAAGTCAGGGAAACACTTCCTCACACTTACCAGTAAAGGGTGTGCTGGTGAATCACCGGTTAGATGAAGATGCCAGGGGCAAGGTCTGGGGAAAGGGCGCAGGGGCTTCCAGACTTCTCCAGCCACCACTCCTCCTGAGCCTGCTCGCGTTCACCAACGCAGCTCTCCCAACCCGGTCCTCTTGGGTTTTTCGAGAGGCTTCATTGACTAAGTCATTGGCCCATTGGCTGGTTCCGCCTCCAGTCCCTCTCCCCTCCCCAGCTCCCCAGGGTCCAGGTCCTGAGGTCAGGAGGTTGCAAGGTCAGACTAAAAGTTGCAACCCTCCAGTAACTAGGTCTGCTCTTTGGGCAACCAGTCCCACCCTTGGGTGGGGTCCAAATGTCACTTTCATTTATATGATAAAAGGCACCTTTATCACTCTCAGGAATTTCCAAGGGTCTGAGGGGCTGTGAGCCCGGAACTGTGGATGAAGACCAAATATATACGTGAGAAATATATTTTGGTCATCTGAATGGCCAAATAGATATTTCTTAAAAATCACACTATTGCAGAAGCTAAAACAAGGAACAAGTTATTTAACTACATGATTCAGAGCGCCTGGGTGGCTCATTCAGTTAAGCCTGCGATTCTTGGTTTCTGCTCAGGTCATGATCTCATGATTCATGGGATCAAGCCCCACATCCAGCTCTACGCTGACAGCACAGAACCTGCTTAAGATCCTCTCCCAATCTCTCTCTGCCCCTCCCCGACTTGCTCTATCTCTGTCTCTCTCAAAATAAATAAAATAAAATAAAAATGTTAAATAAATAAATAAATAATAGCAATTGAGGGGTGCCTGGGTGGCTCAGTTGGTTAAACGTCCAGCTCTTGATCTCAGCTCAGGTCTTGATCGCAGGGTCCTGAGTTCAAGCTCTGTGCTGGACTGGAAGCCTACTTTAAAAAAAAAAAAAAAAAAAAAAAATGATGGGCGCCTGGGTGGCGCAGTCGGTTAAGTGTCCGACTTCAGCCAGGTCACGATCTCGCGGTCCGTGAGTTCCAGCCCCGCGTCAGGATCTGGGCTGATGGCTCAGAGCCTGGAGCCTGTTTCCGATTCTGTGTCTCCCTCTCTCTCTGCCCCTCCCCCGTTCATGCTCTGTCTCTCTCTGTCCCAAAAATAAATAAACGTTGAAAAAAAAAATTTTTTTTAAATAAAAAAAAATGAGGGGCGCCTGAGTGGCTCAGTCAGTTAAGTGTCGGACTTTGGCTCAGGTCATGATCTCACAGTTCGTGGGTTCAAGCCCTGCGTCCGGCTCTGTGCTGACAGCTCAGAGCCTGGAGCCTGCTTCAGATTCTGTGCCTCCCTTTCTCACTGCCCCTCCCCTGCTCGCACTCTGTCTCTCTCTGTCTCTCTCAGAAATAAATAAACGTTAAAAAAAATTTTTTTTTTAAATGAAAGCAATTGAGAAATTATAACCTGTAGAGGCTGCTTTTAGACAACAGGCTTGAGCAATGAAAAGTAGAAAGGGCTCACAGTGACCACCTGGCTGAATACACACAGGCCCATCAGGCCACCCACCCCAAAATATCCACGGACCCTAACTGACCAATGGGCTACTTACAACCAGACACAGTTTCCAAAAAAGGGGAAGATTCCATGTGCCATACCTCCTCACCTTCCCCCAAGCCCCGGGTTTTTTAAAGTTTATTTACTTATTTTGAAAGAAGAGGGAGAGGTAGGGACAGAGAGATTGGAGAGAGACTCCCAAGGAAACGCCTCCACGCTGTCAGTGCAGAGCCCGATGCAGGGCTCGAACTCATGAACTGTGAGATCATGACCTGAGCTGAAATCAAGAGTCAGATGCTTAACAGATGGAGTCACCCAGGCGCCCCAACCCTCCCCCTTTAGAAACGGCCCTGACCCACTGCCTCATGAAAGACAGCCTCTCCTTTGCTGTCCTGCTCACGGCTCCCTTGAAATATATTCAATAAACTTCTGTCTCCTTTGGTCTGTCTTGAATGAATTCTTTCACGGCCCTTCCAGCACTTGGGATTCTCTCTCTTCCTCTCTCTGCTCCTTTCCTGTTCATGCTCTCTTTCTCTCAAAATAAATAAATAAACATTAAAAAAAAAAAAAAAGAAGGAAAATGAAGAGAAAAGTTCTGCATACTGAATGAGAAGACCTCAGCTTCCTTCTCCTACCTCACTTTCAGAATGCCAGCATAAAAGCTTGAGATCCCCCAGATAAAACTTGAAAAATTATTCTCTGGAAAAAAATGGATTAGCTTTTAGTTCAGGTGAAAAATCAAGTTTTGAGAGTTCCCAACAAAAGACCGATATGATGAGCCTGATCATCGTCGGAAACCCACCAGTCAATGAGCCAACCCCACACGGTTTTCAATCAACAGCCTAGAGCTTTCACTCATAAATGCAAACAGAGAGACAAAGCCCCCAGCTCCAACTAGCCCATGCAGTAGAGACCAACACAAACAAATATAAAAAAGACATTTAGAGAAAAAGATAACTCATAGAACATAAAAAACTTAAAAATAATAAGTATTGTACTCAATATCTTCACAGAGATTAAAAAGAGGAATTTTATAAGGTGAAGGAAAATCCTACCATAAAAAGGTAATAGAGAATAAGAAAGAATCCTTAGGAATTAACAAAATAATAGACATAAAGAGGTCACCTGGGTGGCTCAGCTGGTTAATTTTCTGACTCTTGGGCTCAGGTCATGATCTCATGGTTTGTGGAATCAAGCCCCAAGTCAGGTTCTGCACTGATCAGTGCTGAGCCTTCTTGGGATCCTCTCTCTCCCTCTCTCTGCCCCTCCCCCATTTGCGAGCATATGCTCTTTCTCTTTCTCAAAATAATTGAATAAACTTAAAAAAAAAATAAAGAAAAAGAAATAGAGTCAATAGAAGACTTGGAAAAGTTAAAGAAATCTCCATAAAAGATAAAGCAAAAAACAAATAAACAAATAAGCTAAGGAAATTAATATGGAAGGAAAGGGCAGCAAGGGATGGGAGAGGGGGCGGGTTTAAAGGCTCAACCAAGAGGTAAAACACCAAACACACAAAAAGTTCCACAAAGAGAGAATAAATAGGAAGAAATCATCAAAGAAGTGGAAAGTCTATTTCTTCTTTCTACACTATTTACTCCTGGCCACCAAACTGGGGAAGAGGGTTTCCCACGCCATCCAATTCTCTAACTCTCTATTCCAACCCAGTGTCCTCCAACTCAATTCAATTCTAACACTATTTACCCTGGATTAGCATCAGATCCCAAAAGTTAAGGACGCAGCCCTATAAACTACTTCCCACTTGAGACACCAATCACAGGTTGTCACCTGTGCTTCTGACCGATCAGCTATAAATCAGGGTTCCATGATGCCTTCCTTGGGTTTCACTTTGTAGGTGTGACTGATTAAATCATTGGCCATTGCTGGTTAAGTCGAGTCCCAGTCCTTCTTCCCTCCCCAAAAGTAGGAGTTGGGCCTGAACCCTCTAATCCAAAGATGGTTTCCCTGGCAACCAGCTCCCTCTCCTCCTTAGGGTCTTTCCAAAAGTTTGCCTCATTAACATAACTTCAGGTGTGGTTGAAATAGGCTCTTATGAATAACAAAACCTCTCCTTCCACCTTCCTCTATATCTGCCCCCACCTCCCCCACTCCACTTTTATAGCCCTTATCACTTGGGAAAATGCAAGGGTTGTAGGAGCTCATTGTCAGGAAGAGGAGAGAAACCAAGAACACTTTTCTTATCACAAACCACAATTTCACAGAAATAATACCGGAAAACTTCCCAGAACTGAAGGATGTAAGATTCCTGGTTCCAAGGGCCTAATGAATGACCACGACAATGAATGAATAACAAAATAATAGGAGATTAATACATAAAGTCTTAATTGAAAAACAAAATCAGTAACTTAAGTGTGGGTATGCTACTTAGAAATAGGGAAATACAGGGGCGCTTGGGTGGCTCAGTAGGTTAAGTGTCCGACTCTTAACTTAGGCTCAGGTCATGATCTCACAGCTCATGTGATTGAGCCCAGCATCTGGCCATGCGCTGACAGCATGGCATTCTCTCCCTCCCTCTCTCTGCCACTTCCCTGCTCCCACTCTCTGTCTCTCTCTTCAAAGTAAAGAAATACACATTGAAAAAAAAAAAAAAAGAGAGGGAAATATTAAAAAATACCAGAAGGAACAGCTATCATTACTGATTATGGCTGCTTCTGGGAGGTGGGATTCTGGTGAAAGGGGAAAGAGGACTAATGCTGGGGGTTAACAGCCTTGAAATTCAATTTGACATTTGAAACTATGTAGATGTTACTTTGATTTTTTTTAAGAAGAATTAATTGTAAAAAAAATACAACTCATTAGGGGCGCCTGGGTGGCGCAGTCGGTTAAGCGTCCGACTTCAGCCAGGTCACGATCTCGGGTCCGTGAGTTCGAGCCCTGCATCAGGCTCTGGGCTGATGGCTCAGAGCCTGGAGCCTGTTTCCGATTCTGTGTCTCCCTCTCTCTCTGCCCCTCCCCCGTTCATGCTCTGTCTCTCTCTGTCCCAAAAATAAATAAACGTTGAAAAAAAAAAATAAAAAAAAAATACAACTCATTTAAGATATGATGCACTTATGTCAAGAAGTCCTTCTAGAAATTTGTTTAAACTCCAAACATATGCTTGAGTTCGAATGCAAGAATTACCTTGCCAGTCTGGTGGCAGACTCATTTAATAGCGTGTGTCTCAGTGAACTCTAGATATAGACCGATTTTAATAACCTTAATAAGTTGCACAGCACATTACTAGTAAGTTGCCCTTAATTTTTACAAAAATGCTCATTTATGGAATTGCCTATTATTCTGTAAGAGCTGAGGAAGTATCCTCCCTTTTTGGATTACTTCCTGGCTAATCAGAAAAATTCTTGCAGCACAATCTTGAGCCATGATTATAATTTGAATATGAGGTAGCTTCTCCTAACTATCTAAGATTTTTCAGAGATTCTAAGAGTTTATCCACTCACTAAATATTATTGAAACATATTGTAAGACACACACTTTGCTAGATGTTAAAGATAATAGAGATTAGAGTCTAATAATATGACTAGTGTCCCAGAGATTCTAGTGAATCTAGGCTTGAATTAAGGTCTCCAGGTTGTTACAGATATCTGAGACATTTCAAGTTGTGGTTCAAAACTACAAGTTTGTCATAGAAACCTGGGAGGGTTCAAGGTGTCCCACCATTTGGAAGTTTGAAAATAGACAGTTACTCAGCAAAAAGGGACCTGCGGAAGATCTTGCTAGTTATCTGTCCATAGGCATCCCCACCCCCACCCCCCACTTTTTCTTGCTAAGAGAACCCCGACTTTGTGGTCAAATGTACCAGTGCCAGGAGACGAGACATAACGTGCTTGACCAACGGGACAATTGTGTTTCAGACTTTTAGAGCCTCCCCTGCAGCTAAGGTAGTCACATGACCATTTCTGACCAATAATCTTCAGCTGAAGCCTATTGTGGGATTTCTGGGAAGGTTGTTGTCTACCTGATAAAGGAAGACAGACAGGACTGGGAACTGCTGATTCTCCATTTCCTTCTGTCTTAACGTGGATGTAGGAACGAGAGCTCCAGCAGCTGCCTTGTTACGAAGAAAATAACAGGCAACACGCAAGGGCTAGTTAAGCAGAAATACAAAAGGGTCTTAGCGTCTAACGTCAGTAAGCATCCAACTCAAAGGTGCAACTGTTCTACTTCTGCTTTGCTGGTATGTAAATAATGAGATCTGTTTCTACCCATAGAACACTTCTGACACCCAATGTGTGAGGATTTTTTCCCCCACATCAACCAATTCTCCAACACCAGATGAGTGTCCTACAATTTGACTCAATTCTGACACTATCTACCTGGAGTTAGTATCAGATCCTGCACGTGAAGGGCTCAGTCCCACAGGACTGTCCTCCCTCCACTTCAGACACCAGTCTAAGTCCTAACCTTCTGTACTTATGGCTGGAAACCAGGCTGGAAATCAGAGATTCCCACAACTTACCCTCAGATGTGATATTTTGCCACAATAGCTCACAGAACTCATGAAGACATTTTACTTCACAAAGGATACAACTCAAGAACAACCAGATGGAGGGGATTTATAAGGTATTGGGGGAAGGGGTGCTCAGAGCTTCCTTGCCCTCTTCAGGCCTACCACTCTCCTAGTACCAACACGTGTTTACCTACCTGGAAGTTCCCTGAACTCCATTTTTTAGGTTGCTCATGGAAGTTCCCTTAGGCAGACATGGCTGAGCATTGGTGACAGACAAATCTTGGATCATTGGTGATTGGCTCAATCTCTAACCTCTCTCCGCTCCACAGAGGTTAGGAGTGGGGCTGGAAGTTCTAGCCTTCTGATAATGCTTGGTCTTTCTGGCAACTAGATCCCATCCTGAACCTATCTGGGGACCTCCAAGCCACCAGCCATCTCCTTAGCATACAAAAAGACTCTCATCGCTCTGGAGATTCCAAGGGTCTTAGAAGATCTTTTGTCACAAACGGGGGAGAGGGAGGGTGCATGCGGGTCACCAAGACCAAATATTACAATGAAAGATATTACTATCACCTCTATCACTCAGGAAATACAAGAGTTTCAGGACCTCTTTGCCAGGAACTTGGGCCAAAGACCAAATATATACATATAATATCACAATATCTCGATAAAAAAGATTAAGCCCCTATTTATTTAAGCCACTCTTACTCTTACTGGATTTTGTCTCACTTGACTCCTAATTGAAACAGGATCTGAATCTCTTGTTTTATAAGTGAGGAAATCCAAGCAAAGATAAATTAAGCAATGTAACAATGTAGCCAATGTCAGCACATCTTGCTGATAGCAGAAATGGGAACAGAATCAAACAGGAATGTGCCAAACCTTACTCTGAAGGAAAAACGGGCTGAGAAATTCATTCGATTGTGTCTCTTTGGTCCTTGTATTTTCTTAGTGGCCCATTTGATATTTGACTATTACAGTTTCTTGAAGAAAAATGAAGTTTCCTCATTGGCAGAATCTTATCACCGTGTGTAGTTAATAGGATTTTTCATTCACCTACCCCTTCTTGGCTCTATCAATATATGTATTTAATATTTCATTCTCTTATATTAGTTAGTTTTTAAAGCTTGCCTTGAGAACTTATTTTCCATCTGTTAAGGGTCCTAAGCATTATAGATTCTTGCTTATCATAACTCTTCAAGGTTGGTATCATAATATTTGTTTTATAGAAGAAGAAAGTGAAGTTCAGGGATACAGTACCATGAATTGTGTTCCCAAAGATATATGTTTTTTGTAAATTTTTTAATGTTTATTTAATTATTTTGAGAGAGAGAGAGAGAGAGAGAGAGAGAGAGGGAGAACAAGCAGAAGAGGGGCAGAGAGGAGAGAGAGAATCCCAAGCAGGCTCTGCACCATCAGCACAGAGTTCAATGAGGGGTTTGAACTCACTAAATACACCTGAGCTGAGATCAAGAGTCCGACGCTTAATAGACTGTGCCACCCAGGTGCCCCCCCCCAAAAAGATATGTTGAAGTCCTTACCCCCCACCCCCACCTGTGAATGTGACTTTATTTTTTGGAAATAGAGTCTTTACATATAGAATCATGTTCAGGTGAAGTCATACTTGATTAGGGTGGACCCTAAATCCAATGTTTGATGTTCTAAATCCAATAACTGGAGAGGGAGCTTTAGAGACACAGAGATCCACACCAAGTGAAGATGATCATGTGGAAAGGGAGGTAGAAATTGGGGTGATGTAGCTACAAGTCGAGGAATGCCAAGCATTGCTAGCGGCCTCCAGAAACTACAGAGTCCAAGAAGGCTCTTCCCTGATGCTTCGGAGGGAGCATGGATGTGCTTGATTCTGACCATGTAGACTCCAGAACTGAGAGAATCAATTTCTGTTTTAAGCCACTTGGCTTGTGATAATTTGTTAGGGCAGCCCAGGAAGCTAATACAAGGGGTTAAATGATTTTCTCCGTATCACACAACTGGAAAGTAGTGGGGCCCACCTGTTAGTGAAGTTGTGCAGTAGAACGGATCAGCTTCACCCACACGTAGAAAGGCCAAATGGCCCCACATTCTTCATTTGTTCCACAAGTCTTGAAGTTCTGATACACTGTCAAGAATACCACGAAGAGCTTTCAAGGAGCTCACCATCTATTACACGGTTCCTAAAAAGCAGCATAAGGTATCATTATCCCCTTCTCTATTTGCCTTAATATCCCTAGAAAATTATTGTTTCTGGTTATAGCCCTTAGTTCTTCAGTCCTGATTTTCTTTCAGTGGTTTACCACGACCATTCCTGTTCCTTGGTTTCAAATGCTTCTATTAAGAAGTCGGCTGTCCATCTTACTGTTGAAAGTAATGTTTGTATTTTCTCTGACCGCTCTTGAGACTTTTTTTTCTTTTCTTTCTTTCTTTTTTTCTTTTATCATGGATTTTTAGCAGTCATACTACCATGTGTCTATGTGTGGTTTTCTTTTAATTTCTCCCATTTGGAGTTCATAGCTATTCTTGAATGTTTGGCTTCATATCTTTCATCAGCTTTGGACATTTGCAGCCAATTTCTTTTCAGATCAGGTTTTGACCTAGTTTATCTCTCATCTCTTTCTGTGACTCCATTTATATGTATATTAGGCCTTGTAACTGTGCTCCATTTATCTCATAGGAGTCTTTCTATGATTTTCATCTTCTTTTGTCTCTGTGTTTCAGGCTGTATAGGATCTACTGGCCTATCTCCTGCTTCATAGACCTCACTTCAGCTATGTCTACTTGGCTGATAAGTGTGTCTATTACATTCCTCATTTTCGTTATTTGATTGTTCAATCCTAGGATTTATGTGTTCATAAATTACGAGCGTCCACTAAAATTCCACACATTTCCTCCCTATTTTTCTTGAATATATAAATCACAGATTTTTTTAAAAAAATTAAACCCAAGTTAGTTACCATATAATGTAATAATGATTTCAGGAATAGAATTTAGTGATTCATCACGTTCATATAACACCCAGTGCTCATCCCAACAAGTGCCCTCCTTAATGCCCATCACCCATTTAGCCCATCCTCCACCCAACACCCCACTAGCAACCCTCAGTTTGTTCTCTGTAGCTAAGAGTCTCACGGTTTACCTCCTTCTCTAAGTCACAGGTATTTTAAAAGCCACGTGCATAAATTTTAATATATGCATAGGGACTTCCTGTGTGCATTTGATTGTGTCCATTGTTTTTCTGAGCTTTTGTGCATTTGGCTTTGTTTACTCGAATGCCTATTAATTTTTCAATAATGGTGAATGCTGCATGTAGAAAATTGTACAGATAATTTGCAATTCCAATTAATGTTCAATACGTCTAGAGAGGATGTACTTTGATTTTTGAGAGGCAGATGGGTAGGGTAGAGCAATTGAATCCAGCCTATAATTGTACTAAATAGAATCTGGATTTGAAGTTTTGTGAGAGCTTTTCTATAAAAAAGCTTTTTTTTTTTTTCTTCATCTCTAGTTCTAATGCAGTACTGAGGTATCTATAGGAAAGTCTCCTTCTTAGGGGCCCTGAGCTATCACTTTATTTATCTCCCTAGCATGATGAGACTATTTATTCAGTTTCTCAGCCTCCTGGCAGCCACTTAAAAATTAGCTGATGACTCCAAAGGAAAAAGAGCTAAAAGCAAGGCTTTCCTCTGTAAATTTCTTGTCTCCTGGGTCATAGGACCTTCGGTCTTCACTCACTAATCCTCAAATGCCTTTAAACAGCTTTTTAAATTTTAACCCTTTTTAGTTGTTATTGTCAGGAGCACTTGTCCAATACCGACTAGTCTGCTGTAGCCAGAAGTGGAAATCCAGAAGTGTTTGCTTTTTGTAACCTTGGAGAATTCAGCTTGATGGGTCTTGTTTCATACTGAAAGGGAGAGATCAATTTCAGTTCTTCTGTTCATAAATAAGCCTCCATCATACAGCACGAGCTTCTACTTGTTTGCACAGGATGATGGAGGTATCACCTTAGCCTGGGAGGCAGCGTGTGTGTGTGTGTGTGTGTGTGTGTGTGTGTATTTGACTCTCATTTCAACTTCACTCTCGATTTGTCCACAGAGAGTGACTAGATCGAGGCAGAATTAGTATTTTCCCTCTCCATTCTCTGCCCTATTTGATAAGTAATGTCTTGCTTTCAGTAACCTCATAATTCAGGGAAGTGTCATATAAAACAATCCTTTACTCCTAACTAATGTAGGTAGTTAATACCGATTTAAGAAAGATAGTTGCTATTAACTTATATATTTGGTATTGACTTTACAAAATGTGATTCAACCAAGAGAAACACAAAATTGTCTATCATTTTATCATCATTACTTAGTCCACTGAACTACTTTATGTTGTCTTGAAATTTGTTGAAATCCAAAGAGCTAATTCAGAAATATAAAGTTCATCGATTTCCATTGGCTTTTATCAACATATAAATACAAAGCAAAGGGAAGGTTTCAGACATTTAGTTACATAACCGAATTCTACAAACTTTTCATTTTAAAATATTCTGATAGAGCATTAAAAATATATATACATATATCTTGGCATAGAATTCCGCTAGAAGGGATCTTGGGTGTCTCTGCAGTCTGACTTTCTGAAACATGAGTTACCGCTTTCCTCAAAAATAATTTTCTGAAAATACTTCCCTTTGTATATGAAGACATAGATTCAACTTCACGTTCACTAGAAGAAGTAAGCAAAAAGAAAAGAAAAAAAGTCTCTAATGGAAACACTCTCCGTCTTTTCCCTTTTCTCCGATACACTGAGATGTTTCCATGTGCTAGCCATTCGGGCACCGGCTCCCCTCACATACTCACAGACCCCAAAACCAAGAGTTATGTGAACAGGATGTAGGAGGTCCAAAATAATTAATAATTAATTTTCCTGGGAAAGACAGAAAGGAATTTGAGCTGGGTTTAGCTGATGAAAGGAGACAGAAAGATACTTCTGATAGAGCACCTACTGCTTTATAGAATTATGAAAGTTCACGGTTCACCTGGAATTCAGTGCAGAGACAATAATAGGAAATACGGCTAGAGATGTAACATGCGGGTAGATTTTGAAAGTCCTAATATGCCACGCAGAGGAATTTGAACACCATCCAAACACAAAGGTCCTAAATACTTTTTTTCAAAGCTCCTCAATATTTTATTTTTTTAACTTTTTTTAAAAAACTTAATAAAATGTTTATTTACTTTTGAGAGAGAGAGACAGAGCATGAGCAGGAGAGGGGCAGAGAGAGAAGGAGACATAGTATCCAAAGCAGGTTCCAGGCTCCGAGCTGTCAGCACAGAGCCCGATGCGGGGCTCGAACTCACAAACTGTGAGATCGCAACCTGAGCCGAAGTCGGCCACTTAACCAACTGAGCCACCCGGGTGTCCCAAAGCTCCTCGATATTTTAAAGCAAAGGAGAAACAGATACATTTTGGCTTCTAGGAATACAACTGTGCCAGAACTTGAGACTGAAGACAAGAATGGGGACAAACCAGTGACTGGGAAATTAATGCCGTTGTCCATGAAGACAAAGATGTCTTGAGCAGCAGTTAAATATCTTTGTACATCTGTCTCCTTCATTCATATACACAGAAGGGTCTGAGTTGAAGCGGCACACTCTAGAGGATTTGGTGATCAAGTCCCCACGGGGCTGAAGAAGATAGCGCTCTTTGACCAAGGAGAATGGGTGGGTGGTGATACCCTTACCTTAGATGAGAAACAGATTACGAGGAAGTGCAAGAGAAGGATGAGTTCAGTCCAGCTGCCTGGTGGCTTGTTGCTTTGACATTTGGAGGAAAGTTTTGGCATGTTGGATATCTACAGAATGGCTTACTTCCTTTCTCTTGACCTCGCCTCCCCATCCACACAGCTAAGATTTTCCTTACTTTTATATGATTCCCACCTCTTGTTCACACCCAGTGCCGACCAGGAGAAGCAACCAAGGAGAAGCAACAGACCCTTCACGATCTCTTTTCTGGGGGGACAAAATAGCTTCTTTATTTCTTCTCGAAGTCACTTACAGCGTTAAGATCAGTGTATACTTTTGTGACCAAGTTTAGTTGCTATATCGGTTAAGACAGCGTTTGGTACATGTGTTCGTAAGCCAATTACAATGACTTCAGCAAACTATTTTACCTCCTCTAAGAAGAAATCCAGAGGTAAGCAGTCAAGGACAAGGATGGTTTTCGAGGCGATCATTAAAGATCCAGGCCATTTCTGCTGTCCTCTTCAACCATCCACAGCAACACCTTTCATCCTCGTTGTCTAAAGACTACTCTTTTACCTTTAGATACTTTAGATATTACATCTACGTCCCAGGCAATAAATGAGAAAGGGAAAGGCAAAAGGCATGAGTATGCTAAATCTGTCCATGTTTAGCCCTAAAAAAAAAAAAAAAAAAAAAAAAAAAGCTTTCCCAGAAGTTCAACCCAAGACATGTTTTCTTATATTGCATTACCCAAAATTATGACACATAACCACGCCTAAATGCAAGGAAGCCTGGGAGATTAAGTTATCTAACTGGGTACATTGCTGTCAAAATAATTGTGATTTGTGAGTAAGGAAGAATGTATGTTGGGTGCTTACAACTAGCTAAGCCTGCCAGCCACGTTTTCCTTTTAAATATAACAAGAGGGGCGCCTGGGTGGCTCAGTCGGTGGCTCACTTAAGTGTCCGACTTCGGCTCAGGTCATGATCTCGCAGTTTGTGGGTTCGAGCCCCGCGTGGGGCTCTGTGATGACAGCTCGGAGCCTGGAGCCTGCTTCCGACTCTGTGTCTCCTTCTCTCTCTGCCCCTCCCCCACTTGTGTTCTGTCTCTCTCTATCAAAAATAAATAACGTAAAAAATTTTTTTCTAGGGGCGCCTGGGTGGCGCAGTCGGTTAAGCGTCCGACTTCAGCCAGGTCATGATCTCGTGGTCCGTGAGTTCGAGCCCCACGTCGGGCTCTGGGCTGATGGCTCAGAGCCTGGAGCCTGTTTCCGATTCTGTGTCTCCCTCTCTCTCTGCCCCTCCCCCGTTCATGCTCTGTCTCTCTCTGTTCCAAAAATAAATAAACGTTGAAAAAAAAATTTTTTTTTTCTAAATAAATATAACAAGAAAAATACATATATTTTTTAGAGGTCTCAGTTTTCTAATGATCTTTTTGATGTACAAACATATGTAGATGGAGGAAAAGAAGGCTGGGCTATGCTAAAGGAGGGTCACCTAAGAATAAGGGTCTAACCGGTCGGGGGTGCCCATTTGGCTCAGCCGGTATAGCGTGTGACTCTTGATCTCAGGGTTGTGAGTTTGGGCCCCACATTGGGTGTAGAGATTACTTAAAAATAAAGTCTTTATTTATTTTTTTTTATTTTATTTTTTTTACATGTTTATTTATTTTTGAGACAGAGAGAGACAGAGCATGAACGGGGTAGGGTCAGAGAGAGAGGGAGACACAGAATCTGAAACAGGCTCCAGGCTCTGGGCTGACAGCCCAGAGCCCGACGCGGGGCTCGAACCCACAGAACGCGAGATCATGACCTGAGCCGACGTGGGACGCTTAACCGACTGAGCCACCCAGGCGCCCCAAAAATAAAGTCTATAAAAAAAGAGTCTAACCTGCTTCTTTCCAACAGCAAGTGCCTTTCTATTACCTCCCCTTGTTCTTCAAACTCCCTTTCATTGGGGAAATGAAACACTTAGGGTTCTTAGGTTTAGACAACGTTGATCCACAAAGGCTAGATTCAAGAAGGAGAATAGCCCCGGGTTAGTATTACTGAGGCAACCAGAAGTAGGCTAAATTGTACCTACTGACTGACAAGAGAAGGAGCAAAGGATACTTAGGGTTAGTAAGGACAATCAAGATGGCCCAGGTCAAGGCTCCACTCTAATGCTTTGTTCCAAAAATATTCCCGATCTTTCACCTCTCCCTTTGTGATGTGATTTTGCAGCTACTCCAAGCTGGTTCCAAGCTTAGGCCTCAAAAGACACTGGGCACTTTCACCTCTCCTCTTGGAACTCTATCTCTACCACATGAGAGAGTCTGAGCTAGATTGATGGATGACAAGAAATGCAAGCCTTGACTGCTGTTGTCACCCCAGACCATAGCTAGGCAACTGTCAGATATTATAGCGGGGCCATCTTAGACTGGTTGGGACCCAGCCAACCTCCTAGCTGTCTTAATAAGTCCAACTAAATTCAGCCAAGTATGACTCAGCTGATCTGTAAATTTGTGAACAAGAAGAGATGGCAATGGAAAAAAAGAAAAGAAAAGAAAAGAAAAGAAAAGAAAAGAAAAGAAAAGAAATGGTTGTGGTTCGAAGCCACTAATTTGGGGATGGCTTGGTACACAACAATAGCTAATCGATACACTAACAATGAAGATCCCCTAAAATAAAGTTTCCTTTTGGGGGCTATACAATTATGTCAAGCGATTTCACTTATATTTGATTGATACTATAAAGTAAAGTGCTTTAGTCAAAAGTGAATGGGAATAGTCTCAAGCAAAAGAAAGTTTGATTTGGAGGACGGAGAAGAGAAAATATTTAAGCAGGTCACTCTCTGGAAGGGTTGTGAGATTCAGGAATTATGGAGGAAAGCATGATGTCATTAGTGGTCCCCAAGGCAGGGATGGACAGAAGGAAAATGACACGAGTCTAGAAGAAACCACCCAAGAGGAATAGTATGAATTAACATTCATCATCATCGAATTCTAACCTGACCTCAACCTTACAAGCTGTGAAAATAAGGCTTTTGATAAGTGGACTTACTTGGCTGAGGTTACAGAGCTGGTGAGCTCCAGGGCAGGCGTCTGTTTGACCTCTAAGCCCTGGGCTCTACCCTGTCTTGTATTTGTGCCTGGGACTCTGGGGGTGGAAGGCTGTCTCCACAATCTGTGCAGCTGAAACTCTTTTCTGCACTCTGACCACGCGTGACGATTATTCGAGTTGCTAGGTCATGATTTTTTGTTATACTGACCTCAGTTTGTCAGAGTTCATCCTGGTACCCGCAGCACAGGCTGGTCTCAAGTCCGGAGTCTTCTGATTTCTCCACTATCTTTCCACTTTCAGAGATGGAGAAGATAAAGGAAGGGATAAAAAATAAGAGAGCTGATCTACACTTCTCTCAGCAAGATTACAAGAACACACGCACACATACACACACAGACAGAGGCATGCACACATGCACTTTACGCACACTGTCAAGATACTTGCCTGTTTTGCCATATATATCCTTTTTCCTATGCCCATTAATCAAACCTGGATAATCCACACTCCTGGCAAAGACACTGTGGTGGATAAAGCATAGATTTTGGAATCATATTTGTTGAAGCTTAGTTTCCTCATCTGTAAAGTGGGAATGCAACTATTTACCTCATAGAGGATACCTTCTCCACCACAGTAAGTGGTGTACCATTTATTTAACTGGTCAAACCAAAATCCAGAAGTTTAATTCCTTGTCCTCCTCTTCCTTCTACGTCATAGCCTCTAGGGAGTCCCGTCGGCTTTACCTACAAAAGAAAGATCCCAAATCTAATCCTTTTGACCTTGTTCAGTACGACGGTACTTGTCCAAGGTACCGTCATTTGGGGCCTAAGTTACCGCTGTGCTTTCTTAAACAGCTTCCTCTCAACCCCATCTCCACCCTAGCAATCCATTCTCTGCACTGAAGCCCATTATACCTTTAGAGTAAAAGTCAGTGGACGTTGTTCTCCAGTGTTAATACTGAATGTTTGTGTCCCTCCGCAGTTCAGACATTGAAACCTAATGCTCAACGTGATAGTATTTGAACGTGGGGCCTTGGGAGATGCTTAGGTGATGAGTGTGAAACTGTCACGAATGAGATGTGTGCTCTCACAAGAGACCCCGCGGAGCCCCCTCACCCCTTCCGCCATGGGAAGGTACAATGAGAGGACAGCCGCCCATAAACCAGGAAGCAAGCGCTTACCAGACATGGACACCGCCGGTGCCTTGATCTTGAACTTTCAGCTCCAGGACTGGGAGAGAGAAATTTCTATTTCTTAGAAGCCGCCCCATTTATGGTGTTTTGCTATAGCAGCTCAAACAGATGAAGACATCGTGTTTAAAACCTTCCAATGCCTTTTCATTTTCTTAATCTAAACGTTACCTACATTTTCATTTCTTCTTTGACCTCAGTTTTGAACCACTCTCCCCATCTTGCCCCTCTGTCTTTGGTTCTTACCTCAAACATTCTAGCGCATTTGTTTCTCAGTTGGGGCCACTGTGTTGGCCATTTCTCCTGCACTCAGTCTATAGTAGCCTGCAGGTCACTTTCTGCCGCACTTTTTGACTTCATCTTCTTTATAAAATTTATCATTCCCTGGTGTTTGCCTGTCGCTGGGTTCATTTAATTTGTTTCACTCGAATGTAAGTTCCATGAGAGCAGAGGCCGGGCCTGGCATAGACCCTCATGACTAGGAAATGACTCGTATACAGTAGGTTGTCAAACAAATCTTTGTTAAATAAATGTTTATCTTCGCTCCCCTGCTTAGTATGCTCCGGTGGATTTCAAATGTGGGTTTGTATAAAATCCCAAGTCCTTACCTTGGCCTGAAATTCTGTACATTACCTGGTCTCTCTTCCCCACTCTGATGTCATCAATGTATCCTTTTCTTCTCTTGCTTACTATGCTCCCGCCTCTCTGGTTTTCTTTCCTTCAAGTTCACATCCAAGCTCAAGCCCTTTGCATTTGTTGTTTCCCGCTTCCTACCCCACCCGCCCAATTACTCTTTCCCAGGACCTACCCATCTCTGGCTTGTCACCACTCAAGATTAACCCCAATGTCGGCTTCTGAGAAAGCTCTTCTCTGACCACCCTGTTTGATGTTGCCTCCCCAGTACCATGTTCCGTTACCCTGCTTTCTTTCATTCATAGCATTTACGAGTCTCTGAGCTCCTATATTTATTTGCTTCTTACACTAGAATTCAATGAATTCAGGGAATCCGGTTTGTCTTACTACCACTATACTCCCAGTGCCTTGAACAAGGCAACAATGTCAATGTTCCGTGACAGATTCCCACCCCTCCCTTTTGCTTTGCTTTCAAGGGTCGGTATCTGCAGCTCTTTAGCCCTGATATTGAAATTAGATTGACCATCATTCAATAGTCCGTCCTAATGCGCTGTTGACAATCTGGTAGCTCGCTCCATTCAGGAAATATAGGCGGATATTCCTAGAAAATCTCATCTGCTAAGAGCCACCTGGTTTCTCCAGACCAAGTGGTATGGTTTACTTTAAAGTAAAGTGAAAAAAAAAAAAAGATGCTTACTTTAGAGTACCATTTACTTTACTTGACAATCCAAGCCTACTTGATGTTACCTTTTTTGGGTTTTGAAATCCCTTGAGACTCTGATAAATGTCATGGACCCTGCTCGAAAAATAACGGCAGGTAGTGCCTACGGCCAACTTTTGTACATAATGTCCAAGGGTTCGCGGGACTCCTGGAGCTCATTTATGCATCATCGGTTAAGAACCCCTGCTCTGGGCTCTCCGTGTTCTGACCTATGACATCAGGGCTCCGTGGTGGTGGTCCCAGCACTGCCTCAGGGCCTGCCCAGTGAGGCAAGGAAACAGGACGAGTGGGGAGGGAAGGATCTCTGGGAGTAGGACGGAAGAGGGTGGACAGAAGGAGAGGCAGAGCAAGAGGAATGGAGTAGGAGAAGGGGCTGGAAAAGTTGAAGGAAAGCAAGGAATGAGGGGGTAAGAGTAGAGCTGGAAAAGAAAGAATCCTTGGTCAGAGGAATCGGGGCCATCGACTGCCTGAGGTGCTACCTGGGGTTGTGATCTCTGGTTGCGACCCTCTTGGGCAGAGGACAACTTCTGTTCCCACATAAGCTGAAAAGTTACAGAAGCCTAGAGGCCAATTCAACTATAATCATAGAGATACACAGATGAGTGTCTGCTTAGATGGCAGAAGACTGCGTGGTCGTGGATTTATTTCTGGGACCATGCCGGGCGCCCATCTCCATTTTATTTTCCGGGGAACGCACTGGGCTCCTTGCACCCTGCTTTGTCCCTTAATGAAGACGAGAATACGTACCAGTGGGTTTCTAACGAAGTTGGAGAGAGAATCCTCAGGGTAAACTAAACCTTGACACAGAGGTAAACATGGTGAGATGACTTTGTAAACGTTAGAACGATACCAGGCTGAGAACTACAGGGGTAACTGGCAAAATGTGATAATGGCTCATGTCTTTGAAACATGATTCGGTGGACTTCAGTTACTGGTCTGAAGAAACACAGCATGATTGCCAGGCATCATTCATTCTTTCCACACATATTTGTTAAACATCTACTACAACTAGAGGCCCACTGAGATATGGAAGGTACACAAAGCATTCTCCATCCCTTGTCCCGATGCCCAAGGGATGTCAATTTCTCCTCGGAACCTACTAGAAGTTCCTTAGTGCAAACAGGCGATTCCAATGGTTATTCTATGTCACCTGTGGCCGCGTCTCCTCTTAACTTCCTTTATTCTCCATGATGGGTTTAAAATAAGACAGCTCTCAAATCCATACTTGGTGATGTAATTCAACTCCCAGGAACCTTGGTTTCTTCATCTGCAGAATGGAGATGGTAATCTCCCAAAGTTGTTAAAATTAAGTGTCACGTCACTAAAAGTAAGTGGTAATGGACACACAGGGCCCGAAGCACAATCAGCACTCAACAAATTGTATCTACGGTTATAATTATTATTCTGTTAATGCCACTTCACTCTGCTCACATCAGCTGGAACACATTTTTTTTTATCCTTCCCTCAACCCACACAAAATCAGTTACCAAGTTCTATTGGCTCTACCTTGAACGTGTTCCTCATAATCGCCTCTCCTTTCCCTTTCTACTGCCACTCTCCCAATCCCTCTTCCTTATTTCATGTTCTCTTCTCCCCACATATGGTGTTGGACGACAGTAGGCTGTGCGTAGTCAAGTCTGGAGGGAGTCAATAGTAACGTGAGTTGTTTCGAGTGCACGGGGAGCAGGCGCCCCTCATCCAGCCAAGTGTTCAAGGTCAACTGTATGTTCAAGGTGCTTTATTATTTTAATCACCACAGCTGTCTGACCTCAATATCTATGCTTTTACTAATCACTCAAAGCTTACTTTTAATGTTTTTATTTATTTTTGAAGGAGAGAGAGAGAGACAGAGCATGAGCGGGGGAGGAGCAGAGAGAGAAGGAGACACAGAATCTGAAGCAGGCTCCAGGCTCCGAGCCGTCAGCACAGAGCCCGACGCGGGGCTCGAACTCACAAACCGTGAGATCACGACCTTAGCCGAAGTCGGATGCTCAACCGACGGAGCCCCCCAGGCCCCCAAAGCTTACTTGTAATCACTGTAATTGGGCTTCCCTGTTTATCATCTCTCACAGGGCTTCGAGGACATGCTATCTCAGCTATAGTTTATATATATTGAAATATATTTTGGCAACCTTACAGAGTAATAATGAAAAGCATAAGTATTGACATGAGACAGCTGTAGTGATTAAATGAACACTGCATGTTGAATATACAGTTGACTCTTTTTTAATTAAAAAAATTTTTTAATGTTTATTTATTTTTGAGAGAGAGACAGGGCATGAGTGACAGAGAGAGAGGGAGACAGAATTAGATGCAGGCTCCAGGCTCTGAGCCGTCAGCACAGAGCCTTACGCGGGGCTTGAACCCACAAACCGTGAGATCATGACCTGAGCCAGAGTCAGACGCTCAACCCACTGAGCTATCCAGGCAGCCCATGAATACACAGTTGGCTCTTGAACAACATGGGTGTTAGGGGTACCAATGCCCTGTGCAGTTGAAAATCTATTTATAACTTTTGACTCCCCCAAAACTTAACTACTAATAGCCTACTGTTTTTTTTCAAAGATTTTTTTAAGTAATCTCCACACCCAACGTGGGGCTCGAACCCACAACCCCAAGATCAAGAGTCATACGTTCCACCGACTAAGCCAGCCAGGAGCCCCAATAATAGTTTACCGTCGACCAGAAGCCTTACGGATAACATGAGTTGATTAACACGTATTTTGTATGATGTATGTATTCTCATATGTGTCACATACATATTCTTACAATAAAGGAAGCTAGAGAAAAGAAAATGGTATTAAGAAAATCATAAGGAAGCGAAAATACATTTACAGTACTTTACTGTGTTTATTAAGAAAAGCCACCTGTTCAGTTCAAACTCGTGTTGTTCAAGGATCAGCTGTAATACCTAATCATCCTAAAGCACTCGATTACTATTTTTTGTTCTCTCCCTCAATACATTTTTTAAAAATATTTATTTATTATTTTTGAGAGAGAGAGAGCAAGCAGAGGAGGGGCAGACAGAGGGGAACAGAGGATCTTGAAGCAGGCTCCACGCCGAGATAGCAGCCAGCCCGATGTGGGGCTCGAGCTCATGAACTGTGAGATCATGACCTGACCTGAGCCGAAGTCGGATGCTCAACCGACTGACCCACAGAGGCTCCCCTGGGTAATTTTTTTTAAGATTTTATTTTTAAGTAATCCCTATACCCAACATGGGGCTTGAACCCACGATTCCGAGATCAAGAGTCCCATGCTCCTCCGACTGAGCCAGCCAGGCGCCCTAAGCACTCGCTAAATATTAACTGTCATTAATACTATTGGTGTGGGCATTTCTTATTTCCCTATTTTCTTATTAAAAGAAAACAGCTTTATTGAGATATAATTCACATTACCATAAAATTCACACTTACAAAATGTACAATTTTCTCTACAAAAAGATTCTGGTTTTTAGTATATTCACAGAATTGAGCAACCATCACACTATATATAATTTTAGGACATTTTCATCACCCCCAAAAAGAATGTTCCTAGATGACAATGACCTTCTGGTATTGATGGTTCCTTTTCCAATATGTTGCCTGGAGAACTTTTATTAGATTTTCCGTTAAAATTACTTGTTCCCATACTGATTTTATATAGGCTCTGGGTTGACTTCTTTCTATTACCGAAGGTGAGATAATTTCATTATTGTGAGGGCTACCCACTGTGATTGACATACAATTTGAGGATATCGTTTTGTGCTCAACTTTTTATTAGTGGTGATTTAAAAAACTAGTTTACAAGTATGTGAATAAAACAGTTGTTATTAAGTAATTGCATCATAATTACAATTAATACTCCCTAGTGCATGCCCTCATGCCAATAAGTGCCAAGTAGCTTGTTAAAAACTGTTTTGAAATCCTTTCATAAGGGCTCCTTATGTTGCCAAACTTGTTTTTGATAATGATTGGGAAGGAGGTTGGAGTGACATAAAGAATCACATTTTATTTGAGGATCCCAAACCACCGACAGAGCTTCCTCCCATCTTGAAGATTGGGTACACTGAGGTTTGCAATGGTTCAACCCATTTCCGTTGGCTGGGTTACCATCCGGGAAGAGGGCGGGCTACAGAGAACAGTTTATATTCCAATACATTCTGGGCTTTTCCTAAGTCATTTATCTGCCCTTTTCTCTTTTGGCCATGGTGATTGCGTAGCCAGTCAGATTTCTCCTCTCACCTGGCCTGGTGAAAAGATGGGAGGCAAATCTGTGATCTACCTCGAGCTATAGTCCTGGACTTCAGCTGTGAGTTTCTTACTAGCGCCCCACCCCCGGGGGCGATTCTATTAAAACTTTTTTCATTCTTTCCTACCCATTTTCAATTTGAGTCATCTTGTTCAAATATGTATTATCTTTTTAAGCACTCTCAGGCTCTTTGCAAACAACACGGGCAATGAACACGTGGCTAATTTTTACACGATTCATACTTTTCTGTTAGATCCAGGCACGTCGCAGAGCTGAAACACCAGGTTTTTGGAGAGACCCACACTTTGGTTTGAATTCCGTCTTTGACACTTAATAACTATGGGACCCTTGGACAAGTTATTTAATCTTTCTGAGCTCCCTTTTTGCAAAGTGAAAATCATAATCCATAACTCAGAGATGTCTTGGGGATTAAATAAGTCATGCAAATTACTTGGTGCATAGTAGGCATTCAATAAATGTCAGCTCGTTTCTTATTCCAGTTAATAATGCTTATTAGACTATATTAAAAACTAGAAGCAGACTGTGATAATGCATTTCTTTATTAAGTATTTAAGCCAAATAACTAATTTCCCCCAGGGGGAAGGGAGAGATATGTTGAATTGGATTCATTTGGTGGACTTATTTATTAATCTTTTTTTTTTCCCTTCAACATTATTTTGTTTCACAGCTCACAATGCAGTTTTCACGCAACACAAATGCCACACAGCTCAGCATTCCTTTGAACTCTACTGTGATCTTTAAGAAAATCTATGATTACATTCGCCGCTTATTAGAGGTCACTGTTAGTTACGTTAGCAGCTCAGCTGTGTTTCATAACTACTTCGGGCTGACAAACTTTTGCTCGCCACCGTTTCCCTGAGGTCTAAGGCTTTACAAGGATCCGGTTTTCAATTGCAACGGTACAGCAGAAGAAAACAGGGGTGGGGGGTAGACTCACACCGTCTGTGCTCTCTCCTGTCAACATTACACGTTTGCATTGAAGCGGGGCCACGTTTTCCTCAAGGACAGCAGCTAAAGCGAGGCTGGCGACAGGACTGGGCAGTAACCGGGCTGGGGCTCGGGTACCACGGCACCTTTAAGGACCGGAGACTTGGCACTAGCCCGGCCTCCTTCCCGGCCCACCTCTGAACTCTGATTGACAGGGCGCCGGGCGAGGAGGAGCCGAAGGAGGCCGAGGGGAGGTGCGGGGAGGCGAGCAGGGGGAGGAGGGCCCGTCTTCCCGCCGACGGCCAATCAGGGCGGGGGGGCGGGGCCTGCGCGCCCTCCTCCCTCCTTCTCTCCCCCGCCTCCCGGCTTCCCCGCCCCCTCCCCTCTCCTCCTTCTCGTCGTCCTCCTCCTCCTTCTCCTCCTCCTCCTCCTCGCAGGCTGTGGTTTTTCTGTATGTGTTTCTGGAGTCCTGAGCCTGAGCTAAACAAAAGCAGGAGGCTGACGGGGCTGCCGGAGTTTGCAGAGACACGGAGGAGGAGAGAGCCTGTGCTCTGCCTGCCGCCGCGGCCGGGGGAGATCTGGCTTTTGCAACAGCCCACCCCCTTTGAGATCACTCTGGCCCGGAGTGGGGGTGGGGGGCAGCGGGGGGTGGGGGGGAAAGTTTGCATTGCAATCCCCCTGCCTTCCTCTCCTTTCTCCCGATCAATGCATATTTGCAAAAGGATTAAGCCACAGATTTAAGCGCCGGGAGCCCATTTCTGCCTTGCAAAGGAGACCGGACTGAAAAACCAAAAGCCAGCTCTGATTTCTTTTCGTCAAGTGGGAAGGTGGTTTATTTTTCTTGCTTTTTTGGAGTCAACACCCTTCCCCACCAGCCCTTATCCCCACCCTCACCCCGCAACCCCTTCACGCCCCCCTCCCCCTCCCCACTCCCCATCCTCCCACCAGCCTCTAAAAGAGGCAAAGGGATTTTTTTTTTTTTCTTCTGGTCTTCTTTTTTCCCCCCTTCCCTGTTTATCCTGAAAAGGATCTGAAGCCAGCTTGAAGGATAAAAAGCCTTGGTGCTGCCCAGGAGCCGAGCCGAGGAGCAGAAGAGGAAGAGCCGGGGGCTGCTGTTGCCTTTGGAGATGGACGAGCAGCCCAGGCTGATGCATTCCCATGCTGGGGTCGGGATGGCCGGACACCCCGGCCTGTCCCAGCACTTGCAGGATGGGGCCGGAGGGACCGAGGGGGAGGGCGGGAGGAAGCAGGACATTGGAGACATTTTACAGCAAATTATGACCATCACAGACCAGAGTTTGGATGAGGCGCAGGCCAGGTGAGATGGAGGTTTTCTTTTCCTTTCTTGGGGTTTTTTGTTTTTCTCCCTCTCGCAGGGGGAAACAATGGGAACCGAATCAGCACAGCGCTTTCTTTTTAAATGTTATTTCTTTTCCCATTTTGACGAGCAACTACATGGCGGAGGAGTAAAATTGGAAGGAGCGTTGTTATCGAAAGTGTAATCGCCCATGCCGAGATGTGGCTCTGTGTGTGTGTATGTATGTGTGTGTGTGTGTGTGTGTGTGTGTATGTGTGTGTGTGTGTTTGCGTGTGTGTGTGAATATAGAGATATTCATATATGTCCACACAAACACTCAGGCACGCCGAAAATACTGCCAACGGATCCAAAAGCGGCCCTCGGCACTTTTTACTGCTTTAAAAAAGTATCAGAGAGAGCAGAATTGACAAGTTTTGGACAGCATTCCATGCCTTCTTGTTGAGGGACTCCGTAACATTACAAAATAAAATGCCCCAATAACACTTTATTTGCAAATTTAGTGACTCCTCACCTAATTCAGAGACTTTGGCTTTTCTTTCTTGATGTGCCCCTCCAAAATTAATTTTGAGCTTTTCCTTCTTTCTGCCCCCTTAAAATAAAATTTTAAAAAAAGCAGATTAATTCTTTGTCAGTACTTGTCAACTATCCAAAAAATATTTTGCATTCATTTGATTCTGTTTCAGAAAAAAGCTAATGGAAAGAAGGAAAACATGATTTTGCTTTGAGGCATATTGGTTAGTTTCAGGAGACTCAGATATTCAGTTTAACTTTATTGTCTCTTAATATGAGTCACTTTACCAACGCTCTGTGGCACAGAATGTATGGTCCTTTAAAAAAGGGGGTGGGGGGACAAAAATCAAGCATGATCTTTTTCCCATGCTTTTTCAGGACCACTTAGAATGCACAGAAATAGGAATGAAGGCATGTGTGAATTTCATGTATTTTCAGTACTGTAGGACAGGAAGGTCTTTATTAAGGAAACACAATAAAGAAGCTGTGTAGCTTCTCAAGTTAATCCATTGCCAGGTAGACAGTTCAACACTCCAGGATTTTACAGTAAATTCTCTTCCAAAACAAAATGTAGAGTCAATGGCAACCTAGAAACAGCTTGCCCAAGGCCGATCTCGAAAAGAAGAATTTAAAAAATCTAATGACCACATATGTCTTTACTGTTAATTACCCTGCTTTGTGAAATCTCAGAAGTAGTTGTTTTTTTTTTTTAATATGTACACAATTCCTATACCCCAAATGACTCAGTTATGTGGAAAAGACATTATATGTATTTTCGTCTTATGGGAGTAAGGAATTTGAGTTGAGAAAATGAGCCGAAGCGGTTAAAAGCGTGGATGTTATGAATTACACCCTTATTTTAGCTGCAGGCACATGCAACATGTAAACTCAGAAGTACTGAGTGTGGAAAACTTAGAAATGTTCGAAGCCAGAACTGTGTTTAATTTTTTTTTTTAAATGGGGGAAAGTTTTCGAAAATTAATCGGTGCTCTCTTCCAATTGTATTATCTTTAGAGAAGCTAATAATTACAGCAAAGTGGAAGATTTTTCCCACTGGCAATTTCTTTTTGAATTGGAACAGATTTCTCCATTACATTGTTGCAGAAGAAGAAACTCAGACATACCAATAAACTGGTTTAATAACAAGTTTGTGAAGTGGCAAGGGGCCGGGAAGGCTCGAGACTTCCCACTTTCCTCATGTACGATCAGTACTCCCTTTTTGTACAGCTGAGGACAGCCGTGGCTTGGCGGGTGTCCCCAGATAGTGGCCTAGATGCTGAGAGAGATTAGACCCACATTTTGGGATGGGGAAATCTGTTCTCTGTCTCTAACCCCATTGATGTGCTGTGGAAATGTAGTATTTCTGGAAAGCCGTCTGGGGCTTTTGTTGTTATTAGTCCTGTTGGTTTGTTTTTCCATTTGGGCCTATATGTAAGAATGCAATTAATGAAAACTATTTTAAAAGGCCCTCAAAGAGGTCTTTGATACAATAAAGTATTTTGTACCTTTTTTTCTCACCCCCCCCCCCCCATGAGAACTCAGGCACCATTGAGCTTTCTTTTTGTTCAAACAATGTAACTCTACTCACAGTATAGAGAGCCTGCTTCTGGTTACTGCTCTTCATGAGGACGTGTGTCCATTTTTTTTTTTTAACTTTCGCAAGAATTAAAAAAGAATTGCATGTGTCTGGGGTGCCAGGGGCTTCCATTTGTCTTTACACATTAATTTCAGTTTGTAAACAGAATTCCTTTAACTGATAGCTGATACGATCAGTATTTTGTTTCCAAAACAATATCCTTCTGCTAAGTGCTTCCATAGTAAAATAAAGGGAAAGGTATTGTTTTGTTCCTCAAGTGCATTCTGAATACACACGCACACCAGAACCAGGTAAATCACTAATCTGAAAGGCAGAATTGTATTTATTTTTTCCCCAATGGGTGCAAGGTCCTAATTGTAAATAATTGAATTTCAACACCTGCAAATAAGCGGCGTGTGCACAAGAGGCATAATGTGAACACAGAGAAATGAATTTATTCCCCATATGGGTATGTTTGCCCCCTGGCAATGCATTTCCATACTCTTTAACTTGGGGACTGAAATTTTATAAATTGACAGTTCTACTCAGAAGACCTTTCAAGCATCTTGTGTTTATGAGAATACAGGGGCATCTGCGGAATGAATTCGAACACATGGATGAATTAAATTTGAAAACACACACACAGACTAAGAGGCAGACAGCTCCTAGGCTGTGGTGGTTGCATAGATTATAGAAAACTGTTATCCTATGCATTTAGCTTTGCCGTATTCATTGCCCTGGATGTAGGATTATTGGTTTAAGAATTCCACTTTGATTAAACTATTAAAAAAAAAACTAACTCTGCCTAAATGGGCATAATTTAGGTTAGTTCTGTTCTGTAGTTAAATCCCTACTCTCTCTCAGCTAATTAACATTATTTCCTTTTCTATGGCGGGACTCTGTATATTAAGTCATAAAACAATCGTAGCATGCCACAGAGTTATGCGTGGTATATAATTTTGGCTAAATGTTCGGATTTTTCCCCCTGTGCATTATCAGCAGTTTGATTCTGAAAGTCCACCTAAGCCATTATGTTGTTTCTTTCTTGCAGAAAACATGCTTTAAACTGCCACAGAATGAAGCCTGCCTTGTTTAATGTGTTGTGTGAAATCAAAGAAAAAACAGGTAGGAATGAGATTTCAACATTTAAGCGTTTTCTTTGGCCAGTTGACTCACTTAGCCAGCAATCACAAACCCATTATTTAAATATTAAAATTTCAGAATAAAAGTACTCTCAAGATGGATCGCGTATTCCAATAGGGAGTTCTAGTAGCCCTGCTTCCTGGGAAAGAAAGCACCAAGTTTCCTTGACAGTTATTACCAAGCATTACTGGTTTATTTTCCTTAACTCTGTTACCAGCCTCTTTGAAACTGGGGCTAGAATAGAGGTTCTGAAGGGAAATTGATAGAATGATGTGCCTTTGGGGGAAAAATATGAAAGTAAAAGTCTGTTTCCTGAAGGAATGTATTTTGGCCCATATTTAAAACCCTGGTGTTTTTGGAGTTGGGCATGGGGGCTAAGCTGTTTAAAGTTTCCTTTCCTTTTTTTCTTGTAATGGTACAAAGGAGCAAGCTAGAGGTTTCTCAGCAGTGGTGGTTGTCAAATACCTTTGTGGAAAGCACTATACAACGTCAGGTTATCGGTATTTGAGTGCCCTGTGATTTCATAGCAGGGGGAAGCGTTGGGTTTAGGAGAATATAATGCCATGAGATCACTCATTCTGTTGTTTTTCTACTTTCTAGACCTCCTCTCATGGACTAACACACTTATAACACATCCCAGGAGGGCATTTAAATTTTAAAGCAACAATTAAAAAATAGCAGTCATCAATCAGAGGTGTTCTTAAACAACAGATGCTCTGGGAAGGACATTTAGCAACATCCTCTTGTTTGTTTATTTTAATCCTTAATTCTCCAAAGTGGCTGAATCTCTCCCTTGTAAAAAGAGAGAGTTGAGAAGGCAATCTGAAACTAGAGCATAATGATGAGGAACGAGGGGTGGTTATATAAAGCGGGAGCTTCTGCTGGCCTCTGACTTGCTTGCTTCAGAGCAGTGCAAAGTACCTGCCATCCTATTTATTTATTTATTTTTTACAACAAGGAGTGTAACAGTCAATAATTCATATCTAAACCATATAAGCAAGGGCATGACATGAATGAAAGTGACAATAAATATGATTGCATGCCCGGTTGATATACATTGATAGTTACACATAAAAAAGAGGGGTGGGGGGGGGAAGGGCACCCAGGGTGGCTTTCTTTTTGAAAGCTCTCTGTGTTTCTCTTTTAAAAGAATAAATAGTTTCAAGATGTGACCGTTGATCGAATATGTAATTACTTGGGTCTTGAAATCTATGTGAAATTAGTAAGCAGCTCCTTTGTTGAATGTTATTTGTGTTGTGCACAACATTCCAGACAAAGCACCTGAGCAGTAATGTTCAGACCTTCAAGACTTTCAGGTTGCCTTGCCAAAACCTAACCTTACTGCAAAGCTGATAATTACATTATTTTAGCTGTGAAACACCTCTTAAGAGATTTATGAATTGTGCATACAAATATCAAAGAGCCCTTCCAGTTTGTCACACTTTTTAGCTTTTTTTTCCCTATTAGCCAGGGTAGGAAACCTGAGTATATGTATATAGATTTTTTTCCTCTCCTTTTTTCTTCCTTCTCATTTTCTTTTTTGATCTCCAATGCTTATTTACTTTGAATTTTTGGTTTGTTGAAATCTGCTTCTAACCTAGTACGCTTTCCTGCCCGTCTTGATTCATCAAATATAGAATCAAGACATAAAGGCATATTTGATAATCCAGGCTAAAGCAACTCAATTTTGGAAGACACTTTATCAGATATTTATGGAAAGGAAGCCCATCGGGGCACTTGAATGTATATTGTGGTCAAAGTGTTTAATTCTAGCCTTCTAATTAAAACCTACCAAGGCAGTAGATCAAAGTGGATGGGTGTGAATAGAGATCCGGTTCTGGTGTGGGTTAAAGAGTTTGTTCCTTATTCACATTGGCTAAACTATGGTGATAGGAAGCAGGGGTATTGGTCAAAAATAACGCTTGAAAGGTGTAATCTATCGTTGGACTGTATATTTCGCTTTTAAAATTTCCTGTCAATTGATGAATTGGTGTTTGGACATTTTTAAAAATCTAAGTTCAGTTTCGGTGTGTTGTCTTTAGAATAATATATTTAAAAAATAGTTTATGAAGTACTGTAGATTAAGAAGATAAGGATCCCTGCCCCTGTGTTAAAGGGGAAATATACGTGTGCACACGCACACACGCGTGATAGAGGTTTGGATTGAGAGGGCACCCATGGGTGAAAGTTTAAAAAAAAAAAAAAAAAGGGAAAAAAAAAAGCTTTCCTCCTTGTTTCTCTCCAACTTGTATGTTAGAAGGAGTGAGGGGAAGGAAGAAACATCTCCTGGAATGCTGAGTGTTCTGTGTTAAAGGTGGGGAGATAGACAACTGGTGTGTGGAACAGAAGCCTTTGACTCTGAAGCATGATTCCCCCGGCGCTCAGGATTTGCCCAAATCCCCGTCTCTGTGCCAGTGTATCTCCCATGCGGTCGATGTGTCTGGTAAAGTGTGTAAAGTTGCAGGAGTTTTTTTTTTTTTTTCTTCCCCCCTCTGGATCCAGGGCTGGTAGGCAGATCTGTTGGAGGGTCAGCTCCTATGCATTCCTTCATTGTTATGGGACTTTCCCTATTGTTTCTTCCCAGCCCCCTGGCCTCGAATGAGCATTTTTGAGCTTCCGGCCCAAGCACTGCAGAGGTTACTGGGCTCAGCTCAGGGTGGGCTTGCTTGTTTATTCGCTCGCGAAGTTCCCACGTTCGGCTCACCTAGGCCTTTAGAAGGCAGACTGGACGCCGAGGGGAGCAGCGGTAATGGCTTTCATTTACTGCTTTTACTTTGTTTTTGTTTTTGCTCGCGATTTCAGTGCGAGAGCTCAGAACTAAGTGGGGAAGATTGTCTTCCCCACCTTTTGCAACTCGAGGGAAACATGCGCGCAGCACCCGAAGTAGGCAGCACCGTCTAAATTACAGTTGATTGATGGGTATTTAAGTCAGAAATTACTGTGAGGATATTAAAAAAAAAAAAAAAACACACCATGTGTCTTCTTGCTTCAGAGTGTGGGTGAGTTTTTATTTTGATACCCTTTTGCTTTTTAAAAATAAATGCTAAGAAAAAAGAAGGCCTGCAGAACGCTCCGGGCGGCAAGTCTCAAAAACGACAGCAAGGAAACCCGTGTCGAAACCCACAGCAATGTGTATCTCACAAGTGGCTTTTATCTGCTGTCTCCTTCTGGGATCAGAGGGATTTAATATCGACTTTTGGGCCATTTAATATCTTATTTTCTTTTGTGTTTAAGGAAACATTCCTTGTCTTCTGACATAGTAGCAAAATGCTGGCTTTTACCTAGGCGTATATGTAGGGGTGGGGGGGGGGGTGATGCGATCGAACAGGAGAAAAAAAAGTCAAACACACTGTGTTTCTTAAAAAGATCTTGCATATAATATCAAATGTCTTTTGATTTTTTTTTTTTTACTTTAGTGTCAAAATTCACGCAGGTTGAAAAATTAGGAAAACACCCCAAAAATACTGGGTGCCATTTACTAGGGAGAATATTTATAGACAGCAATGAAGAGCGGTAATTGTTGTGAATAGTTTTTAATTTTAGAACATAATAGCTATATATGGCATTTCCAGCCGATTTTCCTCTGTGAATTATCTGCGCTGAAGTTAAATCAAATCACTGAAGGAGGTTAAAAAAATTAGGCTTTTTTTTTTCTTTTTCTTTTTTTTTTTTTTTGCTTCCTTACCAACCTTTTGTTCTCTCTTTTCTTTTTTCTCTGTGTTCAATTAACACCCCCATCATAGATCTGTGTGTGTGTGTGTATGTGTGTGTTTAAGTCTACTACTGTATTTCACTTTTGACACGCTCCCTTATTCTTGCCTGCCGCTTCTTTCTAATACAGCAGTTATATTATGGGACTGGTAGTCTCTTCTTTACAGCATTAGAGAATAGTGTGTGTGTGTGTGTGTGTGTGTGTGTGCGCGCGCGTGCGTGCGCGTGTGTGTGTCTGTGTGTGTGTTTGTATAAGTAGGAGAGGGGCAGGATGCAGCGACACTGTATCCAGCAGGGGAATAATTCTGATGGTATGAGGCCTTGAGCCGAGCAGGAGTGAAATAACTTTAGACAATTTAGAGCTGCCTCTGCTCAGATTCCTTTTGGGGTCGCGGTGGCAGGAGTGACTTCATGGAAGTTCACCCATAGCGGGCAAATGCAAAAAACTTTTTCTTGCTGATCACAAAGTTCAAGCGTTAGGTCTTTTCTTTTTTTCCTGTCTTTTTTTTTTTTTTTTTTTTTTTTGTGGAAGGGGCTGAGAGGGAAAAGTGGGGGAGGGGGGTGCGAGGGAAGGGAAGTTACAAACCAGCTTTGCTTGAACACTCCCATCCAGGTCCAGCAGTGAGCTGGGCAGAAGTAATGGGATTCGACAATACACGGTTCATCATAATCTGGTCGTAAGCTGTATATAGACGTGCAACACTGACTGATGGGAAGTATCCCGTCTCTCCAGTCACTTTAGTGCGATCCATTCTTAGAAGTAGAGTTGATTGGGGCGCCTGGGTGGCGCAGTCGGTTGAGCGTCCGGCTTCAGCCGGGTCACGATCTCGCGGTCCGTGGGTTCGAGCCCCGCGTCGGGCTCTGGGCTGATGGCTCAGAGCCTGGAGCCTGCTTCCGATTCTGTGTCTCCCTCTCTCTCTGCCCCTCCCCCGTTCATGCTCTGTCTCTCTCTGTCCCAAAAATAAATAAATGTCGAAAAAAAAAAAATTAAAAAAAAAGAAGTAGAGTTGATAAATTCTGGCATTGGAGAGGTACGAAGGAGGGGTGCAAAGCACATGGGGGCAGACCTGTCCGCACGAGAGTTTTGGAAGTTTGGGGTCGCTTCTGACAGTCAGGGCGCCTGTGAGGATTGGGGAGCAGATGTAAGTTAAGGGAACTGAGAGAGGGTTTGGGAGAGGGTTCACAGACCCAGGGACGTGGGTGTCAGGAGCTGGGGGGGTGGGTGAGGCTGTGGGTTCCCAGTTGGGTGGTGCTGGGAGGGGGCGTAGTGCCTGGCTGTGCTTTGAGCTTTCTGCTGGTGCAAGGCAGCTCACGTGCTCTCCCCTGCCTTCTACTGACGCCCATGAACTTTTGGTTGTTGTTGTTGGCACAATTACAGAAATACCCCCAAACAAGCAAACAAACCAACACTTAAATACTGAACATATTTAAATAGGAGAGCATTTTCAGTTTAATTTAAAGCATAACCCCAGCTTCTTTGGAGACACGGTTTCCACTCATGCCTTAGGAAAACTTAGCCTTAATTTTGGTTTTAAACCCCTTTTAGATGGAGGCTGTTATGTTTTGAACTTGGGGAGGTGACTCCAAATAGACTTCATTCCTTTCCCTTTTCATATATTAAAACAACTCATTTTATATGTGTGTGTGTGTGTGTGTGTGTGTGTGTGTATGAATATATATATATATACACAACACCACATGACCGAGGTCGTGTCCTGGATCCAGCTCCCAAAGACTGCTCTTCTTCACTTTCGCGTGACCCTGAGAGCCACCCGGTCCATCTGCACTGCCATTTGTCCCTGGGCGAGAGGAATATGATAATTCTGGCTCCACCCCTGTCCCTTACCTGAGGTGGCGTGGCCAGCTGTAAGGGACACAGTAATTGATAAATAAAATAAGGGAAGGATGAATGAGTTGTTTGCAAAGTGCTTTGAGTTCCCTGGGCTGTCTAAATAAAAGATGCTGTGTTTTCTGTAATAAATTATGTCGGGACCCATATCCTGTCCCATTTCATAGGACGTCACTGTGTCAACCCTTTCAGGCCGTAAGAGCGTATCTACCAGTCCGTAATTATGTAACGGGTGGTTGGGCGTCTCTCACGGGGAGAATTCTCTGGTTGAATCTGTGGCTCCATGTGCATCTGAGAGGTGTCACTTCTCAGAACTTGGCAGAGTGATTTCCAGAAAAAAAAAAGTGCAGGTATAGACGGTCATAAGATTATAAAAACTATCTCCCTTTATGGCAGAATAAGGTCAGTAGTGACTTCCCAGAAGGTCTTCTTACCACTGACAGCTATGTTTCAATCTCTCAATTATTGGCGGAAATCAAGATTGCAATGGGTAAAAAAAAAAAAAAAAAAAAAAAAAAATCATCCTTTTGGGTCGAGCTCATAGATTCAGCTACATCTGGCACTGACCCTCTTGTCATTAAGTGGTTATGAGGATGGGTGCCCTGCACCTGTATTAATTCTGGACCTTCCACTAAGCAGTTGGACGATGATAGGCAAAAAATTGCTTAAAGAATTGTAGGAGGAACTCTAACAGTAGTGGTTAAGGACTTGGTCTCTGCATTTGTATCCCACATCTCTTACTTTTTAGCTCTGTGACCTTATTCAAGTTACTATACCTCTCTGTGTTTCATTTTCCTTATCTATAAAAAGGAGGTACTATGATACCTATCACAGAGGGGTGTGGTGAGGATGAAATGAGGTAATACATGTAAATTACAGTGCCTGGCGTAAGCAGTCAATAACTGTTAGCTTTTATTATTTCGGGCCCTGTTTTCTTCTATGAAAAAGAGAGGCTTGCACCAGATGGTCCCTAAAGACCAAGCCAATTCCAAGACTCTGTGATTCTATGCTGAAAAGAGACAAAAATTGCTGAATTTAAGATTTGCTTTCTTTTGTTTCTCTTGCTGTTCTCTTAAAGCGAGAATTAGCTCTATCTGGCCAAAAGGCTGGGACTAGGTTGGATGAAAAGGGGGAAAGAATGAGTAGGAACAAAGACAAAGGTTTTTAGTTATCCACAAACTGGACAACAACTACCTGAAAAAACTAAGATTGCATATATTCGTGATTGTGTTTTCTTAGCATCAGCATCTAGAGGTATTATGTATTTATAGTTAAAAATATTTTCTCTCTGAAAACATGTGGACCCATCCATTCAATTTACAAAGTTTGAAAGTAGGAAGAGTAACATAAAGTGAGGTTAGGGTAACAAGGATCTTTTCCTGACTTCCTAATATGTTTCTTATTTAGGAAAAATTTTATCTTTATCATAATGACAGCCTGGATACATTGTAGGTTTTATTCTTTTTTATTCTTTTTAAATGGTTTTCTTTTTTTTTTTTTTTTTAAAGCAAACTCTGTGCCCAACCAGGCAGCTGAACTCATGACCCCGAGGTAAAGAGTCACAGGCTCTACCGACTGAGCCAGCGAGGCGCCCCTGATAGTCATCTTGAAATATACTTCATGTACCATGAAATTCACCCATGTTAACTATAAAGTTCAGTGATTTAGTATATTTACAAAATCGTACCACCAGCAGAACCTAAATTTAGATCCTTGTTCATCACTTACCAAAAAACCCAGTACCTATGACCAATCAGTTCAGATTTCTCCCTTTGCCTAGCCCCTAGAAATTGCTAACCTCTGCCTCTAGGGATTTGTCTCTTCTGGACATTTCACATAAATGGAGTCCCATAACATGTGTTGTATTCTTAAGTCATATTGTAAATGACACCACCTTTTGTCTCTAGCACCCCCGGCCTTCCATTGTTTTCAACCTTTTCCTACAATTAGTGATCTCTTCTTTGCCTCCATATTTAGGGTTCTGTATTTTTTGTCGTCTTTGATCATCGACACCTACTCTAAAAAAAATTGTCTTTGATAAATTTAAGTCAAAGGAATGAATCTCTACTGTTGGAATTTCAGGTGTGAGGTTCCTGGAAAGGGAGAAATTAGCAAAAGAGATTGGGCAATTTTTTGAATAGCAGTCTAGTATGATAGGGAAAGCCAGGACTTCGAGGCAAACCACCCTGGATTCCATTCCTAGCTTGGTGTGTAATATTAATAAGTTATTTGATGTAACAGAGCTTCAATTTCCTCACCTATACTGTAAAGATAATAATATTAGTGGGGTAATTTGGGGGACTAAACACAATAATACAAAGCATATAGTCTAGTGAGTATGCTCAATAAATGCCAACTACTGTTTTTTGGGTTTTGTTTTTTCCAAAACCACATGGCAGAGTGTTGACCACCCTACTCATGAGTTTGGCTCTGTCTGTTCAGATTGGGTTTTCTAGCAGGTTGGTCCAGGAGTTTTAGAGGCTCACCAAAATGCCTCCTGATGCTGCTGCATTTACGTGCTTTGAATGGTTGTCTGTATAACAGGGGAAAAGACTCTTGGGCAAATCTCAACAGAAGGTATCCCAGCATATCTGCACTTTCCTCCTTCAGTCCTTGAGTTCTTGAAAAGGAATCCCATAAAACAGTGCTGTCTGGTAAACACATAGGTAACTTCAAATCTAATTTTTTAATGTTTATTTATTTTGAGAGAGAGAGCAGGGGAGGGGCAGAGACAGAGAGAGAGAGAGGGAGAGAGAGAGAATCCCAAGCAGGCTCCACGCTGCCAGTGCAGAGTCTGATGGGAGGCTCGAACCCACAAACTGCAAGACCATGACCCCAGTTGAAATCAAGAGCTGGACACCTAACCGACTGAGCCACCCTGGCGCCCCTTAAATTTAATGTTTTGAATTTTCTAGGGGCTCATTAAAGGAAGTAAAAAAAAGAGAGAGGTGAAATTAATTTTAAGAAATAGATTTTTAAATCCAAATATCTAAAATATTTCAACATGTGATCAACATACAATTATTAATGAGCCATTTTATTTTTTCTTTTGTACTAAGACTTTGAAACCCATTGTGTGTATTATATTTACAGCACGTCTTGAATGTGGACTAGGCATACTTAACTGCTCAGGGTTTACATGTGGCTCGGGTCTTCCGTATTGGTCAGCTTGGCCAAGGAATGGTTGTTCTGGCATAAACTTTTGTTTTGTTTTCTTTTTTGGCATAGAACTAGGATGAGGTGGTTCATCACTACCTCTTTTTTTTTTTTTTTACTTTTTTCTTTTCATAACATTGTTTTATGATTTGTTTCCATATCCTTAACATCTTAAATGTCCCCCACAAGAGAATGAGTAGGTGGAAGCCGCCATCTTGTTTCCTACAGTTAGAATACAAGGGACAAAGTCCAGAGGAGTCCATGGTGTGACAAAGTTTGCAGGACCCAGAGTCAGGGTCAGGAGTTCTGAGGTGCACTGCTGACTGCCTCCAAAGTGTGTTATTTTAAGAATGTCATTTAACCTCTTAGTCTCAGGTTTCCACATCCATGGAATGGGCAACTCTAGAGGGCTGACCCCACATCCCGTGGATCATGAGCCTCAACATGAGTCCTGCCCAAGACTTGGATGGAAGGCAGGTGGAGCACTTATAAAATTCTTTTTCATTACTGCAGTTTTAATTTATCCTTTGACTCCTCGTCCCTTTTCTAGACAGTCATATAAAAGTGGTTATGGTGGTGTTAAAGCTGCCTCCATCAGTCAAGTTGAATTGGAGAATGCAAACCGGGAGAGGAAAAAAAATAGTGATTTTTTTTTTTTAATTGAAGTATTTAGCATCACATTTACAAGGCCCGTTGGAGGCCAGTCCCGGTTTAATCCACCTTGTAGACTCCATGACCGAAGGCAAATAATGGTTCTTCTGCATCCTTTCTGTTTGTAGCTAGCTGTTGGATTCTAGGCTGGAGATTGCTTTTTGGAAAACACGAAGATTGGTGGTTGCAGGATTGGAAGGGCAGTATACCTGTGCAAGTTCGTTCACACGGCGCAGCCCAGAGGAAAAAGTCGGGGAAACTTGGGTTTGCCTTTCACCTTGGAATTGTGCAGAGTTCCTTGTTTCCCATTTGCCTCAGCTGAAACGCTGAAACAAGGCCTGTTTCCCACCTACCCTTCAGGGGGGCTTCTGGAGACTTAAAGTGAGGGTATTTAGAAAGATGTTTGGCTGTCTCTAAGACGAAGTGCGGCCCGCAGAGGGGTGTGTGTGTGTGTGTGTGTGTGTGTGTGTGTGTGTATGTGTGTGTGCGTGTATGTGTGTGTGCGTGTATGTGTGTGTGCGTGAAGTTCTGTGTCTGTTGTGCTTTGAGACCGGGTTGAATCTGCCAGTAGGTCAAAGGAATAAGTTTACCTAGTGGCCTGCGCTGGCAGGCCCGGGAGGGAGGGCAGGCGGGCGTCTCTCCGAGGGCAGTGAGGGCTGCGGGTGATTTGAGCCCAAGTGCGTCCCCGGAGGAGAATCCTCCTTGTAATCCCCATTGTTAATCGAATGGAAAGTTTGCATTTCTCTTTTGTCCCTAACAAAGGAAGCCTCTCGGGGACCCTAACGAGGAGCCCGGCCTCCCCGCCCTCCGCGAGGCCCGCTCTGCTCTCCGGGTGGGAGGGTGTGCACGGCGTCGCCTTCCTGCGGAGCCTGCACGCGGGGGGCTCCGGGGCCTCGCGCCCTGCCGACGTTAGGAGACACTTCACAACAAAGCGGCGGCAGCCCGGGCCTGGCTTTTCCTTTGTGCGGCCTGCGTGCGCGGGTGGCCGTGACCCCGCAGCCCCGGCGACGGCGAGGCCCGGGGCGGGTGCGGGCGGGGGCGCGCGCGAGCACTGGGTCCCGGCGGGGGTGGGGTGGGATGGGGTGGGGGGGACGCCGGGGCCTGCGGCCAGGTGAGCGGCCCGCAGTGTTGGGGGGGGGACCGTCGCCGCCGCCACGACAGGAGGGCGAGGGCGGCTCGCGCACGCCAGGTGGTGCGCGGCAAGGCGGAGTCGTCTGCAAGGAGTTGAGGGGGATGCGCGGCAGCGGAAAACTTTGGGAACTTAGGGAAATGCGGGGGCCGCCGCGGGGACAGGCCGGTCTGCGGGCCACCCGCGGCGCGCGAGGGGCGGTGGCTCCCTGCGGACGCGGGGCTGCCCGGGGGTTCTCGCAGTGGGGGCGGGGGCGTGCTTCCAGCGGCCTCTCCCCCCTCCCCCGCTCCGCGCCCTGGGGCCCCGAGAAGGTGGCAGGAGGTGACCCCGCCCCCCACCCCCTCGGACGCCACGCGTCCTTCATCGCACACCCCACCCTTCATTGCACCCCCCCCCCCCCCCGCACCGGGTCAGGCCGCTCGCTCGCTGTCGGGGCGTCGGAGCCCCGGGGTGGGGAGGGGCGGTGAGGGTGCTGGAGGGCACGAGGCCTGGCCCCGGGGAGCAGGGCTCCAGCGCTTTCCGGGCGCCGGGTGTGCGACGTGCCCGAGGCCTGCAGACCTCGGCGGCGGTGGCTTTGCGTGCAGGGGTGCCACGCAGAGGGCGGCGTGCGAGCACGTGGCTGAGAGTGTGCGCGCTCCCACGCACGCGTGTTGATCTGCAGCGTCTTTTCTCCGTTGGCCCGGTGTCGTTTCCTCTCCGTCCTTAAACGTTCCCGTCGGTGCTTTGTGCGCGTGAAATGAAATGACACACCACCCTCCGGAAGGTGCTGCAGGAGCCCTGGTGTCTCCTTTGTCTCTCAGCCCTTGCAGGGAGCACGGCACCCTCCCCTGGGGGGATTTTTAACGCAGAGAACCTTGATGGACCCTAAACGGCCCTGACATTTGTTAAGGGAGGTCTGATTCCTTGAACACTTGAAGAAGGTTTGGGGCCTTCAGACATACCTACTTTCTTATGTGGCGACGCGTCTGGTCTTTCTTGGGAGTCTTAAGCAAAGAGAAAAGTGATTTGGGAGTTTGCCCCCCGCCCCCGCCTGTACATACACGGAATTGCTCCCCTCCCCCCCCCCCAGCCCCCCAGCCCCCCAGCCCCCCAGCCTACTGGAGCCGGGGCAGGAAGGGGCTGTCATCATGCTCATGCCTAAGCCGTATTACTTTATTTTTCTTCTTAGAAAGTTACACTAGGAAAGATGTTCTTGATGTGTGATTATTATTCTTAAATGGATTCTTGTGCTTTCCTATTATTGCTCTGTTACAGCCCCGCAGAGCAACCCCCGGGTCCTGCAATAGACCCTCCAGAAACTTTCCATTGAATGCACGTGGGAGAGCTAGAAGTCGGAAAGGTTGAATTCCCTCATTACTTCCCAAATCCGTGAATTAATTCTATGAATTGCACCAGCCCAGTCTCTGATCCACCAACTACCAGGCCCATTATTAATTTCACAGCAGGGGTTTCTGGTCCGGGTTAACTCCGGGGGAGATGTTGGAAGGGGCTGTTGGGTAGGCTGAGAGTTGGTGTGCTCTTTCTGCTTGTGGCAGACATTGCAGCTCAAATATAGGAGTAGCGACGCTCCAACCGGCAATGGTAACAGTGAAGAGTGAAAACAGTTGCTTCCTTCTGCTCCTGATTGGGACACCCCCATCCTCCTACTCATTTACTGTACGGATTCCTCCCCTCCTAGGGGGTTCAGGCTCAGATATCTTGGTAACTGCCACCGTGGATTCGCTTCCTGGAAGCTTACCCTAAAGAGGAAAGCATCTCCCTGGCGGCCTCCACGTGGGCGTAAGTGTGCAAAGATGGGTGGTCTTATCAAGATCTCTCACCTGTAATGTCACCTGACTGTTGCCCTTCCTGAGTGGAGGTTATGGAAGTCTAATTGTTTTTCAGTAAGTCTGGCCAGATATTTTTGAACGCTGTGGGTTCTGGAGATGTTGGGGGAAGACTCTTAGGTCCCATGGGTTGGATAGTGAAAAAGTTAAAAATGCAGACCCGTCCTGGTTGGATTTAGTTTTTCAATGCCTGTTACACATTTTCAGTTTAGACCTACTGGAGGACGTGATGTAATTTGCAGAGTTTGTACCCTACTTTGGACCATTGGTTCCTTGGGCAAATACTTAGGAAACTTCTTGTGTGGGACATTATGTGAGACCTAGAAGAAATACAAATGTGCAAGTTGTGGCCCTTAACCGTCCAGGAGCTCCCAGCCCAATGGGGGGGGGGGGGCTGAATCGTGGTCAGGATCTTTGTAGCATAGGCAGCTGACTTGCCCCGAAAGTCCTGTGCCCAGGATAGGATGTGTTCCTTGGGGCCAGGAGTGTGGCTGTCAAGGTCATTCTGGAAGAGAGTTCAGGAACGCTTCTGGGCAGTACGTGTAGAAGCGTGCTTTCTTTGCTTCAGAGGCTGCTGTGTTTCGTGTAGGCAGCCTGAGAAATGTTCTGCGTCCCGAGTTTGCGCGTCTGGCCTTGCCTTTCCCTAAATCTTGTCGCCCGGTTTCATTTGCTTTGCCTTCTCCCCTCCACTCTCTCTTTTGACCCCTTCCGTGCCTCGACCGGGGCCTCCCCCGCACCCCCAAATTGCTATTTGCCAAACTTGTGACCTGAGACCACTTGGCATTTCCCTGGGATGGCTGAAATTTACCACTCGCTGAATAGGCATTCTGTGACATTTGCTCACCTGGGTAGTTTAAGCTACACGTCTGTGTTGAGAGAGTGCGGAGAGGAAGTGTGAAATTTACCTCTGTGCTCCAGGGTTCTTGCCAGCAGGGAGACAAACAGTGATGCTTCTAGAAGCTGGAATTAATTTTTATCACGGTGCACATATATAGTTATATATATTCATACACACATTTATTATGTATTCAATAAATGCATGTAGACAATTTGTGCGTTATCTGTCATTCTCTAGTCATTATTTTAACAAATTAAATTTTCATGGTTAGATTCATCTTTCACATGCATCCCCTTCCCTCCACAGCTACCTTCTTTCTTCCTCTCCCTCCCTGCTGGTAGGAGACACTGGGTTAACTTAATGCTCTTTGAGGCCACGTGCCATTAGACCCCCTGTCTCCTTAAGGTTTCTGGGACTCTGGTGATGGCTTTCTCATCGTGGTCTGCCCAGCCGCTCCGCTCGTAAGGAAATAGCTCCTTGTCTCTTTGGATCAAACTGGTCCAGGAGCTTGTTCAGTGCAGGTGCTGGGACAGGCCAGCCCCCGGAGGCTCCTCCGGCTCTCAGAACCCACAGACGCACGGTCTGTCTGTCCTGGCTGTCGGCCGAGGAAGGGAGGCAGGCCGTGTGGATGGTTGAAGCTGTTGCCTTTTCCTCGCGTTTACCCTGTCCGAATGACCCGAAGGCCGGGGGAAGGGCAGGATGATGGGTCATCTCTGGATGAAGCCGAATTGGAAATGTCAGCAGAAGTTGACGCTCCCTCACCTCCCTGTGGAGCAGGGAGTTCTGTCCGGAGGTAATAATAGGTAATGTGCCCGGAACACTTAATTACACACAGAGCTACCATTATTACCCCAGTTTGTAAGATGAAGAAACAGGTGAAGAGAGTTTAATGAACTTCCTTAAAGTCACACAACTTAACGAGAGGCTCACGTGGGACGGGTGGTCCTCAAAAAGTTGTACGAAATTGTGGATTTTTCTGCAGAAATATGCATTCCTGTTGAGTGACAGCCCTTTAAATTGTGATTCTTCCAAGAAAAATCCTGTGGAATCCTACTTAGTTGTCCAAAAAACAAATAGCTTGGCTCTACCCATCTCTGGTCCTGTTTCTCAGGTACATAAATTTAATTATCTCTTGGCTGTGGTTGACTGTGAAACATAAGTAAAAGGAGATAAGTCCAAAATTCTCCTTGGGCCTATTCCCTGATTTTTATTAGGCCTCTGCCTGTTATCTTTTTAGAATCTTCCTGATTTCTTTCAGGCAATGAGCATGACTTATTTTCATAGGTGGTCTACAGCTTGACTGTCCCTCTTCGGTGTATATCACCTTTTCTGGTTCCTTCTCAGAAGCCTGGGTTTTTGACAGGAGCATAAAGCAGGGCACAGTGCCTCGTTCTTGCACACCCTTCTTGGTCCTGCTGTCCCTTCTGTCCTGCCTCCCCCGTTTGTGGCCACACTCCAGGCCCCCGGGCGCTCAGGTGATTCTAAGTTGAAAGTTTCAGCTTTCTAAGCTGAAAGTTGCACTGGTGAGACCAGAAAGTCTCCTGTGTCCAGCCACAAAGCCACTCGTGGGAATGAAGCCGCCCCTTTGTTTTGAGAAGTGCATGTTCTCAGTTTTCAGGTGGGGACAACTGTGTTCCAAGGAGTGGGGTGGCCCCGGAGCAGCCTGGTGTAAAGGACCTGGTTGGAGGGGCGCCTGAGTGGCTCGGTCGGTCGGTTGAGTGTCCGCCTTTGGCTCAGGTCATGATCTCACGGTTTGTGAGTTCGAGCCCTGTGTGGGGCTCTGTGCTGACAGCTCGGAGCCCGCTTCACATCCTCTACCTCCCTCTCCGCACCGCCCCCCCCCCCCGTCTCTCCCCCTCTGTTTCTCTCCCCCCATCTCTCTCCCCCCTCCGTTTCTCTCCCCCCTCCACCTCCCTGTCCCCCTCCACCTCCCTCTCCCCCTTCCCCCCTTCGTCTCTCTCCCCTCCACCGTCTCTCTTCCCACCCTCTGTCTCTCTCCCCCTGCCCTCTGTCTCTCTCCCCACCGTCTCTCTCTCCCCTCTGTCTCTCTCCCCCCTCCACCTCCCTCCCCCCCTCCATCTGTCTCTCTCCCCTCTGTCTTTCTCCCCCCGTCTCTCTCCCCCCCATTTCTCCCTCCCCCACCGCCTCTCTCTCTCTCTCTCTCTCTCAAAGAATCTTGTTATTATGAACTATGGGAGAACTTTGCCTAGCAAAACTTTAAAAATAAATAAATAAACTTAAAAAAAAAGTCAATTAACTTTAAAAGAAAAAAAAAAAAAGGACCTGGGTGGAGGCAAAATCCTGGTGACAGTGACTCTTGCAAAGCTTAGTATCTTCACATTGTCCAGGTGTTTAAGGAAAAAAGAAAGAATTTGGCATAGCCCATGTTTATTATTTATTTAAAAAATTTTTTTAATTAAAAAATTAAAAAAATATTTATTTTTATTAAATAAATAAAAATTTATTTTAAAAAATTTTAATAAATTTAATTTCTTAAAAAAATAAATGTTTATTTATCTTGAGAGAGAGAGAGTGAGAGAGCGTGAGTAGGGGAGGGGCAGAGAGAGAGGGAGACACAGAATCGGAAGCAGGCTCCAGGCTCTGAGCCGTCAGCACAGAGCCTGAGGTGGGGCTTGAACCCATGAACCGCAGATCATGACCTGAGCCGAAGTCAGACGCTCAACCTACTGAGCCACTTCAGGGCCCCGGTATATCCCCTGTTTAAATTTATTGTTTAGGAAATGTTTTAATACCAGGAAGACCTTAATAAAGAAAATTTTAGAAAAGAAAAATTCACTAATTTTACTATCCTAACTTGCTGCCTGTTATAAGCACCCACCCGCCCCTCTCCCATACTTATATTTCCTTCCTGTCATTTTCCTTATGGCTGTAAGAATTTTTCATTTCTTGTGGATGATTACGTACTCAGGGATGAAATTGTCTCCTATTTTTGCAACAGAACCCGTTATGGATCTTACTTATTTGTGTATTGCTCGTATCATTTCAAAGAGGAACTCAAGCACTTTACCAAAAAGGATAAGCAAAATGAAGAGATTTACTAAATAAATGAGGAAAATAGAAGAGAAAATTATGGTAGAAAATAAAGTGCAGGGGACTGTTAGTGTGTAAAATTGCATGCATGACGATCCTTTCTCATTGTAGACTTCCCAGTCCTTTTGCTGGTAAGGAAATAGCTTCTGACTGTGGATCAAACTAGTCTAGAACCCTATGGAGTCCAGATCCTAGAGAGCTGATTACAGATTTAACCCTCTGCTCCCTGGCAGCAAAAGCAAAAAGGGAAACAGGATCAGTTTCAAATGTCAAGGCATTTGGTATTGAAAATGAATCAGGATTTGACTTCCTGCAAAATTTCTCCCATAGTTCATAATAGGAGGATGCTGAATAATGTGATAGATGTTGTCCTCTACAACATGATAAACATATTTCATATCTTACCATAGCCCTTTGTATAGAATGCCCCCACCGCACTCAATAGGTTTTATTATAATTATTGGTTTGTGATCTGATTCCCTCATTAGACTAACGAATTTCTGGAAAATAATGATCGGGACTTATATGACCAGCAGACAGTAGATACTCAGTTGATATTTATTGAATTGAAATCCTGTTTTATCTGTTTATCCAAAAAGGAGATAAATCCATTTATTAACATTCAGTGAGTACTCGCTGCTAAAAAGAGGGATCAATCAAAAGCTCCTGCCCTCGAGGCTACTTATGGTCGTCTGGGAATAGGTACATCTTAATAGGTACATTGGAGTTTGGCTGGATAAGTGCTATGTAATAGAGGCATGAGCATTTTCTCTTTTATGGAACGGAGTATACAGTTGCTTAAAATACACTCTCGGTACAGCTGGCTTTTCCCCTTGGAGTTTGTGTGTGGGTCTTTAGGCCAGGAGAGGCAGGCAGAAACAGCAATGATGAGGGCATCCGAGAGTTTCCTGACCGAGGAGAGAGGAGATTGTCTCGAAGATTTGCTTTCTCATTTCCATTTTCTTTTAGGAAAGAGGGTCCTATTTGAGGGTAAAGCCTCCTCTTTTCTCTTTGCCCTCTCCCAAAAATCAAGCCACCAGTTTGCTTGTGATGACTTTTTGTCCACGTTTCCTCCCATCAGATCAATCAAAATGTTGGAAAAGGACTCCTCCATTAAGTAATAATAGGAAATAGCAAAGAAGGTCCTGGGCTGACTAACCCAACCTCCCTGAACCCCATTGGGGTGGGTGGGGGTTGGGTGGAACCTGGGGGCGGGGAGTGGGGCCCCACTTCCTGACTTGACCAGGCAGCCTCGGTGGGGAGACTGTGGTTCCATCCCCCACCGGGTGGCTGGAGTGGTGGCCACCACTGCCATCCCTGTGACTGGCTTGCAGAGAAAACGTGGGTCCTGAGGCTGGGAGAACAAAGCATCCTTGGGACATACTCACGAAATAGAGTTGGAAGAGCAAATGGCTGCCACATCTGGCTTTTTGTAAAAATTGGTGTCATTAGTTTTTAGACATTCATCACTATACTAATAAGAGAGACTTTTTACCTGCTTGCTTCCCTTCCCGTCTCTTTTTCTTCCTTCTGTTTAAAAACATGTATCAGCCACGTCTAAGCTAGGCATACGGGTTCCCCTCCGTCCGAAGGTAGAATGAAACCTTTCATAAGCTGAAATGGCGTAAAGCAAAGAAACGATTACCATCAATTTACATGGAAAAAATTTTTTGAGCGTTCCCAGACTCTCTTAGGCTTTTCTGATACCTTAGGACACCTGTTGCTAGGGGGATGTGCAAGATACGTGGAGACTCAGCTCATGTGCTCACAGACACAGGTCAGAGTCCCGGATGAGTGTGGGTCCCAGGAAGGAGCTGGGTGGCACTCCTTGCTGGCCGGGTGCACCCTGCCTCATGTAACCCTCACTGCAAATCAATCGCCTTTTGCCGTTTTTTTCCGCAAAAGCAAAAGTCCTCTTTGGGTTTCTTTCAGTTTGCAAAAACAGGAACGAGTGTAGGTGTTTCGTCAAAGTTGAAGTAGCTCAACGGGAACTTTTGAAAAGCAGAGGGTGTCTGGAATGGGCGAGGCGAGACAGGATCTAATCTTCAGATTGCTTACCACTGGGAGAAAACCAAGAGAGGGCTTCAGGGCAGCATCGAGCAGGGCCGTGAAGGTGACCTAAATGTAGCCTAGTGCTTCGCCCACAGCGTGCTCTCAGCTGTTTCCAGAAAAAAAGATGACGCCAGTTTTCTCTAAGCTTGTAAGCTTCTCCTCCTAGATGGTAAACTACTGAGCCATGCTAGCACAGTGCTTGGTACACACACACACACACACACACGCACACACACATACATGTATATGTACGTATATAATACAGGATGCTCTACAAATACTGGTTGAAGGAAAGAAGAAAAAAGGAGTCACAGATAATTCATCTAAATCTAAATTGGACTTACTTATATTTTCAGACTGAGCCTCTTAAAAAATTATTTCCAAAATTGCTACTATCTGCTGTGAGCGTGCTCGTTTCTGAGTATTCTGTGGGCGCTTCTGTGATGTGTCTGAGAAGAAGACATCTTCTGTTTTCCTGGGTCCCTCGCGTGAAGTGCTCCGAATCCCATGTTTGGACACAAAGAGATTCTGGTTGGAATCAGCTTGTTACCAAACGGGGGCATTTCTTGAATGGCTCCTCTGAGTCTGGGTTTTCCGAGTTATGATGTGGGACTTGGAGGGGTGAAGGGTGCTCGGGGTATCGTGGGGTGAACGGGGGTTGGGGGAGAGTGTGCGAGACGAGACATAAGAAACCATGTAAAGACAAGTGACGATCAGATGTAGGAAACTGGCCAGATACAGCCTTCCCGGGGTTGTGTAGGTGGGCGAAGTAGGCAGGACAGTTGTTTCTCTAGCGAGTGGCTCAGATTCCAGCCCATCCTCACATGGTCCGGTCTCTTCCCATCTGTAAAGCCTCCTCTTTTCTCTTTGCCCTCTCCCAAAAATCAAGCCACCAGTTTGCTTGTGATGACTTTTTGTCCACGTTTCCTCCCATCAGATCAATCAAAATGTTGGAAAAGGACTCCTCCATTAAATAATAATAGGAAATAACAAATAAGCCCAAGACGTTCAAAGTGGGTTTTTTTTTTATTAAGGCAGAAAAGGTTGTAGACCCTGAGGCAGGGGAAGTAGTTGAATAGGAGGCTCTCTGGGCATGCTCCACCTCCCCCCCCCCCCTTCCAGTTGAGTACATGTAATTTAAACCTGTCCTTGGGGAGGAGTAAAGAGAGAATTGCCCCCCCCCCACCAGTCCCCTCCTCCCACTGAAAATTCCTAGTCAGAGTCTGTGATATCTCAAACGGGGCTGTCACTTTTCAGGGTCACTCCCTGGGGATATCCTTCCCCTAATCCCAGTGCAATTCAAATGTTTCTGACTGAAGAACAGGACCCATGTAGGGTCCTGCATTTGTTTTAGTGACTTTGCTATGTAGCCCTCTCCTGGGGCTGGGGGGTGGGAGGGGGGTGGTCTTAGGCAAGGAGTCTCACGGTGGGCTTTGAGGAGGGTAGTAGGTCCTTGAGGACCAGTACAGTCCCCCCTTTTCCATGGGGGTGTGTTCTCAGAGCCCCAGAGGATGCCTGAAACCCTGGGTAGAATCGAACCCTAAAAAAACTGTATTTTTCCCTGTACATATATATCTATGATAAAGTTTAATTTATAAATTCACCACAGTAAGGGGTTAAGAATAATGACCAACAATAAAAAGAACAATTCTAACAGTATTCTGTAATAAAAACCGTGGGAATGTGGTCTCTGCCTCTCAGAATATCTTACTCTGCTGCGTTCACCCTTCTTGTGATGCTGGGAGATGATAAAATGCCCACGTGATGAGACGGAGTGAGGGAAATGCCGTGGGCATCGTGATGTAGCATCAGGTTACTATTGACATCTTCTGACTGTACATTCATAGAAAAGAAGGTCTCCTTGGGCTTGGTTTGGAAGCCACTGGAACCGGTTCCTCTGACTTTTCTGTGGCCGTCCCACTGTCTGAGAACCACAGTCTGTGTAAGACTTCTTATCTATGACCTTTGCAGTTGCCAGGCCTCCCCCAAAGTGGGGCATCAGGGGAACAGACGACAGTGCCTGTCTAGCTGAGAGACTTTTGCACTTTGCTTTGGAGACTCTTTTCTTTACCTCCGACGCTCGTGTGTTGTTCTGTCCTTGAGTAAGGACTCTCCCCTGTGTGCAATTAATAAACAAAATAAATTTCAATTTCTAGTCTCACACATTTTCCAGAACATTCCTTGAGGAAGGGATGGTTACAGATGGAGATTTATTTGTTCAGTCAAATATTCAGCAAATGGCATCTTCCTGGGATGCTAAGTTACAAGAGGGAGAAAAGCTGCCTGGGAACCCAGTCGTCCAGCTCTGATATACACGGAGAAGACAGCTGCTGTACTTAGAAGCCCTTGGAACTTAGAGCATTTTTTAGGATGTTGAAAGACCATGCGCTAATGGGTCCAGACAGATAGGCGTAAGAAACACAAAGCGTGGTGTCTGCAGAAGATGCACATGTGTGTATTTCGTTGCTGGCCCAGAGGAGATTGTTCGTGGGCGAAGATGCTACGGTCATCCCCGGTGTAAGAGCAAGCATCAAACGTGGCGCTAGGCGTGTGATGAGTGTTGAGTAGAACGTATGTTTTTGCTTCTTCATTTCCAGAGCAAAATGGAAACACGCATGCCCACGGGGAGCAAGCGGCATTCGGACGCAGGGGAACAATTAGTGGCCTGTTGCGCTATTGAGTAGATGGTACCCAGGGAGCCTGCCGCTGTTGCTCCTGGTGCATGCGTGGTTTCCTCACCTGTTGTGTGGGCGCTGATGACACTCACCGGGCCGACCCGGTCCGCCTCCACAGTGGTTGCGAATCTCTAGGGAGCTGTGGGTACGAGAGGCTTTGTAAGTTACCAGTTCACACCACAGCTTCAAGATTTCTTCTCAAACCTGCTGAAAATTGAAGCAAGAGGAAGAAGCCACAGATTGGCAGGCACGTGGAGGGCCGATTTAGGACATGGCGTGGATTCAGAAATCTTGTTGACCCTGGCATCGGTGGGGCATGCGGTGGATATGAAGCTCGAGATCCCAGGAGGGTGGGACAGAGGGTTGTGATTGGGAGTTAGATCCTGGCGTGGGGACACTGTTCTCCACGGAGGGACCTGGAGAATAGAGGTTACTTGCCCACAGAGAAAAACCGGTCCATCAGGATTTTATCTGGAGAACGAAAACTTGAGTGTCAACCTTACAAACCCTCACTCCTCATGCCCAAGGAGAGCGCAGGACTATGTGGGCAATGGAAATGGCACGTGTGGTTCATTGGCTGGTTGGGTTTGTGTGTGCGTATCCCTGTTTCACCTTTCCTGGCTTCACGCACCCGGCCAGGCTACAACTACAGCTGTGTCTTCACGTAAGACGTGCCGGTGTCTTTCCCCCATATGCGTGCGTGCGTGCGTGCGTGCGTGTATGCTATTTGAAAACCGTGTCCCTTATTTGAGTATACTCCTTAGCTTTATGAAAGCGTGTGTATGGTGGAGGGGACACGGGAGGGGCATTATGCAGGGTGTTGACTTGGTAAGTTGCTTATACTCAAGGTCTTGCCTGCTTCCTGTTTAAGTGAAGGGGTTCGATTTGAGTGGTTAATAAGGTCTCTTCCAGGCGAGGCTTGGAGCATCCCTTTTTAGGGCAGAGAGCCCTTTTTGTAATGGGAATACTCAACGGTTCACCTGCCTCTTTGTTTTCTCGGTAGTTGTTGATCTCTGTGCGTCTGATTTTCTTAGAGCAAGGACATCATACACACACTTACTGGCTGTGTGGAGTTTATTTTCCTATTCCTAGCAATGCAAAACGAGAGGTTTTCAATACATGGATTCAGTTAGCAACTGCATGGAGTTAGTTTCCCAGAAGATAAATGAAGGGCCATCTCGTTGGCCCATCTATCTACCCGTCTTTGTCACATAGGATTTTGTGAATCTGAGACACAGGCACAGAGCTACCATTTAGAGCAGCCCACCCTGGTGCTTGGGGAGATGGGGGGACAGCCTCACACATCACCCCAGGGGGTGCTCCCCGGAGGGGCGGGGAGCCAACTGCCAGATGTTGGCCGCAGCGCCCCCTCTTGCAGCCCTGGGAGTGTGAACCCCCCCACCAAGTCATTTAAGTTCACGTCTTCCATACAGGTCAAGAGGGGAAAGAGCCCCGGGGGTGCAGGAGAGGCCTTGGCACCTCTCCGCTCCCCATGCTTGGGACGGACACCCGATTTTGGGGGGAACTGAAATCTAGACTCTCGAGGCAGAGACCAAAGGGCCGAGGCCGGACCAAAAGTGACTGTGCGATTGCACGCGGGCGCAAAATAATTGAAGGAAGCAGGGATACCCATCCCCGGGAGCTGAAAAACCTCACGTCCAGATGTGGTCAGAGAGGTTCGCAGAATGAAAGACAGTCTGATGAGTGAGAGACACACGCCTGTGGAGCACAATAGAAAAATCGATGGTAAGTGCAGGTGAAGGAGTTTTAGCGGGGTTTTATTGAACACAAAGAAGACAAACTTGGCTTTTGCGATGGTTCCAACTGTACGTTAATGGCCCTTTTTTAGCAACGACAGGGTTCCGGGGGGCGGGGGGGAAGGTCACCCAGGAAAAGCTGCCGGCCTGCACCACAGGTAAGCCCACTCGTGCACCCCGGTGCGGGAAGGGGGACGCAGACTCAGCACGAAACGTTTTTGGGTGTGCGCTGTCGTGGGGCGAAGCGTGCTCTCATTTTACGGGCACAAATGCATAGATGCAATTTGGGGGTTTTCGGAAAAGCAAGCAGTTTGATCTGTCTTTTCCCACCCCAGGCTCCTTCTCCCTTCCCTTTGCTTCTCTGCGAGTCTGCTGTGGCTTTATTAGGAATTCCCTTTAGTTTAGGGGGAAAAAAAATAGAGGGAGAAAGAGAGCCGGCTGGAGGGGGAGACTGCAGAACTCGCTCTTGGCCAGCAGCCCACAGCATGGGCCCGGCAGCCTTGTTGAGTCGAGCCCCGGCCTTCTGTTTCCTTAAGCACACCCCCTGTCCCCCCACCGTGCCCTCCTTTTTTTTTTTTCCTAAGGGGGCCGAGGGAGGCTGCCTCTACCCTCCTAACCCCCTTTTCTTCCTTTCTTGTTGTTTAAAGAGGATTTTTTTTTTTTTTTTGGAGGCCTGAGCTGTGTGGATTTCTCCTCCCTGGCCTCCCCTTGCCTCCCCAGCCCCCTCCCCGATGAAGAGTTCATCCAAAGTTCGCATCCAGACTCCGAACAAAGTGGCGCAGACCTTTTCCTGACTCCTCACCCTTTGTCCTCATCACTCAGTGACAGACAGGAATCAAATGCTGAGGACCCAGCCGGGCGAGAGGGGGCCGTGGGTTCCCATTAACTTGCCGGGGCCCTCGACAGACAAGCCTCGGAAAGGGATTTTTGTTGCAGCGTCCCCAGGCACACACTGCGAGCTCCCCAGTCGTTTGCCGAAGGCTTCATCTGGTTTCTGTTGGAGGGAGGAGGGTCTGGGGGGGGGGGTGCTGTAAGGAGACGCGGCTGGCGGGGGTGGGGGGGGGAGTGGAGAGCAGAGGCCGGAAAATGATAGCTGGGGTGCTTTTTCCTAAAGCGGAAAACGCTGAAGCTTTCTGATCCTACTGTGAGGAAACAGATTCTCTGGGAGTTAAGGGTTCACCTTTTGGAGGTGGATTGCACTTCTCAGGACACCAGAGGACCATAGAGCAAATTACTGCTTCCAGAGTGCTAAATGATCCCCTGGTGCCCTGGAAAGAGCCCGTTTACCTCCAAAAGGTGAGTTGTTTATTGCCGGAGAGTCGAATATTGGCTGTAATGCTGGCTCATTCATTGTCTCACATCCCTGCGAGGTATTTAGGGCGGAGGTGATATTAGCCACCTGTCACCACGGGAAGGGGGCCTGACAGATGCTCTTTGGATTCCCGTTCCCAGGATGGGATGGCTGGCCAGGGAGGCGAAGTGACTTTTCCAAGGTCTTGTAGTGACCGCTCCCTGAAATACATCAGCCAGCTCTAACCAGGAAGAAGGAGGCCAAACGGAGGGCAGTGCTGTGATCGTCCCGACCCCAGTAGGGACTGCTCCCTGTTTCCTTAGTGCTTCGGGGCCCTGGGCCTGCTCTCCTGTGCTGCTTGCTTCACACGCTCCTGCCGTGACTCCCAGGCTCCATCCACCCTGTGCCTCCGAGGTCAGCACCGCTGAGGCCCCGTGAGCAAGCTGCTGGTGGGAGTGAAAAGTGGGGCCTGAATTGGTAAGGAGGAAATTCAGTTGCAAGGTGCCATTTTGGGCGAGCCTGCAGGGAGAGGACAGTAGCGTGAAATCTTGCTTGGCATTGTGACCAGACCTATTGCCTCTTGTTCCCCTCAGTCGTCCGGATCGTGGTGAACTCTGTGGCTCCCGGAGGTGGTGCTGCCCGCCAGCCGTTCAGTGTGGGCGATGCGGGGAATCAGGTGTTCTTTCCGTTGGGGTGAACGGGTAATGGGTCTAAGGAGTCAGGACGCCTTGGGTTCTGTTTCTCCTTCTGGCTGTGGCTCTGTTAAATAAATTGTAAACCAAATAAAGGACAAACTATCCTCCTCGTAGGGATGCCGTGGGTGGTGAAATTAAAATCTTTGCATGCTTACACGTCTTAGCATGTCTGGCGTTTTGTGTGCATTTCGTATGTGCACCTGTGCATGAGCCCCGGTAATCCACACGACCATCCTGGGAGGTGGAAATGGTCACGATTTAGCAAGTGAGGAAACTGAAGCAAAGGCTGATGAAAATAACTTGCCCGAGACCAGCTTCATCGATGGCCGTGTGCGTTATCGTGGAAATACAGCACACGCCCGGTGGTGTTTTTGCAGGATCGCTCTGTTAGCTCGGAGGGTTTGGGAAGCGAGGGACAACCTTCTTAATTAAGACCCTGGAGAAGTGGGATCCGGAATCACTGCAGGCGACGAGCGCTTACCTTTGCACAGGTTGACAGAAAGAGGACTTTCTAACTGTATCAGAAGCATCCATGGTGATGGGGGAATTTATCCTGCTTAGGAGAATCAACTTTCCAATAGATGTTTTAATTACTAATGATCCTTGCCAATTAATTAAAAAGTGTGTCTGTCATGGCGCTTCCTTGGCAGCGCCTTTATTGACGACGAGTTTGTGTGCATATTCGAGTAGTAAGGTGACATTTCTCTTCAACGTTTCCTAACCCAGGCTTTTTGTGGCGGAACATCCTGTTAGCAGACTGGTGCCGGGTTTTCCTCGTCTCCAAGCGGAGACGGGGAGAGAGCCGTGCGCCACCCCGGGCTCCAGAGTAGCTTGGTGACCCGGTCTACACTCCAGCCCCGGCGCTCCTGCGTTGCCTCGGATCCTTGTTTCTTGTGAACTTGCAAAGGCCATTGGCAGAAAGTGGGGGGCCCCTGCGAAGAGGGGTGCTGTGCTGCTGTAGTTAGAGGCAGTCTAGACTTTCCACCTCCCCTGTGGTATTCTTGGCAAGTTGACAGGTATAATTGATGAGTTATTCTAAGAATGTGATTCCTGAGTAAGTCTAGAGTGGGGTGGCTGGGTTTCTGAGTAGTTAATGTGGCTGGGGGAAGGCAGCTGAAGGGGGTGGGGGTTGGGAAGCCGGAGGGAGGTGGGGAGGAGGGTCTTTGTTCAAGCTGAGTGGTGGTTCGGAGAGAGGGTGGCAGGGAATCCTAGCTCCCAAGATCCTGTCTGGGCTCACGGTCTCCGGTCTCCGTGCGAGAGTCTAGGTGGAGCTCCCGTGTGAGTCCAGTGTGTGTCCTAGGAGACGGGAGAGGAACACTTCATCCAGCTCGTAAACCCCCGTGCCAGCCTCCTCAGTGCAGTTTATAGGCATTCACAGAGGAGTTCTCCATTGCTGCCAGTTCGCCCAGTTGCGCCACAGTCCCAAGCTACGATGGTCCCCGCACGGCCCCCTCCTTCTCAAGGGTCAGGAAAGGAGCGGGGGCTGCGGTTGCGAGCCCCGCTTCCCAGTGCCATCAGGATAAGCAGGTGCTAACGAGGGCGGCCGAGTCCAGCCTGGTTCAGGGGGAATGGAAGGGCACGACCTTTCTGGAATTGGTGTGGCACCCGCACACAGGACGCTGGAAAGCAGTGCAAGATCCGTGGCCGTAGGGGGCCGGCCAGAGGTCAGGGCATCTTCCTCCTCTGCTTTGAGCTCTCTGCCTCAGGGATTCCCCCTCCTTCCCACCACCCCGTTGCTCCTGAGTGGGGTCTGCTGCTGCCTGTGGCATGCTAGTCCCCCCGAAACCTGCCCCAGCCGGCCCCCCCCCTCACTTGCCTTGCTGCTGATGGAGACTCCTCCTGGGTTTTCTCCTGAACCCTGGGTTCTGGCGGGTCCCTCTCTCCTTCCCGCCCTGGGAACTAACACTTCTCCAGCATCTGTAACACACAGCCCTTAACATTTTTTCTAAACCCAGGCTACTTATTTCTAGATCCAGACACAATTATCGTGCAGTTGTGGTTGCACTTTGATTTTCCGGATGTTAGGTGGACCCCAGATCCCAGGGCTCCTTCAGAAGAATTAAGCTGTACCCTTGAAGGTTAGAAGTACTAAGCCGGCCCCACATCCTCGCCCCTTTTTCCTGATGGGAAGACTGATCAGGTAGGCGGACGTGGGTGTGAATTCCACCTTCGTGGTTACCGGCTGCATGACCACAGTAAGTTACTTAACCTCTCTGTTTTGTTTTCAGTCTGTAAACGTGAGGGTATTTGGGTCACCCCCAAAAGTTGCTGAGAGGGCTAGTAAATAAATAAATAAATAAATAATGGAAAGTGGCCGCGACTTTGTAAAAATACTGCTAGTTGTCTTCTTTTTTAGCTTTTGCTAGGTCGGTGCGTACCATCCGGTCTCCTGTAAAGGATAAAGTGCTTTGTGCCTTGGGGACCAAGGAGATCAGGGTGCTTTCTGTGCCCAGAGCGGGCCCTTGCTTTCACTGTGTCGGCTTCTTCCCTGGCCCCGCGCGATGGCCCTAGGTCTCTGTTGCTTTTGAGAGGCTCAGCTCCTGATTTTCTTAGGGTTAAGCTGATGTTCTCTCCCTTTGGGGGAACCTTACTTTTCCCACCTTCCTTTTGCTTTGCCCCTGTATTCCAGGTTGCTGTTTCCAGATAGGACCTCCTGGAAAGTAACAGGACAGTGCGATGATTATAATAACCTAATTTGCATAGCACTTTATTAATTTAAAATCACTTTCCTGTTTCATCTCCCCCGAAATGTGGCATTATCCCCATTTCAGAGATAAGGAAATCGAATCTCTGTAAGGAAAAGATTTCAATCCTTTTTTGTTACTAACTTGCTGAGGAAAGGTCACTCAGAAGCGCGGGATGAAACACAGAATATTAAAGCTGCAGGGGAGACTTTAGAGATCATCCCGTCCAGTACTGAGAAGGAGAGGTATGTTACATTCAGATAGAAAATTTAGAACTTGCAATTACCATGTTTAAAAAGGCAAAAAGAAACAGGTGAAATTAATTCCAAGAATATCCCAATATATCTAGAATATTATTTCAATTCGTAATGGACTTAAAATTATAAAGGAGAGTTTACATTTCTTTTTTTTTTTTTTTGGACTGAGTCTTTAAAGTTGAGTATGTGTTTTACCCTTAGAGCACATCTCCGTTCAGATGAGCCACATTTCAAGGTCTCTGTGCCAACCATGGCTGGTTTTTACCTTCTTGGACAACTCACATCCGGTCTGTTAAATTTTGCAGGTTAGGGCAGTGAGGCCTAGAATTATGAGGAGTAAGTGGCAGAAATGAAGCAAGTCTGCCTTCTGAGCTCTTTTCACTGTACCGTCTGCACTCAAGTGACTTCAGTAGGAAGACAAAAGAACCTGGTGTCTGCTACAGTTTTACGTCTTCTCTCTGACACTCTACAGTTGGGCTTAGAGAGGGCTCCCACTGTCAGTGGGCTTTCAGACAGCTCCATGCCTGTCCCCAAAGGTACATCGTACTCTTTCCGGTAGCAGAGAGACCTTTCGGATTGCTCAGCCTGTCTAGGGGAAGTAGAAATCCCTGGTACGTCTGCCGAGCAGACTTCCTTCCCTTCAGTGGAACGGGGTCCTTGCTGCTCAGAACTTCCCTTGCACTACCCTGGGCAAGAAGAAGAAGAAGAGGCATTTATTAATCACCACCTTTGGCATGTTATGTGGGATTGATTTGCTCATTGTCACCACCCAGCTCAGCTTTGCTTTTAGGAGGTGATCTCCAAACCGATACGGTCACTGTGTATTCACCGGCTTCAAGAAACCACCAGTGGGAAATCTTATTTATGGCGATGATGGTTATGGTTATGATTATTGACAGCCATTATTATAAACATCATTATTATTTAGTGTTAATCAACAGCAGTATGAAGGGCGCTCTAAAGAACATGGAATTAGACTCTGTCCTTGCAAATGGGCTCATAAGAAAAAAATGACAGAAGGAGACACCCAGCCTGGGCTGGCTAAGAAAAATACATGCTAGGGAAATGCGGCTGACAAGCTAGCTCCAAAGGTTGTAATTTTCAGGGCTTTGGTGGAGTCCAATATGGCACCCTGAACATAGATTAGAAAAAGAGAAAGTAGACTTTTCCAGTAAAAGACAGTCCATTGTTTCAGGCCAGTTTTAGTACTAGACTGAGTTATGAAGAACAAATACAAGGGAAAACGTTGGCTGTTGTTGTGTTTCATTGACATGCAGGTTCATTTTTAGGATCTGTTTCTACCATGTACTATTTGCGTTCTTGGATGCCTTTCAGGATCACTGTGATACCATTAGAGACCTGCCCATGATCTGGGAAAAACTTGAGTCTACTGCAGAGAGTGCTTGTTTGTAGGATAGAAGCTGCTGTTTCATTCATCCTCATTTTAGATACAGCCTTTAACTTTCCAGTTTTCTTACGTGTTAAGTAGGAATAATGGTAACTACATGATAGCGTGCAGAGAATTAAGGTGTTATTATTTTGACCGCTGTTAGGGCACGCTAATTTTGTTTCCATACTAAACTCTAAGCTTTTATTTATTTTTTTACGTGTATGTTGCTCAACTCCTCCAAAATTAAAAAAAAGTCTATATCTTGGGGCACCTGAGTGGCTCAGTTGGTTAAGCGTCTGACTCTTGAGTTCGGCTCAGGTCACGATATCATGGCTCGTGGCACTCTACACTGACAGCCTGGAGCCTGCTTGGGATTCTCTCTCTCCCTCTCGCTGTCTCCGGCTCCCCTGCTCATGCGCTTGTCCTCTCTCTCTCTCTCTTTCTCACAAAATAAATAAGCAAACATTTAAAAAAAAATTATTCAAGAGGAAGCCGGGGCTCAGAGAAGTTTAGTGTCTTGACACATCCACACGGCAGATAAGTGGCACGTCTGGGATATGAGGCTGGTTTCCTGACTGGGATCAATGATCCGTCTTTAGTTGTGCTCCTAACAGTCCTGGGGGTTAATGAAGGCATGCTCCAGGACCCAGGCTTCAAGATAGGAGTTCTTGCTGGTCTTTATTTTGCTATGTTTTTTTGGTACAAGTTGCCCATTAGGGTGAGATTCGTTTGGGGGAATGGTCATTGCAATTAACAATTTGAAAACACCACTTCACAGTCATGTTTACATTTTGTGTACTGCCGGTTACTTCACTCCTTCAGCTGGGATGGGTTTATGTGGCCCCATAGGGCCAGGTAGGAGGAGTGTCCCCTCTCCCTGTCATTTCTGGAAGGAATAGAGTTGGTTTGCTAGCTGGGAAGGCGGTCATCCCCTTAGAAGGTAGATTGTGATATCAAGCGTCGATGGTGGGAAAATACAACATAGTTCTTTGAAGGGGTAGGCAATCTTGACTTGTTGGAATGATGGCATCATAAAGGAGTTTTGGGGAGGGGCACAGCGATAATTGTCTACCATACTTCCAAATTTGTTGACCCCAAAGCAAGAGTTTCCCAATTCTTTATACGGACCATTGTACCCATTTGGCTGTCCCCAGTGATGATAATTCTAAGGTGTGGCCTTGAAGCCAGGACATGTATGTACTTTTCCTTAACAAATTCCTTAAGTTTCTTCCACATTTTAGGACTTCAGGAATGGCCTTTTCATGACCTTGGTTTTGGGGTCTTGTGGCTATGTGATTCCTTAGATGAGTTAGTTTGTAGCGGGTAACTGGGCACTTAAGAAGCCTTGGCCTTTTAGGAAACTGATCTGAATTGTTGCCGTACGTTTCTGTAGGGTTCCCAGTTCTGGGTTTCTGGTTTTGGTTTGTTTGGTTGGTTAACCCGACTAGTAGAATAAGAATATGTTTCTCTTTCTCTCTCTTTTCCTTTCCCCCTTCTTTTCTCCTCCCTACCTTCCTACAGCGTGGTAGAATCCAGAGAAGGATTTCAGACTGGAGTTGGGCGGGGTCAAGGGCACGCGGGGAGGGCCTAAGCCATAGCCTTCCATTGTCTGCCGTCATCCTTGGGTATCTCTCCTATCCAACCCTCACAGACGCCTACCATGCACTCTCACAGCTACAAGAGTCACCTGCTGGAGGCGAACTAGTTTAATTTCCAGACTTTTCCGATGAGCAGACTAGTGCCAAGTGGTCTTTAGTTGAATGCCCAGAGCCCTCACTATGTGGTGAAGTCCTCGGAGAACCTGCTCATGTCTGGTTTTGCCATTTGTCTTATCATTTCTGGGCAGCAGGATCCTCCCTCCCCAGCTCCCTTCTGCCCCCTTTATCCTTCTGGACGTTTTGAAGGGCTACCTGGGCAGCCACATTTTTCATAAAGAACCTCATACCTTGACATTTGTGCAGTACCGTAGAGTTCATAGCACATTTTCATTTATGTTATCAGATTTGACCTTTCAAACCACCTGGAGGTAAGAAGGAGAGGTATCATTATCCCCTTCCACAATGGAGCAATGGAGGCTCAAAAGGGGGAGTGACTTGCCCTAGGTTATTCAACAGGTATGTGGCTGAGCTTGAATTTGACTCCTGGTCTGGGTCCACACCAGCCCCTCCCTGCCCATAGGCAAAGTAGTGTTCCTCTGCATGGGCCTCCGTTTTCTGTGTCTTTTTCCTCCTGGTTTTTCAGCAAAGAAGCGTCAACAGGCTTACCAACCGATTTCTTTTTTTCCCCTTCCACCTGTCCCTCAAGATCTCATGTCCCACACCACTCTCTACCCCAACCTCGCTCTCCTCTGACGCCAGCGTGAACTCCCAGTTTTCTCTGAACTGTGTCATTCTTTCTTAATAGATCCTGAGCTTGACCCCAGTCTCTTTCTACTGTTCGCCCACTCCCGCTTCTATTTATGTTTCTTTTCTCTTTCTTCAGGCCAGTCTGGAACTGCTGGGCAAATGCTTAGCTGTTCTTTTTTCTTTCTTTCTTTCTTTCTTTTTTTTTTTTTTTTTTTTTTTTTTTTTTTTACAGTATTCCCATGTGAATATTTTGTCCGTGGCCTCCTCTCCCTTTTAGTCCTTTCTGGGGAAGGGTTGATAGTTCAGACCCATCATTTTTCTTGTGCCGGTCAAGACTTACAAAAGCAGCTTGGGAGGGGGGCTGTCCTTCAGGGTGGGGGAGGGACGCGGGCTGAGTTGGGGACAACTGGTGATCCAGTCGGGATGCCGGAGGTTGGAAGGACACTTGTCTCTTGTCTCCCTGCTCTCATAGAAGTGCTTGGGGGCAGCTTGGACGAAATGGGCTGCACCCTTTCTAAAAGCCTGTTGCTGGAGTTTAGGAAGACTGGGGGTACATCCTGGCGGGTGTCCTTTCTTCGTCTTACTTTTCCTATTCGTTTGCTAAGCAAAGAGCAGGCTTTGTGCAACCCCCATCCCCCATTTCCCCCCTTTTCTTAAAAAGCTTCTGTGCTCTTTTGAAACAAGCCAACAAAAGTTGAAGCCAGTGTGTGTATGCAACTCAGACCTCATGAGCGGTTCTTTTGCAAAGCAAATTTTAATTCACAGCGGCCAGTTTGGGGGCAGTGCGAAAGACCCTAATCGCCCTGGCAATCTGAAGTACCTCGCCTGATGCTGAATAATGAGGCATGGTGTTCCTGTCTCCTAGATCTCAATTTAGTCTGTTGGGCCTGATAATTGTGAGTGTATTTATGGGGACATTTGGGTAGAATGTGTGAGTCAGGACTGTCCTTAAAAAAAAAAAAAAAAAAAAAAGCCAAGGTGTAGTGTTCGACTAAAATGACGGAAGTCTTAAGGACCTAAACGGTTTTATTCCTTTTTAACTGAAGTCAACCTGTACTTCCTCTCTCGACACAAAGCCAACAGGGCTTCTAGCAATTTCCTAGTGACCGGGACACCACCATGCCTATTTAGAGCAGTGTAGCTTAAGTGGTTAAAGCAGTGTTTTAACACTGCCGTGGACCTGTTCCTGCACCACGGACTCCATCCCTAACGCGGTCGGGCCGTCTCTGGTCACACGGTACACTCGGGGGCAATCCCAGGTGGATCCCAGACTAGAGTCATCCCAGTGGATCCCTTTTGACGGGGCCATGGGGGTGATTTCCGCACCTGAAGAATGGCTTGCCTTTCTCGCAAATCAGGAATCTCTCTGCCGTGGGAAAATCAGAATGCAGCAGGGATTTCTTTATTCGATAGCCACCCCCTTTGGAGGTGAGAAGACTCCTGTGCTGACAATAAAGCAAAGGAGAGAGGAGGGAGGTCACTGGACCTGTGGTTAAAGGGGATTGGGAGGAAACCTCATTCCCTGGCAGGTAAGCTCATTGCGAGGGTGATGGCGGTTTTGCCCCATTTGTGGGGGTCACCGGCGAGGGGAGCATGCGCGACTCTTTCCCCCAGGGGATGGGAATGCGGGACTTGAGATTGTGCTGGGCGGAGGGTGAGTCTTGGGGGATGTGGTGTGGCATCCGTGTGCCCCCGTGGAGCACGTGCCCTTCTCCCCATCCCTGCCACCTGCCTCACCCTGAGCTTTCACTGCATTTCCTTGAAGATCGTAAGGGTTCATACACTGCAGCCGGGTACTCTGAAGATGCTTGTGGGGTTCCTTTTGCAGCGGGCCCATTCTGGGGAGACTCCAGGGAGCACCCCCCTTGTCTCTTTCCCCGTCCTGGCTGCTGGCGGTGGTGGCCGCTCTGTGGCTCTGAAAGTTAATCCTCCCTTGTTAATCCGTTTAGGTAAAGCTGTTAGTTAAAAGGTAATCTGTTTAGCCTCTCTTTCCCGGGTCGGCCCGGCTGCTAGAGGAGAAGGGGGTTCTCGGACGCCTGCGTTTTGGCCCAGCCACTGTTCATTGTGGCCTCGGGAGAAAAGCTGCCCGACCAGTTCCCAGGCCCTGGTTAGTTAAAGCCCTGTGCTGTTCCCAGCACACACAGGTACAGTGGGGGCTGGAGAGAAACAGCCTAGGAGAAGGAAGGACTGCCAGGAAGGGGCCCACCCTCCAAACCATGACGCCCCCACGCCACCCAGCCGGGTTTCAGTTTCTGCAGCTTGGGGCAAACTTCAGGCTTCTGCCCTATTCTGGAAGTGGGTCTCCATTTTAGCACTCCAGGAAAACGCCCGGGCCTTGGTTGTTCTTGTGGGTTTTTACTGTATTGTATTTTTTGATGTTCTTGTTAATTTCATTGCTTGAACAAGGGTCTGGTTGATGGCGAAGAGTGGGTGTCGCCCACTTAGGCACAGCGCTCGCCCGCAGCCACACACGGCCCCACGGGCAAGAAAGCCTGCGCCTTTCCTCCCTCCCGGGCACCCCAGCCCTCTCCACCAGCCCCCGAGGTCCCACCAGCCCCTGAGGTCCTACCAGCCCCGTGTTTCCTCCACTTGACCTGCTCCCCCCACCCCCGCACATCTCCCCCCACAAAGTCCCTAAATTGCTCACTTGCACGAAAGGGCCCTTGCCTTTGAGGGGAGCTCTCCAGGCACCTAATTTCTCCCCGATTCCTTTCTGTCCTCAGAGGTCCCCAAAGGTACTTTGTAGCATGTTTGCCGTTAACCGGCTGTAAATTAGGGGCTGAATGTATGCGGCCTCCATGAGGGCCTCCCCGGGCTGGCGAGTGTTCAGTCCAGAAGGCCAGGGGCAGGCCCGAGTGCCCGGGTGTCAGGTTTCAGCCTCGTGTCCCCCCTCCTTTCTTTTCTTCTGCAGCTGCCTTACCTCCCTTCCTTATCTTTCACCTCTTTCCTTCCTCCTTCCCAACCCACTCCGCCCCCACCCTCCAGAGTTTTCTAAAAGTAGCCACTAGGCACAGAGCGGGAATAATGAGACTAGGAAAGCAGCATTTCGTTTTTTTTCTCTACACAAGGCAGGGCCAAAAGAGTTCGTGCTATTTCCCTCCCCCCCCGCCCCCCCTTTCCCTGTTTTTCCTTTTCTGTCTTTGTGTTTTCAGCCTTCTTTCTTTCTCTTTAACCATTCCGGTTCGGAATGGTTGCTTGCAAAAGAGAGGAATTTTGAATAACTGCCTAAGTGAAACAGAATGTGGAGAAAGTTCAGCTCTGTCTCAGGCTTTGAAAAATTAAAATGAGAGGTGAATAATGCAATTTTGTCCTGGAGGGGCTGGCCAGATGTAGCTCAGGGCCTCCGCTCACGGCGCTGGGGTGTTTTTACCTGCGTGAGGGGTAGTCGCACTTTGTGTGAAACACTCCGTTATGTGAATATATGGACCCTCAGAAACAGATACCGAAATATTTAGGGGTTTCCAGAAGAAGCCTTTGTGTGATTCAGTGTCTTATTACACGTGTTTTTTAGGCGGCATCGTAGGGACCATGGAAGGTAGTGGGTTCTGTTGAGATAACAAACTTCCGAGTTTGTGCAAAGTGTGGTTAACTTTTCCAGAAATCCGTTTCTTCTCAAATAGAGGGCTTGTGACAGGCTACGTGGAAAACACCGACCTATCCCACCAGCGTGGGGACAGAGCGCTTCCCGGGGATATCTGCCTTATATGCTTTGAGTTTTAAGTTTCATGTGGCCTGTTTTTCAGTTCAGTGACTGGACTGTAGCTAGGAAGGAATAATATGATCATCTTGAACACGTACTGTTGGCCGTAGTGCAAAGCCCTTTGTACATGATCTCATTTAATCCTGTTTTATTTTATTTTATTATTATTATTTTTTTACATTTATTTATTTTTGAGAGACAGAGTGAGACAGCACGAGCAGGGGAGGGGCAGAGAGAGAAAGAGACACAGACTCTGAAGCAGGCTCCAGGCTCTGAGCAAGCAGTCAGCACAGAGCCTGACGCGGGGCTCGAACCCACGAGCCGTGAGATCATGACCTGAGCCGAAGTCAGACGCTCAACCGACTGATCTACCCAGGCACCCCCTTATTTAATCCTGTTTTAGCAACGAGGAAACCGAGGAGTGCAGAGGTTCTAGAAATTGTACGAGGCTTTGCTGGTGCACAGCCTGCCTTCTTTCCTGTCTGCACTTTATGGTCATTACACGGTGGGCTCATTACTCTTAGGATTACAGATTTCTGAGGCTCCTTCCATCCTAATATTCATTCATTCATTCATTCATTCATTCACCAGACACCTGTACAGGACGCCTCCTGTGTACCGCGATGCCCTGTCATTCAGGCCCACACTTGGTGCTGACTTTTTGTCACATGGTCTAATGAGTTAGCCATAACCCATCAGGAGTGGACATGGCCCCTTTATTGGGTCCTGTGAGTCCTTGCTTATGCCATCCGCTTATTACTGTGGCATCCATATGTAATCGTCATAAAGGACTTGGCAGACAAAATGAACTTCTAGAGAGGACTGCATTAAACTTTAATAGAAAGAATTCTTAGTAATAAGCTGAAGACGCGTCTCGGTGTGTGGCTGAGACGTTCCTTTGAGGCTTGAGTATAAGCTATGTGATAGTCAAGACTTTGACTCATTGCTCCGTCCTGCCACCTAGAACATTCTCTGCCATATGGCAAGGACTCCGTATTTACTTAATGAGTGAAGGAGACAGTTAATGCTTTATTTGTGCGTGGGGACTGATGGCATTTGCGGATTTTGTATAACATACATTGCATAAACATTCATACTGCCTTATTATAACTTAATTTTTTTGATGAGTGAGAGGGATTTCAGAATCTTACAAGCTCATTGATTTACAGAAGATGGTCTAACTGACTCTGCAGTGAGGTTTGGGGGAAGGATGCCAAAGTGACATTAGAACCAAGTTTCAGTAGATCTTGAGGGATGCAGAGGCGTAGCTGGAGAATGAGTGTGTGGTGTATCCAAGGCTGAGTACACAGCATGTGCAGAGGCCTCCAGTCACGTGATCGTGATGGCCAGAGTCCAGGGCCATCCCGGGCTCCAGTTGTGCCAAAGCTAAGAATTCCCAGTTTGGAAGGCTTCAGTAGTAATGCTTGAAGCATATCAAGGTTCTCAGAGGCTGAACAGAGCAGGGAGGAGGATGAGCTGGGTAGCCTGTTGGGTACTCAAGTCCAGGGGTCAGCTGGAAATATGCTTCAGAGAAGGGTCAGGGCTGGAGACATGAACATGGGGGGCATCAGTATGTAAATAGCAACCGATGTTATGGGGGGAGGAGTGTGAGGGTACAAGAACGTCTGTGTAGAATGTGAGAGGACCAGGGAAGAACACCGAGAATGCCAACATATGCGGGCTGGGTCGAAGAGGGTAAGACAAGGGTTATCAGAGAGGCAGGAGGAACGCTTGGAAAGAGTGTCACCTTCAGAGCCCAGGCAGGTATGGGAACTGCAAGTTCACCCACATCATGGGGTGCCAGGGCCTTGCTCTGGACTCCCCCTACTTCTGTCCTTAACACACATTATGTTCCATTTGTCGATTTACTGACTATTTCCCATGAGTTTGTGAGCTCCATGACCATAGGGTTAAGGTGTGTTTTATCCTTGTGCCTAGGTCAGGAATGGCCAAGAGGTTTCACCTCATGTGCCAAGTCTGAGAATTCTGAGCTGAGTACAAGGTCCTCGGAGAAGAGCGCCTTAGTCCATTAATGGTTTTCTGATGTGGGTTCAGGAGCAGAGGCTGGTGGCAACTTGCCATGTAGTTTTTCATCTCTGCATTAGGCCCTCATTCATTCATTATTCAGCAAATATTTACCGGGCACCCAACATGGGCCACGTCCTGTGCCAGAAACCCAATAAATGTTTATCGAATCAATATTGAATGGTTAAAGCTTGCAACAGCCTTAAAAGGAGTAGCAAAGGGACCTGACCCGGGATGGGCAGCCTTCGAGAGCCTCGTGGAGGTCAGCCTCTGTGTTCTGTGCCTCTGCTAATCCCATCCACGCGTGCAGACGTGTACTGGTCGGCCCAAAGTCCTTGTAAACAGAACGCCATATGTCCGTGATTACAATACAAATGCTTTTCACTTGTATAAGTACTTAACTTATTAGAGTACGCTCACATCTCGCTCGATCTTTGTATGTCTCCAGCTGGAGACATAGGTCATAGGTGGTTCGCTCTATGCGACAGATGAGGTGGTAGAGATGTTTATTACCTGAGTGAGTAGCAAACCTGAACCTGAGCTGGGGGCAGAACACAGGTCTGACTCCAGCTTCTAGCTCTTGAGAGTATGGTGCTGGGCTCGGCTCCTCTGATCACAGAACATGGCCCTGCTCTTGGAGTAACTGGAAGAGCCTGATGCCTCGCTTCTTTCCAGAGGATTTTCCATGGAACCCACAAGGCACCAGACAGCCCTTGGGTGACGGGAGGAGGAAGAAAGGATTGGCTCCCGGAGGCTTCCCGGGCTCCCATTCATGATTCATGATTCTTTCTCTGTAGCTAATTTTTGTTAAGTAGAAGAATTCCAGGAATCCTTCAGGAATTGAGGGAGACTGCTCTCTCCTGAAATATAAAACATCTGCTCTTGGTCTCTTTGGAGCTCCACTGTCTGGGGGAAAACAAGGAAAAAGAGTTGATATGAAACAGACATTTTTTCAAACAATAAATTCCCCTTTACTCATTAATTAAAAAATAAATTTAGGGACAGAGGCGTCCGACTTTTCAGGAGGCCTCTCCTGGCACTTTTTTTTTTTTTTTTTCTGAGAAAGTGATAAATTCAGAACAAGAGACCGAGTCTCTAAGAACATAAAATTTGGGTGTTGGTTGGACATGGCCTTTCCCTGTAACTCTACCATGCTTCAGCATGCTGGGCAATTTTGAGAAGGACTCAGGCTTTCTTTCTCTCTTTCTTTTCTTTCTTTCTTTAAAAAAATTTTTTTATGCTTATTTTTGAGAGAGAGACAGAGACAGAGACAGAGCATGAGCAGGAGAGGGGACAGAGAGAGACACACACATACATAGAATCTGAAGCAGGCTCCAGGCTCTGAGCTGTCAGCCCAGAGCCCGACGTGGGGCTGGAACACGAACCACAAGATCATGGACCTGAGCCAAAGTCAGATGCTTAACTGACTGAGCCACCCAGGCGCCCCAGGACGAGTACTTTCTTACTGTTAATCAGAGACGTGAACACCTCTAGGGACAGAAGCATGGCGGGACCTGTTTTACCCTCTGAAAAACACGGAGGGAAATTGCCAGAAATCCTCGTTTTCATGTTCCTGTACCTTTCGCTTCCTTCTTTGTTAGCCCTTTTCTATCCCTGCAAATTCCCTTCTTGTCTCCTGGCTACCTGAGGCCTCCCCGGCCCCATCCTCCTAGCACCCCCCCCCCCCCAGACCCCATCCCCCAGGCACTCTGAGATGCTCAGCCTCTTCTAGGGTTTTGCTCTTTGGGCCGTTACTGTGAGCCACCTGGATTTCATGGAACCACCTAAAACCTTTCTGTTGAATTTGACAAGAGCTTTAGAAACGGGGAGCGAGGGGGAGTGGGGTGGGGGGAAAGGAAGGCAAGCATGTTTAGGGGCGGAGACCATCCCGATTTTGCTCACGCTGTATTCCCAGCACCCAGCCCAGTGACTGTCGCACAGTAGGCACCCCATCCTCATTCGCTGAAAAGTGATCTGTAAGTTCAGCGGGGGGTATGGCAAAACAAGAGGGGAGTTAGTGCCTGGGCCTCTTCAGCAGAGAAGGATTTCCCGTGACTTGAGGGTGTCGGAGAAGATGCTTCCTGGCAAGTCCCAGAAGGGGACAGAGACACCCAAGGGTTGGCGCAAGTTCACGACGTCCAGCCCTCTGCCCCGTGCGGCTCCTTTTGTTCTGTTGGGTTCAGTACCAAGGCAACGGATGGCTGCCACCTCGGTGGCCTCCCCTGCCCCCTTGTCCCCGCTTGCCATCGGCCTCAAGCCTTAATGCAGCCCTCTCTGGCGCCAACAAGAGCCTCCCGCAGAAGGGGAGCCTCGAGGGCCTGGAATTGTGAGGGAAATGTAAGCTCTGAGTTGGAGGGTGGTCCTCGGCCCCTCCCCTTCCCTCCTTTGAACCCGGGAGGGGGCTGGTTCCAGGGCTCTGTGGGAAAGCTCTTTTGAAGGGCGATGCACTTGGGCCATGGGGCCCCATTCCACTTTAGTTGAGGGGTCCCCGTCGAGTTCCAAAGAAAACGTGGTGAGGGTAACATAAAAGCAGAGTTTAGCAACCAGGGACCCAGTGGTCCGCAGGGCCCGCTTTCTTAATTGCTGGTGGATTAGGCCAAGAAGGCACTGGGCTGGGGTGGGGTGGGGTGGGGAGAGCTTTTGTAAGAGGTTAAGTTCCTGGTGGAGTGATGATTGGATTAGCAACAATTTGGTGGAAACAAGGATGTACCAGGAGCAACACAAGTGATCTCTGTGTCCCTCTGCTTCGCCACAGACCTTAGTTGGGCCTGTGGTCCTGGAGGGTCCTGGGGCTGCCGCATCACCCTTGTTGGGAGGGAGGGGGGGGACGGGCTGGTGGAGGAAGTCACCTGGTTCTCGTGCCCCTGAGCCTCGGGCCACACATTTGCATGTTCCCCTGTCCTTCCAAGCTGAGCCCGGAGCTGCGGAAGAAAGAAAAGAGAAAAGCACATTAGATGTTTGACCAGCAGAATGAATTCTGTCTCCAGTCAGGCTGGCTTACATTTGTCTTGCTTTCTATTTTCTGAACTTTCTCTCACCATAAATCCTTTCTGTTCTCCTTTTATCCAGGAAAATGTTGTAATCTTTGTGCCAGCACTTTTGGCTGGTGGGGTCTGTCCCAGCTTCATAACCTCCCACGGTCTTTTTGTCACTTTCTGGTCTGTCCCTCGGAGCGCCCCCCCCCCCCCCCCCCCCCGCTTTGAAATGCCTTTTTCTTTTTCCTTTTTCCCTCTTTTTCAGCTTTCAGGATTTCTTGCTTTACGCTTGGACGTTCACTTGACCCTTCTTGGGGTCTGGTTTTTTTTTGTTTTTTTTTTTTTTTTCCCCTCTAGCTTTGGGTCATGTTCCCATTTCTATCTTTCAATTAAGATTGTTACTCTCGGGTATACACAATCACCCGGGATCAGTTCTCTTTTTGGTTGTCTGTTTAGAGAAGCGAGCCAGCCTGCTCAGAAAAAAAAAAAAAAAAAAAATGTCCCCTGGATGTGCCATCCTGTACCGAACTGCTTGTTGGCTTTGAGGCATGGGAATAAACATTACTTACAGGTCGGCCGTCCACTCTGCCAAGGGAATAGAAATGAGGGTTAACGCACCCCACAGGAAATGGAGGCAACCCCATTTTGGAGGGGGGCTGCCTGACTTGGGAGCTGGAGTGAGGGAGGGCCTACGGTGTGCCCGGCCTCCCACTAACATTTCCCCCTGCTTCCTACTTTACCTCCAGCAAGAGGGGAGCTGACAGCCTGCAACAATGCCTCCTTTCTTCTCTTTCTTCTCCGAGGGCCAGTGTTTTGATAGTGTCCGGTTACACCCCAGCCTCCCCCTGGCCCATTTATAAACCTGACACGGGCAACATGATGTAATGTTATTTTTCAGGATCTCAATGAGGGAATTTTTTGCCCCAGGTCAGAAGAATGCTAGTTGATTTTTGCTGAAATGAACCATGGCGTGGTATAATAGATGGGCTCTTAGTTCAAGAAGGTGGGGGGGGCGGTGGGGGGAAAGAAGGGGCTCGCACTGGAGTTGAGTCAGTGAGGAGTGCGGCTTTTTTCTGCTTGGCCCTTCCTCTTCCAGGTGCCGGAGCCAACCTTTCTTGTTGGGGAGTGCTCTTGTGGAAGGAGGCTTGGCGGCTGCCCCTTTAGAGCTGTCTTGCTGGGGTCCGTTGCCATTGTCTTAATTTCCAGCGCATTGCCATTGAGGGCGCAGTGGCGGGACTGAGCTAGGAAGTGACAGTAGAAAGGAAAGAGAGGCCTTTGGAGTGGGGGGGGGAAGGGGGGTGCTTTCCTGGTGACTGAGTCAGTCTGGAAGGCTGGAGTTCGGCCCTGGTTCCCCTGCTGTGCCTGAGCTGCTCCCTGCACTTGGCTGATCCACTTGGCGGGAGCTGATGGGCCTTTGGGCTCTTGGGGCTCCCTCCCCTCCAGCTGCTGCCTGTGGCCTTTTTTGTGGACAGTACTTGTACCCTAAACATTTCAGAATAGTCGCATTTTTATATTTACATTTGTTTTGCATCAAAAGGCACTGAAGATTCTATAGTGTGAAGTTTACCTGGCCCTCCCTGGGAGCGCCGGCCTAGGTGGGGAAGAGATGTGCTGGGCCTCCTGCTGCTGTCCCCACCTCCCCAGTCTCTCTGGCTTCCTAGAGGTGGCTGTTGCCTGTGGCTCAAGAGAGGTGGGAAAGCCTTGTGGTTAAAGAGGACTGGAGCTGAAGTGCGACTGGGCTTTCCAGCGCTGGCCCCGTTATTAATGGGTGGGTTAACCTCGGGCAGGTGCGCGTGTAACCTTGGGTCTGTTAAATATGAGGAATAATAGTCCCCCACACAGGGTTATTGGGCATGTTAAATGAGTTAGTGTATACAGAGTGCTTCCAAGAGTGCTTGGCATGTAGGGAATACCGTATGAGAATTTCCTTTAAAAAGTCCTTCCAGAAATATTTTTACAGATTGCAAATGTATTTTCTCCTCCTAGGTTCCTCTTTCTTTCTGGGTTAGTCTCAAAGATTTAAGTGGCTCGTGCTCAGGCATCCCGTTCCAATTTTTCTTAACGTTATTTATTTTTGAGAGAGAGAGAGAGAGAGAGAGAGAGAGAGAGCCCGTGGGCGAGTGTGCGCCGCCATGGGGGAGGGGCAGAGAGCAAGGGGGACAGGGGAGCCAGGGGGGCTCTGCACCGACAGCAGACAGCTGGACACGGGGTCTCAAACTCACCAGCTGTGGGATCGTGACCTGAGCTGAAGTCAGACACTTGACCGACTGAACCACACAGGTGCCACTCGTGTTCCGATTTTTGACCCGAACTGCTTTGTTACCGTACCTGTAGGCAAGCCATCTGAGGCCATCGCCTAGATACTTATACCGAAAGCCATGTTGGACTGTCCAGGGGAGCATTTCATGCCAACGGCACTGAACTTGTCACTGTTCTCAGAACAGGTAACACCCTTGGCTGACTCTTAGCCCTTGCAGTGCGTCTTCTGCCTTGAATGCGTTCCCTACCTCCGTGCCACCTGGCAAATTTTTCCTCTTTCTTGGAGGACCGGCTCAAATCTCCGGATTGCCGTAAAGCTGTTCTTACCGTCCCCAGGCTCCTCCTGAGGGTCTCCCTACATGGTACATGGGTCTCTGCGCTGGTGTTCACGCACTCTGCTGGCGTCACAGTCTGTGTCTGTCTGTCCCTGAGAGCCCCGGGGTCTCCCAGGACCCGGACCGCCAGCTAGCACCGTGCCTGTTATATATATAGTTAGTGCTCCCTAACTATTTTTATTTTTATATATTCTTTTATTATTATTTTAGAAAGAGAGAGAGAGAGCGAGCGAGCACGTGTGGGGGAGGGGGCAGTGGGATGGATGGATGGATGGATGGATAGATAGGTAGATTAGGTAGATTAGGTAGATAGATAGATGATAGATAGATAGATAGATAGATAGATAGATAGAGTCTTACGCAGGCTCCATGCTCAATGCAGAGCCCAAAGTGGGTTTCGATCCCACGACTCTGGGATCGTGACCTGAGCCAAAATCAAGAGTCAGACGCTCGGCTGACCGAGCCACCCGGGCACCCCCTTCTTAGTTTTAATAAATGAACAAATAAGCACTTTTTGGTGACAACGATATAAATGTCCTGGTCTCATCTCCGTCTCTGGTGAGGCTGCCTTGGGGAAGACACAAAGAAACCAGGCTCCGTGTTAGGCTCTGACCAAAGTCTCAGTCTGAGTCCAGATGTCTACAGAGCATGTGCTGGTCTAGTGCTGGAGATCCCCGGGTGCTGCCACTACACTGCCCCTCAGGCTCTCTCTCTGTCTCTCTTCTCCTGGAGCCTGGGGTGGTGATCCCCGTGGGCACCCGAGCCTGGGAAGACCCGGCATGTATTCCTTGAAAAGTAGAGTCCGGTGAGGAAACTCCATTAACTCCCGAGGCTCTGGCCGTGGGATGTCTGACGGGGGAAACAAAGGCATAGAACAGAAGAAACTGAGGATGTTTCTTTGCCCCCCGTTGACACTCAGGAAGCAAGGGACACTTCTGTTATTCCCTGAATTGGGGCCATCAGGGATTGGGCCCTCCTCGTGTGAGCCAGTACACAAAAGCACAACAGACGTACTGAGAGAGTGAGTGTATTTTGGAGACCGTTTATTCCAACCCCTCTCATTAGGTAAAGGGGCAGAGTGAAGCAAAGAGGGATCAAGGGTCTTGACCAGAAGACACAGGCCTATTCTGTCCTGGAGGCTTGGGATGCACATCTCAGGACAGTGGTTCGTCCCGTTCCTAGCCGTGCTGCCTTCGGAATTTCAGGGTCACGCAATCGGAATTTCAGGGTCACGCAGTCAGGTCGGTCCCCCTACGCCTCTTTTTCCTTCGACTGGACCTTTCTTGTCTCTTGCCTTCTTTCCTTGTCTCTCGCTCCCTCCCCTTCCCCCACTTATGGGTCTCTTTCTTTCTGTTGACCTGTGGCTTCTGGCCCCTCCGATATTGCAAACCGATTTCTGCCAACTGGCTGGCGAAGAGTCTGCTCTTCTACTGCCCTTGGGATTCATCTTCACCCTCGGAAATGTCGAGGCAGCTCATGGAAACGGCAGGTCTAAATTGGGCCTCCTTACAATGCTCATGGTGACGACGAACAGGTTTGGTAGGCCGTGACCCGTGGGTGGCTCGGGCTGCCTTCCCTGATCATGTCAGCTACGTTACGTAAGCGGCGTTCAACTTTTCCCTTTATTCTTGGGTCGCGAGGACTCCTCCAAACTGTAGATCTCCCAGGTAGCCAAAGGAAGTTGATGGACAGGATTTCTGCGTGGAGTCACCAGTGGATTTCAAATAAGAAAAAGGGTCAGGGCGTCTGGGTGGCTCCGTCGGTTGAACATTTGACTTCATCTCAGGTTGTGATCTCTCAGTTGTGAGTTCGAGCCCCGCGCCAAGCTCTGTGCTGTTGGCTCAGAGCCTGGAGCCTGCTTCAGATTCTGTGTCTCCCCCTCTCTCTGCCCCTCCCCTGCTCATGCTCATGCTCTGTCTCTCAATAATAAATAAGGGTTAAAAAAATAATAAGAAGAAAATAAGAAAAAGAGTTGAGTTGGACCTCCTTTCCTTTCCTTTTATTAACAATCTATGGGTTAGTGTGGTCTTGTTGACCATCTTATTTCCACTTCTACTTGTGGTTGAAATAACCTTTCAAATAACCACAAGGAATATTTTAAAAAGCGAACTCGTTCTTGGGGTGCCTGGGTGGCTCAGTCGGTTAAGCGTCTGACTCTTGGATTCTGCTCGGGTCACGATCTCTCACGTTTCGTGGGCTCAAGCCCCGTGTCAGACTCTGCACTATGAGTCCCGGATTTGTCTCTACCTCTCTCTTTGTCTCTCTCTCAAGATAAATAAATAAACTTAAAAAAAAAAAAAAAAAAAAGGAAAAAAACCCGAAATTCATTCTTTTTTTCTCCGTATCTAATTTTCTCTGCCCTAATAGAAAAGTAATGGATCAATAACAGGACTTTTCTGGAGTAATTTTTCCTTCTGTTAGGCAAATGACTGTTAAGGTGGAATATTCCTGGTTTTATACGGCGTTGATCCCCCACAGATGACACACGTTCAGACGCCAGCCTTCTAAATGGTAGGTACCAAATTGACCTTTTTGTGATCAATTTGTTTTTATCCAGCTTTATTAACAGCCACACTGCGGCACCATTGATTGGGTCGACGAGGCAGTGACGTGAAGCGGTCACTAAACACAGCCAGAGTAGCCAGACTGACTTTTGTGTGGTTTTGTTTTCCGGACAAGGACTCTGTTAGTTAGAACAGCATTGAATTGTGCCCACCACAACGAAGTCAAACCCGCGAGACAGTTACAAATGATCTGTCACGAGGGAGGAGGAGCGGAGTGGAGGAAGGTGCGGGAGGGAGAGCCCACAGGCCTTCCTGCGAACGACTAGAACACCCTATTGACTTTGGGATCTGGCTTCCCCCAGGGCCGGATATGCCCAGAAGGGTCTTGGAGGTTAAGAGCCAGGAGCCTGGGGAGGCGAGGGGTCCTTGTGTTTGGTCACTGAGGTGCTTTCCAGGTGGTCACCATGGAAACCCTTCTCACCGGGGTGTCCCGAGCCGACAGACCCCAGGACCATGTGCAATATGGTCACAGGCACCTTGGGAGCAGGGATCCCGAGGCTGGCGTAGTCTCTTTCTGTACTGGCCTGTGGAGCTGTTGCTGTGTGACTCCCGGTCAACTTTTCGGTGGCTGGTCTCCAAACCTGGGGCTGATTCAGCATATGAACAGGTCTAGGCCAGTTCTCGACGCCTGAGTCTGTGCCTGATCCAAGCGGCAAGCTGTTCCTACCCTGTGCCCTGCTGTAGTCCCTGGGTCCCTTCTCCCAGGTGCTTACCACTCCCTGTGCCCCCAGGTCTCTCTCTCCCCCGCTTCCCCTTTTCCTCCTGTGCTGCGTGGTAGGAAACTGTTACCCTGTTGGTGGGCAGCATGAGGTTAGGCCGAGTACGAACACCTTGCCGTCACGTAGCATTATATTGGGCGTATCTCCCTTGAGAAATATATTCCTGGGAGTATACCAGTATAATGAGTTTCGGCTAGCTGAATCATATTGTTTTAGCTACCGAAATTATTAATTTACAAATTTGTTCTCGAGGGCAAAACCCTGACTGAGGCCATCTCCACCACATGCAGAGATTTTCAGTAAAAGTTGAAGAGGCTTATTTTCTGAGAAATTACAAGGTAAAAATACCATATGGAACAGGAAAAAGAAATCCCCAAATTGCATTTTCTACATGCTAGCTTGAGAGGGAGCTGCATTTTCTGAGATGATTCGGTCTTTTTAAAGGTAGTAATAATAACCAATATTTATCGATACTTATCACGTGTTAGGCATAAGTGCTAAATCCAGTGACGTAAATCGTTTCCCGTAATCCTCATAGTAATCCTTTAAGGAATGGAATAGATTTATCCTAATTTACAGATTTTGAGACTGAGGTTCAAATAAGTGGAGTAATTTGCTCAAGGTCATACGGCTGTTAAATAGTAGAACAGGGATTTGAATCCACTGGAGTCCAGCTCCAGAGGTCATATCATGTTACCTCTTGACTATTTCTTTCCTGTTAGGGGTGAAATAGCATACCTTCGTCTCAAATATTATTTAAAAAAAGTCCTGAAGTTTGTACACTGAAGCCCATAGGCCCTGTGTTGGTGCCTTTCCATTTTTTATTTCCCACAGAGATGATAACTAAGGCTAATGTCGGGGGCTAGTCAGCTCAGTTGGTTAGAGCTAATGGGGCCAAGGTGACAAGGTTCAACCCTCATATGAGTCTCTTAGCTGGGCTGAGTTTCATGGCCACAGAATTAACCTTTCACCTTGGCCAGCTGTCTCACAAATGCACGTTGTTGAGCAGAGAGAACATGGAGGGGATTTTGGATAAAACTCTGCAAAGCCCTTGACCACCCACCCAATACTGGATGGTGGTTCAGCAATGCTGCCTCTCCAGCTGGAGACGAGATATTACTGCCATTTTTAATAGCTGACCATAGCATTTGGTAATGCCTTCTCGGGATAGTTGTTTCTGTGTTGGTGTGTGAGGCACGGTTGCCCACGCAAGTCAGTTTGGGCAATAGGGAGTTAAAGGGCTTTCTTTTACTGACGGGCATCTAGGAGCTCTAATATGTTAATGTGTGTCATAAATCTCCCCAAGGGGTGTGTGGAGGGTAGGAGTTGCGTATTCAGAATTTATTTGACCCGAGGACCTTCTCTCCGGACTAGGATTCTTAGAAACACACTTTAGAAAATGCGGTCTTAAAGTGCATTTTGCTCTCTTCTATTTATTTTGAGTCCCTGTAGTAATGCTGTCTTTCCACAACAAGGGACCGCCAGTTGCAGCTAAAATTTAGGACCATTTCCCACATTCCCTAGACTCTTGAACGTGTGGATTTCCTTTCAGCAGCTTCTACCTTTCCCTTCAAAAGACTTTCACATCCTTGGTCTCAGTTTTCTTCTTTTTGTCCTAATTTTGTAACTAGGATTCTGCTGCTGGCCGCGACACCCACGCCAAGTCAGTGACACAGCAGGAACTGGAACCCAGATCTCTGGGCTCTGGCCCATTTCTCTTTCCAACAGCCTATGCTGCCTCCCAGTGGACAGAGCACTTGCAGGGAGTAGAGATCTTCGCGCTTGATTCTTTTCTAGTAAGGGTTTGCTTGGTGACTGTGAGCGTTGCTTTGGCCTGCCATTGCTCTCCATTTGTAAAGTGACATTGTCCTAACTCCCGGGTAAGATGGCATGACCTCTTTCACACCCTGTCCCCACCTCCCCCGCTCCACCCCCCCCCCCCCCCCCGCCCCCAAATTAGCTGCATTATTAATGAACACTTGAAAGCATCATTTAAAAGTTCCAAGAGCAGGTTCCATATTGACTTCCTACTGGGAGAAAAATCACATTGGGTGGACTTTGAGCCGGTCCACACCAGCCCCGGACTTTCTCCAGGGGATGCTGAAGGACACTTGAATCGGATCCATGACGATCTCCCGCCTCATCGCTCACTTTCTCCTTTATTTCTGGTTAGTTTTGTACAACTTCTCAGGCACCTTTGGTGCTCCAACCATTTGGAAAAGAAATGAGGGTGGAAGTGAAATTTTATTTTGACTTAGAAACATTAAACCCAAGTGAATAATCTTTATGCCCTATTTAGACGCTACTCCTGAAGAAGAGTAGAACTGCCAAAACCAGTGGGTTTTGTTTTTTGTTTTTTTTTCTTTTCTTTTTCTTTTTCTTTCTTTCTTTCTTTCTTTCTTTCTTTCTTTCTTTCTTTCTTTCTTTCTTTCTTTCTTTCTTTTTTTTGCCAAGCTCCGCTTCAATAATCCTATCACTTGCCTGAAAAATTCGTTATGCTGAAATAAACACATTAGGAACTCCAAGGGCTTTTACATCTCTAATATTTACGAAGTACTGAGGCTCTGAGCCAGCCAATAAGGAAGCAGGTAATTCTCGGCGATCAGTTAAACAGACATTGGTTGATTTGGATTGCAAAATATAGGTGCCCTGATTAGCCCCATATATGGACATGCATTGTTCTTCAGTCATTCAAAAGCTACCTAATTATGAATATTGAAGTATAATGTTCTGGCTTTTAACATAAGGCACTTACCTTTTAATTGGCCATCAGCTTTGTTTTTAGCTCGGATGTATCTCCACTGGGATTCAGATGAAATGGAGAGATCGTCAGCCAGTGAGCAGAGAAAAGGGTAAAATGATCATGGATAATGAAGTGGCAGCAAGGAAAGTTAGGGTTAGGCCAAAGGGAGAGAAACAAAAGAAGGAAACTCACGGGAAACCAGCCCCCTTCACCAGCACCCTGCCAGGTACCCTTCTAATTCCCCTCTTCCGCTTTCAGGCGGGACATCTGTACACCTTGGAGCTGACATCTACCAGCTTGATCACATACTTGTCTCCTCCCTGCCCCTAAACCCCGAGCCAAGCGGAGGGCGGGGTGTTGGATACTCACTGCACAGACTTGGCAGGGAAAAAAAGGAGCCAAGTGAAGGCTAATTGGAAGCCGCCCCAAACTGCACTCTGTTGGAGCTGTTTCCAGGATCTTTCAGGCAGAGGCTTACTGGATAATTCAGTTAAGGGGCTGTGGGTGGGGAGTTGGTGGGGAGGGCTCAAGGGGAGGAAAATGACCTGAAGGACCAGCTGGCGTGGACGGGGCGACGGATGCCTTCCCAAACTCTTGCAATATCAACTCCTACGTGATCGTAATCCTTGGTGCACAGCCTTAAGTCTGCCCGTTTACAGCAGGAGCGGGGTGTCTCTTCCGGGTCGGGTGTCCCCTTGCAGTGTGATGAAAGCTATAGCCCTCTCCCCAGAAAATGAACTTTGATGCACCCGTGTTTTTTTCCCGTGGAATTTCAGGGAGCTAAGCAATCCCTGAAAGACAATCTGTGGATCTTCAAATTTTGTCAGGTTACAAGATCCTGCTTTAGGGGCGCCTGGGTGGCTGAGTCGGTTAAGTGTCCGACTCTTGATTTCCGCTCAGATCCTGATCTCCCGGTTTGTGAGTTTGAGACCCATGTCCGGCTCCATGCGGACAGCGTGGGACCTGCTTGGGGTTCTCTCTGTCTCCCTCTCTCTGCCCCCCCCCCCCCGCTTGTTCTCTCCCTCTCTTCCTCTCACAAAATAAATCAAAAAAAACTTAAAAAAAAAAAAAGTCCTGCTTTAGATGTGGTGGTATATCCAGGATGCTTTCAAGAGTCTGGAGAAATCCTAGTACAGGCACCCAAGACATCTTAGGGAAAGCTCTGGTGAACTGTGGCTTTTTGGGGTATTTTGTCCACCATTCTGTTGCCCCATAGTGCTTATAGTAAATTTTGTTTATTTATGGTTTTGTAGTTTACAAGGCACTTTTTAAACGTCCCAGCTGGCTCTTACTACAGTCCTGTGAGTTAAGCTGTATCGTTACCCGTATCACTAACTGTTTTCTCCATCAAAAGTGTCAGTTCTCGGGGGCGCCTGGGTGGCTCAGTCGGTTAAGCGTCCGACTTCGGCTCAGGTCATGATCTCGCGGTCCGTGAGTTCGAGCCCCACGTCAGGCTCTGTGCTGACAGCTCAGAGCCTGGAGCCTGTTTCAGATTCTGTGTCTCCCTCTTTCTCTGACCCTCCCCTGTTCGTGCTCCCTCTCTCTCTGTCTCAAAAATAAATAAACGTTAAAAAAAAAAAATTAAAAAAAAAAAAGTGCCAGTTCTCTGGGGCACCTGGGTGGCTCAGTCCATTAAGCCTCTGACTCTTGATTTTGGCTCAGGTCATGATCTTGCGGTTCATGGGTTTGAGCCCCCCCATCGGGCTCCACTCTGACAGTGCAGTGCCTGCTTGGGATTCTCTCTCTCTCCTCCTCTTTCTGCCCCTCCCATGCTCTTTCTCTCAAAATAGAAAAGTAAACTTAAAAAAAGTACCAGTTCTCTCAGAGAGGCTCCTCTCCCCTAACTGTGCTTGGTTGACGGAGAGGAGGATGGGGTGGGGGTGGGGCATGTACTGGGAATAGCAATTTTTGGGAGCATCATGCAGAAAGGTGAAGGTGGGACAGATACAGGCACCTTGTATCCATTTCCGGTGTTCTGAGGACAGGAGAACTGTTTTTCTTTATCTGTGGTCAGATGTCGCCAGGTCTGATTTTCCTGAGTCTGAATTTGTGATCATTATTATAGGGACACGGCGAATTTTACTTTTTTTTTCCATGGGTAAAGCGGGTCCACGAAATAAGGACTGTAAACATCCAAGCAGATTTTTATAGAAAAGTATAAACCACTGTAGAGAAACATTTGTATTCAGGTACTTTAAATACACTCATAAAGATCCTAAGATGCAAATCTATTTTGTTGTTGTTTTTTTTTTATTAAAGCAGTTCTCACGAGTCACGATTTCGAGGCTATGTATTAGTGTAATCCTAGCTAATTCTAATAATTGTATGCATACAAACAATAACATCTCATGGTTTTAAAAATAACCCTTATAGGGGTACCTGGGTGGCTCAGTTGGGCATCCGACTTTGGCTCAGGTCATGATCTCACGGTTTGTGAGTTCAAGCCTCACATCTGACTCACTGCTGACAGCACAGAGCCTGGAACCTGCTTTGGATCCTCTGTCTTCCTCTCCCTCTGCCCCTCCCCCACTTGCGTGTGCATGCACGTGCTCTCTCTCTCTCTCTCTCTCTCAAATAAATAAAACATTCCAAAAAATAACCCTTATAATTTTAGGTTCTTCTCCCAGTTCACATGCTTGCATCTGTGCATGTGTGCGTATATGCGTGAGCATTTTTTTCTTTCCGTCCTCACTTCCCCAACCCCTCACAGGAAGTAGACATTTGCCCACGACTATGTCCCCATAGCCTAAAACCAGGCCTGATGCGGAGTAGATGGTTGAATGTATGATTGGATTTGTAACTATTGACTTCGGGTTTTGGGAGGAAACCCAAGGACATATTTCTTTTCCATTCATTTTTTTGGTTAAAAATTTTTTTTTAAAAAGCTCTTCTCTTTCTCTGCCTTTATGCTTTACCTTCCTCTTCTGTTGTATTCAGAGGGGGGAGAATTAAGTTCTCCGAAGCCGTTACGGACATTCGTCTGGCTGCTATGGATGTGGAAAAGCAGGGCAAAAGATTGCCTGGGGAGCTGTTTGGCACGGGGCCTTGGGTGCAGACTGGTTCACTACTCGTTCCCCTTCAGAGGCTGTTATAGGTCGGTGGCTGTGCAGTCCTGGGCGGCTGAGGTGCCTATTCTATAAGCCACGAAGGACTTCTGGATGGAAATAGCCTTGAAATTGGGCCATCCCTCTTGGTGCAGAGCCCATCTTTTTGGCCATAATTAAGAATCATTCTCATCTAAGGTGCGTATTTGGCCAGTGGGGTGTCGTAACAACTCCACTGAGAAAAGGATGGATGGAGGTGTCTAACCAGAAAGGGTTCTGTGGTTCTGGAACGCAAGAATTACATTCAGAGCTCAGAGAGGATTGATTACTCCCGTGTCTGCCCATAGAATGTTTGAATGGGCATTTGGATAGATATTTTGTACTATTTTATTTCCATCTTCTTTAAGGATGAGACATTTGGATCAAAGAAAAAGGCCCCATCGTTCATACCAAATCTGGTCTGCAAAAGCAACGGACTGATTCTTCCCTTCCGTGTAGGGGAACCCTGGTTGCATAGACATACTGAGGCACGGGATTGTTGATATGCTCATAGGGCCACTCCTTTGTGTGTTACTTAAGCTAGACAGTACAGGAGAAACTTCCATTTAGGTGCTGTCTAGGTTGACTCAGCGTCTTTTCTGCTGTGGCAGTGGCTTTAATACTTGAAACTGCTGAATCTACTCTTCTTGAAGTGTGGCCCCAGGAGGCAAAGTGGTTCTGGAAATGACCACTGCATAGGAGAAGGCATCGTACTGGAAGGAGTTGGTTTAAAACTTTGGGCTGCCGGACATCTCGATTTCTGTTCCCAGGGCTGTCCCTGCCAAAGCCATTCTTGGGAAGCCACCCGCTGTGACACCCTCCTCTCTGTGCTGCACTCTGAGCCCTTTGGATGTTTCCAGTTTATCTGTATGAAATTTCAGAGCCATAGACATCAGCCCAGAGAGTCTTCTGGGCTACAAGACTGGGGGGACTTTCAGACTCCCAAGTTCTTTTTTATTTTTATTTTTTTAATGTTTATTTGTGTGTGTGAGAGAGAGACAGAGGGCGAGCAAGGGAGGGGCAGCGAGGGAGACACAGAATCGGAAGCAGGCTCCAGGCTCTGAGCTGTCAGCACAGAGCCTGATGCGGGGCTCGAACCCGGGAACCGTGACATTATGACCTGAGCCAAAGTCGGATGCTTAACTGACTGAGCCACCCAGGCTCCCAAGTTCTTGACCATCTTGTTATATAGTAGCGAGGAAAGGAGGGAGATTCTTTTTTTTTTTTTTTTTTCAATTTACATCCCAATTGGTTAGTATATAGTGCAACAATGATTTCAGGAGTAGATTCCTTAGTGCCCCTTCCCCATTTAGCCCATCCCCCCTCCCACAACCCCTCCCGTAACCCTCAGTGTGTTCTCCAGATTTGTGAGTCTCTTCTGTTTTGTCCCCCTCCCGGTTTTTATATTATTTCTGTTTCCCTTCCCTTCTGTTCATCTGTTTTGTCTCTTAGAGTCCTCAGATGAGTGAAGTCATATGATATTTGTCTTTCTCTGACTAATTTCACTTAGCATAATCCCCTCCAGTTCCATCCACATCTTTGCAAATGGCAAGATTTCATTCATTTTGATTGCTGAGTAATACTCCATTGTATCTATATACCACATCTTCTTTATCCATTCATCCGTCAAGGGACAGTCTGGGCTCTTTCCATACTTTGGCTATTATTGAAAGTGCTGCTAGAAACCCGGGGGTGCATGTGTCCCTTCGAAACAGCGCACCTGTATCCCGTGGATACATACCTAGTAGTGCAATTGCTGGGTCGTAGGGTAGTTCTGTTTTCAGTTTTTGAGGAACCTCCATGCTGTTCTCCAGAGTGGCTTGCACCAGCTTGCGTTCCCAAAAGGAGGGAGATTCTTTTGGGTCCTGGGAGGCTGTTCTCCTGGGACCAAGGCCTAGCTCACTTGGACCAAGCTCTTCTTTATTCGGGATGAATTAGCCGCTTGGGCTCTTATCTCATTTCTCCAAGTTTCTACAAATTCCTACCCTTCCGATGCCTGCCAGCGCTCCCTACACCAAATACCTTATTCTGTTCTCATCGCAGTTAGAGACGCTTCCCTGAAGTACCAAAGCCAGGCTCCCCTGGCTGTTGGAGACCCCATTCTGCGTCCGGCACACTGCTGGTGCGTGCTCACATCCGTGCTGACACACGCTTATCGTGCACACACACCGTTGCTGTTTTTTGAATAATGCCCTCCTTCCTTCTTCGTCTTCTGCACCTAGCATGCCTGCAATCTCCCGGGGTAAGACCTGCCCCATTACACATAAGAAGATCGTCACTAACGCAGTGGGCACAGATAGATAGAGACATCTACCGGTGTGTTAATAAAGGGCCTGGTGAGCAAGAGAAAAATGTCGCCCCCAGGTAATTCTAAGAGACCGCCTGCAGTTTTCCATAACCGCTTCTGGAGAGGGGGTGGGATAGGAGTTCGGGAGACAGGGCACACCCGGGCGTGACCGTGTATCAGGTCAGAAGACAGGAAGACACTTGTGTACTTTGTTTTCTTCTTGCCTCGGAACCTTTAAAAGCTTCTCCTGCTTTGGCAAATTAAGAGCCTTGCCAGGTTCCAGTTCCCTCAAAAAAGGTACGGGGTGCATTAGGTCTCCCCCTCCTGCCAGAACAGCCACCTACACGCCAAAGCCATTGGCTTCCTGTCGCGTTCTTTTGGCTGTGTTTCTCTACCTCGTCCGCACGCTTTGCATCTTTCCCCTTGGCCTTTGTCTGTCTGTGTCTCTGTCCGCATCCTTGGGGCTCAGCGTCCGTGCCTGGATGTTCCCCACCCCTGTGTTTCGTGGTTCCTACCGAGCCTGCCTTGTGCCTTTCATTACCACGTTAACAAACTCGAGTCGTGCCTAACGAGGACGCCTCATACGTTATGCTAATGATCAAGAGACATGTTAATGATATTTTAGAAGCCTAATTAGTGGAATATATAACTATATGCAATTTGGTAATGGACTGTGACAACAAGTTGTTAAAAGGGGGCTTGACAAATCCAGTCGCATGTGGCCTCAGACATACAGGAGCTGAGAAGGAATGAGTGGAAATCGCGCAGAGACAAGGGAGGAGGTGTGTCCTGGGGGGGCGTGAATGCTGGGCGTACCTTGGCGTGGGGGTCAGTCTTTCTGATGGGTGTTGTTGCTTTCCTATCGTCCTTCCCCTGGCCGAAAACCACAAGGCTGACAGTATTGGAAGAATTATTTACTAATGTCTGTTAAGCAATTGCTACTGTTGTCCTTGATCATGCACATACTTCTTTGTTAGAAATGTTGCTTGGATTACGTTATTCCCCACAATATCTTCACTTGCCATTTGTAGAAGGAGACGCATACATAGGAGATAGGAGATAGGTTCTTGTGCCAAAGAGAAACCGTATTGTGTAATAAACCAACTCTCAAGACCATGTAAACGGGGAGATTATCTGTATCCTGTCCATCAGCATTTTGATCGGGTGGGTAGGAGTAAAACAAGGGTAGTGTGTGTAAAATCGTTCGACTGCTTGCATGTCGTTTCCTCTCAATGAAAAAAGTGGTTAGAGGCATGTGTCTCTTCAATTGGCATCTTACTGCCTCTATGACAGTGATTCCCAATTTGTGGGTTTTGGACCCTGGGGGAGCCAGGCAGCTGTTGAAAAGGTTTGGGAAATCCACGTGCACGCAAAGCCTCGTCAATAAACAGAGTCATGTCATGAATACACACGCACGCAGATAATGCCTGCTAAAATTCATTGTGTATGAGATGCTATTGCAGTTAATAAAACGCACGCTCACTTAAAAAAGCAATTTTCAGTGCCTGTCTGGGTTTTTGTCCATGGGCGACTTCCCACAGCTGTAGAAGCTAAAAATGCACTGACTCCCTTGTGGTCCTTACAACTTTTTGACACCGAGAAGGAGACTCTACAGTCACAAGGGCTGGAAGCCTCTGTCATCAAGCCGCTTGTACAAATTGAGCAAGTGACTTTCACTTTGGGCAACTACTCCGTTCTTGAAAATGCGTTCATGAAAGTTTCCTTCTGGTGTTGTCCGTTTCTACTGTGACTGTTACTGTACATTCAGGAATATATTTCCATAGGGTACGAAATTCCTCTTAGTTGGAAGGACGTATTCTATACGTGACTCACCTAGGGTCTTGGGCGCTGCAGTATACAGGTGGCACTAACTTATGGGCACTGAAGTTCCCGCAAAGTTGCTCTCTTTCTATTTTTGTCCAGGATTAAAATGCCCGGGAGAGGTAGGCTCGTCGTATCACACTTACCCACCAGGGAAAGCTTTCAGAAACATATATTCAGTGTGAGCATGTCTAACGTTTGTAGCCTCGTGATGCTTGAGACAGTTACAGAGACGAGGAAAGTTAGCGGTCTACACATCGGCTCCATACTCCTGGGAGATATTTCATCAGGTTATTGGCAACGAGGTGTGTTCCTCATGTTTCCTTGGTCATTCTTCCCAAGGCGGTGGGGCGCTGGTACCATGCAGGAACGTGGAAGGGGGTAGATTTTTCATCTGGCTTGTATTATATCTTGAGCCCTACCTCTGTGTCAGGCGTCGATTTAAGTGCTTTTCCTTTACTAACCAGTTCAGGCTTCGTCATGTGGTCCCTTCTGGTTTGGTTCTGGGACCCGGGCTTGGGAAGAGGTTGGCCTTGCACGGTGGTACCTCCGTTAGTCCTCAAGGTTGTCTTCTTTTGCCTTTTTCTGGGTTACCTTAAAGGATGGATCTGAAAACATGTATCACTCTGCTTGTTAAATTGCCCTCTCCATCTCAGAGGCGTTTGATCTTCTCGTTTTCAGGCACTGCCCATCGTTGTGCCTGTGGTCCATGTTTGCTCGTGAGGGGGAACCCGTCTTGTCAAGGCTAACCCTTGCCTGTTTTGCAATGTGCCAAGGAGAGCTGCCTGCAAGCCCTTTTTGAATGTGGCAAGTCGGAAATGCTGTGGTTTTGGTGTTCTGGGAGACTTGGGCTTATTTTTTGCGCTGCTGTTCTCGGCTCTCCCCAGCATCGAGGCCTGAGACGCTGGGATTCTCGGTTTCACCGTTAAACCTTGATTCAGTAAACTATGCTGTGTCACTGTCCTCTGAAGATGGGCATCGCACTCCTGTATTTCCCCTGCATTTTTTTTTTTTTTTTTTTTTTTGATAAAGCACTGACAAAAGGTTGTGTATGAATTAACCCAGGGATCCTGTTCGGATGGGTGCTGTTTGTTTCCAGTTAAAACGAGGACAGATTTTGGGGAGGGAGATGGAAAGAGAAAAAGTTTACAAGGGAGCCGGTGGAAAAGGCACGTTCATTATCAGTGTCTTTCTCCCCGAGTCGTTTGAAGCTGGGAAAATTAGCAGCTGCTTTGAAGCTCAGAAGATTTTTCATCTTTGTGTGTGTGAGTGTGTGCGTTAATATTAAGTTGAGATTCTTTTCCTTGCCACTTATTTGGTTTTTCTACTAATAATGAAATTATAATGAGATCCCTGATGGGATTTAAAGGAAAAAAAAAAAAAAAAGAAAAGGAAAAACACCTCACATGAATGATCCCATCCCCCCTCACCCTCCTTCTGCCTTTCTGTAAAATCTATTCTGCATAATAGGTCTTTGTCTCTGGGTTTGAGGCAGAATTGAAGGAGGCCAGGAGTTGGAAATGTCCCTATTTGTCTTGGAGAATAAGATACCAAGTTCTGGGAGCAGGGGTTGGTCTCTTGTCTCCACCTCCTGGTTTGTCCTTGAACCCGCTCCCCCCATCCTCAGTCCCGGGCTCACAACCTCCCCGCCATATTGGGCCAGGGGGGATGAAGGCAAGTATGTGTCCTTCCGGCTAAACGCTCAGTTGATTTGAGGGGCATATACACTCTTTCCCCTCCTCGAACTTGAAACATTCATGACTGGGTCTGGTGTTGAGAGGGCCCCAACATCTGTCTTGATTGGCAGAAATAGGGTGTTTTGAAACCTTGGGAAAAATTTGCTCAGGACGGTGACGTCTCTAGTGGCAGGTTTCTCCCCCTGTCGCCTCTGATTCTTGTCCCATTGTCCTTTATCAGTAGGGCTTTTTGTGAATGCCTTTGATTAGAGAGGACTCCTTGCCCTGGCTGAGTGTTCTTTGTCCTGGCCTGGCTTTCGGCATGTGGGTGCATTGATGGAGCCCTTGGTAGAATGAATCGATACATAGGCCATTCAAGACAGGTGCATGAGACACACACTTTTCTGATTTCAGGATTTCTCTCTGTAAGAAGGCAATGTTATGGGGTCTCTTTGCGATGAGCCATCAAAGCCTTGGCAACTCTCAATTTCAGAAAATTCTTCCCAAATGCAACCTAATCTTTTCTTCTTCGGTGTTTTGTCTCTTTAAATTTTTTTTTTAATGTTTATTTATTTTTGAGAGAGAGACAGAGACAGAACAAGAGTGGGGGAGGGGCAGAGAGAGAGGGAGACACAGAATCCGAAACAGGCTCTAGGCTCCGAGCCGTCAGCACAGAGCCCGACGCGGGGCTCGAACCCACAAACCGTGAGATCACGACCTGAGCCGAAGTTGGACGCTCAACCGACTGAGCCACCCAGGCTCCCCTTCAGTGTTTTGTCTTAAGTCAGAGAGAGCCGCCTGCCCTTTGCCGGTCTTCACGCTCCAGAAAAGTGAGGTGTGGAAATGGATGAGATGAACACGACTCGTCTCCACGTGGGGCTTGATCAAAGGCTGCCTCCTGCATTTCTTCGCGTTTAAGTTTTTCTGATCAACGCTAATGACCAGTTTCAGGGCCCCACTCCCACTCATGTCTGTGGGTTCCTCCTCTCTTTCTTCCTTCTTACCATTAAGCAGGTATAATAAAGCTGGCGAATCTTTACAGTTGGTGATTTTATATCATAGATCAAAGATCAAAGCAGAGGAATACACAGCAACCGTAAAATTAACTGCTTTTTCAATTTTACAATGCTTTCAGTGATAGAGAATCTTATAAATTTAATATTAATTAAACACTTAGCTTTTAACCTCCTCCTGCATCTACTTTTGGCTGGTGGCTGGAAAAAATTAATTGGGCATCTTAAATCTTGTGTTACTAACGCTCTGACAGGAGGGGTTTCAAAAGCACTTATAACTTCAGCAAAACGTTCTTGGAGCGTTTGTCCTTCTATTCACCTAATTGAAAATGCCTTTTTTTCCCCTTAAGGAAAAATGAGCCATTTGCTAATTTTTTTTTTTTTTTAAAGGAAGTGAAACTTAACAGTTCCTTTTCATAGTTGGAGCTTTGACACAGTCCCTTGGCCCACTTACCTCTTCTAAGATGGACGCCGTTGAACTTCCATTATTATGAGCGGCCCTTTGATTTGGGAATGTGTCGGTGAGGACGTGTGGCTCGACTTGATCACTGTGTCGCCCGCAGCTTCGGTGTCCTCCGTTCAGCCAAGAGTCGCCTCCCGTTTCGATGAGCATGGTAGGGGGACAGGGCTCACCTCGGCAGTGATGAAATTAAGAGTGGTGCCTCCCCAGAATGGACCCTCAGCGCCCAGAACAGGAGGGTCCGAATGGCAGACAAAGGAGATAACCATCCTCCGCTTGAAGGAAGTCCCAAGAAGCCAGTGTGATAGACGAGATGCTTTCGGGGAAGCGAGACGAGCGGTTCACATTTTCTGAGTCACAGAAGGGACTGACTGTGGCCTTTTGCTGGGGGGCGGGCACCACGCCATCTTTAACAGGCAGGCAGACATCTGTGTCTGTGCTTCTGAAATGACTCAGTAGAAATAATAATACCAATACGTTGCAGCTTTTGCCTACTTTTCTCTCCAAAGAGCGTGGAGCACTTTCATTCATGTAATCTCATTTTTTTTTTTTTCTCACACCCATCCCTGTGACGCACTTAGAGGTGGGCAAGATCGGCCCGCTGAGTTTACCCAAGCTGGTTTCCGGCTGTGACTGTACATTTGAAACCGGCACCTGGGAGTTGCAGTAAATCGAGCACGGCCCCCAGGAAGGCCTTTTTCTGTACCTGTTTTAGAGTCAGGTGACTGAGCGAGGTAATACGCCCCTTGCTTTTTGGGGCCATCTGTTCTCAGCCCAGCGTGGAGTGGGATTCCCTGGGTTCTGTGTACCTCGCCTTGAGAAAACCCATTCGCTTGGCAGAAAATTTTTTAAAAAGTCTTTATTCACTTTGCAAAAGTGTTTTTAAAAGTCTATGATGGCTTACCATGGGTTTGCCTTCATGACACACGGTCTTCGAGCCCATCTTTTTCTAATGAGACTACCCATACGTTTAGAACTGATACTCCTGGGGCGTATTTTGGGGGGAGGGGGAAGGTAGGGGACGCAGACGTACGACACAGCAGTCTCTCATCTCCCGCGCTGGGCTGCGGTGGTCCTCGCTCTTTGCATCCCCGACAGTCACCTCGACGGTCCCCGATGGCAGGCGGGAGCATTTAATCCAACGGTGAAATACTAAATTAGCTGTGGAGTGCCCAGAAGAACTGGGAATCCAGGCTTTATGCACCTGCCCGGTCTGCGCTCCCCAGGAAGCCATCACTGTTCTCTCTCATTGCTGCTGAACTTTCTGGACCTTTTAAGAACCGAACGGACGGTACGTGGAGTCGGAGAGCCGATAAATTCAGGATGTTGGTAAATCTAACAACTCTACTAGAAGATGGCGTTTGCGGTGTCGGTAGCAACATTTGCTTGCGCGTTTGTGAGCGGATCAGTGGAGATCCATTATATATGTATCTCTCCGTGTCTCTGTCTATCTAGATGTATGTGATATGTGGGGTGCTGTAAAATTTTTAGTGCCTTAGTTTGGGTTGACCGCCTTATTACTCACGAGTGAGCTATACAGGTCTTCCTTAACAAGTGGCAATAAAGGCTTTACAACACCCCTTACACCGTCACATATTTTTGTTTAGGCCACATATTGTCTTTTTCTTTTTAAGTCTCTCTTTGCTCGTGTCCCTCTAAAGTACCTTTGCTGCCATGGCAACTGTTCCACCACTGCTTAGGGTAGAGTAGAATGACATCTTCGTGCAACGCTGTTTATGCCAGTGCCCGTCTGGGCTGACCTCAGACACTCGGCTGGGGCCCTCACCCTGCTCATCCGCGGCACTTTTTTCCTCTTTTATGCGAAAAGCTCTGTTTATTAGACCGCCGCGGCTGTCCCCGCGTTAATTATCCCTCGCGTGTCTTGGAACCTGTCCTCTAAGGGATGTGAAGAAGCTGACATCCGTGATCTAGAAATTGAAAGAGAGAAAAGAAAAAGAAATATCCAAAGGCACAATTGAAAGACGTGAAGCATTTCGAGTTAAATGCGGACTTGCGTAAGTGGTTGGCCACCGTAGGAAGTGCCGTGGCCAGACGGAAGGCTGAGGAAAGCCCTTTACGCACAGAAACTCTTTCTGGAATCCCTCATAGGGCAGTTTCTACAGATTCCCATATGCATTTTGGGGGCTTTCTCTCTGTGTCTCTAAGGTTTTTCCCTTTCCGCAGACTTTCTTTCTCCTTGACTGTCTGTGGGCTGTGACAGGATTCATGGAACTGAGTGATCGAATTGTGTGCGGTTACCTTGAGGGAAACGGGTATAAATTGGTATGTGGCTTGCCGAGGTCACATTTGGTCTTTGGTGGTGCAAGTGGGATAAAAACCCACAAGTCTCAGCCCCCAGTTGGACATCAGCTTTGCCATGATGCCTTACAACAGAAATTATTCAAAAGGTTGTGCTGCCGGGCCAATTTCCCACTAACGTGGGTGTAGCTGTACTGAGTGGTGAGATCGTTTGGCAAAGACTGACAGGTGGGAAGGCAATCCCCTCCCCCAGATTTCTCAACTCTTTTTCCAGCACGAAGGTTGGCTTGCCAACACCTTGATGAAAGGTCAGAGTTTCCGTAATCTCTTATCTCAACCACATTTGGAATGCTCATGCGTTTGCTACATATATTTATAGATTTTATATGGGCAATATTTTGACTTTCTCTTTTGAAACATGGCGTGAACGAGTGTGCCAGAGAAATCACAGATGATATGAGAAATGCTATCGGGAAAAGCACTTTTTAAAGGAAGGTGAATAAAACCGTTCTAGAACAATGTAGGATTTTTCCCGATGTCACTTAAAGTCATTAACAGAATTAGTGCTTGTGATCAGTGGGAGGGTGCTCATGGGATTCTACCTAGCTGACCTTAGTGATTTTTATTAGGGACATGAATTCAGATCTGAGACTTTTTTTTGGCACGGTGTATAGAAAGAGAGAGGATATAATCCACTCTTGGATGACATGAAAAAGAATAATGGATAGATTCTTTTCTGGATTTCGTCTTCTTTTTTTTAAATTTTCATTTAATTTTTTTGAGGGAGAGAGACAGGGCATGAGCGGGGGAGGGGCAGAGAGAGAGAGGGAGACACAGAATCCGAAGCAGGCTCCAGGCTCCCAGCTCTCAGCACAGAGCCCGACGCGGGGCTTGAACCTACACACCGCGAGATCATGACCTGAGCCGGTCGGATGCTTAACCGACCGAGCCGCCTAAGCGCCCCCTTCTTTTCTGAATTTCTTAAGTCTGAGTGAGGTATTTCACGTGCCTGGGTAATGTGGCATTTTAGGAGACAGGTCGTGCTCTGTTTTAGATCTTCCCTTGGCCTTTCTGACTCGCAGGTGTGATGCGGGGCTCATGTATTTCATGAGTGCGTATTTGCTGTTTCATACATAAGCTGCCTGTAGCCATAGCCATTTGCCGTAATCCATCTACCAACCAGAGAACACTGTGGTACTCCATTTGACATCATTTTGCTGTTTTCCAAATACTAGTGAGAAGAGCTCAGTCAGTGGGCTCCTGTCGAGCAGATACAATGAGATAATCTATGTAACGCACATCGAATGACCTTGAAAGAGTTATTATTCCCACTTGACAGATGAGGAAACTGAGCCCTAGAGAGAATAAAGAAATCGCCCAATCTCCCATAACTAGTAGGTGGCAAAGCTCTGGTTTCTCTGAGTTCAAGACCCACGCTCTTTCCTCTGAATCACTTTGCCCTCACAAGGTACTTGGCAATTATTTACTCTCTTGTGCAATCTTTGGATCTTTTTTTTTTTTTTTAATAATGTGCTTAATTCTTTCCTCCGTGACTCATAATAAAATGAGAATGACAAGCGTTTGGCATCATCATGCAAAAGCCTGAGAGTCAGCAAATCTCATCTTACTATGAAGGTAACTCTGTCGCCTCCGGCAGGTTCTTAGGTAATATGATGTAACTGACAGTGGATTATGAAATAGCAGGTCTGGGGACCTGGCAGAAGCTGGGGGTGGCAGGAAGGAGCCGCAGATTAACCTTAGTAACACATAATATTGCTTACTCTTTTCCTTACAGGTTAACGTACATAACTGTTGTCTCATTTATGTGTGTGTGTGTGTGTGAGACACCCTTTAAAAGCCTCCATCTGGCTTCGATGCTAGCTGAAAGTTCTGGCTAAAATAAAACGAGTAGTTTCATGAACCCACTGGAAGAGACAGTTTTGGTAACAGTCTTCAGAGTGCTTTTTGAACAAACCTAGGGGCTCCCGGGTAGCTCAGTTGGTTAAGCGTCCGACTTTGGCTCAGGTCATGATTTTGCGGTTCCTGGGTTCGAGCCCTGTGATGGGCCCTGTGCTGACAGCTCGGAGCCTGGAGCCTGTTTCAGATTCTGTGTCTCCTTCTCTCTCTGCCCCTCCGTTACTGGCATGTGCTCCCTCTCTTTCTCTCTCAAAACTAAATAAAACAAAAACCAAGAGCAAAAAGGAACAAACCTAAATGTCTTGGGATGCAAACAACACGGGGAAGCCAGAAAACGTACCTCTCCGATTCAAGTCATGAACTCATGGGGGCTGAGGAAGGGGCACAAAAAATTAAGTAAAAGAGGAACGTAAACGCTGTCACTTTACGTTGGCCCTTTTACTGAGCTAAAGGTGCAAAACATAAATAATCCACATAGGGACAGGTCTACTTACTTAATTCATTATTTATTTTACTTATTGGAGAAGCCACCTAGCCTCTGGGCATATTTACAAGTGTGATAGAAAAAAGACAGCCCCTGCCATTACTGTTTACGATGCACACGAGATAATATATAAACAAGACATATTGTTTTTTGCGGGCAGACCCTTGCATCCGATGTACTTGAAGCAAACAGGAGGAAGGCAGTTAATATCCATGTGAGGTGACCAAGATAAATTCGCTTTTGTAGCATATGAAGGAAAACCATACAAATCAGGGTCCCGGAAACAGAGTCGGTCCGCTTTGGACTCTTTTCGTATCTAAAAACCTCGTGTTTGGAAGCCCCAGTGGCCGAGGCAGAGTCGGGGCCCGAGTGAGCAGTGCTGTGACTTTCTTGTTCCGCAGGCCGAGCCTGGATGGCGCCCAGCGACACCCCTCACCTTCATGGGCCGTCAGCCGGAGAGAGGCAAATTAGAGCCGTGGTAGGGCCACAAATCACAGGCTGTTGTTAGATTCGGTCTGACCCTTGGCGTCATTTTATCGGAGTCCCCTTGGATTTAATGTGATTGCTTTCACTCCGCCCCATCCGCGGACAAATACTAATATTGTTATTGTTATCATCACGATTATTTGGGGCTGACCTAGTACCCTTCTGCCCTGAAACCATGGGACCTTGGCCCGGCTGGGGCATTAACAGCCCTCACGGCACCTCATTGACATGGTCATTGACACGTTCGTCCTGGAGCATTGGAGTTAACAGAGGAGGGGAAGGATCCTTAGGACCTCCACTACCCTGACCCCCCTTGAGTCCTCATTATGCTTTTTTTCCTCCCAGGGTATGGCCCATTCTGAATATTTATTCAGATATTCTGATTTCAGAGGGAGGTGGGGAAGAAGTCAGGCTCTGAGTTCAGGGAGGTGAGACCCTGGCGCATCTGTCCTCAGCCTCCCTGTATAGCCTTTTCCTGCTGGACCCGAGATTGGGACCTTGAGATAACAGGTTTTCATAATCTGTGGACGATTTCAGGAATTATAGGCGTCCTATTAACGTAGAATAGGTAGACTGCTCACAATGGGTTCAGCACTGCTCATCCCCTGTGTGTGTTTGTTTTTTCTTTCTCAGTCTGTTGTTTTATATCAGCCCCCCACCCCCAACCCACGAAAAAACAGGCCTTTCTAATGATCAGTAGACTAGGGAGAGCCAATGGTGTGGACGCGTTGGACGCGTGTGTTGTTTAAGGTTTAGAGAAGATATGGCCGTGAACTCATTGGGGTCCTCCGGAAGCTGGATGGTGGTAGAAAGGCAAAAATGGAGGCACAAAAGGATGTTGTTAAGAGAGACTCTGGGAATAACCTAAACAGTGGGAAATTGATCTCATGGCGCTATACCTACTCATGTTGGGTTAAGAACCGGAAGAGACCTTAGAAATCGCCAACCAGTTGCTACACTGAGAGGGAAGTCCAGAGTGGATGTTAACTCGGCTGAGTTCATACAGGTCTTAGTGGCAGAGCTGGGACCCAGAACCAGTTCTCCTGACACTGGGTCCACCTCACTACGTTCGCGTAGCGTGTCCGCGGCTGAAAGGTGTTGACTGACTTCTTTTGGGTTCGGTTTTCAGGACCGTCTTCTGTTTCTCTCCTTCTACTGTTTGTAATCACATCATTTTCTATTCCTGGAGTTTCCACGGCCAGGTCGATTTTGCTATCATTCAAGGGTCTCGGTGATGTATGGGTCGTTTGCTTGGGTCTGGTAGAATTTGAATGGAGCACATCGTCCTGCCGGAGCTAAGAGCGTAGACTCTGGACCCTGTGACTTTGGTTTCAGTCACAGCTTTGCCGTGTATATGTTAGGCGACCTAGATGTATTATTTAAGCTCCCTTTGTGTTGTACCCTAATCTATAGAATAATAGTGCCGTCTACTTCGTAGGTATGCCCCTCCTAGCTAATGTACGGAAAGCACTTGAGAGTGCCTGGCACATGGTAAGCCTCACAGTGCTTTTGATGTTATTTATTTCCTTCGTCCTCCAGCAGTGGCCTTGAGCTACCTAAAAGGTTATATAGTTTAACCTCCCATTTAGCTGAGGAAGGAACCCCCTCAGAACCGTCTTTGATAATGATGACCCAGCTCTCTTCAATGCTGCCACCTTGCAAGCCAGCTCCCCACTGCCTGGAACGCTGTCACCCTCAGTGCCAGCTCTGGAACAGTCTATTCTGTTCTTTCTTCTGCTTTGGAGGTTTCTGGGTTGCTCACTGAGTATTCCTCCTCTGGTCTTCTTAGAGCCCGAACTTGTGGGTTGCTGAGCGATTTGGCCGGAGGCTCCTTCAGGGATGTCGTGGGCATGTGTCTCCTGAGGGCTGAGGTTACCGCCGTCGGCCATCCGCGGGACCCGGCCTGGTTCCGCACCTGCTGGGGCTCACCTTGGACCAAGAGATGGTTTTGCTGAAGCACAGGATTTGCCATTTCCCTCTTCCTGTTTCCTGAAGCATAATACTACTTCATGAAGGCTTTCAAAAGAGAGTGCTCTTTGAACTTGACTTCATGTTCAAGTTCACCAACTTGACTGACCAGAGGGCCAGGGCAGTGCTTAGTATCTGTTCTTCCCTTCCAACGCCGATTGGGTTCCGTTTCTGGAATAGGAATTGCCCAAGTCTGTTGTAGTGCCTGGTGGGCGACCGTAAGCTCAGAAGGGAAGTGTCAGCGTCCTATTGGTTTATCACCATCCCACAGACACACACTTTCTTTTCATGGCATGCAGTAGGGAGGTCCAGGCCCCCTTGGACATGCCTTGGGGGTCTTTGTTTCAGAAGGATGTGTTTTTTGGGGAGGCAAGGTCACTCTTGGTTGTCTCCTAGCCTGTCGGGACTTGGAAAGGCCCAGACGTTTGGGGCCGAGGACCGCTGCCGGCTGTATCTTGGAGAGACCCATGTTGCGAGCACCATATTGAACGGAGGTCCATGTGGGTCTGCCCGCTGGCCCCACAGCCTCCTCACAGCCTCACGGGTGACAAGAGGCCATGTTGTCTGTCTTTAGGGATGGCAGCCGTGGGCAGGAGTTAACTCTTGGGCTGCTAATACGCGGAGCCTCCTTTCTGTCTCCTTAGAGGAGGCAAGAGACACAGCGTGGAGAAGGTTGAAGTGTTGAGTGGGGGGGGGGGTTGGGGAGGGTGGGGGTGGGGAGGAAAGGAGGAACAACTGTAAAAAATGTTAATTTATTAATCACTGAATATATAGCAGTTCATCTGAAATGCTGTTGCTATGCCAACACCCTGGGAGTTTATTTTCTTAATCCAAGAGAGGGGCTCTCAGTCCCCTGCTCCCCTGCTGTGTCATTTGAATTTGCTGCTGCCACCGTGGTATCTGTTTTAGAAAGTGGGGGGTGAGGGGTGGGGGGGGAGGGGGACCAGGCGAAACCACCACAGCAGTCATATGCAAAGCGGTAAGAGGCCTTTCTCAGTACGACTTAGTAAAAATGACACAAATTAATATACTCTACTTAAACCAGACCAAGATTAATGGTTCTCTTTCAGTGCAGCTTAGCCCAACTGTCACTCGACAGGCGTTTGTCGGACAAAATCAACACTAATCAACATTTATTCGTCTCTTGCCCTTGGGTCTGAGGAGCGTGAACGGGCTGCGCCACTCCGCCGCGCGCCTCGCCACGGTTTTCGCCCTCCATCCAGCTTCGCCATATATCACCCTTCCTCCTGGTGCCTCTCCTCGGACGGATCCACACACTCAGCCATCAGGGTACATTAGAGGCATGATAGATTTTCTGTTTTAATTTACATCTATTATATTACAACATAACAGATTTTGATTCAGGGGAGACCAGCGTCTCCTGTAGCCAGACTCCTTGGGAGGATTTCTGCATTAACTTATTAAGGTTCGTTCGGATGCAGCTTTGGATAGACTCCCTTGCTCGTTCTCTCCCTCTCTCTCTCTCTCTCTCTCTCTTTCTTTCTCCTTCTCTCCCCCCTTGCTTCTCTCCCCCCGCCCCGCTTCTCTCCCCCCCACCCCCCACCCACATCTCCCTCTCCTTCTCTCCCTCTCTCTCTCTCTGTCTCTGTCTCTCTCTCTGTCTGTGTCTCTCGCTCTCTGGCAGGCTCAGTAAAGATGTCTGGGTGCACCTTCCTCACGTGCACAGCTCCTCTCGAGACTTGGCTTTCTGTGCTGGGTCACATGAGGCTGCCCGGGGTCCTCCCCCACTTTCTGATTGGACTTTGATGAGCCATCACTGGGACCCGAGAGCTCCCTCCCCTTCCCTGGCCCTGGTCAAATCCTTGACAAATCCAGCGGCCTAGTTGGTGGGAATCCCCTCCCAGGTTTGCGTCCTTCCCCCCAGCATCTTTTTTTACCCCCCTTTCGATCTCAGTCCAGTTATAGTTACATCTTATTTTTACAGGTCTACAGCATGGGGGTGGGGGGAAGACGGGTGGGGGGGCCCAAAGTTGGTTGGGCTACCTCAGGAGAAGGAAATTGAGAGGAGGAGGGAAGGAGGGAGTCTGAACGGGACTGTGTTCCCTGCTGCGTGACTGTCTCAAAAGCATGTTACTCCAGCTTGGAACAAGGTGGATGAGCCCAGCCTGTTTCTGGCATGTGGGATAGGAGTGTTCATGGATGCCCGGGAGAGCGCCTTTCCACCTCATTTATGGAATTGGCTTTTTATGTTTATTTGTTTTCTCCCCTTCCTTTCACCAGGGATGTAGTGTTAAGGACGTCTCTTATTTGGTGACATATAATGCGCCCTTGATTTTTGGGGGGACTGCCACCTTAAGCTTTTGGATATCTGGTCACCTGTTCACCGGCTGCCGAGGCGAGCCCCTCCCCTCGGCTCAGATTCGTTTACCCTGTATTACTGTCCACGGGGGCGCCGTGGCTTTGTCAAATGCCCAGGGAGACTGTGTCTTTCTTCTCCAGTTGGTTGGGATGCTAGCTGGATCCCTGGCCACTTAGGAGGCCCGAGTTTTGTTTTGTTTTGTTTTTTCTTCCTACCAGTGAGGTTCCTTTTGTGGCCGGAACGCAGGGAAGCCACGGGCTGAGTCGGGGATGTGTGGTTTGTGTGTGTTTGCGTGTGGCTGCTGAGGTGTCAGATGTACGGGGAGGATAGCTTAGTACTTCCATTTTGGTTTCTTATTACGCAGCAATAAAGTAAATGACGCTTAGTATAACTTTGCACTTAGAGACTGTAGCTCAATTTAAGAAACAAAACTCCAACAGGAGTGCTCGGTATCTTGAGCTTGGGAAACTGACCTCGTTAATTTTAATGAGGGGAAAAATTCTCCAGCTGGGGCCGGGAAGAAAATGAAATACCAATGAGGTTATCACTTTGGATGATCTCACCGAACGCAGAGTAGAATCGGAATGGTGCCGGAGAATGTTCTCAAAGCCTGCGGAAAGATTGAGAAGAGCGTGCGTCTGCCCTTGATGGTATTAGGAGAGTGCTTCCCCTGGCGGGCAGAGCAGAACTCTGTGGGGTCTCTCCTCAAGGGGCTGTGAGAGCAGTTGCTACATTAAAAGGTTGGACTGAAAGAAAAGTGGAATAAAAAATGAATTAACACGATCCTTCCGTGGGTCTAGGCAGAAAACAATGGAGCGGGTCTCATGGTGGCCAGGACAGTTGACTAGTGGCCGAGGGCTTCTGAGTTCAAGTGCCTGCTGGGACACTAACTTCCAGTGGGATTTTGGGCATCTCTTTATCACTCAGAGGCAGGCAGGAGGTGGGCTGCAGGAGTCTTGTTATACGGTAGGCAGCTACAATAAGTTGATGACTTTGGCCGTGCTGTTGAGTTGACAGATAGTGACCGATGAGGTGACGGTAGGACAGTTCTGCCCTCCGTTAAGAGACGCTTGCCAGGTTGAGCTGGCATTTGGTCGGGGACCACAGAAAGAAACATCGTCATTTAAGGTATCTGGCCCTCTGAAGCCTAGCCTGCTAGACAGCCGATCCTGGGAAAACGATCATTCTACCAATGAATTCTTCAGAGGGATGGGGCAGAGAGCACAGGCTGTCTTCTCCAAAAGCTCGAGCTTGCTGACTCAGGCTCTTTCTGGCACGTCACCGCACGCAGTAGAAGATTTGTACAGCCATCAGGTAAAATTCAAGTGTCACCAAAGGGACACTTTCTGATTAAATGGGGCCATCTCGCTCTGGGGGCCATCTGGATATCGGCGGAATGTCGAGGGGATCCATGCACACTCAGAAGCTCCTTTGAAATGCAGCCCTTTCTCTCCAAGCTGTAAGGCCCTTGTGCTGCTGCTGTGGCTGTGTGTGTATGTGATGGGAAATGCCGGTTGCCAAGCAGCGGGGAATGGACATAATCGCGCTGCCTAGCAACAGAGGCCGCGTGGCCACTTGCCGAGATTTCTGCGCCTCTTCCTGTTTGGTCTGCTGGACAATACAGATGGCTTCTGCGGGTCACTCTCTGCCCTAGGCACAACGAGATGTAGGAAAACATAGCGAACCACGGTAGATAAATACGCAAGTGCCCGCTTTCAAGCGATTACTTTCCGCACCGTCTGGCACCGAGCCCTCATTTTTATGCCGCGTTCCTCAGTTTCCCCTTCGAAGTTCTTGCGCACCGTCGGACCTGGAGGTTGACTGCTAAACGAAACCGGGAAGCTCAGAAGAGTGCCTCGCTCCTCCGGGTGCTGCCTCTACTGGGCCCGGCGAGCCCCTGCTCTGCGTGTGTGAATATAATATAAAACAGCCAGTTCTCTGATAAAGACACACGCGCGCGCACTCACACACTAAGTGGAAAAGACAAGAGAGCGGATCGTGACTACCCATTGTTCTTTGAGGTTTGGGGAACAAAGCGGGCGGGAGAGATCAGGGCAGGTGAGCCCTGCTGGGCCGACCGTTTCTCCCAGCTCTGACCCGCACCCCTCACGCGTGACACTCCTCGCCGAGGTCACCTGCTCGCTACGGAGTCTAAAGACGCTTGCTTGGCAGGGGCCTCCTGAGTCAGACTTCGGGCCTTGGTGGGTGTGTGTGTAGAGGACTGGGGGTTACTGCAGCCGCAAGCTTGAGGGAGGTAGCCCTGGCAGTGAGCAAAAGGGACTATGTGCTCACCGCCTCACCCCCTCTTGGGTGAGGGTGCCACCTGCCTGGTCGCGGTCTGTGGGAGTTGGCTCACAGCCAGAGCACAGGCTTGGCATCAGACGACCCCGGTTCGATCCTTCTTTCTGCTCCCACCCCACAGGGTGGGTTTGTGCAAGGCGCGTGCCCCACCTGAACCCGCGTGCTCTTGCCTGCGAGGGGGTTAGCAGTATCTGCCTGACCGAGTGGGTCTGAAGGTTCAAAAGGACTCAAGTTTGTTAGCATAGCTGGTAATTGTTGTTACCGTCCCCTCTGTGGTTCAAGAACGGGAAATCGGGAGGAGAAAGGCAAAAGCTTGTGCAGAACAAACTTCGACATCTTGGTTTTTGTCTTACGTCTTAGTCTTTTTTGTTGTTGTCGTTGTTAGTGTTCATTTATTTTTGAGAGACAGAGAGAGACAGAACGTGAGCAGGGGAGGGGTAGCGACAGGGAGACACAGAATCCGAAGCAGGCTCCAGGCTCCGAGCTGTCAGCACAGAGCCCGACGCGGGACTCGAACCCACAAACCGTGAGATCATGACCTGAGCCCAAGTCAGACGCTTGACCGACTGAGCCACCCAGGCGCCCCAAGTCTTAGCCTTTTAAAGGAAGAGCCAGTATTTCCCTCCATTTAGGTTAGAGAAGACAGGAAACTGGCCTCCTTTATTGCTTGACTTGGTTCATGGGCGGCTTGGAGGGTCTTAATTTATTTTTAGTGGTTTCTTAGACAGTCCTTACAGAATCAGTTGGGATGGTTAACTGGCTGACACACATTTCACAGATGATGAGACAGTACTATGGTATAGTGAGATTATTTGTTCAGAGTTCTAGAGACCATTGCTTCCAAGATGAACCAAAATCCTAGGGCCTGAAGTGGTACATGAAGTCTTTGGCAAAAACCAGAGGGATTGGAGTAGTGTAGGAAGTCCCTGTGGAGTGAGAAGGCTCCAGGAGCTTGAGACTTGACTTTTATTATTATTTTTTTTTACATGTATTCATTTTTAAAAAAAAATTTTTTTTTTCAACGTTTATTTATTTTTTGGGGGGACAGAGAGAGACAGAGCATGAACGGGGGAGGGGCAGAGAGAGAGGGAGACACAGAATCGGAAACAGGCTCCAGGCTCTGAGCCATCAGCCCAGAGCCCGACGCGGGGCTCGAACTCACGGACCGCGAGATCGTGGCCTGGCTGAAGTCGGACGCTCAACCGACTGCGCCACCCAGGCGCCCCGTACATTTATTCATTTTTGAGAGACAGAGAGAGACAGAGCACAAGCGGGGGAGGAGCAGAGAGAGAGGGAGACACAGAATGAGAAGCAGGCTCCGGGCTCTGAGCCGTCAGCACAGAGCCCGACGTGGGGCTCGAACTCACGAGCTGTGAGATCGTGACCCGAGCCGAAGTCGGACGCCCCACCGACTGAGCCACCCAGGCACCCTGAGACTTGACTTTTAGACTCCAGGATGACCAGTGAGTGACCTCCGGACAGATGGCAGCGTGGCCTCTGGAAGCCTCCACGGAGCTGGGTGCGATCAGCAGGGTTGAAATAAGGCCTCGTGTCTTCTCCGCTCTGTTTAGACTTGTGTGTCTTCTAGTCTACAGAGTGGCTCCGGGGTTCAAAGGGGAAGGCTGCCCTTTCTCGGCTCGCCTCTCTCATGGAGACCTGTGAAAAGCGCTCTCGTCCTTCAGGTTCCCCAGCGCGGGTGATGGTCATGTTGACTTGTTTCTCGGAGGAAGTCGAGGCGTCGGCATGTTTAGCTCTGACTCTGAAGATGCTCCGCTCGGGGGACTGGCCCTTGCCCAGCACAGATCCTCGGAAACCACGTGCTCGCGCTAGCACCCGGGACGGCATGTGCTTATTTTCATTGGTTCCTTGCGTCTGAAGCCACGGGCACAGTCTTCCGGACAAACAGCTGTTCGTGGCCTCCCTTCTTTGTCGGAGGCGGGACTTGAACTCTCAGGACCCCCTTCTGGCTCTTGCTTCCGGCCCCTCCGAGATACCAGCATCTTCCTCCATGTCTTGTTCTCTGCGCGGGGAGAGACCATCCTTCCAAAAGTGCCCCTGTGAGCAGCCCTCCGGGCCTCTGAGCGGAATGCTCAAAGTAGCGTGGTTCTAAAATTCCACACCACCTGTTCTTTCCGTTGCGTCCTCTCTGAGCGGCGTCTGACTGTCACATTCTGTGGCCCTGTGCCACAGCTGACTCGTGATAGTCATCTTAGCATTCTACTTGCGGCTTGGGGGCAGGGAGGAAGAAGGGAGGGGAGCGGAGGGGAGAGACATGGGTGGGATCCGTGCATCCCTGGATCCGACTTCAGAGGGGTCCAGCAGCCCCCCGCGATGGCACCCAGGGGACCGGCTCAGGCCAGGAGGACGGCCGGTGGCTGAGTGGAGGCCAGTACAGCAGCGAGGCCTTCTCCCCCCGCAGACATGCTTCCTCAGCCGCCCTCCCGCTTGGCTATATGTGGAAACAGCCCGCCTTCTTGTGCGGCGGTTTCATGTGGTTCTCTCTGTGGGGCTTGGCGGCGGCCTTGGCCGCCACGAAAGGCTCAGTGGTGTTCCCTCAGCTGTTCCTCGGGGAAGAAACCAGGAGAGCGGGCCCGGGGAACAGCCTCCAGGCTTACGGACCTTCCGGCGCTCGCTCTTCCTGGGGCTTTTCAAGAATCAATGTCAACGAACATTGCGAGGAAGGAGGTTTTCTTGCCCGCTGAGTCCCAGCCCCTCCAAATGGTGCAAGCTTGTGGATTTGCATCCTTTTCATGACCCATCTCACACGTCGTGCTTGGTTTTTGCACGGTCACGGCGACTTTTGGTATTCAGCTAACGCCCCTTCCTGTAAGGAAGCTAGAACACTTGATAAGCTTGAAGGCTTTGATCTTCACAAACACCCCTGGAAAATCGAGGTCCAGTGAGATAAAGTACCCCGATGAGTTATGTAACTAACATGCCGCTCTGGGGATGTTTTCCCTCCCCCACCCCCTCCTCCTCTCCCTTGCCCATTTTGTTAGGAAATTATCTGGATGCACAGGGTAGCAATATCCTGCTCGCGTCGTCTAGCGCGGCTTATTTCTGTCACACCTCTTTTTCAGGGGTGCTCACGTGCACTCCCACATTCCCGTCGCCGTCTGTCCGGCAGACCACACGGGAAGTCGGGAGTGACACCCGTTCGGAGGTGAGGGGACTGCGTGCAGGCTGCTTCCACCTTGGGGAGGCTGGGTCCCACAGAGCAGAAGCGTCCTGCCAAGGGGATGTGACGGCTGACAAGAAATGGAATTACAGCTGGCCCCCAGACACGCTGTTCCTCGGGTTGGCCTCCGACTGGAACATCGAGGGCATCGCTCCGTGTTCCCATGCAGAGCCACCCAGGGGTGTCCCAACCAGGGGTTGGTTCAGAGGTGAAATCCCTTAGGGGTGATGTGGAGACTTGTTGGGGGCAATTCCCGTGGGGTCAAGGCCGCGGGATTTGCACTGCACCCTCGTCTTGTGAAGTCCTACTGGGTGGTAAGTGTTGCGTGGGCCTTTGTGGACAACAGTAGACGTTTCTATCGTGGCGAACACGGTTCCCTTCGTACAAGCGAAGGCCGTAGTGAACAGAGGCCACTTGCCTTAGAGAGCACTAGACTTCATGAGGTGTTTCAAGGACATTGGACAAAAACGGTCTGCCCTCAAGGAGCTCGCGGTCCGGTGGTAGAGAGCAGACCTACGTGCACGTGCGCCCTGTGTCGTCTGCTTTGACTGGCGTCTCTGTGACAGTTCTGAGGCAACAGGCTCCCTCTTAGCCTTTTCCCAGCCCAGCTGTTTCAGAGGAAAGGCTGGAGAGGCGGGCTTCTGCTGTGATGGAGGTGATGTTTTAGTCTAAAATAAAGTATGGAAGCAACTGATTGATGGATTATAAACTGGGAGGTCCGGGATAAAGCTTCATTCTGGGGGCATCAGTGTATTTCACCGGGAGCCTCCTGGGCATTAATTCTGCCGTTAATTTTGTTATTAGAGACCTAGCCAAACAAAGGGAGGTGGCGAAGCTCGAGGCTGGTTTAACCTTGATGAAACAGTGATTTCACCAAGGATGATGTTCCCCCATCTATCTTCATCCATCAAGGCACTGCTGAAATATGCTAATGAAGCCCGAAGATAGGAGCACAGAGCAGTTAAATGGGGCGTTGCAGAAGCTCTCCGAACCCCCGTGACAGGGCGATGCTACTTACTGTCCAGATTATCCCCAAAGGCGGCAGAGAGACGCTGACTGGTAATCTTGCCGAAACACAGCACGGAGGTGGAAGGTCCACCTAGTGGAAGCTAGATACTTCCAGAGTGAGGGATGGAAAAACCAGGTCTTCGGCTGAGGGGTTGGTTTCCTTTATTCTCTTGGACTCACCTTCTAGCCAGTCCATATAAGAAGCAAGGTTAGAGGGGCGCCTGGGTGGCTCAGTCGGTCGGGCGTCCGACCTCGGCTCCGGTCACGTTCTTGTGGTCTGTGGGTTCAAGCCCCGCGTCGGGCTCTGTGCTGACAGCTGGGAGCCCGGAGCCTGCTTCCGATTCTGTGTCTCCCTCTCTCTCTCTGCCCCTCCCCATTCTTCTGTCTCTCTGTCTGTCTCTCTCTCTCAAAAATAAACATTAAAATAAGTAAATAAATAAACTTAAATAATGAAAAAATAATAATAAAAGAAGCAAGTTATAGGGCTACATCAGACTTCGTGCCAAGCCAACTTACCCGTCACCGTCAGTCTATATCACCATGTTTGTTTCCAGTGCTTAAATGGGCTAACACCTTGTTCAGTTTGTAATTTATTGGGTACTTCTTGCGTATACTACTCACATACATCATTGGGCATACGACCAAGTTATTGTATACGCCTTAATCTAATTAAATTCGTACAAACATCCTACGAAGAAGTGACATTATACGGTGTATTTGACAGATGAGATTTGAGAGGGTAAATGCATGTCAAAAGTCACATAACCAGCCAGTGGCATCACTGGGGTTCAGACGCGTGTCCGCCCAACTCCAGAGCCTTTGCGTGAAGCTGCCGTGGGCCGGTGGCTGTCATGGAGGGGTCTCTGGGAATCTCTGCCGACTGCCGGTGGCGTCTGGCTTGTTGAGGCATCTCTATATTCTTTGGGCTCACTTGAACTTTAGAACTCCCTTCACACTTCTTTCTTTCCTAAATAGACCGTAAGCTCTGTGAGGCCAGGGCAAGGAGCTCTCCCAGGTCCCCAACCCCAGGGGGTGCTTTAATTTCTAACTCACATATCCTTTATTGCTCTCCGTTGCTTCCCTATGGAGCGCGTATTTTGGCGTTACGCTTCTAGTGGATGGTGAAATAAAACTGGCCGGCCACTTTCTGGTTTTCATACGTTAGATAGAAGCCGTTGGCGGTTTTCTTTGCCTGGACAGGTTACTCGTACGGGAATCGCAGCAGAATTTCTGTTGCTTTCCACGTATTGGGAGATGCAGTTCTGTTTCGTACTTAGTTCACTGGCTTCATCCTGTCTAGCCCACATCAGACCACCCACAGGTAGCTAGTGGACCTTTTCCCAAGATGCAGTTCCTGAACGACGAGGCGGTTGTAGAATCAGGCACGAGAATCCCCAAATCTAAAATGATTACCAGCCCCTTCCCCTGGGTCTGTGGAGAGGGAGGAAGGCAGAAGCTGAGAAGTGAAAAGAAAGAGGTGTTTTTGAAAATTCGGATAAGACGCTAAGTAACCTCAGTTTCCCCGAAGTAGGCTGTGCTGGAATAGAAGCTTCCTTCTTGGCCTTAAAATCTCTTGTGCCATTTATCAAGCCAGCTCTGAACTCTGGGGTTCTAGACTGTTATTAAAGAGTTAATAACCGAAGGTCTGTCACTTCCAGGAGGTCGTGGGGGTCAGCGAAACTTGCCAAAAGGTAACATCAGCCAGCGGAGTCAGTTGGGCTCCCCGTCTGGCAGATCTGTCTTTCTCAGCTGCCCCTCCTCCTCCTCTTTCTAGTCTTGGAGTTCATATACAGTAAATCTTTCCCTTAATAAAGCCGTTTTTCAAATCTGACTTTGGACTGGGGACTGCTTTTTCTCCAAATGCAACAGCTGTTAAACATGCTGCATTGGGCACGGTGTATATCTCTTTGTTTAGTTTTGGGTTTTTAATATGAGCAGAGGCACGGAGGAGTGGAAGGGATCTATCCATTTTGTCTCTCCAGGCGACCGTCAGCCCCTGGGCTTGGAAAGAAGGCCTCCGGGCTCCCCTGGCTGCTCGCCCTTGAAGGCGAAGCCTGTTGTCCTCTGATCAGTGGTCCAGGGTCCCCCTTGCTTTTTGCGAGATAAAATGGTGGACTTCTAGGTGCCAGCCAGCAGAGGCCAGACCTCTTGGCCCCTCTCTGTCCTGGCTACACGGGGAAGGCATTTTTGCCCCCTTCGCTCACTGGTCCCTTCTGCCTGCCTCGGTCCCCAATGCACTGGAGAGCATTAACTCCCCGCAGGGGAAAAAGTTCACAAAAGAAATGAATTATGCATATGGAATTCATTTCCTTGATGAATAGGGCATCTGAACAGACTCCATGGCTGTTTGATTTTAAGGTGGGGGGTGAGGGGGGTGAGGGCGAAACAGTATGGGGGGGGTGGTCAAAAAGAATTTGGACTTAGAGGTAGGAGGAGAATGATGGCAGAGGGCTTGGGTTTGAAATATTAAGGACAAAGTAAGTGGCCCTTTGAAAAAATGGTTCGTGGGCCATTATTCTTGCCAACCCACACACGGAGGTGACATACCTCACTCCCCACGAGTGTGCAGATTTGTCAGCAGAGAAGTTGGGGGAGAGCAATGATGCCACCATCGTGACAAGGACCTTGCTGAATGACAAGTTCCGCAGTGATTTTGACTCATGTCCGTCCAGGGTCACAGTGGGGGCTGAGAATTGTGAGGCGGGAGTCGAGACGTGGAAGGCTCCGACTCCGAGCTCCAGGCTCACAGACTGTGTGACCTTGGGCAAGTCATGTGACCTTGGTCAGCCTCAGTCGTCTTGCCTGTAAATGGGGAGCGTGCCGCCTGTCTTGTGGAGGTGGTCAGATGCAAGGAAGGTCCAAGCACCTTGACCAGGAGTATACAATGCAAATCTGAAGAGATTTAATTTCTCTGTCTCTGCCTTCTTTCCTTGACAGCCTGTTACAGGTGCTCAGACCTCGTCTTTTTTTTAAAAAAATTTTTTTTTTCAACGTTTATTTATTTTTGGGACAGAGAGAGACAGAGCATGAACGGGGGAGGGGCAGAGAGAGAGGGAGACACAGAATCGGAAACAGGCTCCAGGCTCTGAGCCATCAGCCCAGAGCCCGACGCGGGGCTCGAACTCCCGGACCGCGAGATCGTGACCTGGCTGAAGTCGGACGCTTAACCGACTGCGCCACCCAGGCGCCCCAGACCTCGTCTTTAAGTGAGCCAGAGTTTCTCTGGAGCAGCATGAAGGGGGAATTGATTCGGGAGCACATGGTGATTAAAGAAATAAATAAGCAAGCAAGCAAGCAAAGAAACAAGAATCGGCTGTAATCCTCCCCTCATCTATATGATGAAAATCATTTAAAATCATCAATCCAATGTTTTTGGCAAATGTAGCCACTGAATGAGTAATTGTCGCTGCCTAACTGGTTAGATCAGCAGTGGGAAGGCCTGTCATCCGCAGCCACGGAAATTAAGGAATCAAGCTGAGGGGTTTTTGAGTTTCTTCTGTAAAAACCATCAGGGAGAGGGAGGCATTCTTGGTCTCCAAAGACCCGTAGATGCTTCTGGGCTGGAAATGTGGCCCAACCTGGCCTCCTCGCTTGTCCATTTCCCTTTGCTCCTGAACGGAAACAGGGCTTGGAGACCCTAAGTCTTTGGGGGAGAAGACAAATAGAGTCACATACATGCACACATGCGCGAATGACGGGGAGCTTGCCACGTGGAGAGAGGTTTTCTCTGATGGCCTTGGGGGACCTAAATCCCATTTCAGCACTGAGTGGATTGACCAGCTCTGACCACTGCCAGGTTTCTGTGTTTCTGTCACAACCCAGTTGCAATACATGCGATTTTCACACAGGTGTAGTTGTTTTACAACAAATGACTTCTTTTTCTTGTTATTTCTGGGGAGGAGGAGGATGTGTAATGCAACGAAACTCTTCTTTGGGCTGTCCGTCCTAAGTGTGCAACGCGGCTGTGCGTCCTGTGCTGGGCCGGGTTCCAGTCTATGCCCCGTGGGGCCTCAGGAAGGGTGTGAGGCTGGCCCAGCGCTGCCCTCCTGGCAGCGGAGTGAGCCCGTGAGGCTCTGGACCCCCACGCCAACTTCAACCCCCGCCCTTCTGTTTCAGGGCTTTTATGGGTGAGAGCCTGCCTCTAAGAAATGTTTGAAATCCAGTGGTGCAGAGAATAGACCAATGCCTCGTATGAATTATTTATTTGTTTATTAAGATTTTCATGGCACCTTTCCCCTCAAAGCTCCAGGCACTATATGGAACATTTCAAACTGATAACGTTTAGCGTTAAAGATCGGGAACAAGGCCAGGGGTTCAGGAAGCCCCGGGAAGGATGGGAAAAGAGGAAGGAGAAGACAGGGAGAGTGGGTGTCCGCCATCCAGACTTCAGAGCGGGAGCCAGAGAAAGGTCAGGACATCCTGCGGCTCTAAGGGGGGCAGTTCAGCTGTGCCAGTAGCTGCTGTGTTATCAGAGAAAGTCACTTCACCTTTCGGAGCCTCCTCCACACATGGAGACGACCTGGCTGACCTCTCGAGCCCTTCCCAGGTATGATCTTTCATGGAGCCCCAGAAGCTTATCTTTTTAGGGTGAGAGGCGTGATACTCTGGCCAAGTAAGTCATAATGGTAATAGAAACGTTTTTGTTTGTTTGTTTGTTTTTTTCATGTTATGCATAAACCTTTCAGTGACAAGTATATTTGCTACAGAGTGGTTTTCAACCCTGGCTGCCCGTTAAAATCACCCGGGGAACTTTTGCAAAACACCGCCGATGCTTGGGCTCCATCCGGGAACAGTGAAATCAGAATGTCTGGGGGCTGGGTTTTCTCAGAGCACCCCAGCTGGTGGTTTTCTGCACCAGGGGCGTCAGAAGCTGCTGTGGGGACTCGGGGAGGTTGGTTAGAGCAGGCCGAGGTCGAGAGTAGCCAAAGAAAGGAAAGGAAGCAGGGCTTATCGGGGTGGGGGTATGGTTGGCAGTGCTCCTCGGAGAAACTGGGAGCGGGGAGCGAGTTTTAACTCTGCTTTGATGTTATCAGGCTCTGGGGCCCTTCTGGTAGTAATTGTGGTTCATCAGGCTCCCATAGCTGATCATTCACATACTTCAAGGCTGGGGAACTTCACAACTGTCATGGCCGCTTCTTTGGACCCTTCCTCAGCTGCCTCACTCCCACTGGACGTGTCTCCCACACACCAGGCACTGTCCTAGGTACATTACACTTACCATATGTAAGTTGCATGTGGCCCAGAGGCCACTGCTGCCCATTATACAGAGGAGAAAACTGAGGCCCAGAGAGGCTAAATCATTTGCCCAGGGTCCCCAAACGTGTAAATAGTGGAGAAGAGGAGGGGAAGACACTTGTTTCTGTCTCTAAAGGCAGCCTCCTCTTTCCACTGTACTCACTAGCTCCTTCGCTTGTCCTGTTGGTGCCTTGGTGGGAGGGCCTTTGGCTTTCTTCTTTCAGATAGTGAGGGAATATGAGATGTGAAGGCGGCTTCTGAAGGGATCACCTCTGACATTGGGCAGGGCAAGGTAGTGTAATGAAAACATGCAAATGAGCTGGGGCCGCTAGCCACAGGGCTAGAAATTAGACGTCAGACCGGAAGAAATTAAATGGCAGGGCAGTTCCAATGTGAACACGCTGGGGCGCCTGGGTGGCTCAGTCAGTTAAGCATCCGACTTTGGCTCAGGTCGTAATCTCGCGGTTCGTGGATTCGAGCCCCGCGTCGGGATCTGTGCTGACAGCTCAGAGCCTGGAGCCTGTTTCAGATTCTGTGTCTTCTTCTCAGTCTATCCCTCCACCACTCACACTGTGTGTGTGTGTGTGTGTGTGTGTGTGTGTGTGTGTGTGTGTGTGTCTCTTTCTCTCTCAAAAATAAAGAAACCTAAAAAAAATGTGCACATGCTTTTTGTTTAACTACCATGCCTTTGGTGTCTGTGACGTTACTTAATCTCTCTGCTTGTCTTGTTTTGATACGGCAGGCCTGTGTGGTGGTACCTTTGTGTTCAGGATGGACTCCTGGCCTCCCCCCTTCAGGTGACCCATGCTAACGCTGGCCTTCAGACGTAGCTCAGTCCATGCTGTCCATCACTCCACTCTCTGCCTTCCAGAACAAATGGACCGTGTGTGTCTCTTTCCCTTGACAAGATGTTCTATAATCATATTTTCTGGCCTGAAACAAAATTAGTCTCTTAAATGTAAAACTCTTCTCCTGCACTTTTCGTAATGGATCGCTTTCCTTCGGGGATTATAATGCTTAGTAGAAGGGGCCAACCCATCTGTTTTCACACCATCTAGGGAGAAGAAGGTGTTAACCATTTTCTGAGGAGGAAACTAAGGTTCTGTCCGTGTTGAAGGCAGACAAAACTTTTGTTGGGAGTCCGTCTCTAGGCCTTAAACCCAGGACGTGTCTGAAAGAATTGTCATGGCCCCTAACTTTGTGATACCTCATATCTACCGGGGTTTGTTTGTTTGTTTGTTTGTTTTTTCCTGTGTGTGAAACAAGTCGTTTTCTGGCATCAGTTGTTCATATCTGTGATTTGGAGTCATGGCCATGTGGCTTCCTACGTGATGACCAGCTAAGTTCACGCATCAGGAGCCCCCACTGTTCACACCTGGCCTCCCGCATTCTTTACATCTGGGAGGCAGAAGCCCTAGCAGATTGGCAGACCCCGCCCCCCAAGGGGTTGGATAGGGAAAACTTCCATTCAAACAACTCGGAATGACCCGTGTTGGTCTGTTCTAAGTTTGAATTCTGTCACTGATCCAGCCTCCGTATACTTTCCCTTGAATGCCAGCTAATAAAAAAGATGATGGCTTTCTTTTCCCTTCTCATAATATTGCTAGCTTTGGGAGTTCTCTGAAAACCTTGCCTGAGAAGTCCATGGCCAAAGAAAACAGCGATACTTGGCCTTTAAAGTATGAGCTGTGGCTCACTTAACGTCCTGTCTCTGAAACAGGCTGAGAAAGAGGGGAAGGTTTCTGGGAAGGGCTGTGGCAGAAGGTCTTAGCTGTGGCTGTGGGATCTGCAGATTGAATTAGGGAAACGTCACACTCCAGATCCCAGCCCTGGGCTTCACGTTGTGGCCAACTGGATAGAGTCCGCTCCTTTTGAACCTGGGGAAGCCACCTTTCCCTGCGGCGAGTGCAGTGTCGGGGCTGGGGCGGGGGGGGGGGGGGTGCTTTCTCCCATGGGGGATTATTTCTTTTTTTTTTTTTTTAATTTTTTTTTTTCAACGTTTATTTATTTTTGGGACAGAGAGAGACAGAGCATGAACGGGGGAGGGGCAGAGAGAGAGGGAGACACAGAATCGGAAACAGGCTCCAGGCTCCGAGCCATCAGCCCAGAGCCCGATGCGGGGCTCGAACTCACGGACCGCGAGATCGTGACCTGGCTGAAGTCGGACGCTTAACCGACTGCGCCACCCAGGCGCCCCTGTGGGGGATTATTTCTATTGGAAGAGGGGGGGTCCCGACTTAGCCTGATTCCAGCCAGTGCATTCCTTCTGCATTGTGCGAGGAAGAGAAGGCCATGGCCGCTCCTAAGACCTTCCTTGCCAGTAAACCCTCTTGACAGCTGGTAACTGGGAACAGGGTGCTTGGTCTTCTGGGTGGGCAAAGCCCTGTCTGGATGTAGCTCATGCTGGCTGGATTTTCTTTGTCACCCCCCTGCCACCCCCCTCTCACCTTTAAAACAAAACACGTACAGAATCCAGTATCTCTGTCCCTTCGTCTTCACCTCTGCTTCCTTTCTCCCTTCCTTTCCTCCTTCCATTGCTGCCTTTAGCAACAGGGAGAGACGGAGTTATAGTGGTTGAAGGTAGGGGGTGGTGGTGGTGCCACTCAGGAAAAAGAAATCAGCTGAGAGAGAGAGAGAGAGAGAGAGAGCGAGCTTCAGGCGGGGAGGCGGGAGGAAAGCACCTTCCAAGCATCGCAGACCAGCTCCCAACCTCCCTGCGCCTCCTCTCCGAAGGAGGGTGAGGCATTTGGTTTGCGCCAACATTAAACTGATAAATGAAATTTGTACGTTAAAACAATGATAATTTAATTGTATTTTCTTTCCTTCTTTCCCATCCACGCCTCTTACTTTCCTCCTCCCCCTGCCTCTTACTCACTCTTCGGCTTTGGGTAAGGGGAGGGGGGTGGCTGTGGGGAGGGGGGGCCTTGCAAGCTGTCGGTTTGCATTGTGCGGACGGGGAAAGGTCTCTACCTGGCTCATTTTGTCCCCTTTGCTTAGGCTGTCACTGCTGACAGTCCTCATGTTTATTTCATCTCGCGTGGTGGCTGTCTCGTTTCCCTACCCTCCGATGTCATTAACGCACAGAGAGCGGGCCCTGCAGTGTTGAGCCTAATGAATTCCGCTGTGGCTGCTCTGCTCCCCACCTCGTTACCAAAGCTCAAGGTGTCAAATTAAACCCAGCCTAGAGAGAAAGAGAAAGTGCGGGAGAGAACGCCAGAGCAGGGGAAGAGGGAGGTGTGGGGAGCACACAAACAACCCTCCCAAAAAACGCAGGCGGGGAGAGTTGAAAAGAGAGGGACGCCGCAGATGGGTGACCCAGTCCACTTTAAGCAAGGTGACATCCAGGTCTCTCAGTGGGACCTGATGACCTACCCCACACGGAGTGGGGTTTTGCACCTTGGCCTTGGCTGCGGTTTGTTGCCTTTTTCTCGTTGCCTGATTGATTTATCCTCATGGTTTATGCAGATTGGGCACCTTGCAAACCAGGCAGAGCAGCTAGAGGGAGGGAGAACAGGCAGAGCTTATGGAGGGTATGTGTGTGTGTGTGTGTGTGTGTGTGTGTGTGTGTGTGTGCATGTGTGTGTGTGTATAAGGAAATATGGAGATGGAAGGAACACTCCTGGTTTAGTGACTCTGATCAGCTGCAGAAATCCATGTTTTAAAATGGTGGAGGGGCGCCTGCATGGCTCAGTCGGTTGAGCATCCGACTCTTGGTTTCAGCTCAGGTCACAATCTCATGGTTTGTGGGATCAAGCACCGTGTTGGGCTGTGCGCTAAGAGCATGGACCCCTGCTTGGGATTCTTTCTCTCCCTCTGCCCCATCCCCTGCTTTCTCTCTGAATGAATGAATGAATGAATGAATGAATGAATGAATGAACGAACAAATAAAATGGTGGAAAGCTGGGCACCTGGCCGGCTCAGTCGGTGGAGCCTGAAACTCTTGATCTCAGGGTCGTGGGTAGGCATGGAGCCTACCTTAAAAAAGAATCTTAAAATGGTGGAAAGAGAAAAATCATCACATGAATTAAAATTATCCTAATGGAGGCACTCTCTGGTAGGTTATCTTTACCCACACCCATCCCAATCTGGGGAATAATATTTCTGTCGTCTCTTTTGTATATAACATCATATTATTTACAGCATGTTTCTCTATGTGACTGGTATTTTGTCATTGGGGTATTTTGTTTGAATGACCTTCAATAGAAGTCTCCATTTCACAGGATGGGAAGTGTGTGGAGATGTTACCTCACTTGTTCAAGATGATGGGGGTGACAGGGTGACAGGGGTCATAGTTTAGGTCTTCTCTTTCTGGAAGTTCATGTTTTTTCCCTTATACCACAGAACTTCCTAGATTTAGTCAAAGGTGGGAGGAGATTGGTGCTGAATTTTAAAAACCGCAGTAAATTTACATACAGTACAATGGATAGAACTTAAGTATATACTTAGCTGTGTTTGATGAGTGAAGTTACCCATGTAACCAAAACCCAGTTAAGATATTGAGTCCTTCCATCACCCTGGAAAGTTTCCCTTTTTTTAAAAAAAAAAATGTTTATTTATTTTTGAGAGAGAAACAGAGCACAAGTTGGGGAGGGGTAGAGAGAGAGGAAGACACAGAATCCGAAGCAGGCTCCAGGCTCCGAGCTGTCAGCCCAGAGCCCGATGTGGGGCTCCAACCCATGAACCACGGGATCATGACCTGAGCCGAAGTCGGACGCTTAACCAACTGAGCCACCCAGGCGCCCCTGGAAAGTTTCCTTTTGCCACTTTGAACTTTAGTTCACCCCCAACCTCCATTCCAGATAACAACTGTTCAAAATTTTTACCATCACAGATTAATTTTGCCAGTTCTTACATTTTCTATTATTGGAATCATGTGGTATATATACAGTTGATCTTTGAATAACACGGGTTTGAGTGTGCAGGTCTAATTTTATGAGGATTTTTTTCAATAAATACCGTAAGTGCTGTAAATGTATTTTCCTTCTGATTTTCTTCATAAAAATCTCTGTAGCCTACTTTATTGTAAGAATACAATATGTAATATGTAAAACATACAAAATACGCATTAACTGTTTATGTTATTGGTAAGGCTTCTGGTTAACATTACGCTATTATTAGTTGGTGTTAGAGGAGATGGAAAGTTAAGAATGGCAAAACTCAAAAACACAAGAAACAGTAAGTGTTGGCAAGGGTGTGGAGGAAGAGGACCCCTCATGCACTGTTGGTGGGGATGCAAACTGGTGCAGCCACTGTAGAAAGCAGTATGGATGTTCCTCAAAAAGTTAAAAATAGACTTCTATATGATCCAGTAATCCCATTACTGGGTATTTACCCAAAGACTACAGAAACACTAATCCAGAAAGATACGTGCACCCCTGTTTATCGCCGCATTGTTTAGACTAGCCAAATTACGGAAGCAGCCCAAGTGTCCATCGATGGATGGATAAAGAAGATGCGTGGTGTATTATATACAGTGGAATATTACTCAGCCAGAAAAACAAATGAAATCTTGACATTTGTCATAACATGGATGGATCTAGAGAGTATACTGCTAAGTGAGATAAGTCAGTCAGGGAAAGGCAAATACCATACGATTTCACTCATATGTGGAATTTCAGGGACAAAACAAGTGAACGAAGCAAAAGGACATAAATCAAAAAAACAGACTCTTAACTCTAGAGAGCAAGCAGATGGTTACCAGGGTGGGGGTGGGTGGGAGGATGCGGGAGGTAGGTGAAGAGAATTCAGAATACACTTGGGATGTGTCCCGAGTAATGTACAGAATTGCTGAGCCACTGTATTGTGTACCTGAAACGAAAGATAACACTGCATGTTAACTATACTGGAGTTAAAATGAAAAGGAATACCCCAGTGAATCGATTTGCAACTACCTGCGGGGGTTGGAACTCCGAACCCCCACATTGTTAAAAGGTCAACACTGTCCTTTTGTGCCTAGCTTTTGCTCATTGTAATGTTTTCTGAGATTTTTACATGTTGTTGCTTGGATCGATTGTTTATTGCCAAGTGGGTGGATAGTCTGTTGTATGAATGTACCATTATTTGTTTATGCAATCCCACTTGAGGTTTGTTTTTTTTAAGAAAAATTTTGTTTGGAAATAATTTGATGTTAAAAACAGTTGTGGAGCACAGGGTCACCTGGCCTGGCTGTGCTGGCTTCAGTCGCCGGGCCATGCCACCAGGTGAGAGGGAGCGGAAAGCAGAGATGCCCACGACCCAGGCTTCATGGCCACATACCTTTCACACCTTGTCCCACAAACTGATGCTTTAAATTCGCTTGGGACTTATTTTTCTCTTTGCTTGGAGTTCATGGTCTGGTTCGTTGTCCCTTGCTGTTAACGACCGTAAGCACAGCAATAGAGCAAGATGCCCTTCTTTGGCATTTTGTCACTCTGGGTTGGTTGCTTGACTTTGGAATTCCGCTGCCCCTTCTCTCAAGATCAAAGTGGAAGTTTATTTTTGAGACACTTCTGCCATTTCCTTTCCAAATAGTAGAGTGAAGTCAAGGGCGTCACTAACTGAAACTAGAAATCTCTGGCAGGTATTAAGTACAGTGAACAGGGGAGCCTCTAGTTATAGGGACAATCTGGAAAACTTTGTCCGATCATTTGGCAACTTAGCAATGAGCAACTTAGCATTTGGCAACTTAGAATAGCAAGAGAATTCAGGTTCCCTGACATAACCCAATACTGTTCCCTTGGGCAGTGTGTGTGTGTGTGTGTGTGTGTGTGTGTGTGTGTGTGTGTTTCCAAGGAATTGCCACTTGCAAAGTGGCCCGACAGAAAAGAGAGGCCCGGTCTTTTGTGCTCTGGTTAGAGTTGACATCAGGGTAAGATATGAGTTCTCAGGTTTCATTGATGTAAACTTGTTAATAGTCCACTGTCTCAGCCTTGCTGAGCACATTAGAACAGCACAGATCTAGAGGGGTTTGCAAAGATGGGGGCCAGGAAAGCAAGAAATCCTGGAGTTCAAATTCGTTCCTTCTTTAAACTGTCCCCAGTGCTGTTTGGACTTTCTCACTAGCCTAAGCGGGGAGAGAATGGTCGGAGAGGAGAGGTGTGGAGGCATCACATCAACCGTCCTACATTCTCTGCCCCCCACACACATGAATTCATATGATACACACTTATGTAGCATTATAAAGGCTTGTTCAGGAAGGACTCCGTTATCGTGAGCCCATGAAAGAACCATGGCAGTTTAACCGAATCTTAAGCATTTGTTTATTCATTCAGCAGCATTTCTTGAACTGGGGATAATAAATAAATAAATAAAGTCAGCTTTGCCTTCGGTGGGGTGGGGGGTGGGACACAGCTGCGAATAGCATGTGATACATGTTGTCACCGGGAGGAGCACGGAGTGTGATAGGAAATGGAAGAAGGGCCCCTAGCGGGTCAGCTTGTGTTGGGGATGGTGCCTTAGCGAAGGACACTCGGGGAAAGAACTGATTTTATGGAAGTTATCCAAAAGGAGTTATTCATTAATTCAGCATACCTCCCCCTCCCCCATCTCTGACATCTTTCTTGGGCACCTGTTTTCTGCAGGGCACCATGCTCATGCTATGGGGTGTGGTCTGGCTTCTGAAGTCAAAAAGACCAGTGTTGCATAATAGGACTGATGAGGCACACGGGTGTGGGGACCACTTTTAACCTCCTAGAGAAGGAGGTACGTCTGGTGTTGACCCATTGGGACGATCAAGACGATGTGGATAATTCTGGCAAAATGCCCATTGGATTTTCTTCTTGCGGTTGACCTCATTTTTGTGTCTGCTGGTCTGGAGCTCCTTGATGTGGCCATCTGTTTTTTTGTTTTGTTTATTTGTTTGTGCTGGGCTTTAGGGATCTAAAGCATTGTATACAGTTGGGTGATATATTTGCTCTAATCCTCTTCTGCGGCACGGGTAGGTTGCTTTCATAATGAAACTATTGCTATGTTGTTAGAACCTAGTACTTGATGGAGACTTAGTATGACAAATGAGGGAGTGGCTGCCTTTGGAATCAGTAGATATATGGAACAGGAAGGTGATATAACTATTCCCCATTATAGTATATTCCACTTTGACTGGTATGGATCATATGTGGATATTCATCCTTCAACTGCAGATAGACAGTGGAATTCTTTCTTTTTTTTTTTTAATTTTAGAGAAAGCGCGAGCAGGGGAGGGGGCGGGTGAGGGGAGAGAGAGAGAGAGAGAGAGAGAGAGAGAGGGAGGGAGGGAGGGAGAATATCTTACACAGGCTCCTTGCTCCACGCAGAGCCCAATGTGGGGCTTGATCCCACGACCTTGGGATCATGACCTGAGCCGAAGTCCAGAGTCAGATGCTCAACCGACTAAGCTACCCAGGTGGCCCTAACATGGTATATTCTTAAATGTTTTAGAAATGATATTTTTAAGAGAGTCAAAATGAGATGCTCTCATTATCTGATTAATTGAGCAGAGAAAATGGGCTGCTTAATATAATGAATAACTCTTAGGATCTATTGATAGAGTTCCTGAATGGGAAGAAATGCCACGTATGTGTTGGTCTAACACATAAGTAAGTAAGTAACTCTGGCCAGGTAGCTTAGGCAAGTATACAGACTGAGGAATGTAGAAGCAAAATCAGTTATACCCTAATGAAATCTCCATTATAGTTGACTGATGAATAATCTTTGTCAAGTAAATAATAACTCGGAACGGGGAAAAGATTAGTATGTCTCTCAGAAATTTTTGTCCCAGTTGTAGAATTTGTCTGTAGAATCTGTGTTCTTCTGCTGGGTCTTAAACCATTGCAGTTGGAAAAATTTTAAAAAGTAGTAGAATTCATCTCATCTGAGCTAATTTAGATCAGCAAACTGGTAATGCTGAGTGTTTTCATTTCCCTGAAACTAAATTATAAAAAAAAAAAAATACTTGTTCATAGCATTTCAAGACGAAGTAGGCTCTCAAATCTGTATGGGACCAAAACACATCTATTCCTTTCATCTTAGATAAATTATGAGGAGAAAACTGTCTAGAATTTGGCTGAAACATGGCATGCCATTTGATGTCACTGGAGGATTTGCTGTGTCAATTTAAGATTGAGTGATAGACAGTGAGGAAATGAAGGAGAACCCTGCTCACTGTGAAATAGAAAATAAAAGGACGGTAAAATGCTAAACCATACAGGAAATTCTTGTAATACGACTAATTGTGGATGCTGGTATCCTCGTGTTACATAAATGGTATATACCCTTGTGCTGTTCTATTATCTTTCACATGTTATGTGCGATGTATTATATGGTTATACTGTGTCGAGGGCAGATGATAAGATTCTTCGTCAGCTGGTGACCCAAGTGTGCGTTTCCGAATGGGTTAACTGTGGGAAATTTGTATGACACCAAGGCTGTGTTACACATGAAATAAATAATCTATGTGGGGTATTTGACTAAAGCAATGGTATTAAGACAGCATATTCTAGTCTCTGCAAATGAGCTTAACAAACAAAACTAAACATTAGGGGGTGTATTGGTACTGTTTTCCACAGGGTGGAGAAATAACAAGGACATATGTAAAGATGATAAAAAAGAGTTGACTCCGAAAGACAAGCTTCTGAAATATGTGGCAATGGAGGGACATCGGAGTGGAACGCTTATTTCAGTGACCAGGGTCGTTCTACCCACTTTAGCTAAACATTTTTAGGGCGTAGGAAATGTGTCGTGCGTTGGTATCTATTCAGAAGGTGGGGACATCTGCTGTCTGTCACGTAACTGGGAGACTTTTATCTCGACAGTAGACAATAATAATAATATGGTAAATCAAACCTCATATTATCGCTGATGTATTAAAACTGGGATTAATCGAAGCAATAAAATCAAAATAACAGTAAATGCTTATGTACTATGTTGGCTAAGATTTACTTCAATATCAGAAATAAAACAGTCTCTCAGTTCTAGCATGTTCCATGACACCTGTTTTACGAGGGCAGAAACGAGACAAGAAATCCATACCAGATGCTAATAACAACTCAGTTGGTCCTGAACCATGGGACGTTGGACGTTGAGTCCGTTCACATCGCACTGTTTGGTCCAACATTGTGTGATCTGAGTGCACCTGTTTGCCTTTTCGGTCTGCTCGAGTGGAAAGGGGGCTTGCTTTTACCACAGTAGGGCGGTCGAGGAAAGGAATGCCCCTTTTCCTTCCTGAGTTAGATTTGCCATCCTCTTGCCTTTTGCTTACCCATCCTGATCTGTGTGGCTTTATTGACTATTGTGGCTTAAGCCCGTGTAACCTGCATGCTGTTTGGAAAGGAAAAGTGATGGACAGATAGTCCCAGAGTTAAACAGACTCCTCATGCCCCTGCTACTCGCTGACCTGCCATCTTGTCATCCTGGTGGCTTTGGGGATGGCCTCCTGCTAAGGTACCTCTGAAGACTTGCCTCTCGGTGGCTCTGGTGTCATGGCTGCTGGCATTTGTGCCGTGATGCCAGGCAGATTCTAGAGGACAAGGGTGCGAGGAGAGCGATGGGTGGCAGGTGGGTGGCAGATGGGGAGACCTAAAAGTCAGAAGTCGGTCCCTTTCTCTTGTAACCATGAGGGCATCCAGGGGTTGTGGTTATTTCTCAACTAATAAAAAGAAAGAAGAAAGGAAGAGCAAAAGGAAGGAGAACAGAGGGACAAAAACAAAAACAAAAACAGATTGACCTTACAACCCACTCCGATCCTGCAGCCATGATTTAATGCGCTTGTGAAAGTGACCCTGTACCCAAACACCAGGAAAGCGAATGCTGTCATTAAAAAAATTTTTTTCTTAATGTTTATTTATTTCTGAGACAGAGAGAGACAGAGCATGAACGGGGGAGGGTCAGAGAGAGAGGGAGACACAGAATCCGCAGCGGGCTCCAGGCTCCGAGCTGTCAGCACAGAGCCCGACGCGGGGCTCGAACGCACAGAGTGTGAGATCGTGACCTGAGCCAAAGTCAGACGCTCAACCGACTGAGCCGCCCAGGCGCCCCAAGGATGCTGTCATTTTTAAAGGTCCACCCCAGCCTGGTGTGTGCATCAACCTGTTGAACACTGCTTTGCATCTGCCGTGGTCGCAGGGGTTTCTCGGAATTGCAGTTCTTGCGTAAGAATGACCAAAATACATACAGATGTTACTAGAGATAGAATCCCAGAGATCTGTTAAAACGGATCATTGCTGTGACAGTTCCTCGGCATCACAAGCAGTGGAACTAGAGCCTTTGCTCTGGAAGGCAGCTCCACACCCCTGAGTGTGTTTGACAGTGTATACAGTGTGGTATCACAGAAATAACACTGTTTTTTAGAGTCAAGCCTGAATGTGGCATCCCAGTTCTACATACCTACATGCAAGAGCGAGCCTTATGACTTTGGGCGGGCTACTTAACCTCTCCAAAGTCAGGCTACTGATGAAGAAAATGGGGATTTTAAGAGCTACCTTATACTAATAAGTAGGCAGTGTTTATTGAGCACCTACATATCAGGTGCTGTTCTCATCACTCGATATATATTATCTATTTGAATACTCACCACCATCCTCCAAGGTCTATGGCTGAAGAAACAAAGGGCAAAGAGCCTGAGTAACCTGCCCCGGTGTGGAGTCATCAAGTGGCCTGATGGTCGACTCTTCAGTTTCTAGAACCCTCACCCAGATCATGGGGAAGACGGATGGCGGCCCTGCCGATCCCTCGTGCAGCACAGTGCCTGGTGAGTGGGAGGCACTTACGAAGTGTGGCTTCTGTCACCACCCCTTTACTCCTACTCGTGGACGGTGAGACCCGGGCACGCGGAGGAGCTATGTTTTCCCCGAGTTGCTGGAAATTCGGTCTGTGGTGTCAAGCTCTAGAAATCACGTCCTGGGCACGTGCCCCGACGTGAAGCTGTGAACCGGTTCGTGTCATCTCTGTTGGGGACGGGGGAAGGTCCGGTTGCAGTACGATTTGGGCCTTTCACGTCGTAAGTCCTGAGGCTGGACACGTGGAGGGCAGCACAGGTGTTTTCCTTCTAAGCTTCAGGCGTGGGACATGCACCTGTCTCCCACCTCGCCGTGGGAACATAGCCCCCCTTCCCTGGCAGTGATGCCTGAGTTCTCGGGGAACAGCAGCCATGGTTTCGATTTCCCCTTGTCCCCCCCCAGCGCCTCGTGTCGTCGTGACCGTGCGCTGTGTATTCCAAAGCCGTTTGCCGAACCACTGGAATTTGGAGCGAGGAAGGGGAGGTTGGGTTTGGAGCGAGCAAGCAGGGGACAAATCCGAGAAGAGCGTCCTCTCCCCCCGCCCCCCAACAGGCTCCTGCGGACCCCGCTTCTCCCCTCTCCCTGGCAGCTGGGCCTGAACGCCTGGCGCTTGGCCGATTGGAAATAGGTGCCCGGCCTTGAATTAGTGGGGAGATGAGCAGAAAGACAAGACGACAGAGGCGACAGGAGGATGGAGGGGTGGGACTGGTGGCATGGTGTGGCCTCAAAGCTGGCGGCGCCCTGCCTGGTGACTTCCTGTGACCCACGCTGGCTGTGCACTCGGCCGCCTCTGCTTAGCTTTCTGAGTTGGTTTCTCCAGGCTTCCTGTTGATTCCGTGAGGCACCGCGTATCTGTCCAATAAATTCCGCTCCTCAGCAGGTGAGCCAGAGTCCATTCCTGCTGTTTGTGACCCAAAACCTTGGCTGGCAAGGACGTTAGTGGGGGGGGGGGGTCACATGCTGTCTCAGAAACTGCTTCCCGGAGGAAAGGGAGCAGGGGGGCAGGGCCCGTTATGTTTTCCAGGGTGGATCAGGATCAAGACGCGGTTCTCTGAGTGAGGGCGCCTGGTTCTCGTGTATATACGGGAATGTTGTCTGAGCCTGAAATACTGGTTTGGGCTTCGTGCGGAGGCCTTTGGGGACCTTGCCCACAAGGGACATGCTGGGGCCTGGAGCTTTGGGGAACTCCCACCCGGGCTCGAAAAGCAGCTGCCCGGAGGCCGAGGCCTCTGGGCCGCACCGACGGGGCAGAGCTGAGGAGACTCATGACACCTGCGGGTTTTGAGAGATGGGGGAGGGATCCAGGACACCGTGGGGACCCCCTCCTGGGGAAGAGGGAACCGCTTCTGGCACGACGTACACTTCCTTTATATTAACTTGTGGCTCCTTGTCACCTTGTTAGCCCGAGAAGGTGATGGCGGCGAAGTCTGCCACCTGGGCGAAGGAAGAAGGAAGCGGTTTTGTCTAGAGGTCGCACTTGGTGGTTGTACTGACACCTGTGTTCCCGCTGCTTCCTTTTCTTGGCTAACAAAACAGTGCTGCTGTTAGGCACGTGGCCCTGGACTGAAGCTCTCCAGCGCATTGGCTGGTCGTTGAGCTTGGAACACCCAAGCACGAGATGCGTCTTTTCTTTTCTTTCTTTTTCTTTTTCTTTTTTTTTTTTTGTGTAGTCTTTTATTTCTAACACTGATGCAGATCGTGGTCTGTGCCTCTAAACAAATAATGCATCAACCGTTGGGACGACTCAGCCCCTTTCTAGGATTTATAAACTCCTCCCTCACAAATTCTGTGTCGGGTGACCGGTACCTGCCTGAGCTGTGGAGCCAGGCGCCTTCATGGAGATCTCTGCGGTGCTCCCGCCGGGGAGGACCACCAGAGCCTCGGCACGTCGCAGTAGCTCAGGGCTTTTGCAGGTAGACACGTTGCTTACGGCAGTCCTCGCTCACCTTCCTGAAGTTAAACACAGGCGGGAAGTGGCCGAGAGCAAAACCAGTCTCTTCTCTGGTTTCCTCTGCATCCACCGACTCTTCCTCGTCGGACTGAATTCTTTCTCAGTTCAACCCCCACCGCCATGTTCTTAACCTTTCTTCTTGAGCGCCCATAGTGGTCAGAAAGAAGAGGAACGCGAGTGCTGAGCGTCCGTGCGTGAGCCTGGCAGACTGCGCTCTCTCCCAGGTGTCTGAAGGATGTACCACCTTGGCCTGAGTGATCAAGGTACCAGTGGTTCGTGTCCAGGGTCTTTCCACATCCACAGGGAGAGCCTAAGACCCTTTCCTCCATGTGGCCTAGCGGCCACCGGCAATATCACCATAAACCAGCCTCTCCTATTGATCTTTGTAATTTTATTTTTGGTATCCCTGGAGACATAAGCATTTCCAGCTCAGTGGAAGTTAAAGATAGTGTCAGCTCTTTTTTTTTTTTTTTTTTTTTTTTTTACTTCAAGTATTCAAGCAGAGGTGACTAGGTTGGTTATAGAATTAAAAAGGGGAGGAAAAAAGCCTGGAGACCTAAAAACATCCACTCCCATAGAGAGCATCAATTTCATGAATGGTTTCTTCTTAAATACTCTCTAAATCCTATTAAATCAATTCCTTCCAGACTTGAAGAAAGAGACTTTTTTTTTTTTCTTCTTAAATACCTCCTCTGTCTGTTTTTGGAATGCTCAGCCTGACTAGACGTCGGGCCTTCTAGGAGACATGGTTTTGGCAGAGTTCACAGGATGCGTCTAGAATACCTTGAAGTCCTGGAAAGTTCCGGGTGCGTCCTCTATGCCACCACCTGTACCCAGTCAGTCCTGAGCTCCCGCAGTCAGATGTGGTAGTCTGGTGCCACGCATGATGGCACAGGACACGCTGAGGAGACCCTTCTGGCGAGCCTGGATTTCCACCCTGGACCTTGGGGGAGCTTGGGCTTTGAGCTTCCCCCCGGGGTCAAGGTGTCCTGCACAGCCTGATGGCAGAGGATGCCTTTGTTCCCAAGCCGTTTTGGTCTTTTCCACAATTTCCTGGAGTTTGGTTATTTGGTTATTATGATCACTCTTTCTCCCCCATTGTTACCTTCTTCTGATACGGAGGTTTATCATTCTGTGTTGTCCATCCCTATGAACGCGCACATATATTGATTTTCTTTTGGTAGAAAGTGGTTAATGCGCAGGATTCTGATCGGAACTAGTTACGTCCCGCCCAGCTTTGTAACTTTGAGATGCCTCTGCAGAAGCCACAGCAGCCCACATATGTCAGCCAAAGGGATGACTTAAGCAAAATGTGAAGTTGCTTTTTTTTTTTCCCCATTAAGTCTTTTATCTTGAGATTTGGTCAGAGCAGAAGGTATCTTAGTGGGGCACCTCTCCCCGTGGATACAACATGATGTAGTGTAATAATATGTTACTGTTTCACGAAACGCAGAACCCGCTCACCATGGTGTGCTTTGGGCTCTGGCCCGTAGCTTGCCTGATCGAGGCTCTGAAGGCAGAGATCCTCATCATCGACGTGCTGTGTGTTCTTTAAAAGTAAAGCTATATCAAAGATACTTACATTTAATGAGATGATTGCACCTGTCTGTCACTGCAATTAAAACATTTATGAGATCATCGAACACTTTTTGAGCGCTCCTCAATGTACTGCTCTTGGTATGATATCCTATCCATCATAGTCCTATGCAAATAATTACATTAGCAAAGTATGGGGAAATGTGTTGGCGCCTTCAGTAAAATATCAATTGCCAGGTACGTTGGGGTGAACCCTAGGCCACCTTTCATCGTACAGCTCTGACTCATCAGATGATGTGCAAGTGAATTACTCTTCCCAGGAGCCAAGAGTGGAAGGAAGTTAGAGATGGTGGTCCCGTGTACGGGAATCCCAGTGCCTGCTGAATGGTACCTGATGGTTTTGTCAAGGGGTTTCAAGCAGTCTCCCCACGTGTGGCCGGTCAATCCCAAAAGAGCAAGACGCTTGCTTTGTTGGTCCGAAATTGGCAGCCACTTTGCGTCTGGGGAATATTTTGAATTACGGATATTAATCCAGGCAGCCGAGGGAGGTGGCTGTATGGCAGTGAGCAAGACACAGATGTCTCGATGAAAGTAGATGAACTGAGGCCAGGGAGCTCAGAAAGTGCAAGTCTCCCTCATCTCCACACGAAGGCGTCTTTCCTTCTCATGAGGATCGGACAGTGACCGGCTGGGGGACCTTGTCCCGATGTCCTTTTAATGCTCTGTGTCTTCCTCTGTGGGATGAGGAAGCTCTTGTGGGTGGTGCCTGGCTGTCCAGTCACGTGTTCACATTGCTTTTGATAACGGGCGGCGGCGATGCCAACATTGGTCGCGACATCAACCAGCATGACATACGAGGGTTTCTGGCTCGAGCTGAACCACCTTCACGAGAGACGGGTCCCGGTGTCCTTCTGCGTTTTGGGGAGCCTCGTGGTGGCACGGACTTGGAATGTGTGTTCATAGGCTCTTAGAAAAGAGAGCTTTCGTAACGGGTGGGGGAAGGAGAGGGCTGGTCCCCTTCCTCCGTGGACTGTCAGGGCTGTCATGAGTTCTGCATGAGGGGTTTAGTTAGGAGATGGTTGTCTAACTGGGCAGGCAGAATGGGTGATGTCATTTGCATTGGGATTGTTAATTCGTTAAAAAATAATACACACTGGCCACTCGAAGCAGAATAAAAAGTTTATTTAAAGGTCGCGGGTTTAAAAAACAAAGGTTAAAAAAAACACACGGGACACGGGTAAGCTCACAGAACGTCTGGATGGCCCCAGCGCCTGTGTCCGCCACTCCTAGGGGAACCAGGGAGACTCATGCAGGGGAAGGTTTCTGCCTCCGCTGCTGGCAGCCAGGACACTCCGGACCTGCTGCCGGTGGTTCGGCCACTTCTGCCCCTAAAGATCCACATGCCTCATCAGCGTGGTTGCCAAAAGACCGAGTCCTCTGAGTTTCAACTGCTCCGCTTCCAAATGTAAGCTGCATCAGATCGCTGGGACCCAGTTTTACCTTCCTGCATCGAGTTGCAGGCGTGTCTGAGGTTCTAAGTCTTGTGGTTTGGCCTTGGGAAGGTGGACTCCTAATGTAGACAGTTATCACAATCGTCACGTCTCAAAGACATTCGGCAGCAGTAAGATGTAAGGTATGGGATTCGCAGTTTGGAGCAACTTTAGGAGGGAGGGGTGCACCAGACTGGGTGGCTCGGGGGAGTCGGGGAGCTCTGGAATGTGGCCCTTGGGTGCTTTTCACTGTGCTATGAATGCCTCACCCTTAGAGCAGGTCCCCATTTGCCATCTTCTTGGGGGTATATGTATGTCTAACTTGGTGGCTCCCTCCTGCGTCTTTCTTGGCTGCTCGGCTCTCTTCCAATAGCTTCAAAGCCTGGATGGCCCGAAAAGAGGCTCAGTTCACTTCTGCATTCGGTGGGCACATTACGAATGCTAAAAGGAGACTTAAGTCTGTTATTATCATTATTCTTATGTGATGCTTTTGTATATAGATATGCCTAAGGTTTCAAAGATTCAGTGATGTATTTAGCTAATGCTTATGTTGTTATAATGTACTAGTGTGTTCGTTTCTCAGATTAGTCTGAGAAAGAAAAATGAAATAATGATAGCTGCTCTAAGAAGCCTGATAACACATTCTGGCTGATGGAGCAGATATTCTGCAGCTTGATAAGCTCAGTAGAACTGTGGGGCTTTTGTTATTGCTATTCCAGTAATAGAAATGTCCCTAGACTGGTTTCAGAGAATATCAGTTAATAATGCCTGGGAGAAAGGCTGAAATAAATACAGAGGATGAGGGATGGGGATGCAAAAGAAGATTCCTGAGAGTCACTGGATTTTAGAATTGAGGGAGTAGGATGAAACTTCTGCACCCTCCCCCAAAAGTAGCAATAAAAAATAATTTAATAATCACTACCTTCTAGGAGTCCTGATTATATGCTGAGGGCCTTATTAGGTTATCTCACTTAATCTTCTTCACAGAACTCTTGAAAGGAAGAAGGCATTGATCCTCCTTTTCTCAGATGAATACACTGAGATTTGGAGATTGTGTGTAACCTGTCTTCAGCACGCAGTTTTTCCTGGGTGGAACTGAGGTTTGAACCTGGATTTGCTTGTAAGCACTAGGCTGCCCCCGCAGAACAGAGCCTGAGCTCATGTCTGTCTTGGGATAGTTCTAGCATTCTAGATAATAGCTTGCAGGCTTTGTGGCTCTCTGCTCAGACCGACACCACCTCTGAAGGCTTTTTCAGGCCTGCTGCGCCATTTTCGAGAACCCTTGGCCTTGTGACTGTCCCTTCATCTTACTGATCTCATGTTGATCATCCAGTGTGTGTGTGTATATTTAGTTTCTGTCTTCACATGCCAGTGACCTAAGTAAAAGGAAATGCAAGTGTTTGAGCTAAGGTCCTTGCCTCGTAGAAGTTTGTAATCTGAAAAAAATAAATATTGGCAGAACAATACATCTGACTCTCTTGGGACTACAGCGTACAAAGAAACAGAAGACATTTGGGCCAAGACAGGAGTGTTGGGTCACTGAGCTGTATCTCAGACCCTGTGAGGAGCCACTTCAGCCCGAAGGTATCTTACGGACAAGACCTTCGTCATAATCTGAGAAGTAAGCTATTCATTTAAGCACGGTAGACCCTTGAAATTCAAAGATTTCATATTCTTGGTTTCAGCTATTAAAATGACCACAGAGGGGCGCCTGGGTGGCTCAGTTGGTTGAGCGTCCAGCTTTGGCTCAGGTCATGGGTTCGAGCCCCATGTTGGGCTCTGTGCTGGCAGCTTGGAGCCTGGAGCCTGCTTTGGATTCTGTGTCTCCGTCGCTCTCTCCTCCTCCCCTGCTTGTGCTCTGTCTCCTCTCTCAAAAATCAACATCAAAAATACAATTAAAAAAATAAAATGTCCACACGTGTCTATGGCATATAATCGACTGTAAGTTTGCTGAGACACAGATATGAATGAAGGACTTTGTGAGAGTGAGTCATTAGCCAGGGAGAGGGCCCAGGCGGCTGCCACCAGTGGGATTCTCACCTGCAGGGGCTCCCAGAGGTCTCTGGACAACAAAACTTGCTGTGAATACAGTTTATGCGCCCCTGCATTTTGTTTCCTGGCCTGTCCTAGTCTCAGGTGGTCCAGACGGTGAAATATTTGAGGCCAGCAGGCTGTCCTCCTCTCTGGGCGCAAATGGTCCCCGATCCCGCTTTGGGGGTGGCTGGAGTGCTGTTTGCAGATCTCCCTGATTGATAAGGCCTGTCTTCGGAAATGGTGATTGATGTCCATTTCCACTTGCTTCTCCTTGGCGAGCTCCTCCTTCTTTACGTTTTGGTCAGGAGCTGTGTCATCGTCACTGGCTCCTATCATCTGTTCCCAACCGTCAACCCTTTGCTACATGGTCTTAAACTTGGACTCTGTGAACTCGAGTACATAGCACTCTCCACCCCCCGTGACTCCTTCCCTAGCCGTCCTCGGCTGTTAACCTAAGCAGTTGGTAGAGGGATTGGTGTCCTGCGTCCGTTTCCATTTCTCCCCACCAAACCCCGTCGCGTCTTGACCAAGAGGGAGGTGGCCGACTTTGAGGCTCCGTAAGGTTTCACGTGTGTAGCGCAAAGCGGCCGAGGGTGTACAGATCCTCTCCCGTGCCAGCGCCCCCGCCTGCACCCGGCCCACCTCCGCCACGACTCAGGGTTGCCCGAGTTGGAAACGCACGGCCTCCCGGCCAAACCCCAGTGGGGCTGGGTCCCGAGGTGATCTCCAGGTCGGTGTAGACAGCAGGGAGCCTCAGAGCCCGGCCAGAATCTCTTGGCCGCGGCCCCAAGATGATACCTGAAGTCCTGGTGCTGGAGAGTGTCTGAGGATAGCGTCCGCTTCCCCCTTTTGCCTCACCTTCCCCCAGCGGGGCCAGCACTTGACGTCTTTTTATCAGATGAGCTTGGGACTGCCAGGACGGGTTCCTGGAGCCAACGTAGCAGCAGCCACAGCCCCTCAGCTTGTTAGGCTGAAAGAATGTGCCGTTTTAATTAATGATATGTAAATATCCTTGAATGGGCCGCATTTGCATATTAAGAGAGATTTGCGGAATCTGCGGAGTAATATATTTTAATTAAGGATTAATTAAAAATAATGGGAATTTCATTTCGCCTGGCAGAATCCGTTTAGATTTTAGCACACGTCTGCTTGGGAGTCTGGTAGGAAGGCTCTGTGTTACGATTCCCGCAGATGAGAGAGGCACTCCTGTGTTTATCGTCTTGGAACCCCATTCTGGGGAGCGAAGGGAATATAAAAGGGGTACAGTTTTGCTCGCGCCTTCCCCAACACCCACCCATCTTCTTTCCTCCTCTTTGTGATTTTAGGGCTGTTTTGGTATTCTTTATGGTAAAGTAAGTAAATGGCTCTGAGACACGGAACACTAGTTGTGTTGGCAATTATGTTAATGGGATGCTATTAGGCTATGATTCTATATGAGCAATTGGGGAGAAGAAATGCCTTACTGAGAGAGAATGATACAACAGACGTCTGTCTTATTGATATAGCTCCAGTGGTGCTTTCTGCATAATTACACTCGGCCACTGTCTTTGGGTGGGGGAGAGGCCGCCGCATCGGGGAGACGGCAACGAGGGATCGGGGTGAGGGGCGCCCCGCCAGTAGATGCACCGAGGACGTGGGGGGCGGGGCGGGCTCTCCTGGTAGATGTGGCTGTTGGCAGGTGAGCATAACCTGTGTCACAGAAATCCTTCTGTTCCCTTCCTTTTCCTTCTCCTCCCTGGAAGTCGTCTCAAGTACGGACCGAGTTCTAGATCCAGGAGTCCTTTCCAGAAGTCCTTTCCAGAATAGACGCACCACCGCCTCTCCTGACTGTCGGCCAGTGGGTCTCCCCTGCCCGCCCTCTCCTGAGGTCACAAAACAGTTGGGGAAGCCACTCCTTCACCCCTAGCCTCACGCCCCCGTGTTTGTAGCCTTTGGTGCTTCCTGCCACGCCCGTGGCTTTTGATGTGGATGTGCCTTTTGGGGTGGGACATTCCCAGGTGGGACCTTTTGGAGGTGGGGGACAACCAGCTCGCTCTTCAGGAGGGCTGGAGAGCACTCCTCATGCGCATCTGACTGCTTCCAGAATACCAGGGCACAGAAGTGGTGGGCAGTCCGAGAAGAAGCCCGACTCTGCCCCCAAGTGACCGAGGCCCCAAGCGTGGACTCTGGAGAGCTGCCACCACTCGAAAGGCTTATTTGGTTTTCTTCCCTCACCATAGCACACCCTCAGGGAGATCCAGAGGAAATAGCCTGGGACCTCTTTTAGAGCCGATGGCCTGAGGCTTGCATCTTTAGAGCAAATTTCCGGATTGTTTTGATGACTGGCCCACAGAGGGATGAAATGCTGGGGAGGAACCCAGGGCCGGGCAATTATGCTTCCACACCGTCCTTTCCAGGAGAATCCCCTGGTGGGAAATTTCAGCACTTCCGCTGGAAGCTTGAACTCCGCTTTCCCCTTACTCTCATTAAAAAATATGTGTCAGCTGTCCCCCTCTGCCCCACCCCCCCACCCCACCCCGTGCGACTCCTGTAATTCATGAATTTAGGGGAAACCCACCCATAAGCCCTGCTGTGATGGCCTCTCCTTGTAGACATCCTGACATCTCAATAGCCAGCTGGCTGAAGGCATCGGGGTCAGGACTGAAAGGAAGATGGGTTGAGGCTGAATATATGGGCGCATGGAGAGCGCGGGAGGGACAGGGGCTTTTAGAGCAAGGAAGCGACTCTGGGAAAGAAAACTGGGGTGGGGGGGCGCAGAGCAGAGAGAGGGGCAGAACGGGTGGGGAAGACGTCCAAGAAGCCAAGGCCTGGGTGCCCGGGAGATTAAGGGGACAACGAACAAAGCTTGGGGCGGTGGGGGGGAATCCCAAGGAGTGTTCTCTTTCTGCCCGTGTCCGCGCGCATGTATGCACTTTGCAGAGGCAGCGGCCCCGTATCTAATGCAAATGGAGAAAATGCAGTTTCTGGTAAGTGTTCCCTAATAAATAACATCAAGTCTTCTTCCCTATCAGCCGGTGACATCCCGCATTTCTCTTCCCTATGCGCCAGCCCAAGACATTTAATGATGTGGTGCTCTTTATGGGATGTGAGGTCCATGCTAATATCTCCCTCTCACAAAATGGTGGGAACAGATTCAGCCCGGCTCAATTATTCTGCACGGACAGAAACCACGGAGTAAATACCTGTATATTTCAAATACACAGCCAGCAACACCCCACCCCCACCCCCACCCCCACCTTTTTTTTTTTTTTTTCTTTTTTTCAACTCAGCGAAGTTATTCTTGTTTTTTTCTTTTCATTATGTAGAAATTCGTCCAGGGCTAGGGCTTGGTCGCTGGAGGATTTCATTAACGGAATGAAGTGAAAATAATCAATTTCAGATGTTCCCAGTGTTTGTGGTAATGGTCTCCCTAACAATTCTGATTAGCCGTGTGAGATGGAATTTTTCTTTTCAGTGCCTGCACGTTGACGTTAAATATGGGCCCACTTCGGATGTGCGGGCACACGCGTGTGCCCGCACGCGTGTGCCCACGCTGGCTCGCCTGCCTGGAGCTGGGCGAGAGGCTTCCGTTCATCTGCCCTTTCCTTCCACGGCTTTACCGCTTGCTTCATGTTTAATTTCCCCTGTCGTAACCCTGTCCCTCCGCCGGTCTGGCTTCTGAAAGACTGTTCTCTGTCCTTTGCTCTCTCCTTATAAGTCTGGGCCATTTCTGGGAACATGTGTGAAAGGCTGATTTTTTTTTTTTTTTTGGTAAGTGGTGGGGGAGGGTAGGAGAAGCTGGCGAAATCTGCATTCAAATCAATGGAAAGCCGCTCTGCCATCGGAGTATAGGTTTTATGTGAGTGTGGGTGTCTGAATCCGCGGTATATATTATCCTGGTGTCTTTGCTAACCCAACTGGGAGCTCATCAGAAAGTGCTGGCTTGCCCATATGCCTTACCTTTCCTTTCTTCCCCAGACCCCCTTGTACTTTCAAAGAATGAATAAATTAAATTGAAGAGAGTCCACAGTGGGTTTTCCATTATTAATATGTTTCTTTTTATTTATTTTTCATGTATTTTTCTTACCCTGGCTGTTTTTCTTTTTTCTTTCTCTCTCTCTCTCTCTCTCTCTTTTTTTTTTTTTTTTGCGCTCTCCAGGCCCCCCCCCCCCGCCCCCGACATGCTGAGGCTCCAGCCCTGCCATCCACCCCCACCCCCCTGTGAACACGGACGGGCGATTTCTCTGCAGCCTGCGTGTGACTCCACATAGACACCCGCAGATGTAAACACACCACAGAGGGCCACTGCATGTGTGAATTGTTTATACTTCCTCCCTTTGATAAGCTGTCATCTGTGGGCACTGCTCGGGGATTTGATCCCAGTGATCTCTCGACCCCATGGAAGACATTAAACACCCTCCCGGACCCTTTGCTCTGCCTCCGTCTCTGAACCTTTCACTCTCCTTTAATGAGAATTTCTCCTAATTATTTCAGTGGCTGCAGCAGAGGGACCGCAGTGTACTTAGATCTCGATACTGGGACGTGACTGTTATGCTGATAAAGGCAAGAGATCAATAATTTAGGCCCCAGCTTTAATGGCAAAGCTGAGAGCTTAAGTGTCTGCATTCAGGTTGAGTCTTAGAGGTTCCTGGAGTATTAATGATTTCCACAGGATTTTCTCCCCCTTCTTAAGCTGCTGCTGATCAGCAGTCTCATACCTGCTAAATTGTATTTGTAAAGAGATATTTGCCTCATGTCTGTGAACACATGTCTGTATAGCACATAAATGTGCAGAAGCATGCCTGTGCCTCTTGCGTGTACATCTGATTATTTGCAAATGTGTATACACACATGAGCACACAGAGACTTCTATTTTTGTCCTTATCTCGGGGAGTGTCCTCAGTCACCTTGTCTTGGCTTTGGGGATACCCCTAGTGTGTCCTTTTCCCAATTCAACTGGTCAATGTGCAGGCACTTCAAAGGCAGGGGGAAATGTCATTATTTTTTTTCCTTCCTTCCTTCCTTCCTTCCTTCCTTCCTTCCTTCCTTCCTTCCTTCCTTCCTTCCTCTCTCTCCCTCCCTCTCTCTCTCTCTTTCTTTCATCTTTTATTCTCTAATTCCCCCCTCTGTCTTCAAGCTACAATTGTACTTGACGGAAAGGGCCAACAGCAATGCACTGCACTCACTCAGATGTGGGTGTGCATGTGAATGTAATAAAATTCTGAGTTCCTATCCATGGCCCTTCTTTGAGGAATTCTATCCAGCAAACCTATTTGGGCCCCAGCGCATTTCTACCATACATGCATATTAACCAGCAGATAAATGCTGTGAACGTGATCATAGTATATGACACATTTTATGTTAAGGTTGAAAAGGGGGGTGGGGAGGAACATACCCCAGTGGAGGGATTTTCTTGGCAGATTGGTCACTGGAGTGTCCCTCACCTACAATAATGGAACGCTTTAAATAAGTTATCAGTGCTATTCTCAGAAAGTCAGAGTGGGGCTGGGAGTACCCGAAAAGGCAGCGGTGGTGGGGGCAGGGGGACTTGTCCTCCAGGGAATCCAAGTTCCAAGGGCCACTATTTCTCTATATTTTGGTCAGCCCAGCCTCTCTAGCATTTTTTTTTTTTTTTCCAGAAGAGTTACTGACATTTTTAAGTTGTCTTAGGACACTAAGCTCCTATGAATCTGCTAATATTTTGGCGTTGTAGATTCAGCAGGGACAGCATTTCTTCCAGCCCTGAACTTACCAATTGGTTGGAACTCTAGGGAGAGTGGGGTACGATTCCCCACCGATCGCAGCACGGGCCACACCAGCCACTAGGGGGCGAAGCGACAGCCGTGTGGTTTGCAAGGTCTCCTGGCCTGGCCACATGCAAAACCTCAGCTCAGGCACAGTGCCCAGGGGGTTTTGAATAACTGTCAGTGTTTTACACACTGGGAACTTGGGGCAGAGTGACCCGAGCTGAAAATAAGATATGGGTACATGTGGATTCCAATGGTGAGACTTTCCCCGTCCAGTTGACCTTTCAACACGTGGCTGGTTTTATTTCCCTTTCACCCTCAGTCATGGGTCAGCCTCCACCTCTGCTTCTCAAGTTTCTTAAGGTTGGGGCTTCCTCACTTCACATGAGATGGCATTGTTTTTGTGGCCCTGAAATGTTTTTCTAGAAGCAGACCCCCTTTTGTTGTATCAAGCCTAGGTCTCCCGGGGTCATGACTTATGCATGGACAAGAGGGAAATGAGAAGTTGAACTCTAGATCAAAGAGCCTTAGCATCTTTGTGTTTTCAATACCATTTCAGTTGATTCTGTGGCTGAGATATGCAAATAGTTAGTTTTCTTCCCACGTACTTGACTTTGCTTTGCTCTGCCAAGGTCATCATTTCTTTGCTAAGTTGGAATGCTAGACCTTGGTAATTGCCACCAAAACCCTTTTTCCTGTTAAAAGAGATAGCCTAGGGACTTGGAGTAAAAGCCAGTAGTCAGGGACTCCTGAGAAAGCTATAAATAGGCGTGGAATGTCCTGGATAATTCTGTGGTGGAGAAATTAATTCTGAACCACTAAGTACCATTAAGAACTTGATGCCAACTAAACAGGCAGAAATTTTTACAGATGCTGCCAGAATTTAGAAGCCACCCAGCATGCCTTAGCTTCAGGGGAGCAAAACTACTAACTCTAACAAACTGGGAAAAACGAAGAAACGCAAGTCTGAATCAGTTGACCCTGGAGGCCACTGGTCCTAGGTGAACAGAGACCAAAGGTGATACAGGGTGGTTGGTCAGAGAAAGAGGTCACAGGCTCACCCTAGTGGAAGTGTCTTTAAACTTGATGGGATAGCGTTAGGATTTCTGTGGTGCCCGTGGAAGTAACCCCTTTCTTTGCGTGGTACTTTATGGTTTGCCGAATGCTTTCACATCTGTATTCCTATTGGATCTTCAAAAACACACCAAGGAGATTGGCAGGGGAAATACAATTAACTCCGTTTTAAGAGGAGGTACTGAGCTTTAGAGGTCTAGAATGGCTTGTCTAAAGTCCCACAGCTGGTAGAGGGCAAAGCCAGGACAGCAAGCCCAAGGTTGAATTCCTTGTCCCGGGCTGACAGGTCATGTCTACAGATCTCTCCCCCAGGAGTTTTGGTGGGGGGCGGGGGAAGTAAAACCATTTCATTCATAGAAATGGGATAGAAATAAAGGCTCTCTTCTGGGTCTTTTTTCTACCTCTGGCATCCAATCCTTAGCATGGAAGACAGTGGGAAATGTCTTCGTTTTACTGTTCGCTTAAGAAGCATTAAGAGACCTAGCCATCGGTCTGTACCTCCCAAGCTCCCCACCGGTGGAGACGGCGACCTCTGCGTGATTGTCCGCCACCCTGGCGCCGGGCACCGCTGAGAGCTGGCCAGAGCCAGAGCTGGCGAGCAGGCTTTCCTCTTCAATGAGGGTCTCAGAAGCCCTTCTGTTGTATGGCTTGCATTGGATTGCCCACCATTATGAGGGGTTCGTGCACTTTACTGGCTTTTCCCTTCATGTTCTGCCCTCGGCAGCTGCGAGATCCTTGGCGTTACTCCTGTTGTCATGCGTGAACCCGAGGACCCCCATCGGATCCTAAGGACTAGCTGCAGTCTTCTTGCATCATCTCCCCCTGGACGTGCTTGGATGAAAGCAGATCCTGCTGTGGATTGGACATGAAATGCCCCTCTTTCACCAGCCTGGGTGAATTAGTCAGCTCGGGCTGCCATAACACAATACCGTCAACTAGGGTGGCGTAAACAGAGGCTGGGAAGTTCGAGATCTGGGTGCCTGTGTATTCTGTTCTGGGTGAGAGTCCTGTTTGGCCACCTTCTCCTCGTACCCTCACATGGCGGACAGATATCCTTACATATCCTTCCTCTTTGTAGAAGGGCACTAATACCGTCATGGGGGCCTCCACCTTCACGATCTCCTCGAAACCTACTTACCTCCCGAAGGCCTCCCTCCTACGACTCTCACGTGGGGGGTTAGGGCTCCGACAGGTGTATTTTGAAGTGACACAGACTTTCAGTCCAGAACGCTAGGTCTTGGACTTTGTGCACACCAGGTTTGGTGCGATCTGTGTGCCGAGTGTCCCTCCGTGTCTGCAGTTGGAGTCTGGTGACCCCTCACGCCCTCTCCCTCGATGGCACCTTTCTCCCCTGATCCTGCCTTGGGAGGAGGGTTGTGCTGTTTCTGTTCGGCATGGACTGGGGCAGTTAACAGACTCAGTCCCCTCGCCTAGGTTCTTGAGCCCACCTTGATAGAGGAAGGCTGGATCCAAGTAGCTCGTGGCACAGAGGGGACCAAGAAAGAAAAGGAGGGGCTTTGCATTCTCCGTCTGCCAATCGCCTGCGATAAACCGGGGCCTCCATGGGCCCATGAAGTGTTTTTATAACTGTGTTGTATTTGTCCAGCCAAGTGTGTGGACTTCCACTGTCAATTCCTTCTCTGCTTTCAGATTCCTTCCTGAACGAGCAGATCCCTTGAGGTACTGGATTTTTATAGCAGACGGGGAGTAGGGCTGGCTCTAGACCAACAGAGAATGGAACCAAGGGCGAACAAAAATAAGAAATTAAAATCAGGTGGACCAGAAAGGTTAAACTAAGGAGGCAGGACAAAGAGGCAGGATTGTGTGGATGAAGGTAGAAACTACAGCATCCAGCTGACACCAGCTGGTTCATAAGGATCAGGGGATCCAGAATCTCAAGCCCTGGAGCATGACTGTCATAGGTGCAGAGTTTAGTTCAAGGACTTTTTGGGGCTCAGACACCAAGTCTTGAAATGGATTATAGTGAAGGGTTTAAGAGGAGAGCCTCTGGAGTGGGGCTGCCTGGGTTCAAAGCCTGGTCCCTCAATTTGCCAGCCTACGTGATGTGGAGGTTTCTCTTAATACTATTCTCTAAAAATGTTTATTCGTTTACTTTTGAGAGAGGGAGTGAACGAGCAGGGGAGGGGCAGAGAGAGAGGGAGACAGAATCCCAAGCAGGCTCCACACTGTCAGCATCGAGTCCGAAGCGAGGCTTGAACCCATGAACTGGGGAAGATCATGATCTGAGCCAAAACCAAGAGTCGGCCGCCTAACCGACTGAGCCACCCAGGCGCCCCCTGATATGGAGGTGTTTTGTTTTGTTTTGTTTTGTTTTGTTTTGTTTTGTTTTTTAACTGTTCTGCTTAATATGTGTTAGTGGTGTTGTTCTCAAGGGGCCCTGCCTGATTCACTTCCTAGCAGCTGAGAGTTCCTCTCAAAGCTTCGACCTTGACCTTGAGCCAAGGGCTGAGGTCAGCCTTTAAATGGACTTGCTGTCCCAGAGCCCCCTCTACCCACAGCAGTAACTGCCTGGGTGTTTTCGTTTTTGCAGAAGACCGTCACTGCCATACCCGTCACTGATCACCGATCACTGCCACACCTCATTTGGACACTCCCGTTAGGATTCCTGGCCTAGTTTTGACCCCTTGCCCAACTGGAAGGTACTGCGAAGGTCCCAAACATGAGTAATAGCCAGGCCTTCACGGTTTATGGCAAGTCAGAATATCTTCCATGCACACCCTGTTTGACAGTTTACAAAGTGCATTTATTTGCACCATTTACTGACCGTTTTAAGGTGCTGTGAGGTCTATAAAAAAAAGTATAAAAAATGGATTATCTGCCTTAGGGGAGCTTCCGGTGTTTGGGAGAGAAGACCACAATACATAAACTGCAGACGATAATGTTCGGTGAACTTGTAATTAGATGTCAGGGATTAAAAGTACAGTGATATTTCAGAGACCAAAGCCTTGGCTTAGAGTTCGTCATAATTAGAGTTGGCTTCGTAGAGAGGAGGTGGGGCAGGGTGAGGTGCTTGGGGGAGGCACGAGGGTGGGAGAGGAGGCAGTCACCAGCACTAAGGAGGTGACTGGAGTTAGGAACCACTTCTGCATTGGAAGGGAGTGACGGCGAGGATGTGGGCTTGCCTGTTGAGCACGATGTGGGTTATGGTAGCAATGGAATACGATGATGCTATGGATGGACTGTCTGTGCCCCCCCAGAAGTCACGTGTTGAAACCTAATCACCAATGTGATGGTATTTGGAGGTGGGGCCTTTGGGAGAAGACTGGGTCATGACGGTGGGGCCTCCACGAATGGAATTAGTGCCCTTACACAAGGGACCCCAGAGAATTCCCTCACCCCTTCTGCGATGTGAGGACAGAGCGAAAATGGCCTTCCGTCGAGGAAAAAGGAAGCAGGCTCCCGCCAGACACCAAATCCTCTGGCACCCTGATCCGGGACTTTTCAGGCTCCAGAACTCTAAGAAGTAAATTTCTCTTGTTTATAGACCGATGGCTCTACCAGTCTGTGGTCCTTGTGTTAACAGCAGCTCAAACAGACTAAGGCAAGATGAGTAGGGTCAGATTATGGAAGGGAGACCAAGAGAATTTCAAGTAGGTAGTTCACGTATGTATTTCATCATTTAATCCCTGTCCCAACAGCCCTATCCATTTAGTAGCATTGGCCCATTTTTAATAGAAAGTATACGTGATGGTGGATTCCCCCTCCGTCTGTCAAAGCCATGGTCTTTCCCTTCCAGCGTGCACTCATTCAAGACAGGCTTCCAGGCTAGACGTGGTTGGTGGTGGGGAACCTTCGTGGCTTTCTTACAGAGGAAGTGTAAGTGAAAGGGGGTTACTAATGACGTTGTTTCCTGCACATGGGTGTGTCTGTTTATAGAGGACGAGGAAATCCTCTGGTGCATAGATAGAGCAACCCAAGAGGCAGACCCGAACGTCAGATTACGAACTCAGCTCTCAGGATCTGCATCTTTTCCCACGTCCCAGGAGCGGCCAGCCCGTTTATGTCCACCCAGTGCCCTCCCTGAATCGCAACCAGCATCAAAGGCGAGCTCCTTTTTGGGTCCTGTGTGTCTAAAATTTATGATGCCTTCAGATTACCAAACACAATTCATTTGGCAATGAAAGAAAATAGTTTTGTGCTATTGCCTCTGTGTGTGGGAAATTGCATTTTTGATGAGCAAAGCTGTTGGCCTTCTTCACGCTTCTGGTTGAGAACATGAGCTGGTGGCCAGGGCCTCGAGTGAAAAATCCCAGGAACCAGTCACCCAGCTGCCACAGCCCATCTAGAGGGAAGCAGACCATATCCCCATGATACGTTAAAGCCATGTTTTGTAATCGGTTGGTTTTCGTTAGCCGATGTATATGCTGACGACTATCTGAGTAAAAAAGGACGCTTATTTTTAAAAAAGTTTTAAGTTTACGTATTTATTTTGAGAGAGAGTGTGTGTGCAAGCGAGGGAGGGGCAGAGAGAAAGAAGGAGAGAGAGAATCCCAAGCAGGCTCCACGCCGTCAGCGCAGAGCCCAGCGCGGGGCTCAAACTCATGAACCTCGAGATCATGACCTGAGCCGAAATCAAGAGTCAGACACTTAACTGACTGAGCCACCCAGACGCCCCTAAGATAACTCTTTCCTAAGGAAGATTCCTGTGATAGATTTTGTTGTCAGCAAGTGGGAGATTGGGGGTTGTCGAAGGGAGGACAAAGGGATTCGAAGGTAGAGGATAGGCTTCTGTGTCTTCTCTACAGGGCGGGTTCTGGTTAATTCCAATCGAAAACATTAGCTCCCTTAATCCCCAGTGGTCCGGCTGGGTGACCCCTCGAGGTGACGCTTTTCTTTTCAATTGCCCTTGAGCTCACTAGTGCGAGGCTTTTTTTTTTTTTTTAAATCAGCTAGAGATCATTTCCTTTTTTTCCACCTTTGCTGCTACCCACACAGTGCCAAGGAGACCACAGTGAAGGGGACCGTGTCCACAAGCCCCTCCCTGGCCTCTGGTCTGCAGGGCAGTTTGACAGACAACTGTTTTTAGAACTGTTGTGGTCTGTTGATTAGGACTTGTTGTGTTCCAGACTCCACGGGGGGACCCATTTGGAGATGGAAGGAGCTCTAAGGTCATTTTAATTTAGATTTATCTGCGATGGCGGAGATATCATGTAAGCAGTGAGGAAACTGTCCTCACGTAGTCGGGGTGGGGGGGGTGCGGGGGGTGGGGGAAGAAATAAACCAAATCAAATTCTACATGTATCTTCTTGTATCCAGGCCGGTGTTTTGAGACACTGGCTTGCCAATAACTATGAAAAGCTTCCCTGGGTTTTCCTCCGACTCCTCATCAGCCCGCTAAAGGTTACGTGGTTTCCACGTTCTCTCTCTCTCTCTCTCTCTTTTTTTTTTTTTCCACGTTCTTAATTAACCACATCAAATACTTTGTTTCCTGGGCTGGGCTTTTTATTTGGTTGATGAATGATACCCGGGCAGGAGACGATGACAGGAGATGATGGAGGACTAAGAAGCCCTTGTCAAAAACTCTGTGGACACTTTGAAAAGGATGAAATGACTCACGGGGCAGGTGGGGGGTGGGGGGGCAATCTGCTGCTGTCGCCACTGGAGAGGCAGGAGGCCACTGTCAGGACGTAAGAGCTCAGTAGGAGACATGCAAAGGTAGGAGGTAGCTGAAGGGCTGCTTTGAAAATACGTGATGGGACATGGTGTGTGCAGTCACCTGGGCTTTCGCTAGACGTTGGCAGCCCTTTTGGGCCTTTGGATTTTTTTTTTTTTTTTTTAATTTAAAAAAAAAAATTTTTTTTTTTTTCAACGTTTATTTATTTTTGGGACAGAGAGAGACAGAGCATGAACGGGGGAGGGGCAGAGAGAGAGGGAGACACAGAATCGGAAACAGGCTCCAGGCTCTGAGCCATCAGCCCAGAGCCTGACGCGGGGCTTGAACTCACGGGCCGCGAGATCGTGACCTGGCTGAAGTCGGACGCTTAACCGACTGCGCCACCCAGGCGCCCCTGGATTTTTTTTTTTTTTAACGTTTATTTGTTTTTGAGACAGAGAGAGACAGAGCATGAATGGGGGAGGGGCAGAGAGAGAGGGAGACACAGAATCCGAAGCAGGCTCCAGGCTCTGAGCCATCAGCCCAGAGCCTGACGTGGGGCTCGAACTCACAGACCGTGAGATCGTGACCTGAGCTGAAGTCAGACGCTTAACCAACTGAGCCACCCAGGCGCCCCGGGCCTTTGGATTTTTAAGGTCACACCGTGAGATCAGCAGGTTGTCGACCGCAGTCCGATCACTGAATCTGAGACGTTACGTTGCTTTTTAAGAAAAAGTCACACAGACTGTATTCATTTAATTATTGCCTAAGTAATTAAAAGGCAAAATTTACTGCTACTTTCGTAGTTACTTTTAAAATTTACCTGAAAAACAATCTTCCGCCTTTGAATAATAGCACTAGAGGGTTTCCATCGATGTTTGTGTTCTCATTCGATCTTTGTCACCGCTCCGTGAAGTAGGTTCTTGGGGCAAACACGGATCCCACCCCGTCTTACGGGTGGCAAATCTGAGGCTCGGAGGAAGGAAATGACGGCATGGAGTGCACAAATTGTGTCTCCTGACCCCAAGCTCCTCTTAAAAATAAAACTCAAGCCACCGCTCTGATCTTAGTTGGACAAGGGAGGTGTCATTGGAAATACCAGTGATGGTGTGAAATTAATTAATGGTTTCTTCCTTCCTGGTGGGAATGAGATCTCAGAGTAGAGCAGATGCATTACTTTGTCACATGTGGAAGTCTGGCCCCTACCTGTGTGTTGTTGGTGGGGTGGGCATAGATGGTTTAACAAATGCAGAAGGAAAGCCTGTTTCCAGGCAGATGGGTCTCACAGATATCCCATAAGGAACTAGAAATTAATTACTAAAAGATTATATTTTAGAAGCTCATGAAACAAACATTTATTTTATTCATTTGCTTTTTTTTTTTTTTAAGCAAAGCTTTTAAGCTTGTTGGGGTTTGTCTGGAAGAGAAGACATTAATAGTTTTAGAAGTACAGATTCAGAAGGGATCCGATTTTAAACGCCTACCCAGTGGACTTACACTACCACAAGCTTCAACAGGACTGGCTGGTGTCACCCAGATTTTGTCTAAATACTCCTAGAAAGGGGTAGTAAGAGCACAGAGCTTTTCTATCTTAAATTTTTTTTTTTCAACGTTTATTTATTTTTGGGACAGAGAGAGACAGAGCATGAACGGGGGAGGGGCAGAGAGAGAGGGAGACACAGAATCGGAAACAGGCTCCAGGCTCTGAGCCATCAGCCCAGAGCCCGAAGTGGGGCT